>NC_060122.1:463351444-464601444 GCF_021461395.2 Schistocerca americana | reverse complement strand
TACTGAAGGCACTAACTACTGATAGGGATAGTTAGCAAATGAAAGATATTAATAGAGAACAAACAATGTATTTACCTTAATATCATCACAAGTCATAATATATATATCAGTTCATGACAAATTAGAAACCTCCGCCATCTCTCTCCCCACATCCACCACTGCTGGCGGCTCACCTCCAACTGAGCAACGCTACGCGCTGTTCACAGCCAGCTGCCTCTGCCCAACACTACAATGGCAGACAACAATGCAAACTACCCACAGACTGCACACAGCACAGCCAGTGATTTTCATACAGAGGTGGCGTTACCAATAAAAAACCTAAACAGCATACTTACACAAGTAGATACCCCGCTCATACAGTTATAGTGGGTGGTGAGTTCAATCTACCCTCTAAACGTTGGCGAAAATACATATTTAAAGTCGGTGGTAGGCATAAAACGTCGTTCTAAATCGTTCTAAATTCGTTCTCAGGTTATTAGTTTGGAATATAGGTGCCCAGTCGAAGTGCAAATAGGTGCGAAAACATACTTGACCTCTTAGCAAAAAATAATCCTTACCAGATGGGGAGCATCGTGACGGATACATGGATTAGTGACCAAAAGGTTATCGCAGCTAGACTGAAGACCATAACATCCAAACCCACGAAAATCAAACACAAAATACATGTATTAAAAAAAAAAAAAAACAGATAAAAATTCACTTGTCACTGTCGTAAGAGACAGCGTCCACTCCACCCAGTCTGACAATGTTAGCGTAGACCAAATATAGTTTAAATTCAAAGAAATAGTATCGGCGGCATTTGAGACATATATGCAAAATAAGGTAATAAGATATAGTACTGAGCCACATCATAGACAGAATAGGTCAGAACACTACTGCAGAAGCAACGTTTAGAGCATGTCAAATTTAACAGAACGCAAAATCTCCAAAACTGGCGAAGTTTTATAGAAGCTCGAAATTTAGCGCGAGATTCAATGCGAGATGTTTTTAATAGTTTCCACACCGCAACTCTGTCTCGAAATCTGGCAGAAAACCCAAAGAGAATCTGGTCGTATTTAAAGTACACGAGTGGCAAGAGTCAATCAATACCTTCCCTGCGCCAAAACAATGACGACTTTATTGATGACAGCCGCTAAAGTACAATTAGTAAAAATGGTTTTCCAAAATTTCTTTTCAAAAGAAGATTATGTAAATATTCCAGAATTGTAATCGAGAAGTAGATATCCTCGGTGCAGCCAAGCAACTTAAAACTCTTAAGAAAGGCAAGTCTCCCGGTCCAGATTGTGTACCAGTCAGGTTCCTTTCAGAGTATTCTGATACAACTCCATACTTAGTAATCATATACAACCGCTCTCTCATAAAAAGATCCGTACCCAAAGACTGGAAAGTTGCTCAAGATACACCAATACCTGATGATGATGAGTCCCATACTTCTTTACAGAGCGTAGAGAAGCGACGCGGGAGAACCGCGCCGCCTTACTAGGCAAGGTCCTGGTGGAGGTGGTTTGCCATTGCCTTCCTCCGACCGTAATGGGGATGAATGATGATGGTGATGATGAAAACACAACAACACCCAGTCATCTCGAGGCAGGAAAAAATCCCTGACCCCGACGGGAATCGAACCCGGGACCCCGTGCTCGGGAAGCGAGAACGCTACCACGAGAAAACGGGCTGCGGACCTACACACACCAATACCTAAGAAAGGAAATAGGGCAAACCCACTGAATTACACACCCATATCACTAACATCGATTTGGAATAGGACTTTGGAACATATATTGTGGTCGAAAATAATGAGTCAACTCGAAGAAAACGATTTATTGAGTAGTCAACACAGATTCAGATAATATCTTTCTGGTGAAACACAACTCAAGCTTTAATCTCACGAAGTAATGACGTCAGACTGATTCCATATGTTTAGATTTCCAGGAAGTTTTTAACATCGTTCCTCACTAGCGACTTCTAATTACTGTGCTTGCGTATGGGGTATCGTCTCTTTGTGTGACTGCATTCGCGATTTCCTGTCAGAAATGTCACCGTTCGCAAGAACTGATGGAAGGTCATCGAATAAAACGGAAGTAATATCTGGCGTTCCCTAAGAATGTATTCAGAGTATAAGCCCTCTGTTGTTCCTGATCTGCATAAACGATCCATGAGACAATCTGAGCAGCCCGCTTAGATTGTCTGGAGGTGCTCCTGTCATTTACCTTCGTGTAAAGTCGTCAGATGATAAAAACAAATTGCGAAATCATTTAGACAAGATATCTGTACTGTCCAAAAAGTGGCATTTGTCTGTAAATCGTGAAGTAATCCATATAAGCACTAAAAATAATCCGCTAAATTTCAGTTACACGATAAATCACAGACGACTAAAGGCTGTGAATTCAACTAAATACTTAAGGATCACAGTTACGAATGACTTAAATTGGAACGACCACATAGATATGCAGTGGGGAAAGCAAACCAAACACTGCAATTTATCGGCCGAAAACTTAGAAAGTGTAAGAGGTCTGCGAAAGAGTCTGCCGACACTTCGCTTGTCCGCCCTCTTTTGGAATACTGCTGTGCGGTGTGGGATCTGCATCAGATAGGGTTCACAGAGGACAACAAAAATGTTCAAAGGAAGGCAGCTCGTTTTGTATTATCGCAAAATAAGGGACAGAGTGCCACACATATGAGGCACGAATTGGGGTGTCAGTCATTAAAACAAAGGCGTTTTTCGCTGCAGCAGAACCTTCTCATGAAACGTCAATCACCGACTTTCTCCTCAGAGTGTGAAAATATTTTGTTGGCATCCACCTACATAGGGAGAAATGATCATCATAATAAAATAAGAGAAATCAGAGCTCGCACGGAAAGATTTAATTGTTCGTATTTGACGCTCGCAGTTCGAAATTGGAAAGGTTGGGAAGGGCGTATAGGGGGTTCGATAAACCCTTGGGCAAGCACTTAGTTATGAATTGCAGGGTAATCATTTAGATGTAGATGTATATACGTTGGAACAATTGCAACCACGAATCAGTGTGGAAGTACCATTATTTAAGTTTGGTATTCCCAATACAATAATTACGATTAGGATACCAATTTCTTGTACGAGCTGCTTAAACAGCTATGCAAGTCTAAAAGCTAAGAACTAGTCGTTTCTACATTCAGTCACACAGAACAGAATGTGTCCCATGCGGTATTGGTTCAAATGGCTCAAATGGCTCTAAGCGCTATGGCACTTAACGTCTGAGGTCATCGGGCCCCTAGACTTAGAACTACTTAAGCTTAATTAACCTAAAGACATTACACACATTCATGCCCGAGGCAGGATTCGAAACTGCGACAGTAGCAGCAGCGCGGTTCTGCACTGAAGCGCCTAGAACGCTCGGCCACAGCGGCCGGTGCACTATTGGTAAAATGCTATGTTACTGTGTGGACACACATCACAACATTCATTGTCAACGAATATTCAATTTTGCGCAGTTTTAAAGATAATTTTCTTTTGTTTTAATGGTTAGGGTACGTACGGTGACGATATAGTAGGTGACTTCAGATATAATCTCACATTGTTATTGATGCACAGTTGATTAAAATAGTGTGTACATAAACGAATATTAGAATTTGCTTCGAATTACGTTCCTCTTCGATGTAACTACTTCATTGTAAAAGTATCCTAATGACAATGGATTCTCCAGAAGAGTATTGCACTTCCCTGACAACCACTTGAAAGAAACTTGTTTTGTTGTTGTAGGTCACTTAGTGACGTTCACGAGATCGCAGCGTTTCAAGCAAGAGGACGTACCCGGCAAAAGAAGAACACCAAGTCAGTGTGAGCCAGATACTGACCAATGTCGTGTAGTTGGTACCAATTTTGTATACTAACAGTTCGTACTGGAAAATCAAAGTGAGCGATACTAATTTAGGACTCGGAACGATTAACTGTGGGTTTCTTCTTTAATTTAATCATGTTCCCAGGAAAAATCACAATGAAAGGAGCGACGCACTCATCCAAAGCTTACCGCCATGTTGCAGGTAAAGCAGGGCATATTGTTTGCCTTCTTTGAAAACTTTTTCTTTACGCACAGAATACGGATCATTACACATTTTTAACACATATATTGTGGGATTCAGTGCTCAAGAATAAGTAGTGTATGTTGCAGAGTCCCTTGCTAAGATTTCCTTTTGCAGTTAGATTAGATCATACAAAAATAAACCGTGGGTCAAGTAACAGAAAAAGAAAAAAAAAAACCTTTAAGAGCGTAAGCATTAATAGACAGTCCTTATACTACAGACTAAACGTTCAAAGCGGATGCAGTTTATTATGTACAGATGAATTCCAGTAACAAGTTCACATCACTGACCTGAAGTCTTAGTACAGGTAAACTGGTAATGCACTCACGGAGGACATCACGCGCTGCAGTAGTATTGTGGTTTCTTGATATCTTCTGCCGCAAGCAAAGAAAACGTTGTTAACAACTTGCTTACTGCCGAACTGACATCTAAATCTACATCTTCATGACTACTCTGCAATTCACATTTAAGTGCTTGGCAGAGGGTTCATAGAACCACAATCATACTATCTCTCTACCATTCCACTCCCGAACAGCGCGCGCCAAAAACGAACACCTAAACCTTTCTGTTCGAGCTCTGATTTCTCTTATTTTATTTTGATGATCGTTCCTACCTATGTAGGTTGGGCTCAAAAAAATATTTTCGCTTTCGGAAGAGAAAGTTGGTGACTGAAATTTCGTAAATAGATCTCGCCGCGACGAAAAACGTCTTTGCCTTAATGACTTCCATCCCAACTCGCGTATCATATCTGCCACACTCTCTCCCCTATTACGTGATAATACAAAACGAGCTGCCCTTTTTTTGCACCCTTTCGATGTCCTTCGTCAATCCCACCTGGTAAGGATCCCACACCACGCAGCAATATTCTAACAGAGGACGAACGAGTGTAGTGTAAGCTGTCTCTTTAGTGGACTTGTTGCATCTTCCAACTGTCCTGCCAATGAAACGCAACCTTTGACTCGCCTTCCCCACAATATTATCTATGTGGTCTTTCCAACTGAAGTTGTTCGTGATTTTGACACCCAGGTACTTAGTTGAATTGACAGCCTTGAGAATTGTACTATTTATCGAGTAATCGAATTCCAACGGATTTCTTTTGGAACTCATGTGGATTACCTCACACTTTTCGTTATTTAGCGTCAACTGCCACCTACAATCTTTTCTAAATCGCTTTGAAACTGATACTGGTCTTCGGATGACCTTACTAGATGGTAAATTACAGCATCATCTGCGAAAAACCTATGGGAACTGCTCAGATTGTCAGCCAGGTCATTTATACAGATCAGGAACAGCAGAGGTCCCAGGACGCTTCCCTGGGGAACACCTGATATCACTTCAGTTTTACTCGATGATTTGCCGTCTATTACTACGAACTGCGACCTTCCTGACAGGAAATAACGAATCCAGTCGAACAACTGAGACGATACCCCATAGGCCCACAGCTTGATTAGAAGTCGCTTGTGAGGAACGGTGTCAAAAGCTTTCCGGAAATCCAGAAATACGGAGTCAACCTCCGATCCCCTGTCGATAGCGGCCATTACTTCGTGCGAATATAGAGCTAGCTGCGTTGCACAAGAACGATGTTTTCTGAAACCATGCTGATTACGTATCAATAGATCGTTCCCTTCAAGGTGATTCATAATGTTTGAATACAGTATATGCTCCAAAACCCTACTGCAAACCGACGTCAATGATACAGGTCTGTAGTTCATGAAGGAGATGGGATCACATTGAGGCAGTAGAGATGCTGCTGGAATCTCCTTGACTAATTCGAAATTTTTCTCGTATTTGCAATTTCGGTACCAAGGATGTGATAGATGAATAGGTACCACTGAGACATAGTGTCTCCCTTGAATGTCGTAAAGGTCCGTGCATGTTTTCATTTAATGGGGCCCTGATCCTAGTCTTCATGATAGGAAGCAGAGTGTCAGGTGGCGCTTTATTGTATTTCCTTAAAGCAGTGTACACTGGTGCTTTCCCAACGGTATCAACTGCTTCATTTCTTTTTATTCCACTGTGCACCTTCACCTAGAACATGGTGGTAGTCTTATTTAAGAGGGAAAACTCGTTAATTGCTTCTATAATGTGACACGCTAATAAACTGTCTAGTAAGATATGGAAACGTTTCAGTAGTAATTTGACGCTTATGTTTTTTTTGCGTGGATGCAAAGGCGTTTCGTTTGCTTAGGCTAGCAAAGAATTAGTTGAGGTCGACCTGATTGCTCCAGTACAGGCTGTGATCGGTTTATACTGACACGTGTTTCGTTGTTCTAGGGTATTTTTTGTTGCTGAACCATAGCAGATTTTAGTATCGCAGACTTATTTGCGGAAGTAATTTTTAGAAATACCTGACGAAATGTATGTACTACACATTTTACCACGTTTTATTGTGTCTCGATTTAGATGTAACTTTATTATTTGACTAAAAAATTGAGTTTTGTTTCCCTTGCTGATCACAGGAAGACTACGAGACACCTCTGAAAACCGAGCCTAGCTGAGAGGTGGACACCAGTTGCAATATGTCGAAGGTCATTGCTCCTTAGAGAAGCACTCGAGTATTGCCCCTGTAGTCTCCGATCGTTGTTGAAGCATGAGAACCTTTTTATAATAACGATGTTCTGTAGTTTCTTGTTTTCTACTGTACGAATTTCATTCATGTATTACTGTGATGTTGTTGAGACTTTATCAGCTTAACTTCGAAGAAAGTTGAAGTTAAAGTTTAGCGAGAGTTGTGATGTTTATTCATATCAAATTATATATTTGTTGAATGTAGTGCACAGATATGCTGAGATGACGAAGGTTACTTTTATCAAGTGACATATTCATATTTATGAATTGCTAAGTCAAAGGAAGTCTCCACAAAATATTTTTATCTGAGAGGGATGATTTTTTAAGAGTATATTTTTCGTAAGGGAAGAACTATGTTTACAGCGATTTCTTGGAACTTTAATAATAATCTGTTTGTCACTCAGCGACGAATAATTGAGTTATTTGACGAGAGTCAATAACTGTCATCATCCCTGGTATTTTACTACCTACTTTTCTCATTGGTATCGCCAACAGAAGAATCTGAAAGAATAATGTTTTGAAATTAATTTTTGATCAAGTGATTTGTATGTTGATGGAAAGCAGTCTTAGTCGCTAACAAAGATGATATAGAACTGAATTATTTGACTTCTTTGCCGACTGAGATGATTTTATGTTGGTTACAAAAACACGATCAGTCTAAAAACCTAATTCGCAATCGCTATTTTTAATTATTAAAGAACCGTAGCACTACCAGTTGCATCTATACCCATATAAGGTGTTATTAGAGCGCGATGTTTCTTGATGCTGACAATCGGGTCTGCTCCCCAACAAACGCCTGCCAAAGTGCGAAGGATACCTGTGGCACCTTTAAATTTTTTAATTATGTGCTTCGTGTGGTGTGACCATTTTATCTTATGACCGACGTAAAACCCTAAGTACTTGACCATCCTTTTGACAGGCATGTAAAGGGCCTGATCTTATGTTTCTTAGTTTATTAATCATATGTCTGGTAAATATGCACGCACGCACACACACACAGACACGTACACACACAAACACACATCTAATTTCTGAGGCGATATGTTGAGGCAATTCTCATTCAACCATGGCGTTATTCATCTGCTGCTGACCGCCAGGAAAAATATCACAGCAATTATAAATACATCAGTCAACCACATACTGCAACAATTGAACACTTTGGTAGAACACTGAATGTAGATCTGCCCTGCAGTTTCATTGTTCACTGAAATAATCAAGCTTCAGCCGCTCAATACACAGTGCGGTTTGTTGAAGAATGACCCACGAGACGTCATGATTTTTCTTCTTATTAACCAATATTCATATACATTTGTGGCAACTGTATACAGTCCTAGCAAATGACGATTTTTGCTTAAGGAGTGTTTTATATCATTGACTAACGATACTTCCCTTTCATTTCTGCCTTTGCCCTTCCTAAAGGGCAGTATTCTACGGTTTTCAGTCCATCATTCCAAATTATAATTTGCATTTAATCATCCTTTTCAACGTCTTATCTACCAAAGATAGAAAAATATCACGAAGTGCACCCAATCGTCTTTCCTGTTTTGTACACTGGTACAGCCTGAGCATACTTCAAATCTGGGATACGGATTTAGTAGGCCCATATGTTGTTTCGATGTAAAATGAATTCTTCCCTACTTCATCACTTGATAGAGCGTTGGATAATGTATGTTTCCTGGAGCTGGCCCCCGTAGTCTTCCTGTGGGCTTCAGTTCAGTTCATTTCCGGCAAGGAGAAATTGTCATTTAGTGGATATTCCATTTGACTGTCCACCGTGTATTCGTCTTTTCTGTTGAATTTTGGTTAAGGGTGCGTAAAATGCTTCCTAAGACGTTGTTAGATGGTGAATGTACATTTGCCATCACTGTATTAATTCGTCTTAGTCTTTTTGCCTTATTCCAAATAATGTCAGTTATAGAATTACCATAAACGCCTTATTTGTGAATAGACATGCGCGTATCAATCCACATCTGGTAATATCAGCAATGATAGACTGCTGAAACACGCGTACGGAACCCCCTTCGGTTGCTACGGGTTTTAGCAGCCGATGTATATGCACGCCTCTGCCCGTGCCGACAGCCCAATACATGGCGATCGTGTTTTGTTACCTCACAATGGCGCCGCTTAACTGCATTAGCTGCCACCAGAGCGGCGCGCAGGCAGCCTGCGGCGGCCGGCTGCAGTAGGCGACCGTCCCAAAGCGATTCGCAGTCATTCGATTAGCCCTGCTCCTAATGGCAGCCGTGTTTGGACCTCGGGCGCCGAATGGTCGCGGCTCCCGGCTGTCTGCTGTTGTTACTGGCAAAGCGATTCCGTACCTCAATGGGCGCCGGTGGCGGGATGCTGACGTGCAGTAGCCAAGTGTGCTCACACAGAGTTAGAGGGCAGGCCTGGAAACGGTTAGTTGTTAATAATTCTCTTTGGATCAAGTGATCTGAGCAGGAGGCTAGAGAGACGTTCGACTCGTGAGCATTGGCCTCGTTTTTATAACAGGCGTTGGTGGCAGTACTAACGATACGTCAGGGGCTTAGTGGTCGTGCGATGTCTTCGTTTATCTCGATATGGAAGAAATAGTAATATTTTGAACCTTATTTGCGCATTTGGATTATTTTAAAATAAAGTATTGTAAAAAACCTTCTTTCAAAACTATTCAAATCAAAAACACATAGTAGGTAATTCAGATGTGATTTTCGGTTTGCCATTAATTTATGGCCGTATACTTTTCGTTTGAATCTATGACTGATATCTGTTTAAAATTGTATCGATTAATTGATCCTGCGTCCTCTGTACTCGGTATATCTAGACAATAAACTTTGAGTTAGTCAATATCCAACAGAACTTGACTACACTTACCCATAAAATACATATTAAAATTAAACTGCAACAAACATATCTTGGAATGATAACCTGCTGCCGAATTCTGCTCCTGTGAATTTCCAATCTAGCAATCACTGGTGACTTTACTGTGTTGTTTTCCATTCGCATTAGTGTTCTACTTTCTTTAGTTTGATTTTATGACCACTGGGCCTTCCATTATTTTGATATATTAGCAATAGTGAAATTTGAGTGTTATCTAAATGCTATTACACACTCTAATAACAATATTGCTGCAATTTCGGTGAAAATCGTCGATGGTTTATCACGTTATGCCAGAAAATGTCGTACACGCGTTATGACAAAAACAGAACGAAACTGATGCGGAAAATTTGTGGATTTTCGAAACATATTTTGTTACTGACTGTCGCTTCCAGTCATTAAACTCTACACATGTCCGTTTTTGTTCTTCCATTCCTCTAAACACCCCTGTTTGTCGTTTTCCTTGAGACAGTCCAAAAGTTCAGCGGATTTTGCTTTTATGCCTTTCGACGTAGAAAACTGAGTCCCCTTTTTCCGAAGAACGAAAAAAAGACCCTCGGTGTCAATTCAGGTGAATATGATCGATGACCAAAGACCATTCTTTTCTTTAGGAAAAATTGCATCGCCGATAAAACACAGTAGCCGGGCAAGATACATGCGTTTTTCCACACTTCTCTCATACACTTTCACACAGTTTTTCCAAAACTTCTTTAAAAATTCCTGTTAATTGACACATGGATGTCAATCGCGCCCTGCGTACTATTATATGGTTCTGTGGTCTACGGTTAGTGTCTTTCACTAGTAAAAACAATTTCCTGGTTCACCGGTTCGATGGCAGCCACTGCTTAAATTCTGAATAAAAATCATCAGCAATTACGCCTAAGACTTCCATTGTAAGCAGTCACCCTCGTTCTGCCAACAGCCAGACAAGCGGATAAAGTTTCAGGGCACTCTCTTGCGCTTGGGATGAGAAACTGCCCCTGAAAAGAGAAAGAACCAGCAATGGTCAGACTGGAGACATACCATTAGATTTTCGGAATAATATCATCCACACGATTCCGAAGATAGCAAGAATAGATCAGAGCGAAATTGTCGCACGGTCGACTTAACAGTTTATGCATTTAAGATGCTAATAAGAATAATTTACAGAGAAATAAAGAGGTCTGAATCTCAGATGGATGCTATTAGTTTTGTGTTTACGAAAGTTAAAACGACGAGGGAGGCAGTTCTCACGTTGCACTTGATAACTGAAACAAGACTTAAGGAAAAAAACAGGACACGTTATACGATTTTTCGATGTAGAAAAAGCGTTCGAGAACGTAAGCTAGTGCAAGATGTACGACATTCTGAGAAGAATAAGGGTAAGCTTTAAGGAAAGGCTGCTGATAACAAAACGTACAATAACCAAGTGTAAACAATAAGAGTGGAAGATCCCTCGCTGTTCTATCTATACAACGAAGAAGAAGTGATGGAAACAAAAGAAATGTGCAGAAGTGTAATTAAAATTCAGTCTGAAAGTACGTCAGTGAAGAGATTCACTGATGACATTGCTATCCTCAGTGAAATTGAAGAATACTGTATCTGTTGAATGAGATGGATTGTCTAAATACGTACACAACACGAACTAAGAGTAAACCGTAGATAGCTGAAGGTAATGAGAAGTAGTGGAAATCAGATGCGAGATAAATATAACGTCAAAGCTGGTAAGCACGAAGTAAACAAACTTAAGAAATCTGCCATATTGAAATTAAACATGACGGATGGAGCAAGGAGAATATAAAAAGCAGACTATTGCAGGCGAAATAGGCATTCCTTGCGAAAATATGTCTTCTGGTATCAAACCTAGGCCTTAATTTCAGAATGTATGTCTGACGCACAGTATTGTATGGTAGTGAATCATGGACTGCGGGTAAACCAGAAAAGAACAGAGTCGAAGCATTTGAGACGTGGTGTTACAAAATAAAGTTGAAAACTCGGTGGACTCATAAGATAAGGAATGAGGAACTTCTCCGTAGAATCAGCGAAGAAAGTAAGAAATTGAAAACAAACTGACTTCCAGTGGGGTTAGGATGATAGGACATGTTTTAAGACAGCAGAGAATAGCCTCCACGGTAATAAAGTGATTTGCAGATGGCAGAAGCTACACGGGAAGACCGAGGTTTGAATATATCCAACAAATAATTGAGGACGTTGGATGTAAGTTCTACTCAGAGATAAAGAGGTTGGCAGAGGAGAAAATGTTGACCTTCGAGCGTTTCGTAATTGCTTTCTTAGTGGAGAAGATGCAGGTATCTAGTGCATAGTTTATAGCTTGATTTTTGGATCATGCGTAAAAATTTACATCTCATCTGCAATAAAAGTTCCTCTCTCTTTTGTATTTTTTCATCAGTTTTTTTGTACTTACTACCCTCATGTTCGTCTCCCTTGTCGAAATGTTTCCAACACCGACTCTGCCATGTATCATCTTCGGCTTTTCCGATAGCTTCTCGAAGTTCTAATTTTTTCGAGTGTTTATTTACGTGGTTGGTCGTTATTTTCTACAGAGCCTTACGGAAACCTCTCAAGGCATTCAGAGTCACTGCAAATGATAAACACTCATATCTGTAACCTTCTGACATCAGAAAATCCTCTGTTGCTTTTATGTTTCGTAAGGAACTTGATGGTTACTCATTGTTCACTTACATAAACGTTTTTTTAAAGTAACTTCCGCTTCTACAAGGGAGTTCTGAAACGTAATGCCTCCGAATTTTTTATGACAAAACTCTTAAAGCTTTTTAAATAAACGAACGTTATTAACTTTCTGAATCTTTATTTACAACTCTACATATCTGCAGCTCTCTGCCGCTAGAGGGCTCCGAACTGTAGCGTGCAACATGGCGGTGTGTAAGATAACTATGTCGGTGGATGAGAAACAGAACGCTGTAAACGAGTTTTGAATTCGAGGAGTTAGTCCGCAAATGGAGAACACTATCTTTCAGCATGACTGTGCCAGACCTTACATGAGCGCTACGTCGTCTACAAGAATCCGACGCCTTGGATTCACTACAATCGATCATCTTTCATACAATCCCGACTTGGCCCCATCCGAGTTTCATCTGTTTCCAAAAATTAAAGAGCGTCTTCGAGGACTTCACTTTGGTAGTGATAAAGCAAGTAGAGGTGAGCTTGTGACTCTGTCAACAAAGTCAAACGTTCGAAAGTGACGGTATCAACAAACAGGTCTCTCATAGGGAGAAATGTGCTCGTCGCCAGAGTGACTATGTTGAGGAATAAAGATGTAGATATGAAGAATAAAGATGTAAATTGTAATAACGTTCATTTTATTTACAAACCTTTAAGAGTCTTCCAATAAAAAATTCGGGGGCATTATTGTTTAGCACACCTTCATAAACATGCCTCCTGCACCACTGCTGTTGCCTAGCGCCTGCGTCTATTGGCTATCCTCTGACTCCACAACGAAAACATTCGTCTTTGTTTACGTTATGTTTATTTGAAATTCCTTAGTTAATTGAAAACTCTGTAGTGTGAAATACACACAATGATTCGTCCTCTTTTTGCAGAAGACGTGAAAGTGGTCGAAATCGATAATCAGTTTAGCGAAGTTCGTAGTGTAAGACGTCGTGGTCTCCTGACCTTCATTGCTTACATATTCCGCCCTCACAATCATATTCCGCACATCAAGAAGCTTCATTCCAACCCAAACTCGATAAGATAAAGTCAATGTTGTATGAATTCATGTAAACGATATGCAAATAACAAGTAAGCGCATTGAGGTTGAAATACTCGAGGCTGGCGTACACACAAACATTCCAGACACAACGGTCACAGGAGCCTTTAGTTCGAGAGAGGCAGACCGCACATCAGGGGGCCGGTCCCTTCAGACGACGACCCAGCCTATCTATGTCGGCCGGTGACCGTCCATAGAGCAGACACCGGTTGCCCGAGTGAAAGGAGGAACGACCCCGTGTTCGGCTTAAAAGCAAATTCCGCTACATTGTGTGGGAGCGGCCAGCCTACACATTCTTTACACATAGCTCGCAGTTTCAGAGATATTCACAGGGAGACAGCAAACGCCAAACGCCGATACTACAGGTTTCCGGATTGGTCGCCTTAAAAGAAACGTCATTCTCCCGTTTTAGAACAATGCTGATTGGCAGATGATATTTCTGACGCCTTGAGCTGAATGAGTAATGGAAGAGACCAAAAGATATACCCCTTCACGTCTGGCATGGAGAGGGGCCGTTTCGTTGTCGATCTTGGAGCGAGAACACGTAACGAGAGCGTGCGCGCTCGTACGTGTACTCAAAGAGCGAGGAATAAGTCTCTCCTCAGTACTTCACTGGGAGAGCACCTCTGTCGAGAGCAAATCGAAGTGCGACTATATATTGAGTCCTTGCGATTAAGCATTGTTCACTGTGTTGGCCGCGACATTTATTGTGCGGTGTGAACGGAGAGAGTTATAGTTAAACGCCTGCAAGCGGCCGGCCGGTGTGGCCGTGCGGTTCTAGGCGCTTCAGTCTGGAACCGCGTGACCGCTACGGTCGCAGGTTCGAATCCTGCCTCGGGAATGGATGTGTGTGATGTCCTTAGGTTAGTTAGGTTTCAGTAGTTCTAAGTTCTAGGGGACTGATGACCACAGAAGTTAAGTCCCATAGTGCTCAGAGCCATTTGAACCATTTGAACCTGCAAGCGAATTTTGAGTGGCATCACGGTGGACTGTTTATCTGACCGGTGTACCACGCCAGTAGTTAGACTAGGAGCGAATAGGAGTCCTTGACTTCATCAAGGCGTAGGGAGAGTTTGATTGGCGAAGGTCAATCCAGATAGAACGAGAGTTATTTGTCAGCAGCAAGCACCGCAGACAGCAGTCATCGCAGTTTATGGTATTGTGCGCTACAGCTACTGTGAGTCCCATATTTTTTCCACAACAGTACCCTTCACTGCATTTCACACTCGACAGCCTCGACCATACCTAGCAACATTCTAACGGATGATTATTCAAGTTGAGTAGGCGTGGCCATCAGCCATTCTGCCAAGTCAATAACAATCTTAAACTTTGTATAGAAATTTCATTAGCGAATTCTATCCTTGAGAGGTAACTTCACATTCCAAAAAGAACCAGGATATAACTTATTCAATTCATAACTAAAAGTGCCATTGTGACTTCTCAGAATTTTTGCAAAACAAATAATAATTTTCGTTAGTTTCATGTTTTTCTTACACTAACTAGCACTACTCCAGTACCCAAGTATCCCACTAGTTACGTAAGAAATTTTGTGAATTTTTGTGTCATTTCCTTACAGTGGACGACTCCAGAAGATATTTATTGCTGAAAGTTTTTCAGGCATTTCTCTTTAGAACGTTAGGAGCGTCTGTCTGACGTCTGTAGTAGTGCGGGGGTGGAAATTGCATCTTGCAGGAGCTGCAGGGTAAAGGGTACATCTCAGATTAATCCGTTGCGCAGAATAACATCTCAGATCAATCCCACGCTCACAGTAGGGAAACAGCATGAACGATGGGATCAAACGAAAATGGGTTATAATTTTTAAACGGGTTTGGATCCGTGGTTCTGTAGTCAGCCTGAATAGTTTCCATGTGGACAACACGGATCGATTCTCGGTATTGCCAGGAATTGTTCCCTCGTGGGAGGACTGGAAGGGGGTGCACTCGGGCTCATGGGGTAATTGACGAGCTACCTGATTAAAGAGTAGCGGTTCCAAGATCAAAAAAGCCGACAATCATAGGGAGAGCGAGGTGCTGACGCTATGTTCCTCCTTCCCACATGTCCGCAGCTAGTTGTCTCGCGGTGGCGTTCTCGCTTCCCGCCGAGCGCTGGGTCCCGGGCTCGATTCCCAGTGGGGTCAGGTATTTTCACCTGCCTCCTGCCTGACTGGGTGTTCGTGTTGTCTTCATCATTTCATCACCATTCATGAAAGGGGCGAGTCTGGACTGAGCAAAAGTTGGAAATTTGTACGGGCGCTGATAACCACTCAGTTGAGCGCCCCACAAACCAATCATCATCATCATCATCATTTCCACATCCAAATGACGCCATTGTCAGTGTATAACACGGCGGTCGGTTGGTCCCTAGACCAGAACATGGAACTTTGCTTTGTTCCAACATGGACATTGTGATGTTCGTGATGAAGTGGAAAGCCAATGTCTGTCACTACTCCAGTTTGTGTCGAAAGCTGAAATAAAAGTTCCATGAAATAGATGTTTGTGGCGGCGTAAGATCGCACCTCCATCACGATGGGATTTCAACGGACGGTGCTACCCATTTAAATACAACACCGATAAGGATATGAAAAGAAGTATTACTAAGTATACTACACGGTATTGTACGAAAAATACATGATTAAATTCGTTGATGATTTGGGGGTGTACAGAGTACAAAATTCTGACGGCACCAACTGCTTTGACCTGACTGGTAATCGAGTCGAATAGAGCTTGGGAGATACATACAGGTATGAATACCCTGCCACTTCAGCTTTATGCCAGATTCCATTCATCGTAGTGGCTGCGAGTGGTAGCCAGCCAGTCTTCCGGCAACCAATGATGAGTTGTTTTCAATGGGCTCAGGGGAACGACAACAATTGAATATCTTCTGTATCGATATGGATCAGGACAGTACAGGCAACAGGTGACCTACATTACCTTGTCGAAAGATGCCGTTTCGGTGAATGCGAAAACAGGACAGAGCCACCGGCCTTAACAAGTCAGAAATGTAACGCCTACTGTCCAAATGGATAACTTTTCGAATCAGAGGTTGTCGTCTTGTGAACCCGTTTGTCACCCATATCTTCTGCGCAGGTGGTGGGCCCATATGGTGACGACGACTGCTGACAGGCAATGGTAATTCTTCTCGGAGCCAACACACATAGATCCCTCGATTGTTATGCTGAGGACTCATCTGAAAAGATGAAGTAGCGCCAATCCCACGTCTCTTGATGTCTTTGAGTGCACCACTGTCTGTGTATTTCTCACTTCTGCATCAAGCGAAACCGCAGTGGTAGTCACTGTCGACATTCTGCGGTACCCCAGGAGTCATCGCTCTATCTGTAGGAGTCCTTGCCTTGTTACAAATACCCAATTTCCTGACTCATTGTACATGACATGATTGTACGATTTTGCAATGCCGACTCAACAATACATCTGTTATCTCGGATACTAGTCACGTGGGGGCCATAAAGGCACTGCATGGCGTTCAGCGAGACCTTCCTAAACCAATCGATTTCATATGTGTATGATAGTCATGACATCACTGTCAATGTGAGGTGCACGATAAACCAGAGTTTTGATAGGCCACAAGCGAACTGCTGTCCAATACAGGCAGTTAGACATTTCTCCATCATCCGTGTCTACAGATCGGTGGTCACCACATGAGGCAGCAAGAGTAAGACCAATGTTAGAACAATCTCACACAAGGTATTACAATATAATAATCGAAGGATGGATTCCGTATGAGTTGAATTCTATCAATTCTACTAATCGACTGCCTCTAGGCTAGTGAGAAGGATTGTTTATAGCGTCGAGGAGTGGCTTTTCTGTATGACGTCATTTGTAATGGGCGAATCGGTCTCGAACATTATGAGTCATCAGTGGTCTTCAGTTTTGTTGTATTGACTTAATCAGATTTTTTCAGTACCGTAAATGCTTCATCAAACATTTTGTAGGTGTTCTTGCATCCTACCTAGTGCTTCTTACACAATGTAACTAGAGAAATGGAGGTAGGTTGATCTGTACTTACGTTACACTTTTCAGCTGAGCGCCCTCGCACTCACACACAGAAGTGTTGGTTGATTTGGGGGAGGGCACAGACAGAGAGGTCATCGGTCCCATCGGATTAGGGAAGGATGAAGAAGGAAGTTGGCCGTGCCCTTTCAAAGGAACCATCCCAGCATTTGCCTGAAGTGATTTAGGCAAATCATGGGAAACTTTAATCAGGGTGGCCAGACGCGGTTTTGAACCGTCGTCCTCCCGAATGTGAGTCCAGTGTTCTATACACTGCGCCACCTCGCTCGGTACAGAAGTGTTGATGTCACACTCTTTGTTTCCAACTAATCGCATCGAAATATTTTCACCTAGCGGCTGGCTTGTGTTGATGCTTCTGCGTTCTTGAGCAATGCTGGGCTGTAGATACTGGGAAAATTTTCTGTTTCTCGTACCCTTGATACGTTGATGTGAAATAAAGCTAATGACTGTTTCCTGTGCAGAACTCACTGCTCTGTCCCTATGGCAAAGATGCCTGATTTCTAACTACCGATCGACTCCGAAGAATTCTGAATGACTATTTCGGGTTGAATATTGCAGTTCCATCTTTTTCAATATTTTTATTTTTTAAATATAAATGTATTCGAAAAATAATGTTACCTGTTATCTCTCCCTGGGGCTCTTCAGTCGACGTTTGTTTGACAATTTTTCCGACGTTTCGCCAGCACGAGTGGCTGGCACTGTCAAAGTTTCACCTTCAGTTGCAGGTGGTGGACTGAGGGTGAAGCTTTGCCAATGCCACTCTTGCAAATCACCTTCACAATAATTCTCTAGTATTCCATACTAGCACAGCGCGCGGAAAAAAAGAACCTGTCCTACCTCTAATTTCCATAATTTTATTACGATGATCGTTTCTCCCTACGTAGGTCGGTGTCAACAAAATATTTCCGCATTCGGGGAAGAAAGCTGGTGATTGAAATTTCGTGAGAAGATTGCACCGCAACGAAAAACGCTTTTGTTTTAATGATGTTCATCCCAAATCCTGTATCATTTCAGTGACACTATCTCCCTACTTCCTGATAATACAAAACGTGCTCCCCTTCTTTGAACTTTCTCCATGTACTCCATCGGTCCTATCTGGTAAGGATCCCACTCCGCGCAGCAGTACTCTAAAAGAGGACAGAAAAGTTTAGTATAGGCAGTCCCTTTAGTAGATCTGTTACATAAACTAAGGGTCCTGTCATTAAAACGTAGTCTTTGGTTAGCCTTCCCCACAACATTTTCTGTGTTCCTCCCAATTTAAGTTGTTCGCAATTGTAACTCCTAGGTATTTAGTTGAATTTGCGGCCTTGGATTTGACTGATCTATCGTGTAACCGAAGTTTAATGGATTCCTTTTAGCACTCTTGTGGATGACCTCACACTTTTCGTTATTTAGGGTCAACCTCAGCAAAGGAATCCGAGACAGTAGCTAAAGGCAAACTGACAACAAATGACTACAAATGTCTTAACAATTTTATAAAGGACTTTTCTATTTCATCCTTTCTAATACGTTAGTTCAAATTTCGGTAAGTGTTATGAAGTTCTCACACAACGCTTAAACTGCTGGAACAACCAATAATGTCAAAACGGCCGTTCAGCAGTGATTGGAAAATAAAGCTGCAAATTTTTACGATAATAGAGTTGAGATATTAGGTGCACGTTAATATTGATGAAAGTTATGTGGAAAAGTAAATTAAGATGTAGAATTTCATGCAGTAATAAATATGTTCTAAAATACAATTATGTTTGTATAACATAAAAACAGCACGTACTTACAAAAACATGCCTCTTACACGGACAGGGACCGCGTAAGCAGTGCGTGACAGGATGGGAATTTGGACTCTGATAGCTGAGGCGCTTATGGCGAACCCTCGCGTAATGCTGGAAATCCGGATCCAGTCCCGGTCCGGCACAAATTTTCTCTTTTCACCAATGAATTCATTTCATTGCCCAACTTTGGCCGATGTCAGAACTTGTTTCATTTCGTCTTACATGTCGTTTTTTTACTAGTACATAAAAACAAGCCTACAGTAAATTACTCATTCAGTGAAACTGAGTTAATAGATTTTGTTGAACTCCTCTTGGCGTAAGGACAGGACCGCTCAGAGACAGGACTGGGCACGGGGCAAGATGTATGAGTGGGCCCTATCTCCTGGTATAGCAATTCAGTCGCATTGTTGTTTTAAAGAAGATCTACATGATTTAAACATAATGCAATTCGAGGACTATTGGAGACACAGAAAATATGCTCACTGAAATGAAATATAGAATAAACATGATTACGTATTGAACACTAAGCATATCTTCACAAGTGAAATAGGTCTGTGCATCGCAATGCATGGTTCTAATATGTTCCATAAAACCGCCCCCAAAAATTCGATTTTTCAGAGGGTCGTATCTCGTTTCTATTGATCACAAAGCGAAGGCGTGAACTGTTTTCGGTAGCCCTCAGCCTAGGTATCATTTGTATACGTATCGGAAGAATTGGCATACTGTAGCTATCCTACAGCACAGGGTCAAAATTTAAACATTGCGCACTTTCTATAGCCCAGAAAAATTGAGAAAATCGCTTGGCTCTTTTGCATTAGATGTGCTTTAGGGTGGATCTCAGGTGGCATACAAAATCACCATATGTTAATGGGCGATTCTTGAGAAAACCCCGAAAAACCACGATTTTTAGGTACTAAAACTACCAGTTGTGGTAATAGCCACTCCTACAATTTCAGTTCATGGCAGATCGTTGAAAATTTTGCCATATGTTCTTAAGATGATATTCTCTGGAAACTTTGAAACCTGTTTCGATATAATTATCCATTACCAAGGTCCAGAGGTTCACATCTGTCGTACTTAAGCAGTAAAATATGCATATAGTATCCGGTCTGAGGCGTAAGTGAAGTTTTAACAGACGTTGTTGACACGTGGCAAAGATTCCAAACTGTGTTTTCCGTCCAGCACTTTCCCTATAAAACATTATGACCCACTTGTTCTGTATAATGTGCACTTCACGTTTATACAAGTATGCAAAAAGTGGTACTGCAGTAACTAAAATGTGCTAAAAAGGGTCTTAACACGCCTAAAACTAACTCAAAATGACGGCCAAAAATTCTGTAAAAAAGTCTGAAAATTCAATAAAATATTTGTCATAACTTTTTCACTCGTGCATGATACAAATAATAAATCGGGCGGTTTCGACAAACTGCGATCGATGAACAAAATATTGAGAAAGACGCAAAACAAATGGTTTGTATTATTGTGCACTTGTTTATTGTTTATAACACGAGGGTAAGTTAGTTATTATTCGCAAAGTAGTTATAAAAGCCGGCCGGAGTGGCCGAGCGGTTCTAGGCGCTACGGTCTGGAACCGCGCGACCGCTTCGGTCGCAGGTTCGAATCCTGCCTCGGGCATGGATGTGCGTGATGTCCTTAGGTTAGTTAGGTTTAAGTAGTTCCAAGTTATAGGGTACTGATGAGCTCAGAAGTTAAGTCCCATAGTGCTCAGAGCCATTTGAACCATTTTTTAGTTATAAAATTTTATTTTAATCAATCAGGAAACTTACAAGAACATGATTTTTCGACATAGTCTCCTTGCGTTTCAACGCAGTTGGTCCATCGTTGTACAAGCTTTCTGATGCCGTCATAAAAGAAGGTTCTCGGTTGAGCTGCGAGCCAGGAATGCACCGCTTCTTTCACTGCTTCGTCCGAGGCAAATTGACGGCCCCTTAATTCCTGTTTGAGCGGACCAAACAAGTCATAGTCAGAAGGGACAAGCTCGAGACTATGTGGAGGATGATCCAGTACTTGAAATTTGAGTTTCTGGAGCGTTTCAGCAGTGTGGGCAGCAGTATGCGGACGGGCATTGTCGTGCAACAACACAACACCTTTTGACAGAAATCCTTGGCGTTTGTTTCGAATTGCAAGCTTTATCCTGGCAGTAAGCATCTCACTGTAACGTACGCTGTTTATTGTTGTGCCCCTTTCCCCATAATTTTCCGGTACTGGACCTTGTGCATCCCAAAAAACCGTAAGCATCAGTTTTCCTGCGGACGGTTAGGTCTTGAATTTCTTCTTGCACGGTGAATTCTGATGTTTCCATTCCATATTCTGCCGTTTACTCTACGGCTCGTAGTGGTGGATCAACGTTTCGTCACCAGTAATGATCCTGTCTAAGAAGTTGTGCCCTTCGTTACTATAGCGATCCAAACGTTTCTTGCAGATGTCCAAGCGCGTTTGTTCTACATCTACATCTACATTTATACTCCGCAAGCCACCCAACGGTGTGTGGCGGAGGGCACTTTACGTGCCACTGTCATTACCTCCCTTTCCTGTTCCAGTCGCGTACGGTTCGCGGGAAGAACGACTGTCTGAAAGCCTCCGTGCGCGCTCTAATCTCTCTAATTTTACATTCGTGATCTCCTCGGGAGGTATAAGTAGGGGGAAGCAATATATTCGATACCTCATCCAGAAACGCACCCTCTCGAAACCTGGCGAGCAAGCTACACCGCGATGCAGAGCGCCTCTCTTGCAGAGTCTGCCACTTGAGTTTATTAAACATCTCCGTAACGCTATCACGGTTATCAAATAACCCTGTGACGAAACGCGCCGCTCTTCTTTGGATCTTCTCTATCTCCTCCGTCAGACCGATCTGGTACGGATCCCACATTGATGAGCAATACTCAAGTATAGCCGAACGAGTGTTTTGTAAGTCACCTCCTTTGTTGATGGACTACATTTTCTAAGCACTCTCCCAATGAATCTCAACCTGGCACCCGCCTTACCAAAAATTAATTTTATATGATCATTCCACTTCAAATCGTTCCGCACGCATACTCCCAGATATTTTACAGAAGTAACTGCTACCAGTGTTTGTTCCGCTATCATATAATCATACAATAAAGGATCCTTCTTTCTATGTATTCGCAATACATTACATTTGTTTATGCAACTGTTTCAGTTGTTTTGGGACCCATCTTGCACAAACTTCATGAAACCAAAGTCTATTGTGAATGATTTCGTAGGCACAACCGTGACTAATTTGCATACGATGTTCCACTTTGTCAATAGTTAATCGTTTGTCTAAGAGAATCATTTCAGGTGAACGCTCAATGGTGGTAAACGGTCGTCCGGCTCCTTCATCGTGCGTAACACTTGCGCGACCATTTCGGATTTTCTCAATCCATTCGTAGACACTCCGTTGTGGCAAAACACTGTTCCCGTACTGTATCGAAAGTCGTCGATGCATTTCGGGCCCTGATACGCCTATCGACCACCAAAAACAGATCACTGAACGTTGCTCTTCTTTGGTGCAAATAGACAGCGGAGCAGCAATGATTAACAGCACGGCAGCGATAACGAAACTAACCCAGCAGCAAAAATATAACAACAAATAAACAAAGCGTTGGTCATCAACGTAAAACGACAGTAGCACCAAAATAAACAAAAATATAACTAGATTGTGGTTAATAATTGACTTACACTCGCATTTGCCAACGTATATAAATGCCATGTGGGGTAGCCGCGAGGGCTACGGCGCCTTGCGACGGTTCGCGCGGCTCACCGCGTAGGAGGTTCGAGTCCTCCCTCGGGCATGGGTATGTGTGTTGTTCTTAGTGTAAGTTTAGATTAAGTAGGGTGTAAGCCTTGAGACCAATGACCTCAGCAGTTTGGTCCAATAGGAACTTACCACAAATTTCCTAATTTCCATATATAAATGTATTGAAGTATATAAATAAACTATGATAACTTTACTGACCTGTGGAATTTACATATATAAATATATTGGAGTATATAAATAAACTGTCAGAACGTTACTGACCTTTAGAATTCGTTTCATACAAGCTGCATACTCTGCTGTAGCAGGGAAAAGAGGGGAAGCAGCGGAAAAGTGTTACAGCTGGAGCACAGAAGAGTGAATATCTTCCACTTGAAGAGAATCTGACAGATAATTAGGGAACTAGCTGTCTCAATCCTCGTTCCAGCTTCCTCACGAAAAGTTTCGGCTTGAGTACATATTCGTGCTTTTTTGTGCTGAAAGAAAGTAGCAGAGAGTCAGTGACGGTGGAAGAGAGAGAGGAGATAGTGCCGGTGAGAGAGAAAGAGAGAGGAGACAACGATGGTGGGACAGAGAGAATTTGTCAGTGAAAGAGAAAAAGAAATAAATGAAGACAATAACAGTGGCAGCCAAGAGAGAAAACGTTAATGGTTAATGAGAGACAGTGGCAGTAAAAGATAAAGAGAGATGCGTGGTGATAGAAGGAGTGGGAGGAAAAGAGACAATGTAAATGGAAAAGAGAGATGACTGGACACCATATATACGCTTGGAGGGTCTGGACTCTCCAAAGCCGGTAAATCTTAACACGTAAGTATAGTGGAGGGTGCACTTTGGATGGAAATTTTAAGCTCGTGGGTATAGGGGAAAAGATAAGTTGGACCTTCCACCCACACTCCCCAGAATCTTTGTGGTGCCAAGGAATGGTGGGGAGAGAGGCAATGACAAAGAAAATGAGTCTAAGTGAGAGAGGAGACTTCGGCAGTGGCAAGGCAGAAAACTGATATGACCGGCAAATTTAGATGTTCGGCCTCAGTGCTACTCAATAACGAACTACTATAAAATGTATGTGTGCTCTATTTAATTTTATTTTGTTAAATTGTTTTATTTTCACGTCACTTTAAAACAAAAAGGCTAGGTATTATACTGAATTGTACACTGGGGAGAGGTCTGGTGCGAGTACGCTGGATCATGGAGTATTCCGTCCGCACTCGTTCCATGGCATGCCTATGCTTTTCAGTAATAGACGTCAGGGCATTCGCATGGAAACCGCCATGAGTCGTGCAATGGGGAGCATATTATTAGTTACTTGCTTATAACACTGTCAACGCCGCTTTGCGAGCATTTCGTTCAGAAAATGTTTGAATCATAGCAACAAAGTCTAGTTGCCTTACCAAATTATATTCAGTTTCCAAGTTTCCCTAATCTATGAGATGTTGTTGGTGCATAGTTGATCTGAAACAAATTTTAACGCAAGCCAGAGTGAGGAAAGACCTTTCTGCTTCAGCTACAGTCACTGGAAGTGTATGAAAGATGCGCATCGATACACATACAGTCAATAAAGGAGCACAAAAGTTAGATCTCGTGCATCTTATTCAAGAGTGATAACCGTTCTAAAGTGATGTATTCGGAGTTTGAAGTATGAATTGTTTTTAAATATTTAATTTCTTCTTCTAAATTTCTTGTGACAATATAATGGTTTTCATTGATAAATAAAACACGCCTCAGTGACCGGATCGTCAGTCATCTGTAGGTATTTCCGTTAAATCCTAGCGTTTTATATAAAATTTTCACTGTGTCTAATCGGATTTCGAAGTTAGATCATAAACTGTCAACAATGACATAAAATACATTTGTGTTGAATAAATCTTCTGAATTCAAATCTGCCACTTTATTCCTGGCTTCAATGCGAAATGATTTCCCCTTCTTAGTGCTGCACCTCTGGAAATTTAGGATCGATATTAACTGCACTCGCAACAACTTTAGATCAGGGAGAATGGCGTCTCAATTTTCGCAAAGGTATTTTAAGTCATTTAATACGCTCTCAAAGTGTCTTACCTCAACATCAGTGGTAGTATTTCGATCTTATAGTAAAATGCTTCTGTAGTCAATTGGTACCAACAGCTTTAGCTAAAAGGATGTCATGTTCTAACATTTGGACCATATCACATAACCCAAAACACCCCATGCCACAGAAAATCATCGAGAGTTTAAGCAATAATGGCAATCTTAACCAAATGAGCTGCAGTTGGTATTGTAAGGTCAACGTGAGCACTCCAACATACATGAGACAAGTAATATAAAGAACGTCCAACACTATTTCAGAACAGATGGACTGTTACTACACACCTTGTGTTAAATCACTCCGTAAAAAGTATCTGCAGCATGACAACTCTGGCCTGCATGTATTCCACATAATGCTACAATGCTATAACAAGCATACATTGAAAATTTTGCGAGAGGATTTCACTGAAGAAAATGTGTCTGAAATTTTTCTTTATAAGATCGTCTAATATAACTTTGGCTATCATTTGTTTATGGCTGTCACTGATTGAAACTGAGCGTTTCGCAAGTGTTGATCAAATCAAATGTGCAATAGTAACTCTCGTCTTCTGATTGTAATCTACAAATTTCAGAAACTGTTCTTTCTTTCATATTTATCAATTTGCTTCTTGAAGTAAATACAATGCAGGATGAATGTTGTTTGTTCATTACGATTTGAATCAGGAGTTGCATCAAGAATAATTGAATAATTCTTCTCATGTTCTCTCAGTTCCAAGATGGCACCCCTGACATGATAGAAGTAGTGGGATAAAGTGGATTCTGGCACATTTTGTTTGTGCAGGTTGCATACATTCAGGGACAAGTACATATTCAGCTGTGAATTTCCCTCCTCCCCATGCCTATAACCTAACTCCCTGGGGATAATCCATCCTTCCGAAACACTCCACCCCACCCATTCCTCTGCCCATCCCTCTGGGAAGAGACACTTTTTGTCACCCTTCCCCAGTTCAGTTCTGAGCCACTTTCCCCCCTCTGAGAAATCCCCCAACCCTCCCCTTCTCTGCTTCCCCCTCCCTGTCACCCACCTGGAAATTGGTGGAAAAGAGAGACACACTGTGCTGAACTGCTAGGGAGGAAGGTCTCAAAACAAAAAATTCAAATCAATGTAAGTTGATATATTCTTGACTTAATCAGTTTTCCCAATTTCTTCAATCATGGATGTGTATGTTTGCCTTGAAGTTGGAGGACCAGAGGATGCTGCTACACATCCCAATATCTAAAAGACTGGAGTGGAAATGTGTTCAATTGGGACATTGGTGTTAGAGAGGTGGTTAATAATTGTATTACCTCTAAGTGTACAGCTTACAGCCTCCTACATGAGGAGAGAAAGGAGGTGATAATGGATGAGTGCAGGGGGAACACTCTTCAGAAAATAATTGTATTGTAGCACAGTGGACTGATGATGCTTTTAGCAACTGATAGAGACTACTGTATATGCTGGAACTGTTCTTCTTCTTCTTTTTTTTTTTCTTCTTTTTTTTTTTTTTTTGAAATGGCTGGAAATCCACAGTATTGGAGACAACTGACAACTTCATCCTATACCACTACCTCAGACTGAATGAACCAGAGGTGCTCACTTTGGTTTATGGGGCTCAACTGTAGATGCTTGGAACTGGTCTCCCCTTCCTGATCATGTGTGTGTATATGTTGAATTTACTATGTGCTCTAGTCAACAATAGCACACAAAATTGGCGGGGAACTGTCCTACAACTGCAGCTGGGAGAATCGCATCCCACTGATCTTCAAGTGTATGGCTGCTGAGGAACTTGTACACAAATAGATAATAAGAGGGCAAAGGACAGCAAACTATCATTGAAGTGTAGGAAGAGTAGCCTCCTATTGATCTACAAGTGAAATGACAACTCAGGAACTTGTACACATATATATTGTAAGAAGGGATAAGATAGCAAAGTATCAGTGAGCGGTAGGAAAGCCATTACACACTACCACAACTAACAGAAAATACTTTGCTGCTCTAATTACACATCAAAGTAGTGTTTAAAATAGTGGGTCATAATGCAACACATACACACTGGGAACTGAGAAAAATCATTGTAATAACACAACAAGTAGAAAACCCAACCCCAAAAGATCTCATCAGCAGAGAGTGGCAGCAGCTGCACATGTGTTCACCTTGATGTGCTGAAACAGACTACCCAGATTAAAACCAGACTTACCTTCACTCCTACTTCCCTCCTCGCTCCCTCTTCTCCTCTTGTAGGTACATATAGTTGTGTTCCAGCCTGTTGCTGATGGTCCAGAAAAAGATCGATCTGCTTGCATTGATATACTGTTTCCAGTCTGCATAAACAGTCACATCCAAAACAGGATGCTTCCTGCAAACTGTTAAGCGTATTTCTTGGATAGACTGCCCCCCCCCCCCAAAACAATTGTCAGATACATGACTATCCATCACAGATGAAGAACTGGTCAACAATGGCATGCTTTCAAACATTCTTGATGTGCTGGCAGCGTTTGTAAGTGGTCCTTGACTTAGTAAAATCAAGCTCATGCAGGAAAAACATTGAAACAATAGGCTCAGTGTAAATGTATTACACGCATATCTTTATACTACTCGTCTCACTATGCATCAATCTGCCTTGACACATGGAGAGCAGTGCCCACACTCCCTAGCTTCTGCCACTACATGTGATTATAACCTTTCATCGCTTAGAGTTATTCTACTGCTTCAGGTAAACTGCCCGTAGGGTTCCAGATGCTCCACTGTACTGAATAACAGCTTTGTATGAGTGTGTGAGTTCTCATACACTGTGGAAAATGAGCTCCATGATGTATAGACAGTGGAGAAATTTTACAAATTTTACATGCTCCTCATGGAGTAACACACTGTGTGTCTTCCTAAAGTGATGGCGTTCTTAGCAGTTCGACTGTTGTAATGTCAGCTCATTTATTTAAAAAAGTGACTGAATAAACATGAACCCTCATTTGTTGCATGAAGTGTTACCACTGTGGGGTGTGAGTGTTATGCTTGCTGCATTAAGGGAGATTGCAGTGTAGTGCAAACACTTGCCATATTGAATCTTCTCAAATTTCCACGTAAAAAAGCGGAGAATACATGCAACACACATGTCTGCTTCTGATGCTAGTCTACCAGTAAACTGGCTACTTCGCTATTCAGCCACCCAGAGAGCAGCGAGCCCACCGCTTCTGAGACTTGCTCCCACAGCTGCAGGGACGAGCCAACTAGCTGGAATCTTTCTTTGTACTCGCTGGTCATATGAGGCTAAGCCACAACTTCCAGTCAGTCGAAGCCTCATGACTACTCCTGCTACTGACTGTGGCATACTGTGAGACAAGCAGTTGCGACGTGGACATATAGTTCTAATTGCAATCCCCCCCCCCCCCCCTGCCCAACGAAGATTCTCCCATTTAAAAAATTCACGTTATATAATTCAAACCTGGGACATTATTAGTCATACACCTCGAATGTTTCATACAAAATGTAGATTCCTCCGATTTATATTGGTTATTTTCGATGATAGAAGAAATTGGTCCATAGACAGATTTTTACATCGCTAAAGTATCATTATCTGTAAAAATTCTTTATGAAAGTTTCTTATGATTACTGCACTAAAAATGCGACAGTATACTGGTGGTAGAGTTGAGAATTACATCACATTTTCTCAGTTAGAGCATAACTCTATAATACGAATGTAACTATACCATAGAGCTTCTAATACACTATCTATTGAATCATTTAAATTGCTGCAACAGCTTCACACCTTCACACACAATTCAGAGCAATTGCAATGGGTAGGGGTGATTCAGGACTTAATCACAACATTCGTCATTTTTTATCCCCACAGTCTGTCGGATAGTGGACCAACTAAGGTACAGTATTCTATCTAGAGCAGAATACATCTATATGGGTAGTACACATATGTGTAGTGCTAATTATTTATTTAGGCGTAAACCCAGTACTTACACACTTATGAAACCATCGTTCATCAAGTGCCAATTAACCAGCAAGTACAAGACAGACCGAATTAGTGTTAGTGTTCCAGCCAGCAACAGCAGTCATCTTACTACCGGTTACACCTCGATCCAAATTGTAGCGCAATGGTCTCCAGGCGACATACCAACGCGATTTTCTGTCACACAGCTCCTACACCATCACATCTTAGTGAGAAGATCACATCCCGTTGAAATCCGTGCAGATGAATTTGGGCCTGTCGTGTTCTTTTGGGCAACCTGTCAGTTCTTAGTGATTGGCTTGATTCCCTTCAGAATCCAGCAAATGAATCCGAACCTGACATATCCAGTCTACTTCAGCTCGCTCAAGATGCTTACTGCCAGGCATTTTACGGAATTTAACGCTTCCAGTGACAACGTTTGTGATTTCTAGTCCTATTAATGTGCTATAGATTTAGTTACTTTCAGGTTAACTACCAACTCCGCCACAGATCTTCTTGACTGTTTACATATAACTTCATCAACTACAAACAGCCCACCTCTAAAACAAATACACTGCAAGCATCTGTTCAGTGTATGGTGGAGGGTACATCACACCAGTTATATCGATTACCCCTCTATCCCAGTCTCACACACTGATCAAGTAAAATACTGCCTATATACTTCTATTCATGCCCTAATCCACCTCTATGTTTGCAGGAGAATTACACCTTCTTTCCCAGAGACTTTTTTCCATCACGTATCTGAGTATAGTATGCCCACCTATATGATCCTAGTAGTATCCACATGATGCTTTTGCTTCACAGGTCAGCCATGTAATACGAACAGATATGGGCTCACAAGATGGGTCTGCAGCGACCATGTTGTGCTGAGTTGTTGTATCGATATTACTTTTCACAGGCACGTATCATTTAACCTCAAGCAGATCTATGCTTGTTAATTTTGGGATATCAGCTGACAATGACCTGAAACTTTAGTGGAAATTGAGAATATATAGTAAGGTGGGGTTCATCAAATAGAGTGGGGGAAGCTTTGCATCAAACTTATATATATATATATATATATATATATATATATATATATATATATATATATATATATATATCGAGGGACAGTTGATGGCTGAGTTTGACACATTCTGTCCTAGCATTCCTGTCTATTTCAGCAGCAGTGTTAGTGCATCAATCAATACTCATTGGTGTTGCTACGTTATAATTAACAGCTTGAGAGTCATCACAGGACATATTTCTAAAGCAACAAAGTGGTATGAACACACTTGATTTTGCAAGAAGTGCTATGTGCTGCAGTGAGCAAGGGCAGATCTGTTGTACTGGTTCACTTAAGATAGTGGAAGCATTGAGATGGAGATGTGTTGCTCATGATTTTGGTCACTCTGTCATTCTAAGATCAACGAATGTTCGTAGCAAAATGATATACATACTCCAACAGGTTTTTCCTGAAAAATATGAAATTCAAAGGATACAATTAACAATTATTTTCGAAATAATGACTCATACTTTCCTAATGTCAGTCAGTTCTATGTAGCTACACCTGGGCAGTCATGGCGACAGTGTCTCCTGTCCCTCAGCGTTTGGTAAGACTGGAGGCGTGCACACAATTGCCAGCATGGCAGGCGTGGCTGCGGCTCCACGGTAGTCCTGCAGTCGGCGAACAGCACATGCTTCATGGTCATGATTGTGCGCTATTGAAATGTTATTTTTTCCGATATTTGTGTGATGTTATCGCAGTGTTTTGTCCTGATGTAGAACAAAGGCCAGGATGCATGACATAATTTTTGCTATGTTTTTAAAAAAATAGTTACTCGCTTATAAGAGGAACATGTCTCTCTCCTTCTATGGCACACTGATACCACTCAAAAGAAAACACGTCCCGCAATGTTCGCTCAATATTAGTTATAGTGTTGTTGATTAGTTTTACCTGCATTATGTTGTTGGTGAAGTCCTCTGCTCCATGTGTGGAACCTGCTTGACGAATGTATGTTTTAGGACTTTTGGTTGGTGTTAATTGCTTATTTTGTAGTATATTCAATGCAGGATACAATGTGCTCAGTTAAATAATCAGGCCGCTGTGGTCGAGCGGTTTTAGGAGCTTCAGTCCGGAACCACGCTGCTATGGTCTCAGGTTCGAATACTGCCTCGGGCATTGATGTGTGTGTTGTCCTTAGGTTAGTTAGGTTTAAATAGTTTACAAGTCTAGGGGACTGATGACCTGAGATGTTAAGTCCCATAGTGCTTAGAGCCATTTGCACCATTTTTCAATAGTCATTGCAACAAGCGTAAATTAATACCATCAGAGTGAGTTTAAATCTGGAAATTTCATTGATTTTAATATTGTATCCGCTATTTGTAATGTTGCCGTCACAGTATTTATTTTGAAAGCATAAGACTACAGCCTGTACATGACGTGAGGTTAGGTCTGTCGGTAAAGTATTCGTTGTAGCAAGCATAGGAATCATACATAGAGACTGAGTTTATACTTATCTACCAGGAGATTTCATTGATTTTTAGTACAATATCCATAATTTGCACTGTCACAGTATTCATTTTTAAAAGAATAAGACTAAATCCTTTATACAAAGTGAGATGAGGTCTGTCAGTACAATCTTATTTGTAGCAATATCAAGAATCACACCTGGAGAATACGTGATGGTAATACTTCATGCAGTAAATGACGCGTTTATTCAGTCACTTTCCTAAATAAATGACGTGACATCACAGCAGCTGCGCTGCTACGAACGGCACTTTAGGCAGATACAGAGTGTGTTATTCTATGAGGAGCAAGTGAGCTATATGAAATTCTTCCATCGTATAGTCATCTGCCGCCTGTACAGAATGAATCTCATTCTTCCACAGTATATGAGAAGACGGACAGACACAGACACAGACACACACACACACACACACACACACACACACACACACACACACACACACACACACAAAGTTTTTATTCACTACGGTGGAGCATCTGAAACCTCTACCAGACAGCCTATGGGCAGTTTTTCCTGAAGGAGTAGAATGAATGCATTTGATGATGTGTTATAACTTCATGCAGTGCACCTGTCAGGGCAGATCGGCGCACAGTGAGACGACTAGTGTAAATATTTATGTGGGACGTATTATTTCAATGCTTTTACTACTTGAGCCTGGTTTTACATAGCCAAAGATCCCTTTCAGACAGTGCCAGCACATCCAGAACGTATGAAAGCACGCTACTGTTGACCATTCAGTTTTTCACGTGTGATGAATAGTTAATTACTTCGCTACTGCTCCAGAGGGGCAGTATTTCTGAGAAATACGTTTAACAGCTCACATGAAGCGTCCTGTGCTTGAGTCTTTTGCCTATCTGTGACTGATTTCTGCAGAGCAGAAACAGTATATCATTGACAGCAGGTGGATCTCTTTCTGTACCATCAGCAAGAGGCCAGAACAGGCCTGATAACTCGTATCCCTACCTATGGGATGAGGTGAGGGAGGGAGGAGAGGAAGTAGGAAGGAAGGTAAGACTCTCTCTAAGCTGGTTAGTCTGTATCCGCACATCTAGGTAAACACATTTGCGGCTGTCGCCACTTTCTCCTGATGAGATCTTTTGGGGTCGGTTTTTGCGGTAGTTGTGTTATTAAAATGATTTTTCACAATTCTCTGTGCGTATGTTGCACCATGTCCCATTTTTTCCAAGTGGTGGCTTTTTTTTACAATAATTTCGACGTGTAATTAGAGCAGTGAAGAATTTTATGTCAATTGTGGTAGCACATAAAGACTTTCCCACAGCTCAGTGATAGTTTTCTGCCCTATCCCTTTTTACCATGTATCTGTAAACACATTCCTCAGTAGTTATAAACTTGTAGAAAGTAGAAAGCAACACTTCCTACACTTCAGTGATAGTTTTCTTTCCTATCCCTTCTTAACATTTACCTGTGACCAAGCTCCTTCCGAGTGGGATAGTGCAGTGGTGAGCATACTAGACTTGCATTCGGGTGGATCATGGTTCAAACCCACATGCGGCCATCCAAATTTAGGTTTTCCGTGATTTCCCAGTCAAATGTAATGATGGTTTCTTTGAAAGAGCATGGCCAATATCCTTCCCCACACAATCTGAGCTTGCGCTCAGTCTCTAATGACTTCGATGTCGACAAGATGTTAAATCCAATCTTCCTTCCTTCCTCCAAGTTCCTGAGCAGCTATTTCACTAGTAGATCGGAAGGAGGCAACTCTTCCTACACTTCAGTGATAGTTTGCTGTCCTGTTCCTTCTTACCATATACATACATTGTGTGTACAACTTCCTCAGAGCACTTGTAGAACGTTAGGAGGCAATTCTTCCCACACTTTCGTGATAGTTTGCTGTCCTATCCCTCCTTACCATATATCTGCGTAGAAGTTCGTCAGCATCTATACAGTTGTACATTGGTATGAGGCAATTCTTCTATCAGCCACTGTAAGACAGTTCCCCTCCAATTTCGAATGGTATTGTGGACTAGAGGGGGGGGGGGGGGGGCTCTGAGCACTATGGGACTTAACATCTATGGTCATCAGTCCCCTAGAACTTAGAACTACTTAAACCTAACTAACCTAAGGACATCACAAAAACACCCAGTCGTCACGAGGCAGAGAAAATCCCTGACTCCGCCGGGAATCGAACCCGGGAACCCGGGCGTGGGAAGCGAGAACGCTACCGCATGACCACGAGCTGCGGACTGTGGACTAGAGCACATAGCAGGGCGAACATATACACACACGATCGAAAAGGAGAGAAAAACGTGTTTCAAACGTTCTCAGTTGAGCCACTTACACCAAGGTGAGCATCTGTGGTTCATTCAGTCTGTGGTAGGGGAATAAACGAAGTTGTCTCCTGCATTGTAGGTTGAACTGTCATTTAAAAAAAAAAAAAAAAAAACATGATCAGCAGCAGCATACGCAGTCATCTCAATGAGTTGTCAAATGCATCCTTAGTCCACCATGCTACAACATCATTATTTGCTGAAAAGTATTCCCCCTATGATCATTCATTATCATTTCCTTTCATTCCTCGTGTAGGAAGCTAGGGAAACAGCCCTCAGCTGTATGCTTACAGGTAATACACGTATTAAAATCCTCTCTTTCCAACACCAACATCTCATCAATTGAACGCATTTCCGCCGGCCGGTGTGGCCGAGCGGTTCTAGGCGCTTCAGTCTGGAACCGCGCGTCCGCTACGGCCGCAGGTTCGAATCCTGCCTCAGGCATGGATGTGTGTGGTGTTCTTAGGTTAGTTAGGTTTAAGTAGTTCTAAGTTCTAGGGGACTGATGACCTCAGATGTTAAATCCCATAGTGCTCAGAGCCATTTGAACCATTTGAACACATTTCCCACCAAAAATAAAGCCAGTATCTTCCACACAACTCCACGAGTGTGTGTGCAGTAGATGGAAAGTAGGGATGGGGTCGATGGAGCTGTAGGACAGGTGCGAGCCACCTCTGGTGACGGCATTGTGAATTAGAGCAGTTGGTCTTCAAACTTAAAGGAGAATGTACATATTTATGATCAGAGAAATGGGAGAGAGGAGGTCAAGAGAACTCTCTCACACAATTTGATTAAATAAGGAATGTGAAAATGGAATTGAATGATGTATTATTACGTCAGTTGACATTGCTTTGAATTTCATATCGTCAGATCTTTCCTCTCCTGCAGCTCTGCGCAGGTTGAATCTTTTTGCAGCCAATTTCCAGATGGAGGAGCAGAGGGAGTAATTGAGGGAGGGGAGAAGAGGGCTAGGAATTCCCCAGGGGGGGGGGGAACTGGGGATGGGTGGCAAAAAAGTCTCTTTTCCCAGAGGGATGCTCAGAACTGAACTGGGGATGGGTGATAAAAGTTTCTCTTTTGCCAAAGGGCTATTGGAGGAGGAGGGGGGAAGGGTGGTGGGTTTCTCAGAAGGACAGATTATCCACAGAGGGTCATAAATCATCCCCATGGGGTCATAAAGCAGTTAGCATAACAATAGGTTAAGAGTAAGGGAGGCATGCAATGTCCCTCTGAATCTATGCTTACCTTTGAATGTATGCAACCCACACAAAAAATGTACCTGAATCCGTTTTATCTCCCCAATAATGGGTAAAATTAGAAATATATTCATTCTGAGTATTACTTGACCGATAATACATTTGTAAACTCTTTCCAGATCTAGTCAGTCTCTGACTTCGCTAATGTATTCTGCAAGAAATGGATCATAGTGACTCCAGAGCTCTAATATTCCAAGGAACTTTTCATTTTTGGGATGTACAATTTTCTTACCTGAACCTCTGAAAGCCAATACTCTTTGACAAAGAAATAATGACACATCAAGTCACATGAGAGTACCCATATAAGTTAGTTACTCCATGGACGAACAAAAGAAGAATATTACCAGTGCCTCTTTTCTTTGAGCAATGAACATCTTTAATGTCATTTCATTTCTTCTCGTTTCATGAGTGTTTCAGGAGAACTATATACAAATAGAAATGTTTTATGTTGTGTTTACTCTTCCATGTAAAATATTTTACAAGTACTCGTCTTTCGTGTGAAATCACCTTGTGATGGAAAAGGAGGTTCCTTATCTTTGAATGTTATTAGCAAACCTACGAAACTGTAATGACATTTCAAAGCTGTATATTTGTTTTGGAAAATTTGTGGTAGGATTTTCAACAAAATTTTAAAAAAAGCGTATTTTTGAATCCTTCACACAGTGGTTTTAGTGCAAGATGTCTAAAGAAAATATTGTGCTTTGACAGGAAATAGAATTGTATGCAGTTGACCAGTATGACTCAAAAAAGTGAAGTGGAAAGGAAGAGCCAGATTGGTTATGGTGGTGCTAGGGTAATGTTCTTGTGTTTATAATAAGATGTAAGTATTATTTTACAATAGCAGATTGGTTTTTGCCAACTTAGCACCCTGGTGGACGCGAACCCTTGAGAGACTTGGGCCCTTCTGAAGCTTGCGCCCAGGGGATTTTGGCGCCCCCCTCCCACCTCTACTCTTCCACCCCCCCTTCACGTCAGGCTTGCATAAGGACCTAGTTTAAGGTTGTAAACCAATCGCTCACTAATGTGCTATTACAAATAGTTGGTTGTTAAGGCAAGCAGTGCCTTTTCTTGTGTGCAACCTTCTATAGAGAAGACAATAAAAGCAACACGTGGATGAAGTTGGCGTTGTACCAGAATTGACCACAGTGGATCCGAGAAATGTTTGTATCACTCGTCGTACATTGAGAAAGATGGGTCTAACAGCAGAAGGAAATCGCTACCATAGGTGCGTGCCTACATTCTTAGTCCAACAGTGGTACCTTAGAGTGAACATGATCGTCTGAAAGCTGCATGTCTTTGGCCATAATTTGCTTGCAGCTTGTTATTAGTCCAAACTTTTTCTTTTTACTGTTAAACGTTGGTTTCAAAGCTGACAGAAACATGTTTCAAATATAAATTATAATACTGACTTTCTCTCTGTTATTGCTTTTCTTTCCACTTTTCCTTCTATGCATTTTATGCCCCTGCTTTAAGTTTAGAAATTTCGTCAGATGCATTGAAGTTAGGAATAAGTAAGTGCCTCTTGTGCGCTACGTCCTTTGGGATGATGACATGTTGTAGGTCTCGGCACAGTGGAATCCAGAATACACGGAATTTCCACATCGCTGAAGCTCAACCAAGTACCACATTAAGTTTACAAGAAGCTCGTTCTTGTGACTTCGTATTGCTGAGGTTTTAAGGGATAATTCATATAATGACTGAGATATGATCAATGGCCATTGTATTATATACACTAGTTGATCAAAAGTGCTGTGACACCAATTAGTGGCCATTAATGTGACGACGCCCTGAACTCTGCTTGGGAAACTTTCTGTTAGTTGTTTGGGTGTTTATGGAGGAATGACAGGTCAACATTCCTCAAGAGACGAAATCAGAGAAGCTAGTGATGTTGGACAAGAAGCGGAGTCGTCGTTGTAACTTGTCCCAAAAGTGTTCCATTGAATTCAAGTCGAGGCTCTGGGCAGGTCAGACCGTTTCAGGAATGTTATTGTCCACAAAATTATTGCATCACAGATGCTACTTTGCGATGGTGTGCATTGTCATGTTGTTACAAACAATCATCTTATCTGAGCTGTTCAACTACTGTATGCAGTACACAATGCAGTAAACACTGTTTGTATCCACCGACATTTAGCGTTTTCTTAAGCGCAATAAGCGGACCACACCTTAACTACGAAAAACACCCCCTTCCGCAGCACACCCCCTCTGTACTTCGCTACCCATGATGAAAGGTAACAGTCTTCAGATATTCGCCAAGCCCAAATCTTCCCATAGGTATGTCACAGTGTATAGCGTGCTTTATCACTCCAAATCATTCGCGTCCAGTCGTCCATTGTCCAATGGCGTGACTAATTACATAACCTCGCGCGTCGATAGTACTGACTAAGGAACTGTGTGATGTATGAGGAGCTGCTCAACCATTATATCCCATTTTTTAAATCCCTATGCACAGTCGCTGGACCAGCTGAACTGTGGGTAGCGCCTTGGAACTAATGAGTGATTTCTTCCGCTGATTTCATGCGGTTTATTACAGCGACCCTCCATAATGGTTGACGATCGCTGTCCGTCAGTAAATGCGGTCTGCGTGGTCTTGGTTTAGTTATGCTTGATCCTTCGCGTTTTCACAGTCACATCACCGTCGACATGGGAAGTTGAGTTGTCCCTGATGGACAGTGACCAGCCCACACTCAAAGTCAATGAGCCCTCCTGATCGACCTCTTCTGCTATTACTGCTTCTCAAATGACAACGCAGTACTCTTTGAATCCTTTTATACTGGCGCATCCGTCTCTCGAGAAATCTAGGTATCAGTTCCGTGTTACATAGGGGTGTCAGGATACTTCTGATAAAAAAATGTAAACTAACGTATTCGGAGGGGTGGCCATTGGTGCTGTGTTGTTTTCTTGACATGTTATATAAGACGCGATACTTCGGGTCTGGCTGCTCGTCACGTTGTTAGTACAACTATTTAACCTAGACCTCCGGCATCGCTAAAAGTTGGGTAATACCTGTAGGATCACCAACAAAATGATTCAAATGGCTCTGAGCACTATGGGACTTAACATCTGTGGTCATCAGTCCCCTAGAACTTAGAACTACTTAAACCTAACTAACCTAAGGACATCACACACATCCATGCCCGAGGCAGGATTCGAACCTGTGACCGTAGCAGTCGCGCGGTTCCGAACTGCGCGCCTAGAACCGCTAGGCCACCGCGGCCGGCGATCACCAACATACAGCGGGTTTCTTGACTTCCAGGAAGCGTTCAATACTCTTCATACCGTTGCCTAGTAAACAAGATACGTCTAAACTGAGTAGGCGAACACATATGGTGAAATTGCACTGAAGATTTTCTGGCAGATCGAACTCAGGATGGCGATCTTAGTTTTGAGGTACCGTCAGAAACAAAGGCAGCGCCTGGCGTACCTCAGAATAGTGTGAGACGGCCACTACTGTTGTCGTTGTGTGTAAATTACATGGTGGAAGATTTTCGCAAACGTCGCAGTTGTGTATAGGGAAGTGACGTCATTGGATTGGTAGTAATTGCAGAGAGACCTACACAGCATTACGTCTTGTTGTCCGATTTATCTCGCGAAAATGTTAGTAACTATCATCGAAACGGTGGAAAGACTTTATCGCTTCCAGGACTGATAGAATCTGGAGTTGCATGTATCAGGTTAGTCTGAACTGATGTTAGGACGAGCACATGACTCCATGATGAATGTGTCTCGATTATGAGCCAAGGGAACTGACTTCAGTTTCTTGGCAGTCCAAGAAGATTTCATCGATGGCATTCGCCGAGCGAGCCTGCATTAACCTGAATCGTATATTTATGTTTGTTAAAATTTTCCCGTTATCATTTCTTTTCACTTTTGTACGTTGTGTTCTGATTTTTAGAACGGCTAGTAGAGTCTTTCTTTAACCCAGCAATGACACGTCCACATGTTTCTAATACTAATGTATTATGCAAGCATTCTTCTCTAATTGTCAGCTGCAGTTCAATATGTATCACGTTCGTCGTTTCGTTTGCGAGGTATTTACAGAGATTCTCGATAGGAGGAACTTATTGAACTAGTCGAAACGTCGCATCAAGACGACTCTGCCACTTGATGGACAATCCGAAAATATTTAGTCAGTAAAATTGGTCGGGAAAGTCTGAGTTCGCATAAATGACGTTTTGTGTTCCGTTATCAAACGCTTATTCTCTTTCTTTTATGTCATCTCAGACTTATTTCGTTACGTTCTAAGTGGAGAGTAGTACGTAAACGGTGTGCTTCTGTTTATTTAATTACTAATTTTTAAGAGAAGATTTTACTTTTAGTATGCTCGAGCTGTGTACGTGTTATTCTGGTACTGTAATATTCATTGCCCCACGAATGCCGTAAAATAAAGAGCTGAATTTTTAGAGCTGTTTTTGGCTGGTATAATGTAACGGCAATAAATAAATTCCTCGTGTACTTTATACGCGCAAAACAATGTGATCCAGAGTCGGGGCTGCCCGAATTGCTTTGAAAATTCAGCCTTCCACCGATAAATATGTCGCTTCTTCCGGTTACAAAATATGGCACGCATCGATTCGATCTGTTGAACGCGGTACAGACCCAGTCGTTCCCGGTTCGGTATTTTTATTGCACGAAGCTGCGCGGGACGAGACAGGCGGATTAGGCGCAGGAAAGAGTGCTGAGCGAATGTTAATTCATTTAGGGAGGACAAAGGCATGTTGCGACCGTGGATCGCCTAATAACGTTAAGGCGCGGCAGAGGGGCGCGCGCTGTATAATTACGCAGTATACACGCATTAAAACAGAATTAGGTAGCGGGCACTCGTCCGCGTCGCGAGTTTAACGAGGACAGAGGGCGCTCACGGCGCGGGCCGGCTAACGAGGAGCGGGAGCTCAGCTAAGGTGCGGGGCGCACTCTCACCTACGGTCCGCCTGACCCTACCACCAACCCTTACTGCACTTGCCGTTAGCTGTTAGGATCGCACTACCGTGCACACGCCCTCGCTAAAAGTACCCTTACGGTGTCAGCAGTTCTTGGGTGACGTGTAGATGTTGTAAACGACGCGATGCATCACGGGAAGAGAAGACGGTCAGTCATCAGTCAGATGGAGGCAACAAGGCCGTGCTTCCTTTTCTGCGATGTAGTAATATCCGATACTAACATCACTTTGACGTAACTGTTAGGTTCCTGTTTAACCACATACTTGGAAATCGTGACATTCGTAATAGGGTACAAATAATTATTGACAAAGAAGAATGTAAATGTGATTGATGTTTAAGCTGTGTTATTGCGTTCCTGCCTAACCACGTACTCGAAAATCTCTGTATATAAGACGCAATGTCCTGGATGCCTCACCGGCTGACTCATCATTAGCCCAGCCCAGACCACCAATAGCTGAAACTTGAAATTGGGAGAAGGTACGGATCTTATACTGTAGGCGTCGTTTAAGAAAGTTTTTCAAAATTCCAACCCTAATGGGGTGAAATAGGCGATGAATGGTTCTTTTGAAAAAAAAAAATGCCGCTGCTAAGGCAATTTTGAAGCTAGACGTACGAAAGTTGGCATTTGATTTCTTAGTCAGAAATAAAGAACTATGTGATTCAGGATTTTTAGAAATTTAACCCGATGGGAGTAAAATAGTGGGTGAAGGCTTTTTTGAAAATATATTTTTATTAAAGAACTAATAACTTATTTCTAGACCTACATCTATGGACACTGGTATTTGACTTCTCGGTTAAAAATTAAAAAAAAATACGTGTTTTAGTGTTTTGGTAATTGAACCCCTAGGGGAGTGAAATAGGGGATGAGATTATTTATTAAAATATTTTATTATGAAAGCATTTTTAAAGCTGTATTTATAAAAATTTAAATTTGGCCTCTCAGTTAGAAATAAAAAAAATACGTGTTTCACCGTTTTCGGAAATTCAACCTCTGTGGTGGCGTAACAGGGGATGAAAATTTTTGTGGAAATATTTCGCTGTGTAAAGCTAAATCTATGAAAATTTACGTTTGACTTCTCTGGTAGAGATAAAACATATGCTTGTCACTGTTTTTTGAAATTCAGTCCCTAAGGAGGTGCAATAGGGGGTGAACGTTTTAAGAAAATATTTAGCTGGGAAAGCATTTTTAAAGCTAAATTTCTGAAAATTGGTCTTTGGCTTCTCGGTTACAGATGAAAAATACGTGTTTTACTGTTTTTGGAAATTCAACCCCCTTAGGGGGGGTCATCGACGAGCCCAAACCGCTAAGGATAGAAACTTGAAGTTTGGAGAGCGTGTGGGTCTTATACTGTAGGCATCGTCTAAGAAGGGATTGTTCGAAATTCCACTCCTAAGGCGACGAAATAGCGGATGAAAGGCTTTTTGGAAGTATGTCTCTTTTAAGCGAATTTTGAAGTTAGAACTACGAAAACTAGAGTCTCGTTTGCCAGTCAGAAAATAAAAAATACCTGTTTCTGTATTTTGGAAATTCAGTCACTAAGGCGTAAAATAGTGGTGTAACGTTTTTTGAAAATAAATAATTACTAACGAACTACTAAAGGATTCTTAAGGCTACATCTATGACAAATGGTATTTGACTTCTCGTTTATAAATAAAGAAATACGTGTTTCAGTGTTTCTGGAAATTCAGCCCTAAGGGAGTGCAATTTTTAAGAAAAAATGTCGTTACATTAAGGTAAATTTATGAAAACTGGTACTTCACTTCTCATTAAATATAAAGAAAAATTTGTTAGGGGATGAAAGTTGCTATGGAAATATCTCCAGAAGAACTCAAAAGGCATGATTAACAATAACTTTGGTCTCCAGCCACCACATTCGCTTTTTGATCAGAAGTACATTCGAAAAAGACGATGCTTATATGACCTCAATTAACGTGTAAAACTTAGACGGTGTTGCAGTTTGTGAACAACATAAAAATTCGATTAAATAAAAACAAAAAAAATCTCTGCCGCCCATACAGTCCGCGCGAGCGAAGCGGCGGGCATTAAACTAGTCGTGAAATATTCCTATAAAAGAGTAAATTATTTTTGTTGCAAGCAGTACCCGTTGGAAACGTCACTTCATTACATCACGCTGCAGATTGACTGAGCTCCATATGAGTTACGAACAATCACGGAAACGCCCTCAACAAAGTACGTAAATACGTAACCAACGTTACAATCTACAATAACTAAGTTAGTGTACGTTATCTCGAAACAACATTCTAATATACTACCACCTTCCGCAAAAAAAAAAAAAAAAAAGGAATCTGTGATCGTCTTTAGGTACTGTAGACATGTCATCCGAATTAATCACGGATCCGATCTAAAAAAAAAAATTCTCTGGTATATAACCTAATAGCAGAGCGCTATTAAACTCAATATTAATTATAAATTCCTATGAGACAAGATACCAACTAACTTTATTTACTAAACGAAAGAAATGAGACCCGGATACAGGTCATTCTTATCGATTATCAACATCTACACTACACAAAAGTAAAACGTAAACTAACTTCAATTACGAAACGGAAGAAATGAAGAATAGCATTCTCAGTGGCTATCTCCACGTGACTCATAGTTGGCAGTCTGGCTGCTTCGTTACGAAGATCCACAAAAACTATCGACACTGTAACTGTACTTTAGCCCACGCGTCCCACCGTTGCTTCGAATGGTTTCAGCGTTGTCGCAGAGCTTATACCCGTACATTCGTCTTTATCTAGGTAGACTTCGCTTCCCTTGATTTCAGGAAAGCATTTGCTAAAGTTCCGCCCTGTCGTTTACTGAACGAAATACGAGATTACCGTGAATCGGGCCAGATGTGCGATTGGATTCAGCACTTCCTTGCAGATAGATATCAACACTGTCTTAGCGGAACAAAAGCGACAAATGTAAAGTAATTTCAGGAGCACCAGATGGAAGTGTAATAAGGCCGTTACTGTTTATAATATGATGGGTTTCCCATTTACTTAACCACCATAAATAACTTTTAGTGCAGAAGCAAAATAAAAAATGTATCGAACAAACATTATTTAGCAACTAGGACGACGGTACCCACCATGATGGTCTTTCTTGTAACTTCGTTCGTTACGCAGATATGACCAGCAGCACATCTACAACTTGTAGAAAGCCTTACGTTTTTTATTCTGTAATTCACACCCTCTCCTCAGGACCCGTTCAAAAACGTATCGCAGTGTACCATTCACGCAATCATGATGTTTTTGAAAGTACAACACAAAATTGACTTTGATTCTCGTCTACTAGCGAAAGAGCACGAACTCGGGGTAGCATGACTCGTTCACTTGCTGGAATTAAAAGTAAACAGATGAACACAGAAGGAAAATGCATACCAGTTATTCAGCCAACCAGTTTCAATCGAAGGTTTTAGTGAGTACAACGTACACTAACATAATAAAGAAAGAAATGCTACTAACCCATGGAAAATATACATTGCTCAGGTACATTAATGTGACCACCTGTCAAAAACCAGAATCATCACCTTTTGCAGGGCAGACCACTACGAGACATGCAGGAAGAACGTCAATGTGGTAGTGAAAGGTACCGACAGGAATGTGGACCAATACCGACTCCTGTTTTTCGGTTGAGGATTCGCTGTGTGAAGAGCCCGACCGAGGTGCCACCACACATTCTCAATTGGGCTTAAAACCGTGGAATTTGGCGGCCTTTGGTGGCTAGGCGAGTACGGTAAACTCATTCTGGTCGTCTTCGAACTGTGCGACTCTTTACTTTGTCCTGTTGGTAGATGCCATCGTTCGAAGGAGTAACAACCTGCATGTAGAGGTGGACATGATTCACGAAGATAGACATATACTTTTGTTGACCCATTTTTCCTTCCAGAAAGACGACAACATCCAGGGAATGCGACGAAAGCATTCTGCCGACCATAACTCTTCCTCCTGCTGCCTGGACCCTTCCGACGATGGTGTTTGCTTTCAGACGTGTCACGCCTCACACGCCGACAGTCATACGTCCGATGGAGCATAGAATGTGATTCATCTGAAAAGGCCACCTGTACAGCCATTCAACGCACGTCCAGCTGCGATAATAGCGTGCAAATTCCAGCCACACATCCATGCCCGAGGCAGGATTCGAACCTGCGACCATAGCAGTAGCGCGGTTCCGGACTGAAGCGCTTAGAGCCGCCCGACCACAGGAGCATGAACTGGGCACTTCTTATGGAGGTCCAAATGCAACAGTGGTCGCTGAACGGTCGTTGAGGAGACGCTGTTGGTAGCCTCTCGGTTAACCTGGCCGGTCTGTGCTCAACTGTTGCACGTTTCCACTCTGTTTGTCAGTAAACATCTACGTGGCTGTCTTTCATTCCTGTCATCTGTGACCCCCACAGCTGGATACCGCCATTTCGCCGTCCACGGTATAGTTTAACCACGGTCGCACGCGAACAGTTAACAAACTTAGCAGTTTCGGAAATGCTTCCATCCTTGGGCCGAAAGCCAATGACCATATCGTTTGAAGACGACAGATAAATCGCTTCCTTTCTTCATTACGACAGTGACTGCACTGTTTAACTCTTTATATACCCCCCACCGCTAGTGCTGCCACCTGCCACCTGTGAGTGGTTGTTGCACGCTGATTTCGAACATAGGTGGTGGTCTCATTAATGTGACTGGACCATATAAATTGGTTAACAGTGACTGGGATAAAGTTTTCTGTTGTAACCGCGACCGAAACCGTCGCCTGGTAGCCGTGAACGAAAACGCGGCGGGACCGAGCGGGAGCGGCCCGTGAAAAAACAAGACGGACGAACGGGAAAGGATGGACATGCAAAAGGCTGCAGAGACCTATAGTGGTAATCGAGGTCCGTGCCGTCTGACGAGGATTCGAAACCCGCGGCGCTCGGTACCAGATTTTCTTATTTGCAATATGGGTACACGTTGTACTGTGCTGTATACTTTCAAACGATATGTTGTGTACAGTAAAGACTGTCCTTGATTAAGAATTACTTTACTACAGGTGGTGGATGGTAGCATAATGTTGCTCATGCAGAGGAATTCTACAAAGACTGAGATAATCAGATGACTAAAGTTTCTTTGTATTTCTAGTTGTATACTGGCAACACCAGCAAGCGGAAGAGTTACGTTTTCCCCAGCACCCGCGTTAATGTGCCAGTGCAGGAAAGGGGAAGTAAGATTTGTGTTACGTTTGTAATAAAGCCATGTTTACATGGATGGTTCACTGTGATACGTCTTTCAGCAGGCTTTGAGAATGAGAGGTTACCAAGTAAAAAATATAGGGCACTATCAAAATAAAGTTACGACGCCGTGAGACGGGAGAATGGCGCGCCTTCCTGCGTCCGATGTAGCGGCTGGCAGCGGACGGTTCGGGGGAGCGATCTGGAGGTGCTGCGCCAGGTCGTCTCGAGAAATCGCAGTTTATTAGAAGTGATTGGTGATATGTTGTTTGATTTAGTCTTCTTAAATTCTACTTGTTTTCTTGGTGAGGTCACCGGCCGTTTTGCTTTGGGGTCGTCCCACCATTCTTCTCCGTTTGCCCACCCGCGGGAAGGTGGTTGTTTATGAATTGGGTGGTCCGTTTTTCCCTTGTGGAGTAGCGGCGGGTTAGAGCAACCTGCGGTTCGGGTTGTTCGGTAATCTCCCTATCAATCTAACCGTACGTTAGTAGCTGCCTCTGTCATGCTTGTCGGATTTGGTGTGTTAACGAATTTATTGCTTGGAGTGCAACGGCCTAATACCTGAAATTTGTTTTGATCTTTGGAAACTTTGATACTGTTGCCTATGATCTTGAGACGCGTTATCTGTGTACTGTAGAGCATCTTAACTATTGTTCGGCCAACCTTGTAGAATTTTATATAAGTTTGCATTTCATGGGCTTTTATTTAAATGATCATTTTAGTATATAAAGTTGCCACCCTTATACCGCAAGACTTTTCTTAGAAGTTAAATTCAAGTTGCACCTTCGTTGTCAAGGATAATATTTTAATTGTTAGTGTTTTATACCATTTCCATTCCTCCAACGGGGGGGGGGGGGGGGGTGCGTAGTTTGTGTACTTGTGTAAATTGTTAAAACTCTTAGTTTAAAGTTATCTAGTGTGTTGCAGATATGCACCAGTGTAGTCTTTCAGAGGCTGTTGTCAGCGGTCGTAACTACGGTCATGTCAAAAGGGAGTGGCAAGGTGCTCTGCCCGACTGTATGAGCAGAGGAGACTAAATCAAGCAAGATATCACCAGTCACTTCTAATAAATTGCGATTTCTCAAGACGACCTGGCGCAGCACCCCCTAATCGCTCTCCCGAACCGTCCGCTGCCAGCCGCTACAACGGACACAGGAAGGCGCGCCGATCTCCCGTCTCACGGTATCGCCGCTCGCACCGGCCAGACTGATGTCGTGGGTTGACTCCTGTTGCTCTCGTGTAAATCGCGATGTCACTACCCCTCGCTATACGCCGCGGCCCACTGGACTCACGTGGCGACCTCACATGCGCCGACGCTCAAGGCGGACAAGTCATCTTGTGTGTCAGTGCGCGACCGACCAACCGATCGATCCAACCGCCAAAGACCATTGTCTGAGCAAACTCGAGCAGACTGGCGGCCTAACGCGCAGACTCAGATGCAGGAACTAAGCCTCGACCGGGCGACCACTCGCTGAGTTCTCTTACTGGCGAAGTGGAAAGACTCTCATTTTGCCGGCTTTAAAGGTTGATCCGAACGACAGACACTAACTGCCTAACAAATGCGGACGAGAGACAGACTAGCAAGCTGGGAACGAGGGAGTGACCCAGACTGATCCCCTGGCGAGCTCATAGCACCCCTTAAATGCACGTGAACAGGCAACCTTTCCCCTTTCCCACCAGAGCGAGACACCAAAAGCTGCGATTGCCACAGCGGCGCCACTACCAGGAACGAAGGGCGACTGCTTCACAGTACACGCTGCGGCGCGCTCTTCAAAAGAACAATTTTTACCACGGCTCAGTAATCTTGCTGGTTAATGTCCCCCTGGAAGATCGATATTTTCTTAACTTTTTTTTTATTTTGGTTGTGGTCTTAAAGTTATTGGAGGTGGCCAAGATAAACCGGACACCCTGCACGTAAGTGACATAGTCGATTACACTATATTAAGACTTGTTACGTATGTCATGCGTGCTACATTTCGTAATGATGTGTTTTCTTTACACAATATAATTAGTTTCTTTTTTTTCAGTTACTACTTCATATCTAAAAGTTCTACTATTGAATAGAAGGAGTGGCCATTCAGAAATTATTTTTATTTGTTTTTAAATGTTGGTTGGTTATCTGTCAGACTCTTTATGGTATTTGGCAAATGACCAAAGATTTTTGTGGCAGCATAGTTCACCCCTTTCTGTGCCAAAGTCAGAGTTAGCCCACAATAGTGAAGATCATCCTTTCTATTATTTTTTAATTGGGATGGGTTATTAATAACAAATTTCGTAAGTGAATATGTGTATTGCGAAGGTACTATGAATATCCCGAGTTCCTGAAATAAATGTCTGCAATGTGCTCTTAGGTGAACTCCAGCTATTATTCTTATTGCACGCTTTTGTGTAATGAATACTTTTCTCTTAATGAAGAATTACCCCAAAACATGATGCCATATGAAAACAGTGAATGAAAATATTCACAGTAGGCTAATTAACTGATACGTTTATCATAAAAATTTGCAACAACCCAAATAGCGTAAGTAGCTAAACCGTTTCATCATATCATCAAAGTGTTTCTTCGAGTTCAATTTCTCAACGATGCATACACCCAAAATTTTTGAATATTCTGCCTTAGTAATAGACTTCTATTCAAAGTGTATATTTATACCACTTAATAATTATCTGAATGACGTTGTTTACAATCTCCTCAGCTAATTATTTATTGTTGGGTGTGATAACTATACTTATATGATCAGCAAAAAGAACTAGCTTTGCATCTTCATGAATATAGAGAGGCAAGTCATTAATATATATTAAGAACAGTAAGGAACCAACACTGGACCCTTTGGGGCACCACTCTTGATTCCTCACCAGTTAAGGGACTCTGCTGATTTTTGCAGACTATCTGCACGGTTAAATTCAACCGTCTGCATTCTTCTAGTTGAATATGAACATCGTCGGAAGTTCCATAAGACCATTCGCAGATGATGCTTGTTTGATATCTATATACAGAAAGACCTGTGCGCTCTCGTTTCCCACGCCCGGGTTCCCGGGTTCGATTCCCGACGGGGTCAGGGATTTTCTCTGCCTCGTGATGTCTGGGTGTTGTGTGCTGTCCTTAGGTTAGTTAGGTTTAAGTAGTTCTAAGTTCTAGGGGACTGATGACCATAGATGTTAAGTCCCATAGTGCTCAGAGCCATTTGAACCATTTTTTGAAAGACCTGTAGTGGATCAGTGGTTGGTGAAGCGACTGGCAGTTGGCCCCGAACGTAAATAAATGAAACGTGCTGCGCATAAATAGATGAAGAATCCATTTTTGTACGATTGTACTATTGGCGACAAATAAGTGAAAAAAGGCAAATACTGTAAAATATCCAAGACTAACCATCCGGCTAGACCTAAAGTGGAATGATCACATAAGAAAGGTTGGAGGAAAAGCAGACGCCAAAAGGAGACTCATTGGAAGAGTATAAAGGAAATATAATTCATCCGCGAAAGAAGCGAGGTACAAAATAGGCGCCCTTACCAAGCTGGGTTAAGAGAAGACGTATGGGAGAGACAAAGAAGAGCAGCACGTTTCGTCGCGGTATCCTTTAATGAAATGGATGTGACAGAATTACGCAGCTTGTCAACCAACTCCAATGGCAAACAGAACAAGGGAGGCGTGATGCATCATACAGAATTTTACTGTTCACACACCGAGAGAGGACGTTCCGGTAAGTTTCAGGCAATATATACAGCGGGAAAAAGTATCAATTTTTCGATACTCTAAATTAATTGTCTCCCACTGCGACGTATAAGTTTGAGATTTCGCTTAAAGGTGCGTACAACATTCCTCTGTAACGGTACAAAATTGTGATGCTCGGCGACATTTCAAACAAGTGTCACACATGCAGAAAGAAAGGCTACAGCTCGGAAGGTCATATGAGGTGGGTTAATGATGTCGCTTTGGCCCAAATTTCCTAGAAATTATGTTCATTACGGTCCTGCCACACAAGGTCGTCACACCCTGTCTTATGCACGTTTCATCCCTTCTTTTCACGCCTCTGCGATGGAGATCAGAATTGCGACACCCAGCGTTGAAACCACGAGGTTTTCTTATGGGTGGCCGACGAAAACACTTCAAACAAACCGCACGCACGACGTTGCTCAGTTGGTGTCAATGAAACTAGATATGAAAACATGAATTCGTATGTGCACATAATAGAGACAGTCATCTTCACATGCAGTACATATTTGTAGCAAGGAATGTGAAATTAAATTAAAGCTGTTGTAATAAGACGCAATGATATGAAAAACAAATAATTGAAAAGATTGACTTAACGTTTCTGATCCCTTGCTCATACTCCGTAACGGATTTAAATAAACGTACAATTACTTTTATTAATCAGTTAATCATCCGCTCACGCATAAAACGAAAACAACACTCCGTCAGACATTTACTGTGTCATAACATATGGATCGCTAAGGGGACAGCAATCTGAAACAGAGAACATCCGACACGTAGTGTTCCGAATGCTACCGACTATTAACGATTAGTAGTTCTGTGGCGACGGCCAACTTAACCTAGCTTAAACCAACTTAACGCACCCTTACTATAGGCAGTTTATTGGGGGCTCATAACATTCATGATATTCCAAAATGATCTTTAAAACTTTGATCACGTGTATTTCAGGAATGGGTACAGAAGGAAAACTACGTTTTGGGCGTATTGTTCACACACAATAAAAGTTCGTGTTTTTCTGTTTTTATTTTTTACAGGTTAGTTACGACAAAACTGGCTACCCGTAGTAGATGGTATAGTGTGAGTGGAATGGTTGAAGGTCCAGTAGATCTTCCGAACAAACTACAGAAGAACACCACCATCACGACCAACCAACAGCAACCAGGTTTGAGGAACTCGAAGTGTCATAGAGGGGAGAAATTCTGACGCGTGAGGACGAGTGATGCAGACGTGAAACAGGTGCAACAGGCATTTATGCAGAGCCCACCCAAAAAAATTGATCAAGCATCTCGACTGGTATAGCTGGCATCAACTACGGTGCACAGACTGCTACACAAGAGACAGAAACTTCATGCCTACAAGGTGCAGCTGGTACTTGGGCTTCAACCAGGTGGTAGGCCAAAGCGAAGAGCATTTGAGTTGCATCGATGAAGGCCCAGATTGTCTGAAAAAGGTGATGTTTACTGACGAAGCTCGCTTTCATGCGTCTGGAAAGATAAACCGACAGTATGTGCGAAACTGAGTATCCCCATCTTAGAATGCCGGCCGGGGTGGCCGAGCGGTTCTAGGCGCTACAGTCTGGAACCGCGCGACCGTTGCGGTCGCAGGTTCGAATCTTGCCTCGGGCATGGATGTGTGTGATGTCCTTAGGTTAGTTAGGTTTAAGTAGTTCTAGGGGACTGATAACCTTAGAGCCATATAAACCCATCTTAGAATGGAAATTGTGCGCTGTAGTTCAAAGGTAAACATGTGGTGTCGTTTGCTTGATGTACCTATGGTGAAACCGTTTTACTATGTAGAGGCATCGATAACCTTGACGATTTACCTGCACATGCTGAAACAATTTGTATTTTCAACCTGACATCAAGCTGCTGCAAGATGGAGTCCCTCCTGACCGGGCCTCGATCGTTAAAAATGCTTTGGACGACAGATTCTCAGGTAGATGGATTTGCAGAGGATTCATTTCCTGGCACTAAATATCTCCAGATTAATACTAATCATTTTTTAATTTGGGATTTGTGAAGAATGCTGTCCACCAGTCTCCGGTACTGGTCCTGCTGGAACTATGTGTTTGCATCAGAGCAGCAATTGCACACGTTACTGAGGACTTATTAGGCAAGACCTGCGAGGAACTGCAATATTGGTTAAATATCCTGCCTGCAATAGAGGGGGCACACACTGAATCTGAGGCGTGGCGGCTTCTGTGAGGGCGCGTGCACTATCCTACTAGGGCCAATTGTGCCTGAGTTCATCGTGTCTGGCCTTCGTCGTATCATTTTGCTTGGTTATCTGGGGCGGTGTGGTAGTGAGTGGCGTGTGAAACGCGGAGCTGGAAGGATCTGCCCAAATACTTGGCGTTCTGGCGACTGCAGTGGGTTGAAACCGTTGACCGTTGGGCTATGGGGGCCCGCGTTTTCCTGCGTCTTTGATTGTTGCTATCGGCGAATTTGGCGGGCAAGGAGCGGCTCTCGTCACGCGCAACCTGATAGTGTATCATTCAACTGTAGTGTGCTAAATACGCCGAGATGTATGGAACAACTTGTTAGCAACTACGAGCAGGAGGGCAATATTATCTAGTGTCTACCTGGGGTCCTGAAGCTATTGACCGTCTTGGCATTTTTTGTAATTATGTATGAAGACTGTTCAGTAAGTACTGCACTTAAAAATGATTAGCTCCAGCCCAGTGTGAGCTGGCCAGGAATGCGGCTCCTTTATACCTTCTGTGACCCCTTTTGCGGCTGTGGAGGTTTCTGTAAGCGTCATGCTAGTATTTGCATTTTTAATCTGGTACTTGAAATCGCTCTTTGATATCATTATTTGATACTACTGTTTGTAATTTCTCTTCGTTATAACTTTATGGTCCTTCCTCATGCGAGTTATTGGATTTGGCCTCTAACTCAGCCTGAATATACGCACTTGTGGGCCACGTGTGTGTGTGCGTGTTTGTATTTGCACACTCTCTTACTCCGCGTCGAGGAGCTCAAAATGTTCAAATGTGTATGAAATCTTATGGGACTTAACTGCTAAGCTCATCAGTCCCTAAGCTTACACGGTACTTAACCTAAATTATCCTAAGGACAAACACAGACACCCATGCCAGAGGGAGGACTCGAACCTCCGCCGGGACCAGCCGCACAGTCCATGACTGCAGCGCCTTAGACCGCCAGTTTTAATCCCGGGCGCCCCGTTGAGGAGCCCTTCGGCTTATAGGTGTAAAGTTAAAAAAAAAAAAATGGTTCAAATGGCTCTGAGCACTATGGGACTCAACTGCTGAGGTCATTAGTCCCCTAGAACTTAGAACTAGTTAAACCTAACTAACCTAAGGACATCACAAACATCCATGCCCGAGGCAGGATTCGAACCTGCGACCGTAGCGGTCTTGCGGTTCCAGACTGCAGCGCCTTTAACCGCACGGCCACTTCGGCCGGCTGTAAAGTCAACTGACCATCTGCCATTTCGTGTATCCAAATTACAGTGTGTATTAGCCCCTAAGATACCCCAGTAAAGGTATACCTTGTCTTATTTAATATTGTTATTATGTGATTACTTTTTAAATGACTTTGTACATTGTTTCTTGTTACTGCTATGAAGGTTAATTAGCAATGTTTAACAACGGGCCGCTTCTATGCTGAAGTTTTAATAGTTGGTTTCCTTGAAAATAATCTTTAATTGCCCGTTAAAGTATTGCTGTGTATGTTAATTTCTATCATATTTGCTTGCTGTTTGTTGTTTGGTATATGTTGACAGCCTCGTATCGGCAGCGGCTGACAAGTTGCTGTTCTGCTGGTCCGAGTCAGTGACACGTTTTCGTTCTGCTTCGGTGACTTTCTAGTCATCGTACGAGGCCTAGATGTTGTCGGGTCACACTCCCTTCTACGGACCTCCTGTTCGAGCCTCAAGTTGGGTAGTTTATTGTCTTTCTTTTGGTATCGTGCTGCGGTGGGTTGTCGCTGGATTACGACTTGGCATTTGTGATATGGGGGAGTAATTTACTCAGCGTTTCTATTGTTTTAAGGTCCTTGTGGGCATATCATGAAAGCCTTTGGGCAAACTGAGCCCAGAGTTTCTAGATTTCTTTAAAAAATAAGGGTTTAATTGTCATTATCATTTTAATAGTGTTTTAGGGGCCCGGTAGTATCTTTAAGTACTTAACTTGATTTACGTGTAACAGCCTTGTGGCTAATCTGTGAAGTATTACTGTTTGCTTCGGTTTTTACACGATGGTAGCGTTTGGCCAGCTTGGCCGTATCTTCTCTATATGGGAGCAGAATAACGTTGCCTTATGACACCAAAGTGTCGTCATTTGCTATACGCTCTCTAACATTTTTAGTAAAAGAAAAATTTAAAGTGATTTTGTACCTCCTGGTAGTGAAGTGGCTAATGGAGTTTGGATACGAACATTATGTGTATTTGTGTCTAATTTATTGCCTTGGAGTAGGCCTGGAGCTTACAGATGCAGTGGAGATGAAAGCATTTTAACGTCTTTTATTTAACATTTGTTGAACTTATATTGAAGCACTTGTGGGATATGTCCACGGCTGTGATGCTAGTTGCGCGGAAAGAGTGCCGCCACAGGTTTATTTAACCAGTTACCTATTTGTGATTGGACCACCACTGTATTGCACAGTTGACATGTTCTTCGAGTACCAATTGTAATTTTGTGTGTAATGCAAATGTCATCACGCATTGTGATATTAATTTAAAAACCTTAACGATCTGTATGAATTTGGCAATAATAGTGGTAACTGTTAGTTGGCTTATTATAGATTTTGTTTGGGAATGGTAAATGACACATCAAATTGGGCCACCCTTTCAGGTGTTTTCCTTAAATTGATCCCGATCCTTCTGTCGGCACCAAGCGAGGTGGTGCAGGGGTTAGCACACTGGACTCGCATTCGGGAGGACGACTGTTCACTCTCGCGTCCAGCCATCCTGATTTAGGTTTCTTCCGTGATTTCCCTAAATCGCTCCAAGCAAATGCCGGGATCGTTCCTTGGAAAGGGCAAGGCCGACTTCCTTCCCCATCTTTCCCTAATCCGATGAGACCGATGACCTCGCTGTTTGGTCTGTTCCACCAGATCAACCCAAACCCTTCTCCTGGATCTCAGAACTCTGTTGAATGACTACTAAGACCTTACATTACGCTACGTAACCCTATTTCTGAAAGATGCGTGATCAAAGTTGCAAAGATCGTTTTGGAACAACCTGACTAATTTATGGAATTAATAAAAAGATCAGGACTTACGCGACCCGAAGTGCTGCTCCAAATGTCAGTATTGGCTCTTGAATGAAAATGTATGACGATCAGTGTTCTGGAACATTCACAACAGATAACCTAATTTTTACAGTAGTTTCATTGCAGTGAGTCTTTTTCATATGGCTTTTCCTTTTGGTCACACATAAAAGACATCGGGGAAATGCTCAGACATTTTTGCACGCAACTGACCGGTTTCTTCGGGCTTCGAGACAACTCTCTAAATTTATCGCTCGTTATCGTTTTCCGGGCAGCACAAGCCCCTTCCTTCTGGCGCAGGTCCTCCGGCCAATTTCTTCCGCTTGCTCCGCGGCTGAGGACGTTGCTGGCTGCTGGCTTTATGGGTAATCGATGGCGCGCGGCCAAGTACAAGGCACAGTGGCTGCGCCGCGAGGAGCCCGCGGCGGTGCCGGGCCGGCGAAACTCGCCAAACAGCCGCGCCTAACAGGTAACGGATAACAGGTACGCCGGAGCCGCGCTCTGCTGTTTGACGGCCGCTTGTTTGGCCTCTGGTCCTGCGTGGCGCTCTCAGAGCCGCAGACCGGCGCTTCTGTGTGCCGCGGCACGTTTCTAAACCATTGCTCGGTGGTTGCATCTTCCGTCAGGACTTTCCGCCTAAAAGCCGTTACGAACTACTTCTACACGCTGTTGGGGAATACAGTGTTCTACATCTACGATGGGCAACTCAACTAGGCAATAGCTTTTCGCAACCCTGTAATGGTCTCCTATTGCGAGACACAAGTTTGAAATTTGTCTCAAGTCGCCTACAGCCTTGCTTTGCATGATGCAAAAGTGTGGCACCCAACTACGTCATTCTCGGGCTCGTCAACGCGTCGACACACGCAAAAAAAAAAAAGAAAAAGAAAAATCATAGGGTTAAGGTGGGTCATTTTGTCACATTGGCACTAAATTTCACCAGCAATTTGCCCAGCGCGAGCGTGGATGAGACAAGCAATGGGAAGATCGTCAGTCAGGCGTAGAGGGCTCCATGAAACCATAGCCTCCATTGGGGCGTTGATTCCCACACATTTCGCCTTCTAAAACGACAGCTCGCAGTGTGATGAGCACCATCATCGGAAGTCTCCAGGCCGCAGGAGGGAGCGTTACGGTCTGGAGAATATTTTCGACGCATTCCTGGGTGACTCGTCTTCCTGGTAGGCACAATTGATCAACAAATGTATGTTTCTATCCTTGGGGACCAAGTTCTCCCCTACATGCAGTTCATTTCTCCTCAGTGCGGTGGAATCTACCAGCAGGACAATGTAATGTATTCAGAGAGAACCAGAGTGAGCTTACCGTACATCCCTGGCCACCAAAGGCCACCAAATTCCCTGGATTTAAACCCAATTGAGGATCTGTGGTAGCACCGCGATCGGGCTGTTCGCACCATGCATCCTCAACCGAGAAACTGGAGCTGGCGTTGCGTCACATCCCGGTGGGTACCTTGACAACCTTTGACAATGCTGATACCTCTCGGATGGCTGAACCCTTCTCTAAGGACGTCATGGGCCAGCAGTCCCACTAAATATGATCATACCTCTTTCAAGTGCCCAGAGACTTCAGTTTTTTCTCTGATATACAGGGTGGAACCGTCAGAGCTATTGGACGAAATTTGAACGCAATCCGAAGGAGCGACTGGTGTTTACGCTTTTATAGCAATTCTGTTCCGCACCCTTCTGTAACGTGGTCACAAGGGGCTGCGAAATTGACACATGCGTGGAGAGAATGGCAAAGGGTCCTCCTAGATCCCCCCAGTTCAGCAGCACCCTGGTGACACCTACCCATCTTGGTTGATCACTTTAAAAATGTACCTGAACAGAGACAACCTGTGATGAAATCCTAGGTGCTTCCAAAGAGGCAACCGCTTGAAACTGATTCCAGATGGCCTACTGGCAGATACAGGGTCAGCAGCGTAGCCTGCCTGCAAGTGCCTGGGACTCGATGGTCTTCTGATTCTTGCTCTACAGATTAAAGAGAATACCTATAAGCAAACACAACTACACTCAGGAAAAGAACACGATAAAGAAAATGACAGTCGAAAATGGCTATCATACCATAGCCTCCATTGGGGCGTTGATTCCCACACATTTTGCCTTCTAAAACGACAGCTTGTAGTGTGATGAGCACCATCGTCGGAAGTCTCCAGGCCGCAGGAGGGAGCGTTACGGTCTGGAGAATGTTTTCGACGCATTCCTGGGTGACTCGTCTTCCTGGTAGGCACAATTGATCAACAAATGTATGTTTCTATCCTTGGGGACCAAGTTCTCCCCTACATGCAGTTCATTTCTCCTCAGTATGGTGGAATCTACCAGCAGGACAATGTAACGTATTCAAAGAGAACCAGAGTGAGCTTACCGTACATCCCTGGCCACCAAAGGACACCAAATTCCCTGGATTTAAACCGAATTGAGGATCTGTGGTAGCACCGCGATCGGGCTGTTCGCACCATGCATCCTCAACCGAGAAACTGGAGCTGGCGTTGCGTCACATCCCGGTGGGTACCTTGACAACCTTTGACAATGCTGATACCTCTCGGATGGCTGAACCCTTCTCTAAGGATGTCATGGGCCAGCAGTCCCACTAAATATGATCATACCTCTTTCAAGTGCCCAGAGACTCCAGTTTTTTCTATGATATACAGGGTGGAACCGTTCAGAGCTATTGGACGAAATTTGAACGCGATCCGAAGGAGCGACTGGTGTTTACGCTTTTATAGCAATTCTGTTCCGCACCCTTCTGTAACGTGGTCACAAGGGGCTGCGAAATTGACACATGCGTGGAGAGAATGGCAAAGGGTCCTCCTAGATCCCACCAGTTCAGCAGCACCCTGGTGACACCTACCCATCTTGGTTGATCACTTTAAAAATGTACCTGAACAGAGACAACCTGTGATGAAATCCTCGGTGCTTCCAAAGAGGCGACCGCTTGACACTGATACCAGATGGCCTACTGGCAGATACAGGGTCAGCAGCGTAGCCTGCCTGCAAGTGCCTGGGACTCGATGGTCTTCTGATTCTTGCTCTACAGATTAAAGAGAATACCTATAAGCAAACACAACTACACTCAGGAAAAGAACACGATAAAGAAAATGACAGTCGAAAATGGCTATCATACTCATATGATAGAGAAAGTAAACCAATAAGTATGAGAACAGAAAAAGGAATGAATAGGCCACATACACACAAAATCTTAGAAGAACACAACAAAAAGATAATGAGCACAAGCAAGACACAACAGAGAACAACACACAAAGAAAACTAATGGCACATATTCACTTACAACAACAATTTTCACAGAATAGGCGAAATAGGATACAGGACAGAAAGCACAATCCAGAAAAAGCGCTAAACGCAAGAAACGCTAACAGATAAATCCAGCAGATCAGTCATTTATGAACTCACTTGCAACAGTTGTCACTCAATGTACATACAGCAGGATAAACAAGCAGGAACTTCAAAACAAGATAATCAGAACATCTCCAAGCTCTGAAAAGCAACAGCTCCATAGCACATCTGCTGACCACCTAATAACCCACAACCATCATCCAATTACAATAGAAACAGATTATAAAAATACTAAAATCCAGCCAAAACCTACACCACAATCTAACAATAGAGGAAATCTTCCACATGCGGAAAGCAGTAGCACACGAGATACAGGTTATAAATGAATATACAACACTATGCCAAGAGACACTGTTTCACACATTAAAGGAACTTTAGAGAAAAGAAGAGACAAACAACTAACACACACACACACACACACACACACACACACACACACCACGAGAGAGAGAGAGAGAGAGGGAGGGAGAGAGAGATAGACAGACAGAGAGAAAGTAAACAAAATTCAAATTCGGCGCCAAACTCACTTGAGAACAACTGAACACCGACTGGGTCAGGGCACAAAATAACATTTCCACAGTGGTTTGGATAAGTGAAAAATGAGCGTTACAAATAAAATTCTGAAGAATATCTTTAGTATTTATGTATGCTTCTATATGACTGACGGGAACCCCAAATCAAAACGGATCTGCCAAAACAAATCGTAAGTAACAGCAAATACATGCGGTAAATATCATGGTTGTTGTTGTTTGTTTGGGGAAGGAGACCAGACAGCGTGGTCATCGGTCTCATCGGTTTAGGGAAGGAAGTCGGCCGTGCCCTTTCAGAGGAACCATCCCGGCATTTGCCTGGAGTGATTTAGGAAAATCACGGAAAACCTAAATCAAGATGGCCGGACGCGGGATTGAACCGTCGTCCTCCCGAATGCGAGTCCAGGGTCTAACCACTGCGCCACCTCGCTCGGTAAATATCTTGGCACAACGAAATTACGTTTAAACCTTTAGTGATGTGTTAACTCCTCCACTAAATTCATGTTAACTTTGAATGAAGATGACACGCTACGACTGCATGATAATGCACAAATAGTCCTGCAAAAGCGTATAATGCCAAATTAAAGTGATGACAAAAACAAAGAAAAATTGTATTAGCTATCACTCAATATACGAGGTGTGTCTTTTAAGTAAGTACCGTTTTGAAATTAAAAAAAGACGTGCTAAGATATCTCAATAATTTTATTTTTACATCAAAGCCTGTACCTTAATCTACGCACTGACGCCATTACAGTCTGATTCTTCCTGTTTACGTTGTGTACTGAGTGTTTAAGATGCCTCCGGTAATCGTGAGTCCCACCGACTGTGAACTACGGGCTGTTATAAGATTTCTTAAGCTGAAGGCCTAAAAGCGATGTTGAGATCTGTGCAGTTTACGGAGAAAACATAATGAATGATGGAATGGTAAGAAAGTGGGTGAGAGCATTTAAAGATGGCGGCACAAATGTGCATGATGAACAACGGAGTGGGCGTCCTTCGGTCGTTAATGAAAGTTTGGTGCAGGAAGTGGACAATAAGGTGAGAGAAAACAGACGCTTTACGATTTCGTCCTTGCGGGATGACTTTCCTAATGTTTGTCGTAGTGTTTTGTATGGAATTGTGACCGAGCACTTGAATTACCGAAAATTGTGCGCACGTTGGGTACCGAAAATGTTGCCGGATGTGCACAAAACCAAACGTTTAGATAGTGCATTGACTTTCCTTGACCACAACGACGGTGATGATTTCTTAAGCTAAACTGTTACGGGCGATGAAACACGGGTGGCCTACGTCACACCAGAATCAAAGCAACAGTCCATGGAAGTTGAGCAGGGGCATCGTTTTGCTGCAAGACAATGCCCGTCCGCATGTGGCGAATCAGACCAAAGATCTCATCACATCTTTTCGATGGGTAACTTTAGATCATCCTCTGTACAGCCCCGATCTTGCGGCCAGTGACTACCATCTGTTCCAGCACTTAAAGAAACACCTGGGCGGTCAGCGTCTTCAAGACGATGACGAAGTCAAAACAGTGGTGATGCAGTGGTTAACAAGTCAGGCGGCAGACTTCTACAAGGAGGATATTCAAAAACTGGTTCAACGTTATGACAAGTGCCTCAATATTGACGGAAATTATGTAGAAAAGTAGATTAAGGTACAGCCTTTCATGTAAAAATAAAACTATCGAGATATCTTAGCATGTCATTTTTAATTTCAAAACGGTACTTACTTAAAAAATACGCCTCGTATGTTCACATTACACATCATTTTAATGAATAAAACTACTGATGCTGGCACAGATGGGCCGAAACGTGCTTGGGTTACATGACAAAACGATGTTTTGCAAAACAGGCGGACCTTCTGTCCAATAATTTTTAACTGCAAACATTGCAAGTATTCGTACAAGAGCAGCAAGTCCAAATAATGATTTCAAAAAAGTAAGCTACACATTCAATGACAGGCCAAATAACTTATTGATTGCAGCTCTATAAAGTGGTACAGATTCAGTGCGCTATTTTTCTCAGCATAGCCACCAAGTCTCTGTAAGCAACGATGGGAGCGTTCTGTTCATCGTTCAGTTCATTGACGATAGAAATGCGCTCACAGGGCCTTTCGAGAACCGCTGTGGGTAAGTACTCAGCGTTGCAAAATCTGCGATTCAGTTCCTCGATTACCTGAACGTTGTCGTATATGGCCCTTATTGTTCAGCATCACCCACATCTCTGCGGTCTCAATCAATTTGTTGTCATTATTGCACTATGGCCGGACGTGACATTCCATTCACCCCCTATCAAGCCAGAGTTTCATGTTCAATTTGACTGTAAGATCGTACTGTCCACGTATTCAACTTTGGTGTAAGTTTCGACACACCGCGTCATTTCACTCGCTCACTGTGATCCGCGTGTTATCGTACGGTTGCAGAACTGTGTCTGCAGGAAATCTGGAACATGTACTCTCTACTGACAACGCCCCACTCTGGTTGTTCAATAGAGTTAGTGTGGAACGCCCTGTGTAACTTAGTTCTTGAATTCCCCTCGTATGTCATAGATAACTGCATCATTGCATCGTTGCCCAAAATCGTGAGGTTGGTTGCCAGGCCACTGATGTACATCAGTAATAAGCTCCTAACAACTTCTACGTCACTCGGTGACACTCCTCGAAGACAGCATGCTTCATCCTACCAACTCTGAAATCAATAATTAAATTAAATTTGATATCCTACATGATCATAACTTCGCACAAATAGCATTCTGAACACGGCGAAAGCAGCTCACTCAATGCTGTAATTCTACATCTTCACGTTGCCCCTCGTTATTGTCTCCGTTCCTGTTTCCACATTATTGCGAGTGCCTACTAGGTATGGCATCTGCAGGTCTCCTGCATAACGCAGAGCTGGCTAGTGCATGTGGTGTAGAAGTACACGGTCTGCTCACATTCCCGTGGCCACCTCTTGTGCTCGACGTCAGCCTGCAAGAACCACTCATAGACGGCATTTGACAACACTAGCAGTGGAGGGTATACAAAGCGGAAAATAGTGCAGTCGCTGTCGTAATAAGGAAACGGAGCGATTTATCTGATTCCTAAAGTACATGGTCATTGGCTTTCGGGCCAAGGATGGAAGCATTTACGAAACGGCTAAATTTAACTGTTGGCGTGTACAGTGTGAAAAGTCTAAAAGCAAACAAAAAAAACTGGCGAAGGGAGCGTTATGCTCTGGGGAACGCTTCCGCCGCCTTCCCTGGGTGAGCTCGTCATTCTGAAAGGCACAATGAATCAACACAAGTACGCATATATCGTTGGGGGCCATGTCCAGCCCCACATGCAGGACAATGCAACTTGTTACATATTTCTTAGCGAACTTGCCTGGTTCAAAGAGCACCGCACTCTGCTGGTCACCAAACTCACCGGATTTAAATCAGATCTAGAATCTGAAGAACCACCTCGGTCGGGCTGTTCGCGCCATACATCCTCAACCGAGAAACACAGCTCAGCAGGCCATGGCGTGGGGCCGGCATGGCTCTCCATTCCTGTCGGTACCTCCCAGAACTTCAATCAATGACTCTCGTCCTGCACGTCTCACTGCGGTTAACACTGCAAAAGTTGTTCTGACAGGTGGTGACATTAAAGTGACTGGACAGTGTAGCCCTGCAGCATTCGCCAGGTATCCTCCGCAACTATCTCGTCGTAAGGAGCCCCATAAACATTTGCGAATAGTTCTTGAGTGAAAACTGCAAAGCTGAGACGTTGCTGCGCGCATGTGAATTGGTCAGGGTTTTCCTCTGTGGATTTCCTTCATTACTTCTTGACTCTCGACGTGTATCAGCAAGTTCAAAAATGGTTCAAATGGCTCTGAGCACTATGGGACTTAACTTCTAAGGTCATCAGTCCCCTAGAGCTCAGAACTATTTAAACCTAACTAACCTAAGGACATCACACACATCCATGCCCGAGGCAGAATTCGAACCTGCGACCGTAGTGATCGCGCGATTCCAGACTGTAGCGCCTAGAACCGCACGGCCGCCCCGGCCGGCGTATCAGCAAATTGCAGCTCACTGTTTCGGGTGGTAGTTTCAGCAATTCTAGGCTTAGAAATACGAAGACGATGTTTGAGATAGAAAAAAAAGTAAAGAACGTAGACTGAGGAGCCGGAAGCATAGACTTTTGTGAGACCTTGCGTTGTCATGCAGAAGGAGAAGTTCATCGCGTTCGACAAAAAACTGTCACCATCAGCCTCGTAACGTGCAAGTAATTCTGCGCAGATTGTCCTTCTGTACTGTTTGTGGTCTTCTGTTAGGTAACAAGGGGTTGGGTTGATGTGGAGGAGGAGACCAAACAGTCATCGGTCTCATCGAATTAGGGATGGGGAAGGAAGTCGGCAGTGCCCTTTCAAAGGAAACATCCCGGCATTTGCCTGAAGCGATTTAGGGAAATCACGGAAAACCCAAATCAGGATGGCCGGATGGGATTGAACCGTCGTCCTCCCGAATGGGAATCCAGTGCGCTAACCACTGCGCAACCTCACTCGGTGGTTTAGGTACCAAGGAACATCGGTACCCCATTGAGTACCCCATCTGGTGGACAAGTGTGTTAGCACTATCAGCAAAGCAGCGAGGCGTTTGATTGTGATCTGTCAATCGCCTTGATAGAGAGTGTCAACACATTCCAACACTCCAGGAGTTACAGCTTTGTGGGGCTGCTCGGCACTCTGTTCACCCGAGCTTGCTGCGCTGACAGGCGCGTCGCTCAACGACTCGACGAGCTTTTGTTTACTGCAGTGTCTCTATAGACATTCTGCAAGCGCCTTTCGTTGTGAGTTTATCATTGTACGATTACATCTAAAACACGGTGGGTGTAAGGTATAAAACCAGCCACGGCACACTACTTTGCAGATGAACCACATAGTGATAACACGTGTGAACTACGAGTTAGTTAAATCAGTAGGCCTTAAACCCTGCAGAAACGTCACTCAGCATAGTGTTACAAGAAGAAAGTGATGAGCAAATTATATAGTAGGAATATTTATTGCATAAATGTTATGCTTCAACCACATTCAACAAGGACGACGAAATCAGAACTGTCATTCAGCACCAATTTGCTTTAATCCTTCCATGCAAGAGTTTCATATATTTGGATGGGGTATTTAGGAAAAAGGATTGTTCACCTACAGTGGGATAGAAAATTACATGTAATGCTTTGGCATTCTTGTTTCAGGAGGTACGATACGAATTTAACTGGACTGAGATTGACTGAACATGTGTTGTAGGCATAGCATCAACCCTTAAAACATATGTCTCTGTACATCTGCTGATTTGAGTGGTATAGAAAAAAAACAGGATAGTTCAGTGAGTACCAGAGAGTGTAACAGTGAACAAGAGATTTACTGCATGTCTACCACGGAAAATGCTTATGGGATACTCTGAACACATGCAGTGAATACTTAGTTTAACAGGAACTATTCTGGTACGGAGTGTGACAGATAGTAGCTCTTACATTCAAGAACCCGAAAGGAGAACAAGATCATCATCGACAAAATAATGTGAAAAATGCCTCACATCACTGTAGTAGGCGAGGAGAACTTGAAGCTTTTAAAAGTTCTGAATGCTGGTGCATATCTTCCATTAATTTTCTAATGTTTTATGTTCTTTATTCCAGTCTTTGATCACAAAATCAATTCTTTAGACGATGACCGGTTTCAGTCCGTAATGACCCTCCTCAGATCTTTTTTACACCATGTCGTAAAGTGATAAGGCCATAATGGCATCGTCAAAACATATAAATATAATCAGAACAGCATCGTCACATAGATCTAAAATAAGGTGTAGAATAGGCCACATCGTCCACACAGCCATTATTGCTGACATTAAGTTTCTATTCATGGGAAATTTCGAATACCCATCGTGTCAGCGGCAACCAGACAGACATGGGCTATTACAGCCTCTGTTCAATTGGAGACACTTAGATTCATCATGCTTGCATTCCAGACCGGTAGAAGGGGGAAATATAGCAAATGATTCCATAGCATTTGATAATTGTTAATTAACTAGTGGCAGAGTCTGCTTGAATTTGGAACTCTATTTGTATGACAGTTTACTGCTACAGTGGGATGTAAATGTGTATAGTCGAGCATTTGACATGTATGCAAAGTTCTGTGCTTCTTACTATGAAGCTGTTGAAGAGAAAGGATGTCTACTCAGTCAACGAAAGTCCAAGGAGCTGGCACCAATCACATTAACAAACTGCTCAAAATAAAATGAGCTAATAAAACCAGGTTCAATGTATAAACAAAGTGAATTTGAATCTTCAGCAAATTTCCAAAAATGCACTGTGGCATATTCTCTGGTTCTACATGACCATATGATTAACTATCGCCTGCTCACCGTTGTTATCCACCGAGCTGTATAAATGTACAGTTGTTGTGCTATCCAAAGTATTTGTCAATAGCATCTCAAAATGTGAACACTACTGCAGACGTTCAAGATTTCTATGATGATGAGTGAGCAGATGGTTCATATTTAAAGAAATTGTATTCGTAGCATTCACAGAAAATGCCGATCTAATAGATATTCTTAACAAGCATAGCATCACCATAACCGCACACAGGATTTGAAGTGTGCTAAAACAAGAAAGAGTGCAAGGTGGTTAATACATTTCTTCCGTGGAATTCACTGGGAGAATATATGCTGGCATCGCTTTACTAATTCAGCTACAAGGCTACCATCACCTATGCCAAAGACAAGGACACGATCACATCGATACATGGAATCTCCAAATATGCAGCTATTCAAGACCTGCTCTCGTTCAACTGTAGAGGAAGAAGATACATCGAAACAGTGTTGTGTATACTTATGAAAACGTAAAATCACTTTTAAGCTGGACGAGAAATAAATGAATCTTTAACTTACATTCAGAGTTCTTTTTTACTGTTTTCATCCTGCTCGCACTTTGAGTGTTACGTAGTATGTAACATTGTCCATGTACTATGTCTGTGGTTCTCCTCAGGTACAGGTGATATAATTTTAGACATCTTTACTATATATCTTTGGAAGCAAACACAGTCTTGTGCTACCTGCTCCCCTAACCCAACATGTCCAGCACAATATGCAAAATCTCATGCAACCATTACATATATTTTGTTACTCTCTATCTTAAACTGAACCTCCCTAATAGCACTCAGAACTATTGTCATGTGCATGCCTAGCACATCCTGATATATAGAATGCAATGGAGAATAGGTTTTCTGTAAATAAAAACAACAAAGATGTTTGATAACGAAATCCATTTATTTACTTTTCACAGATATAAAAATAGAATTTGATCGTTCAGATACAGTTCGGTTCTTTGTCACAAAACTGATTGGTTCTTCAGACACAGTTTGGCCCTTTTTCATAACACTGACACAGTTTGGATCTTTTTCACACATTTTTTTAAGTGCGAGGGCTCATTTATTTATATATTATTACTAATACTAATTACTATGACTCGAAAAACTCCCCAAAGTCCATCCATTAATATCAGCTGTTGAGCATTTACAATATTTGGGACACACAAACACTGGCTGAAAATATTCACAATTTTTTCGACAAGTAGGAATTCTCGAAAATAATCAAACTTTTTGCGATGGACTGGTGGTTAAATATATCTACAATTAAAAATAATCACAGTTGGATGACTAGTGGTAGGCGAAACTTAATAATTATTCTGTTTACATGATGAACAGGGACTATTTACAACAATACATATTTTTTTTTCATCTGAAAAGCCTGTTTAAAAGTACACGTTCTGTCAGCATACGTGCTGTGGATATATATTTACACGATTTTTGGTATGTTTACACTATCGCTGCACATATGGTGTGCTTATATTTAAATGTGTTAGCACACATGGCATTCATATATTTTACACAATTTTTGGTCCGTTTACATTGTCACTGCACACATGGTGTGTGTATATTTAGAAGTACACGTCTATATCAGCACACATGGTATATTTACACTAAAAATATTCACACTGTGATAAATGGAGCACACTATTCCACATACAACCACTATTCGCATGCAGTCTCACTCTTTCTGATTCACACCAGTCTCAACCAAGTGAATAATGTGAGTAAGAGCGAGTTTCATTCCCATCCTCATAAATGACTCACTTATTGTCAGAAGGCGACGGACCAATTTTAGACTACAGCACAGTGTACACCTCGTGCTGTCGCTATAGAATACTAATTTTCTGTACCATATGCTGCAGCTGCCGTGGAGCACCGCAAACATTGCTTTACAGGCACTACATGCAATCTTCAATTGTGAGGGCCCTTCAACCACATGATGCACACCATTCAATTGCCTCTGGGTGTCACTAGCCACTGAGTGATATGCATACATTTAGGATGTAAGGCCCACAAGCTCCACAATCGGCTACTAATTCGCGTTTTCTTTCATTCAGCCAATGACCTTCTTGTTCTGTGGAACAATACCATAAGGATTATTGACTGCATACAAACATCTGTCAAATGCATTTATATGGCACCTCATTACTCCATATGGGTTGCAGCCCTTCATCCAATTAATGGAGCTATCTGTATCCATATAAAGTAACTTTGGATCAGCAAAACGAATTTTCACAAGCTCATAATGGATTCAAAGCATGTGGAGTTTGGAGAGGTCCATCACGCACATCCCCATGTAGGTAGTTTCATGCACTGTGCTGCAGTCTTCGCCATCTCCAAAAGCAACGAAGTTCTGGTTGAAGATAGAGACCTGTTTCAAATTTTGTCTGACAATACATTCCCTTATGTGATAACACCCATCCCATTGTGTTCTAACAAGAATTTCATGGTATTTTCTCAAAGTTTCCATTGTCTTGCCGTAAACCGTAATATCCTTGACATAATAAAAACCTTTTTCGAAGCCGGCCGGGGTGGCCAAGTGGTTAAAGGCGCTACAGTCTGGAACCGCGCGGCCGCTACGGTCGCAGGTTCGAATCCTGCCTCGGGCATGGATGTGTGCGATGTCCTTAGGTTAGTTAGGTTTAAGTAGTTCTAAGTTCTAGGGGACTGATGACCTTAGAAGTTAAGTCCCATAGTGCTCAGAGCCATTTGAACCATTTTGAACCTTTTTCAAAGTAATTCTTTGTGGAAGCCCTCTTCTCGGTCTTTAAACAAATATACTCCTTCAGACAGGGTGACTGCTTGAAGGAAAAAGCGTGGGTGATTCTAATCAGCTCCAACCATAAGATGAGACCTTGCTGGACGTTTCTGTAAAGCAAGACATATCTCTGCTTGTTCCCCAGCGTTGTTATCAATTTGGGAGGGAGCCTCATCATGGAACTAATTACTCTGGACATAGCGACAAATCGCTGTGTGCATTGTGCAGACTAATAGGGCATTTGAAGTCTGCCACCACAACAGGCCCTACACCAGAAGCAATCACCATTCTATAGATATTTCTACTTATTACTTTTCACAGCCATCGAAATTCGCTAAATGGCATCGACTGCTGCATGACATGCCTGTACACTTCCAAATACATGATATAGCTGGAAATAAGGTATACAGTGAATCTCTCGTCCATCCATGGGTTATTTGCTTTGGCATGCCTATGGACACATTAGCAAAGTCCCCCATGGATCGCTTGCTCAAAAGAAAGAATTATGGCAACATCGGTCAATAGCTCGATATTGACTTTCATTTTCTTGAGCATACTATCCCAAGTCAACCGAGGTTTTGTGTAATAAAATGCTGAATAAAGAGCATATTTGGTCACGCACACATTCCAGAATTACTCAAAAACATCTGCAAGCAAATGCAGGTGTATGTTCATTTAAAGTTTTGCAAACCCTCGTAAACTGGATATGGTAAACTCCTGCTAAATGTTCGCTACATCTGATGCAGCGTCGCCTGTTAGCTTACTGATGCATGCAGTTATGTTAGATGGTCTCATTTTGTTGAGTTTCCACTATAAACCTGAAGCTCGTATGGGAAAACCCCCTTCCTCGTCAGAAGTAGAAACTTCGCGCCATCGGAATGTGCATATTTCCTGAGGCAGAGTTTCAACAAATGCGTGTAATGATGCCTGTATAAACATAATGAGTCCAGAAACTGGAGTATAATTCTTGGTGTCATTAAGTTGATGAATGAAATATACATCTCAATGCATTCAGGCAAGACCCTGACCTGATCCTTCTCCATGCTGAAGTCAGAAAAGTGCTCAAGAAGAAAGTGAGATAATAACCACTCAAATTGTGGAAGAAGACGGGTATGTGTAATGGTAATTTGTACTACAGGTTGTATGTATTATTGGCAGCTCCATGGAACTTCCCCATTAGCTGACAGTGGCCCCTATGAAGAGTTTCCACTTTTCAGTCTAAGAGCTGCCCACAGGTATGACAGTCAACCGCCTTCTTGTGCAAATAATCATTCTCCTTTGACTTGGTCATGGCAGTGTTGGTGATGTAAGGCTTCTCAACCTCCCATGAAAAGCCGCACAGGGTAGCCAAGTGGTCTGACACGCCTTGTCACGGTCTGTACGGCTGCCCCCTTGGGCAGAGGTGTGTGTGTGTGTTGTCCTTAGCGTAAGTATAAGTTAGATTAAGTAGCATGTAAGCTTAAGGGACCGCTGATCTCAGCAGTTTGGTCCCATAAGACCTTACCACAGATTTCCAAAAATTTCCTCCTATGGGAAGTATTTAAAGCTCAGTGAGCAACCAAATCACAGCATTATCTGAGACATATGATTTGTGATTTCTGAGACTTAAATCATTTGAACATATATCCTAGTATGCTGCCACATATGATAGGGTCACCTTCACAAAGTGACACACGAGCAAGGAGGCACTCAAAGTTGAGCATACACTACAAAACATTTCTGATGGACAGAAATCTTAAACTTCAAGATTTTATTTTACTCAGTGGGCATGGGAACACATATTGGTTTCCTGGTAGAACAAACCACAATATGCTTTGCTAATAAGTCGCTTATGAAAGTTGCATTGAGGTATCTTAGCCAAATTATGGTTTTCACACTTTTGCTCACTCATTTGGGCTGAAAGGAGAGGTGATATATCTCTGATGATCGTCTCCTTTGGAGAACAGCAGCATGTCAATATGCAACTTATGCTGATTCGCGATTTCAGAGAAATGAAGGGATTCCACAACTTAAAGGGTAACTCAATACCTTGAAAGTTACAAACCTCATGAATGTCAATATATTTGCCACATCGAAATGTACAATGCAGATGATCCTTGTAATGGTAATATTTCTCAGAAGCCAAGGTTGACCTTGAAAACAATAGTTGTCTTTTATCTTGGACGTTAATACATGCCTTCTTATCAGCTATATCCTTAGGAAGCTTGATATAGCTGAACATCCCCCCATTTATTGGCTCACAGACATGTGTGTGGTTGTCGAGGAGTAGCACTCAGCTGAATGCTGTACCTGAGCCCGTAACTTCCATTTGAGATACTTGAAATCATAAAACCACTTAGTGATTGTAATGCATAGTGATACCATGGCATTTTCCCCCGAAAGTACACAATGCTCATCTCCTTGAGGATAGAGTCCTGTCTGGGGAAAAGTTTGATTTCACAACACACCACAGCACTGCGCTTAATAGTTGGGTACCACAGATAATTAATGAATTTGAAGAGCTCTGCCTGCAGAACAGGAAGGCACACTTCCGGAAAATTGATCTGGTTTCGGTGCCCTACTGATGGGTTCTCTATATTATAAAACGAGATGCACTCCTCAAATTCATCCTCAATCACCTTGTAGTTTACCTGTGGAATCATATTGCTAACTTGATGTCTGTCTGTAATAGAATGGGTGAGGGAACTGCCACCAGCGACAGGATCACTGTTACTACCACTATGGCTAGCATCCAAGGACTGCGACTGTCATGTGGGTGAAGCTAGCTGTGGGGTGGAGTGCTGAGGTATTTGGCATGGTGCCACATCCCTACTAGGGCGCCAGTTCTGACAAGGAGGAGTAGACACTGGTCTAGGTCAGGAGGAGCACCTGGGCTGCAGAGAGGGGTGCTGTGTGGCAGGGCGAGACATATCGGCAGATCCTAGCCCTGATCCAGTTGGTGGCAGTGTCCTAATGACCAGGAGGAAAGCAGCCATAGCGGTGGACGTGGGCCATTTTCCACCCACAGTTTCCAGAGCGATGGGGCGAGTGAAGCAGTGGTGGTGTGGTAGACCCTTCTTGTGGCATCCTATTGGCCTGGTTGAGCGTAGCCAGAGGGGTGGAAGCCCACTGCCACCAGAGCAGTGTTGTGGTGGCAGCAGAGACGGCGACGGAAGTGGCAGGAGTGACAGCAGTGGGTATTGTGGTAAATGAGGCAGCTGGAGTTTGTGCAGCCACGAGCCTCGTCCTGGCAGGTAAGGCATGCCACACAGGACCACCGTTCTGGCAATGCTGTATTGACATACCCTGGCACTCTTGTCACAGCATATTGTGGGTTGGCAGAGTGGATCACATCTCTGACAGTGTTGGCATGCTGCCTGTAGAGAAAGAATAACGAAAAATAATTATGTGTTATAAACTCGCCTCCTGCTTCTGCCAAGAAAGAAAGAACACTGATTGTATGTGATACAAAAAATAAAGATTGGTACATAAATTACCCAAGGCAGTAGTGCTGTGTCTCTGCCTCCATGATGAAAACCATATCGCTAAGCTAATCAAGGACCACCTCCAACCAGTCACGCATTGATGATTGAAGAGCTGAAGCTCCTGCTCCTTTTCTTCCAGGCACTGTAGCATCTCTTCATCTCCAGATCACCGATATGGTCTACAATAACAACAACAACAACAACATATTGATTTTAAAAAAGTGTATACAGTATTAAGGAAAAATTTAACAAAAGGAATATCGTCGGAGCTGAATCGCTGGGACCACAATTAACGCTGACAGGTACTGTGAGGCTCTGAAAAAACTCAAACGGGCAATTCAGATCCGAAGAAGAGGAATGTTGAACAAGGACGTACACATTCTCCATGACAATTCTCTCCCACACATCGCTCGGCAAACCATTGCTCTCCTGCAACAGTTTCAGTGGAACATAGTCACCCACTCACCATATATTCCTGATTATCACCTGTTCCCTAGGTGAAAAGGACATTTGGCCGGAGAGACGACGAGGTCAAAGAAGAGGTTCATAACTTTCTAAACAGTTTGGCGGCGAGCTGTTATGACATGGGCATACAAAAACTGCCACAGCGTCTACAAAAATGCATCGACAGAAATGGTGATTATGTCGAAAAATAGCTAAATGTTCAAGCTGTAAACTGATGTAAATCATCGTATAAATAAACAGGTCTATGTACTTATAAAAAAATAGGAGACCTTACTTTTGGGAGTACCCTCGTACGTGCAGTGAGTGTTTATGTTGATGATGAGGCCAATTTCGTGGCTGCATCGCGTCCACGATCTAAAAAAAAAGCTATCCTTTTGTGCATTTAATTACTTTCTGATAGTTAAATGATTATGTTAAGTAATTTACAGCACTTGCACATACCAAAATTAATTAAACAGCACAGAGTGACCAGAATTTCGCTCCAATTCCCGGCAAGATAACACAGCAAAGTAAAGAAAAACTCCCCAACATGTATGTTGAACATGTATGTTCTTCTGCACCAACAGCTCAGGACAGACTGAGCGATTTCCATGTGGGAAATGGTGGGGAGGGGGAGGAAGGGACAGGTGGGGGCTGGAGGGAGGAGGGTTGGAGATTTCCCCAAAGGAGAGGGGAGACAGACCCCCTGATGGGCTGGGGATTTCCCAGAGAGGAGGTGGTAATTAATTGATCAGGGAGAAAGAGTGGGGTAGCGGTGGCCTGTTGAATAAATTAAAAGTGGCATGGAATTCAATTTGCTCCACTACTCTCATAGTCCTAAGCAAGGGTGAAATAAACATTTTACTTCACCTGATAGGGAAATGCTTGATAAAAGAGGCAGAGTTGGCACACTACGAAATTAATTTGTGATCCAGACATTCCAAAATTCGTTGTGAGAAACAATTTAATTACTGAAAAGTATCTAGCATGTGTTAAGGGCATTTATTCATTTTGTCAGTCATAATCCAATCTGCAGCTTAATCAATCAATAGGAAGTTAACAGAAAAATAATTCATTAATGTATCAGTAGTGCAGCCATCCCCTAGACGTCAGAGCCGCTAAAGAACTTAAAACATTGTCCACGCAGCCTGTAAGTGAATTGAGTGGAAAAATACAAACAGGGTTGAAGATCAGATTACGTCTTGCTTTCATAAATCAATTATGATCTTACGTTTCACAATATGAAAGACTGCATTTATGCCATAGCTCCCAATAATCGAATGACGCTTAGTATATGTTAGTTGCCACCTGATTCAGCAACATCATGAAAGCGAAAGAAAACTTTAGCATCCGACAGTGATTCGTATTCACCGTCCAGCCCGAGTATCAACAACTTTTGCTATGCAATGGTCTTCGTTTCTTGCTAGCCATTCACTTTGTGAACTCCATCGTCATTGGCTATGGGAACTGCTCGTCTGTTCCACCAATGTCTGCGCCATCGCCAGTGCGAGAGATCATAAACTGTAAGGGATACAAATGAAATTTAAAAAATGTCATTTCCTATAAGAATTATATTTTTATATATTAACGAAAATAATTACATGGTGATAAATACAGACATAGTAGGAACAAGGACAACAATGAGTGTTTCTGACAATGAACCAAATGGGTGACTGATCGAGTTCTGCTTCAGTAAAGTCCCGAAAATTGAAAGAAAAACTGAACCAAGAGGAAAGTAATCAATAAAGTACGCCAGTATGATCATGGAAAAAATCGCAGCACCAAAAAATAATTAATGCAGAGTAATGAAATTTCAGGAATATGTTTGTGTAGGTAATATATTTAACTGTTTAACGTTGCAAGACCACAGGTTAATGCAAGTATAAGATGTTGTTGTTGTTGTGGTCTTCAGTCCTGAGACTGGTTTGATGCAGCTCTCCATGCTACTCAAGTATAAGATAAGCTATTGCAAATCCGAAATGCTCGTACATTAATAACCACTGTAACCGCTAGAATATTGAATGGCACTGCGCAAACGTGCATGTATTTAGGAGTACAGGTGTCGGATGTCACTTTGTGTGATGGAATTCCATGCGTGTTGCACTTGCTCGGTCAATACGGGGACAATTAACGCTGGTCGTGGATGAGGCTGGAGTTGTCTGATGATATGTCCTCGAATGGAGACAGATGCGATGATAGAGCAGGCCGAGGCAACGTGTCGACACTCTGTTGGTATGTGGGCTAGTGTTATTCTGTTGGAAAATTCACCATGGCAGCACAAATGGCCAAATCACCAGACCGCACACAGGTTTCTATTCAGGATGGCCTCTTTCTAACCAACACACAACCATCACTGGCACCAAGGCAGAACCATCGTTCATCAGAATACACAACGGACCTCCACACTGCCCTCCAATGAGCTCTCACTTGACCCATTTAAAGTCGCAAATGGTGGTTTGGGGTCAGTAGAACGCACACAAATCAGGTTAGTTTTAAATACACTCTGTAGCGGTCGTGGACGTTAGTTACCTTTGAGATTGGACGTGGTGAGTTGATGTTCAAGAATACCTTTAAGATGACATTATCAACATCTCACTGAGTTTGAACAAGGTCATGTAATAGGGCTATGAGAAGCTGGATGCTCCTTCTTCGCTATTGCAGAAAGACTTGGAAGGGATATAGCGACTGTACATGATTACTGCAAGCGATGGTCACGGAGTGTACAGTCGCAAGAAGACCGGGCTCCAGACGGTCACTTGGCACTTCTAAGAGGGAAGACCATCCCGTTCAGCGTATGGCTCTGGCATGTCGTACTGCATCTGCAGCAATTTCAGCAGCAATTGGCACCACAGTGACACAACCAACAGTTAGAAATCCGGTGCTTCAAGGACAGCTCAGAGGCAGACGCCCTATAGCGTGCATTCCACTGGCTTCAAACCACCACCATTTGCACTTCGTCGGTGTCAAGCGAGAGCTCATTGGTGGTCAGGGGGGAAATCTGTTGTGTTTTCTCATGAATGACGATTCTGCCTTCGTGCCAGTGATGGGCGTGTGTTGGTTAGAAGGAGGTCACCCTGAATACAAATTCGTGCATCAGTCTGGTGTTTCGACCTTTTCTGCTACCACTCATGAACAGCATTGAAGGAGGTGTTTTCTAGCAGCACAACGCTCGTTCACATGCCACTGTTATAACGCAACATGCTCTACAGAGTGTCGACATCTGGCCTTGGTCCACTCAATCGGCAGATCCGTCTCCAATCGAGCGCTCGCGGGACATTATTGGACGAAAACTCCAGAGTTATCCATAGACACCATAACCGTCCCTGTACAACTCCAGCCCACTAACTGACATCCAGCACCTGTGCAACACAATGCACGCACATTTCCCTGCTTGCATTCAACATTCTGGGGTTACCCGGTTATTAATGTACCAGCATTTCACATTTGCAATGGCCATCTCGCACTTACATTAATCTGTGATTTTCAATTTTAATCACTTAAATATGTTACCTAGAGAAACGTATTCCCTAAATTTCTGTACATTAATTATTTTTTGGTATTGTGTTTTTTCCCTTGAGTGTAGTTAAGGAGGGGGCACTGAATCTAACTGAGTGAAAAAGGAAATTTATAGCAGAACTTCACTAAAAGAAGGGACCAGTTGATAGTGCATATGCTGGACGTCAAGGACTTGCCAATTTAGTGATGGAGAGAAGTGTGTGGGATAAAAATTGTTGAGAACGACTAAGACTCGAATACAGTAAGGAGGTTCAAATGGCTGCAGACTGCAGTAGTTACACAGAGATGAAGAGGTCTCCACAGGAGAGACTACCGCAGACAGCAGCATCAAAGCTGCCTTCTGACAAAAGATAACAACCATGATAACATCTTTCCAAGACAGTGTGTTTCGCACACAAACACACACACACACACACACACACACACACACACACAGAAACACACACACACATTATTACATACACGTACATTGAGTTGTCTATATCTAGAAATTAAAATTTCACTCAAACTTGATTCGATCTCTGGGAGCGAATCTTTTGTTTTTTAGTATTTAGTCACTATTTGATATTTACACAACTTAAGGGCACATTCTCGTCAGTCAGCCTATATGATAAGAGATCTTTGTGATTTCTTTTTTGGGAAAACTAATGAAGCAATCAAACTAAATTCTTTTGCACATTATTTGTTGATTCTTGGAAAACATTTTATGATATAAACAAATCGGGCATATCTGTAAGGAGTAATAGGCTAATTAGTTTTTATTTTAATTTCTCCATACAGTGTACGTCAAGCTGGCAGAATGGATTTCGGGCACACTAATAGGGATATATTTCTGGAATTTGGCTGAATTGCTCTTCGGACATGTCTGCAAGGACCAATAGGATAATTTTTTAAATGTAAATTTATTCATTAGTTACTACAAAGAAAGTGACCAAAACACACGATAAAACTACATCTTTGTTTCAAACGGCCGCCATTTTATTAATTTTTCAAATTTCAGAAACCTGTGCTATTACTCCGTGCGCAATAACCTACAGATGAAGAAAATGGTTTGTTTTATGATTTCGCATAATATTCGCAGACTGCAGGACTTCCGTCGTGGACACACCTCAGTTTGGACAATGTAACTTTAACTCCTCAGGTCGGGGGCTTAATGATGAGTGAATTTCTTTAAAATATCAGAAGATATTGTCCAAGAATCAATAAATAACGTGTAACGATTTACATTGATTGAATCATTAGTTTTTCGAAAAAATCATAAAAGTCGCTTATTTTATAGGTTGACTAAGGAGAATGGACCCTTAAGGAATAAAAATGAATGCAGTAGAGAATTCTTTAATTCCAATGAAAGTGAATTTCGTTACAGCTGTACATATTTTTTTGTTTATTTGGATGTTCCTAAAACGTACGTACACACGATTTGAAGACGATGTTGTCTCATCTTCCTTTTTTTCGTTTCGACGCAGAGGGTAGAACGTGTTTGACCTGACTTACCTAACTTTGTGGCAGGCACATGTACGTGCCTCCTGTGTCTGAACGACACTTATCATATTTACTGTATTCGATTCAAGAAGTAAACCTAATAGTTACCTGAAAATGAGGTAATATTATCTGCAAATTGACTCCACACAGATGAGATAAAGAACAAAATGAAATTAAAAAATACAGCTGTAATGAAATTGACTTTTTCTGGAATAACTGAAAGCTTAAAGTCCTATGGATATTTGGCACGTAGCTGACTTCACGAAAGGAAAAAAAAAAAAAAACTATCGCGTTTCAGAGGCTGCACAGAAGCAGACGTACGTCTTCCTTTGAAGAAGTTACCAGAAATAATACCACTAACCTACTTTCTGCAATCCCAGTCAGAAGTACGAGTCGGCGGAGAAGCAGTGGGGGAAAAAACGGAAGACCGCGGAGAGGAAAGTTTTCTACGGAATTAATTAAATCCCTGCGGCAAGTGTGCTGTATCTTGGGCAGCGCGCATCTATCTGTGGACGTCGGGATGACTGAGCGTGGGAGGGGATGAGGCCAGAGGAAAGGCCACAAAGAAAACAAATATAATTACAGCTGGAGCGTTCGCTGCCAAGAACACCTTTCCCTACGTCGTAGATGTGTGTATAACGCAGGGATCTGTTGCAAATGGAAAGGTGGCGGCCGCAGCGCACTAGCGAAGATGAAAAAAGCAAATCTAAGAGTGATAACAACTTAACCACTTGGCGACAGTTTTGACTATTAATTAGATTTATCGGACAAATGCACTCACTGCCATCAAATTAAAACATGTGCCTCGAAGTTCAATATTTCACATCATAAACAAAGAAAACTGAAGGTAGACAAATAAAATACCCGTACTCTGCTCAAAAGGAAAACCACGGGCCGCAGTATTGTCGCACCACTACCGTCTTCAGGGCGAAATCTGTGAGAAGGCGCATTGGAATATTGTATTAGCGGTTAGTATTTAGTGAACTCGGATTCTTGTTATTTGGGCTACGGCGACAACGATTATGATCTATTGAGAGATGGTCTAGGTTCACTCGGTGTAACCTGCCAGCACAGCGGTAATGCATGACATGGGCAAGGGGATTTCTCCATCAGCAGGGTTTCGGTGGCGTGGCGAATATGTGACCAACATAAATAGCTGTCAATTTTGTAGCTGAATAATTCACAGGTCAGCAGTCGGGCAGGACACAAGGGCTACGCAAGATGAGGAGGCGACATGAAGCCATCACCAACAGTCATGGCTTCGAGTCTCCGTCGCACCGCCAGCTTGGTGCCACAGCGTGGTAGGGATTCCCGGCTCACCCCAGCTGCAGCCAGACTCCTGCCAAAGGGGGTAGCGGGTCGCAGCCTGGGCACAGTAGCCACCTTACAACAGTGCAGTGGCACCTCCTAACTGCACACTTGGCCACCAGTGTGCGGTGTTGGCAAAATTCCTGTTTCACTCCACGGTGCTGTGGCGCACACGGTAGGAGCACATGGCAGGGACCGAGTACAGGCATCAGCAAAAGAGGGCACGAGCACCTTTGGTGGCCAACCCACATCGACACAGAGCTGATGTAGCAGTAGAAAACAAATAATTGATGTTGATAGCAGCTTCTCTCTGGGTCTTCATCGACCTGCTACCCAGCCTCAGTCCTCAGCCGTTCGAAATGCTGCCAAAGTAGTCACCTCGCCATCTCCGTGATCAATTATAGTATATCAATTATAGTATCAATTATAGTGTATATAGTATTATAGTATAGTGGTACCAATTATAGTATATATAGGGTGATTCACGAAGATATGCAGATATTTTGATACGTTTTTCTACAACTAAAATTAAAGAAAAAAGTTCATATAAACATAGGTCCGCATATGTTTAGTTATGGAGTTAAGTGTAATAAAAGATTTTGCCTGAAATTTAGCAATTTTACTAATATGAAACCATCGGAAAACTTTTCTAGGTCGAAGTAAAGCACGATTTCCATTTATTCTGTTGCTACTGATCTGGTGAATCTAATAAAACATGTCCCAGACGTGTGTCTACAGTAGTTTTCCAGAACATCCAGAGAAGCAAAGACGTAAATTCTTAAAAATTTTAATTTATTAACTACTTGGCCGAATTTGTTTCTTAAATTCCAGACAATTGCACAAACTTTGCGATAGAAATTGTAGAGAATTTAATTTTGGAAAATGATGGTAATAACGTTAACTGAAACTATATGAATGTGTCAGATAACCTGCTTTTATTAATATTGTTACACACATGAATTCATGCTAAACCAGAAAAAAACAAAGCTCAGTGTTAAGGAAGTTGTGCAGTGTACATACAGTTTCACAGCACATTCACCACAAATGTTCAGAAATGTCTGAAACACCTCGATTGTCAACAGTGACAAACATTTCTATATTCTTAATGGAAAGTAAACAGATTTACTTGTATAATAATCTTTGCTTCTCTGGATGTTCTGGAAAACTACTGCAGATACATGTCTGGGATCAGATCAAAAAGAACAACAAAAACGGGAATCATGCTTTACAGTCACAGTTTTGCGATGGCTTCATATTAGCGAAGCTGCTAAATTTCAGGAAAAATCTTTTATTAGCCGTAACTCTGTAACTAAACATTTGCGGACCTATGTGTTTACAACTCTTTTCTTTAGTTTTACTTGTAGAAAAACATATTAAAATATTTGCACATCTTCGTTAATCACCCTGTATTTCTCGCAAAGTCTGTGAAACTGGAGCAATCTTGCAAAGAGAACTTGCTTCCTTACGCAGGGTCGTCAAAACATGGTTAGATTGATGACGTTCGACTTGAAGGTACAGTACTCGGCTCAAATTCAAGTTGTGGAAGAGGCTTCCAGTATTTGACCATGAATGGAAGAAGATATGCTAGTGTACTTTCTTGAACATTAAATCCCCCAATTTAAATCCCAAACCTCATCACAGTGTCTCAAGATGAGAGGTCGTGTGAGAGTATTGATGGTGATATGCCCACTGAATGGAGACGTTAAGCTTTGTGATCCCCTTGGAGGTGTCAGCACCAAGTTTTAATCTCTCCACTCACTCTCTCAGGCTCATAAACAACTCAAACAGGACAATAAACCCTACATGAACTCGTCACGGTCCCATGCACTGATCAGTTACGTTTAGAACACAACGTTTACGCTTTCCGAACGAAAGCGCCATTGACGCGAAGACGCCTTTCCACTACTTCTGTGGCTGAACGACACTGCGGAGGTTTTCCAGACATTCACGCTATATGGCTTCAGGTTTTCTTAGAGAATAATATTTTCTCAAATACTCATGGACAATTTTGAACAATTTCGTGAAGAAAGAACCAATTATTACAATACTGGTTCACATTCCTGTCAGCTCCAAAGCAACACGAAGGGAGCTCCATAAGCTGAAAATTGCAGAGTGTGCTGGACTGTGCAGCCGTCAGTGTTGCAAATGCCCCTAGCACGCAAACGTAGTGTCGAAGCCATAAAACCTGGACTATGAAGCAATGGAAGAATTCAATTTGGTCAGATGAGTCTCGTTTCACACTACCCGTCCGGGTAGCCGAGAGCGCTAACGCGCTGCTTCCTGGACTCGGGTGCCGCAGTGGTTAGCACACTGGACTCGCATTCGGGAGGACGACGGTTCAATCCCGCGTCCGGCCATCCTGATTTAGGTTTTCCGTGATTTCCCTAAATCACTCCAGGCAAATGCTGGGATGGTTCCTCTGAAAGGGCACGGCCGACTTCCTTCCCCATACTTCCCTAATCCGATGAAACCGATGACCTCGCTGTCTGGTCTCCTTCCCCAAAACAACCCAACCCCCTGAACTCGGGTAGGCGCGCCGATCCCAGATCGAATCCGCCCAGCGGATAAACGATGAGGGCTGGTGTGCGGATGCGGTTTTTAGGCGGTTTTACACATCCTGCTAAGTGAATACCGGGCTGGTCGCCACGTTCCGTCTCAGTTACCTGGCTCGCAGCCATCTGAACACATTTGCAAAAAAATGGTTCAAATGGCTCTGAGCAGTATGGGACTTAACATATGTGGTCATCAGTCCCTTAGAACTTAGAACTACTTAAACCTAACTAACCTAAGGACATCACACACATCCATGCCCGAGGCAGGATTCGAACCTGCGACCGTAGCAGTCGCGCGGTTCCGGACTGAAGCGCCTAGAACCGCTAGACCACCGCGGCCGGCAACACATTTGCAGTATTCCATGGATTACACTAGACGCAGACAGTTGAGGTACACTAATTCCTTCCCAGTGGGTAGGGGGTGGCTACAGGAAGGGCATCCGGCCACCCCTTAAAATTAACATGCCACATCCTATTAACGAGCAGACCGCGCAAGTCGGGATAAATGCTTGGAAAGAGAGAGAGAGAGAGAGAGAGAGAGAGAGAGAGAGACTTGTTCCACACTGTTCCAACTTCTAGCCGAGTTTACGTTCCAAGACTGAAACACCACGTTGGATCGGTGATGGTTTGGGTAGCTGTATTGTGATATTCCACGGACCCCATGTTTACTTTGCATGGTCGCATTATTGACGAGGATTACGTGACCATTTTGGATGATGAGCTCCAGCCTATGGTTTAATAATGTTCCCCATTGGTGATGTCGCGTTCCAAGACGACAGGGGCACCTTTTCTCACAGCTCTCATCGTTCAGGACTGGTTCTGTAAGCACGAGAACGAGTTTCCGCATTTTACCTGACCACCACCGTCACCAAATCTCAATTTATTATTAGTAGCCTAAGTTGGAGAGAAGGGTACATAATCGCTATGTACCTCCGTCATCGTTATCTGAACTTACCTCTATTTTGCGCGAATAGTGGTATACGTTTCCCTTGGAAATACAGGTCCTGTATTTACCTACGCCGACACGGCTGGAAGCAGTTTTGCGTGCCAACGGTTTTCCTACACCGCATTAGGCGTGGTAACGAGTTGTGGTTTAGGTGTTTCGATAATTTTTCCACCTCCCCCGTTCCTATATGTAGATTATCTGGCGTGTATGTGGGTAGACAGCTCTGAACAGTTTTTCGTAACTTAAGCAGTCAACATAAAACATTTGTTCACAAGGAAGACTCACAATAAATCCATAAACTTCATCGATCTAACTGTTGATACTAGTACACAAGCACATTTCTTCAAAATTTATAGGAAAACAACAATTATAGACACAGTGATACCATCTTTCATACAACACTTAGTTGAATACGAAAATTCAGCTTTCCTGTCAGTGGTGCACCATCTCTTATCTGCCCTGATGTCCAAAGAAAATTTCAAAGCGAAGTTAGCTGCAATGAAATTTATGCCTCATCCAAGTGCTGTAATCCTGTATTGATAAATGCTATATTCTCTTTCCTGTACGAGGTACTGGATGGGTTAAACAAAAGGCTTCAAACACTAGGCATATTTTTTGATTCAACTAAGGCATTTGATTGTGTTGATCACAAAATATTGCCCCAAAAGTTAGACCATTACGGAATACGTGCAGTAGCTCACAATTGGTTCACCACTTACAGCAGAAGTGTTAAGAATGACTGTGATGTGGGATGTGAGTGGGGTATAGTCAGATGGAGGGTGGCACAAGGATCAGTGTTGGGGCCACTCCTGTTCATTATTCATATAAATGATACCCGGTCTAGTATTATGGGTAGGTGTAAAATATTTCTGTTTGCTGATGGCCTTAGCTTGGTAGTAAAGGATGTTGTGTGCAACATTGGCTCGGTTTATAACAGAGCAGTTCGTGACATAATTTCATGGCTTGTAGAAAATAAACTAACGCTAAATCACAGTAAGACTCAGTTTTTACAGTTTATAACACATAATTCAACAAAACCTGACGTTTTAATTTCACAGAAAAGGCATATGATTAGAGAAACTGAACAGTTCAGATTTCTAGGTGTTCAGATAGAGAGTAAACTGTCGCGAAAAGCTCCCGTTCAGTATCTTTTTCAAAGACTTAATGCTGCCATTTTTACTGTTCGAACGGATCTGAAGTTAGTGGTCGTTGGACACGAAAATTGTCTACTTTTCTTATATTCATTCGCTTATGTCGTATGGTATATTTTGGGGTAACTATCCCCATTCTAAAAGGATATCCTTGACTCAGAAACGGGCAGTTCGGGCAATAAGTGCTGTAAGTTTGCGAACCTCTTGTCGACCCCTGTTCACTAATCTGGGTATTTTAACATTGGCCTCTGAATATATATATATATATATCTTTACTGTCACTTCTTATTCCCAAGAATAAGCAGATTTCACTCAGTTAATACTTGCCAGAAATCCAACCTGCATTTTGATCGGACTTCCTTAACTTTTGTGCAGAAAATATTGCAGTATACTGCTGCATTCATTTTCAATAAGCTATCACAAGAATTTAAGAATCATAGCAATAACCCACGCGCTTCCAAATCGAAACCGAAGAGATGCCTCACCGGTCACTCCTTCCATTCTGTTGAGGAGTTCCTTCAAAAATTGATTCTTATGTTATACTGCTGACTGCGTTTACTAAAACGTATTGCTTGACTTTCTTTGGTTTCATAAACATTTATTTTTATCTGTTATTACTTTTATGTTGTAATTTCATGTACTGACATGTTCCATGACCTAGGAGATTTGCTCCTCAATTAGATCCTACGGAACTTGACGTGTAAATAAATAAATAAATAAATAAATAAATGAAAACAATAGTAGAAAAATTATACCCTACCTCTGTGCTCCCTCTGCTGTAACTCCAATGTTTGCAAGAAGTGGTGCACATCTCATATCTAGGGAATACATCACAGAGTATAGCCAAAACACTGAAATCCTGCAATTATAGGATTTATACTACTTGAGGATCATCCCTTCCCATTGTGTTTTCTATAGTAAACATACAATTCAATTACTAAGCAAGGGTAGCATACACGGAATATAAAAATTACTGGTCGTGATTGTGATGAGTTTTATAATGATCAACCACGGAGGCATAGCAACTAGACTGGCTGAACATGAACGGAGATCAAGGTAACAGCATTATGACTACACATTTGCTGGTCATGTACTAAGTAAGGATGACAGCTACCAGCCACAGTCCCATGTCCTCCACATAATAAACAAAGGCCAAAAATTCAAGCTGTTGGGAGCCCTAGAAATTAACAGTCATCTAGCCAATGTCCTGATTTAATATTAAATGATTAAACACAACTTAGTACTTACCCACTTCTAAACATCACTAGTCTTAATTCTCACAGTTTGGAAATGCTTCCCACGATGTTCGTTTCGTTTTATTTCTTCATTTTTCCTGTATTTATTTATTGTATTGTGACTGTCTACATACTCCATTTATTCTGTTGCTACAACTGTTTTTTTATGTTTTGCTCTGTTTTTGTACAACCTCCATGTGTAATACGCCCTCAGTACTCTTGTATTGTGCTAATTTTGACTTTGTTTAAATTATTATGTGAGCACTGTTTTCCGAGGTGTGGTGTAAATGTTGCTTCCTTTGTTCCCTTTATATTTAGTTATTATTTAACATAGATGATATTTAATCTGACAAGGATTTACTCTAACGACATTTACTCTTGAAGTGAAAGATATTTTTCAATGTTGTCCAGGAATATTAAATAACGACAGTCAAAAAAAGTCTGATGATGGCCTTCTCAACCGAAAACCGTTTAACAAAGTAAATTAATACTGTATAACGTACGCAGTACTGTGATTTTTATTGATAATTATCAAGATGTTCTTCTAAACAGCACCGAAAAAATTTGTTAAAATGGCAATATAATAAAACTGTTTGTTAAAAGAAGGCTATGGTTGTCGTCACCTAAAAGGTTATAAGACTACCTCGTCCACGTCTACTATCCTATTTAAATTGGTTATTTGATTGGCAACAAGGACAATTAGCGTTCATAATAAATCCACGACGCTTTCTTGTCGTGAAACAAGAATTGTTCGTAACTCGATGAACCTACTATGCTTTCTCCAGAACTAGGATACTTATAAGTAAGATATCTTAGTAATGTATTACAATGTGAAATAACATCAATCATAAATATAGAGCGCGAACCCCTTTCAAAGCGAGAATATTTTATTTATCTCGATAACAGACACATCACATTTTTCGAGCCAAATCGGCCAGAGCTCGTTTTGTTTTTTCTTCTCGATTTCTCTTCTGCTTCGAAATAACGTCCCACGAACATGGACAAACTGGTAAATTTCAGTTGGTTGCATTATTTAGTTACTAGCCCTCAGAATATCCGCGACTATTACGGAAAAGATACGCACTCATCAGGATGTAGCTTTCGGTTGTCTCCGACTCACGCCCGTCATTAAATTATTGCGGATCAATGAGTCAAAGAATCCTGTTTCAAGAGGGTTCCACAGCACCTTCGTAAGGTTACTTCGCAAGGCACCAAACTCAGCAGATAATGTCGTGAAATCAACCGACTGTTGTCGTTCGTTCTAGGGGTGCTCAGCATCTTAGTCACTAGCGGTAAAATATTTTCCTTTGGCAAGAGAGTTCGAAAAAAAATCATTAGACATTACTTACGTAATCGCTGAAATGATACTAGTAGATAAAATACTTGTATTTGATAAAATATTCACTAATAAGATAAAGAAAAGATAAAATTTTGGTGAAGCTGACCTCCAATAAGAAGTTAATGGGAAGGAACCAGCCACTTTGACAAGTGTCAAAAGCTATGGGTACGTGTGTGGTTGACCGTAGACACACACACACACACACACACACACACACACACACACACACACACACACACACACACACACACGCAAATATATCTCACGAAATAAGCGTCAAACAAAAAAAGTACAAAGAACGAAACTTGTCTAGCTTGAAGGGAGAAACCAGATGGTGCTATGGCGCTGCCATAAGTCAAACGAATATCAACTGCCTTTTCTTAAATAGGAACCCCCATTTCTTATTACATATTCGCGTAGTACGTAAAGAAATACAAATGTTTTAGGTGGACCACTTTTTTCGCTTTTTGATAGATGGCGCTGTAATAGGCACAAACATATGGCTCACAATTTTAGACGAACAGTTGATAACAGGTAATTTTTTTTAAATTAAAATACAGAACGTAGGTACGTTTGAACATTTTATTTCGGTTGTTCCAATGTGATACATGTACCTTTGTGAACTTATCATTTCTGAGAAGGCATGCTGTTACAGCGTGATTACCTGTAAATACCACATTAATGCAATAAATGCTCAAAATGATATCCGTCAACCTCAATGCATTTGGCAATACGTGTAACGACGTTCCTCTCAACAGTGAGTAATTCACCTTCCGTAATGTTCGCACATGCATTGACAATGAGCTGACGCATGTTGTCAGGCGTTGTCGGTGGATCACGATAGCAAATATCCTTCAACTTTCCCCACAGAAAGAAATCCGGAGACGTCAGATCCGGTGAACGTGCGGGCCACGGTATGGTGCTTCGACAACCGAAATATGCTATTCAATACCGCTTCAACCGCACCCGAGCTATGTGCCGGACATCCATCATGTTGTAAGTACATCTCCATCTTGTAGTAAGATCGGTAGAACATTACGTAGGAAATCAGCATACATTGCACCATTTAGATTGTCATCGATAAAATGGGGTCCAATTGCCCTTCCTTCCATAATGCCGCACCATACATTAACCCGCCAAGGTCGCTGATGTTCCATTTGTCGCAGCCATTGTGGATTTTCTGTTGCCCAATAGTGCATATTATGCCGGTTTACGTTACCGTTGCTGGTGAATGATGCTGCGTCGCTAAATAGAACCCGTGAAAAATATCTGTCATAGTCCCGTAATTTCTCTTGTGCCCAGTGGCAGAACTATACACTACGTTCATCCGAAACACAACTCCACAACAAAGAGTGCCTCGGATCTCAATACTTACTAGACCTGAGAAGTCGCAGTTCCCCGGTTAGAAGCTCCACATGCGTAGCAGCAACCATTTCAAAATTATTTAATATACTTCGATACGAGTTCATAGTGGATAACAGGGTTGGTGTCTATTAAGCTGTGAATTTTGACGTGATGCTGCAGTTTTGAAGGCGATGACAGGCAGTCGGAGAAAATTATTCACCTCCAGACGTCGTTTGTAGAGACGACCAGCGCCCTAGTGTATCAAAAATCTGATTTACCTGAAGAACCGATACGTCATAATTGCTCGACGGTCGAATTCCGATGGTCCCGTGCCCTCTGCAATCGTAATCGACGATGTCTTTGGGTCAACATGTGAACTCGTGGGGGTGCTTTGATGCTGCTTCAACAATGAATGGTGTGCTCCGAAACACTTGTGAGTGCACCAGGATTGCGCCCTTTCGACAAAGTTGCCACATACCACTGCTCCGGTTACATAATTTTGTTACCGTGTCACGTGTCCGTATCAACGTTTTGTCTTTTCAAAGTACAGGTGGCACTTTGGCGAAGAGGGCCCATCGCAAGTCTTTCATGCGGAGCAGTGGGATTACACGCTAAATTTTAAGTAGGAATGCATAGAAGAAGAAGAAGAAGAAGAACTCCTACGGGCAGCTCCGTGGCGCCAGCAGCGGCGGTTTCTGTGCACCTCGTGAATGCACGCCCTTCTTCATGGTACGTTAGACTGGTCAAAACACTTCAAAAATACTCAGAATGGGAAGGGGAGGCACAAGCGTCTCCTGTTGTCCCATAAGGTAACAACGAGCCAAGAGCTCTTATTGGGCACTAATATAATGGTGAGGATTTTTCTCTGGGATGCGAAAGTCCAAGAGGGCCTTGGAGTGAGAAATGTCACCAAATAGCCAAGAGCGTTGGTTGGCTGAGACTGGTTTTTGGCGGACTTTCTTTCAGTGGGACGCCTAAATTTTGAAAGATGCGATGTTCTTCGGACATCGTGGTCTGATTTTGGAACAGTATTAATTTGAGGCTCGATTCTGTAGCTTCTGGTATGTGTGTTCTTGCTTCTGTGTTTGAATTTGACGGATGGAATCATCGTGTGAATTTTATTAACGTCAGGATAACGTTAGAAAGCCGTAGTCGTGATTCATATTTTTGTTATTTCAATTCTGTTGCGATTCGGGAATGGATTTTTATTACAGTGTATCTAGTGCTATCATGTACTGCTCGTTATCTGGCTAAGTGCACTTATTTGTCCCTGTGCATATCTGAATAACAGCTTTCCTTATACCATAGATAAAACAGTTATTTCTGCTACGTCATTTAAAGCTGATTCTGTTGCGATTTATGGAGTCAATACATCTTTTATATATTGTCCAGTACCCTGTGAGTCAATCAAGTGCGTATTATGCGTAACTCGGACAGTGTAATGCCTCGTGTGCAATTGATGAGTTTTGAAGATAGTTATTTGCTGTGTTTTGTATTTCGCTATTGAAATAAATGTGGAGTAATTGAATTCCTTTTGGTGTTATGTCGGTAGCTAGGTAACCCTTGCCACTCTTTCATTATGGATTAACCAGGACCATCTATCATACTTTCAACAAATGCGTTTGACAAATTCCTGTTTATTTTTTGTACCCACGCACTGGATATTTTTTGTTCAGCTCATCCTACCAAGATAGATCCCTCCCTTTAAGGGGGTCGTTGCAAGTTCTCAAAATGCATATGGTGCCCGCGTGTGCACGACTACCATTGAGATTGTCATCATACATCCTCACTGTCTGTAGAGTATGCTATAACCATATTTTCTTCATTTGTAATAATCAGCATGATTTCCCAAGTGCTGTATTGCGAGTACTGTCCACTACCGACTTAAATAATGTCATCACTATCGTAGGAAATCTACAATATACAGAGATTCATGATTTAGTCAACAGGTAATCTAGTGTTGTGCAAACAGGTAACAAATTTATCTGACTGCACTGTGTTATTAGATAAGATGGAAATATGGGAAAGCGGCTCACAAATTTCATTTTTTGTCATTTCAAGTACACTCGAATTTTCCTTGTAAAACGAGTATTATTTTATACGATTCTAATGAGTGTTATTCAAGGTGCTAACCGATTTACAATACGCTGCAGTTGTGGTGCCACGCTCACTTTCATGTCACAATAAACTTTAGTCTCCACGAGACGTAAGCGACTTTGATTCGTATTTCGGTGGTTTCCCAGGCTGTTTCGTAGCTGATAGGTGAACATAATTTCTTGCTACAAGATGAAGATAAGTGTCTTTCGTTCCTTTGGTCACGTGAACCGCTGTAGTGATTTCCATCTTTTCTGTAAAGAAAATGCCAGCAGCGAAGAAATTTTTTTCTAAGGCGAGATTTAGAGGAAATCAACATACCTTTGTTAATAATACTAGTGATAAAGAAGAACGAAAGAGATCTACATATGTCTATAACATCGAAAATAAGCAACCCAACGGCACATCAAGAAAAAAGTTGAGAGAAAAAATTAGTTATCTTTACAGTTGTAACGAAAATAATGTGAATGGCGAAAATTCCAGAAACAGTATAATCGATCAGACTATCCTGAGTGAATTTATAAGCTGATGTAGGAGATGTGTGGATTGTTGTAGTGAGTGAAAATCGAAATATTCAGATAAAAATTGTGTTGGTTAGCTACAGCTTATTCAAATTTCCTAAAATTTTGTCACGAATATGAGCTCTAAAAGAATTATGTGACAATAGTGTAGGTCTCGTATACTGAGTCAGGTCAACAGCGAAAGGAGAAAAAAGATAGGTAAAGAAAAAAAGTATAGAAAAGGAACGTGATTGGTTTATGCAAGATGAACCACCTACATTCCATTGTCTGCTATCGTTACAAGCGAATCTCACCAAGTGAAAATTGTGGACAAAAGATATACCACCTTTCAGACGATTATATTCATCTTATGGTAGATATGTTGGACCTAAAAAGGAAGGCGTTTTCTTAGAAAACAATGGTGTAATTCTCACTGGATGGTGTGTGGGGATGTGATTTGACGGATACACAGAAATATTTTCAACATCTACACCATGAAATAGGCTAACGTAGCTGGAAGGCTGTGCACCAAACCTAAGAAGTTTTCTTTTTCTTGTGAGTCATACTATGACTACAATATTACTGTGTGCAAGATATTAAACAACTTGAAACGCTAATTTCTTAATAGTATCATCAGCATTCTCTTATCAAGAAATAATACACCTTATGGAGACTGTAACCTACATCCTTTTTTTTCGTGGAACCATCATATTAAAAGAGGGTTATGTCACAGTATCACTTCAGAACAAATTAGCATATTAGTGCTATTTGTTTTTAGTTATTCCGCAATAATCTAAAAGTGTTGCTTTTGTTGTTGTCTTCCATGGTGTGTTATTATTATTTCCTCCAAATTTCCAGCAACAAATAAAACTTATACTAATTATTATAATGATAGCATTAACAATAAGTGTTTTAGAATAATTTGTAATAATGTGGAATTTGGAGTCAGGAAGCCATGAACGTGAACCAATATTTCTAGGAAGGAAATCAAATGCAACTGAGGTAAACTGCCTAGCTTTTTCAGATGATTTTGGAATTTTGTCAGAAAATTTCACAGAATCAGTTAGTCAAATAAATTTTCTGAAAGGAATATCAAATATAACTAGTATTACAGTTAATGACAAATATAAAGAAAACTGCACCAAAATATACAGAAACGCAAGCAGGTGAAATAGAAAGAATTACTATATCTAAACACATTTGATAGAATGGACTATAAAATTGATGTAGATATAAAAGTTAGTACAATGGAAAGAGCCTATGGTTTAATTAAAACTTTGTACAACAAGAAATTAATCTTTGGAAATACATATAAAACAATATATAACGGGGGTGATACCACATTATTTGTATGTACGTGAATGATTAACAATGAAATATGAGCTGCACACACTATTAGAAAAATAATGAGAGCAATAGAAACTACAAGTACTTGGAAAATTACAAGTAACACGAAGATCTACCAAAATGTATAGTAAATGTCAGATGTAATGACAAGGAAGATCAGTCTTATTTTGACATCTCCAGTAAATGAATGGCTACAGACTAATTGAAAGAAGTCATCAATAAGACAGAAATAAGAAAAGGAATAGAAAAAAATTGCTTCAAAAATTGGAAGTAACAAGCAGAAAGGTTTTAAAAATAAATGACTATATTTAGAAAACAGTGAGAAGCCAGGAACAACATTGACAGAAAGAGGGATAGGAAGAGAAATCAGAATACTGGAAAATAGGAAAGATCAAACAAAGAAGGGAAACTAAGTTTGTTATGTGGTACCAGTTGGTCAGTGCAAAGATAAAATAATAATAATAACAATGTGGGAGAGTGGAGGACAAATATAGCGGCTCGCTGTGATGCATTCTGTCAATGCACTACTTGTGAATGGAGATCGAGGAAACATCAAAGAACGGTATCTTATAGATTACTGCCTGTCACACATTTTATAGTGATATGCATATTATAGGTAATGGAAATGTATGCAATAAAGGCCAATGTTCTTACGCTACTGCCTAAAAGTGAGGGATGAAATAATTTTGTCTGCAGTCTGTACGAGGCTGTCACACGAACAGCGCATGTTTCTGCACTTTCCTTTTTATTATATTATTAATTATTGCTGTGTGACTTTTCTCAACAGAACTTCTCACAAGGCCGCTCCCAGGATACTTGACAGCGCTACCTAAATAAAAAATTAAACGTAGACAGTGGCGGAGAAGGGGGGGGGGAGAGCAAGAGTGTAACAGCTTGTCCATTCTCAGTAGTGGCAACAGCTGCTTGGCCGAGAGTTGCAGTGAACTCTTGCAGCCTGGGTACAGGGGATGAGTGAGCCAGAATTCGCAAGTTGTCGAGTCTCTAGGCGGTTGCCTCGTACTCAAACTGTGTCTGCCAAGGAACAAGATGTAGCGGTGGGAACAAGCTGTCTGCGGCCGGGGACCGCGTGGGAATGTCTGCCGCCAGCAGTTGGCGCGCCTGCCCGCGGTAATCCCCCCAGCTCCCCGCTCTCTCTCCGTCAGCCCACTCGCACACACCCCCGGCGACTCCTCTTTAACCGCTACAAGGCCTATTCGCTTTTGCCTGTGCCCGGTGAGCGCTCGCAGTCCTCTTACTTCTTCCTCTCATAATCCGGTAAACGCTTTTCACGCCGCGTTTGTATTCACCTCGGCCGACCGGAAAAAGTTCCCGGGACTCTCTCTTGCTGAGAGCTAAGTGCAATCGTTTATACAGAACGGAATAAGCCCGTGGCTTCCGTCTAAGCTTCTTCCCTCTCTCGCTCCTCTTTCTTTTTTTACTAAAAAAAAGAGAGGAACCGTAATTCCCTAAGACTATAGCGGAGAGCTGCTAATGCTAATTATTAATGCGCCAGCAGTGATGGAGTTATAACGATTTTTTTCCTCTTTCTTGCTAGGAAACAAAACGAGTCCCTGACGGGGGCTTAAACTTTCCTCTCAGCATTTTTGCGCGAAGGCGTCTCGTCGTCGCGCCGTCTTAATTACATTTCGTTCTCTTGAGATCCTTTCGCTGCGGATAAGCGAACCGTGGCTCATGATTCCAGTGACGAAGCAGCTAAAACTAAATATTCGCTTATTTTCAGCCCTTCCACTTGAAAATTTTTCGAGCAACTCGCCGATACTTAGGACTCACGTTATTCAGTGCTATACACGTAAAAGCGTTATAGCGGCTAGTATTAAGTAAAACTTTTTCTGCAGAGAAATGGATCAGCAATACACAGCTGAGTTTGTACTGCAGCTTCGTGTTTCATAGGGGATAAAATTATCAGTTTTATTACTGAGCCATGAAATGTTATGCGTGTACTTCAATATTTTTGATATACATAAATCTAGTGGTTCAAATGGCTCTGAGCACTACGCGACTTAACTTCTGAGGTCATCAGTTGCCTAGAACTCAGAACTAAATAAACCTACCTAACCTAAGGACATCACACACATCCATGTCCGAGGCAGGATTCGAACCTGAGACCGTAGCGGTCGCTCGGTTCCAGACTGTAGCGCCTAGAACCGCACGGCCACTCCGGCCGGCCATAAATCTAGTGTTTTCATTGAGAATACACTCTTTAGAATGTGCTTCCGTTCGTAGTGAGTATTGTGGCTTTGATTTCTTCCATTTTTCCTGAATGAAACAGATTCAGATTTGAGGATTGTACATTGTTGTCTTACCTTAGACATTGTGTCTCAAAAGACCATTCAAATTCACAAGATTATATGGTATTTATAGTGTACTTCAGTTTATGGTCAATGTTTTGGCCTCGGATTTTGCCTATTCCTGAGTGCAACAGTTTCATGTCAGAGAATTATGTACCACTCTCTTATGGTAGAAACATTAGAAACACCTAACTGATTCAAAAAATTAATTTGATTTCACAAAACTACGTCTTCTACGTGAATGAATATAGAAATTTTCTGTAAATAGTTTGGTTTAATTAAGGCAGAGAACTACTAGTTTTTTTTTGTTTCCAAAAGGATCACCCGGCTTTCCTAGGGAACATTTTTACATGCATCGACTTACAAATTGGACTGCTTCTTGCTATTACATAAGATTATACTCTACATTTACCTTTCACAAATGATCAGTGTGTCTTTCACTGGATGCACAACAAACATCGAGACAATAGTCAAACTCGTCCCATAATTTTGCAATCATATCTGAAGTTATTGCTCTTGCTGTTGTTGTTATGTGCTGTCACAGTTCATCCAAAGTTGTAGGAGGGATAGACACGCAGATGGAAACTTTCACATTTTTTTCCACTTCATTTGATTTACTGTATATTTAAAGACATATTGTTTAACATTTTAAAAAAGGTAGTACATTGTACAATTTTTCATGCAATAACGTAAATCGTTCCAAATTATAAGCAAGTGTTGTTTTCAGGAGCAAAAAACCCCAAGTAATAAAGATAAGTAACAAAGAAAATTAAATGTAATAAGGGAAATCTGGGGTGGTAAATTAAAATTATTAGTAATTTAGAAGAAAAGGTAGGAACGTAGGAAACGAAAGATCTGCAGCTTTTTTTTTTACTATTGAAGCAGAGTATAAAACAGAAATTGTTTCTGCTGGAAATCTGAAACTTTTACAACACTCCCCCCACAAAAGAAATGTTTGCAACGCCACCCCTTCCCCCCCCCCCCCCCACACACACACACACAAAAGAAACCTCATAGCATGATGAGATCAGATGACCTTGTATCAGGTACACTACGTGATCAAAAGTATACGGACACCCCAAAAAAAAAAAAACATACGTTTCTCATATTAGGTGCATTGTGCTGCCACCTACCGCCAGGCACTCCATACCAGCGAACTCAGTAGTCATTAGACATCGTGAGAGACTAGAATGGAACGCTCCACGAACTCACGGACTTCGAAAGTGGTCAGGTGATTGGGTGTCACTTGTGTCATATGTCTGTACGCGAAATTTACACACTTCTAAACATCCGTAGGTCCACTGTTTCCGATGTGATAGTGAAATGGAAACGTGAAAGGACACGTAGCACGAACCGTGCAAGCAGTTGACTGACAGAGATCGCCAACAGTTGAAGAGGGTCGTAATGTGTAATAGGCAGACATCTATCCAGACCATCACCCAGGAATTCCAGACTGCATCAGGATCGACTGCAAGTACTATGAGAAGCAGGAGGTGACAAAACTTGGATTTTATGGTAGAGCGGCTGCTCATAAGCCACACAATATGCCGGTAAATGCCAAATGACGCCTCGCTTGCTGTAAGCAGCGTAAACATTGGACGACTGAACAGTGGGCCGGCCGAAGTGGCCGTGCGGTTAAAGGCGCTGCAGTCTGGAACCGCAGGACCGCTACGGTCGCAGGTTCGAATCCTGCCTCGGGCATGGATGTTTGTGATGTCCTTAGGTTAGTTAGGTTTAACTAGTTCTAAGTTCTAGGGGACTAACGACCTCAGCAGTTGAGTCCCATAGTGCTCAGAGCCATTTGAACTGAACAGTGGAAAACAGTTGTGTGGAGTGACGAATCACAGTACATAATGAGCCGATCCGATGGCAGGTTGTGGGTATGGCGAATGCCCGGTGAAAGTCATCTGCCACCATGTGTAGTGGTAGTGCCAACAGGCGGTGGTGTTATGGTGTTGTGTTTTTACAATAACATTCCTGAAATGGACTGGCCTGCAAAGAGCCTGACCTGAAACCTGTAGAACACCACTAGGATGGTTCGGAACGCCGACTTCGTGCCAGGCCTCACCGACCGAAATCGATACCTCTCATCAGTGCAGCACTCCGTGCAGAATGGGCCGCCATTCCCCAAGAAACCTTCCAGCACCTGATTGAAGAGAATGGAAGCTGTCATCAAGGCTAAGGAAGGGCCAACACGATACTGAATTCCAGCACTAGCGATGGAGAGCGCCAAGAACTTGTAAATCATTTTCAGCCAAGTGTCCCGATACTTTTGATCACAAAGTGTATCAGTGCGAAGGTACTCAGTGCTACTGACAAGGAAATTTTCAGCATGCTTTCTGAATTAAACAAATAGCCAGATTCCGTCATATCCAGACATGTTATTCCTGTAATCGTCTCTTCTGCAAAAAAGGACGGGGTGTAAATCTGTTCTCAGGAAATGAGGCTTGGAGAGCCTCCCTCTTGGTCGACTATGATATATGATTTTATGGATGGAAAACGCAACACTCGTGCGTGTCTCTTAATCGACTATGATATATGATTTTATTAACATATATGATTTTATTAACATATTCTAATTAGAACCGATGGGGCAGTCAATGCAATAAATGAATCTGTGTTTCACAATAACACGTTAATGGAACGGAACAGTAAACGTGAAAGGAAACTTTTACCCTCTATATCCACTCCCATAATGAATCCATTAAGTTGTTGTTTATCAGAACAATGAAGGGCTTCTACCACCTGAATCCTGCATAGTTCAAGAGACAAACGTAGCCGCAAAGTACGCCACACATTCACGTGAGGAATGGGTAATCCTGATCTGATACGTCGAGTAGCCTTCTGTGAATACGTGCAAAACACTATTCAACGTGCCCTACGTCTTGAACGAGCACGCGAGGTTACCTGTGGACTTCCCTTTACATAAACAACCAGTGTCGTTGAATACTTTGAGCTGTTAGAGATGTAGTGGCATACTGTGGGCGAAAAATCACACCATACCGTTGAGCGCTACAGTTCGGAACCACGCGACCGCTACGGTCGCAGGTTCGAATCCTGCCTCGGGCATGGATGTGTGTGATGTCCTTAGGTTAGTTAGGTTTAAGTAGTTCTAAGTTCTAGGGGACTGATGACCTCAGTAGTTAAGTCCCATAGTACTCAGAGCCATTTGAACCACTTTGAACCAAACCGTTGAAACGAATTGTACTTCTGGGCACAGGGAGAACATAAAATGCATTTTGTTGCTGTCTTATTGTCGTCTCAACTGGAAGTGCACTGGGTAAAGAACGAGGAGCGAGGTAGCTGCTAGGGAGGCCCCCTCCGTCAAAGACACGAGCCGGATTTGTAATGGGCGCCAGCGTGAACCTTCCCTTTTGATGAGTAAGTCATAATTTGAGCCAGGATTTGGGTTTAGTGGGGTTCTGGTTGTGGGTTGTGCGAGCATGGACATAATTTGAAGTAAGCTTTATTGACAGACAGTTATTATAACATAGGAGCTTAACCGAAATCAACAGAAATCCTTGACAGTCAACATAAAAAGTAAAAAAAAAAGAAAAAATGTTTCACTGAGGAATAATTCTTTTAAATTGGCGCAGCTGAAAATAATAATAATGAAAAATTTATTCTAAGCAGATACAGTATCCTTAAACAATAATCTTACTCGGCCCCTGTTACAGACAAATGGGGCACCAATAGACAACAGATATGGAAACCTTGTAAAGCGCGCCCCAGCGTAACTCTGTACGGTGAAAAGGAACAACTGCCACAACAAAGAGGTATATTCAACTAGCATCAACCTCCATCATCTACCCCAATAACATTACAGATACTATAATTACACGGAGATACGTAATGCACGGACCGGCCATGTTAATGTGACCACCACCTAAATAAGTCGTCAAAGTGCAATAACTGCTCACAGACGGCAAGTCGCAGCACTAGCACTATATGAAGTGCGTCTGGGGCACGCGGAAACAGTGCAATCATTTTCGTGATGCGGAAACAGAATGATTCGTCTGATGTCCAAACGGGCATGATCATTAGCTTTCGGCCAATGGTGGAAACATTTCCGCAAGAGCTAAGTCTGTGAACTGTTCGCACGAAGCCATGGTAGAAGTGTACCATGCATGGCAAGATTACGCTATCCAAAACCGGTGCTGAGGAAACTGTAGTATATCACGGGCTATAGATGACAGAAGGGGATCGATGACCACGGAGATGTTTACGGGACGCGCAGGTGTTGAGCAACTGACCGCCCAGGTGAGCCCAGGGGCTCCCAACAGTGACTACTCAATGACCGTTCAGCGAACTTTGCTGCATATGGGCCTCCGCAGTAGGTGCCTGGTCCATACACCATGTTGACTGATTTTCATCGCCTACGAAGGTTGAAATTTGCATGTCAATACCACAACTGAACGTCCAGTGAGTGGCGGCAGGTAGTCTTTTCAGGTGGACCACGTTTTATGCTCCATCGGGCAGATGGCTGTCGGCATGTACAGCGCGAAACATCTGAAAGCCAACAATGAGGAAGGGGAACGGTCTGGGAATTGTTTTCGTGGCATTACCTGTGTGATTTCGTCATTCCGGAAGGCACAGCGGACCAACACAAGTATGCATTTATCCTTGGGAACCACGTCCACCCCTTCCTGCAGTTTGGTTTTCCTCGCCAGCAGGACAATGCAACGTAATGTATGTGCGTGGTTAGAAGAACGCTGGGATGAGTTCGCCATAGTTCTCTTGCCTCCAGACTCCCAGGATTTAAACCCAATCGAGAACTTGTGGGAGCATCTCGATGGGGCTGTTCACGTGATCGATCCTCCACCGAGAAACCTAGCGCAGCTGACCGTGGCACTGGAGTCGGTATGACTGCACATCCCTGTCGGTAGCTTCCAGAACCTCACTGACTCTCTTCCTGCACATCTGAAAAAGATGGTTATTCAAGCCTTTGACACTAATCTGACAGTACAATGTATATGAGGCACTTTAATATCAACAAATCGGTTGCATAAATTTCTACTAATCTTGTGTACCCACTTCTCTTTGACAAAATCTGATAGTGCCCACCAATATATGTGGGGGTAAAAGTGCACTTGATACTCTGAACACTTCTGCAATAAACCTTCATGAATACTCATCTCTGGCTGTTATCTGATTTCTTCTTCTGGACACGCATTGACCATTATGTTCTCCATACACTGCCCAGCTCTTTGCATACCACTCTCCAGTCTGTCCGTTTTTTCCGTATTGCTTGCTGACAGTCAACTAATTCCTTCACTGAACTGCAGCTCATGGCAACAGCTTGGTCAGCAACACCGAACCCCGAAACAAGCGTGGGCAGTATTCCAAGGCAGCTTGGAGCCACACCATGACTTGCCATCTGGTGTACACAGCATCCTCCGACAGTGGTTCAAGTTATTGTGGCCGCTTCTGCTCAATGCCACTCACTGCACCTCTAGGGACAACCCACTGTCAGACAACCCCGGCTTCCTGCCAGTGCCTGAACCCCAGCGACATGCCACAGAGCCTCCAGCTGTTTCCACAGCAGCCACAGCGCTGATTTCAGGATGGTATTGACGTAACTTCTCTGTTCAGCAGACTGTTCTCCCGCACCGCCACAGAAAGACTTCGAGTGGTGCTGCTGTAGACTACAAGCTGCCATAAGTACTCTGTGAGTGGGAACAGGGATTTACAATTCAGGCACGCCCATGCCGGTAAGCAGGCAGAGAACCATGCCAAGGAATTTCAGTTTTACGATACAAATTTCCCCCCACCCCATCCACTCCTACAAAACTGGTCACCACCCGAAAGGGAGTGACACCTTTCTGACGTTGACTACAGTATAATAGAATATGTTACAAGCTGGACAGAACTAGAACCTTGCCTGCCACGGAGGCACAAATAAAAGTAAATACAGTTAAACGTACACCTGAGGTAAAAGCATGTGTCTGGCATTCCCTTGTCATCTAGGTCAATGACCACTCAAACAGTCCAGTTGGTTTTTCCATATATCTTTTAACATTTTTTAAATGCTCGGATAATAAGTTGCCGTCTCTTCATCTAAGAATAGATTATGAATGCAGCTAGCCGCTAACTTTGTGTAATGTCTTGTCTGTGTAGACATGTATCTGTTGCCTTTAAGATCCCTTCACCTTCACACATAAATCTATACAGTAAAGTAAGGGCCTCCCATTTCTTGGCTGATCCGTGATAAGACAGGCGAAAAGTTAGACTAATGGAGGATTATTAGTATTATCTCTATTTTCATTCGCTCTCTCTCTTTCTCTCCTTTATCTATGTACAGTTTTTGATATAATATTTCATTACGTGAATTCAGCCAAATAGAATCTTTGGTGGAGTCCTTCGTCTTGGTAATCAGCGGCTGGCTTGCTGTAAGAGATCTTTACATTTATTATTACTGTTAAACACTGCATTCAGTCGGGAGAATCAATCGTGTGGACAATTTGTTCCTTTTACGAAAGATTGCGAATTCCAGATGTGTACGAAGCCTTTTTGGACGATTTAACACAGACTCAGTGATTGCAGGCTCTATTCGACACAGCTGAAACTCCCCACTAATTACAGGGCCAACGTGATCATCAAATGATTCAGAAAAAAATTCATTCGTTCATTCACTCCAGAACAAAAAAGACACAAACCTTATTTATGAAGGAAATTGTGTATTAAATCCATCTCCATTACATATCCAGATCTCCGGTGATTCCACGCCATAATTATTGTCCTTTTACAGTCTCTTTCTCTTCAAACAAACCGCTAGCGGCACAAATGTTAATTGGCTCGTTTTTGCGAGTAGAAAAGCCACGTCAATCCCTCAACAGATACTCCAGAAGCTGTCCTAGTTACCACTCTAACAACCATGGAGAAGGTATATATGCATCTCCGTTATTTCAAAGAATAAACGCACTAGAAAATACTTTGGCGTCGACGAGCTGTCGCCGCATATATTACGAGAAAATCAGATCAGATAACTATTCCAAAGTGAATGAATGTGGATGGTTTGATTGACAATGATTAATTGATGCGTGGTAGAGGGTATTTTCTGTGGGGCATTACAATCTTTCCCTTATAGTTCTTAACAGGCCAATAGCATCTCTTGTACCTTTTCCTCTTCTAAATCCGAACTGCTCCTCTTCATTACTTCTATCCAGTTTGCCATACAGCCTTCTGTTCAACACTCTCAGCAAGACTAGCTGCATGAGAAATTAGACTGGTGGTCCTATGCTCTTCACATTTTTTAGTGTTTCTCTTTTTCTCTATTGGTATCATAACTGTTGCAAGGAAATCCTCAAGCCATTCCCCTTCGTCAAATATCTCGTTACAGAGGTAGAATACTTCTTTTCTTGCCTTGTTTCTCAGACTCTTCGACAGTTCTGTTGGCAAATCATCAGTTTCACATGCCTTCCTATTCTTCATCTCCTTTAGCGCCTGTTCTACTTCTGCTTCCAAGATGGTGAATCCCTTTCCATCTTCCGGCACATATTGCTCCTCTTCAACCTTAATTTCGCTTTGTATTTAATCCCCCTTAAAAAGACATTCAGTATATTCTTGCCATCTGTTCAAAACCTCCTCTGGTTCTTCTGCTGGAGTACGATATACTGCCATGTTATTCCTCTTTCTTTTACGTTTGAAAACTATCTCACTAGCCAGTCTATACGTCATTTCATACTTTCCCTCTTCCTCCATTTTATCTATTTCGTCGCATTTCTGTTTCATCTATTTTTCCCTTGCTTCTTCACTTTTCCTTCTTAATTCATTATTCAGTTTCCTGTACATCTTTGTGCCTTCTTCAGTTTCTACATTTTTCCACTTTCTCTGGTCTTCCATCGTTTTCAACATGTTTCCTGTTATCCATTCTTCATTCTTTCCTGGTACTTTGGGGTATTCTAATTCCTCGTACTTCTTTGGCAGAGTCCATGAATCCTTTCCTCATTTTTATCCATTTGTCATTAACACTTTCATCAACATTACCTCTTTCCCAATCTTCCATAAAACTGTTTTCCAAACTTGGTGCCTTTCCTACCTCTATGAGTCTTTCTGTGTTTAGTCTTTCTTTTTCTTTACCCCTCCAGACTTTTTTCAACTTCTCTTGTATTTCACCCACTACTAGGTTGTGGTCTGAATTTATATCCGGACCTGGATAAGCTTTGGCAATCTTCAAACAGTTCCTAAACCTTTTTTGTATCAGGATGTAGTTCAACTGATTTCTTTCCCTATTCAAATTTGATATCCATGTGTAACGTCTCCTTTTGTGGTGTTCAAATAACGTGTTACCCACTGCTAATGAATTTTCTTTACAGTAACTAATTAGTCGTTCACCTCTCTCATTTCTTATTCCTAATCCAAATTTTCCTACTGTATCTTCATCTCTTCCTTCACCCACAACTGCATTCCAGTCCCCCATGATGATAATGCAGGGATTTCTATTTTCTTTCCCCTGAGTTCCTGTATCTTCCCATAATAATCTTCCACTTCTTCATCTCTATGTTGACTGTTTGGCATATATACCTGTGTTAACACCAAATCTTTTGAACTACCCTTCAGTCGTATCATCATCAGTCTTCCGTCAATATATTGTATATGGGCACGTGAACTCCGACAACAGCGGACTGAGTGGCAAAATGTAATGTTTTCGGACGCGTACTGCTTCAACTTGACCTGTAGTGATGGCCACATACTCTTTCGATGCCATCATGGTGAACGCAGTCGGGCAATCTGAGCAGCTAACGCTACATCAGGGAAGTTTTTCAGCGTGAGGCACTACCCCTCCTGCAGGCCTTTCCACAAGCAACATCTCAGGAGGACAATGCCCGACCGCATGTGGCGAGGAATGTTTCAAATGGCTCTAAGCACTATGGGACTTAACATCTGAGGTCATTAGTCTCCTAGACTTACAACTACTTAAACCTAACTAACCTAAGGACATCACACACATCCATGCCAGAGGCAGGATTCAAACCTGCGACCGTAGCAGCAGCGTGGTTCCAGGCTGAAGCGCCTAGAACCGCTCGGTCACAGCGGCCGGCTGGTGAGGAATGTGCAAGCCTTCTTCGAAGAATGATGAGTACCACTGCTTCCCTGGCCTGCCTGTTCAACCTACATATCGCCCTTCGAACACGTGTGGGATTTGGTCGGTCAGCAACTCCTTCGTTCAGATATTCGGGCAGCCACAGCTGATGGTTTGTGGGCGCGCCTACGAAACACGTGGCAGACTATTACCCAGTAGCATAGTCAGGCGCTCTTGAATTCCATACTACGACGAGTAATGGCTCTGATTGCAGCATGTGGTGGCGCTACTCCGTACTGAATTTTCACTGTCGAATTGCATGTACAGGTCTCTAATGCTAATCATTTGTGCAGTATCAGTGGAATAGATTTCATTGTCACCACATCTCTCAATCTTGGTGTTTCACGTTTTTCAGATAGTAATGTACATCAGTAGGATAGATAGTTTCGTATTAACTTTCTCTGCGTGCTTTTATAGTTAATTCTTAAGTTAGTAGTACTAGCATGGATACGATGTGTGCATGGTGTGCAGATGCAGAAGCAGTTGGCCGTAGTTCGCAGACAGCTGAAAACGCTTTAAGCCGCTGTCAGTCATCTTCAGGCTGCTGCCTAATGGAGTGCGGTGGCAGAGAATCTGGTGCGTTGCGTGAGGCATCTCCAGTGTTGCTGCTTTCATCCATTGAATCTGCTGCTGTGACACATTCCATTTTACCCAATGTGGGGGATCGGCCCTCACAACAGGGCGAGTGATGGGAGGTAACACGTTCATGTCACTAGAGTAGCCGCTCTTCAGCAGGCACAATGAGCGAAGGGTTTGCTACTTATTGCGAGCTCCAACGCCAGGGGCGTTTGGGAGCCGCTTAGGGAAATAACGTCCAGAACCGGAAAGAAATCAAATGTGCGCTCGGTATGTCTGTCAGATTTAGAGAGCAACATTCCGTGTAAACCTCAGTTTGTCCATTACTCGCATGATATCCTGCGAACTATGGATGAAGTGCAACACACAGATTACATATTACTACGAGGGCAGTTCAATAAGTAATGCAACACATTTTTTTTCTCGGCCAATTTTGGTTGAAAAAACCGGAAATTTCTTGCGGAATATTTTCAAACATTCCCGATTCGTCTCGTATAGTTTCATTGACTTCCGACAGGTAGCAGCGCTGTACGGAGCTGTTAAAATGGCGTCTGTAACGGATGTGCGTTGCAAACAACGGGCAGTGATCGAGTTTCTTTTGGCGGAAAATCAGGGCATCTCAGATATTCATAGGCGCTTGCAGAATGTCTACGGTGATCTGGCAGTGGACAAAAGCACGGTGAGTCGTTGGGCAAAGCGTGTGTCATCATCGCCGCAAGGTCAAGCAAGACTGTCTGATCTCCCGCGTGCGGGCCGGCCGTGCACAGCTGTGACTCCTGCAATGACGGAGCGTGCGAACACACTCGTTCGAGATGATCGACGGATCACCATCAAACAACTCAGTGCTCAACTTGACATCTCTGTTGGTAGTGCTGTCACAATTGTTCACCAGTTGGGATATTCAAAGGTTTGTTCCCGCTGGGTCCCTCGTTGTCTAACCGAACACCATAAAGAGCAAAGGAGAACCATCTGTGCGGAATTGCTTGCCCGTCATGTGGCTGAGGGTGACAATTTCTTGTCAAAGATTGTTACAGGCGATGAAACATGGGTTCATCACTTCGAACCTGAAACAAAACGGCAATCAATGGAGTGGCGCCACATCCACTCCCCTACCAAGAAAAAGTTTAAAGCCATACCCTCAGCCGGTAAAGTCATGGTTACAGTCATCTGGGACGCTGAAGGGGTTATTCTGTTCGATGTCCTTCCCCATGGTCAAACGATCAACTCCGAAGTCTATTGTGGTACTCTTCACGACTTCAGCGTGTTCGTAGGCACAAAAATCAGAACGAACTTCTCCTTCTTCATGACAACGCAAGACCTCACACAAGTCTTCGCACCCGAGAGGAGCTCACAAAACTTCAGTGGACTGTTCTTCCTCATGCACCCTACAGCCCCGACCTCGCACCGTCGGATTTCCATATGTTTGGCCCAATGAAGGACGCAATCCGTGGGAGGCACTACGCGGATTATGAAGAAGTTATTGGTGCAGTACGACGTTGGCTCCGACATCGACCAGTGGAATGGTACCGTGCAGGCATACAGGCCCTCATTTCAAGGTGGCGTAAGGCCGTAGCATTGAATGGAGATTACGTTGAAAAATAGTGTTGTGTAGCTAAAAGATTGGGGAATAACCTGGTGTATTTCAATGCTGAATAAAACAACCCCTGTTTCAGAAAAAAATGTGTTGCATTACTTATTGAACTGCCCTCGTAGATTTCCGGAAAGCATGTGACACAGTGCCCCACCGCAGATTGTGAACAAGGGCTCGACAGTTCTTAAATAACAGAATCCACTACATTGTTCTCGACGGCGTGTGTTCATCAGAGAGAAGGGTATCGTCAGGAGTGCACCATGGAAGTGTGATATTCTCTACTTACGCAACCGACGGACAGAGTGAGCAGCAATCAGCGGCTGTTTGCTGGTAACACTGTGATGCACGGGAGGGTGTCGCTGTTGAATGACTGTTGGAGGATACACGATAACTTAAACAAGACTTCTAGTTGGTGCATGAATGGTAGCTTACTCTAAATATAGATAAATATGAGGTAATGCAGATAAGTACGAAAAATAATCCCGTAGTGTTCACACTGAGAATGTGCTGTTTCACACAGCAAAGATGACTAGATATACAGTCAGTTCCACAAGAAAGTGTACTCCGTTATCTTTGTGACATAAAAGGCGCTATTGTAAATACAGGTTTACATTAAAATACATATTATTACAAATTGGACCGTTATCTAATAGTTAACCAATCGCCGCCTTATCGATTATAGCGCGGCACAGTTATCGCATGCTTTTCACGACATTTTCTGCATATTCTCGCTGTAATGATCTCCGCATCGTCTTGATTTTATATAATAGCTGCTTCAAGGTATATATTGGCTTCCCTTTAAGCTTCATCTTAACATTCGACCAAACATTTCCGATCGGATTTGCATCCGGAGACATTGCAGGCCAATGTGTCGTGGACACTCCATTGTCATGTTTCCACGCTTAGACAGACGGCTGAGATGTTTGGGATCGTTAGCCTCTTGATGTACCCAGTTTGCCTCGTTCGTACCAAGTAACTTCTTAACGGAACTCAGAAGGCTTTTTGATCAATATTGCACATTTTTCACAGCCTCGTGACGCTTAAGATATTTTGCACTCATTTTAAGCTGCAACTGACAAAACAAAACATTCAAAGCTCTGTTTATCTATAACTATGTTTATCTACACACTGTGCAAAAGCGCATTGAGTACAGATTCGAGACCACTATCAGAGATGTCGCTGTGGACGCTACATTTGAAATTATGGAGTACACTTTCTCATGCAAATGACCGTATATAGGAGGAATGTTGCAAAGCGATGTGAAATGGAAGCAACACGGAAAGACGGTAACAGGAAAGGCGAATGATCGACTTTGGTTTATTGGAGCGATTTGAGGAAATTGTGCTTCATCTGTTTGGGAGACCGCGTATAAAAACAAGTGCTACTCATTCTTGAGCACTGCAAGAGTGTTTGGGATCCCTACAAGGTCAGATAACAGGAAGACATCGAAACAATTGAGAGGTGGGGTGCTGGAGTTGTTAATGGTGGGTTCGATCTAACGCATTACGGAGATGCTTTGTGAACTCAAATGAGAATCGCTCTAGGGAAGACGATGTTCTTTTCGTGGAACAGTACTGAGAAAATTTAGAGAATCGGCATATGAAGGTGACTGCAGAATGATTCTAATGCTGCCAAAGAAGATAAGAGAAATTATGGTTCGTACGCAAGCATGAAGAGAGTCGTTTTTACATTGTTCCATTTGCGAGTGGAACAGTAAATGAAATAACTAGTGGTGGCTCAAAGCGTCCTTCGCCAGGTACCATACCGTAGCCTGCGGGTGTGTATGTACGAGGAGCGTTCAATAAGTAATGCAACACATTTTTTTCCCCTGGAAGCACGTTGATTTTGTTCAGGATTCCAATACATAATTTTATTCCCAACTGTTTTGGCTACAAAACCCTATTATTCAACGTAATCTCAGTTCAACGCGGTGGAAATACTCCACCTTACGCCATATGGCAGCATGGTACCAATCTACTGGTCGACGTGGCAGCCAAAGTCTTGCGGCATCAATAACCTCCCTGCCATCCACGTAGTGCTTATCACGTAGTGTATCCTACATTGGGCCAAAAAGAATGGAAGTCGGAAGGCGCGAGATCGGGCTGTAGAGTGGATGAGGAAGAACAGGCCATTGAAGTTTTGTGTGCCTCACTTGGGTGAGCAGATCTCTGTGGGGCTTTTCGTTGTCATGAAGAAGGAGAAATTCGTTTCCATTTTTTGGAAACGCATACGCTGAAGTCGCTTCTTCAGTTCCCTGAAGGTAGCACAGTAGACTTCTGAGCTGATCGCTTCATTGTGAGGGAGGACATGAAAACAGAATAACCCCCGTAGAGTCCCAGGAGACCGCCGCCATGACTTACTCTCTGAGGGTGCGGCTTTGAACTATTTCCTCGGAGGAGAGGTGGTGTGGCGCCACTTTGTAGACTGCTGTTTTGTTTCCGGGTCGAAGTGATGAATCCACATTTCAGGGTATGCGACGATGTTCGACAACAGATTGTCACGATCAGCCACGCAACACGCAAGTAATTCCGCACAGATGGGGCTCTTTATGGTCTTCTGTTAGGCGGCGAGGAATACAGCGGGCGCACATCTCTTGAGTACCCTAGCTGGTGGACGAGAATGTCGGCACTACCAAAAGAGACGTGACGCTGTGCAGCAAGGTGTTTGATTGAGATCCATCGATCACCTCGAATGGGAGTGTCCGTACGTGATGTTACGTTTATCCTTCTCCATAGGTTTTACGGGAGTGTTCTGCACCATATCTTATTACGAGGGTGGGTCAAATGAAAACCTTAAATTTGTGATAACAAATCGAAATTTCGCGCCGTTATCCTGTAAGTTGGTAAGCGTGCTACAAACAGTGTGCAGAATGGCCTGTAGATGGCAGCATAGTGCAGATGCACACATACCATGGCAGTATCAATATAAAGATGGCCGCACCAGGGAAGAACAGCGTTCTGTTACTCGGTTTTTGCGTAGTGAAGGTGTAAAACCTATTGAAATTCATCGACGAATGAAGGTTCAGTACGGTGATGCATGTTTGTCACAGCAGCAAGTCTACGAATGGAGTAGGAAGTTCGCAAATGGTGTGACTTCAGTGGAAGACGCTCCTCGTTCAGGTCAGGCACAACGAGTTGTGACTCCACAGAACATTGCAGCGGTTGAGGTCATAGTGAAGGAAAACCGCCGAGTGACACTGAATGACATTACAGCATGTTTACAGATTAGTCACGGGTCAGCACACCACATTGTGCATGATGTGCTCCAGTTTCACAAAGTGTCAGCAAGATGGGTGCCTCGGCAGCTGACTCCTGAAATGAGAGAACGACGTGTTGATGCTTGTGAAGAACTTCTTCAGTGCTGTGAACGAGAAGATGATGGCGTACTTGCAAGAATTGTTAGTGGGGACGAAACCTGGGTTCACTTCTTGTACGACAGAAACGAAGAGAGCGAGCTAGGAATGGCGCCATTCCTCATCACCAAAACCAAGGAAGTTTCGAACAGAACCATCAGCAGGGACGGTTATGCTGACTCTCTTTTGGTAGGAAAAAGGCACCATTTTGTAGCATTACATGTCTAGAGGGACCACTGTCACCAGTGCATCATACACAGGTCTCCTAAAAAACAAATCATCTGCGGCCTGCAATGAAATCAAAGTGAGGTGGATTGCTGTCAGCAGGTGTCCTTTTACAACATGACAATTCAAGGCCACACACTGCCTGTACGACAGTTGCAACAATCACATACCTGCATTTTGAGTGCCTTCCTCATCCACCGTACTCATCAGACATTACCCCAAGTGGTTTCCGTATGTTTGGACCACTCAAACACGCAATTGGAGTAAAGAAGTTCCGTTGTGATGAAGAGGTACGCCACGCAGTGCATGAGTGGTTGCGTGGATTACCAGAATAATTTTTTTTCTAAAGTAATTTTTGCACTTTATAAGCGCTGGAGGACTTGCATAGAGCGTGGGGGAGATTATGTTGAGAAGTGATACAGATTTGTACCACTTCTGCACAACAAATAATATTTAAAAAAGTATTTAAGGTTTTCATTTAACTCACCCTCGTGTTTTTAGGATATACGCCATTTTTGCTGGTAATCCATTGCACGGAACTGACTATGAATGCCTGGTTTTCCCGTAACATCATGACTTGACTGCAGTGAGTAAAGTTCTCACTACGGTTCGGTATTGTTTATATTCATATATGATTGTTTTTCTCTTGTATACAGATTTGCACTCGAAGATGCAACTGTTAAGCGCTGTGAAATCTATAGTGTCTAAGAATAAAAGGGTTTTACAGTTGAAGCGGTTTTGTTCCTCAACATATTTTATCGTGGCTCTGGTTACCCAGACTATAAACGTCCTTGCATTTAGTTACTATAGTTCAATAAAGAAATTCATTAATGAGCGAAAACGTAATGACCACGTGACGTTAGGGAGAAAAGGCGAGTCGGACATCATTCGAGCGACCACATGTGCCGCGAATGGGTAAGTATACTGACACAAGTTATTTTGGCAAAGGGACGATTGCTAAGACCTGGTGCCTGGTTGCGAGCATCTCGGAAATAGCGAACCGTTCGTCTCTTCGTGCGCTACCGTCGTAAACAGCTATGAAAAACGCTTCAAGGACGATTAAACCATAAGTAGGTGACAAATTGTTGGACGTAACGAAGAGTTCGGCGGCTTGCACGCCCTATAGAGCAGGACATACAGCGCAGAAGTGTTTTCGAGCACACAGTTCAGCGTACGTGATTGAGCATAGGGCGCCGTAACAAATGACGTCGTTCCCGTGTTGACCAAACGACATGGTACGACATGGTCGATTAAGATTGCAGAAGACACGTAATAATCGAGACTGGTCTGTGAATAAATGGAAACATGTCGCCTGGCCGGTTGAATTACGTTTCTTGTTGTACTTGGTAGATGGTCGTACCCTGCAAGGTACATTACCATCCCAGCTAACGGCTGATCGATACATGCACCGTGTCACAATTTAGGACGGAGAGAGCAGTATTTTCCTTTGGGGAACATTCACCTGAGCTTCCACGGGACTTACGGTAGTGATCGAAAGTACCAGGACAGCTGTGGACCATGTGAACATTACTGCGGAGCACTTCCATACCTTTATGCTTGACGTCTTCCCCGACGGCGAAGGCATCTTCCAGCAGGATATATGTCCTTGTCACGAAGCCAGAATCGCGCTACTCTGGACTGGAATGAATGATAGTAAATTTACAATGTGTTTTGGCCACGAAATTCATCTTATCTGAATCCACTGGAACACGTCTGGGAAGCTGTTGGTTGCCAGGTCCGCACCAAAAAGCCACCGGCCAGTAATTTAAAGGGAATTTTGTGACATCTGGTGTTTCATATCTCCATAAACCTGCCAAGGACATGTCGAATTCGTGCTACACGGAATCGCTGCTATTGCGTTCGATAACAGGGAGAAAGGATCACATTGATAAGATTCGGTGATTACACTGCTGTCCTCTGTGATAGTGAAGGAGAATGACAAGATCTGTTGAATGGAATGAGCAGTCTAATGGGTTCAGAATATGGATCGAGAGTAAATCGAACAGAGACGAAAGTAATGAAAAGTGGCGCAAAAGATAAAAGAGAGAAAATAAACATTAGAATTGGGGATCATGAAGTAGACGAATTCTGCTATCTAGGCAGCAAAATAACCCATGTCGGGTGGAGCGAGGGGGACATAAAAAGCAGGCTAGCACTGACAAAAAGTGCATTCCTGGACAAGAGAGGTCTGCTAGCATCAAACATATGCCCGAATCTTTTTTTTTTTTTTTTGGTCATCAGTCTACTGACTGGTTTGATGCAGCCCGCCACGAATTCCTTTCCTGTGCTAACCTCTTCATCTCAGAGTAGCACTTGCAACCTACGTCCTCAATTATTTGCTTGACGTATTCCAATCTCTGTCTTCCTCTACAGTTTTTGCCCTCTACAGCTCCCTCTAGTACCATGGAAGTCATTCCCTCATGTCTTAGCAGATGTCTTATCATCCTGTCCCTTCTCCTTATCAGTGTTTTCCACATATTCCTTTCCTCTCCGATTCTGCGTAGAGCCTCCTCATTCCTTACCTTATCAGTCCACCTAATTTTCAACATTCATCTATAGCACCACATCTCAAATGCTTCGATTCTCTTCTGTTCCGGTTTTCCCACAGTGCATGTTTCACTACCACACAATGCTGTACTCCTGACGTACATCCTCAGAAATTTCTTCCTCAAATTAAGGCCGGTATTTGATATTAGTAGACTTCTCTTGGCCAGAAATGCCTTTTTTGCCATAGCGAGTCTGCTTTTGATGTCCTCCTTGCTCCGTCCGTCATTGGTTATTTTACTGCCTAGGTAGCAGAGTTCCTTAACTTCATCGAATTCGTGACCATCAATCCTGATGTTAAGTTTCTCGCTGTTCTCATTTCTACTGCTTCTCATTACCATCGGCTTTCTCCGATTTACTCTCAAGCCATACTGTGTACTCATCAGACTGTTCATTCCTTTCAGCAGATCATTTAATTCTTCTTCACTTTCACTCAGGATAGCAATGTCATCAGCGAATCGTATCATTGATATACTTTCACCCTGTATTTTAATTCCACTCCTGAACCTTTCTTTTATTTCCGTCATTGCTTCCTCGATGTACAGATTGAACAGAAGGGGCGAAAGGCTACAGCCTTGTCTTACACCCTTCTTAATACGAGCACTTCGTTCTTGATCGTCCACTCTTATTATTCCCTCTTGGTTGTTGTACATATTGTATATGACCCGTCTCTCCCTATAGCTTACCCCTACTTTTTTCAGAATCTCGAACAGCTTGCACCATTTTATATTGTCGAACGCCTTTTCCAGGTCGACAAACCCTATGAAAGTGTCTTGATTTTTCTTGAGCCTTGCTTCCATTATTAGCCGTAACGTCAGAATTGCCTCTCTCGTCCCTTTACTATTCCTAAAGCTAAACTGATCGTCACCTAGCGCATTCTCAATTTTCTTTTCCATTCTTCTGTATATTATTCTTGTAAGCAGCTTCGATGCATGAGCTGTTAAGCTGATTGTGCGATATTTCTAGCACTTGTCAGCTCTTGCCGTCTTCGGAATTGTGTGGATGATGCATTTCCGAAAATCAGATGGTATATCGCCAGACTCATATATTCTACACACCAACGTGAATAGCCCTAATACGAGGAAGAAATTTATGAAGATGTACATTTGGAGCACAGCACTGTATGGTAGTGACACATGGACTTTGGGAAATCGAAACAGAAGTGAATCGAAACGTTTGAGATGTATAGCTACGGAAAAGTGTTGGTAGTCAGGTGGATTGGTAAGGTAAGGAATGAGGAAGTTCCATGCAAAATGGTGAGGTAAGGAATGTAAGGAAAACACTGACAAGTAGAAGGAACAGGTTAATAGTAGTTTTCTTGAGACATGAGGGAATAACTTTTATGGTACTAGAGGGGACTATACAGGGGAAAACTGTAGAGAAAGACAGAGTGTGGGAAATATCCAACAAATAATTGAGGACGTTCGTTGCAAGTGCTACTGTGCGATGAAGAGTTTGGCACAGGAGGGGAATTCGTGGCGGGCCGGATCAAACCAGTCCAAAAAGAAAAAAAAAAAAAAAAAAAGGTGCAGGACCGAAACGCTGTTAAGCAGGTCATTACGTTATGGCACGTCAGTGTATTGTTCAATAGAAGCCAGTTGCAGAGGTGTAAAATTTGCTAAATCTGTGTATACCTGATTAACGGTGCTTTAGACTTTTCGTTTTTGACTACTACTCAAAACTTCCTGCTACATGAGTTCGTTTACAGCTACTGCTTAAAATTTTGAATAAAATTCAACAGCAATGGCGACCGAAACTTCTTGCATATGGGATCACTCTCGTTCTATCAACGGTTTTGTCAAAGAAGGTGGATGAGCAGAAATTCGGCTCAGGGAACCCTCTTGCCAATGAGTTGGGAATATGCCCCTAAAAGGAGGAAGAACTAACGATGACCAACTGGATGAGAATGAAGAAGTCAATGGAAACCACTGCGTTAAACATGCGAAGGTGGATTCCACAGGGCATGTGGACGGTAACTGAAAAAAGTATTATCCTTTAGCGAAAGATATCAGATTATTTGTTCTTTCAGATCCCCGGAAGGGGACTGCAAATGAGAAGGTGTCCAGGAGAACAATACTGAATAAAGAACGAAAGGGCAGTAATCTCTGATTTGGAGCGTACGGATGTTAGGAGTCTGAATGTTGCAGGAAAGTTAGTAAATCTGAAAAGGACTATCGAGAGGATTAGTCTAGATTTTACAGGGGTCATTGAACTGAAACTGAAAGAAGAAAAAGATGTCTGGTCAGAAGAAAATAGGGTAATGCTCAACAGCAGCAGCAAACGGTGTAATTGGAGTAGGATTCGTAATAAATAGAAAGGTAGGTTAGAGAGCGAGTTACTTTGAACAGCAACAGCAACAGCAACAGCAACATCAGCAGCAAACGGTGTAATTGGAGTAGGATTCGTAATAAATAGAAAGGTAGGTTAGAGAGCGAGTTACTTTGAACAATTACATAATAAATTGTTCTCGTCAGAATCAACAGCGAACCAGCGTCAAAAGCATGAATTCAGGCAAAAGATGATGAGACAAGGAACATACATGAGGATACTGAGCGTGTAATTCCGTACGTAAAAGGGAGGAGAAAAGTATTACCCAAGGTTGACTGATAGCAGCATAAGGAGACAAAATAGCAGAAAGAGTTATGGGAGACTGTAGGTTCGGTAGTGGGATGAGATAGAAGAAGGATTAATAGAGTTCAGGAGTAAACTTAAACTGATAATAACGAATACACAATTCAAAAGTCACAAGAGGAGGAGGAATGTTTGGAAAAGATCTAGAGACATGGGAAGATACTATACATAACAGTCAGACAGGGTTTCCCAAATCAAATATTGGATTGCAAGGCGTACCCAGTAGCAGGTATAATGAGGCTACAATTTAATGATGATTAAGAGTAAGCTGATGTTTAAGGGAATCGTCAGGAAGAATAAACATGCAAAGAAGCGGGATACTAAAGTACTGAAGAATACTAATGTACATTTGAAGTCTGGCGCTGCAGTCAATCGTCAGGAAGAATAAACATGCAAAGAAGCGGGATACTAAAGTACTGAAGAATACTAATGTACATTTGAAGTCTGGCGCTGCAGTCTGGAACCGCGAGAAGTCTGGCGCTGCAGTCTGGAACCGCGAGACCGCTACGGTCGCAGGTTCGAATCCTGCCTCGGGCAAGGATGTGTGTGATGTCCTTAGGTTAGTTAGGTTTAACTAGTTCTAAGTTCTAGGGGACTAATGACCTCAGCAGTTGAGTCCCATAGTGCTCAGAGCCATTTGAACCATTTGAACATTTGAAGTTCTCTATGAATGTAGATACTGCGAGAATGAATAGCAGAGTTGGCAGTGCAGTGGAAGAGGAATGGACATCTATAAAAAGGGGAATCACAGAAGTTGGACAGACGGAAATAGATCCAAGAAATGTCATTGCTAAGAAATCTTGGATTACAGAAAAAGAACTTCAGCTGATCCCACGAGAGAAGGAAGTGCAAGAAAAGACGGAATACAGCTATACAGGATGAAACGAAACAGTCTGAAAATCTTGTAAGGCCGTTTCAGGATAGGTTGTGCTGAGAAATAATTGTTAATAAAAGAATTCCATAAGTTGCGCCGTTTGCGAGTTAATTAGTGTTGAAGTCAGGCAATCAGACCATTGCGCTAGCAAATTCAGGAGACGCACCAGAGACGGTGTCACCAACTTGTTCTCCGTTTGATTTTCTCAAACTGAATAAGAGAGCGATACAAAAATGGACGGTACTAGGGATCGAACCTGAGCTCAAGGCTGAACAGTCTCGTGCGCTATCATCTAAGTTATGAGAGAATAACTGACATTAATTTCATCTGGCGGGCCTCTTGAATTTACGACCGCAATGGCCTGACGGGTTAACTTCAACGCTAATTAACTCAGAAACGACGTAACATACAGAATATTTTTCTTGAGCATAATTTCTGACCACAGCCTGACCTGAAACACCCTTACAAGCTTCCCAGACTGTTTCTGACCACCCTGTATAAGTCACACAGGAATCAAGTAAATAGGAAAAATTTGAATGAATAGAAAGAAATGATTGTCGGAAACACACACTGAGCTTATAGGAAAGTCAAAACAACCTTCAGTGAAATTAAGAGCTAAGAAGTCAACATTAAACATGCAAGAGAAATTCCATTGTTAAAGCAGAGAAGAGAGCGGATATGCGGAAAGAGGACATTGTAGGCTTCTGCAAGTAGGTGGGAATGTCTGATAACGAGATAGAGAAAGAATCGGGAGTCTATATGAATGACATAAGTGATACAGTATTGCAGTCATAGGTCAACACAGCCTTAGAAGACTTATGCTCAAGTAAGGCAGAAGGGATAGGTAATGTTTCTTCGGAGTTTATGAATCATTGTAGGAAGTAGCAACAAAATTACTGTTCAGCTTGGTGCATCGAATCTATGAGAAGTATTATCTCACTTTTGAAAAACAAGCATCCACACGATCCCAAAGACAGCGAGGACGGATGAAGGAGGAAACAGCCCATGCATTGAAGATACTGACAATAATAATATACATAAAAATTGGAAATGAATTTGAAGATCTTTTAGATGCCGATGTGATTGGCTTTAGAAAAGGTAAAGACACTAGAAAGGCATTTCTGACCTTGAACTTGGTAATGGAAGCAAATTTTAAGAGAAATGAAGACATATCCAAAGAACTTGTTGACCTAGAAAAGGTGTTGAAAAACGTAAAACGGCGTAAAGTGTTCGAGTTTCTTAGAAAAATAGATGTAATCTGTATGGAATGACGGGTAATACACTCTTATAATACGTGTAAGTACCAAGAATGGAAAACCGAGGTGTTCCGATTAAAAAGGGTGTAAGACAGGGATGCAGCTTCTCTCCCCTCATGCTGAGTCTGTACATTGGAGAAGCAATGTTTGAGATCAAAGTGGGATTAACACTCGTGGAGGGAGACTATCAACGACAAGACTTGTTGAAGATATTACTATTCTCCGTTAAAGCGAGAAAGGGCTAGGGAGCATATGAACAAAATGAACAATCTACTGATCACAAGAATGGACTGAGTGCAAATCACAGAAACACGAAAATAATGAGAAATAGCAGAAATGCGATAACAGATAAAATTAATACAAAAATCGCAGAAGATGAAGTAGACGTACTGACGGTATGATACATGTGAAGCAATATTACACTACTGGCAATTAAAATTGCTGCACCACGAAGATGACGTGCTACAGACGCGATTTAACCGACAGGAAGAAGAAGCTGTGATATGCAAATGATTAGCTTTTCAGAGCATTCACACAAGGTTGGCGCCAGTGGCGACACCTACAACGTGCTGACATGAGGAAAGTTTCCAACCGATTTCTCATACACAAACAGCACTTGACCGGCGTTGCCTGATGAAACGTTGTTGTGATGCCTCGTGTACGGAGAAGAAATGCGTACCATCACGTTTCCGACATTGATAAAGGTCAGATTGTAGCCTATCACGATTGCGGTTTATCGTATCGCGACATTGCTGCCCGCGTTGGTCGAGATCCAATGATTGTTAGGAGAATATGGAATTGGTGGGTTCAGGAGGGTAATACGGAACGCCTTGCTGGATCCCAACGGCCTCTTATCACAAGGAGTCGAGATGACAGGCATCTTATCAGTATATCTGTAATGGATCGTGCAGCCACGTCCTGATCCCTGAGTGAACAGATAGGGACGTTTGCAAGACAACAACCATCTGCACGAACAGTTCGACAACGTTTGCAGCAGTATGGACTATCAGCTCGGAGACCATGGCTGCAGCTACCCTTGACGCTGCATCACAGACAGGAGCGTCTGCGATGGTGTACTCAAAGACGAACCTGGGTGCACGAATGGCAAAACGTCATTTCTTCGGATGAATCCGGGTTCTGTACAGCATCATGATGGTCGCATTCGAGTTTGGCGACATCACGGTGAACGCACATTGGAAACGTGTATTCGTCATCGCCATCCTGGCGTATCATCCGGCGTGATGGTATGGGGTGCCATTGGTTACACGTCTCGGTCACCTCTTGTTCGCACTGACGGCACTTTGAACAGTGGACGTTACATTTCAGATGTGTTGCGACCCGTGGCTCTACCCTTCATTCGATCCCTGCGAAAACCTACATTTCAGCAGGTTATCCTTTCTGGATACAGAAAATGTTCGACTGCTGCCCTGGCCAGCACATTCTCCAGATCTCTCACCAATTTAAAACGTCTGGTCAATGTTGGCCGAGCAACTGGGTCGTCACAATACGCCAGTCACTACTCTTGATGAACTGCGGTATCGTGTTGAAGCTGCATGGGCAGCTGTACCTGTACACTCCATCCAAGCTCTGTTTGAGTCAGTGCCGAGGCGTATTAAGGCCGTTATTACGGCCAGAGTTGGTTGTTCTGGGTACTGATCTCTGAGGATCTATGCACCCAAATTGTGTGAAAATGTAATAACATGTCAGTTCTAGTATAATATATTTGGCCAATGAATACCCGTTTATCATGTGCATTTCTTCTTGGTGTAGCAATTGTAATGGGCAGTAGTGTACGTATGAGGGACTGAGTAAGGGGGACATAAATAGGAGACTGTCGCAGACGAAGAGGGTATTACTGGCATAAAGATGCCTACTAACACCAAAGATATGTAGGTCTTAAGTTAAGGAACAAATTTCTGAGAGCACACCTTTGGAGCAGAAAACTGTATGGAAGTGAATCATGGGCTTTGGGAGATACTGACAAGAAAAGAATCGATTCATACTTAGCTAGTTAAGAAATGAGAAGGTTCTACTCAGAATCGGCGAGGATAGACGAGAAAAAGAGACAAGATGACAGGACATATCTTAAGACAATAAAAATGGGACTAGAGGGAAATGTGGAGGCCGAACGGCGGGAGAAGGCTAAGATTCGACTATATCCAACAAATAATTGAGGAAGTTGGTTGTAAGAGCTACTCTGAAATGCAGAGAATGGAACAAGAGAGAAAGTGCTGGTAGGTAGCATCCAACCAGTCAGGTTACTGATAACCAAAAGTTAAAAAATTACAGGAAGTTTTGTTCTGTGTCAGGCATGAAGAAGATGGGGGAGGGGGCTGAGGAAGGGTGGTAGGGACTGTAGCGACGATGGAATGTTAACGACGACTTAGTCCGTGGGGGTGGATGTTGGGTACACACAACATTAACAGTTTTGACAGAAGTATGTACGTTTTAAAACATGGATTATTTTGCGACATAATCTCATATAATTGGAAGCGACTTCGGCTACCACGGATCATCCTCAGATCATGAGAAGGAGCAGTAATTCAGTCACAAGCACTTTGTTGAAAACACATCGTCGAGCAGTGACAGTGTGGTTTCCTGAAGGAACCACAATGCATGAACTGAGAGTGCGGATACCCACTTTGAACACTTATTTTTGCGATATGTTGTTGCTGCAACGCGTAAGCTCTGTACGCCAATGGAATATTACACTACTGGCCACTAAAACTGCTACACCAAGAAGAAATGCAGATGATAAACGGGTATTCATTGGACAAATATATTATACTAGAACTGACATGTGATTACATTTTCACGCAATTTGCTTGCATAGATCCTGAAAAATCAGTACTCAGAACAACCACCTCTGCCCGTAATAACGGTCTTGATACGCCTGGGCCTTAAATCAGAGCTTGGATGGTGTGTACAGGTACAGCTGCCCATACAGCTTCAACGCGATACCACAGTTCATCAAGAGTAGTGACTGGCGTATTGTGACGAGCCAGTTGCTCGGCCAACATTGACCAGACGTTTTAAATTGGTGAGAGATCTGGAGAATGTGCTGGCCAGGGCAGCAGTCGAACATTTTCTGTATCCAGAAAGGCCCGTACAGGACCTGCAACATGCAGTCGTGCATTATCCTGCTGAAATGTAGGGTTTCGCAGGGATCGAATGAAGGGTAGAGCCACGGGTCGTAACACATCTTAAATGTAACGTCCACTGTTCAAAGTGCCGTCAATGCGAACAAGAGGTGACCGAGACGTGTAACCAATGGCACCCCTTACCATAACGCCGGGTGATACCTCAGTATGGTGATGACGAATACACACTTCCAATGTGCGTTCACCGCGATGTCGCAAAATACGGATGCGACTAACATGATGCTGTAAACAAAACCTGAATTCATCCGAAAAAATAACGTTTTGCCATTCGTGCACCCAGGTTCGTCGTTGAGTACACCATCGCAGGCGTTCCTGTCTATGATGCAGCGTCAAGGGTAACCGCAGCCATGGTCTCCCAGCTGAGAGTCCATGCTGCTGCAAACGTTGCATCACACCAACGTTTTACCAGGCAACGGCGGTCAAGTACTGTTTGTGTATGAGAAATCGGTTGGGAACTTTCCTCATGTCAGTACGTTGTAAGTGTCGCCACCGGCGCCAACCTTGTGTGAATGCTCTGAAAGCTCATCATTTGCATATAACAGCATCTTCTTCCTGTCGGTTAAATTTCGGGTCTGTAGCACGTAATCTTCGTGGTGTAGCAATTTTAATGGCCAGTAGTGTAAATATTGGTTTCCAAGCTCCGGTTCCTGATCGTTCCGCCTCCTTATATGAGTGGTCAGATTCCATTCCCGATACTGGCAAGGACTGGTTCAGGGTGCACTCAGCCTCGTGACGCCGATTGAGGAACTAGTCGACCGAGTAGTAGCGGCTCCACGGTCTGGAAAGTCGGAAAAGCGGCTGGGAGAGCGATGTGCTGATCACATTCCATGTCGCATCCATATGAAGCCGTAAGGCGGAGAATGACACGACGGGTGATACACATCCTTTGGGCCTTCGTGGACTGGATGAGGAGCTCGTTAAAAATGTTCTGATCCCAATTAAGTGGGTATAGGAATCTCTGCCACAAGTATAATTGTGACCCTAAAGTTTCTGGACGTTCTGTATATGTAAATGAACAATAACGGCCCCAAAAGGCTCCCCTGAGATACACCTGAAGCTACTTTCCATCTCACGATTGCTGCCCGTTATGCTCAATGATCTGCCTATCAGTGTTAGACCTCACGTGTTCGATTGTTTTTTAATTAGTAGTCTGAAACTATACTTACGTCAGGACACGGAGCCGTAATCGTACTTGCAAGATTTGCACTCATTTCGGTAGACATTTTGTGTTACTGCTTGCTGCCACTTTCCTTCGCATAAATTTTGGACAGAGTAAAATTAGATTTAATGCAGCATCGCCAACTGACATACTTTTCCCCCAAAAACATGTATCATTCACTCTGGACATACACCATTTCATATTCTATACGTTTGTTGGAGCGCTGCCCCTACGCTTTGCTACATATGCAGACCCGTGATGCAAAGATTGCACGCCCGCGACGAGACGGCTGCATCTTAGCTCACGGTTTACTTTACAGTGGTAGTTTGATAGTTTACGCTCTCAGCCTTTCGAGCGTCTTAATTTCAACCAACTGTATATTGGTAAACCAACCGTTTCTCCGGCAGCTCTCCCTTCCTTCCCCTCCACCTCAGCTGCAGAGTCTCGTTTGCTAGCGAAGTGGCTGCGCGGTTGGAGGCTTCATGTCACGGATTGCGCGGCCCCTCCTGCCGGAGGTTCGAGTCCTCCCTCGGGCATGGGTGCGTGTGTTTGTCCTTAGCATAAGTTAGTTTAAGTAGTGTGTAAGTCTAGGAACCGATGGCCTCAGCTGATTGGTCCCTCGGGAATTCACACACATTTGAGCTAGTATTTTCGTGGTACTTTTTTTTATGAATTTTGCTGTATTGTTTGCTAGGGATGAGCTTTTGTCTGACTAAATTTGGAATCAGTTGTCAATCAGATACAATAATTCTGACTATACATGTTAAATATTCGATTTCCTTTATTTGGTGTCGCATACAGAATCGTTAGATCCTGAAAGCCTTTAAGATTCTTCAGTGTTTGTAATGTACTCAAGAAATAATAAGTTATTTTACTCTAATTTATTCATTAGGTTTTTTTCAAGTAAACAAATAAGCAGTTGTCTTTTATTTAAACCAAAGCATTACAAGGGCAACATTTCAGTCATGTCACATGCATTTAGTAAATCAGCATGATCAAGACTGGAGATTCACTACAACTCCTTACTTAGTAATCGTGTAATCATTTTTTTCTTTCTGCATTTTTGGGTACATGTAATTCAGGTTGCGGCAGCCTGGGTGCAAGAAACCGTATTATAACGTCACAGGTGCCCAATAAGACTTAGTTACCTCTCTACTCTCGCAACTCATCGAACATCTCCTCATGGTAGTTATTCTGTGCTCAAATAGGAAAGAAATAGTTGTATGCTGTAAGCAAAAGTCACACCTTTTACTAGTTCACAGCATCTAAGACGTAGCTACCTCAACTACCACAATATTACAGACACATGCGTCTTTCATGACTCATTGCCATGGATGTCACTGATGAATTTTCTGTCTCTTAGTTGCGATCTGTTTTATACAGTCAGTACGTACCCATCATAGTTATAAAGTTTCCTTTATCACCTGGAAAAAAATTAGTGTGCGAGCATGAAATTTTATGATAATGTTATATCTTCTCTACACATGCAACATATATGCTATCAATGCGACACGATTTTCCAAACGAAAACTTGCTTGGCGGACACCGTGATGGCTATAAGTCTGCGTTTTGGTTGCGCGTGTAACTTTCCACCTGGAAAATCACCTTGTTCTTCTGAAAATATCTGACATGCAATGTTCGCTTCATCTGGGGATAGAAAAAGAAGTCACGTACCCTGCCAGGGGAATACGGGGAGAGGGGAAGAAGGAATCTGATAGCCCGAAGAAACCTCACGCGTGTCCTGTGTTATGCAGAATGAGCTGGGTCGCTGTCGTGGAGCAAAACAACCTTCTTCGTCTTGAAAGCATTCCGCAACCTTCGTTTAAGTAAAGTGTTTCTGAATGCATTGTGCAGTGCTCCTTCTAAACGGCCTGCTGACAGATGTAAAGTTGCTGGAGTGATGGAGTGACAAGCTTGTCCGATTCGCTGTTTCAAGTTATCTGGTATTTGGTTATTCCAAGCAAATAAATCAGCTACGTGACAGAAAAAAAATAATATTCTGTTTAAAAATTATAAGGCGTTGTTTTAACTGTCTCGAAAACAAATAAACTATGTCCATAATACCGCAGAGAGATTAAAATTTCTTACCTTTACCTATCTAAATAAATATTTCGTTCACTTATTTTGTAAGCTACAGAGAACACCTTATCTAAAACATCCTGCTTATTTTGATAGATTATCTTATATTTGATAACAGAAAACGAGACTGTCGCAATTTAGTTTACTCATTCATGTGCTGTGGCGCATCAGTATGAATAAATAACTCGTTCGTGTGACAGCTCGAACTTACAGAGACGAAATTTCGGTGGTTTTTCAGGGAGATTTTCTAAATATTTCTGCATAAGGGACTCATAGCCTATGATGACTCAGTGCAGGGGAAGTACGTAAATGATTTATTCGATTGTCTTTGTACCTCCAAAATGGTAACTGTGGAAGAGCCTTGCCATGCCATCACCAAAACGGGCATTAAGAAAGGTACTATGATGAGGCTGCCACCGCCGCAGGAACAGATCAGCATTAACATCGTACTGCCACTCCTTCCATTGCATTCAGTGAACACATCCACACTATCACTGTTAACGTACAGCTAAAAAGCCTAAAATAATAAAATATCCTCACTGGGAATCTTTTTGTGAACTTTCCAAGGCATTTGATTGTCTTGCGTACAGTATTAGAAGAACTCAAGTTTATGGTCTTACGAAATTGATGGCTTTACACTTCAAACAGAATGCAAAAAGTTGAGCTACATACAAATACAGGAAGGCCTGCACCTATGAGTTATGTGGTCCGCTTCCCCCAGATGTGGTGTTGTTTGCTGCCTAGGTACGCGGAAGGCTTACCCACAGCAGAGATATGGAATTGCAAAAGTAGTGAAAAGTTAATTCTGCTCTGTAGCTCAAAGCTAGCGTGGCGTAGCGAATATCACACTACTACTGCAGTGCAGCAGCATCAAGACCGTCTAAGGTTGCGTCTCTTTTTTAAGTGTGAGATGAAGACTCCTTCTGTTCACTACTTCAAATTAAAATCCCTGTATCTGAGAAGATTAAGCTAAACCGCTTCTACTTCGGTCATATAGTTTGCTCAGTTCGACCGTCTCTTACTTTACTTGCAAAAAGTTAACGTGTCATACGTGACCAACAAGACGGCCAGAAGGTGCATGAGAAACGAAAATCTCTATTTGAGAAGTAGAAAGCTGTCCCTATCTCTCTCTCTCTCTCTCTCTCTCTCTCTCTCTCTCTCCTCCTCCTCCTCCTCCTCCCCCTCCTCCTCCTCCTGATTCTAAAAATACGTGCGACTTAGTATAAAATTATGAAAATAGACGCGAACATTAATACTCATTGTAAAAATCTATGACTGTACGCTGTTACTGACTCTCACTGTGAGGCGTTGTAACGGCAGAAAATGTCATATCACAGAATTATACGGGAAGCTGATTGGGTAGATAAATGAGAGAAGACTGAAATAGTGAATTCGATCTTCTGAAATTGTTACACCATGGAAAATGGTAATAGCGTCCCTCTTTTCAATCATCAAACGAACATTGAAGTGGCTGGTATCGAGATAGCCGATCGGCCAATAAAAAGTGGCTACAATCGCTTGATAGTGGAAAAGCGTCAGGACCAAATGAGATACCTGTAAGATTCTATGAATATTATGCTAAAGAACTTGGTTCCCTTCTAGCAGCAGTATATCGTAGTTCGCTGGAGCAACGAATGGTACCTACCGACTGGAAAAAGGCGCAGTTCATTCCCGTTTTCAAGAAGGGTCCTAGGAGAGTTGCTTATAATTATAGGCCTATATCGTTACGTCAATCTGTTGTAGAATTATAGGACATGTTCCATGATCAAGAACTGTGACGTGTTTGGAGAATGAAAATCTCCTCGATAAAAATCAACATGGGTTCTGCAAACAAGAGATCTTGCGATACTTAACTCGCTCTGATCTCCTTGAGAACAATAGGGTTGTAGACAATGGTGCTCAGGCCGACGCCGTTTTCCTTGTTTCCAGGAAGGCATGTGACACGGCCCCATAGTGCTATCTAATGAAAAGATACGAACTTGCCGAGTACCGGATCAGATATGCGACTGGGTTCAGGACTTCCCGGCAGCTAGAACTCAACTCGTCGCCCTAAGCAGAACAAAATCGACAGATGTAAAGTTAATTTCTGGAGTACACCAAGGTAGTGTGAGAAAACAGCTACTATCTGCAACGTATGTTAATGTTCCAGTAGAAAAAGCCGGAAGCTCTTAAAGTCTATTCGCAGTTGATGCGGTTGTACATACAAAAGTACGAACGCCCGAAGACAGTGTCGTTTTGCAAAATGACCTACAGAAGTTTGGTGAATGGCTCAGTGTCCGGCAGCTGGCCCCGAATGTAAATACTGTGTAATGTTGATGCATTAATTTGTTCCGAAAGCGGTGCTGATATTCAAGACAATAAAAGCGGGTTACAAGCTGTGAGCTATCTGGGGAAGTTAACCTTGCATTACTGAGCAACTATTTCACCAGGTATCCAGTCTAGTTTACCAAATTGCCAACCAGACTAACATTAATCATAATCTTTTAATAGTCATCTTACGACAACCGGTGATATATATATATATATATATATATATATATATATATATATATATATATATATATATATATATATATACAGGGTATTTCAAAAATGACCGGTATATTTGAAACGGCAATAAAAACTGAACGAGCAGCGATAGAAATACACCGTTTTTTGCAATATGCTTGGGACAACAGTACATTTTCAGGCGGACAAACTTTCGAAATTACAGTAGTTACAATTTTCAACAACAGATGGCGCTGCAAGTGATGTGAAAGATATAGAAGACAACGCAGTCTGTGGGTGCGCCATTCTGTATGTCGTCTTTCTGCTGTAAGCGTGTGCTGTTCACAACGTGCAAGTGTGCTGTAGACAACATGGTTTATTCCTTAGAACAGAGGATTTTTCTGGTGTTGGAATTCCACCGCCTAGAACACAGTGTTGTTGCAACAAGACGAAGTTTTCAACGGAGGTTTAATGTAACCAAAGGACCGAAAAGCGATACAATAAAGGATCTGTTTGAAAAATTTCAACGGACTGGGTACGTGACGGATGAACATGCTGGAAAGGTAGGGCGACCGCGTACGGCAACCACAGAGGGCAACGCAGCTAGTGCAGCAGGTGATCCAACAGCGGCCTCGGGTTTCCGTTTGCCGTGTTGCAGCTGCGGTCCAAATGACGCCAACGTCCACGTATCGTCTCATGCGCCAGAGTTTACACCTCTATCCATACAAAATTCAAACGCGGCAACCCCTCAGCGCCGCTACCATTGCTGCACGAGAGACATTCGCTAACGATATAGTGCACAGGATTGATGACGGCGATATGCATGTGGGCAGCATTTGGTTTACTGACGAAGCTTATTTTTACCTGGACGGCTTCGTCAATAAACAGAACTGGCGCATATGGGGAACCGAAAAGCCCCATGTTGCAGTCCCATCGTCCCTGCATCCTCAAAAAGTACTGGTCTGGGCCGCCATGTCTTCCAAAGGAATCATTGGCCCATTTTTCAGATCCGAAACGATTACTGCATCACGCTATCTGGACATTCTTCGTGAATTTGTGGCGGTACAAACTGCCTTAGACGACACTGCGAACACCTCGTGGTTTATGCAAGATGGTGCCCGGCCACATCGCACGGCCGACGTCTTTAATTTCCTGAATGAATATTTCGATGATCGTGTGATTGCTTTGGGCTATCCGAAACATACAGAGGCGGCGTGGATTGGCCTCCCTATTCGCCAGACATGAACCCCTGTGACTTCTTTCTGTGGGGACACTTGAAAGACCAGGTGTACCGCCAGAATCCAGAAGCAATTGAACAGCTGAAGCAGTACATCTCATCTGCATGTGAAGCCATTCCGCCAGACACATTGTCAAAGGTTTCGGGTAATTTCATTCAGAGACTACGCCATATTATTGCTACGCATGGTGGACATGTGTAAAATATCGTACTATAGAGTTTCCCAGACCGCAGCGCCATCTGTTGTTGAAAATTGTAACTACTGTAATTTCGAAAGTTTGTCTGCCTGAAAATGTACTGTTGTCCCAAGCATATTGCAACAAACAGTGTATTTCTATCGCTGCTCGTTTAGTTTTTATTGCCATTTCAAATATACCGGTCATTTTTGAAACACCCTGTATATATATATATATATATATATATATATATATATATATATATATATATATATATAATTTAAATAAAAAGAAATAAATCAGTTTATATTTAGACATTTATTTTTACATTGATCATTGTTCCGTTAAATTTTCAGGATATGAAACTTTATTCATAACTAAACTGGTGCCTTATTTAGGATTGTGAAAATGTGAGTTTGTAATCTTACGGAACTCATCAAATATGGAGCCAAGATTGGGAGACTGCATACAACACTGCATTCATAAAATAACACATGAAGAACGTTGAAACATATGCAAGAGGAAATTAAGCACAACCAGCCGATTCAGTTTTCACCCAAGGAAGTTACGTTCGTAGCGCAATCCTGTCCGTCATGAAATTACCACACACTGGCATACTAAATTCATGCTAACTCTCTGTGAAATCTTCCCGAAAAGAATAGCTGAGGGCTGCTTTGATGATTACACCACATGCTACACGTGGTCAACTTGGTTTACATAAAGAGCATAAATCCACAATAATTTTGATAATTGAAATAAATTACATCGATACGCAATTTACAAAAGAAAAACCTCGAACTGGTTACTATCGTCTTACTATTAACCTGATGTGTCAAACAATTGTATAAGCACGTGGTACTGGTCTCACAAAGTACACCGCACATGGGTTGAACAAAAAGAAAAGTTGCTATATTGGAAAATATTGTCAAGACGAGACGTTATAATGTCACACACATTCGCATTTAAGAGAGATGATCTTAGTTAGAGTTACGGATTCTCAACACGTGGTTCCACTTTACTCACAAAGTAGCGACAAAGCAACTACTGGAAGATATTCTGAACTTCACACTCGAATTACACTGCGTTGCAATTTAAGATAACATAAGATATTTTAGATCTAAACCTGAAATAAAGGTGATTAAATTTTCAGTTAGGCTGAACTTAAGAAATTCATTGTCCTACAGACTTCGCAGAGACGCGCTTAGCCGGAGATCTTACCACTTCAGACGCTCGCCGCGGACTGACTGGCCTGGGCCCCTGCCAAGGGTGCATAACAGATACAAACGGAAGTGACTAGAGAGGCAGCTTCCTATACCAACATGACAAGGGACGGACAGGACCATAGTAAGAATAGAAACCTCTCTGCTTTTAGAAAGCGTAGCTACCTGTTCTGACGTTGGTCCTACTGTTCTCTAGCAGACAGGCTTGTCTGCTACCATCAAGCATGCAACTAGAAATACATTTGCTCATTCATCCTTTCACACAGAAGGGAAGGGGGATGACAGTATCTTATCATATACACTAATAAATGAAAGCGAATGTAGGTTCTATATGAGACTGTGTGACATGAATTACATATAAAATGTGTTTTAAAGTGTAGCAGTGTGACAGATCGTTCTTGATTACGTGTAAAAGTAACACGTTCCACTGCTCAGTCTCCTCCCAGATAGAAACACCACAGTAAACTTAGAAGTGGAATGTATGCCATAAATGACAACAGTTTAAAAAAAATTAACATGAAAGGCATCCAACAGAGACCTTTGAACTGCACATACACTCCTGGAAATTGAAATAAGAACACCGTGAATTCATTGTCCCAGGAAGGGGAAACTTTATTGACACATTCCTGGGGTCAGATACATCACATGATCACACTGACAGAACCACAGGCACATAGACACAGGCAACAGAGCATGCACAATGTCGGCACTAGTACAGTGTATATCCACCTTTCGCAGCAATGCAGGCTGCTATTCTCCCATGGAGACGATCGTAGAGATGCTGGATGTAGTCCTGTGGAACGGCTTGCCATGCCATTTCCACCTGGCGCCTCAGTTGGACCAGCGTTCGTGCTGGACGTGCAGACCGCGTGAGACGACGCTTCATCCAGTCCCAAACATGCTCAATGGGGGACAGATCCGGAGATCTTGCTGGCCAGGGTAGTTCACTTACACCTTCTAGAGCACGTTGGGTGGCACGGGATACATGCGGACGTGCATTGTCCTGTTGGAACAGCAAGTTCCCTTGCCGGTCTAGGAATGGTAGAACGATGGGTTCGACGACGGTTTGGATGTACCGTGCACTATTCAGTGTCCCCTCGACGATCACCAGTGGTGTACGGCCAGTGTAGGAGATCGCTCCCCACACCATGATGCCAGGTGTTGGCCCTGTGTGCCTCGGTCGTATGCAGTCCTGATTGTGGCGCTCACCTGCACGGCGCCAAACACGCATACGACCATCATTGGCACCAAGGCAGAAGCGACTCTCATCGCTGAAGACGACACGTCTCCATTCGTCCCTCCATTCACGCCTGTCGCGACACCACTGGAGGCGGGCTGCACGATGTTGGGGCGTGAGCGGAAGACGGCCTAACGGTGTGCGGGACCGTAGCCCAGCTTCATGGAGACGGTTGCGAATGGTCCTCGCCGATACCCCAGGAGCAACAGTGTCCCTAATTTGCTGGGAAGTGGCGGTGCGGTCCCCTACGGCACTGCGTAGGATCCTACGGTCTTGGCGTGCATCCGTGCGTCGCTGCGGTCCGGTCCCAGGTCGACGGGCACGTGCTCCTTCCGCCGACCACTGGCGACAACATCGATGTACTGTGGAGACCTCACGCCCCACGTGTTGAGCAATTCGGCGGTACGTCCACCCGGCCTCCCGCATGCCCACTATACGCCCTCGCTCAAAGTCCGTCAACTGCACATACGGTTCACGTCCACGCTGTCGCGGCATGCTACCAGTGTTAAAGACTGCGATGGAGCTCCGTATGCCACGGCAAACTGGCTGACACTGACGGCGGCGGTGCACAAATGCTGCGCAGCTAGCGCCATTCGACGGCCAACACCGCGGTTCCTGGTGTGTCCGCTGTGCCGTGCGTGTGATCATTGCTTGTACAGCCCTCTCGCAGTGTCCGGAGCAAGTATGGTGGGTCTGACACACCGGTGTCAATGTGTTCTTTTTTCCATTTCCAGGAGTGTATATAGGAAAATAAATTATATGTCTCACAACTACGATATTGATGACAAATTGTTGGAAACAGTATCTACAGTAAAATATCTACCAGTAAATATCCAGAGTGGCCTTAAGTGGAATGACCCAACAAAAGAAAAGAGAAAAGCAGATGCCAGACTGAAATTAATAGGAAGAATCTTAAGGCAATGTTATCCATCCACGAAAGAAGTGACTTACAAGGCGTTTATTCGACCGATTCTTGAGTACTGTTGATCAGACGGGGACCCTTACCACGTAGCACCGATTTTAATTTATTTGGGTTTACAAGTACACGAAAGAATCTACAATAAAATGGAAGTGTCCAAATGTGGATAGAAGTCAAGGGCACTTTGAGTCAGTAAATGTAAAATCCTCAGATCATTGTCAAATGCTTTACGTGGGCACTCTCTGACAATGTGAGATATTGTTTGCTCCTTCGCTCGGCAGCTGCAGTCAACATATGGACGGGAAACACACTTTTTCATTGTGTAACCACATCTCCCTTCGTTAGTCCTAATACGGTTCATGGTCAACCAAATTTGGCGTGGCTCTTCGAATCCCACGACCTTCTTTGTTGGATCTCGAACCGTGTGAGCGTTTTTGTGTGGATGTTCGCTCCAGCGTTGTCGCCATTTGGAAGTCACCTCAAAAGAACACATTCTTTCTAAATCATCCCAGGTAGGATTGCTTATGATTCATAGAAGGGATAGAGAGTGGTCCGTTTCCTCACAGGATCGTTTAGTCGACGCGCGAGCGTTACAGAGCCGCCTAATAAAACTAAGTGCCAGATGCTAGAAGAGAGGCATTGTGCATTACAGAGAATTTTACTATTGAAATTTCGAGGCAGTACTTTCCTGGAAGATTGGGACAACGTATTACTTCCCCTCACATAAATCTCGCTAAATGACCAGGACGAGAAAATTGGAGAAATTAGAGAGAATACAGAGGCTTACCGACAGTCATTTTTCGCACGCGCCATCCGCGAGTGGAAGGGGGAAGTATCCTTCGTCACACACCGTCAGGTGTCTTGCGGAATATTGGTGGGGATGTAGATGCTAAACCACAGCGGTATGCCGCTGCGGCGCCTGAATGCGATGAAGAAGAAATGAGGAACGACGTAGCGAGCGCTGTGCAGCTGTGGGCAGCCCCTGAGTGGGAGCGGTTACACTACGGAGAGTGGCGGCTATGCCGGCAGCCTTTGACGACGCCGTGCCCGTCCACGGCCACTGTCTGTGGGCGGCCGGCGCTGTTTGCCGACGCAAATGAGCGCCCCGGCCAGCTCCGGCCCGCCTTCCTACAAACGTTTGGCCGGCCTCTCTCTCCTGGGACCGGCAGCTCTCTCGGACACGCCTCCGGCCGGCAGGACAGCGTAGGCTGACTACGCGCCGGTTGCACCACCGCACAAGGCGCCTTGCTTGCTGCTACCGAGATAGTCGGGGACTATACCGTTGTGCACATCAGAAGGTGGATGCTGTGGTGACGCGCAGTAACCCAATGGGACCATATTACAATACTGTACCGATTGCTCTGGAATCAGACTTAATACACTACTGGCCATTAAAATTGCTACAAAAAGAAGAAATGCAGATGAGAAACGGGTATTCATTGGACAAATATATTATACGGGAACTGACATGTTATTACATCTTCACGCAATTTGGGTGCATAGATACTGAGAAATCAGTACCCAGAACAACCACCTCTGGCCGTATGGGCATTGAGTCAAACAGAGCTTGGATGGAGGGTACAGGTACAGCTGCCCATGCAGCTTCAACACGATACCACAGTTCATCAAGACTAGTGACTGGCGTATTGTGACGAGCCAGTTGCTCGGCCACCATTGACCAGACGTTTTAAATTGGTGAGAGATCTGGAGAATGTGCTGGCCAGGGCAGCAGTCGAACATTTTCTGTATTCAGAAAGGCCCGTGCAGGACCTGCAACATGCGGTCGTGCATTATCCTTCTGAAATGTAGGGTTTCGCAGGGATCGAATGAAGGGTAGAGCCACGGGTCGTAACACATCTTAAATGTAACGTCCACTGTTCAAAGTGCCGTCAATGCGAACAAGAGGTGACCGAGACGTGTAACCAATGGCATCCCGTAATATCACGCCGGGTGATACGCCAGTATGGCGATAACGAACACACGATTCCAATGTGCGTTCACCGCGATGTTGCCAAACACGGATGCCACCATCATGCTGCTGTAAACAGAACCTGGATTCATCCGAAAAAATGACGTTTTGCCATTCGTGCACCCAGGTTCGTCTTTGAGTACCTCATCGAAGGCGCTCCTGTCTGTGATGCAGCGTCAAGGGTAGCCGCAGCCATGGTCTCCGAGCTGATAGTCCATACTGCTGCAAACTTCGTCGAACTGTTCGTGCAGATGGTTGTTGTCTTGCAAACGTCCGCATCTGTGGACTCAGGGATCGAGACGTGGCTGCACGATCCGTTATAGCCACGCGGATAAGATGCCTGTCATCTCGACTGCTAGTGATACGAGGTCGTTGGGATCCAGCACGGCGTTCCGTATTACCCTCTTGAACCCACCGATTCCTAATTCTGCTAACAGTCATTGGATCTCGACCAACGCGAGCAGCAATGTCGCGATACGATAAACGGCAACCGCGGTAGGCTACAATCCGACCTTTATCAAAGTGAGAAACGTGATGGTACGCATTTCTCCTCCTTACACGAGGCATCACAACAACGTTTCACCAGGCAACGCTGGTCAACTGCTGTTTGTATATGAGAAATCGGTTGGAAACTTTCCTCATGTCAGCACGTTGTAGGGGTCGCCACCGGCGCTAACCTTGTGTGAATGCTCTCATAAGAGAATCATTTGCATGTCAGGGCATCTTCGTGGTGTAGCAATTTCAATGGCCAGTAGTGTATTTTCGAGGCTGCTCTCAGTCACCGTGGCGGGGGCAGCCGGACAGACGACTCCTTTTCATACATTTTCCGACGATCGTAGCATTGTAACTACAAAGACAATAAATTCGTGTGCTGTTTGACTTGAAACGTCGGAACCTGGTTAACTATTTGTGAAAGGTGAATTTTGAGGTGGTAAAATTAGAATACATACTCTGCACTGAAAAAGGCATGGGATAGCAATATCCACACATACAGATGGCGGTACTATCGCATACGTAAGTTTTAAAAGAGCAGTGCATTGCCGGAGGTGACATTTGTACTCGGTGATTCATATGAAAAGGTTTCCGACGTGATTATGGCAGCAGGACCGGACTTAATAGACTCGGGAATTGGACTGGTAGTTTGGGCTAGATGCATGGGACATTCCATTTCGGAAATTGTTACGGAATTCAATATTCCGAGATCCACAGTGTAAAGCGTGTTTCGAGGATACCACATTTCAGGCATTACCTCTCTCTCTATGGACAACACAATGGGCGAATACCTTCACTCAGCGACCGGAAGCAGCGGCGTTTTCGTATAGCTGTCAGTGCTAACAGACACGCAGCACTACCTGAAATAACCGCAGAAATCAATGTGGGAGGTACGATGAACGTATCCGTTAGCATAGTGAGTCGAGATTTGGTATTAATGGTCTATGCCAGCAAACAACTGACGCGAGTGCCTTTGCTAACAATGCGACGCCGCCTGCAACACCTCTCCTGAGCTCGTGGCCACATCGGTTGGACCCTAGACGACTGGAAAACCGTTGCCTGGTCAGATGAATCCCGATTTCAGCTAGTAAGAGCTGATGGTACTGTTCACGTCTGGTGCAGGCCTCGCGAAGCTATGGCCTAAGTGGTGAAGAAGGCTCCATAATTATGTGGGCTCTGTCTACATGGAACGGACTGGGTTCTCAGGCTCAACTAAGCCGACCATTGACTGGAAATGGTTACGTTCGGTTGCTTGAATACCATTTGCACCCATTCATGAACTTCATGTTCCCAAACAACGATGCGCCATGTAGTTGGACAACAATTGTTCACCATTCGTTTGAAGAACATTCTGGACAAATTGGCCACCCAGATTGCCCTACATGAATCCCATCGTATATTTATTGGACATAATGGAGAGGTCAGTTTGTGCACAATATCCTGCACCGGGATCACTTTCGCAATTAAGAACGGCTCTAGAGGCAGCATGGCTCAAGATTTCTGCAGAGGACTTCCAACGACTTGTCGAGTCCACGCAACATCGAGTTGCAGCATTACTCCCTGCAGAGGGAGATCCGAAAAGATATTGGCGGGTATCCCATGGCTTTTGTCACCTCAGTGTTCAAACAGTTTTACTGAAACGTGTTTTTTTTCGAAAAAAAATTTGTACACTCCGTTCGTAGTTGTAATTTGGCTAAGAGGTGTTTTGTATTAACACCCAGGCAATAAAGAGATACATGACAATTTGGACGACACCAGGACGTTTCTTTTCGGCGTGTTTTCCCCTTTTTGGCTCCTACTGATATCGGAGCGCACTTTGCAGACTGGTGTTGGGTATCATTTTTTCTCGGCAGGTGGTATCTTTTCGGCAAAATGTTGCCCACTAAGTCTGCTCAGTCCAGGAACTAGAAGACTGTCTGTCAGGCTAACACTCTGTGCCAGACCAAGACTCGAACTCAAGGCCTTTGCCTTTCGCGGGAAAGTGGTCTACCGTCTGAGCTATCCAAGCACGACTTCCGGCCCGTCCTCACAGCTTCAAATTCCGCCAGTATCTCGTCTCCTACCTTCCAAACTTTACAGAAGCTCTCCTGCGGAACTCACAGAAATAGCACTACTGGATGAAAGGATATGCGGAGACGTGGCTTAGCCACAATCTCTGGAATGTTTCCGGAATGAAATTTTCACTCTGCAGCAGAGTGAAAATTTCATTCTTGAGAAGACTATATCTTGACGTGGCGCAAAAGAATTTCTTACCCTTGTACGGCACGAAAGCGTTCGTGATGTCCATTACAAACAAATGAAAGAACAATTTTGTCTACAATTTGAAGTGTTTTCTCTTGAAAGGATAGAAAGCAGTTAATTGGTCTGATATATCCCCTCAACTTTGAACAGCAGAATACGAGGCTCGTTTTCGAGCACAGACATGTCAGAATTCCAACATTACGTGGCAGTACAATGTAGAAACCCTTCCACGTGCAGTGTACATGATTGCCGATAGAGGTAAAGAAGTTTAATGACAGCTACGAACTTTCACACACTGCACGAGTAAGACTCGGGCGCCGTCCGTCTGGCTAAATGCCGTTGCACGAGTTCTCGTTGGGTTCCTTCGCGAATGTGTTAATACATATCAACTAGTATGACTTTGGGTATGGCGGACTTTAAAAAGCTGTTCTAAATTTAAAGTGACATCACACTTTTTCAACTGCCATGCGCGTTCACTTCCTTTTTCTGTTAAGATGCACACAACACCGCTTTTTGTGAATTTTTCTTTCCTCAGTTGCAGTTATGTGCATTGAAGTCTCATGGAGCGGTACTCGCTGAAGATCGCCCTTAAGGTAACTTGCCAGTTAAAGGCCGGAAAAACAGTAAGAATTTTCATGAAGTTTATGAGAGTCTAACTACGTAATGTGAACTCTGAACAAAAAGAAATTTTAGGACGATGAAAGTGTTTGAAGGATGTAGATTTTGGTATAAGAATAATCAGATTAGCTTTGATATAAACTTATTATACAAAAATGTATGTCGATCAGTGATTTAAAATGTTTCTTGTCAGTCTATGTCTGAAGTCTATAGACTTATTAACAAATTTTCTTAGATGCTTAAAACTTTGTGCACACATTTATGACACTGTTATCTAAAAAGCAGGCTACAGTCAAATGCAATCAATCAATAGTTTTTATACTATAAGTACATAATTAGAAAATCAAAATTAAGGTAATGTTTGTATAATTAATAAGGGTATCTTTTTCCCCCTGGTGATAGTAAGCTGGTGTCTGTAGCCTACTTTTCTCCAAATGATAGCCTGAAATTTCGCAAAAATTTTCAGACTTCTAGCTCAAATAGTTTTTTTTTGTATAAAATAAACATGTCAGAAAATTTGATTCTTGGGATATTCAGTTCAAAGCTACATTTCATCTGTTACCTCTGTTGCTCGTAAAACCCTCCAGTTACATAATATTTTTGGTTTGTGGGTTCCTCATCTTCTCTCTTCCTTTTCTTGCTCCTCTTTGTTATTCTGGCCTCTTTAGTTGCCTCAAGAACCCATTTTTCGCCTTCGGCCATCAGTGCTTGTCTCATATTGAAATCAGGAATTAGTCCCAACAACTCTAAAACATCACATCTGCTAACTTCCCCATCATTAAAACAAATAACTGCATCTAAAAAATCTAATCTTGTTGTACTGAAACCAACACAGTTTCACGCAGGCGTTCCGATATCACATGATTGAAAAATTCATTAACATTTTGTGTCTTTCCATGTAAGCACCGTGACAATGGTTTAGTGTCACTTAGGTCGCTGTATATGGGCTTAATTGCATCCAATACCTCAAATGTCAGGGAGCGATGGTGTGCATAAGTCTCACCATTTGCTGCTGCTTTTTTGTACCCACAGCATGCGTCTACACCACTGTCGCAGAGAGCATGCTGTGGATGGTCATCCGTAGAAGCTTTATGGAAAAAGGTAGCCCACACTGATTTCTTCATGGCTTAATATTGTCTCGATTCCTTCTTATGGCTAAAACATAACAGAGCTGCAGTTTGTCCACCTCTTCCTTAGCAAGACGACCCCAACCACCAATTGGTTTGCCACCACTGAGCTTTTCCTCCTTCATATCCTTTATTAGCTTACGTAAACGTGTGCCCATCGCCTTTTGGACATGACCAACACACTCTAACTTCTCAATTTGTACAGTTATCCGTAAGGCATATTTTCCAACACATTTGAAAACCCTTTGGAGTCTCCATCTCCAAGATACTTCACATACCTACACCATAATTCTCTTCTGACCTTTGAAATATTCTGATAACTTTCTCTGATTCTATTCCACCACTGTACCCAGAAAAATTCTGAACACAAACGTGATCCCGGTTATTTCCTTTGCAATCATGGCAGTACTTTGACATACATTCTATGTCATTCATCTTTCCATTTTCTAGAGATGTTGCGGTGACAACACCATTCAATTATAGGTGACCACACTTCTGCCATGTCCCATCAAGGCCGGCCGCTGTGGCCGAGCGGTGCTAGGCGCTTCACTCTGGAACCACGTGGCTGCTACGGTCGCAGGTTCGAATCCTGCCTAGGGCAAGTCTAGGGTACTGATGACCTCAAACGTTAAGTCCCATAGTGCTTAGAGCCATTTTGAACGATGTCCCATCAAAGGCCATAGCCATATCAGTGTCACCTTCATTACATAACACAATTTCTTCTACTGCTTTCTTTATTGACACAACACTCACTTGACCAAGACTTTCAAGAAGTAGCTGTGTGTACTTCTGAAATCTTGTAGATGGGGCAAATTCATGACAGCACAAAATATTTGAGCTGCTTTTCTACCCTTATACACATCATTCCATATGGAAGTCTGATATTTCTGTTGTAAACTCTTCCTTTGCACAATCCAGAGGAATACCCAGTTTCAGTTACCCCACAGAAATCACAAAACATTTGTAAGTTACTAGCCATACCTTTACTGCCTTCAAAATCTTTGACGATTTTAATACCACCTTTTCCATAAAGCGCACACACAGCAGCATTCTTTAGAAGCGAACATAAAGCACTCAATTCATCAATGATGGAAATGCATTCCATTACAGTGTTTTGATCATATTTTATAGAAATGTCACTCTTTGTGCTCAAATAGACTCATGCTCATAAATTAAGGATAATGCTGATACATGGTGAAACAACGCTCTGGTGGGCGGTTTTCTGGTTTAAGTCACCTCGGGTTAGGACTATGCGGTGCATTTGACCTGCGGTCATCGCACGGTGGGACTGGCAGCAGTCCACATTCGCAGAGATGTGTTGGTGCATGTCTGAGTACGGTGCAGCGAGTAAGTGTGCAGACGTTTTCAGACGTGCTAATGGTGACTGTGTGTTGAAAATGGCTCAAAGAACTCATATTGGTGACGTTATGAAGGGTAGAATTCTACGGCGACTGGAGGCTGGTCAAATACAGTAGGTCATATCACGGGCCCTCCGTGTGTCACAGAGTGTGATCTCAGGACTATGGCAACGATTCCAGCAGACAGGAAACGTGTCCAGGCGCTACAGTACGGGACGTCCACAGTGTACAACACCACAAGAAGACCAATATCTCACGATCCGTGCCCACAGACGGCCACGGAGTACTGCAGATAGCCTTGCTCGGGACCTTACCTCAGCCATTGGAACAGTTGTGTCCAGACACACAGACTACAGACGACTGAACAGACAAGGTCTATTCGTCTGGAGACCTGCAAGGTGCATTCCACTGACCCCTGATCACAGGAGAGCCTTTGAAGCCTGGTGGCAAGATCACAGTATGTGGTCATTGGGACAGTGGTCACTGGTTATGTTCACGGACGACCTCAGGTATAGTCTGAACAGTGATTCTCGCCGGGTTTTCATCTGGCGTGAACCAGATACCAACCCCTTAATGTCCTTGAAAGCGACCTGTATGGAGGTCGTGGTTTGATGGTGTGGGGTGGTATTATGATTGGTGCACGTACACCCCTTCATGTCTTTGACAGAGGAGCTGTAACAGGTAGATGTATCGGGACGTCATTTTGCACCAGTATGTCTGCCTTTTCGGGGGTTCAGTGGGTCCCACATTCCTCCTGATGGATGATAACGCACGGCCCCACCGAGCTGCCGTCGTGGAGGAGTACCTAGAAATAGAAGATATCAGGCGAATGGAGTGGCCTGCCTGTTCTCCAGACCTAAACCCCATCGAGCACGTCTGGAATGCTCTCGGTCGACTATCGCTGAATGTCTTCAAACCCCTAGGACACTTCAGGAGTTCCGACAGGTAGTGGTGCAAGAATGGGAGGTTATACCCCAGCAGCTGCTCGACCACCTTATTCAGAGTACGCAACCCGTTGTGCGGCCTGTGTACGTGTGCATGGTGATCATATCCCATATTGATGTACACGCGCAGGAAACAGTGGCGTTTTGCAGCACGTTTCGGGAGGGTTCTCTCAACTTATCACCAATACCGTGGACTCACAGGTCTGTGTCGTGTGTGTTCACCATGTGCCTATGCTATTAGCGCCAGTTTTGTGTAGTGCCATGTTGCGTGGCACCACATTCTAAATTATCCTTGATTTATGAGCGTGAGTGTATTTTAGCTTCTGTCTTGGGGCACTTGGCGGAGTCGACATAATATGCAGTTGGTTTGTGGATGTAATTACACAGTCTCTTCTTTCCCAAAGTAAACCGATTACCATAAAACTTACGTTTTCCCGTTCCAAAACACTTTTTTGGAGGCATAACTACTTCCGATAATGACACACCACCAACAACTCAACAACGTACAGAAGTTTGAAGCCGGCCGAAGTGGCCGTGCGGTTAAAGGCGCTGCAGTCTGGAACCGCAAGACCGCTACGGTCGCAGGTTCGAATCCTGCCTCGGGCATGGATGTTTGTGATGTCCTTAGGTTAGTTAGGTTTAACTAGTTCTAAGTTCTAGGGGACTAATGACCTCAGCAGTTGAGTCCCATAGTGCTCAGAGCCATTTGAACCAGAAGTTTGAACACAAACAACACTCGAAAACCATAGATATACAAAGGAAAACAAAGGAGCACCTGAAAGCGTGTGTACTAAAAGGGCTGCCAACTCAAAAAACGATTACGCAGTGTATTTTTTCGAAGTGGCAAAATATTGATGACGCTATTTGACATCCGACCGCAGCGGAAACACGATCGTCGCCGCATACCGACATATATTTATAATTGTTTTTAAAGATGTTCCCGACGTCCTAATCGATTCATTGAACTACTATTTTGTTCACAGAACTCTAAATATTGTTTAAAGACGGAAAAATTCTAATTTTTGAAGCAGATTCACTACCAAGTGACGTTAAACAGAGGACTCCAGTAGCAGTGCACCCTGTAACTGTTGCTGTGTGGCGTTTGTCCTGAATCGGTGCAGCAGGCATCTATTTTGTTTCACTGATGATGCACAATGAAGGAGTTAAAAATACACATTACAAGGAGATAAAGAAATATGTTTCTATACTCCTTAATTGTGCGTCGCGTGACTGAAAAAAGAGCTTTCGTCTGCTCTTGACGTTATTCGCCGCGCGTTCCCTTCTGATATTCATGGACACATTTGGGTTTTATCACCACTAATTTGTTGTCTGCCTGTTTCCATCATGTCAACAGATTCATGTTTCCTAGACAGAAACCAGGAATCCTTGTTATCGTGCCAATTCACACACAATGCACTGCGTTTCAATTTTGTTTCAGGGATGTCACGAGGCAAATTTTCTTCTGTTTTGTCTTACAGAGCCTACAACATTGCCTGTCTGTCCGTAATATTATAAACAAGTTTTGAGCTGGCCGGTGTACACTCATTGTTATCATGAGTTTCATCACTCCTTTCAGACGTAAATTCACTTTGAACTATTGGTTGTCGTTGTGCAGAATATGAATGACTGAATGACAAGTGACTTACTTTATTATCACAGTTGAAAGTACTATCTCAAGCTTCTGTAAGCCACATAATCATCAGAAACTACTCTCTTCTTCATCCTGATTGTTTATTCAAAGCAGTTACCAAATGACACACAGACCTTTGCTTCGCTTTACAGCCATTTTATGGCCAGAAATCGAACTCCATGCATTCATACACCGGAGTGTGCATCTGTGAGCTGAGGTCGAGGGCAAAGCAACATCATGCAACTACAGCTAGTCATTTGATTAGACTGGATTAAGATGGTGATGATATTTTAATTGTGGGGAGCACCATTGCATGGTTATCATCCCCTATACAAATTTCGAATCTTTTCACTGTCCCTTCTCGCCATTTTCCGGAATTGTGATGAAGTGATGAGGACAAGACAAACACCCGGTCCCTGGGCGCAGAAAACCCTTGACGTGGTCGGGAATCGAACCCGGGACCCCATGATCCACAGGCAACAACGCCAGTCACTAGACGACTGGGTTAAGGTGCGATCCTAGTAGGGGCGGCGTGCTAGCGTCAGGTATGTTTTCGTGTACTACGTGGCGTGTGAAAGCCTATGCCGTCACAGGCACTAGCCAGGGCTCACGCGTCATATCAGACCTGTTTGAATTTTGGTCACGAGTTTGCCTCCATCATGTCAACAGTGCATCGGGTGATAAAATTACAAGATACTGAAACCCTGCGGTTTCTGGAACGTGTGCAGAAAAACTAGTGTTGTGTGGGTTTTTTGGGACACGAAGCGAAAATACCAGACTCTTCAAAAAGGCTCCTGAAGCTAAATTTTGTAAAGAAACTTGAAGTTTTGTTTTTCGCTTACTACGTGTCTCATAGTAGTAGGGAAAGTCGGAGCGTGATGGAATACTTAATGTTTAACAATTTTTGTATAACGATAAGGGAGCATAGATACACTTCTTAAAGGTATAAAAAATCACCTTGTAGTATAAACTAATTCTCTTACCTGATAATCATAATCACATGATGCTACGTACTGTTTTACTTTTTTTTCCCAAAGAAGTGCATGCATATCCCCGTTCTGCCTCACCGACGGGACAGAATGGAATAAGAAAATTTTTATGATATTAGTGCAGTTACTGTTATTATTGAATCCCATCGATTGTACACCAGATGCATATTCTGGTTTGCGAATAGACCAAACAGACAAATTCCATTATCAGATCTATGTATTAAGTCATTTCCTTCTGCTTGTTGACGGACTAATAATGTGGCAATGAATCCAACAATTAAAAAGTCTTCTCCATTGACCGCAGATAATCTACCAGCTCGTCATTTCGTTCTCCAGTGAACACAATCTGACTTGTCAACTCTGTTGCTAGGAATTTATTTCGTGTTTCTTCCGGTCCCACCACCTGATTCATTATATGCGCTTAAATAAGAGCCAAAACTGAAATCACTGCAGTACTACTTTGTACGAGGCGCTAGGCTTTCTGCGCTCAGGTGAGTCTAATTTTGGTAGATGCTTCAGTGTGAGTGAACTATCCACGACCCACGAAAGCTAGAACGTAAGCGTGGCACTCTTTCGTTCCACACCCTGTGCGGACGTCGCTTTGAGGAAACGCAAATATAGGCTATAATAGCCTGAAATCGGTCGCTCGCTTCGAACCCGTCACACGAGTGATGTTCCAAGCGATTTAAACCAGTGTATCACATAGTATTACGTCGTGATTTTCTCCTATTGAAAACGAACCGTTATATTTAGTAGGAACAGCAATTCCTCTCCGTGCTTCGACTAATACTCGGAGAAAAATAAGTGGAAAGTTGGAAATCACATTCATTAAATTTGTTTTGGAACACTTTCCTTGGGAAGTGTAGGCTATGTTACAGGATACTTCACACTTTCCATTGAAACAAAGTTGTTGTGTATATTTTTATTTTTATTTTTAACATATTGTGTCTGCTGTTTGGCCTTCTGGTATTTCATCTTTATCCTTCAACTTGTGCAAATTTGGTAAGGATGGCTGTTTTATACGGCAAGCTGGGTCACTGGTTTGCAGGTTAGGGAACAGCTGACAATTCTTGTATTTTCGATTATTCCTTTTTAAGAGAGCGATTGAACTTTAGTCATGATTTCTTCTTCTTTCTTCGTTCTTCCCAAATTCTCTTCATACGTTCACTGTCTTCTCTCTTGCGTTGTTCCGACCACCTTTTTCCCGTTCTGTTCTCCGTGTGTTCTTGTTTAAATGTGTGTTTCTTTATAATGTTTCTAAACTGTTCTCTATTGTTTCTATTGCATTTTGTGATCCCCAGTTATTGTTCTGTTTCAGTGCTCCACTGTGCCTTGTTTTTTAGTCTCTCAAAGATTTGCCTTGTGAGCCTGCTTTTATTCATCCTGCTGATATGCCCATAAAATTTCATCCTTCTCTTTCTAATGGAGTCTGTTATTGTTTCTATGTCTTTGTACGTCTCTCTAGTTGGCCTCTTCATCCAAATTCCTTCTCGAAATACTGGCCCATATATTTTCCTCAGAATTTTTCTTTCCTGCTTTTCAATCTCTCTGATCTTCGTATGACCATGAATCACTGTAGTTTCTGCAGCATTAAGTGCTTCTGGTAGGACTACTGTGTCGTAATGTATTAGTTTCACATTGACAGAAATAGATTTCTTATTATAGCGATTCCAAGTGAGCTTATACGGTTTTTGTACTCTGTAGATTCTATCATTACTGGCTATTGAGTTCAGTCCTGATGGTTGGATTATCTCTCCCAGGTATCTGAAGTGGGCAAACTGTGCCACTTTCCCGTACTGGGTAGTAATGGGGAGATTAACTACAGGTTTGTTTTTCATGTACTGTGTTTTCTCGTAGGAGATTTGTAGCCCAATTTTCTGTGAGATTTCGTGTAGTTTTTCCAATGCAGCTCTTTTTTAATCCCAAGCTGAATTCCCTTTATTTCCTTTTTCCACGTCCTCACAATTTTTTCCAGAATCATGTTAAGTAGAAGGGGGGACATTCCATCTCCTTGGTGAACAACAGTATGGATATGAAATGCTTCTGACGTTTCTCCAATGAATTTAACCTCGGAGGTTGTATCTGGCTCAGAGCACTATGCGACTTAACTTCTGAGGTCATCAGTCGCCTAGAACTTAGAACTAATTAAACCTAACTAACCTAAGCACATCACACACATCCATGCCCGAGGCAGGATTCGAACCTGCGACCGTAGCGATCACGCGGTTCAAGACTGAAGTGCCTAGAACCGCACGGCCACAACGGCCGGCTGTACCTGTTAATGCCTGTTGAATAACTGACCTTTTTTAAAATCGACAAACGTTACCACAGTATTTCTACATATTCTCATTTGCAAAATTGTTTTCAAGTTCCATATCTGTTCGATGCAAGATCGACCTTCGCGAAACCCTGCCTGATACTCCCCTATTAACTGGCCCGTCCGCTTGTTCTTCTAAGCTGTCTAACAGGGCCTTTGAAAGAATTTTGTATGTTACAGGGAGCAGTGAAATTCCCCTGTAATTATTTGGATCGGTTTTTGCACCTTTTTGTGGAGAGGATGAATTAATGCACATTTCCACTCTGCAGGTATTTGTTCAGTTTCCCAAATATTTGATATAATTCTGTGGGTTGCTTGTGTGAGATTATTGTCATTTAATTTCGATACTTCTGCTGTGATTCCGTCTTCCCTGGAGACTAGTTGTTCTTCAAAGAATTGATTATTTCCTTTACCTCTTTAAGTGCTGGTGTATTTGAATCGGGATTGGATGTGAGTTTTTCGCAATCGAGTTGTTCTGTCGGAGGCTCGCAGTTGAGAAATGAGTGAAATATTTAGCTAAAAGTTGACAGTTCTTTTAGGGTTGGTTCTCAGTGATCCACCGGGTCGGCGAAAGCACAGATTAGGTGGTTGATACCCTGTTAGGTTTTCTTTGAAAATTTTGTAAAAATTTCTGGTGTTGTTCTTGATAAATTCTTGTTCAATTTCTTTAAGCCGAATTATATCGTATCTTTTCTCTTCGTATTGCTTTGGATGAACTATTCTGTATTCTCAAAAAGTCCTGCCATTGTAACCGTTATACATATTGTTCTGACTATAATACCTGCAGCGCAATTGCAAATAATGAGCTTTTGGTGTAGTGTTTACTAATGCAATGACCATTTGTCTTTTACTGTATATTACCGTCATCTTGCGAGATTATTGTTTAGAACCTGGCTCGTTCACGATGATGTTAGTAACTAAATAACGTCATAGTCTTGTTGACCCAGACTATGAATACTCGTAAACGCTTGACTACCGCCAATGATGATGGTTTTTAGTGCATGTTCACAGCTTTTTTACGGTTTGGATGATCAGAAGATGGTTGTAGAAAGCAACCAAAACTATTTGACGTGCTTTAATTATATAAGAGGGAATATCTGCGTTCCACGCATCAAATTTTTTTAAAATTAAAAAAATGTTATTTCATAGATTAAATGAAATTTACAAGAGATTTGAGTACCATTTTAGAATGTGTTAGGTGCGCGATTTACATTTAAGCTAAAATGTATATTTAATATTACGCCATTTTGATTAGAAGCTACAAACATCATCACTATGTCTGGTTGTTTCATATATATGTCAAAATCACCAGCTCTAGCCCAGTGAATTATGACAATTACTATAAACTTCCCATCAATTTCTTACTCTACCGCACAAGCTTCAGAATGCTGCTCACTGCAGAATGTAAGAGTATAAACGCGATCCTTCTTAATATAAATGGTTTGTGGTGCCTAAATATCAACAGTTTCTAACGTAAAGTCCTTACCTCGCTTGGGTATAGCAAAATCAGTCATAACTAGATAATGATATTAACAACTAGACAAGTGAGGGGCAACCAAGTAGCCATCCACACATGGTCGATTCGTCGCATGCAGTTCATCAGACTGTTCGGCAGTTACAAGCGATAAGCGACTGATTACTACGATATCTGATTTTCCTTCATACTTGTGATTAGCAGACAGATCACGCGACCACTTACATCTTTCCATACCGCACTCTTCCAGTAACACGTAGAACATTTTTTCTCATCTTATGCACATATAGCGAGACTATACAACATGCTTCAAAGTCTTTCTGGTGAACATCCAGGGATCAAAGATCACGTCATGGAGAACAACTTTTATTAGAGACAACATGTTCGCTGAATCTTCCCAGGGACGCGAGACGCCCTTTAGTACTCACCAGCACTGGTATGACGTGATTTCAACGATCTAGCGGGGTTCACTAACCAGGTGTACAGCAAACTATCTACCCCTGTAAACTAATAGAGTGATTCTCAACAAGAAAACCATAAGAATGAGTGTATCTAAGTGGAGAGAAATATTTTAGAAGCGAATCAGAAACTTCAATTTTGCTCGGCCTATTGCCTGTCATACGGAGCAGGTAAGGGGATGATGGGAAACGCGCGTTGTATATGATCATTGCTGACTGGATACGTCCTGTCGCCTCTTAGGCACATAATCAGTCTTAAACGATGTCTAGCGCCCTTGGGAAGTGTCGACGAACATTTCGTTCAAATGGCTCTGAGCACTATGGGACTTAACATCTATGGTCATCAGTCCCCTAGAACTTAGAACTACTTAAACCTAACTAACCTAAGGACAGCACACAACACCCAGCCATCACGAGGCAGAGAAAATCCCTGACCCCGCCGGGAATCGAACCCGGAAACCCGGGCGTGGGAAGCGAGAACGCTACCCCACGACCACGAGATGCGGGCGAACATTTCGTCTGTAATTGAAGTTGTTCCCCATGACGTGATCCGTTACAGCTGGACGTTTGTCGCAAATATCCTATACGTGTGCCATGATGTTGCTTATGCGTGACACAAAGCAAACAGTGAAGTATTACGTTACTAATCGACAATAATAATTTTCCGAGCGTACAAATATTTTAGGAGAATTTGAAATAATGCATTGCAGACCACCAGCTGTACCAACACATCTTTATCCCTCTACTGGTTTCCATCATACATTCGTATATGACCAATGTCCGTCTTCCCCCTCCAGTGATGATGGTTTTTTGGACCGAAACCGGTAGAGCAATAAAGCTGTATTGGCACAGCTGACGTTTCCAATACAGTATTTAAAGTACTTGACAGTTGTAGAATTTTTTCTTCAATAAAATTGGTTTGGGGGAAGGACAGCAGCAGAATTAGTGACCGCATATGGAAGGTGCTCTAGCGATGCCAGGGGAGCTAGCAGCTGGAGAGTGTGACGTACGGCACAGATGGTGAGTACGCTGCCATTGATGTTAAGTATTCTCCGACTCTCCCCATGCAGAACAAATAACACACTTAACCTTCTTATGTGCAATGCATTCCAGAGCTATGTCACGGCACTTGCCACCATATTGTTCGCTATAATTACTATCAGTTGAGATCAAGTAACTTCCATTAAACTGATTTAGTGTCACTCCACGACTCAAAGAGAGCCGCTTGACCAAAAAGACTGTCCCTCAATAAATACCCACTACAATTGCTACTGGTGTGTTTCTGATGTCGTTTTTTTAACACTTCGAAGCTATGCAGCACTGTTTACAGAAAATATTTCGAAATTAATTTATATCTCTGTCTTGTCCTTAGTTTTCCATCTCTTGCGAGTTCTCTACTTTTCACAAAATGGCGTACTCCTTCATGCGTGCCACACTCTCATTTATGCGACACTTCTGTTACCCTTCCCTTCTTACATAATCCAGGGTCAGTTTTGTCGGTGTATTCTCACCGCTTGAAACAGCGAGGTAGCAGAAATCATGGGATACCTCCTAATATCGTGTCGGACCTCCTCTTGCCCGGCCTAGTGCAGCAACTTGACATGGGCTCAACAAGTCGATGCAGGTCCCGTGCAGAGATATTGGGCCTTGCTGCCCCTATGGCGGTCCGTAATTGCGCACGAACTGACCTCTCGACTATACCCCATAAATGTCTGATGGGATTCACGTCGGGCGGTCTGGGTGGCCAAATTATTCGCTCGAATTGTGCAGAATGGCTGCATATGGGCTCCAAGTAGCCAAACATGATCATTTGCAGTCAATGATCGGTTCATCTGGACCAGAGGACACAGTCCATTCCACCTAAACACAGCGCACATCACGAGCCGCGACCAGCTTGCACAGTGCCTTGTTGATAACTTGGGCCCATGGCTTCGCATAGTCTGCACCACACTGCGACAATACCATCTGAGATAGGGACTCATCCGACTAGGCCACCGTTTTCCAGCAGTCTATGGTCGAACCAACATGGTCACGAGCCCACCGAGAGCGCTGCTGGCGATATATCTACATCTACATCTACATGGATACTCTGCAAATCACATTTAAGTGCCTGGCAGACGATTCATCGAACCACCTACACAATTTTCTATTACTCAAATCTCGTATAGCGCGCGGAAAGAATGAACACCTGTATCTCTTCGTACGAGCTCTGATTTCCCTTATTTTATCGTGGTGATCGTTCCTCCTTATGTAGGTCGGTGTCAACAAAATATTTTCGCATTCGGAGAAGAAAGTTGGTGATTGTAATTCTGTGAGGAGATTCCGTCGCAACGAAAAACGCCTTTCTCTTAACGATTTCCAGCCCAAATCCTGTATAATTTCCTTGACACTCTCTCCCATATTTCGCGATGATACAAAACGTGCAGCCTTTCTTTGAACTTTTCGATGTACTCAGTCAATACTATCTGGTAAAGATCCCATACCGCGCAGTAGTATTTAAAAGAGGACGGACAAGCATTGTATAGGCAGTCCCCTTAGTAGGTCTGTTACATTTTCTAAGTGTCCTGCCAATAAAACGCAATCTTCCCGCAACTTTTTCTATGTGTTCCTTCCAATTTAAGTTGTTCGTGATTGTAATAGCTAGGTATTTAGATGAATTTACGGCTTGTAGATTAGACTGATTTATCGCGTAACCGAAGTTTAACGAGTTCCTTTTAGCAGTCATGTGGATGACCTCACACTTTTCGTTATTCAGAGTTAACTGCCACTTTTCGCACCATTCAGATTTTTTTTTTCTAAATCGGTTTGCAATCTGTTTTTATCCTCTGATGACTTTATTAGTCGATAAACGACAGCGTCACCTGCAAACAACCTAAGACGGCTGCTCAGATTGTCTCCCAAATCGTTTATAAAGATGAGGAACAGCAAAGGGCCTATAACACTACCTTAGGGAACGCCAGAAATCACCTCTGTTTTACTCGATGACTTTCCGTCAGTTACTACGAACTGTGACCTCGCTGACAGGAAATCACAAATCCTGTCACATAACTGAGACCATATTCCATAAGCACGCAATTTCAATAAAAGCCGCTTGTGTGGTACAGTGTCAAAAGCTTTCCATAGATCCAGAAATACGGAATCGATCTTAAATCTCTTGTCAATAGCACTCAGCACTTCATGTGAATAAAGAGCTCGTTGTGTTTCACAGGAACGATGTTTTCTAAACCCATGTTGACTGTGCGTCAATAGACAGTTTCCTTCGAGGTAATTCATAATGGCTCAAATGGCTCTGAGCACTATGGGACTCAACTGCTGAGGTCATTAGTCCCCTAGAACTTAGAACTAGTTAAACCTAACTAACCTAAGGACATCACAAATATCCATGCCCGAGGCAGGATTCGAACCTGCGACCGTAGCGGTCTTGCGGTTCCAGACTGCAGCGCCTTTAACCGCACGGCCACTTCGGCCGGCGGTAATTCATAATGTTCGAACAAAATATATGTTCTAAAATCCTGCTGCATATCGATGTTAACGATATGGGCCTGTAGTTTAGTGGATTACTCCTACTACCTTTCTCGAATATTGGTGTGACCTGTGCAACTTTTCAGTCTTTGGGCACGGATCTTTCGTCGAGCGAACGGTTGTATATGATTGTTAAGTGTGGAGCTAAAGCATCAGCATACTCCGAAAGAAACCTAATTGGTATACAGTCTGGGCCGGAAGACTTGCTTTTATTAAGTGCTGTTAGCAAAGGCACACACGTCGGTCGTCTGTTATCATAGCCTGTTACCGCCAATTTCGATTCATTGTCCTGACTACTTTCGTCATGCGTCCCACATTGATTTCTGCGGTTATATCACACAGTGTTGCTTGTCTGTTAGCACTGACAACTCTACATAAACACCGCAGCTCACAGTCGTTAAGTAAATGCCGTCGGCCACTGCGTAGGTCGTTGTGAGAGGCAATGCCTGAAATTTGGTATTCTCGGCACATTGTCGACACTAAAAGTCTCGGAATATTGAACTCCTGAACGATTTCTGATTTACAATAACCCATGTGTCTAGCTCTAACTACCATTCCGCGTTCAAAGTCTGTTAATTCTCGTCGTGCGGCTATAATCACCTCGGATGCTTTTCACACTAATAACCTGCGTACAAATGATAGCTCCGCCAATGCACTACCCTTTTATACCTTGTGTACGCAATACTAACGCTTTCTATAGTTGTGTACATCGCTATCCCATGGTTTTTGTCACCTCAGTATATTTATTGGTACATAGTCATAATGCCTGCTGGTAGTGTTCAACTAAAGTTACCTCTAATATTACTAAACTGCTTCTCCTCCTACGAAATGTCGTTCATCTCGTAAGTGTTTATCCTCCTAGTTCCTCCTTTTGTAATATGAGGGATGTTCAAAACAAAAGGTACGAAACAACACTATGGTTGTAACTGGAGTCTTTATTCAAAAGTAATCACCAGAAGCCTGAGGAGAACTACCCCACTATTTCACGTGCCGAAGGAGTCCTTGTTTCCAGAATTACTGTGGCTGTGATAGGAGACAGTCCTCCACAGTGCCTTTAGTTTGTCGTCTGCGTTGGAGCCCTTTCTTTTGAGAGGTAGTTTTGGCTGACCAAACACAGGGAAGCCGCCGGGCGACTTGTCCGCGCTGCAGAGCGAATGTTCAGGATGCTCCCACTTGGCCATAACACTTTGTCTGACGCTGGAGACGTACGGACGCCCGTTATCGTAGAGCAGAATCACTCCCTGCATGAGTAGCCCAGCCCGTCTGCTGCTAATGGACTTTCGTAGGCTACATAGTGTGTCACGGTACACGTCACTGTTAATACACTCCTGGAAATGGAAAAAAGAACACATTGACACCGGTATGTCAGACCCACAATACTTGCTCCGGACACTGCGAGAGGGCTGTACAAGCAATGATCACACGCACGGCACAGCGGACACACCAGGAACCGCGGTGTTGGCCGTCGAATGGCGCTAGCTGCGCAGCATTTGTGCACCGCCGCCGTCAGTGTCAGTCAGTTTGCCGTGGCATACGGAGCTGCATCGCAGTCTTTAACACTGGTAGCATGCCGCGACAGCGTGGACGTGAACCGTATGTGCAGTTGACCGACTTTGAGCGAGGGCGTATAGTGGGCATGAAAATTGCTCAACACGTGGGGCGTGAGGTCTCCACAGTACATCGACGTTGTCGCCAGTGGTCGGCGGAAGGTGCACGTGCCCGTCGACCTGGGACCGGACCGCAGCGACGCACGGATGCACGCCAAGACCGTAGGATCCTACGCAGTGCCGTAGGGGACCGCACCGCCACTTCCCAGCAAATTAGGGACACTGTTGCTCCTGGGGTATCGGCGAGGACCATTCGCAACCGTCTCCATGAAGCTGGGCTACGGTCCCGCACACCGTTAGGCCGTCTTCCGCTCACGCCCCAACATCGTGCAGCCCGCCTCCAGTGGTGTCGCGACAGGCGTGAATGGAGGGACGAATGGAGACGTGTCGTCTTCAGTGATGAGAGTCGCTTCTGCCTTGGTGCCAATGATGGTCGTATGCGTGTTTGGCGCCGTGCAGGTGAGCGCCACAATCAGGACTGCATACGACCGAGGCACACAGGGCCAACACCCGGCATCATGGTGTGGGGAGCGATCTCCTACACGGGCCGTACACCACTGGTGATCGTCGAGGGGACACTGAATAGTGCACGGTACATCCAAACCGTCATCGAACCCATCGTTCTACCATTCCTAGACCGGCAAGGAAACTTGCTGTTCCAACAGGACAATGCACGTCCGCATGTATCCCGTGCCACCCAACGTGCTCTAGAAGGTGTAAGTCAACTACCCTGGCCAGCAAGATCTCCGGATCTGTCCCCCATTGAGCATGTTTGGGACTGGATGAAGCGTCGTCTCACGCGGTCTGCACGTCCAGCACGAACGCTGGTCCAACTGAGGCGCCAGGTGGAAATGGCATGGCAAGCCGTTCCACAGGACTACATCCAGCATCTCTACGATCGTCTCCATGGGAGAATAGTAGCCTGCATTGCTGCGAAAGGTGGATATACACTGTACTAGTGCCGACATTGTGCATGCTCTGTTGCCTGTGTCTATGTGCCTGTGGTTCTGTCAGTGTGATCATGTGATGTATCTGATCCCAGGAATGTGTCAATAAAGTTTCCCCTTCCTGGGACAATGAATTCACGGTGTTCTTATTTCAAATTCCAGGAGTGTAGTTTTTCCGTGCTTAAGGAATTCGACGAGTATCGGACTTCGGACGACGAATTAAGCGGTGGGCATCACCTTGTCTGCTGAGGGCACAGCTTTGAAATTCTTGGGGCGAGGTGACGACGCGTGCTCCATGGCATCCATGTCTCACTATGCAATCCCAATGCGCCATATGCTAATTTCAACCGATTTGTCGTACATTTGTAAGGTGGGCATGTTATTTTGATTTTTGTAAGTTATCGTTGTGTACATAAGAGAGAGAGCAAGTTATGTTACTGTTAAACAAGCTTTTGTGTTATTGTGGCACAGTCTTTGCCTCTGCGCAGTCTGATACATTCTTAGTAGAAGTGTGGTAGGTGATGGACGTATTCCGTATTCAGTAGTGCTGTGTTGGCTTGTCATTATATCTGTTAGATGAAGAGAGATTTATTCTAAAGAACAGCAAGAATGAATATGATGTATATGCTGTAGGGCGAAAATAACATAAATTTTGAATAATGTTGTTCTCTTATATTTTATTTTTTTAAGAGGCGGAGTTTGAGATAAGACTACATCACTGCGCAGCTAGCTTGTCGGAATGGTGATTGTCAGCTAGTTAACTTAGTTAACCAATGTTGTGTGTGAAGATCAAGCGAAAGTTTATTCTGTCTTTCTGAATACGTACTTCATTCTAAAACCACTGTCTTGGAATATCATTTCACAGGAATAGTTACTCTCCCCATCCCACTGATTAAAGAATGTTTATCATTACGCTTTACCACATTGCACCATGGCACCATGTGGTATGCAACAGTTTAGATATTGTTTGCAAATTTTATTTAAAAAGTAGATATGTAGCTTAGCCGCTGCTTACTTGCTGTTTACTGTTGTGCTTCCGAGAAATCGCCAACAGTTGCCAAGCCGCGAGATAAGTGCAAATTTTCATTAGGGCCAGATAATTATTTTACTTCAGTTGTGCGTTTAATATAAAGACAGATTGTATTCAGACCAGTTACAGTTCAGTTCAAACTTGGTTCTGTTTAGACATAGGTTAGCACACGAGTTTAAATTGGATAACAGTTCGTGGGTACATAGTTTGGGTAATACGTTGACTTTTTATAGAGTGCTAGGCAAATCTGGGTTAAATTTCATACAGAAACACACAGTGGGGAACTTACTCCTTCATTTAAACACTCCTTATACATATGCCTGCAGCGGCAATAGTAACTGACCTCTATTTACATTGTTTGATCTGTTTTAGGATCGGACAATAACTGGGTCAAGCTGATGAACAATTTTAACTAAAACGCTATTCATCAATGATTTCTGTTTATAAGTGACGTATACTGAGTGTCTGACTCTTACAGGTACATGCGAAAGGGGCGAGTTGAGGACAGTGAAACAAGCGAATAATCCTAATAAACAGAGGTCCGAAAAAGAATGCTTTCCCCATTGCGAATTATACACAAGTGCAGTCGTGCCATTGTTAGAACACTGTCTGATGCTAAATTTTTATTGAAACACCGCAAGTGAAGCGTGACTTCCATATAGAACTGCCCTAGTTTGATTTTATCATCATTTCGGCAACTAATTAATGGTAAGTAGTATTTCGATAACAAAAAAATGGTTCAAATGGCTCTGAGAACCATGGGACTCAACAGCTATGGTCATCAGTCCCATAGAACTTAGAACTACTTAAACCTACCTAACCTAAGGACATCACAAAACACCCAGTAATCACGAGGCAGAGAAAATCCCTGCCCCCTGCCGGGAATCGAACCCGGGAACCCGGGCGTGGGAAGCGAGAACGCTACCGCACGACCACGAGCTGCGGACAGTATTTCGATAACAACTGTACCGGTCAAGGCTCACCAATAACGTGGCGTTCCAGGTACACTGGATTCTTTTCTATGGGGGTATTTAAAAGCTTAGGTGTATTCCAGTCCTTTTGACAGTATCGACGGACTCTGGGAACCTATTGTGGATGATTATTAAAGCATTCTGAACATGGCTAGGATATCTGAACGTCTATGGTCATCGATCGGGAGACTAAATGAACCCTGCCACTTGCTTTAATGTGTTTGACCTCAAGTGCATGTCTGAAGTTCGATCCTTGGGAACTCTGCTGCAAGGTGCTCGTGTACTCGGTCGTAATACGTCGTACTGGGGAAACCATTGGTTACGGGGACCATGGTTATTAGGATTATTTGCTTTTTCTATTGGCCTTTACTCGGTCCTTCCACATGTACCTGTAATAAACATCCTTCGTAAAAATGCTTCCTGTCTATTACTGGGTGCTACAATGAAACTCTGAAATTGTTAGGGTAGAGCGTACAGTGCTCACCAACACCCACAAAACATACATCAGATGTGGCAGCGAAGTGCTTGTAAGGTCTACCAGAACTACCAATAGGCTATTGTGCAGGACCAAGGATTAATAATTGCGACTGGTTGAGAAAACCAACAGCTTTAGTATCCAAGAGAATTATAACTGGAAAAAAAAAAAATGTTCAAATGTGTGTGAACCCCTAAGGGACCAAACTGCTTAAGTCATCGGCCCCTAGACTTACACACTACTTAAACTAACTTATGATAAGAACAACACACACACCCATGCCCGAGGGAGGACTCCAACCTCCGGCGGGAGGAGCTGCGCAGTCCGTGACATGGCGCCTCTAACCGCGCGGCCACTCCACGCGGCTTAATTTGATTAGAACCTATTGAAATAAGTATTCAAAGGTTAGCAGTGCTTCAGTATGAGATTCGTATGCCCTATCATATTAAATGCCTAAATATAAAGATACAAATAACAATAGACAATTGAAAATACAGACTGGATTCATCCAAAACGTAGACGATATAAGATCACAATGTAGGCTGCCAAAAGCTGATGCTTCCAAATTTATTTCCCCACTCTCTCTCACATATATGTTGTTGCCAGAGCAGCAGTATCAGCAGTTTTCAACACAAGATCAAAAATCACATTTTTCGTTACCACTATGTCACAGTGAGATGTTATTCACTTAATTTTAATTGTCTTATTCTTATGATGCAAGAGTTTTAATTACTCCTTGGACTTCTTTAATTTGAATGATTTGCCACGTTTTGCATGATGCGTTAACTGGCAGAAGGCCACGTGCTAAATGGAGGTTGCTTATGTACGGATCTCACCAATAATAAACGCGGTAACTATTTTCTCTCTTAATTTTCGAATGTAAATAACTGATTTTCCGTGCAAATTTGTTACCGTCGATGGGCTGTGATCTCAACGTTTCAAGCCAGAAACTGAAACACCATCAAAGTGTTGGCCATAACTGTCCGTAACATCATGGCTACCGTTTTGTGGACTGCGATAAGGATTGTTTATAGTAATTACTTGGGAAAATGTAAATCAATGAATGGCTTATAATACGCACGACGTCTGGACCAATAACTTGAGAAAGTACGTGAGAAGCGAAGTACGTTCCAATAGATGAAGGCATCTTTCGTCAGGACAAGGTACCTGCCAACAAAGACACTGTGGAAAATAGGGGTACGAAGCAAAAGTTGTAGGAACATCCACCCTACTCACCTCACTTAGAGAACACTGATGACTTTCAATTATTTTTGCCTTCTGTGGACCATCAATCATCTGGCCGGTTTGATGTTGTCCGCCACGAATTCTACCTAACACGCACTTTGAAACAATACTACTTCAGTCTCTTCACTGAAAGGTGTGGACCAAGCGCAGAGACAGGTTGTGACGGGATCGCATTCCCTGTATTATGGAAAGCGTAATTTGTATGACATAACCAAGAAGTGGTAAAAAACTGTAAAACTTTCTACCCTGTATTCAGTTGGTATAAATTTAATATAAATGACTAGACCGTGCTGAAAAGGAGTATCTCTGAATTTTCTCATGGTAAAACTTTTAAAACCATTTAAGTAAAAATACATTATTAACATTATACAACTCCGATCTTCATGTCGCCGTATTTATTTCTCAATTATCTGAGAAATCTGGCGTTGCTCAAGTATTTATTTATTCCAATCTTATGTTACTCGATTTCCTCATTCCCCACTCTCTCTCCATCTTCTCTTGTCCTGCTTCTCTGTCTGTCTCCTCCTTCCTCCTCTCTCTGTCAGCCTCCTCTTTCCCTCTCTCTCTACCCGTCCTCACTCTTTTCATTCAGCTTTCATCCCTCCTCTCTCTACCAATCCCCCCTGTCCCTGTCCATCACCTCCATCCCTCACTCTCTCTATCCATCTCCACCACTGAATCTCTCTGTCCACCCTCTCCCCCCCCCCCCCCCCCAACTCACTCTACATCTTCCTGCTCCATCTCCTCCCTCAGTTCGTCTGGTCCTCTCCCTTCTGTCCATCTGCTCCTCCCCCCTCTAACTCCAACCCTTTCCCCCCTCTCAGGTCAATTTCCTGCTTCCCCTCTCTCTGTTCATATCGTCCTCCAGCTCTCTCTGTCCATCACCTCTTTCCCCTATCCCTATGTATCTCCTCCTCTTCCCCTTCTCTGTCCATTTCCTCCTCTCCCCCTGTGTGTTTATCTCCTGCTCCCTCATTTCTCTGCCTGTCTCTTCCTCCTCCAGTTTCTGTCCATCTACTCATCTTTCCTTTCTCTGTACATCTCCTCCTCTCTCCTCCTTCTGACAATTTCTCCTTCGCCTATCTCTGCCCATCTCTTCCTCCTTCTGTCTGTGCCTTTCTCCTCCTTCCCCGTCTCTGTTTGTCCATCTGTTCATCCTCCATTCTCTCTACACGTTATGACATCCACCCCAGTAGGAGGCTAGTGGTTCTTACCCACGTAGTATTTCTTTCCAGATTGTAACTAATATGTGTACTGAATTTGATTGAAAATTTTCAAGAGGTTCAGGATGAGCTCTCTACCTGTGGCTTTGCTCGCATACGCACATCTCAAACACATTTCACACAAATGGAAGATACTTCACGTGTATTTGCACACATATTTCACATGTATGTCTAGTGAATTCCACCCTGCAGTTACATTCTAACGCAGCTTAATGTGTATTACGTCGTATCTTCTGAACTATGGATGTACAATGATACAATTTTGCAGATACAGCCAGTAATGTATGCGCATTCTGCCTGCGAAATGTGTTGTGCAGGATTAGTAGTAGAGAAGTAATAAATTAAAACATCAGTCACGATGAGGCAGTTTCTAACGCGTTAGTAACAAGAAAGTAATAAATTTAAACGTTTTGTTTGGTTCGGTAGTTTTTCACGCACTCAGTGCTTATGACGTCGTATCTCTGGACCTAAGTGTTGCACAGTGATGTACTTTTTCTGATACATTGTGTAGTATATGTGTAAACTGTCCGCAAGACGTGTCACGAATACAGCTTGTAGTAAAAAATAATAAATTAAAACGTATTGCTTCATGTGGAAATTTTGTTGCATAAGCAGCGAAAACGTAGTAAGCGAAAAACCATTTTCTTGTCATCATTTTATGGGGCCGTCAGCGAGAAAATGTTTTGGAACGATTTGAAATAGCGTGTTAAGTTGGTTGCAAGTCTCTGAGTGCTCTCGTTCTCAAATCCTGAATAGCTAAAGTATGTGTCTACCCACGTCGCTGTCTACACTGCTCTTTCACCCTCACCTTCACCATCATGATACGTGCGTGTTCTTACCCCCACAGTGATTGTTTCCAGACAGTAAATGATACGTGTACCAAATTTGGTAGAATTCGGTCCAGTGGTTTTGGAGGAATTGTGCAACATACGTACGAACATACATAAATACACTTTTACAATTTTTTTGGACGTAGTCATACCGAGGACAAATACATCTCTCCCAGCGAGAGACCAGTTTATTGACACCTTCACTGTAGAACGTTTGACTTTATTGATGGAGTCAAAACCTCACCTCTACTCGCACCACTTCATCACTGTCGAAGTGAAGTCATAGAAGGTGGTCTTTAAACTTTGGAGGGAGACGAAAATCGGATGGAGTGAAGTCGGGACTGTGTGGAGGATGATCGATGACAGTGAACGCAAGGCGTTGGATTGTTGCCAATGTCGCAGCGCTAGTGTGTGGTCTGGCATTGTTGTGCGTAAGGAGAGGGTGCTTCATCCGTGGGTGAACTCTATTACAGCTGGCTGTTTCTGATGCACTGACATAGTTACGTAACATACCGCCACGTTACACTCCACAATTCTGAGCCCTTTAGCAGCAGAGGGCTAAAAATAATAGGATTATTCGGAAAGTAAGGAACGGTCAGTCGCGAAATAGAAAAATACAGTGAAAATCTGATGAAGCTTTGCACAGATGCGTTGGGCACTGTGTCTAGTACCTCCGTCGATCGCATTATGTCGCTCTTTTCAGAGCTCAGAGTGAGAACGTAAAGATGGCTAGAAATTAGCGTCTCCCAACAAGTACGAGGCCTGGCGAAAGATTTCACCTGAAGCTATGCAATCCACATAAGATAACTGTCATGCGGTTCGTTCTACACGACAATTCTCGGCTGCACTCTCAGGGGCAATGAAGATGCTGCTCCAGCATTTTCGATGGGAGGTGTTTGATCACCCACAATATGGCCCGTAATTGGCTACCCCTGAGCTTCATCTCTGCTCAAGTGAACCGCTCGCAATGAAGACCCAGACCCAGACCCAGACAACGAGCTGCAGTCCAGAGTAGAAAATGGCCGAAAAACACTGGGAATTGAAAAGTTGGTACAATGCTATTACAGATGTCTAAGTCTGAGCGGCGACTGTGTAGAGAAGTAGCTGGAAGGTGTAGCTAACCGTTGAAAATAAAACAGTTTTGATTTTCGCTGTGGTTTCCATTTGACCACCTATCGCTCCTTAATTTCCGAAGAGCCCTCGTATGTAGACAAGAAGAATAAAAATGTAAAATGTTAATAACGTTTTATTTGAAAAGCTCTAAGAGTTTTCCCCTATCAACGAGGCATATCATGCGAAACAGCAATTCATGAACGTGTTGCGAGGGTGGAAAAAGCTCTACACTTTCAAATAGTTGTCCGCTGCATCTTCCTAGGTATTGAGGGGGCTTTTAGCAATACGACCTTCAAACACATGGTTAAAGTTGGAGAAGAGTATAACATTAAGACCACTAAGTGCAGAAAGATTAAGAAAATGCTGAGTAGGCGAATGGTAGAAGTGATCAAAATCATCAGATGGTGTCAGCAAGAAGGAGATTTGTCTCTATTACTGCGATACCTAGTGATAAATGAATTCATCAGAGAGTTAAATACTAGAGGTTATTTTTGCCAACGACACACAGACTACTTAGTCACAGTAATACTTGGAAAATTTTCAAGTATTGCCAGAAAGATGGAACAATGTGCTCTGGTCATTATGCAAAACAGCTGAAGGAGACAGGGTCTAAGGGGCGGTCCAACGAAAACTGTAGTACTATCGTTCCTGAGGAGTCATATCCAGGGTAAGTAATGGAAAGCTCTTCGACGAATTTCTACCGGTAGAGGCCTGAAAAATACACAGTGTGTCAAACCATTTGTATGAAACTGAAACAGGTGATAGTGGGTCCACGACCGACTATATTGCGACAGGAAACCAATGTTAAGTAACGCATATTTATTGAGTTATGGATATATACAATGAACACGGCATAACAACAGCATAGCTCATAGTAATTGTTGAAAGCGACAATCGCCATTCTCAGTATATGTATTGCAAAGGTTCTGCTGCACTCTCACCGGAACAGGCAGCAGTTGATAAACAGCGTTCACCTATGGTCACCAAACAGACATACTGTACACATCTTAGTTCATAGCACGTGTATCATGTGACGATCGGGTGCATTGAACCGGCACATTAACCTGTGACGCTAATACTCCACTATCCCTGGTGTCAGTTGTCCACTGCATCAGACAGCTTGCGATGTCTCCATTATGAGGTGTGTTACTGTGTACAGTGCATGATGTGTAGTCAAAGATTGAACATTATTCGTCACGAGAGATGGCAGACCCTCATTTAATGTACTTTGCAGCAGGATGTAATGCCATTACGCAACATGAATGTACAGAGAAAGCTTTCCCAATAGGCGTTATCCTAACTGGAGGAAGTTTATCTTCGTGGATACCACTTATGAGAGACGGGGTCGTTAATGTCACAGAGGGCGCTCAGTCCTAACACCAGACTTTGAGGAGTGGTGTTGGATTGTGTGGCTGACCACACAATAAGCACCCGTCCACCAACTTTCACATGAAATTCACACATTGAAGGATCCAGTGTGGAGAGTACTGGTGGACCAAGTATTACACCCCTGTCATAAAGAACGTGAGTAAACACTGGGACCAACGAATTTTTAACCCCGCGTTCACTTCTGTCAATGGATTATCCACCGCAGTGCTGCAGTGCCGAGCTTTGTACAGTTTGTATTGTTCATGGATGAGGTCGCTTTCACCCATGATGGTGTTCTCAGCAGCTGCAACAGCCATGTTTGGTGTGACGACAGTCCCAACGACACCCACATCGGTGGCCACCAGCATCGATTCTCTGTCAACGTGTGGGTGGGCGTTACTGAATATCACATAGTAGGATCTAATTCGCTGCCTCCTGCTAAATATGCTGCTACAATTCTTGGAGACTGTACCTTTTTATGTTCACGAAATGATCACTTTTCGACACCACAGGTCACCAGCCCACTTTGGTGTTAATGTCCATGAGCACCTCAACCACAAGTTGCCTCATTGTTGGATTGGAATGGGAGGTGCTGTCCCAGCGCGATCGCCGGATCTCACAACTCTGTACTTTTCCTCTGGGGTTAGGTCAAAAGTGTGGTATACGAAACGAATGAAAACTTGCTTGTTAGGGTCCAAGCTACCAATCTCCTGGAACAGCAGTAACCAGGAATCTCTGAGAGAGTGCGGCTGAACTTCACGCACTGTTTTCATGCATTCGTTGAGACTGGCGGCCATCACTTTGAGCAGTTGCTATGATCTACGTTGTTGTTATGCGGTGTACACTGTGCGTGTCCATAACACAATAAATATATATTTGCGTCCATTGGTTCCTATCTCAACAGAATCGGTTGGGGAGCCACTGTCACCTGTTTCAATTTGGCAAAAAAGTTATAAGTGCTCTGTATGTTCCAAGGAGAAAGGTGCTGCCACGTGCACCAGAAGGGCCTGTGGTAAAAACTGTTGTCCGAGTCCCAGGAGTATGTACTAGATAAACATTTTTTTAGTAAGGCCTAAGACCACTGTTGTTTAGTCTCTTTGTGCGAATCCATCAGATCATATCAAGTTATTCATTTGACATAAACCTCGTTTCGAATTCTATACTATTGAGCTACTAATTTGTTTAAATATGTCAGTGGAATGCATTTCCTCATCGGAGTGGTAGCCTGGGCAACTTTAAATTATTCAGTTCAGAAGTATCAAGTTGACAATGTTTCACTACTATAACTGAATGATGAAGCTTAGTTGCGTTATTAAACTTTATCCACGGAATATCACCTAGTAGGACCTAATTCGCTGCCTCCTGCTAAATATGCTGCTACAATTCTTGGAGACTGTACCTTTTTCTGTTCACGAAATGATCTCTTTTCGACACCACAGGTCACCAGCCCACCAGAGAGAGAGAGAGAGAGAGAGAGAGAGAGAGAGAGAGAGAGAGAGAGATACTTTACGGAGTTCAGGAACCTGTACAGAAAATTGGAATATGGATCAACGTAAACGTCATTTCCGCCCTTTTTGCTCATGAGAACCACACGTTGCTTGTTGTACCACCATACAGCGAGACCTTCACAGGTGGTGGTCCAGACTGCTGTACACACTGCTACCTTTAATACCCAGAAACATGTCCTCTTGCATTGATGCATGTCTGTATTCGTCGTGGTATACCATCTACAAGTTCATCAAGGCACTGTTGGTTCAGATTGTCCCACTTTTCAACTGCTATTAGCCGTTGATCCCTCAGAGAGGTTGGTGGCTCACGTCGTCCATAAACAGCCCTTTTCAATCTATCCCAGGCGTGTTCGATAAGGTTCATGTCTGGAGAACATGCTGGCCACTAGTCGGTCGATGTCGTTATCCTGAAAAAAGTCATTCACAAGATCTGCACGATGGGGGCGCGAATTGTCGTCCATGAAGACGAAAGCCTCGCCAGTATGCTGCGATATGGTTGCACAATCGGTCAGAGGGAGGCATTCATATCGTACAGCCGTTACGGCGCCTTCCATGACCTCCATACTGCCAACCCAAAACAGCAGGGAATCTCCACGTTGCTGCACTCGCTGAAAAGTGTGTCTAAGACGTTCAGCCTGACCTGGTTGCCTCGAAACACGTCTCCGACGACTGTCTGGTTGAAGGCATATGCGACACTCATCTGTGAAGAGAACGTGATGCCAATCGTGAGCGGTCCATTCGGCATGTTGTTGGGCCCATCTGTAGCGCGCTGCATGGTGTCGTGGTTGCATAGATGGACTGGAGTTGTGCATCATCGAGCCTTTTGCCCACAGTTTGAGTCGGCACACGACATCCTGTGGCTGCACGAAAAGCATTATTCAACATGGTGGCGATGCTGTCAGGGTCCCTCCGAGCCATAATCTGTAGATAGCGGTCATCCACTGCAGTAGTAGCCCTGAAAGAGGAAGGTCATTGACTGTTCCAGTATCTCTGTATGTGCTCCACGTCCGAACAACATCGCTTTGGTTCACTCCGAGACACCTGGACACTTCCCTTGTTGAGAGCCCTTCCCGGCACAAAGTAACAACGCGGACGATGATCGAACTGCGGTATTGACCGTCTAGGCATAGTTGAACTACAGACAACACGAGCCGTGTACCTCCTTCCTGGTGGAATGAATGGAATTGATCGCCTGTCGGACCCCCTCCGTCTAATAAGCGTTGCTACATCTTTGGGCGGGTTTAGTAACATCTCTGAACAGTGAAAGGGACTGTAACTGTGGTACAATATCCGTAGTCAACGTCTATCTTAAGGAGTTCTGGGAACCAGGGTGATGCAAAACTTGTTTTGATGTGTGTATATACGCATTTCACTGATGCGCAAACATTGGTTATAAAGTTGTGCTAAGGAAGTGGTTACGTACACTAATTTTATAAGAGTACTTTGATAATTCTCGCAGCCACATTTGTTGCATAATGAATATATACTGAATCGTGATGTGTCAGATTTAATTGTGTTAATGAGATGTGTTCTAACCGTTTTCGTAGTTAACTCGTGAGATAGATCAATGTTAGTGACGCATCATATCAATTTATGTTTTCCATGCTGACGCCATAATGCGAGATAGATCAATGTTAGTGACGCATCATATCAATTTATGTTTTCCATGCTGACGCCATAATGCATGACCAAAACCGATAGTAGTAATAAAGAAAGATTAATAAAGCTCTGTGTCAAGCATTTTACAAAATACGTTCTGCTGTTCGAAGTCGTCTGTAAAAACTGCTCAGAACAGATCAACATATCAATTAATATCAACTACAATAGTCCGACCACAAGTGTGGGTTCATTGATTGCTCTAGGAAATGGCTCATCTGAGCTACTACGTGTGCAATATCAATTCACTTTACTACATGAATTAATATGAAGATTTACTTAATTTGATAGTCTATCGTGTGCAAGCCCCTTCATCTCCGAATAATTACTGCAATCTACATCCATTTGAACCTGCTTGTTATATTCATTCCTGGGCTTACCAGTATGATGTCTCTGGACAAGTCCTATGAACCGATCCCTTCTTTTCGTCAAGTTGTGTCATAAAGTTATTTTTTCCCCAATTCGATTCATTACCTTCTCCTTAACTATTTAATCCACGCATATAATATTAACCATTCTTCTGTAGCACTACATTTCAAAAGCTACTATTCTCTTCCTGTCTGAACTACTTATTGTCCACGTTTCAACTTGTGTACAGAGTTACGACAAGTACCTTCGGGAAGGTCTTCCTAAAATTTAAATTTTTATTAGATGCTAAGAAATATCTCTTATTTAGAGAAGCTCTCCTTGCAGTCACCAGTCTGCATTTTACATCCTCTCTGCTTTGGAAATTACAAATTATTTTTAAGGAGCGAGGTGGCACTTGGTTAGCACATTGGACTGGCATTTTGGAGGACGACGATTCAAACCCGCGACTGGTCATCCTGATTCAGGTTTTCCGTGGGTTCCCAAAATTGTCTCAGGCAAATGTCGGGATTATTCCTTTGAAAGGGAGTGGCCGACTTCCTTGCCCGTCCTTCCCTGACCCAATGGGACTGATGACCTCGCTGTTTGGTCCCCTCCCCCAAACCAATCAAACAACAAACCAATCAAATTATTTTGCTGCCCAAATAGGTAATTCATCTACTACCTTTAGTGTTTCATTTGCTAATCTGATTCACTCAGCATCGCCTGATGTAATTCGAATACACTCCATTATCAGTGTTTTACGTACGTCAGTTAAATTCAGCACGGCAGAACAAATAGCCTAACGCGTTAAGCTGCCTACCTGTGGGAAACGGGGAGAGGTACCGGCCCCGCATCTAATCCACCCGACGGATTAGCGAAGAAGATCGGTGTGTTGGCCAGCCTGGATGTGGTTTTTAGTGAGTTTCCCATATCCGACTAAATGAACATGCGGCTGATACCCATGTTCCGCCTCAAAACACGATTCACAAGTATTTAGACAATGATAGGTGGAGGGGCGGGGGCAGGGTGGGCATCTGGCCACCTACCACCACTAATAATGCCAAATCCGAAATAATATGCTGACCTCATGGAGACACGAGGTACGGTCAGGAAGAAGAATTGGATTGGATATCGCGTGCTTTATCCGAGGATTTCTACTGAGCTTTTTCTTTTTGCCTATTTCATCCTCTTCTGCTTTCACTATTTCATCTTTCAAAGCTACCAATTCGTCTTCTAATGTGCTCCTCTCACGTGTTTCAGTAGCTGTTGTCTAATGGTCCTTCTGAAACCAACTCTCTCTTGTTCTTTAAATATTTTTCCCATGTCCTTAATTTTCTACCTTTTTGCGATATTTTCAGTTTAAATCTTGAGTTCTTAACCAATAAATTATGGTCAGCAGCTACATATTCCCCTGAAAATACCTCACAGCTCAGAATCTAGTTTCGAAACCTTCGTCTTACCATTACGTAACCTATGAGGAATTTTCGTGTCTCCATTCTCTTGCACGCATACAACCTCTTCACGACTTTATTCAAGCTTTAGCGAGGATTAGATGTTCTTTGGGGGATCCTATCAAGTGGCTTCCTCCGTCATTCCTTCTACATCCTACACATACACAGATACTCAGCAAAGCACCTTACGGTGCGTGATGGAGGGTACACTACAACTACTAGTCATTTTCTTTACTGCTCCACTAGCGAACAGAACGAGGGAAAAACGATTATCTTTATGCCTCCGTATTAGCCCTAATATCTCGTATCGTATCTTCGAGGACCTAACGTGCAATGTATGTTGACGGCAGTAGAAGCATTGGACAGTCTACTTCTAATACCTGTTCTCTAAATTATCTCGATAATGGTCCTGGGAAAGAACGTTGCCTTCCCTCCATTTGAGTTCTGAGGCATCTCCATAAGACTTACGTGATGTTCGAGCCTACCGGTAACAAATCTAGTAGCTCGCCTCTGAACTGCTTCGACCCAAACGGTCGAGCAGTATTCAAGACTAGATCGCACCAGCGTCCTATACAGGGTGGTTTATTGATAGTGACTGGGCTAAATATCTCACGAAATAAGCATCAAACGAAAAAATTACAAAGAACGAAACTCGTCTAGATTGAAGGGGGAAACCTGATGGCACTATGGTTGGCCCGCTAGATGGCGCTGCCATAGGGCAACGGATATCAACTGCGTTTTTTTTTTAATAAGAACCCCCATTTTTTATTACATATTCGTGTAGTACGTAAAGAAATATGAATGTTTTAGTTGGACCACTTTTTTCGCTTTGTGATAGATGACGCTGTAATAGTCACAAACGTATAAATACGTGGTATCACGTAACATTCCGTCAGTGCGGATGCTATTAGCTTCGTGATACATTACCCGTGTTAAAATGGACGTTTTAGCAATTGCGAAAATGGTCGATATCGTGTTGATGTATGGCTGTTGTGATCAAAATACCCAACGGGCGTGTGTTATGTATGCTGCTCGGTATCCTGGACGACAGCATTCGAGTGTCGGGACCAGTCGCCGGATAGTGACGTTATTTAAGGAAACAGGAAGTGTTCAGCCACATGTGAAACGTCAACCACGACCTGCAGCAAATGATGATGCCCGAGTAGTTGTTTAGCTGTTGTCACGGCTAATCCGTACATCAGTGGCAGATAATTTGCGCGAGAATCGGGAATCTCAAAAACGTCGGTGTTGAGAATGCTACATCAACATCGATTGCACCCGTACCAAATTTCTAAGCACCAGGAATTGCATGTCGACGACTTTGGACGACGTGTACAGTTCTGTCACTGGGCACAAGAGAAATTACGGGACGATGACAGATTTTTTGCACGCATTCTGTTTAGCGACGAAGCGTCATTCACTAACAGCGGTAACGTAAACCGGCATAATATACACTGTTGGGCAACGGAAAATCCACGATGGCTGTGACTAGTGGAACATCAGCGACCTTGGCGGGTTAATGTATGGTGCGGCATTATGGGAGGAAACATAATTGGCCCCAATTTTATCGATGGCAATCTAAATGGTGCAATGTATGCTGATTTCCTACGTAATGTTTTACCGATGTTCCTACAAGATGATTCACTGCATGACAGAATGGCGATGTACTTCCAACATGATGGATGTCCGGCACATGGCTCGCGTGAGGTTGAAGCAGTATTGAGTAGCATATTTCATGACACGTGGATTGGTCGTCGAAGCACCATACCATGGCCCGTTCATTCACCGGATCTGACGTCCCCGGATTTCTTTCTGTGGGGAAAGTTGAAGGATATTTGCTATCGTGATCCACCGACAACGCCTGACAACACGCGTCAGCGCATTGTCAAAGCGTGTGTGAACATTACGGCAGGCGAACTACTCGCTGTTGAGAGGAATGTCGTTACACGTATTGTCAGATGCACTGAGGTTTTTTTTTTTTTTTACTTTATTGTAATTTTGATACCTGATCAACCAGGTAGGCTGGCAGCAGCACAATACGCCGCTCTTCAGCCGAAGATAGCACAATGATATAAAGAGAGAAGATACATGACTTAGAAAAACGGCGGGAAAAAACAGGAGACACAAGAACATAAAAGCACAAGAAGCCGTTCACACTTGATGACAATCCACACTAGGAACTGGAGACCCGACGCACGAACACTGAAGAAGACGATGGCACTGGTGAACAATGGAGCGTGACGGCGAAACTGAACACTAAACAAGACGGCACACACGATACACTGATGGCGGTGATCTCCGGCGCGCGAATGTCCACTGAGCGTGTGCGAGTCCGGGGACCTGCCAAGAGGGGAACAGGGGTGAGGAGGGGGAGAGGGGAGGAAAAGAGGATGCCACGGCTTAGGAGACGGGGACAGGAAGATAGGGACAGGGGAGGGGAGGCCCGGGGGACGAGGGACGAGAAAAGGAGGAGGGAGGGAAAAGGGAGAGAAGGGAGGGAGGGTGCCCAGAGGAGTAAGCACAGGAGGAGGGTGGGAGGATCAAAGTTGGTAGGAGGGGTGGATGGAGGGGAGGAGGGCATCATCAGGGAGAGGGAACTGGCGGAAGCCACCTTGGGAGAGGGTAAGGAGGGTGGAGAGATGGAGACCGGGCGGGACGTGGGAAGTGGGAATACAGGCGCGGCAGCGGGCGGGGGTGGGAGAGGAGCGGGGAGACGAGCGGGTGAGGAGGATCAAGTTTATGGGAGGTGTACAGGATCCGTATCCTTTCAAGGAAAAGGAGGAGGTGGGGGAAGGGGATGAGATCATACCGGATCCGTGTGGGGGAGGGGAGACGGATGCGATAGGCGAGGCGGAGAGCATGGCGTTCCAGGATTTGGAGGGATTTATAAAAGGTAGGGGGAGCGGAGATCCATGCTGGATGGGCATAACAAAGGATAGGGCGGATGAGGGATTTGTAGGTGTGGAGGATGGTGGAGGGGTCCAGACCCCACGTGCGGCCGGAAAGGAGCTTGAGGAGACGGAGGCGGGAACGTGCCTTGGCTTGGATTGTCTGGAGATGGGGAGTCCAGGAGAGGCGACGGTCGAGGGTGACGCCAAGGTACTTAAGGGTGGGAGTGAGGGCGATGGGTCGGCCATAGACGGTGAGATAGAAATCAAGGAGGCGGCAGGAAGGGGTGGTTTTGCCCACAATGATCGCCTGGGTTTTGGAAGGATTGACCTTGAGCAACCACTGGTTGCACCAAGTGGTGAACCGGTCAAGATGGGATTGGAGAAGGCGTTGAGAGCGTTGCAGGGTGGGGGCAAGGGCAAGGAAGGCGGTGTCATCGGCAAACTGGAGAAGGTGGATGGGGGGTGACGGTGGTGGCATGTCCGCCGTGTACAACAGGTACAGAAGGGGGGAGAGGGCGGAGCCTTGGGGCACACCGGCGGAGGGGAAAAAGGTGTAGGAATCGGTGTTATGGATGGTGACATAGGAAGGACGGCGGGAGAGAAAGGAACCGATCAGACGGACGTAGTTAATGGGAAGGGCGAAGGTTTGGAGCTTGAAGAGGAGACCGGAATGCCATACGCGGTCATAAGCGCGTTCGAGGTCAAGAGAGAGGAAGATTGCGGAGCGACGGGAATTGAGCTGTTCGGAAAGGAGATGAGTGAGGTCAAGGAGAAGATCGTCGGAAGAGAAGGAGGGCCGAAAGCCACACTGGGTAACGGGAAGGAGGCGGTGTTGGCGGAGATGCTGGTGGATGCGGCGGGAGAGGATAGATTCCAGGACCTTGCTGAAGACCGAGGTAAGGCTGATGGGACGGTAGGAGGAGACGGCGGACGGCGGTTTGCCAGGTTTAAGGAACATGAGAATACGAGAGGTTTTCCACAGGTCGGGGTAGTAACCGGTGGACAGGACTACATTGTAGAGCCTGGCCAGGGTGGAGAGAAAAGAGACAGGAGCTTCACGAAGGTGACAGTAGGTGACACGATCGCGACCAGGAGCGGTGTTGGGCTTCGTGCGGAGTGTAGCAATGAGATCCTGTGTAGTGATAGGAGTATTGAGGTCTGTGTGTGCAATGTTGTCCAAGTACTGGAAACCAGGTGCGAGGGGAGGGACAGAGGTGTCAGTTCGATCGCGGACATCCGGGAAGAGGGAGTAGTCGAACTGGGGATCATCGGGGATGGAAAACACATCGGACAGGTAGGAGGCAAAGTGGTTAGCCTTACTAAGGGCGTCAGGGAAGGGGTGATCATCATGGAGAAGAGGATAGTAGGGGGAGGGCTTAGTTCCGGTAAGGCGACGGAAGGCGGACCAGAACTTGGACGAGTTTATAGGGAGGGTAGCATTTAAACGGGCGCATGTCTGTCGCCAGTCCCGGCGTTTCTTAGCCGCGAGCAAATTACGAATGTGTCGCTGGAGTTGCCGGTGGCGTCGTAGTGTGTCCGGGTCACGCGTGCGGAGGAAGGCACGGTAGAGACGACGGGATTCACGGAGGAGGAGGACGGCCTGTGGGGGTAAGGTAGGATGGTGGGGGTGGATGGCAACAGTAGGGACGTGGGCCTCCATGGCCTCAGACAAGGTCTGCTGGAGAAAGGAGGCGGCACGGGTGACATCATCGGGAAGGCGATAGGTGAGAGGGTGGCTATCGACCTGGGTGGAGAGGGCATCCCGGTAGGCATTCCAGTTGGCACGGGAATAGTCATGGACGTACTTAGGGGGAGGGTCATTACGAGGATCAGGGTGGGGGCGACGACCGTCTGAAACGGTGAGGAGGACAGGGAGATGGTCGCTACCAATAGGCTCCAGGACATCCACCGTAATGCGACCAAGGAGGTTGGGGGAGGAGAGAAGTACATCGGGAGTGGAGTTGGATTCGGGTCGGGTGTGCGGGGGATGGGGATGAGGTCGCCTTGAAGGGAGGAGAGGAACCGATGCCACCGCCGTAACTGGGCAGCGGAGCGACTATGGATGTTGAGGTCGGCGGCGATCATGTCGGAGGAGAAGGTACGGTCAATGTGGGAGAGGAAGTCGAAAGGAAGAGGGGCGTTGGGGCGGACATAGATGGTGGCACAGGTAATGGTAAGGCCGGGGAAGAAGAGACTAAGGATCAGGTGTTCGGTGGGGTCGGGAAGGAGAGGTTGGAGCCGAACGGGGATCTGGCGGTGGTGACCAATGGCCACTCCGCCACGCGCAACTGGGAGGGGATTATTGGAGCGGTGGAGGAGATAGGGGGAGGTGTGGATGGAGTGGTGGGGTTGGAGGAAAGTTTCATTGAGGAGGAAGGCATCCACACGGTGGGTAGCAAGGGTGTGCAGGAAGAGGTTCTTGTTGGCGGGAAGGGAGCGGATGTTGTTGAAAAGGATACGGTGCTGTCGCGCCATGACAGGGATTTAGACGAGGGTGTCAAGACGGGAGAAGGTGAAATGGGCCTGGTTGTTGGAATAGGTGGCGTACATTTTAAGGTGAAAAATGGAACGGGCGGCGAGGGAGATCTGTTGGAGGGTGTGGGGGCGCTGAAAGGGATGAACATTCTGGAGGACGATGGTGAGGAACCTGATGATGTCCTCAGCGGTGGGTGGGGGACGAAGGGAATTGCCAGGAGGGGTGGGGGCGTCCAGAGGATGGACAGGTACGGTGAGTTCAGGAGTGGTTGGAGGGGGTCGGGCTTTACACTTTTGGGAGTAGGTGGGATGAGGGAGACTGCAGGTATTACAGGAGGGAGGGGATTGGAGGTTAGGGCACTGCCGGAGGAAGTGCGCTTGCCGACAATGCGGGCAGGTGGGGGCCTCGTGGCACTCAGCTGTGGGGTGCGCATTATAGCGCAGACACCTCTGGCAGCGCAGGGATTGAGGAGGGGAACGGGAGGGGTCGACCTTGTACCGCTGGTGGAAGAGGAGGGCACACTCCTTCAGGAGACGGTCAATGGAGGGGGCGTCCTCAGAGAAAACCCGCATAAGGCGGGTGGGGCCGCTCGAGTTGAAAATGTGGCGGACCGCCCGCACCTCCAGCGTGGGATGGGCCTTGAGCTCCGCCAACACCTCCTCCTCCGTGATCGACGGACTGAGCCGCGTGATCACGGCGGTGAGGGTCGGCGGGCGACGCGGGGCTTGGGGTTGGCGGGTAGGAGATGGAGAAGGAGCAGGGGTAAGGGAGGCGTTGGGACCAAAACGGGTGATGGGAAGACGGGAGAGGATGTCAGTATGGAGGGTTGGGCTGGGGGAGGAGATGAGAACAGAATCCCGTCTGGGAGTAAGGAGAGAGATGGGGTCACCAGGGAAATGTTGGCGGAGGAGGAGGGAGAGGTTCCGGGCCTCGAGAAAGGAAGGATCGGGATGGGACAGGAGATATTTGAATAAACTGGGGGGGGGGGAGGAGGAGGAGGAGGAGGAGGTGGGAGCAGGGCCAGGTGGGGAGACATCCATGGCACCCTGGGGGGGGAGATGGAGGTCGGGGCAGGGCCTTTTTGGGAGCGGAGGAGGTGGGGGTGCCACTGGGGCGTTTGACGGCGGCAGAAGTGCGGGTGGTGACATGAGGGACGGGAGCGATGGGGAGGTGGTGGGAAGGGACAGGTCCCGGCGTGGACGCAGCAGTCGGCGCCGGAGATGGTGACGGTGAAGGCGATGGCGAAGGCGATGGTGACGGCGAAGAGGATGACGGTGGTGGCGGTGATGGCGAAGGCGACGGCGAGATCTGGGCGTGGACAGTGGCCCGACGGGCCACCACCCTAGCCGGAGCTGCAGTGACAGGCTGGTGGAGTGGGGGGAAAGGGTCAGAACGAGAGGAGCGAGAGGAAGAAGGGGGAGAGGGGGCGACAAACAGCGAGGGCGAAGGGAGAGTGAGGAGAGGTTGGATGGAAGGAGGGGGGTGTGACTGGGCACACCAAGTTATAGTAGTGGAGGCGGCGGAAGGTGAGGTGTAGACGATGGCGGTGGTGGTAGTGGTGGCGGTGGTGGTGGGGGCGGACATGATGACAGGGAGAAAAAACGCACAGCACGAAAAGGAAAGGACACAAATGGAACAGACGAAGACGAAGACCCAGACGAAGACGAAGACGCAGACGAACGAAGACCAGGATCGGACGACCAGGGACGGCGACGGCGACGGCGACGGCGACGGCGACGGCGACGGCGACGGCGGGCGGCAGGAACGCCGCAGCTGCTGCTGCCACGGACGGGGCCGGGGCCGGGGCTGCTGCTGCTGCTGCTGCTGCTGCTGGCTGGACCGCTGCTGCTGCTGCCACAGGAGGAGGACTGGCTGGCTGGCTGGCTGGCTGGCTGGGAACGGGACGGCTGCTGCTGCTGCTGCTGCTGCTGGACCGCGGCGGCTCTGCTGGGCTGGCTGGCTGGCTGGCTGGCTGGCACCTGGAACACCTAGCACTTCGATAAGCGCTGGAATTGCACTATCGAAGGGCGGCAACCTTTCGGTGTACCGCCGGAGATGCACTGAGGTTGTCGGACATCATTTTGAGCATTTACAGGTATTAACGCTGTAAGAGATGCGTTCTCAGAAATGATAAGTTCACAAAGGTACATGTATCACATTGGAACAACCGAAATAAAATGTTCAAACGTACCTACGTTCTGTATTTTAATTTAAAAAACCTACCTGTTACCAACTGTTCGTCTAAAATTGTGAGCCATATGTTTGTGACTATTACAGCGCCATCTATCACAAAGCGGGCCAACCATAGCGCCATCTGGTTTCCCCCTTCAAGCTAGACAAGTTTAGTTCTGTGTAGTTTCTCCGTTTGACGCTTATTTCGTGAGATATTTGGCCCGGTCACGATCAATGGACCACCCCGAATAAGATCTCCTTTACATATGAACCACTCTTTCCTAAAATGCTGCCAATAAACCTAAGTCGACCATTCGCCTACTCTACCACAGTCCTCACATCCCTTTGCAACGCTACGCCCAGACATTTAAAAGCTGCGACTATGTCAAGCAGTACACTAATTATGCTGTATCCGAACGTTAAACGTTGGTTTATCCTACTCATTAGCATCAATTTACGCTTTCCCACATTTACAGCTATCTGCCATTCATCACATCAACTAGAAATTTTGTCTAATTCATCTTGTATCTTCCTACAGTCACTCAACTTCGACACTTTGCCGTACACTACAGTATCATGAGTAAACAACCGCAGATTGATGCCAAGTCATTTATGTTTATAGAGAACAACAGCCGTCCTATTACACTTCGCTGGGGCACTCCTTGGAGATACCCTTGTCTCTGATAAACACTCGCCGTCGAGCACAACATACTGGATTCTATTACTTAAGAAGTAGTCGAGCCACTCACATACCTGTGAACTTATTCCATATGCTCGTATTTTCATTAACAGCCTGCAGTGGGGCAGCGTATCAAATGCTTTCCGGAAATCTAGAAATGTGGAACTTGCCCTTCATCCGTAGTTCGCAGTACGCGATGTGAGTTTCGCACGAGCTATGCTTTTTGATTCGGAGACATGATTCTTAGTCTGAAGAAAGTTTATTGCACTGAAACTTAGAATATGCTCAATGATTCTGCAGCAAACCGAAGTTAGAGACATTGATCTGTAATTCTGCTGGTCCATTTCCTTTCCTTTTCTTTTGTCCATGTTCTCCTACTATTTTTCATTTTTTTCCTTATCCTATCATCGAATTCCAGTCCTCCATCAGAATTAAATTCTGGTCTCCCTTAACTATCTAAATAATATCCTTTATTCGTTTATACTTTTTTCCAATTTGTTCATCATCTGCGGAGCTAGTTCTACTATTGTGGTGGGCTTAGTGTCTGCCTCTCCTTGGCTTTGATAATGCGTTCACTTTGCTGTTCGTAGAAGCTAGCCAGAATTCTTATTATCTTATTCATTATTAGACCTACTCATTCGTCCAAGAATCCTTTCTGTTAACGCAGTCCACTAATTCCCACTATATAAAATTTCAACTCGTCAATTTCCCATTCTAAATTGTCTAGCCTTCCTTCCCAATTAAGTCATCAAACATTCCGCGACTTGTAGAACGCCAGTTCTGTTTTTCCTTGTGTAGACATGCTCTACAATAGTCTCCGCAAGTAAATACTAAGGGCGGACTCTTTCATCTCCGCATATTTTACTCAAGAGTATCATTTAACCATACAGTAGAGCTGCATGTCCTCCGGAAACGTAAGGGTTGTAGTTTCCCCTTGCTTACAGCTGTTGGCAGTACCAGCACAGCAACGCCTTGTCGGCTGATATTACAAGGTCAAATAAGTCAATGATCCACACTGTTGCCCCTGCAACTATTGAAAGCCTCCTGCCTCTGTTCAGGAACCACACAGATACCGCTCCGCTATGGTTGCACCTACGGTTCGGCTATCTGTATCGTTGAAGCACATGAGCCACTCTATCTCGGCAAGATGGGTGGTCCATTAAATGCTCGGCAGGGCCAACGATGATTAGAGAGAAGGTGGGAGGGGGGGGGGGAGGTATTTCGAGACGTCTTGACTCCCACAGGAATGCCCTTGCTGCTTATTATTTGTGTCAATAACTTAATACTGAGGGGGTCATTAGAAGACCAGCCGTGCGGGATTAGCCGAGCGGCCTAAGGCGCTGCAGTCATGGATTGTGCGGCTGGTCCCGGCGGAGGTTCGAGTCCTCCCTTGGGCATGGTTGTGTGTGTTTGTCCTTAGTATAATTTAGGTTAAGTAGTGTGTAAGCTTAGGGACTGATGACCTCAGCAGTTAAGTCCCATAAGGTTTCACACACATTTGAACATTTTTATAACCAGGATCTCACATATGTTTGCATTATATTTTATTCCACACTGTGTCGTAGTTTCTTCCGAAGTTTCGAGCTATTACTGAATGTCTTCCTCCCTTGATGATTATCATCCACGAACACCACTGCTTTCATCTTCTCTTCTCGAGCTTTTTCTGTCACCTTAGCCATTATCTCATTCAAGACGACAATGAAGAAGAGAAGTGAGCATGCACTACCCTGTTTCATACAACTTGGTTGCTGGAACCAGTCGGTCCTTTCGTTTCCCACTTTCACACAACTCAGACTTCTACAGTACATCTGCTTTCACCTCCTTGTCTCTCTTTTGCCTCGTAGAAGGCCAACCCTTCGTCCAAGCCGTGGGAGGCGAGCAACGCCGCATGGCTTACAGGGGTGAAGTACAGGGTGGGGGTGGGGGGGACTTGGAGTACCCTGGGGCCGATATTGCAGCTGTGAAGGTCTTGTAGGCTAACGGGGATTCTGGTTTAGCTGTGCCAGGCCTAACTAGCCGACAGTGGATCAAGTACGAGCTTCGAACAAGCAAACTAACCGACATAAGAATCGACTGTTTTTACATTGCACCTAACACTCATTTTACGGGACGTACTCCACTAACGTAACATGTTATGCAGACTTCCAGATACTCTCTAACGGTCTCAAGGTCGCAAACCCCAAAAAGTGTTTTTCACCCACACTTCGTATTCAATCCACACAATTTTAGATACTTGTAAGCGGTGTCTTCTTACTTGTAACGAAGAAGTCTGAGTTTTAAGTAATTTTCTGAAGTTCGGAAAACGTTAAAGATACTGATTTGAAACTTAATCAACTACCGTTGTGCTGTACAACATGGTTGCGTAAAGTTTCATTAAAACTGGCTTATTGAAACGGATACAGAAAGGCTCACGTGTTGGGGTAGGATATAGCGTTTCGATTACAGTGTCACGTACCGCAGTTTACCATCTCATACGTGCTTAGCATGGGAAGAGGCCACAAGGGCGCGTCTTCACGCAGAAACTGCAGAGTCACTCAATGCTGCAGAATACATATGGCCACGCCACATGTTCTTGTGATTGTGTCGACAGAATAACAGTACAATTCGCCGTTTTTTCACGACTGCGCGCGCTTAACGCCACCCGCCCATTCCGGCGAGTACCAGCATCCGCCCGGCTGCGCACCCGTCTGCTCCACTGGGCCGCTCGCCGCCGAGCACGTAACCGGTTTGCGCCCACGGTCCGTCACTCGCGTATTTTATTTCGCCACTAATTTCAATAAAACGGAAACAAAGGAAGAGCTTCCTGTTCGCGCTGTCGCCCGCTGTAGGACCATTTGCACGGCCCAGTTGAGTTGGCTCACGAGTCTTGAAATTGGCATGGAGTGCGCTTCGGTAAAAACGAAAGCCGAATTAGCTGGTGACTAGGCGGCAGGCTGCAAGCGAACGCCTTCGTGCAGTCGATATTCTCCTGTAAAAACTACGAGTCGTCGCCTCCCTATTTTGAAGAAGGAGATTGCTCGGCAAAGAAGAGGTAGGACACCGTTTGTGAGCTGTGTATCTACAGGATCTCCACAAACGTCATGCACAGTCTTCAAGCAGTCGACTAGCGTCCACCTAACATGGGTCTCAGAGGCATTGACATTAGTCTGTGAATGTTTACTGACGGGTAAGGTCCCATTCGAATTAAAGTTGTTGTGCCCACTCTAATAGATTTACAGCACCAATTACCTTTCAAAGCATTAAAAAAATTATTGTCTACCGACTTATAATTTGGTGCCAGACGTGCTACCATATTTCATTAGTGACAATTAGAAATCAGAACTTAGCTTTAAACTCACCAACGAGTCCGATGACATCATCTCCAAACTTGCCCCCTACTTGCACTCGAGACTCGATTCGGGCGTCTCCTCCTCCGCTCATCTAAATGAAAACTCCTCATTTAAGTCTGTTGTCGGTTACAAGTGGATTCGTCCTTTGTATAAAAGAGAGCAAAAACACGAGTTCACAAGTACAGCCGCGGACTCGCAGCACTGCCGCTACAAACCCATCCGTTCGCATGACGATTATTATGAGTATATACTAGTAAAGCGACTGATCGATTAGCAGTGAATATTGTTCTGTTAATATATAGAGTGTTAAGGTTACAAGTGCAGATACTGTTACTAGTGACTGAGGACAGTCTACTGAAGAACATTACGTCAGTATTTACTTCATTTGCAAATTAACGATTATGGCTATTAGTAGTATCTTTTTTAGTTGAGTTAGTATCTCCAAGTATAAGTGGCAACAGCAAGCTATTAATACTTATTTTCCCCTAGAAAGTAGGTAAGATGTTGAAGTGTGTATGAGTGGACACAAGACGATTACTCTATACTGACAGGCGCAGTCAACTTGGTCGTGCTGTTATAACCGTGTAGAAAATGTCAGGTAGTAAATTACGTGACATGTTTGCGGGAAGACAGACAGAGAGGAAAAAACAACTAGCAAACTGAAAAATATAGGATGTTAGGGGTATAAGTGCAGATATTGTGAATACTGATACCTTAGTATGTACCTACTTCCGTGTGTTAGTTGTTTTTACTCTGCGCCTAACAGTCTTCCCACGAACAAGTCGCATAATTTACTGCCTGTTGTTTTCTGGACCGTTGTGACTACACCATTAAGTGGACTGACCACTAGATATCGAGAGCACGTTAGACTAAGTGGCAACGACCCATTCACTTCTTTACACCATATTACTCGTAAAAATGACAGATCGATTGGAAAGTGAGGTCGATATTTTACACATAACACCAAAAGGACCGTCGCTGAATATGTTGGAAGAAATAGAGATATATTTGCACGCTAGAAATTATTCACATTTTATCTTCAACAAAAAAGTTGATCCAAAATATAAACACTTCATCGAAAACTTTATTGACGTTATCGACCAAGATCCTGACTAAATCATAACATTTCAAGAGACAAAATTTCAGTAACACAACACCACAGATATCCATTCAATACAATGTAATACGTCGTTGACAGAGTTTTCAACAAGCAGATGTAAACGTTCAATATCCCTGATCATTTGACATACTTGCTATCAAGAAATTTCATCTAGAAACTAAATTTATTTCTGATTATTATTATTGAAGTGCTAAAAAACCGGAACACTCCATTCAAAACTACAAAACGATATAGTCAGTAAACAAACAGATAGCAACAGAATCGACGATATTGCATGGAAGTCAGGACTTCAAAATGTACGTAAAATCATATTATCCATAAGTAACACACATATCATACAACAAACGTACAAATTTCTAAAATGTTCTATTACATATAATCATATGATGACTGTATAGCTGAAATAGACCTACAGTTCAGATAATAATAAAGAAAAATGATAACCCGTAGCAGCGTAACAGGCTGTGCGAATTTTACTTTGTCCTTGTAACCGTTTTGTTTCCCAGAGGGAAAATAAACATTAATGACTTGTTGTTGCCACATGTACTTGGAATTACTAAAAATATAAAAAGCATACTACCACTAATAGCTATAATTATCAATCTGCTAATGAACTGAATACTGATGTAATTTTGTTCAGCAGGCTGTCCTCAGTCACCGATAAAAGTATTTGCACCTAAAACTTCCACTGCATACGTTGCGGAAATGGAAAGTTCTATTGATCTACTGATGAGCGGTAGTTGGTTGACAGTCAGAGCTCGTATTGTTAGCCAATCAACAGACTCTAATGATACTTAGAAAGAGAATTTTTTGTGCAAACATATATATTTTTGAATGGAACTATGCCTAATGGCATTTAAAAAACGAAAAGTAGGGTAAATTAGAATATCTGTGGTATGTGGTGCAGGATTCTACTGCCCGTCGTTTACTAGATATCGTATTTTGAAAAGTTCCCACATTAACACCTGCGTAATACCTGTGGCAGCAGATACTAAAAACATCACAAGTGTGTACACTAGTTATGTGGATTCTGACCAGTAACGAGACAACTGACCATCACAGGTTGTGTTCAGAATGACCACCGGCAGTGGCCATAGAAGCTTCCAGTCTGATACGGAACGACTGCTGTACACATGCTAGCGTTTCAACTAATATGTCCGAGCAGGCTACAGTGATACATCGTTACATATCATCGGGTGTAGTTGGTGCGTCCTTGTAGACAGTCAGTGTAATTCAGCTTTCCTCAGAGAATAAAAGTCTACGGAACGGGTCGACCAAGGTACAGGTCCTCTGCGTCCAGTTCAACGATTTGGAAACAGTTCGTGAAGACGTGCTGTAGTACTTCGAGCACTACTGGCTGGACATCCATCGTGTTGGTACCAAAGGCTGTAAGGTGACTATAATTCGCACCTTACAAGCACTCATCCACAATCTTTGCCGTGAACTACAACCACAATCAGGTATCATTTGATAGGTTGTACATGGTATGTATGAATATTTAAAGGAGACTGACATTGTCACGTACGCTTTGTAAATAATTGTTAACGCTTATTGCATGAAAGGCGACGGATTGTCTTTATTATCAGACCAGCGTAATGAATGATTGCCTATACTAATAGCGGTTGGAACGCCAGTGGAGATGAAACGGCAGGCAGAACTCGAGCTTTGGGTAGAAGGCCTGCACAAGTGTTAGCCTTGCTTAGACACAGGAAGTAGCCAGACGGACGTCGTGGCACCTGAGCTCTGGAGCACAATAGGGTGAAGGCCGGCCGCTATTGTAGCGGGATCGGAAGGATAACCGGGAACTCTTCAAATCTTGGATGCAGGTGAGAGGAACGAAGAAGCGGCAACTCGGTAACCACGCAGGCTGGCTTATTTCCAAGGATTTTTACTCAGAAGCATACCATTGTACGAGTATAGGTTTTTCCTGGCCAATTTCCCGCACTGGACGACAAAAGACTAAAATATGGTTGGTCGGCGTTCGGAAGAATCTGTAGAGAGGGAGAATATTCCGTAGTGTCGGGAATATGATTCGTTTTCAGAATTACGAAGGTGGGGAGCCGAGCCTTGCTGGGAAGTCAGTGGTGGAGAGACGTGGTCTTCCCTTATGAGGGCCCGTAAGTGACGGTCGCTCGGCATCAGCTTTATTGGTATAGATGGACTTGCTGTCTTTGCTCTCAGGAGAGTTTATAGTTATAACAGTTAGGCACTGTACTGTTGCGAACCTATACGATTGTGGACCTCACCTCCGGATTGGAAGTCGTCGTTGAGTACGCAGCGTTCAAGCAATTGAGAGCACTTCTTCTGCCTCTACACACGTTGCGATGTTATCTGAATTCTGTCCTAGCGGCTGGGCGTTCGCGTTTCTCGTCTGTAAAACACAGGGAGGAGAAGATAGTATTAGAGTTTATTAGTCAGAGGACCACCTTCTGCCATCCTGGTGTTTGAGTTTGTTTGTGGCTGGAGTTCTTCCATCGCCACAGACGAGCACTAGAACCATCACTTCTACGCGCCGCATGCAGTACATACGGTGAGATCGCAAATTGCTTCGGCTTATTAGGGCTATAAAGCTAAACAGCTGTGATCCCGTTAGTTTATTTCCACGCCACTGTAGATCATCTTCGAAAGTAGGGTCTTCTAGTTTTTGGTACGTAGATGATGTCAGTCATTTTGCGTTAGTGATATTAGACCGTGCAGTCATAATAAGGGGCAGAGTTGGGCAATAGATTAATAATTTCCGTTAGGAAATAGAGACAACTGTCCTTAAAGGGTTGATTTTAATCTATAATAAATAGATATTGAACAACAATGTTTATCATTTAGTAGTATTAGTTGCCTTCATCATTCATTTATGTTTAGATTGTAATTTATATGTGAAAAAGACCATTAAGAGATCCTAAAATCTGCATCAGGGGGTAGTTATAGAGGGTCAAATCATCATTTTAGCGTTTATTATTTTCTGTTGCGCACATGCATTTTTACACCCGCCTGGAGTAGGATCTTGGAAGGCTCCTTCTAGTCAGCGGAGGAACATCTTATAGTATCTGTGGAAGGAGGTCTGTAGTGAGTCTGCGATACTTGTGCACTTTCAGCGTTCCGTCTACGGAAAACGGCCCTACGAGTTGGTGGTTCACTATCCCACACCACACTTTTACACTCCGTAGATGCTGACACTCCACCTCTCCACCTGACGAAGGTAATGGCGACTGTCAACAGTCTATTAATGCATGTTTCGGCGGTTTATGTGGCCATGATTGGTAAATGTGATTTCAGTACTAAACAAGATACATGATGCTCCTGGCGTACGCTGTTCTTGATGGAGAGAGATGTAATATGGGTGGAATCTATGTCGACGGAGAATGCGTAGGCCACGCGCCTGACTCACGTCACTTCCTCGTGCGATTGCGCGGAAGCTAACGTGATGATCAACTGCAACAGCAGCAAGGACATCTAGCTGTTACTCTACCACTTTCACGTAAATGGCTGAAGAGGTTGATAAATAATTACTGAGATAGTTGACGTCCATTGAGATATCTTGCCACGTACATCGCAGAAGAACGAACTGTATTCTTCCTGCACTCTCTGTGCACCATGAGCATATCGGCTTTTTCTGCATTGGTAGATTCTATCGCTGCTGCTTGGACTGTCACACAGCAACTGACATGCAAGTTGAAATACACCCAAGGAACAGATAAGCACACTGTAAGCAATATCGTACCTAGGAAAAGCGCAGGAATGATACAAAGAAGTGTCGGCGTGGAAACGTTCCAAAATACGACATCTCACAAACATCTCGCACTAGTACCCTGTCACAAACTCCACTGATATTCTAATTTACCCTACTTTTAGTTTGTTAATGTCAGTAGGTATTGTTCCATTGAAAAAAGCGTATGTCGTACAAAAAATACACTTTCTAAGCATTATTACAATCTGTTTATGGCTAACAGTACGAACCCCTGACTACCAATTCATTCTGTGAAGACCGCACATAAATAGGACTTTCCATTTCCACAATATTTGCGGTGCACGTTTTAGGTTATTTATCCTGTATTTGCACGTCTATTTATGTTCTATTGGATGTGACACCTCCTGTTGTCGGGATGACGGAGCGTGGAGTGCGATGGAGCAGGCCGGTGATGCACTGGGTGCCAATGATGTATATTAGCGAAACACATTTATCACTTTAAGCTTTACAACTGTATATTCTTCCTTTTGGTGGCGTCCAGATCGTCGGAAGTGCACCACACGGCTCCGAACGTGGTAACACTGCCTCAGTATTTGCGTTAACACGGTGCCGAGCAGACGGCAGGTCTCGCTGGCGGGTGGCGTAGCCCACACAGCAGGCGTTGCTGCCCAGGATATTACCAGAGCACTCTCTTAGACATCAAAGGGGTGTGACTGGGTAATCTCTCAACAGCTCTGCACGATGTGGAGAGGGACAACAGCATAGCTCTTCTACCAAGGAAGGCGGGGATGTCGATTACCGACTACTGATACTAGTCGGAGGCAGCATCAGTTAGCTTGCCTCGTGAATACTATGACAGGTGGACACTGCACGAAAGAGCATCAGTTCGGCTCAGCAAGCCGGAGGTAGAAGTCTCCAAGCCTTCTCATTAGGCTCACAGCTACTGAGTACAGCAGACCACACAGGCAGCAGTTTCGAAGGCAGAAGTCACCTTGGCGAGCAGTAGCACATATCACAGGTTTGCCCACGTAGCCGGCGTACTGCAGTGTAGTTCATGGCGGGGCTCTGAAGCCTGAGAATTTGCTACTGCAAGTCCGATGCAATGACTTTATGCCTGGGCGGCGATGACCGAATGTCACCTGCTTTTCCGCGCTCATCACCGGTTTTCACCACCTCTATGTTTCGCAAGAGCTGCTTTCAGGGCTTCAGATTGTTGCTTTTATGCCGTATCAGCAGGCTTATTGGTGTTCTTGTGCAACTTTTACTCCCTCTTGCAAAATCGAGCTGAGCTGTTGGAATGACGTTAGGTCTTCTTCTCGCTGAAGTCATGTCGACGAGATTACGATTCAGGCCTCTCGTTTAAGTGAGATGAAGCAATATCTTCCCGGTTTGCTGTGCTATTCTCAATGTCGGATTTCTGCCTGTGTGTCGTTCTGATTGCGACATAGGGCGTTTGGCCTGGCGTGTCTTACCTTGGTGCTGCCTGAAGAGAACTTTGAGAAAATTCTACGTTTGTTTATTATACGTTTCCGCTTTGTACCATTATATCTAATACCTATTCAGAGAACGTATGAAAATTACGTTGACATACGCACACTGTCGGAAAGTTACTGAGTTTGTGACAACAATACAAGTAGACGTGAAGTGCATTGTCTAAGTTGTGATTAACTGTTGAAATAAATTTACAACAGTCTTCGAAATAGTTATATAAATCAATGATAAGCCACACGTCTAGCTGTTAGCGCATAAACACATGTTGACATGACGAAAATAATACAGAAATAGCTCTCGTTTTGGTTGCAGGAATGGCCCACAATAATGTTCATGTAATCCACAGTTGTCTTGACGCCTTCGATTACTACCACAGGTCCCATGAAAGACGAGGTGGGTTGTCTTGACGCCTTCGATTACTACCACAGGTCCCATGAAAGACGAGGTGGGAGTCCCCACTGGCCTATGTCTGTGGTGGTTCGGTGCATATTTCAAGGAGACGTTCCCCTGGAAGACGGCGTATCTCAATACGACCATAGACCTGCTGTTAAAAGAAACGTGATTCACCCGACCGTGCGACATCTTTCCACTGACCAACGATCCAAGCTCGATGATTCCATGGCCACTGCAATCGTAACTGACGTTGTCATTGGGTCTACCTGGAAACAAGTAAGGGTCATCAGCTGCTGTGAACAGTGTGATTCGAAAGCCTTGTACCCACACCAGCATTGTACTCTTTCGTAAAATCTGCAAATGTCGACACCTACCCTACCTTACAGAGCGGTCGAGCCTCCGACCTCCTCGTTGTGTGCTGAAGCATGGACGTCCAACATCTTGTCTTCTACTCGTGTTTCACTGTTCTTCAGCCACTTACAGTAGACGCTCACGACAGCAGCTCGCCAAGAACCAACCGGCTTCGCCGTTCCCGAGTTGCTCGCTATCAAACACATGGCGACGGCAATCTTTCCTTTGTCAAGTCGATATAATGTCAGTGGGTTTCCCAATTTGTGGCCTGTACTGTTGCTAGAATGACTCCCTACTTGTCTGTGCTCTGTTTACAAATTCTTACTTTCGTTACCCAGTCATACGCTCCCAACAGCACGGGGCGTCATTCGGCATCACGGTGCGTAGTGACTTCCAAGGACATCTCGGCCTTACAGTAGAGGCGTCGCGGTGATTTCATAAAAACAGTAATTTGCTTCGCTTGCTTTCAAAGTAAAGAAGCAACGTGTGTGTTAGCAGTGATATGTAGCCGACCGGAAAGCAAGGGTTGTTGATATGGGAACGTGGTGTCTAGCAGTCGAGTTATACTGCGCGACTCATTTGTTTTTCTGTTCAGTACATTCAGTCTGAATGTTAGTTTGGTCCAACGCAGATCTTTTTAATTGTCGTTTGTTTAATGCGATTTGCGTTTTTATGGCTGCATGGACAAATTTTTGAAAAAAGTAGAAAACGTGATATTTCATATGTGTCACAGGAAGTATAATGACAGTTGCGCTACTTGAATTTCTGTTTCAAGTGCACTCCTGTTGGAAATGAATAAGGACCACATCGTGTCATTAATTTAAAAGTCCGAGCTACTGAAAGCGTGCTTCCTAATAAAATGAAACAAAATTTGGGGTCTAATTACGGTAGTTTGATACATAGACCACGAGGATACTTTTCTCACAAGGTAAAATAAAGTTTTGCCTCGAGTGAAGCCTTATATTGCAATGAAACGCGAACGATAAACTAAGGAGGGGGGGGGGGCGACATTATGCCTTAACAACTCATCGACGTAGATGTCAATACAGATGATCACAAGTCCGGACTGGTGGAAGGACTGCGAATAAAAAAATTCAGCATTGTTCTTTTTACGGAGGAACCATCCTGGCATTTGCCTCAAACCAGTTCTTGCTTTGTGACGGTACACGGCGGTAAGCAGTACCTGCGCCTCTGACGAAAAAAAAGTATTGGAGTAAAGTTTTAAGACTTCTAAATTTCAAATATACACGCTCCAGAAAGTCACAACACCGGAACCTCTTCTTTAGCAAATAAGGCACTGCCTTAAACTACTATAAACTTAACTATTACAAAATGTAAACCTCGACTGCCAAACAGGGAATGAACTGTCACTTTCCGAATGCGAACTCAGTGTGCTAATCACAGAACAGCGTCGCTCACTTTGCCCCGTAAACAGTATAGGCAAGAATAGATTAGAAGCTTCTGAATTTTTTTTACCGAAGAAGAATGTTGAAGGTTAGGTGGGTAGACAGTATAAATGGTGAAAGAGAAGGAGCTTTATCCGCAAACTAAAGGAAAGTGGTATTAAGTAGGTCTTGGGACTGAAGATTAGAAAATCAGCAGGTGTTATTATCATGCCACTTTTTGTTTATTTATGTATCAGGGTCCGTGGGATCATGTAAGACTTATGAGCCAGTACATAGTTTACAGAATGTCGATTAGAAATCTTATAAACAAAAGAATTAATGAATTAATAAAACACGAAAGACATTGTGAGAGTTTATTCGAGTAAGTAACAAACAGAAAATTTCGCTACTGTGAGGTACTCCCGTACCAAATTGAAGGAGTGTGCCACGAGGAAACCACTCAATTTCGATTTGAAAAACTGCAATTTTTCAGCATTTTTTTCATTTTGAATTTATCTGGGCCTGTAGCGTTATAAGATGTCTTGTAAGAACATTATATGTATAGGAAGCAGAAACGCTGCTACACTCAAAGACATTTTATTAAGATGTTGTTTTCCTGTGCTATAAGATTGTTTCTGATCCATGGCCATTATCGAGCTGTCTGCAAACATATGGAGTCTTCAGTGTGTGTATTTGTGTCTGTTTTTAATAACAATTTTAAATACAGGGTGAGTCATAAATGAGGAAAAATATGTCGAGGACCGCATGCTGCTATGCGTAACATGTGACGCACCGTTGTTAATTTCGTTCTCCTCGGTGTACTGTGTACGTAAAACAAAAACAACTCTTAACCATTGAACGAGATACCGACGATCCTCACGATCACGATATGTCATTCACCCATAGATACAACACATGACACACCAATGAGCTGATGTGTATTTGCCAGCGTTTGAAAGATACGAGAAAGAACAAATCCCGTAGTAAAGTATGTGATATTGTATCAAAACTTATGAATCACACGTTGCCGGCGTTAACGGAGTGTACAGTCCCATGTTAGTGAATGTGTGTCCTGTAAGCGGAAAGAGTGGTCAACGGCGGAAGTAACTTCTTGTGCGCTGCTAACTCTGCCCGGTACTCGCCGTGTCGACAGCTGCTAAAGGCCGCGTCGCAGTGTTACTACAGTACCATGCCAAGTTCCGCAAACGAGGAATACGACGACATCCACCTCACCTACGGGTTTGCAGATGGAATAGCTGACGTTGCAAGGCAACTGTATCACGAGAGGTTTCCTAGCCGGCGTCTTCCAACCGAAAAAGGTTTTACCCTGTGGACAGGCGCTTGAGGGAGTATGGTGCATGTGTAGCACCTCCATGATTTAGTGGTCGTGGCCGACCGTCGACGTGCAGTGCGGATGACGAAGAAAAAGTGTTACAAACTGTTGCGGAGGACCGAACAATAAGCTCCAGGTCTTTCGCCACTGCGGTCGGAACGTCACAATCTACTGTTATGCGAGTACTCCATAGAAACCAGTACCATCCCTTTCACATGCAGAAGGTACAGGCATTATTGCCGGAAGACTACCAGAGGAGGCTGGACTTCTGCAACTTTATCCTACAGCGTCAGACGCACGACCAGCATTTCTCACGAACAATACTGTTCACCGACGAAGCCTATTTCACGAAGGAGGGTATAGTGAATTCGCATAATTGTTACGAGTGGGCGGAAGAAAACCCCCACAGCACAGTGATACGAGAGTACCAACAACGATGCGGTGTCAGTATCCGGTGGGGTATTATTGATCGCCATCTCGTAGGGCCACATGTGCTACCACAAAAGCTTACTGGAGAGCGGTATCTGCGTTTCCTAGATGCTTCATTACCGGAATTGTTGGAAGACGTTAGCTTGGCCTCTGGTATGAACCTGTGGTACATGCATGATGGTGCTCCCGCTCACTTCAGCGGCACAGTGCGACGCCACCTGGACAATGCCTTCCCTTCGAAATGGATAGGTTGTGGAGGACCTGTAGCATGACCAGCAAGATCGCCAGAGCTAAATCCACTGGATTTCTGTTTGGGGGGGACATCTGAAATCTGTGATTTATGGAGAAGAGGTTGTTGATGTCAAAACCCTTCAACCCAGAATACAACGCGCTTGTGATTTTACGCAAAGAGATACAGACATGTTGGATCGTGTTCAGCAATCCTTCCTGCGGGCCACACACATCGTGTCCGTCATTTCACACAGTACTTATAAACCGCCACTGCAGCTTCTGGTCATGTGTTTCTACGTTAGTTTCGATTTGTACAGCTGTATTGTATTCGTTAATATTAACTGCCACATACCTGTGTAGTTGTATTTTGTATTGTGCATCTATGTACTCGTTTCTTAAAACTAAGCCTGGGACACAAAAACCAAATTACAAAACATGCATGTACAATAGTGCAGCACCTCCTCACATTCCTTTCCGTATGACAACTACCCACGATACAAAATACCGGCCAGCGTAACCGGTGTGAGATGGACGTGGGCGCTGTCATAGCTCGCAGCGTCACGCAGACCGGCGCTTGACGCCGCATGCCTCGCCTTCTCGTGGGCGGTTAAACTACCTACAACACTCGCGTGTTGTGCCGTGTTGCCGATCTCTCCCCCTGGCCAATGTCAGCGCACAGTAACACCTGAAAGTCAACTTCATATTTCCAGATTTTTACCATTCAATTGCATTGTCATTTGTTGACATAGGAACATTCTGATTCTGACAATTTGCACGACATGTTTTTCCTCATTTATGGCTCACCCTGTATATTTGTCATAGTACAGTACTTACCGCTACAACACAACGTTAACGCTGTCACTGTCTAATACAATGTATTGCTGCGAATCGTAGTGTAGCGTAGATAAAATTGTTGTTTTCTAGACATCTAATGTCTTAGCAGTGGAATTTGCTCAAAAAAAATGGCTCTGAGCACTATGGAACTCAACATCGGAGGTCATTAGTCCCCTAGAACTTAGAACTACTTGAACCTAACTAACCTAAGGACATCACACACATCCATGCCCGAGGCAGGATTCGAACCTGCGACCGTAGCGGTCGCGCGGTTACAGACTGAAGTGCCTAGAACCACTCGGCGTGGAATTTGTTGCTGAGCAATGTTCGCTAATACGCATTTAATATTTTCCGTAATTTTGATAACTTCATTTGACAGCTGAGTCAACGATGTTATTACATATTTAGCTAACACTCTATAGAGTTGTTTGTGGTAACAGAAAATTCTTTGCTAATATTCGGCAACGTTAGAATTCCGAGACACACTAAGTTCGCGAACTGACGCCACCGGTTAGTCTCATCGCATTTTTGTCGCCTGTGAATATGGTTGATGAATGCACAGAATTGCCACAAAATACAACACCATTCAAGACGATAGACTAAAAGTAAGGAAGGTAAACAAATCTTCTTGTTAAAACGTCAGAGACCTTGGATATCGTTTCTACAGTGAAGACAGGAGCATTCACTTTGTTGACAAAATTGTCAACTTGAAGCTTCCAATAAAGTCCTTCACCTGCCTACCCTCAGTCCTAAAAATGCAAAATGATCGATTTCACTGACTTTTGACAACCTTGAGACAGTAAAATTTCGATTTCACAAGAGTTTCGTGTCAGAAACTGTACGCATAGCGTTTTCTTGCAGTAAAGCATTAATCTGCTTTCTGAATGCCACGGGCTGATGTTAATATCTACCCTCTTAGCTACACCATTCACCTACATCGCCGCAGGCCACCTTTCTACATGGTGGAGGGTACTTTATGTACCAGTGTCATTTCCCCCTTTCCTATTCCAGTCGCGTATGGTTCGCGGGAAGAAAGATTACTGGTTAACCTCTGTGTGGGCTCAAATCTTCGTTATTTTATTTTTCTGATCTTTTCGCGAGATACAAGTAGAAGGAAGCAGCACAGTGGTGGACTCTTCTAAGAATGTACGCTCCTGGAACTTTATTAGTAGACCATAACGTGATGCAGAATGCCTTTCTTGCGGCGTCTGTCACTAGAGTTAGCTGAGGATCTCCGAGACGCTTTCGTGATCACTAAGTGAACCTATAAAGAAACATACCGCTCTTCTTTGCGTCTCCTCTACTTTCTCTACCAGTCCTCCCTTGTACGGATCGCAAACTGACGAGCAGCATTCAAGTACTGGTCGAACGAGTGTCTTCTAAACTACTTCGGGTGTTGATGGACTACATTTCCCGAGGATTCTTCCAATGAATCTCAGTCTGACATCTGCACTACTCGCGATTACTCTGAGGTGACATATTATGGGATAGCGATATCCAAATACGGAGATGACGGCTGTATCGCGCACACAAGGTAGAAAACGCCAATGCATTGGAGGGGCTGTCATTTGTACTCAGGTGATTCTTGTGGAAAGGTTTCCCATGTGATCATGAGCGCTCTACGGGAATTAACAGACTCTGAACGCGGTATGGTAGTTGGAGCTAGGCACATGGGACATCCCATTTCTGAAATCGTTAAGTAATTCAATATTCCGAAACCCTCAGTCTTAATAGATCACCGAGAATACAGGTTTTCAGGCATTACCTCTAACCATGGACGGCCTTCACTTAATGACCGAGAGCAGCAGCGTTTGCATTGAGTTGTCAGTGCTAACAGACAAGCAACACTGTGTGAAATAACCGCAGAAATCAATGTGTGACATACGCGGAACGCATACGTTATGGCAGTGCGGCGAAATCTGGCCTTAATGGGTTATGGCAGCAGAGGATCAACGCGAGTGCCTTTGGTAACAGCACGACATCGCCTGCAGCGCCTCTCCTAGACCACTGGAACACGGCGGAATGGTCAGATGAGTCCCGCGTTCAGTTGGTGACAGCTGATGGTAGAGTCCGGGTGTGGTTCAAGGCACTGTGCAAGCTTGTTGAGGCTCCATAATGGTGTGGGCTGTGTTTACATGCTACGGACTGGATCCTCTAGTCAAGTAGAACCCCTCATTGACTTAAAATGGTTATGTTCGGCTACTTAGAGACCATTTACACGTTCCCAAACACCGATGGAAATTTTATGGATGACAATGCGCCACGCCTCTGGGCAAAACTTGTTCGCATTTTGTTTGGAGGACATTCTGGACAATACGAGCGTATAATTTGGAATCCAGATCGCCCGACATGAATCCCATCAAACACTTAAAAGAAATAATCGATAGATCGGTTCGTGCACAAGATCCTTCTATGCAACACTTTCGCAACTATGGACGGCTATAAAGGCAGCATGGTTCAACGTTTCTGCAGGGGACGTCCGACGAATTGTTGAGTCCATACTAAGTCGAGTTGCTGCACTACGTCTGGAAGAAAGGATGTCCGACATGATATAAGGGTGTATCTCACGACTTTTGTCACCTCACTGTAGCTTTACAAAGTATACAAAGCTTACCTTTCACCCCGGACAACGTATTAGCCACGGCATTCACTTAACAAACGGGAGCAGCGTCATTTGCGTATAGTCGTCAGTGCTAATACAAAAGCAACACTACGTGAAGTAATCGGAGAAATCAATGAGGGATGTACGAGGAATGCATCTGTTAGGATAGTGAGACGAAATTTGGCGTTAATGAGCTGTGGCAGCCGACGACCGACACGAGTGCCTTTGCTGACAGCACGACACCTGCATCTACATCTACATTTATACTCCGCAAGCCACCCAACGGTTTGTGGCGGAGGGCACTTTACGTGCCACTGTCATTACCTCCCTTTTCTGTTCCAGTAGCGTATGGTTCGCGGGAAGAACGACTGCCGGAAAGCCTCCGTGCGCGCTCGAATCTCTCTAACTTTACATTCGTGATCTCCTCGGGAGATATAAGCAGGGGGAAGCAATATATTCGATACCTCATCCAGAAACGCACCCTCTAGAAACCTGGACAGCAAGCTACACCGCGATGCAGTGCGCCTCTCTTGCAGAGTCTGCCACTTGAGTTTCCTAAACATCTCTGTAACGCTATCACGCTTACCAAATAACCCTGTGACTAAACGCACCGCTGTTCTTTGGATCTTCTTTATCTCCTCTGTCAAACCGATCTGGTACGGATTCCACAATGATGAGCAATACTCAAGTATAGGTCGAACGAGTGTTTTGTAAGCCACCGCCTTTGTTGATGGACTACATTTTCTAAGGACTCTCCCAATGAATCTCAACCTGGTACCCGCCTTACCAACAATTAGTTTTATATGATCATTCCAGTTCATATCGTTCCGCACGCATACTCCCAGATATTTTCAGAAGTAACTGCTACAAGTGTTTGTTCCGTTATCATATAATCATACAATAAAGGATCCTTCTTTCTATGTATTCGCAATACATTACATTTGTCAATGTTAAGGGTCAGTTGACACTCCCTGCACCAAGTGCCTATCCGCTGCAGCGCGTCTTTCCTGGGCTCGTGACCATATCGGTTGCACCCCAGACGACTGGATAACCTTGGCCTAGTAAGATGAGTACAGATTTCAGTTAGTAGGAGATAATGACAGGGTCCGAGTGTGGTGCAGACCCCACGAAGCCATCTACCCAAGTTGTCAACAAGGCACTGTGCAAGCTGGTGGCGGCTCCATAATGATATGGACTGTATTTACATGGAACTGACTGGGTACTTTGTCCAAGTGAACCAATCACTGACAGGAAACGGTTTCTTTCGGATATTTGGAGATTATTTGCAGCTATTCATGGATTCATGTTTCCAAACAATGACGGAATTTTTACGGATGAAAATGCGCCATGAGATCGAGGCACAATTGTTCACATTTCGAGCGATCTATTTGGTCACCCAGGTCTCCGAACATTAATCCCACCGAACATTCACAGGGTTTAATCGAAATTTTAGTTCATGCACAAAATCCTGCACTGGAAATACTGGAATCAGTAGTATCAGATCTTCCTGGGATCACTCTGGTTTTATTCGCTCTAATATTGACCTATTAGTTCGCAGTCCACGGGACTCTAAGAAGTTTCCTCCAACACCACGATACGAAGGAGTCTATTCTTCACCGTTCCACCTTACTAATGGACCAGGTCTTACATCCACACATCACTATTGGAAAGACCATAGCCCTTACAATATGGAACTTTGCTGCTGAAGTTATATCTCTAGTCTTTAAAACGTTATCCAGGCTTGTTATTGCCTCTCTACCAAGAAGTGAGAGTCTTCTAGTTTCATGGCTGCAGCCACCATCACCGGAAATCTGGGAACCGAGATAATTGAACGTAGACACTACTTCCATTGTTTCTCCTCCTATATGCCATGATATAGTAGATGTAGTGGCCATAATTTTCGTTTTCTTAACGTTAAGTCTAAGACCAGCTTTTTCACTTCCTTCTTTCACCTCCAACAAGAGAGTCTTCAACTCTTCTGCACTTCCTGCCAACTTTACAGCATCATCTGCCTACCTATGGTTGTTTATATTTATCCCAGCTGCTTTAATTCAGGTTTCTTCTTCATCTAGCTCGACATTTCTCGTAATGTGCACTGCTTACAGATTGAATAAGTAAGGTGATAATACGCAACCTTGCCGTACCTCTTTCTGAATATTGATCTATTTAGCATTTCCATACATAATTCTTGTTGTGACTGACAATTCGCAAATTTTTACAAACACATCTTTTATTGATGTAAGTGCACAAGGTTGATGACTGAACAACAACCTAAAGGTAACAATAACGAAGCCAGTAAAAGTCTCCTAATTAAGGCAAACAAAAGTTCACTTCTAATTTTCCACAAATGTTCTTGGTAACACACACGCACACTAGTAAGAGCCCAATTCAGAGACAAAGATATAATCTTCAGCGGTCGAAGTACACAAGATTGGCATCCGGAGTGAATTGAACTTTGGGGCTCGTTTTAGCCCCTAAATAGCTGTCTCCAGCCATTCAGGTTTTGGCGTGGTGATACATCCTGCAGGCCGTGGATCGAGCTCCCCCTGCAGGAAGTAGTGCTTGGAGTATCTGTTTCCATTATCATGTATGTAAATAGCTGGTGTTTACCATGGTGCTTTTGGTACACCTTGGACATAGACAACCACTTCCTCCGTTGTGTAATATGGGTTGCCAGCCCTCAGAGGCTACCTTCAGCATAACATCCCTCCCCCCTCGGAAAAACTAGTGTGGCACGGGCGACCGTAGGGGAGAAAGTGCCAATATAACCCGGTGCCATAGGCTGATCTGCAGCTAAGTCCTCCTGAAGGAGGTGATGGAACCCAGATGCCGGAGAGTAGGACACCGCCTTCAGTGCGAGATGGCTGGAACGCCACAGCAGTGGCGGTTGTGAGGTGACATCGGGCTAGGCAAGCGGCATGGGGACGTCCGCGTCGCCCAGCCGACGCGGCGCCGAAGAGGGGCCGGAAAGTGGGTTCAGGGTAAGGCCTAGGAGTTGTCCTAGGTACAGAGTATGCGGCAGCATGGGGCTAGCAGCTGGCGTCTGCTGCCTATCTGCGGAAAGATCATCCACCAACCGAGGGCATCAAAATATGCCCCGAGGAAGGGACTGGCGATGGGAGAGAGAGAGAGAGAGAGGAGACAGCATTTGGGGCTGTAACTGCTCAAGGAAACAAGGACGAAGTTGGTTGCAGTGACGCGAAACCACCCTGTCGTACAGTCGTACGTCGAACAGTTGTCGACCACGGGGCTGGATAACGACCCCTCGAAGCCAGCTTTGCTGGGGCCTGAAACTGCGAGCCCACACCTTGGAACCAGATGAATATTCGGGTCAGGGCACGAGGTCCAACCTGCAGTAGGAGGAGATGGAGTAGGGTCCGAGGCTGGCGACCATGGAGCAGTTCGGCTGGACTCTTGTCATCCACCAGTATGGCCCTGTAGTACTGAGAAATAACGTAAAAGCTCCTACCAGAGAATGGTCCTCTGTGTACTTCTTCATCTGAGATTTAAAAGTGCGAACATGGCGCTCCACCTCTCCATCGGATTGGGGCTGGAAAGGAGAGGTAAGGACGTGGCAAATACCATTATTGTGGCAAAATTTGGCGAACTCTTGACTGCAAAATCGAGGGCCATTGTTTGATACCAAGGTGACAGGAAGACCTTCAATAGAAAATATCTTTGAAAGGGCCATGATGGTATTCTCTGTGGTGATAGAGGAGCATCAGATAATGAAAGGGAAGTGGGAGGTGGCATCCGTGATGAGTAATCAGTAAGCACCGAGGAAGGGTCCCGCAAAATCCACATGGATGCGTTCCCATGGGAAGGAAGCGGCCGGCCAGGATTGCAAGGACTGGCGTGGTGTGGGAAGGACCTGGGTACAGTGCTGACAACCCCGGACCATGTGCTCCATTTCCACAGACATGCCTGCCCAGAAAACACGGCGACGTGCGAAGGTTTTCGTCCAGTAACCATGATGTAGGACGTGGAGAATCCAGGACCGCAGGGAAGTTGGTACGATGATTGGTGGATTGGTATCATTTTCCTCAAGGAGGAGCACCCTGTTGATGGCCAGCAGTTGATGGCGGATGGAGAAGAAGAATCGGAGGTCAGCCTGGGCGCAAGGCAGAGGAAGCTTCGGCCAGCCGCGGAGAACACAGCAGTGCACCAGTTGGAGTAGCGGATCGGCTGTCGTCACTGTGGCCATCTTCGTAGCTGTGGTTGGGAAGGCAGCTAACACATCCTGTATGTCGTCATCGACCTGAGGTCCGACGAATCAAGTCCCGAATCCTGGCTGGAGGGGAGCCAAGAGAAGGCATCGGCATTGTCATGCTGGGAGGTGGGCCGGAAATGGATGGTGTACCTAAAACGTGAAAGCATTAGGGCCCATTGCTGCAGGCGGTGGGAAATAAGGCCACGAGGGACTTATAGGCAGTGATTAAGCGAAAAGACGTACCATAAAGGTACGGGAAGAATTTGGTACAGGCAAACACGATGGCTAGGGCCTCTTTCTCAGTTTGGGAATATTTGCATTGAGCCTCTGTGAGGGATTTAGATACGTACGCCACCAGGCGTTCTGATCCATCTGGGAGATGGTGCGAAAGGACAGCCCCAACACCATAGTCAGGCGTCCATAGCCAAGAGGAGAGGAAGAGAGGGGTTATATGGCATGAGACATACCGCAGAGTTCAACCTCCGCTTTAAGACAACCTCGTCCTCTGTAGTGTAATATGGGTTGCCAGCCCTCAGAGGCTACCTTGGCTCTGGGATAACTGTTCTCGCCGTGATTTCTCCGTATGAGATCTTTGGGGTGATCTACTGCCCCACATTTTTGAGTACTTCTCATAATTTGTTATGATCGACATAGTGGAAGACGTTGGCATAATTAGTAAAGCAGACACACACGTCTTTCTGGAATTCTCTTCCGTTTTTCATAATCCATCGAATGTTCGCAATTTGATCTCTGGTTCCTCTTCCTTTACGAAATCCAGCTTGTTCTTTCGGTAATTCTCGCTCTAGATACTGCCGAAGTCTATTTTGTAAGATTTTCAGCACTGCTAGCATGTGAGATAAGTGCTATTGTTTGCTGATCTGAGCATTCCTTAGAAATTCCCTTCATTGGGATCGGGAAGAATACTGGTCGTTTCCAGTCTTCCAGCCACTGTTGCGTGCTCCATGCTTACATGTTTCATACCAAGAATACAATGTATAATTTGTATAAGCGGAGATAATTTTGTATGTGGTACCTTAACATATACACACAACAATGTGATGATTGCTTTTTATTTGTGTCGAACAGTCTTCACACGTCCCTGCGTCCATATTTCAGTATCTGACTTGGCCGGCCGGTGTGACCGTGCGGTTCTAGGCGCTCAGTCTGGAACTGCGTGACCGCTACGGTCGCAGGTTCGAATCCTGCCTCGGGCATGGATGTGTGTGATGTCCTTAGATTAGTTAGGTTTAAGTAGTTGTAAGTTCTAGGGGACTGATGCCCACAGATGCTAAGTCCTATAGTGCTCAGAGCCATTTTTTATCTGACATGCTGCCTGGGGGAAAGTAAACATTAATGGCTTGCTCTTGGCACATGTACTTGGATCTACTAAACAACCTACAAGCAAATGACCTCTAACGGCTAGAATTATTAGTCTGAAACTGTCCTAAATCCCGATGTATTATTGTTCAGTACACTGTCCTCCGTTACTATTAGAAATATCTGCACTTACACCCGGTACACACTATACAGAACATTAACTCATTAATAATCAGACGATTGAAGCAGTTTCGTACATGGGAGTTTGATTTTTTTAAAGAATCGGAAATTTGCTGCTTTATCAAGAAAAGGAAGGGATCTAGAGCTTAGAGCCCAACAAACCCCATTTCCCTCCCCTACCCTAATCTGGCAGAAAGTCGTGATAGAGTTTCTGTAGTTTACATGTACATGGAATCTCTTTTAGCTGGACGTCCATGTTTTATCAACTACTTGTGCATAGGATAATTCTGCACTAAAGTGATGTAGCTCCGCATTCAGATGCAGTTTTTCTCGGTAAAAATTTGATTGTGGACACTGATATTTAATTCTTGGGTACCGGGAGTGTTAACTTACATAGTCCGTTCTCGTTACTCATTAAGTACTGTAAATTAAACAGGAGAGTGATTAAAGTGCTTCTAGTGCGTTCGTCGTGTGCAACGTGCCACCGGAGCGGCCTTCGCCCTCCCGCTGGCCGAGCCCGTGCTGCTTTCGCCAGTTAGCCGCATCGGTTCTCGCGTGTCAGCACTCCGCACCGCTCGCTGCGACGCCTCACCAGCCGCAGCGGAATCCGACGCGTCGGCAGCAGCCACAAGCTGCCCCGCGCCCCGCCGTCGACGTCAGCAGTAGCGGCCACCAGCTATGCTCCCTGCTGTTGGTAAACAACCGCCTGCCTACCTTCGGCCCTGGATTCCAGCCGACGAAGCAGCGACACCGCCACACCAGAGGCCGACGGAAGAAGAAGAAGGAAAGCATGGGGTAAGACGCTAGCTCGAGCCATCAACGTCACACCCGGAATGGAGCACACAGAGGAAGAACTTGTGCCTATGTCCCCCAGTGAACAGATAGCAGCCTAAGGCAAAATGTTGAGCGAAATAGGAACAGAGTTAAAAGCTAAGCATGCTTCATCTGCTCTGTTAACCGTCATTAGAGACAAAGTGTTTCCCTCAGCTTTCCAAATAAGTAGCCTTGAAGCTAAACTGTCCTGCCTAAACGATGAAAATGGGCGACTAAGACTTGAGCTACAGAGAGCCTCGAATCCAGTCAAAGACTTACAAATACAAACCTTGCAAGAGAAGGCTGAGAAATTAGAGGACGAAAACAGGGAACTGAGTGTAGCGAACCAAGACTTGCAACAACAAATTAGAGAATTAACTAATAAGGTCACACAACAAGCGCAAACAGAAGCACAGACACCGACATGTGCTGCCGCCTTAAGAATAGAGCCCAAGACCAAAGAGGCTCGAAGAATAGAACAGGCTAAAATAAAACAGGCCACAACCCTATGTATCAAACTGACAGCAAATCAAGACGCCAAAGCTGTTCGACAGACAATCACCAAGAACGTAAATCCCGGGAAAGAGAATATACATATCAAGTCAATCAGAACCACTCAGACTGCAGTTGTAGTAGAAACGGAAACACAGGAGGATTGTCTAAAAATAATAAAAAAGACTAAAGACCTGCACATCATTGTCTGTGAAGGACCGCGAAAACGCAAGCCACTCATGGCAGTATGTCACGTGCCAGATACACTTACCGACGAGGAGTTTCGAGAAAGTCTTTACGAGCAGAATCTAAGCGGTGACACCACGAAAGAAGACTTCGACAGAGAACTCAAAAGGGCGTTTAAAACAGGGCCTAAGGGGAGGGGTTTCAGTCACCAGATACTGCAGGTCAGCCCACACCTGTGCATAGTCCTTACACGAAGACAAAGAGTCTACATAGACTTCGAATCATTCTCTGTGATAGACTATACAGTAGTAAACCAGTGTTTTAAGGTTGTGTCCTAGGACATACGACTAAAACCTGCAGAAAGGCCGATGTTACGTGTGCCAAGTGCGGCAACCGAGGACACAAGCGCAGTGAGTGCACGTCCGCGGTTAGCGTCTGCATTCCCTGCAAATACAGAGCCCGCGTCTGCAATAAAACAAAAGGAGGTGGTTGTCACACCTGTGAACAATTGCATGACCGGCTCCTGGACAGTATAGACTATGGCAGCTAAAATCAGCACACACACAAGAAACACGAACGCCCAAAGCCAATCACCCAAAACACATAAGTACAAATCACCGTCAACATTACAGAGAAGCTACCAAAGAGCAATTTCCTGAAGAAGACAAATGAATCTTCTGCCGGAGAATTACGACTATAATGAACCCATCCCGCCCCTAACACACACAACGACGTTACAGTATAGCTTCATTTGTACGATAGAATATATAGAGGACATGACAATCGGTGGCTCCGTCCACTACGAGGTGGCTAAGCACGTAAAAGACGTTTACTCGACTGGATAAACTTCCAAATAACATTAATGCAGAGGATAGATGAGCTGGAAGATGAGCTTTCATACACTGTGCACAAGAAAATGTACAAACAAAACCGACATACTCCTTCACAATTTCTCCCAACGGAAGTACTTCACATCATACATATACAAGAAGAACACAAACCAGAATCATCATCTCATGGAAAACCCAACGACACACATAAATGTGAAGAGTACATCAAACGAGTCAAGTTTGTCTCTGGGAGGCACTGTTCACCCCGCGAAAAACTAACAAAGAACAGACAGGCGCGTATACCCTGAATCAATACACATCGAAACAATCAGGCCACAGACCAATACAAAATTCAGAACTACCGGACCCTTACTTGTAAAGGTAGACAAATTAGATGAGCACAAATGTAAGGGAGACACATGTGACATTTGCAACGATGTCAACGTGCGTCTAGAAACATCCTCCACTACAAACACCAACAAAGACAACATAACACATTCAGTCAGTCCCACACAAATCACCACCATCGCCGACACCACACCAGCAAGCACCACCAACATCAGTGAAAAACGTGTGAAGGCAAAAAGCATTGAAGAAGCGTGTGACAAAACAAAATGTAGCCGTGTGACATCCCAAAGAGGTCTTAAAATGTCTCCCATTCAGCGGCCAACACCAACCAACAATACGTCTAGTACCACCTCAGAGACTGCAACAGAAACCAGCACCAACAGCAAGCTAGCTACTCCTAATTACGATAATTTAGAATTTAACTTACTTTTAAGTAGGCTAGAGAAAAAAGAGACACTGCAAACAGTGCATCGGATGTTACATAGATTGTGCCATCCAAAGGGAGATTCTCTCTGTTTTCCAATAACTGAGCAAACAGACAGAATCATCCTAAAGACAGAAAATATCCCTACATCAGCAGAGCCACTGCTCGACCTCATACTCCAGGTCTGTCTGCGCAGCTCAGAATCATTCGACTTCGTCAAAATATACATAGATCATGTAAGAGCACACGGACGAACATATTTCAATTACTCACAGACTGGCAGTAAATGTTTTGTACACGAAAAACACCCAGAACACAGACAAAAAATGAGTATCTTACAATATAATACAAAAAACAATACGACAGTCAGCGCGGAAATCCCTAAAATAGCACAAGACTTGCAGGTAGACATCATGTGCTTACAAGAACCTAATAACAGAAATGGGCAACTGATATGTCTACCAAAACATGCTACCACATTAACCGGTAGCAATGACTGTAAGGCTGCAATAGTAATTCTAAATAGAACTTATAACATAATTAAGGTAACACAGTTATGCAATCAAAACTTAGTTACCATAGAGATAACTAATGGGAACGTCACATGGGTTATTGCATCCATGTACGCCCAATACAGCCATCAAATACAGCCGTACGCAGACTACATCAGAGACCTAGTAACGTATGTCAGAGGCAAAAAATTAGTGATAAGTGCTGACATTAATTCCAGATCGACCCTTTGATACTCAGACAGAACAGATGACGGAGGACGCATAATCACCTACCTAATACGAGAAACACAATTACACGTAATGAATGCGTAACATACACACTAATTCACACTCAGAACACAACGACCAAATCACACACCAGGCACTTGTTGTTGCACAAAGCAGACTGGAACAAATTAACGGAAATTATCCAACAACACGATCTAGAAAACATCAATGGAAGTATCGATTATAGAGCACACACGTTAACACAGGTAATACAACATGCACAAAACACATCAATGCCGACTGCAAAGAACATAAAACGCTCACCAGTACCACGGACCAACGAACTCAGGAGACTCAAACAAGATGCAAGACGCAAAAGGAAATTGTATCAAAGGGCGATAGCAGATAGGGTCAGGCGAATAAGACTTGAAACATATAGGCATGCACAAGACTTATACAGACAGCCCCTATACAACACGCGTAGACAACAATGGGAGCTATTTGTAACAACACAAACAAAGCAAAATATGTGGGGGGAAACATACAAAATACTGACAGAGAAGATAAAAACCCCACTAGTTCTGGGAACGCTAAGGCAGGATGACGGCACGATGACGAGGGGATGGAGGAATACAGAGGAATTTCTGCTGTATAAACTGATCCCTGACGACCTATCGATACAGACACACAGTTTATCATGCAACACTAAGAGAAAACCTACACACACCATACAACACTGCAACTGCATCTGTCCTTTCGCGCAAGAAGAGGCTGCGAGAGCTCAAAAACAAGAAAGCACCAGGATCAGATGGTATCCACTAGGAAACACTGAAAAAACTAGCACCGCAGATCACCCCGTTCCTAACAACGTTATTAAACGATGCCTTACGGCTGGACAGGGAACCTACAGTACGGAAAACCTCAAAAGCAGTCATTATTAAGAAGTCAGCCTTACAGGATTCCTTCAGATCCAAAGACTTACAGGGCAATATGCCTAATAAACACTCTAGCAAAGATTCAGGAGAAGCTACTGTGTAAGCGCCTGCAAACACACAGAGATCTCATAGGTATGAGCCAACACCAGTTCGGCTTCAGAACTGGCAGATCAATAGATGATGCCATCAATCAGGCCCGGCACATAGTTAACAGCACAAAACAAAAATACGTCATGGCAATAATGATTGACATTGCCGGAGCATTTGATTATCAAAAATGGTTCAAATGGCTCTGAGCACTATGGGACTTAACATCTGAGGTCATCAGTCCCCTAGAACTTAGAACTACTTAAACCTAACTAACCTAAGGACATCACACACATCCATGCCCGAGGCAGGATTCGAACCTGCGACCGTAGCGGTCACGCGGTTCCAGACTGCAGCGCCTAGAACCTTGCGGCCACTCCGGCCGGCTTACTCCACAGTTCCTGATTCCTTATTATACAGAGTGTATCAAAAAGAATCATCCGGTTTGGCATATCTATATTTTTAAAATTAATAAACACATACAATGAATTTTGTTTTTTGATGTATGGGAAACTAAAAAAGTTTTTTTTTCGTTCCTTTTCATAGGTGCCTCTTGAGGTGCACGGCACGTCAATGCGGTATTCCCACACTGTAGCGGGCATGTCTTGAGTTACAGCTTCCACAGTTGCTGTTATGCTATGTCTCAGTTCATTCACTGTTGTTGGTAACGAAGGCACATAAACAGAGTGTTTTATAATCCTCAAGAAGAAATATCACATACAGTCCTGTGACCTTGGAGGCCAGTAATGTAAAGCTGAATCATTTGGTCCAGTGCGACCGATTTGTAGTTCATTAATCGTTTCATTTAAAAATTCCTGCGCTTCCAGATGGCAGTGTGTCGGTGCTCCATCCTGTTGGTAAATGAAGTCGTTCGAATCAGCCTCCAATTATGGGAAAAGAAAGTTCTCAAGCATATCGAGATCTGTGCTTCTTGAAACAATGTTCTCGGCAAAGAAAAATGGACCATACGCGATTCCCCTTGAAACTTTACAAAACACATTAAATTTTGGAGAGTCCCTCTGATGTTATAGAACTTCATGTGGTTTGTCCGTACCCAATATTCTCACATTATGGCGGTTCACCTTTCTATTTAAATGGAATGTTCCCTCGTGACTTAGAAGAAAACCTCATCCTTCATGTTGCCAAGAACGAAGTTGCAGAACTCCACACGTTGTTGTTCGTCACCTTCACGAAGAGCTTGCAGTAACTGAATTTTGTATGGTCTCATGTGTAAATGTCGACGTAACACACGCCAGACGGACATCGGAGTGATGTTGAGCTGTCGAGCAGCACGGCGAACGGATTTCTGCGGACTGCTTGTGAAACTATGGCGGATGCGTTCGATGTCTGAGTCAGACTCTAGCGGACGGCCCGGCGATTTGCCTTTACACAAAAAACCAGTTCCTCGGAATATTTCATGCCATCGTCTAATGCTCTGTGCTGTAGGTGGATCCAAACCATACCTAGTACGAAAGTCACGCTGAACAGCTATTACTGACCCGCACTGCGCAAAACGTAGAACAAAAAACGATTTATGTTGTCCCGGGACTATTTTTACAAGAAATGAACTGGGCACACGCTGCTGGTACCTGGTGAGAATCACGTGGAACTCGAGAGTTTTTTCACGCACATATCTTAAATAACGTAATAGTTTTGATTTTTTTAAAATCTGATGATTCTTTTTGATACACTCTGTATTACGCTGTTGCATTTCTAAATGCGTTCCTTTCCTGGTCTGTAACATCTGGTCTAATGGCAAATTCCCGGGTGATGTGAACCGGGGTGCCGATTGCTCCACATTCTCGAGTGTCTGTGGTGCGCTGACGTATTTTTAGTGAGTAGCTGGGATACGGACCATGTCCCGACAGGTAGTGTATAGCTCCCTCGATCGGAAGGAAGTTTTTCATTCACTTCCTTTCTTTTATGTTAAGAGAGAAGTGGTAGGTTTTCATTCCTGTTTCTGACCCATCCGAGAAAGTCATTGCTATTTTTAGAAATGCATCCCCGTGTGATGCTTACTACGAGGAGGCAGGTCAGCCCGTCATCTTCTGCTAGCTTTTCCACTAGCTGGGGACACCCACCCAGCTGGCACGGCCGTGGCCGGCGAGCACAGTGTTCCAATAAATAAGAGGGCTCTTTTGTGGGCCGGACGGTCATCGCTACGATAATTAGCCGGCTCCCATACCCCACCGCCTTCCGCGCGCGCTCTATAGCCGTTGCAGGGCAACAGGCTATTGTTGAACACAATTGCGCGGCGCGCGGGGATTATATTTTGGTGATTTATCAGGGCTGAGCCGGCACAATATGGACGCCCGGCGCAGCCATCACCGCCGGAGCGCTGCTGGTTCCTCCTTAATAATAGTAATAACGAAGAAGATTTTTTATTTCGCCCCCCGCCCGTATCCACGCAAATCCTCTGCCGAGTGTCAGTGGGCACGTCCTGATACGCATACCAGTGCAGAGCGGGGAAGAATTTTATTCGGTGTGTGCTGCATCGACGAGCAATTGATTTCCTCCGAATATGAGTTCATTAAATTGGGCAAACGAGAACTGACGGATTTCATTTCTGAGCTGTGCGCGGAGCGAGTCGTTAAAAAAAGAAGCATCACTCATAGCGGAGGAATATTACATGTCACTGTGGCGCGCGCTGCAGTTTCAATCACGATCAGTTATCAGATTTTTTTTAGAAAAATCTACCAACATGTTCACTCTGCACTCATTTTTCTGAAATAACTTTTCGGGAAACGGAAATTAGCAGCAGGGCATTTAGTGGTGAACATCATTAAAATAATTGTCTCCCAAACACCATTAAACTACTGAAATCTGCTTCAGGAATAATGCGTAAAAGTATTTATTCCGCAATCTCAGAACCGTTGGCTGGTGGATTTATGTCTCATTTTCCAACGAAATTGGAGGGGTGGGGCTATACACCAAGAAATACCATTTATTTATTTATTTCGAAGGTATCCACGTATGCATGAGGGCACTAGAAAGTTCCTTCTGGTATTTATCCTGACTAGACATTATCGGTGCCACTAAGGGTTCACACATTGATGAGAATGAACGACGAAACGAAAAATAACACGCTGAGTACCATCTGTTAATACCTTGTATAGTTTTAAAGGTAATAAAGTGTTAAGTTGTAAAGATTATGGATGCATTGTACGTCCCAGCCGTATTGAGACGTTAACTCTCTCTCTCTCTCTCTCTCTCTCTCTCTCTCTCTCTATATATATATATATATATATATATATATATATATATATAATGCCACGACGAGAGAGGGAGACCACCCAATGACGGTGAAGCTGATGCAAAACTTTAGATAAAAGAAAGTTTCCGATAAATCGTATGATTGCGCAGTGGGGTAATATTTCAGTTCAGGCGCGTTTTTTGCTGAAACTGTAGACCTCAAGCCAGTGAAGTGACTGCTGACGTCGTTGTTTGATTGCAATTGACCGATCAACTTAACATAATTCCTACGTAAAAAATATACGCAAAAAACTGAAAGAAATGTTCGGCAAACGACTTCTGGGAGGCCCTGCTCAACGATAATGCACGAATAACGAAAGAACACGTAATGTTTCATGTCGCTGCGCCACCTCTCTTTCCGGCCTCTGAAAACAATACAGAATTGGATACAAAATTGCATTTATGAAGATGTCAATTCATGAGGTCAAGTTTTACGAAATGAGTTCCACATACATAGTTATTAGAATGTGCTCTATTCGAAAACGAGATTACATAGAAACATAGATGCTTACGTTACGAGAACAGGAAGGGAAAAGGCGACAAGTATGACGAGAAAGAGTAGAGCACAATATTTCATATGTTTCTAACAAAAAGCTACTCTGAATTCTTTTCACTTCTAGAAGCTTTGCCTGGTGGCATGAGATTTTGGCCTCAGCTTTTATTTTTCTTTTAATAACGTAAAGTGTTTCACAAGTAAAACAGAATAGAAATCCATATGATATTACAGTACTTACGTAGTTTCGTTGATATAACGTTAGTTTAATTTTTATAAGTACTCATAGTTTCATGCATGATACATAAGTATATTGCATGGCCAACATATAAAGGGTGTAAATTTTGAGCTGACAAATAAGCTTCACACGAAAAAAATGTGTAGAATCCAACGTTGATTATTTTCGAGGGGGACGTCTACTGGCGCTAAAATTTGCCCGCCACTCCAGCCCCCTGGGGTTGGGGCAAGAGGCAACTTTAAGATTTCAAATGGGAACCACCATTTTTATTGCAGAATCAGAATCTACATAAAAAACTATGTAGATTTCGTCTTAAACATTTGTTTTGATTCTTGGTAGTTGGCGCTGTAATTCAAGAAAAACTTTTACTTTGTTTAGTCTGTTAGTTAACGAGTTCACTCGTTAGTCAGTAGGATGTTTGGTTAGTTAGTTAGCTAGTCAGATGAATTGTTTGATAATTAAAAGTTGTGTGGCCTCATGACCACGAAACAAACAAAACTTATCCGAGTCTGCGGAAAAAAAATAATATGTGGGTCAACATCTGTAAAACTCTAATTCCTCTCTCTCAAACCCCACCCTATGGGGAGAGAGGGAGAGTTTTAGTTTTAGCGAATCAAAATTTACGAAGTAAATAAGTATTTTTTAGTTATCCGCAACCGTTTTCCACGCAAGAATGAGAACATTGAATTTCTTGAATTGAGGTTCCAACTACCAAGAATCAAAACAAATGTTTAAGACAAAATGTAGGTACTTTTTATGAAGAATCAGATTCTGCAATAAAAATGGGGGTTCCCATTTGAAATTTTAAAGTTGCTTCGTGCCCCACCCCAGGGGGCTGGGGTGGCAGCAGATGTCCCCCTCGAAAATAATCAACTTTGGATTCTACACATTTTTTCGTGTGAAGCTTATTTTCGATTTATTCTGGTTTGTCAACTTAAAATTTACACCCTGTATATAAAGCTATAGTAGCGTCCTTCGTGCGCTTTTAAGACAAAATGGCCGTTTTGAGAGAGCTAATTATGTGATTTTATTCATGATGCAACCGTCGTAAACTTACAACTGGTTCTCGAGGAACACCAGGAATGTTATGGCAACAGATATTAATTTCAACGTCATGATTACGGGCTAAATACAACTGAAGAAAGCTTTGATGCTATTCACGATTGCACAGAAGGGAACCAATATGATGTTAAATCTGGAGAAACGAGTGGATTATACTGTATGCACCAAAAGTTTTCATTTTGAAGGACATTATTAAAACTGATTAAAACTGTGTATCTCATGTCCTGCCTTCCAAACTGGTGGAAGTAATGCTGTGAGGAAGGATCATGAGTTGTGCTTGGGTATCTAAGTCCAAGGTCTATCGTTCGAAACCACTCGGTGCCTAAATTTTTATAGAGCAAATACGTACAGCACTTGCCAGGCAGTCTTAACCTACCAGGGAGTTTCATATCAGCACACACCGTTATAGAGTGAAAAATCGGCTATGATATATGCCTATCAACAAAACAGACAAACGCATCCAGTTTTTCACATAGCTGTTTCATTTAAACCACAATTTTCCTCCATTACTCCAATACAAACCAATTCTTAATCGTTCAGCCTATGATGAAGTCGTACGTAAATCGAATACCTATACAGATCACAACATATTCTCAAGATATTTTGTATTTCAAGCATCAGATACGAACCATGGGCAGGTGTTCCTCAGGAATGTGTGGCAGTGTTTGAGTAGCCTGTTTAGGAATACCGTCATGCAGTTGTTCTAGATTTCGTAAGGAACTCTTGGAAACTATTACAAACTATTTAAAAAAAGTTTTACACCAACTTCATATTTTAGATTACATAGAAGCAGGAAGTCCCCCCCCCCCCCTCCCTCCATGAGCCATGGACCTTGCCGTTGGTGGGGAGGCTTGCGTGCGTCAGCGATACAGATAGCCGCACCGTTGGTGCAACCACAACGGAGTGGTATTTGTTGAGAGGCCAGACAAACGTGTGGTTCCTGAAGAGGGGCAACAGCCTTTTCAGTAGTTGCAGGGGCAACAGTTTGGATGACTGACTGATCTGACCTTGTAACACTAACCAAAACGGCCTTGTTGTGCTGGTACTGCGAACGGCTGAATGCAAGGGGAAACTACAGCCGTAATTTTTCCCGAGGGCATCCAGCTTTACTGTATGGTTAAATGATGATAGCGTCCTCTTGGGCAAAACATTCCGGAGGTAAAATAGTCCCCCATTCGGATCTCCGGGCGGGGACTACTCAGGAGGACGTTGTTATCAGGAGAAAGAAAATTGGCGTTCTACGGGTCGGAGCGTGGAATGTCAGATTCCTTAATCGGGCAGGTAGGTTAGAAAATTTAAAAAGGGAACGCCTTGTCTTCGAGCATCTCTTGCAGAAAGACCATGCGCGTAACAGCCGTCCAAAGTCCCAGCTTAGGCTGCGGTCACAGTGGCTCCGATATCGGTGGATCCCGCCGACTACTGACATCGGCCGAAGATGGCCCATCTTTTCAAATCAGTACGCCACTATGTGCGCGGTCACAGTACAGTCGATCTTATCTCCGGAAAGTACAGACTTTGGACGACAATCGCTGAAATTCAAATCAGTTTGATTTCTTCGGTCAAATCGACGGACGTTCTCGCACACGATATATGTAGCGTGAGAAACTGATAAATTTAGTCCAAGAATGAGTGAGTTCGTGGCATCTTGAAGATGAAAATATCGTAATCAGGCTATAGTTCGAAATCTATGGACTGAAAATGCAGGTTTATTCGAAACCTCAAAGAAGCTAAATCTTTATTGTAAATTTTAGGCATAGATTACACCTCTAAAAATAATTTGTTAAAGTGAAAAGGGCGGTGGGTCTTGCATGCTTATAAATAATGTACTGAATCTTTTTTGTGGTAGGTTATGATTAGTTTTCTACAAACTATTATTACTGGTTACTGGCGTTTTATGCCAATAAGGTAGTGATTCGGTTAATATGAAGTGGTTTGCAGTTGTGGTGTACGGTATGTACTTCCACTTTCAAAAATTGTTCATATGGTTCTAAGCACTATGGGACTTAACATCTGAGGTCATCAGCCCCCTAGACTTAGAACTACTTGAACCTAATTAACCTAAGGACATCAGACACATCCATGCCCGATGCAGCATTCGAATCTGCGACCGCAGCAGGAGCGCGGTTCCGGACTGAAGTGCCTAGAACTTCCACTCTCAAGTACTTTAGGTTTTCAGAGTATCTTATGCTACATTTTATGCTTCTCTTTCACTCTTGTACTAAATGAATGTCATTGAAGGTTAATTGACGTACGTCTGCATAACTTTAAATAAATACAGGGAAACAGAGTGTTTATAACTTGCCTTTCGAGGTCACCACGAATTATTCTTGAGTATGTAACAGAATACTGCTCCCATCATCTCATGTAGTCCTAAAACTTGTCTGGTTATTCCGATATCTGTGGACAGAGTTTACAGTACTCAACACTTTCTTTACGAGACAGGAAAGCTATTTCACACGCATTCGGCGTCACTTTAATAGCAGAAACTGCTATGTAGCACTCGTATCCAAGCACAGAGGCGTCGTGCTATCCATCCCACCCTAAGAGGTTTAAAAGCTGACCTACTTCATACATAGAATAGATTCTAACCTCACCAACGTAAAAACCTCCTTGACCCTGCGAAAGCTGACGAAGGAGATCGGACCTTCTATTACCACGTTGTCGGCCGATATTATCAGGCCACCCCTGGTGACGGTGTCTAACAATCGTTGCCAATGCCACTGTGAACGAAGCCTTTTTTCCCCGTTTCCGGTGACGCTGCCGGCCGGGGTGGCCGAGCGGTTCTAGGCGCTACAGTCTGGAACCGCGCGACCGCTGCGGTAGCAGGTTCGAATCCTGCCTTGGGCATGGATGTGTGATGTCCATAGGATAGGTTTAAGTAGTTCTAAGTTCTAGGGGACTGATGACCTCGGAAGTTAAGTCCCCATTTTGAATCGGTGACGCTGCTGGTTGGAAAATTTTTTTGGAACTTTGTGATAAGTTCCTATGGGACCAAACTGACACACCCATGCCCGAGGGAGGACTCGAACCTCAGACGGGGAGAGCCGCGCGAATCGTGACAAGGCGCCCCTGACCGTACAGCTACCCCGCGCGGCACGTTGGTCGTTGCCTCTTCCCGAGTGACGTGCAGCGTCCGATCCGGCCAACCCTTAGCCCCGGGCCCGTTAGCGTTCAGCTATACTACAAATTTACCTTAAGTTGTACCAATACTGGGCGGTCGAATACCTCGCCTACATACGCATAACGTTACAAGTAGTTATTGTAACGATACGTCCACCCCGATAGCTGAATGGTCAGCGAGACGGGCTGTCGTCCTAAGGGGCCCGGGCTCAATTTCCGGCAGCGTCGGGGATTTTCTCCGCTCAGGGACTGGGTGTTGTGTTGTCTTCACCGTCATTTCATCTCCAATCTGCGCGCAGGTCGCCCAATGTGGTGTCAAATGTAATAGGACCTGCACCAAGGGGGCCGGACCTGCCCCGTAAGGGGCCTCCCGGCCAATGATGCCATACGCTCATTTCCATTTTCCATTGTAACGATACAGTCATGCTAGAAGTCTAAATGGTACACACGAACACCGAATAAGCACAACTATACGACTAACTGACTAGCTGGAATTATCTGTTACATGGGAATAGCGCATAAACGATGCTACCGGCCCATTGCGGGAAGGATGGGAACCCTGGTCATCGGCAAAACCACCACTGTGGACGACTGCTAAACTGGAGTAAGAGGTTGCCAACCGAATATGTTTGAGGTCAGTGATCCACTCTGAGGTCTCCATCCCTTGTTGGCATCCGTGCATGAGATAATCTAGTTTCCTGTCGTACTATTCCAGCCTTGCCCTGAAATGTTTACGATTAACACGTTCCATCTCCTCTAACTAATTCATAGTTCATAAATTGCTGAATATTCGTACCAGTTCATAAAAATTTCTTTTATTTGCTTAGTTTGCAAAAAATTTTTTTGCTAAGAGCACTATGTGTGTATAATATAAACAAATTTGTGTTATTATAAGCTCAAAAAAGATAAAATACACGGCCCATTTAAAAATGCTACACAATAAATAATTGAAAGTGTATATGAGTGCCATAAAAGTATAACATTCTGTAACATAATTTACTCTCCACGTTTGGCCGTTCGTTCGTTGACTGAAATTTAAAGTGTTTTGAGTGCACAGCAGTTCCTGTGCAACGGTTGGTATTATTTACTTGTCTGCTTACTCGATTCCTGCCTTGCATCGCTCTCTGAGATTTGTTGCAGTTTAATTTGTTGGAACAGTTACCAGTTGTGGATGTCAGAAACAGCTGTTCTGGGCGACGTTACCGATAATCACATGAATTTAATTATCATTTCGTGCAGTGGTTTGCTTAATGAATTTAATTTATTAAACAGGGGTGTCCCTTGCATACATGACACATGGGTGTGGTAACTGACTAGATGATAAAATAGCCGGCTGCTGTGGCCGAGCGATTGTAGGTGCTTTAGTCTGGAACCGCACTGTTGCTACGGTCGCAGGTTCGAACTCTGCCTCGGGCATGGATGTGTGTGATGTCCTTAGCTTAGTTAGGTTTAAGTAGTTCTAAGTCTAGGGGACTGATGACCTCAAATGTGAACTCCCATAGTGCTTAGAGCCATTTGATGATAAAATAGGGACTGAATCAAACAATGGTCACTGTAAAACTCTATTTACTACAATTTGCTAAGATTTAAGTTAAGCACAACTACAGAAAAATATGAAGTCATTACGGTCATTGAGTATTAATACAAAATTACAACAGAATTAAAGTAACAGCACCTTCGCAAAGATTAGGTAAACAAGTGAAGGTGAATGCATTAAAGTCAGTCGGAGCTGGGCGGAACAGTTATATTCGCGGAAATTGTACAGTGATTGTTAATCAAGAAAGAAAGCAAGAACTACAGAAAGAATCACGTATGCCCCAACTATATTGCTAGAGCACATGTTGAGTTCGAGACTGCAATAAATGTACCTGGATTAGAAATGTAAAAGCCCTAATGTCAAGCTGAAAATCCTGCATACATTTTATCACTTTGTTTGTGAACTGTGCAGTGGGTCACCATACTTAACGTTGCTGGTGCATGCACGTAGCCGGAGTGGAGAACCTCACATGGAAGTAAGTTCCACAGAGTGCTCCTAGAAAGAAGCAGAATTTTTACTTGTGCTTGATTCTGAGCACCGATGAAGTGATTCTTCTGAGGCTGACCAATCTGGTCCGTACTAACACTGCAACAATCTCCTTCAATATTCAGTCTGAAGTTTTTAGCGTTGGAGTGAAGAAACAAGCCCTTCCTGACTCCCACCATCTAGTGTTCCTCACAGTTTAAGCCAATCAGATCTGATGTACGTACAAAGAGCGATTCCTCTTCCCAACTCCAGATTTTATTCACGTCATCCAGTGGCAGCAGCTCTTACTATTTATTAACCGAATGAACAATAAACCAATTAATTTCGTGAGAGCCTGATGGCTGCGGCTCTCGTTCTTTTAAACAGAAAAGTGTTGGATGAGTTCCTGCCCCATTAAAAAAAAAGTCCAGTCCTTGAAGGGTCAACGGTACCGATCGGCCGCCGTGTCATCCTCAGCCCTTAGGCACCACCGGATGAGCATGCGGAGGTGTATGCGATCAGGGCACTGCTCTCCTGGACGGTGTCAGTTCTCGTGACCGGCCTGTCTCATTCCACTTCAGACATTTCTGCTTTCGTATTTCTTCGGGTCTAGCATTTCCCAGAATGTTGACTTCCTGCTGAGGTCAGGGCGCTACAAAACTGCGCTCTCTCATTTTCTGTTCGCTGCGTGTCTGTCTCGCACATTCAGGCTGCTTGCCGTTGTCATTTAGAGCACAACATAGATGGTGCCTCTTTGGACGACCACAGACAGCATGAAATACAGGGTGGTCCATTGATAGTGACCGGGCCAAATATCTCACGAAATAAGCATGAAACGAAAAAACTACAAAGAATGAAACTCGTCTAGCTTGAAGGGATAAACCAGATGGCGCTATGGTTGGCCCGCTAGATGGCGCTGCCATAGGTCAAACGGATATCAACTGCGTTTTTTTGAAAATAGGAACCCCCATTTTTTATTGCATATTCGTGTAGTACGTAAAGAAATACAAATGTTTTAGTTGGACCACTTTTTTCGCTTTGTGATAGATGACGCTGTAATAGCCACAAACGTATAAGTACGTGGTATCACCTAACATTACGCCACTGCGGTCGCTATTAGCTTCATGATACATTACCCGTGTTAAAATGGACCGTTTAACAATTGCAGAAAAGGTCGACGTGGTGTCACTGCCAGACACCACACTTGCTAGGTGCTAGCCTTTAAATCGGCCGCGGTCCATTAGTATACGCCGGACCCGCGTGTCGCCACGGTCAGTGATAGCAGACCGAGCGCCACCACACGGCAGGTCTAGAGAGACTTACTAGCACTCGCCCCAGTTGTACGGCCGACTTTGCTAGCGAAGCTACACTGACCGATACACTCTCATTTGCCGAGACGATAGTTAGCATAGCCTTCAGCTACATTTGCTACGACCTAGCAAGGCGCCGTATTCAATTGATATTTATTATGTGAAGCATGTATCATCAAGAGCGATGTTCTATAATTGTGGATTAAAGTTAAGTATTATATCAACTACGTACTTTATTTGCAATTCTCAAGATATTGTCCTGTTCCAGACCTCACGCCAGTCAGCGTGTAATTAAACGCGTGCATTTCGGCCTCCTCTAGAAACACAGTGTTGGCTCTTCTGCCAACACTGCAGTCGATATCGTGTTGATGTATGGCTATTATGATCAAAATGTCCAACGGGCGTGTGCAGTGTATGCTGCTCGATATCCTGGACGACATCATCCAAGTGTCCAGACCGTTCGCCGGATAGTTACGTTATTTAAGGAAACAGGAAGTGTTCAGCCACATGTTAAACGTCAACTACGACCTGCAACAAATGATGATGCCCAAGTAGGTGTTTTAGCTGCTGTCGCCGCTAATACGCACGTCAGTAGCAGACAATTTGCGCGAGAATCGGGAATCTCAAAAAACGTCGATGTTGAGAATGCTACAACAACATCCACTGGAACTGTACCATATTTCTATGCACCAGGAATTGCATGTCGACGACTTTGAATGTCGTGTGCAGTTCTGCAACTGGGCACAAGAGAAATTACGGGACGATGACATATTATTTGCACGCGTTCTATTTAGCGACGAAGCGTCATTCACCAACAGCGGTAACGTAAACCGGCACAATATGCACTATTGGGCAACGAAAAATCCACGATGGCTGCGACAAGTGGAATATCAGCGACCTTGGCGAGTTAATTTATGGTGCGGCATTATGGGAGGAAGGATAATTGGCCCCCATTTTATCGATGGCAATCTAAATGGTGCAATGTATTCTGATTTCCTTCGTAATGTTCTACCGAGGTTACTACAAGATGTTTCACTGCATGACAGAACGGTGATGTACTTCCAACATGATGGATGTCCGGCACATAGCTCGCGTGCGGTTGAAGCGGTATTGAATAGCATATTTCATGACAGGTGGATTGGTCGTCGATGCACCATACCATGGACCGCACGTTCACCGGATATGACGTCCCCGGATTTCTTTCTGTGGGGAAAGTTGAAGGATATTTGCTATCGTGATCCACCGACAACGCCTGACAGCATGCGTCAGCGCATTGTCAATGCATGTGGGAACATTACGGAAAGCGAACTACTGGCTGTTGAGAGGAATGTCGTTACAAGTATTGCCAAATGCATAGAGGTTGACGGACATAATTTTGAGCATTTATTGCATTAATGTGGTATTTGCAGGTAATCACGCTGTAACAGCATGCGTTCTCAGAAATGATAAGTTCACGAAGGTACATGTATCACATTGGAACAACCGAAATAAAATGTTCAAACGTACCTACGTTCTGTATTTTAATTTAAAAAACCTACCTTTACCAACTGATCGTCTGAAATTGTGAGCCATATGTTTTTTGACTATTACAGCGCCATCTGTCACAAAGCGAAAAAAGTGGTCCAACTAAAATATTCATATTTCTTTACGTCCTACACGAATATGTCATAAAAATGAGAGTTCCTATTTTAAAAAAAACACGGTTGATATCCGTTTGACCTAAGGCAGCGACATGTAGCGGGCCAAACATAGCGTCATATGGTTTCCCCCTTCAAGCTAGACAAGTTTCGTTCTTTGTAGTTTTTTCGTTTGACGCCTATTTCGTGAGATATTTTTCCCGGTCACGATCAATGGACCACCCTGTATATTGTTCCCACTTTCTACCTGCGCTTCTTATCCTCCTGACAGCGTCTGCAATTGAAAATGCATGCGTCCTTCCTAATAGCCAGACGCTGGCAATGTCCTCTGGCCATGTATCCTCGCACGACCTATACTCTTCTTGAATCCCAGTTATATTTAGACAGATGTTCAGAAAAATTACAATGGAAATCTAGTACCTGGACGTGACAGTCATTGACGAATACTTTAATCATGCATGTACTCTCGTTTCTAACTTGGGGTATGTTAGATTGACTAGACTTGTCAATTTATTGGAATTTAATTATAGTCCGTGACAGTTTTTCGAAAAACCGTCGCATAACATATGAAAAGTGTCTGTGTCAACTGGTGACATAAAGTGTATCTTGTTTTAAAAATGTGATTCTGATAATGGCTGTAGTCGAAACGCGTTAGTGTGTACTCGTATTTTTGAAAAAAATAGAAGTGTAAATTGCTATAAGATGAGCAATAATATTGATTAATGATAATGATCACAGACTTTTGCAAAAATTTTGTGTTATTTATAGGTAAAAACCACGTCACTTGTAATCGTTCACTGTTACACACTGACTTAAAAAAATCGTAACGACAAGAAGGAGTTGTGCGACTTAAATGGAAGTTGGTAGGCGTGTTTGTACATCTGAAGGATAATGTCCATTCAAATTTCGCGACAGTCGCATAGGAGTGGGGCTAGTAGCACCACAATGAGAGTGCAAATACAGGTTTGCTTTAACTACACGCTGTAACGGTCGTAAGCGTTAGTTACCTTTGAGACTGGACGTGGTGAGTTGATGTTAGTCAAGAACAAAGGAAGTAGGTTACAGTACACTTGTTGGCCCACTGCTTGAATACTGCTCACCGGTGTGGGATCCGTACCAGATAGGGTTGATACAAGAGATAGAGGAGATCCAACGGAGAGCAGCGCGCTTCGTTACAGGATCATTTAGTAATCGCGAAAGCGGTACGGAGATGATAGATACGGAGATGATAGATACGGAGATGATAGATCAACTCCAGTGGAAGACTCTGCAAGAGAGACGCTCAGTAGCTCGGTTCGGGCTTTCGTTGAAGTTTCGAGAACATACCTTCACAGAGGAGTAGAGCAGTATATTGCTCCCTCCTACGTATACCTCGCGAAGAGACCATGAGATTAAAATCAGAGAGAGTAGAGCCCACACAGAGGCATACCGACAATCTTTTTTTCCACGAACAATACGAGACTGGAACAGAAGGGAGAACCGATAGAGGTACTCAAGGTATCCTTCGGGACACGCCGTCAGGTGGCTTGCCGAGTATGGATGTAGATGTAGATGTAGATCTCACTGCGTTTGAACTAGGTCATGCGAAAGGTCTGCGAGAAGCTGTGTATTCATTCTACGATATTATTGAAAGATCTGGCAGGAGTGTAGCCACTGTACGTGATTGCTGGCAGCAGTGGTCACTGGAAGGTAAGGCAGCAAGATGACCGGACTCTGGACGGCCACGTGGCATTACAGAGAGGAAAGACAACGTCTTCAGCATATGGTTCTGGCGCATCGTACTGCATCTGCAGCAGCAATTTGAGCGGTAGTCGGCATCACAGTGATTACAGTGACACAACGTACTGTTACAAATCGGTTACTTCAATGACAGCTACGAGCCAGACTCCTTGCAGCGTGGATTCCATTGACACCAAATCAGCACTATCTGCTTCTTCAGTCGAGTCAAGCGACATCTCACAGAAGGCAGTATTGAGGACTGTCGTGTATTCTGATGAAAGGTGGTTCTGCCTCAGTGTCAGTGATAGGCGTGTGGTGCTCAGTCCTAGACGCACTGGGTCTACATATCGAGTTACGGTCCATGGTGCGATTTCGTATGACAGCAGGAGCACTCTCATGGTGATCCCACGCACCCTGACTGCAAAACTGTACGTCGGTCTGATGGCTGGACCTGTTATGCTGCCATTCATGAACAGCCTTCCAGCGGGCGTCTGTCAACAAGACAACGCTCTCCCATTTGCCGCTGTTGCAACCCATCGAGCTCTATAGAGCGTCGATGTGTTGCCTTGGCCTGCTCGATCACCAGATCCGTATTCAATCGAACACATAACGGACACCGTCAGACGACAGCTACAGCGTCATCTACAAACAACATTAACTGTGCTTGTATTGACCTACCCAATACAACAGGCATGGAACTCCGTCCCACAAACTACCATCTGGCACCTGTGCAAACAATTCATGCAATGTTGTATGCTTGCGTTCTATATTCTGACGGCTACAACAGTTATTAATGTACCAGCATTTCATATTTGCAATGACATATCTAGTGCTTACATTAAACTGTGATCTCAATTCAATACACTGAAGTGCCAAAGGAACTGGTACAGGAATGCGTATTCAAATACAGAGATATGTAAACAGGCACAATACGGCACTGCGTTCGGCAACGCCTATATAAGGCAAGTGTCTGGCGCAGTTGTTAGATCGATTCCTGCTGCTACAATGGGAGGATCTCAAGATTTAAGTGAGTTTTAACGTGATGTTATAGTCGGCGCACGAGCGATGGGACACAGCATGTCTGAGGTAGCGATGGCGTAACGACTTTCCCGTACGACCATTTCACGAGAGTACCGTGAATAACAGGATTCAGGTAAAAAATTAAATCTCCGACATCGCTGCGGCCGGAAAAAGATCATGCAAGAACGTGACCAACAACGACTGAAGATAATCGTTCAACGTGACAGAAGTGCAGCCCTTCCGCAAATTGCTGCAGCTTTCAATGCTGGGCCATCAGCAAGTTTCAGCGTGCAAACCATTCAACGAAACATCACTGATACATGCTTCCGGCGCCGAACGCCCACTCGTGTACCCTTGATGACTCCACGAAACAAAGCTTTACGTCTAGCCTGGGCCCGTCAACACCGACATTGGACTGTTGATGAGCTTAAACCTGTTGCCTGGTCGGACGAGTCTCGTTTCAAATTGTATGGAGTGGACCGGACGCGTACGGGTATGGAGACAAGCTCATGCATCCATGGACTCTGCATGTTAGCAGGAGACTATTCAAGCCATGGAGGCTCTGTAATGATGTGGGGCGTTTGCATTAGGAGTGATATAGGTCCCCCGGTACGTCTAGATATGACTGTCAGGTGAGACGTACATGTGCATCCTGTCTGATCACCTGCATTCATTCATGTCCATTAGGCATTCCGACCGACTTGGGCAATTCAACCAGGACAATGCGACACCCCACACGTTCGGAATTGCTACAGAGTGGCTCCAGGAACACACTTCTGCTGGCCACCAAACTTCCCAGACACGAACATTATTGAGCATATCTGTGTTGCCTTGCAACGTGCTGTTCAGAAGAGATCTTCACCCCGTCTTACTCTTACGGATTTATGGACAGTCCTGCAGGATTCATGGTGTCAGTTCCCTCGAGCACTACTTCAGACATTAGTCGAGCTGATCTCACGTCGTGTTGCGGCACTTCTGCGTGCTCGTTGGGGTCCTACACAAAATTAGGCAGGCGTACCAGTTTCTTCGGCTCTTCAGTGTGTGTTGCCTAGATAAATGTATTCCAGAAATTTCACTGCTCTACATTCACTGTTTTTTTGGTGTTGCAGTTTCTTTACGTCAGTGTAGTTTTGTCATAGATTTCCTTTCTCAGCTATTCGTCACATTCTCGTACACTCCTCGTTACTGACTCAGTGCGCTGGCAAGTTCACATTGTGAGAAGGTACAAATTTGTGTAGAAGATTACGCTATGAAATATCGTTAGGAAGTAGGTTCGCGTAGCGCAGCCGTGACGAGGCCATATCGTCATTAACTAACACAAGGCGCCGAGAGTGAGTGAGAGTATGAGAGGGAGAGAAAGAGATAGAGTGAGGAACTAGAGGTACTTTTCGCGAGAAACTCGTCCCATAAACTTGAGACACGCAAAGAATTATAACTAGTGCCCAAGTTTGTCTTAGTCGCCACAGAAGCACGTAACAAGGCGCGGCCTGTCCCGCTCACAAAGGGATAAGGCGGCGGAGACGCGCAGCCAAGCCGGCAACCAGCCAACCCTAATTACACGGCTCGCTCTGTATTCGGGGTCTGCGCGCGCACCGCTAATTGAGCTCCGCACGAGGGACCGGGAGCCGACAAACAGCACCGACTAACGAGACCAGCCTCTCCGCTCTCTGTCTCCGCAGCCGCTCTCTCCCCCTGTCTCCTCTCCCGCCCCTCTGCCTCTCTCTCTCTTCCTCTCGCGGCCGTGTTTGACATCCTTTGCGCATGACGGAGTCCACCCGCCGCAAGCGGTGCGACCGCTGCAGCCTCCTCCGCCGCCGCCGCCTGCCAACTTCGCCCGCCGGAACGTCCTCGGAGCGCCTCCTGTTTGCACTGGCTCGGAGGACGTGGTTTCATTAGAGAGCAGTTGGTAGCGGCCAGCAGCGGCAGGTTAGTGCGCTGCTGCAGCGGCGCGTCTAACAACAGAGGGGCTCCCGGTCGCTAGGTGCTCTGTCGGCCGGCGCAGCGCCACCGCCCGCCGAGAGGCTGTTGTTTCAGCTGCAGCTCTCCGCGGCAGCCTACTTCAGCGCGCGCAGGTTTGCTCCTTGCTTCCATTGCTCACAGAACAGTACTTAACGGGCGCCTTGGTTTGTACCCTAGCCTATCCTGTGAAATTAACTACGACTTGTGGCCAAAATGAAATCAGAAATCCTTAGAAACTGAAGACAGAGAGACGACGTCTATGCAGGACCACTAGACAAATCTCCAGCTACATTTCTGTCCATGAATATCATGAAAGCGGCATCGAAAAACGTCGTCTGGCAAGACGTGCAATACCCATTGGGACATGCAAATGATAAGCACTTCCGGTCAACCACACAAAGTAGAAGTAACACCATGTACATTCTTGGCCATGAGAAAAGGTTTTTCACCTGGTTTCTCATCCCGACGTCGCATTAGAACGTTGGCTGCCTGTATGGGGATTCTCTTATGCCTGATGTAAGACCGGTAAGTATCAGACTTTGGCATCGGCAAGATTCTGGCTGTTAGAGACTTGTCGTTTTGCTATACAGCTGCATTGGTCGGGACTCCACTGTGCTCAGGCATAAGTGGGATCGACAGGTTCAGGAGCACAACACTCACCGCTATGTATGAACTAATCAGCCCCATCCGACTAGCGCTCGAGAGGACAGACATTTGTTCCCTTCGCTGTGCAGGATCTTACAGCTACATCACATACCTCGATTCAGAAAATGGGTTGTTTGTAGCAAGACATGTATGCCCGCTGACACTGACACTTCTTTGGAATAGCACAGAATGTTAGCATAGGTTCCTTTGACACAACAGCAGAGAGCACTGCAAGACAGTAATCTACTGGACACAAGGAGGGCCCCACACTGTCTTCATAGACAAGTGGTTGTTTTGCGTGCAGCATCATGACGTACATATCCACACGTGGAAGCTCTGATGAGAATGAACATTGCTGGAATGCATGGGCCCAATACATCATGTGATGGTATGATGTGCCGTTCTAATATGGCCAGAGGGAAACATATTTCTGACTTGTTAAAACCAGTCGCTGTGCCTCATCTTCGAAGTATCTGTGACAGTATCTTTCAACAACATAATGTAAGACTTCATGTTGTCCGTGCTGTCCTGACCTACCTCGATAAAGAGGTTAGCATATTATACATATATCTCACCCACTGAAAATATCTGATAATTGGTTGCGAATTCATTGGCACACATTCAGTTGCTTGACCCTATGACGGAACACTACCATGGGGCTAAAGAGGAATGGGATAATATATCTGTGTCTGTCATCTGAATTTGGTTGGAACTGATTCCCATGATGAGCTTTAGAAATTCAGATTTTCCGTCCTGTATACCTTGAACTACCTACAAATTTAATTAATTATTCTTCTTATAGTACTATATATCCACAGTACACAAAGTTTTATCCTTTTCTATCCTTCCTGGTGTTGCAATTTTAATGGCCAGAATGTAGTCAACATAACATTCTAGAACTATGGGTAGGTCATGTCGTAAGTATGTAGTGTACTATGTTGTCATATGAAATGTGTATAGCATCATGGGCCGAGGTGTTACGGTATCTTAATGTATATAAATTTCCGATGAAGCAGTTTTTCAGCTCAAAAGTCTGTCGTTGTACAAGGAGGAAGAGAGGCGACTGATAAACAACTAAAGGGAACACAAAGCTTTAAGCAACGGCATAAGGAAACGAGCAATCTTAACAGATAACGCACTGCCATGTTCAGCCAGCAAGGAGAGTGTGAGTAACAAGGCTATGAGATGATCTATATGTCACACGTAAGACTTAAAACTGGCGGCCTCATATTATGTTGTGTGACATCCATGTTGTCTTGGTCGACAGTACATATCGTCACAGAAGATGAGACTTCAAACAGCCCGCCAGTGCGCTTCAGGGGCCATACTCTCTCTAGAGCTTACCGTCTTCCCATAGGTGACGCCACGTTCTCCACCAGTGGACGATATCACCTCTTTGACTGACTGCTACCAAATGTAGCCCTCTGTGCATCTTTTTAAGCAGCTGCACTCTGGGCTTTGGACTCAGATTTCGGAAGACTCACGGCGAGAACGGATGGACCGAGCAAGTCGCTGCTAACCTGACACTAATCAACAAGTGGCTGAACATTGCACTGATAGCCAGTGACGCACGGCGCTGTCAAAAAAATGGTTCAAATGGCTCTGAGCACTATGGGACTCAACTGCTGAGGTCATCAGTCCCCTAGAACTTAGAGCTAGTTAAACCTAGCTAACCTAAGCACATCACAAACACCCATGCCCGAGGCAGGATTCGAACCTGCGACCGTAGCGGTCTTGCGGTTCCAGACTGCAGCGCCTTTAGCCGCACGGCCACTTCGGCCGGCACGGCGCTGTCGAACCGTCAGAATATGGAAGTTACATTGAAGGACATACAATTTATGTATTTATCTCATTCAGCTGCACGTATTGTAGCCGGCCACAGTGACCGAGCGGCTACAGTCTGGAACCGCGCGACCGCTACGGTCGCAGGTTTGAATCCTGCCTTGGGCATGGATATGTGTGATGTCCTTAGGTAAGTTAGGTTTAAGTAGTTCTAAGTTCTAGGGGACTGATGACCTCAGAAGTTAAGTTCCATAGTGCTCAGAGCCATTTGAACCATTTGTACATATTGTAAATGTATAAACATATAAATAGTAAAATAAACGTGCTCATGTTTTAGCCATTTAATAAATGCTGAAGTATCTATGCCACCCCATTCACCTATGGACAAAACATGCTATCCATATGCAAGGGGGCCCTACCTTAAACTGACCGACAGTCTGGTAGTTTGAGGCTTGTGGTATAGCAGTATAGAAGTTCTTGTTTTCTGGAGAATTGGAGTACATGGAATTATTCAAATTCAGCTCATGGTCGCATGCCAGTGTATTCTGTTCTGTTTTGAGGACCTTCTTAGCAAATGCTATTATTGAAACCTTTCCTCATAGAATGAACACTGCCAGCAGTGCTGGGACGTGGAGGTATGCTTACTGTTCTTACACTGAGTCTACTGGATGTGTGCTACAGAGAATTAGCTTGTGAGATCACACCTGACAATATTTAATTTCTGTTATATTAACAAACTGTTATTCACCCTGTTTGTCCCTGATCCCAGATACACGTTGTTTCTCTCTATACGTCCCATTTCATTGTAAACTGTTACTAAGTGTCATGTATATACCAAGTTGACACCCATTTAGTCTGATCCCAGAATTCTGAATTAATCTTTGGCCTTCTACCCTTCGGCTTTTACCTCTTTACCATTGCTGAAATTAGATTGATTCCCTCTCGCATTTGTTAGACCCTGGCAGTATGGTAAGATCCCCTGTCTTTCAAGTTCCACCGGTAAATGGTGAGGCAAATAAATGTTCATTCACAAGTCACTGAACTAAGGCAGGTTTTGGATATTTAGATAGCAGAAAACCTATGGGATATGACAACTATGTTCAGTACAGTTTAAGTTACAGACGATCTAAACCTCCTTGCAACCAGTGTGTACAGCACAAGACTAAATAGTCAAGTTATATTCTTCCTAACAGCACCTACTCTACCACAAGCCACGATAACAGGTGTGGCTTGAAGTGACCAGAGTAATAACACACTGGTCTGTAATGTGTACCTCATCAACAGAACGCTTAGCGGACACCTTATAAGTAAGGTAAAGCCAGTAGTTCAGCCAGTGTGTCGGTTTGGCATGGTGTTTTAAACACTCATAGAAATATTTTAGAAGTTAATTATGAGGTATTACAGCTTCTGAAAGTTTTGGTAAAAGTAGAAAGTATCATCTGTGATGTATGTGTAGTCATGTTACAATAGTCACTAAGATGATAACATACTGATTATGTTTCACATCAATCGTCAAATCAACTAAAGGACCCATTTATGAGCTATCAAAACCGCCACAGAGCATTGTCCAGTTTCCATTGCCCCTTGTGCACATCCAATCCTGGAAGTCTATGGGAACAGGACGCCATCCACGTTTGACTTAAATATGGGAAAGTAATTTTTATGACCAGATAACACTATCGAATCCTTCATATTCATCTGTGGAACTCTTTCTGTCCATTGCCACAGAAGAAAGGGAGGTCACAGCATCCTGTTGATGACAAGGTAGAAATTCGACAATGATATGCAAGAAAATCGACTGTTCCACTTCTGCTCCTCCTGAATGTAAGAACAATTCATTAACCACAATGTCATCTCATTTGAGCCTACTATATGAGGGTGTGTCGTGTTCATGAGGGAGTAAGCTTTGTCAATGCAATTATGCCGACAGTATTCCTGTAATAAAATTACATTCACAGTATCCATTCTGAAACAAAGTGCGAAGGATTATGGACATACAGTGAAGCAACTACTTCCTCCTAGTGAGGTGATTTCTTCAAAGTCAGATAGTAGTTCTGTAGCTCAGCAAACTAATCATTAGAAACATAGCTATTATGGGCAGTTTAGTGAAAGTTAATTTCTTTTATTAACAGTTATTCTTTTCCTTTTAATATTCACAAATAAGGATACTGGTCCACTAATACAAAATTACATCCTGACAGTGACATAAAATTATAAACTTTATTGAATCATTTCCAAATAAACAACAATAGATAAGGAAAGATGTATTTCCCTTTATATGTGTAACTGTTCCCTGAAATTCGTTGACTTTTCAAAGTTAAGCTTGCATGTAAACTCATAAACTTTGGATTATAGCTTTGTACCAGAGTTTTACTTGGTATCACTCAAAAGTAATCCAACCCTTTCTTTTATGTGTACTTTAACCACCTTTTCTGAGACCACATTGTTTGTACATTTGTGTAATACATTCAACTTGAGGTAAAATGTTCTGAATTTTGAAATAATAGCATATTTAAAAATCTTTAAATGCAAACAATATCATATTCAATATCGCTATTGTCATTGTCTCATGAAAAGAGGTTTAGCATCAATCACCTTCAGAGCACTTTTATCCATACTCAATATCGCTATTGTCCTTGTCTCATGAAAAGAGGTTTACCATCGATCACCTTCAAAGCACTTTTATCAATCTTTTTAACATATTTGTATGGTAAAGTAATTTTACATACGTCATACAGAGTACAAGAACTGTTTAACATAATTTGTTTCAACAACCTCAATATCGTAAACCTTATACTTCTTATTAATCTCACCCTCAAACAGTTCACTAAACTCAGATATGTTATTTAGCTTTGTCAGCAGTTAATCCATTTATACATGGAAAAAAGTTAGAATTTCTTAAGAAGACAAAAATATTTTCTGACAAAGCGATTTTTATTGTTGGAATCTTTGGTGAATATGTTGTTTCATTAAATTTTCGTTAATTTCCTTCTGTGTTTGTAAAGAGTCTAATGGTTTCATGTCTCTAAGAGTTTCGAGATTTTAGTGCATTTTCTTGATTATTTAATTATGTTACTAAACATTATGATTAGAACATCTGTAATTTTAGTCACATAATTTTATACGCTTTCAGTTTTCTTCATATCATTATCAGAAAACCTGTTTAATTTATTCAGTCATTTATCAAAATATTCTGTTTATATTACAGTTATATTGGTGTTAAGCAGGATTACAGTTTTAATATCCTTCTTCTATTTTAATAAGTCCTCCACAATTTTCATACTGTTCTAATTATTATTCAGGTTTTCTGAATATTCAGATTTGTCAAACTTACTTTCTGCCTCCCCTTTCAATTCATCAGTTCATCATAAGATTCATCATACTTTTGTGCATGTCTTTTTGCATTTACACATTCTCTAGAAAATTTCAGAAATCGATATTTCAAAATTTTTGTTTCTTTACATTAAGTTCAAGTTTTCATTTCATCTTGTGACCTTTGCTTTTTAGCATATATGTTTATACATTTCTTACAATAATATCTTAATTTTTCTATTTTCCTTCCTATTTCCTCTTGTCTTTTTCTTTCTTTACATTTACTACAAGTTTTAAAATCATCTTGCTTAATTTCTTGTTCTTTCAAATGTAACATTCTGTATTTGTAATGCTCTTTATTCTAGGCATTTCTTAATTTTCTTGCATAGTCCTCTATGCTTTTTGTTTCTTTACATTTACTACAAGCCTTTAAACCATCACACTTTGTTTTATGTCCTGAATTTGATTGTACCACCTTTTAGGATCCATCTTTATACATTTTTTGCAAGCAGATTTTACTTTTTCTGATTTTTACCAAACTCCTTTTCACATTTTTCTTGATTGCATTAAGAGCAACTTTTCACTCTATGAACTATATACTATATTTATATAAGGATTAATTTATAAAATACAGTTTTTTAATTTAAAATCGATTAACTTCCATTAAAAAAGTAACATTTATTCTTTAGAAGCTTTTATAAATAAAGATATTGTCTATATCTCCGTATAGACCCAAATAGAGTATTTACCTTAAAATTGATTAATTTAATTTAAAATAGTAACATTTATGCTTAATTAACTTCTACTGTTAAAAATATTATCATTATTCCTGTACTAACTCGAATATTGTTTTTAGCTTAACCCTGCTGTTTTCTTCAGGTCAGCATGACCCAAAAAGGAATTTGTTCTTCGATAACTTTTTGATATTTAAATGGTATTGATCCAAACTTGATGACTTTCTTTATCTAAATATTCTAAATACGTTTAAGCTCAAAATTAAAAAAAAATCTTTTCTCTTCCTTGCTAAAACTTAGTTTGGTGCACCACTGTTCCTCAGGTTAGTATGAGGGTTTAAAAATTCAAAGAATGTACAAATATCATAGCTTAGTTTTGTTTCTATGTGTCTGAGGTATATGCATAATGGTTTTTAATGACAAAGTAAATATTTGATCCCATAGTGTTCAAATGTGTGAAGTCAACACAACAATGCAAGTTCAAATTATTATAGCACATAGAGTTGCATTTTTTCAACTGTTGTGTACATATGCACTTCATGTACCTACAGCAGTAATTTCTGTGTGGCTATCATGACAAAATGAGTTCTTTCTGGTGAGCAATTACAAGAACTAGTAAATACATCTGAGAGTGGGGAACATATTTCTAAGGAATAAAATCGCAATAGTGATGACAACAATTATCCTTCATCTGATTCAGAAGACATTTTAGATGTTGATACCTCAAATAACAATGCACATGCTATTCAACTGATTCAGTCTAAAGATTAAAAGATCAGAGTTTAGAACCATTCCTGAAAACTGGAAGAGCATCAAGTATAAACATTATCAAACTGACTCCTGGTCTCACAAGATAAGCTATCACCACAGTGCCTGATTGAAATCATCTTTGCAAGTTATGATGAATGATAATATTCAGAGTATTGTCATACAAATGACTAATATTGAAGGTGAAGGTGTTTATTGAGACAGCTGGGAAGCATTAAATGAAATTACACTTGAAACCTATAATGACCTGTCATTACTGCCTGATGGAGTCTTCTTTCCAACCATAATGTTCCTGGAACAGTTCTCTTGCATCTCACATTTGTTACATTTTGATGGAAAGTCAGATCAAAGAACATGAATAGTAAATCACAAGTTAGCATCTATAAGAGTTTTGTGGGATTAGTGGGTGGAAATACTTTCAAAATTATGCAACACTGGCACAAATATAACCATGGATGAACAACTAGTGATTTTCCAAGAACCTTGTCCATTCAAACAATATATATCAGGCGAACCCTCAAAATATGGGCTAAAACTATTGATATTATGTGGTAGTGCTACTTGTTATCTTTAGAAGACACAAATCTACGCAGGAAAATTACCCAACACACACCTCGGAAAAATCAAGATATGGGTGTTACTATACATCTGAGCCTAAAGGACAAAATATCATGTGTAACAGTTTCTTCACATCATTTGCATTAGGCCAAGGACTTCTCAAAAGACGTCTTACAATGCTGGAGAAGGCGAGAAAAAGCTCTCTAATAATATATCATGCAAAGAAGATGTTCGCACTTCAAAGTTCGTTTTTACTGAGGATACCACTGTCGTATCCTATAATCTCGGGAAGAACAAACAAGTTGTCACAGTGAGCATGATGCAAATCAAGGAGGAAATAAGAAACAGAGAAGGCAAGAAACCAAAACTGATATAGGACTAGAATCCAAGTAAGGGGGCACATTGGATCACCTCGTTGGCACCTACACATGCAAGAGGAAAACCAACCACTTGTCAATGACTGTCTTCTACAACATTATTGGTACTTCTGCCTACAATGCTTTTCTTCTATGGGGAGAAATAAATCCAGGATGAAGAAAAATGTTCATTACAAAAGAAGAGTATTTCTCAATGAATTGGGAAGACTTCTAGCTACACCTTACTTTGAAGCTAGAAAAATGTTGTTAGAAGAACACTAGCAAGAAGTCCATCAACACCAAGCTCCAGCAGTGGCTGCCTAAATAGCTGATGAGCTAGATGCAATTCTGCCCATCAAGTTGTGATAAAAAGACACCAATGAAATGTTTAAATTGCAATAAACATTTTTGTAAATCTCACATTAGATCTTGCTGCCAAAACTGTGGAATTCTATGTTAACTTTTCCAGAGATTGACAGTTTATAGGATAAGTAAAATTGTTTAAATTGTAATAAACATTTTTGTAAATCTCACATTAGATCTTGCTGCTGAAACTGTGGAATTCTATGTTAATTTTTCCTGAGATTGACAGTTTATAGGATAAGTAAAACACTTATGCAACAAACAGTTCATTGAGGGCCAGAGTTCACATCATTGTTGAGACTGTTGGCATGTAATATTGCAAAACTTGTTTATATGGTAACAAATAAACCTAAATTTAAAATTACAATAATTTTTATCAATTTAGAATCATCATGCCCTTTAAACAATAAACCCAAAAGCATATATGTATACAGCTTTTTAAAGGAAGGCAGTAGGCTTAAACTGTTAAATTTATGTTGAATAAATTAACTCTAAATGAAATTTAATTCTTTTTACTCTATATTAAATGAATGAATAGTTCATTGAGTACTTTTCTCTAATGCTCTGGGAAATAAACTCAATTTTATTGTTACGGTTAGTAGACGCAAATTCTGATCATGACATATTTCATGAGATGTTCAGCATCAATGGAAAAGTTAATTTTGTTTCTTATTACAAACTCAGTCGCATCGCTGCATGGTGGTAGCAGACACTTACTGCGGCTTTGGCCTGCGCAGAACACTAGGCCACTGGCCAGATGGAAACTGAAAGACCAGGCCATCTGTGAAAACGTACCGTAAGTGGTACTGTACTGGGCTGGATCAATGTTGAGCCACACAGCTTAGTCTCAAGCACACTCTCAGGCAATATCATTTCAACAGATACTGAAATACTGGTTAACATCGCCCTGTCTTCTTTGCCCAACTTGCCACAACTTGTCTGTTAAGCACCAGTGCTAAACAATCACTGACAGATTTAGTAGTTTTTATTATTTACCGTGTTTTACTTCACTTGTTGATCAGTATCATTAAACCGAATATCGCAATTCATTGATTTGGGATCACTCTGTCAGTTGAACACATAAAACTTCGGTTTGGAAAGCAATTTGTTTGTGACAAGGAATCAACCATCGTTTTATCATTGACACTGGGAGTCAGTGAAACAAAGGTTGAGGTACACTTGTGTGTACCACCTCAGTCTACACACTGCAGAAAACAAATTACAAATATCTGTTGAAAGAGCACATCTGTACAGTTTTGTACCCTCGTCATGTAACTTCACTGGCCAATCAACCACATCTCACTAATTTAGAGTCTAGTCACCGCATTGTGTTGGCCTGTATAGCCAACTTAAAGGTCATGCGATCGTAACAGAGTATCTGTTGTCGATCCAAACCTATCATTTTCCTGTCAAACGCCCTCAGAAATTTGTGACAAATGGGCCTGGGTGGCTTGAAATGCACATGGTAGGACGCAGTGAACAACAACACGTTTAGAAATGCCCCATTTCCAAGTGTTGATGTCAATGAAAGAACAAAGTGATATTATGAAACAAATGACTATTATGAAACAAATGACTACTATTGCATTTTCTGGAAAACGGTGGCGCATATCCAGGTCTTACAGATTTGGTTTTATTGTGATTTTTGGAAATTGCTCAAGATGAATTCGGTGAAGATTCCTGAGCGGACGATTTGGATGGGATTCGGTTAATGATAAGGGGAAATAAAATTCAAGGTTTAATTCCCCAAAACAATTAATTAATTGTAATAAATTACACTGTGGCTTACAAATTACAGTGACACAAACAAATCAAGCTGCTTACAATATGGAGTAATAAAAATGTTATATGCCACAGGTGAACAGAGAAACTTATTTGTGTCGTTTGAGTTACTGCCAAATAAAATTGTTTACAATGTGATACATTAACAAATAATCATTGTGCATTAAACTACATACTTTCACCTAATACAGTTAAATTTTATAATGTGAAGCACAAATGTATGATTCACAATTAAATTTTCAGTCGAAGTTACTCCTTCCTATACGTTCTTTAAAAGAGTGATAAAATTTCCAAAAGGTATCTCAATTAAAAATGCCCTAAAAGCCATAACACAACAACACGTACATCACTAACTCAAATAATAAATATGTGTACGGCAAAGCCCAACGATCGCGTGCGGGGATCCATAAGTTGTCCACTACAGCACGTCACCAATCCGCCACACCGCCCAACGGCCAAATCAACGAGGCCCGCCAACAACGAGACCACACCTCCGTGCCGGGACGGAAAGCAAAATACCACCAGCTCGGTGCGAATCCGACTGCCGAGCCGAGCGCGCGCGGCCCCCCGCGAAAAACGCTCCAGAGGGCAGCAGCCGCCTCAGCGCTTGCGCAGGCGGAAGCAGACGGAAACAGAAATTTAAGTCGCTGTCGATAGTGCCGGATTCCTTTCCCAATTCCAGTTGGTGCTGTGACATTAATAATCGTGACATCGACCTGCCTTTCTTCTTTCCTTCAGTCATAATTTATGAAGTTACAAGGTGTGTCGATAACGAGCGATGCAAAAGCTACATAGCTTACGAATTGGCAATACGTCTTTTATGAAGTGTGGCTGAGTGTCTGGCAAGCTTCACATCTGCTGTACTCATTTCCTGCCACGAAGGCAAGGACAGAGACCTTAACTTTTCTCCAGAGTTAGTAACTAAGACTAGGCAAATCCACAGGAAGGTTGACCAACAGCAGTGCCGACTACAAAGTTTTCGAATTCCCTTCGAAGAACCCATCTATCATTCGCGAAAGCATTAGATTTGTTCTCCAAGAAACTTTGATTCTACATTTTGAGCGCATCTTGGTAATGTTCCATCACATTTGCAGGCGTGCATTTTACAAAGTGCTAGACATCATACATGAAACAAAGTGTAGGCTAATTTCACACACTGATCAATTTCTTTTGGCATTTTTTTATAGGTTTCTTTCCTTATCCAACAGTTTAGATTGTATTGTTCGAGACCTTTTCAGCCAAACATCGGACGAGCTGGGGGGGGGGGGGGCAGAGAGATTCCCATATTTAGACAAAATTTTGGAAGCCTCAGACATTCTCGAGTATCTGTTTATATATGTAGGAGAGTAAAGGGTATGACTTGCGCGACATATTATATAAAGTGTGTAGCTATACACGTGTGTTGCCTGCGCTTTAACAACTAAGAAATTCCACTATGGGTAGACATTATAACTATTAAGCATGGTTATATTTTTACTATATAAAATATTGTTCCTCTTCATTTTATGTGATTGACCAGTAAAAATAAATAGACGTGAGCTTATAAGAATAATAAATCATTTTACGACATTTCGTTGTCCCTGAAAATGATTCCCATATCATTGAGGTATATTAAAACAAAAAAAGATAGCCACAAAAGTTACAGTTTGCCACTGTTTCAGTTTGTATTAGCTGTGCCCTCGGAAATTTGTTTGCTAATTAGTTTGTTAGTTTCATGTTTTATGGATCATTTATATAATTTATGATAAAGTGTGAAACGAGTCTCATATTCACATTATACACTCATATCTCTGCCTACATCCTAAGTATTAGAAAGATAGTCCCATTTTAGTGGAAATATATGTGTGTGTTATTCCAATCCACAAACTTTAACACACACACATAAAAAATACGAGTTCTTCTACAGAACTGAACGAGTTTTCAAGGAGAAATTGTTTCATATTGCTTGGAAACTGAACCTTGCTCTCTGTTGAACATTTTATATCTCTGGGTAAATTATGGCGGTAATGTTTTGTATTCCTCTTTGTGCTAGGGACAGTACTTCGTTGTAATGAATGTCATTTTTTTTCTGGTGTTGCAATTATGTACATCGTTGTTCCTTTTGAGACGCAGTCGTTTATTTACGTACACTTCATGGGAGAACAAATATAGAGCAAAGCAATAGTCAAACTGCCTTACTTCACAAGCAGATATTTACAATCTAATCGTGTGTGAGCACCACATATGATTCCTACAGTGCGCGCCTGAGAAATGAAAATCTCCTTTCTGAAAATAAGTTACACCAGAACATAATTAATTTTTTGTGACATTATTGATCAAAAAATATGTCAATTTACTGATTTTTCTCTCCCCACATTCGCAATGATTCGAAATGTAAATGTGACTGAACCAAATTGTTCTACGAGTTCGAAAACGCGTTTTTTTCATATACACGTGTAAGGTGTGATGGTGTCTTTGTTGTAACATGCGAACGCTTCCCATCTACGATCATACGTGTATTTAACACGAGTATGGTTTTTAAAATTGAGGAGTTCAACAAGCACAATTATTTTCGTGATGCAGTACTTATACTGAGGTGATAAACGTCGTGGGACACCACCTAATATCGTGTCGGACAACCTTTGCCAAGTGCGAGGTGGCATGGACTCAACTACTTGTTGGAAGTCCCCTGCAGAAATATTGAGCCATGCAGCATACACAGCCGTCCAGAATGGCGAAAGTGTTCACGGTGCACTATTTTTTGCACGAACGGACGTCTCGTTTATGTCCCATAAATATTATATGGAATCCATTTCGGTAGATCTGGGTAGCCAAGTCACTCGCTCGAATTGTCCAGAATGTTCTTCAAACCAATCATGAACAGTTGTGGCCCAGTGACATGCCATACAGTCATACATAAAAATTACGCAGTTGTTTGGAAATATGAAGTGTATGGATGGCTAAAAATGGTCTCCAAATAGTCTAACATAACCATTTCCCGGAAATGATCAGTTCAGTTGCACCAGAGGACCCGTTCATTCCATGTAAACAGAGCTGGCACAATTATGAAGCCACCACCCGTCTGCACAGTGCCAGGTTGACAAGTTGGGTCCATGGCTTCGTCGGATCTGCGCCACATTCGAACCCTACCATCAACTCTTACCAACTGAAATCGAGACTATCGGACCAGACTAAGGCTTACCAGTCGTCTATGATCCATCGGATAGGGTCACGAGTCCAGGAAAAGCGCTGCAGGTGATGTCGTGCAGTTAGCAAAGACATTCGTGTTGGTCGTCTGTTTCCGTAGCCCATTAACGCCAGATTTCGCGGCACTGTCCTAGTGGATACGTTCATCGTACGTCCAACATTTATTTCTGCTGTTATTTCACAATGTGTTTGTTGTCTGTTAGCACTGACAACTCTAAGCAAACGCCGCTGCTCTGGGTCCTTAAGTGAAGGCCACCCGCCACTGCGTTTTCCGTTGTGAGAGTTAACACCTGAAATCTGGTGTTCTCAGCACTGTGGATGCTTGAATATTAAATTCGCTAACGATATCCGAAATGCAGTGTCCCATGCGTCTAGCTCCAACTACCAACCCGAAATCAAAATCTGTCAATCCCCGTCGTGCGGCCTAATCAAGTCAGGCACCTTTTTACTTGAATCACTTGAGAACAAATGGCATCTGCACCAGTGAGCTGCACTTTAATACCCTGTGTACACGATACTATCGCCAACTGTGTATGTGCCTATCGCTATCCCATGATTTTCTCACCTTATAGTATGTGATGTAGATGAAATCTTGTAGTTGACATCGACAAGACAACTTACGATTAATTCTTTTTCTTTCTCTTTTCTTTACTATTCTCGTCAAAGAGATTTGAAAAAATGCAGGTTTCGTGTCTCTTTCTATACATGTACTGTAACTGTCATATATGGGATTGTTATTTTTCATTTTCTGACGTCGTGTGTTTACACATTTATTAACATATTGTTAAATATGAGTGCATAAAATTGTGTATTAATGTTAAATTGTAAATAACATAATACACTCCTGGAAATGGAAAAAAGAACACATTGACACCGGTGTGTCAGACCCACCATACTTGCTCCGGACACTGCGAGAGGGCTGTACAAGCAATGATCACACGCACGGCACAGCGGACACACCAGGAACCACGATGTTGGCCGTCGAATGGCGCTAGCTGCGCAGCATTTGTGCACCGCCGCCGTCAGTGTCAGCCAGTTTGCCGTGGCATACGGAGCTCCATCGCAGTCTTTAACACTGGTAGCATGCCGCGACAGCGTGGACGTGAACCGTATGTGCAGTTGACGGACTTTGAGCGAGGGCGTATAGTGGGCATGCGGGAGGCCGGGTGGACGTACCGCCGAATTGCTCAACACGTGGGGCGTGAGGTCTCCACAGTACATCGATGTTGTCGCCAGTGGTCGGCGGAAGGTGCACGTGCCCGTCGACCTGGGACCGGACCGCAGCGACGCACGGATGCACGCCAAGACCGTAGGATCCTACGCAGTGCCGTAGGGGACCGCACCGCCACTTCCCAGCAAATTAGGGACACTGTTGCTCCTGGGGTATCGGCGAGGACCATTCGCAACCGTCTCCATGAAGCTGGGCTACGGTCCCGCACACCGTTAGGCCGTCTTCCGCTCACGCCCCAACATCGTGCAGCCCGCCTCCAGTGGTGTCGCGACAGGCGTGAATGGAGGGACGAATGGAGACGTGTCGTCTTCAGCGATGAGAGTCGCTTCTGCCTTGGTGCCAATGATGGTCGAATGCGTGTTTGGCGCCGTGCAGGTGAGCGCCACAATCAGGACTGCATACGACCGAGGCACACAGGGCCAACACCCGGCATCATGGTGTGGGGAGCGATCTCCTACACTGGCCGTACACCACTGGTGATCGTCGAGGGGACACTGAATAGTGCACGGTACATCCAAACCGTCATCGAACCCATCGTTCTACCATTCCTAGACCGGCAAGGGAACTTGCTGTTCCAACAGGACAATGCACGTCCGCATGTATCCCGTGCCACCCAACGTGCTCTAGAAGGTGTAAGTCAACTACCCTGGCCAGCAAGATCTCCGGATCCGTCCCCCATTGAGCATGTTTGGGACTAGATGAAGCGTCGTCTCACGCGGTCTGCACGTCCAGCACGAACGCTGGTCCAACTGAGGCGCCAGGTGGAAATGGCATGGCAAGCCGTTCCACAGGACTACATCCAGCATCTCTACGATCGTCTCCATGGGAGAATAGCAGCCTGCATTGCTGCAAAAGGTGGATACACACTGTACTAGTGCCGACATTGTGCATGCTCTGTTGCTTGTGTCTATGTGCCTGTGGTTCTGTCAGTGTGATCATGTGATGTATCTGACCCCAGGAATGTGTCAATAAAGTTTCCCCTTCCTGGGACAATGAATTCACGGTGTTCTTATTTCAATTTCCAGGAGTGTATTTTACGAGATAGACTAGCTTTATAGGTATCGATACATAGCTAAGCAAAGTGTTAAGAAAGGAATCTGGAGAGAAATAGAGACTGCTTATTCCTATCCGTGAGAAAGGGCATGGCTTGCTCATAGCAGCAAATAGTATGAAAGATCGATTATTTTGCTATTAATTTTTTGTATGAATGTTATAATTTCTGATAGAGACAATATTAGGAATGCTCTTGTTTCGTTACAAATCGAAGCACATGCATACTATCTGCTCAGAAATTCATATGTTGAGTGGAAGGAGTTGAGATTGACTTGTCAAGACGTAATAACTTTTTTTGTTGAAGTTTCATTATGCATTAACACCTTTAATTCAGATGATAGATGGCCAATTATTTTTATGTTTGCATAGTTGGTTCCATTATATGCAAGAGGAAGGGAAATATGTGAACAACGGAGATTATTTTTAGTTTTAGTGTTTAATTTAGGAATTCTCCTTCATTATTCAGGTAATGCCTGATCCTTCAAAACAAAGTACGTAAGAAGATAAATCTGTTGTAGGGCTGTTTCTAGAATGCTTAATTTATCAAACAGTTGGTACATGAAGCTCAAATATGGACACCAGATATTATCTTAAAAGGACGTTTCTAGACAGTGAACACTTAAGACTTCAACGAATGATGCATGCAAAGTAAGCTGGTTTAGTTTCAACACCAGACTCAGCAGTTATACGTTAAAAAATAAATAAATAAATAAATAAAAGTTGCTCTATTCAGATGTTGTAAGAGGTCTATAACATTTGATTTTTAATTCAGTTTCTGCTCAATGTGCACACCCACGAAATTTGAACACCAGTGTTGGATATTATTTCTTACATGTACTGTTATCGGTGATGATATATCTCGTATTGTGGAGAACTGGATGGACTGCGTTTTTTCGATGTTAACTGGTAGGTCATTTACTAAAGACAGATCATTAATAATTTTGAATATTTTATTTGCTGTTAGGCTTGATTATGACTCCTGAATCACCAGGAAAAAGCTAAGTTTCTACTTTGTCAGTGTGATGTGGAAGATTATTTACATAGAGCGGGAACAGAAGCAGTCCCAGAATAAAGCCCTGTGTGTCGCTAGAAGAAAATCTGTTATGAGTGGTAGATGAGCTATCTAAGCGAATCTTTGCTTCCTATCACTAATTACGAAGCAACGGCTTCCTCATTGCATCTCGACAGTCATAAACCTCCAGCTTCTCCAAAAGGAAATTGTGATTTGCACAGTCTAATGACTTGGACCTGTCACAAAGTGTCCCGGTAGGTGCAATCTTACCATTCAAGTAATTTAAATTCTCTCAACATCTACTGTCTTTCTAAAAATTTTGTGAGCACAGCTACACTGTCAGATATGGTTTCTACAAATGTTGACACTATATTAACGACACGTACACTCAACTCCATCTGCCTGTTAAAGCCACTTTTCACGAGCACCGTTATTTGAGGTCAAAAACGCTAGTAGTACTACAACGATCTCATTCGACGAGTGTGCAAGCTGTGAGCATTCCTGCAACACGCAAATAGCTGTGGCCTCTTTTTAGCGTTTCTCTGATGGCGCAGCTTCGTCCTAACGCGCTTTTGAGCTGCAGCTTGGCAAGCAATTCGATTACAGTGGCGAGTGAGCGAGGTGCTTTGGACATGGATCCGGTCACAGGTGTACGACCGCGGCCGCGCGTTTGCTGTGGTCCCAGGTCCGAAGAGTGGCACGCCAGTGTGTTCGGCGTCAAATGGGCCGTGATTCCGGCCTGCGCCGCTGCGCCGCGCCACTGCGACAGCCAATACGCCGGAAAATGAACACGCAGACCGCATTCGCAACGCTACAAACAATTTGATTGGGCTTGTGCGCGCTCTGCACGGCGGAAAATGAGTTGCTGCAACTATTTCAATATCGGCAGGTAGCTCACGGCACACTTTGTGTGTGTGTTCAGTAATTCACGAGCATCGCGAGCACCGGTAGCTATTGGATGAGCGAAAGGGGTGGGAGGGGGAGGAGGGGGCGAGGCGCGAGAGAAGCACTGCGAGCGGATGTTTCACAACGCGATAATCGACGCGTACGCTTTAATTATTACCGGAAAAGTGCTAGATTAATTTCATCAAAACACACATTATACGCCCCGTTAAACAAATGAATAATTCTGTCATTTCTGAATTTGTCGTACTACTCCTAGGCCGGTTATTGAATTTGGACCGGTCATGCTAATGCTTCCGTGATTGATGAAGTGCCTGACAGCCACGCTTGTATTATCCCGCTGTCCTAATGAATTAGGTAATTATCCTAATGGCTTTGTCGAAATTACTTCTGTAACGGAGCAGCACCATTTCGGTCTATGGATTTTTGCCTTGAAGAGTTCGACACTTTATGTCATGAAAGAGCACGCAAGAATTGTGCACGTGAGCAGAGATTCTACAGTTCGCTGAAACGATCACTGAAAACAGTACAGGAGGAGTAATTTTGTTTGGGGAACTCGGTTAGTATCGGATACGTACTGTTTTTTAAAAATAAATTTTTCTACAGGTTTTATTGGAATGTTCTTCATACTAAACACTAGTATGGTACGTTGCTTTTTAGAACTATAAAACTTCGTGTCACAAGAAAGTATGTTCGTTGCTTTTTTAAATACTTTTCCATCCTCTGCAGTTTGGTCGTTTAAATTTTAAAAAGGCTATATTGTACGTGAAACTGTAATCAGAAAATCGTAGTTGTTACAAAAACGTTTGAATTGGAGCGTAAATGGCTACAAACCTTAAAGTTAAGTAAGTAGAAGTTAAGCCTCAGTATTAAGATTCCACGTTGGGAGTAAGTTGACTCAATAAGCAAAAATTCATAATAAAGATATTAAGTTAAAGTTTTGAACAGACAGGGCATAAATCATAATAGTAGCTTAACCTTTAGTAAAACATTTACCACGCATGCGGTGAAGACTGTTTAGCTCTATAAGGGCATAATTGTTATCAAAAAATGTGGCACTATATCTGGTCTCCTTCGACGTACAATATTATTTCCTGTTCACCACTGAACGTTCTCTGAAAGGATCTTGTTACGGTATTTTTATAAAACAGGTTACATGACCACTTCTTTGTTTACAAGTAAAGCTTTAAGTATATCACCCAACGTACTTCTATTCTCTTCTTGTCTGAACTTGTTATCGTCCACATTTCACTTCAGCACAAGGCAACATTCGAGACATTGCAAACCTGTATTACATACCGAGCAAGGCAAATACGACAATGGCATTGCCTTCTCCCGTGCGGGAATCACGTGCATAGCGTGGCTCCGTGAAATCTGGAGGTTTGGGTCGCTCTACAAGGCGCGTAGAGATAGCGAGAGTCGTTAAGGTGACCGCTCGCGTTAAACAGGGAATCCGTGTTCGAGTCCCAATCCGACAGAAATTTTCATTTCCCACTGTTATTTGTACAGCCGATGTACAATCACATTCGCAGTTTGTGAATATATTTCTTCAACTTAAGTTTATATTTGATGTTAACAAATTTCTCTTCTTTATAAACGGTGTTCCTGCCGTTGTCAGTCTACATTTTATATCCCCTCTACTTCAGCCATTATCAGTTATTTTACTGCCCAGATAGAAAAAAACCCATCTTCTACTTTTTGGGACTTATTTCCTATCAAATTCCCTCACCAGCACCAGATTTAATTTGATTACATTACATTAGCTTTGTTTTTCTTTTACTAATGTTCATCTTATAACCTCCTTTCAAGCCACTGTCCATCCCGTTCAGCGGAACTTCCCAGGTCTTTGCTGTATCTGGCAAAATTACAGTGTCATCGGTCACCTTTACAGAAGGATTTCCAGTTTGGAAAGGGCCAGTAGTGTTATAACGGGAATAATCATTGTTGGAAGATCAAAACCGAAAAGGATTAGATTGATTAAAGTAAAGTATTCTTGAAAATAGGACTAATCACGCATGATAAAACTTCTTTTTGGCTCTGACTTTGCTAGTACTTTGATTTAAAACAAATGAAAGTGCAGTGCCACCTGCTACTTGTTCTCATGAGAATGCTTGTAGCTTACTGCACAACAAAAGTGAACAACTGAAACTTACATTTAGGTTAGCTACTGCCCTCTGACCCTTACAGGGAAATTTCTGAAATTCATCTAATTTTAGGTCTAACATGACTTGGATTCGACATTACCTGAATGCAGTGAAGTCATTTTTGACAGTATTCAACTTTAACGTGAGTTAACGGCAGAATGGCGTTTTTAAACTGTAAGCGCTTTCATGGTGGATCTACGATTATACGCAACGGACATTGTCTGTGCTCTGTCTCTCGTGCATATCATACACATGTAGGCGACGAACTTCGTTGCTACAATAAAATGGAGCACACAATTCGGCTCGGAGCGTCCATAGCGTTACACATCTCAAACATGGGTACCGACAGTTTTGGGGAGCCATGAGAGGAAAGATTCCGAAAATATTTGTCTTAATTTAACGAAACAGATACGCGTTAAATCACTATATTATGAATTAACCTAAATTGCAAAAAAAAAAAAAAAACAATGGGAATCCAGTTTTAGAAAGTGTTGATGTAAACACTACTAAATACTGAAGGCACACTATGCGTGGCCACGTTTCCTGAAAGTACAGGCCTCGCGAAATCATACATCAACTACAATTAGAAAAATTCAGCGTCGAGATTTTTAGGTGGCCACGTTTGAATAAAGTGTTTACTGGCTGAAATGGGTCATTAAAAATAAATAATACAGTGTCAAAAATAAAATTTATGGGTGAGATTTCAGAACCCTTTACAATTAGAACGAACGTAAGACAAGGAGATGGACTAACCCCACTCTTTTTCAACTGCGTCTTGGAAAAAGTCATTCGAGAGCGGAGAAAGTTGTTAGCCCAAGAAGAAACAAATGAAAAGCGGTTCAGCCTTGGTCCTAAGAACAAAGGGGTGCACACTAACTGCTTGGCCTTTGTGGGTGACCTGGACATTTTTGCTAACAACGTAGAGTCAGCAGTCAACAAGATCAACAGGCTGTCAGAAATTGCTGGAATAGTTGGACTCCAGATCTGTGTCCGGAGGAAAAAATATATGACGAACATCTGTGACGGTCCTGAATGGATGATCACCAATCTGCAAAAAATCGGAAGAGCTAAGAATTTCAGGTATCTCGGTGAAGTCATTCAGGAGAATGGATTAGAAGAAGAAGCCATTAATGTCAGGATGAGGAAGTCAGACCAGGCATACCAACTGACAAAGAATACCTATAACAAAAAGTCTACGAGTATAGAGGCCACGTTCCGACATTATAACACAGTTGTAAAACCTGAGGGCTTATATGTGTCCGAAAGTTTGACCAAAAATAGACAAGGTTAAGCTGAGCGGCTGGAAAAGCGGGAGCGTAAGATATTAAGGAAAATCCTAGGTAAATAGATGGGTTGATGGACAATGGCGAATGAGAGCAAATGAGGACTTTTACAGCAAGACAGAACCCATCACAGCATCCATTAAGAAGAACGATTGTTATGTTACGGTCGTCTCATGAAGGTGGACGATGACCGACTAACAAAAAGAATATGGAGTTTCATCCAATCTAAGAAAACAGTGCCGACATGGTTCGAAGAATGTGAAAAACACCTTAGGCAGACTGGTATCTCAGAGAGAGAAATTCCTGACAGGAACAAATTTAGGAGATTGGGGAACAACTACCAAGGTTTTAAAATGGCATCAACGTCCAAAAGACGGAGAGGACCTGTGTGCGGAGAGCATAAACAAGCTCTTCTTTGTGGGCTCGGAAGATACTGGCAGGAAGTCAAAGCTGGAACAAGAAGAAGACCCAGACACTGAAAAATGAATGTGGTTATTGCCACGCAGTCCATGGAGGCTCTACTCTATATATATATATAAAAAAAAAAAACTGTGATCTAGACTGCGTTACTCAAACAACAGTGTGAGAGAGCATAAGAGGCTCTGAAGAAAGAATACGATAAGCAAGAACGTCCATTTTGGCCTGAACACACTGCAATTATGAGTTGATCGTTATATACACTGGCGTGAAAAACTTAGAGGCGAAAGTAACATTGGCAATATGTGTCACTGCCAAGTAACATAGCTAGTTGATACTTGGACCATTCTGAGAAATAAGTACTGCAGTACAGTATAGAAGGTAACTGAAAGATATACCCAATCAATCTAAAAGACATAACACAATTATTACTACTACTTTACTCTGTCCGAACAGCCTTGGAACGCCCAACGGAACCGACCGGCCACCGTGTCATCCTTAGCCAACAGGCGTCACTGGATGCGGATGTGGAAGCACATGCGGTCAGCACACCGCTCTCCCTGAGGCACATAAGTTCACGAGACCGGAGCCGCTACTTCTCAATCTACTAGCTCCTCATTTTGCCACACAAGTTCGCAGCCCGCTCGCCAACAGCGTTCGGCAGACCGGATGGTCACCATCCACGTGCTAGCCCAGCCCGACAGTGCTTAACTTCGGTGATCTGACGCCGACCGGTGTTACCACTGCGGCAACGCCGTTGCCAACACAATTATTCAAAAACCATAACTATACTGAAGTCACCACGATTCACGATAGTGTATTGAGTATTAAAAATAGCGGAACATGGTTTTTAATAGGATACGTGATCACCGCAGATGGCAATGTACGCATTTCAACCTGCTCCCATGCTGGCCACAACATTGGTTTCTCTACCAGTGCGATTAATTGCTCGATGGTCATTGGCGTATGTGGATGTTTTGCAGTACGCCTCCCCGTTACATCCCACACGCACGCGATGGGAGTAAGTCGGGGAAATGGGCAGGCCAGCCCATTTACCGAATGTATTCTTGTTCCGAGACCTCCTCCACCTGCGCTGTTCGATGCGGTCGAGTAACGTCATCCACAAAACTGAAGTCAGGGCCGAATGCACCTTTCAAAAGATGGAATGGAGAAACAGTACAGTGACACATTAACGTTGACCGCTGAGTGTACCGTGTTCAAAGAGTTGGAGAGCAGGACGCCTACGCAGCGATATGCCTCCCAACACCACAACATCTGTATCAACAACACGATCTTGTTCGACAACGTTTCTGGGTGCATTACGTGTTCCCAGCTCTCGCCATACGAAAGTACGTCCAGCATTGTCGAGCATGATCGTTTTGATGGTTCTGGTTTGACTATTGCCACGAAAATAACTCCGAAAGTATAATAGGAGCTGAAAAGTTTGTAGGATAAAAGTTGCATGGTGCCACGTTGAGTTTTTGTTGCTAGGTTGGGTCGCTTCGGAGATACGAAAGCCAACTTTGCTTTATAAATGGGATGCTCTAGTTCAGTAATTATTTTCTGATGACGGCTATCTGGGCGAATCCAATGATGTGTAACAGTAAGGTCTTTGAAAGTCAACGAAGGTCACAAAGGTGGTATGAACGTCCATTTACAGAACGTGTTCGAAGTGATGACCATTGGCGTCAATGCAGTGCAGTGCTTATCATTTCGGCACTTGTTGAAGCACATGCTCTGACAATTCACTCTCGTATATCGTGCAAATAGTAAATACTCGACGGATACGGCGAATCCATCTAAGGTGCCATTGACATGTAAACGACATTCAACTGTTTTGCGATACAACACTGATAGTAACGGTGAGACTAGTATCGTCGGATCAAGTGTATGTGAATGGTGTATTCCTTCGATTAACAAGTCGATATGCTTCTCATTTACGGAGAATGCCAACGAAATTCAGTCAGAGCTAGAGCTTATACGCTGAAAGATATCCTCGCCCTACAAGAAGTACATTTAGATATATATATGATAAATCGAGAACAACTAGATCTTCAACACATCGGAAACATATCCGTTAAAGAAAAGTTACTAACGAGGAAACGGAAATTGGTATTCTTGCTACTGTGGTTCGAGACCCTTGTGTTAGTTCGCGTCTGGAATGAGACAGAGTAGTGTTGTTCGTGTTCTGCATCGTCATAAATATCATCCTTACCATATCAGTCTCCGTCAAGAATTAAATGGTACGGATTGTATTCGTCACATTGAATTCTGTCGATGGGCTCAACTTAAGATTCAGGGGAAAACACATTTATTAATTTTATTTTATTTACTGACGAGGCTACATTCAAGAACGATGGAAATCTTAGTTTGCGTAACGTGCATTATCGGGCAACTGAAAATCCATGTTGGCTGCGGCAAGTTGCACACCAAAAACCGTGGTCCGTGAATGTATGGTATGGGATTCTGGAGGACAGAATTATTGGTCCCTATTTCATCGAAGGAAATCTTAATGGTTGGAAGTACATCACAGTCCTGCAAGAAACATAAGGTTGTTATTGGAAGAAATATCTTTAGGAAGAAGGATCAGAATGTGGTATCAACACGATGGGACTCCGGCACATTTTTCGCTGATGTCTAGAAGTCAGTTGCAGAGACAATTTCCACATAGTTGGATTGGACACGGAATAGATGTGCCATGGCCGGCTCATTCGCCAGACTTGACGCCTCTCGATTTTTTCTTGTGGGAATTAGTAAAAGACATTGTTTATAAATACGTTCCAACTACACCTGAACATGTGCGAGAGAGAATTGTCAAAGCATGTTCTTCGATAAATGCCGATGTGATAAGGAATACCACTCAATCCATGATAAGAAGATTGCAGCACTGCATTGATACCAATGGTCATCACTTCGAACACTTTCTGTAAATGGACGTTCATGCCACCTTTGTGACCTTCGTTGACCTTCAAAGACCTTACTGTTACACATCACTGGATTCGTCTTGATTGCCCCTATCAGAAAACAAGTACCAAACTATAGCAGCCCATTTAAAAAAACGAAGTTGATCTTCATATCTCTGAAACGACCCCACCTAGCAACAAATAACCAGCGTCATATTATGGCCCCCATTGTACCATGCAACTTTTTTCCTACAAACGTTTCAGCTCCTATCATACTTTCGGAGTTATTCCTGGTGGCAACAGTTAGTGACTCATCCTGCATTGTAGGAAGGCACAGTGCTGCGCGAGCGTACTGGCCTCCATATATTCTACCGGAAAAAAAATCGCAACACCAAAAGTAGTTGTGCGACATAAACAAATGCTAGTATGCGTGTTTCTCTATCTGAAGCATGACACGTATCCACATTTCTCACCAGGCTCTTAAGAGTTGCACTAGTAGCGCCACTATGAGGAACCAAACCAGATTTGCTTTAAATACAAGCTGCGTTAATTACCTTTGAGACTGGACGTAGTGAGTTGATGTTAGTCAACAATGCCTTTAAGGCCACAAAGGCGCGATTATGGAGACCTCAGTGAGTTTTAATGGTTCCGTGCAGTAGGGCTACGAGAAGCTGGATGCTCCTTCTGCGATACTACAGAAAGACATGGCAGGAACATAGCCACTGTGCTTGGTTGCTGGCAGCGGTGATTACTAGAATGTACAGTCGCACGAAGGCCGGGTTCCGGACGGCCGCATGGCACTACCGAGAGGGAAGAACATCGTGTAAGGCGTAAGGCTCTGGCGCATTATACTGAATCTGTAGCAGCAATTTGAGCAGCAGCTGGCACCACAGTGACACAACGAACTGTTAAAAATCGGTTACTTCAAGGACAGCTCCGAGCCAGATGCCCTGTGGCTTGCTTTCAACTGTCCCCTTTTGCGGCTTCACTTTCGTCAAGGGGAAGTTTATTTGAGAGCAGAGTGGAGGTCTGTTATTTCTGATGAAAGCTGGTTTTGAAATGTGTTGGTTGAGATCAGTTGAGGACCTTCAACCAACCTGACTTCGTACAAGACACACTAGATCTAAATCTGGATTTGCGCTCTGGGATGCGATCTCGTGTGACAGCAGGAGCATTCTCGTGGTTTTCCCAAGTATGCTGATAGTAAATTTGTACATCCGCCTGGTGATTCGATCAGTTGTGCTGCCATTTATTTACAGAATTCCAGGGCTGTTTTCCAGCAGGATAACGCCCGCCGACATACCGCTGTTGTAACCCATCATGCTGTACAGAGTGTCGACATGTTGCCTAGCTCCAGTCGATCATCAGATCTTTCTCCAGTCGAGCACATATAGGACGTCATCGGATGACAACTCCGCACCATCCACAAACGACACTAACTGTCCCCGTATCGACCGGCCAAGTGCGGCAGACATGGAACTCCATCCCACAGACTGACATTTGGCACCTGCTGAACACAGTGCATGCATGTTTGCATGCTTCCATTCAGCATTCTGGCTGCTGCAACGGTTATTAACTTACCAGCATTTCACATTTACAGTTGCTTATCTCGTTCTTACATTAAGCTCTGATCTTGCAATGTTAGTTACTTAAATATGCTACCTAGACAAATGTATCCCTGAAATTTTATTCTCTACTGTAGTTGTTTTTTAGAGTTGTGATATTTTTCCGTCGTTGCATTTGAACACGGCACAGTCATCTGTCACCATGATTGAGACAATGTGCTCCTACCCCATGAGCGTCTTTTCAGGAGTGCATTCTGCTCTGACTTTATATTTTTGTGCCGGCCGGTGTGGCCGTGCGGTTCTAGGCGCTTCAGTCTGGAACCGCGTGACCGCTACGGTCGCAGGTTCGAATCCTGCCTCGGGCATGGATGTGTGTGATGTTCTTAGGTTAGTTAGGTTTAAGTAGTTCTAAGTTCTAGGGGACTGATGACCACAGATGTTAAGTCCCGTAGTGCTCAGAGCCATTTGAATCATTTTTATATTTTTACGGATGACAATGCACGACTGCATCGAACAGCGCAAGTGGAGGAGCTCTCGGAACAAGATTAGATTCGGTGAATGGACTGGCCTCCCCTTTCGTCCGACTTTATTGCCCTCAAGCAGATGTCGCATACATTGGAGAAATGGAAATGAGTGTTTGGCGTCATTGGCACCACATTGGGCGACCCAATGAAATGACGATGAAGACAGCACAACGTCCAGTCCCTGAGCGAAGAAAATCTCCGACCCAGCTGGGAATCGAACCCGAGCCAGTAGGACGGCAATCCGTCAACCTGACCACTCAGCTATCGGGGCGGACTACATTGGAGAGACATGTTGCCACCCCTCCACATGCACCAACGATCATCCAGCACTACTGAACCACGCTGGTGGGAGATTGGAGCACGCTACCAGTAGAATTCGTTACCAACCTTGTTGCCAGCATGAGAGCACTTTGTGGGGGGACAAACCCTAAAAAGGACCCTGACCCGCCTTTTGTAATGTCCATGGACCATCATAAATTACGGTTACTTCAGTTTAATTATTGTTTTTGAATATAAGTGTTATTTCTATTCGTCTCATTGCTTATTTCAGTTGCCTTCTGTACTATAGCGTAGCAGTTCTTTCTATGTATGGTCCAAGTTTCAGTGAGCTATGTCACTCGGCAGTGACATTTCATGTGGATGTTACTTTTGCGCTTCAGTTTTGCAAGCCACTGCTGTTAAAAATCAGCCTACGTTTTGAGTATCTCAACCAATGACAAAACTGTTTACCTCCGGAAGCAGCTAGGCAGTAACATGTCAACACTGTCAGATGATGGAAGCAAGTGCTGGCACGATTCGATCTCATGCCCATCTGGACACTGGTGAGCATGATAACCATATGAGCCTAAGTCACACTTTACACAATTACGCCGGCCGAAGTGGCCGTGCGGTTCTAGGCGCTGCAGTTTGGAACCGCGAGACCGCTACGGTCGCAGGTTCGAATCCTGCCTCGGGCATGGATGTGTGTAATGTCCTTAGGTTAGTTAGGTTTAACTAGTTCTAAGTTCTAGGGGACTAATGACCTCATAAGTTGAGTCCCATAGTACTCAGAGCCATTTGAACCATTTACACAATTACGAAGAATACGAAAAACCGCTTCATCAGAACAATACTACGCAGATGGATTTCAAGACAGATACATTCGCTTCTAGATTAAAAAATGTTCTCGTATAGCTTCGAGAAAACAAGCACATTCAGAGCTTTAAATCCACTGAACACTCCTCCACATCATTCTTACGACCAAGCGAAACATTATAAGAGCGTCTCAGACGACAGACTGTTTAACATTGAAACATCTATGAAAACTTTAGAGAAATACTTTGAAGATAATGTAAAAAAAGAGTACAAAAGAGCACTAGGTTCTCTATACCTAATTCGGACGAATAGCTATCAGGCTTTGGTAGTGTTTTGGTTGCCAGACTGTTTTTCTTAACTATCTATGACGCCTTGTATTGGAACATATCAACTGACTGCTTTTAGGCGATCTTTGTTGACAGTAGTTCGGAGCAAACACTCTCTGTATGATCATAACGCTCTCCCGGCGAATCAGTTACTTATATTGCTCTCGTGTTTCAAGCCGAGTGCAGTCTTTTACGTAACACGGTATTTCGGCAGCATACTTTCGGTCATCTTCGGGTGATGGATACGGAATGAACGTTTTCTCTGCCTCGCACCTCCTTTAAACTCTTTTCGCTCCCCAGCCCTTCCCTCACTGCCCCGTTGCGTCGAATGCAGTGGTGGGGGGACGTGATCAATGAATGCTGGCTGCGAACTCGGGACCCTCTATGCTTTTGCTGTCCCCGTCGGGTCCGTAAGTCGCTCTTGGCTGACATCGTGACTTCAGTTGGCTCTGAACGCTTGAGCTCACGTTTTACTGAGAGCGAAGTCACTGTCTCTCTACTGTCCGTCTCTCTTGGTCAGGCCGTCGGCCACTTACATTTCAGAAGTCTCCTTTAGAACACAGTCCCAAAACGAACAGATCTATCTTAGCAGAAACACAGAGTGGTAAAAGCATAAAGGAAACACGATGTGGCAAAGACAAACATTTTACAGGAGACGACTGCAAGGTACGCTGTCGAAATATCACACATGACTGGACACCAGAGAGCAATACAAGCAAACACTCTCTGCGGACAAGACTGTGATGCAAGCTCGCTATATTCATAATGAAAAGTGGAATGGAAGATGTAAATAAATCTCCTAAGCTAATTCTTGACATGTAAAATGTGATACGACTAATATATTTTGCAAACGTGAAAGAAACTGTTTTACATCAGTGTTGTATTATTATCAGTGCTTCAAAAATACTGCAAACTACCTGCACATTTTCCTAAAAAGCATCATTATTTTCAATTTGAAACTACTAATGGCTAATTTTCCCGTGGAAAACTGGGCAGTGAGTCTGCGAGTCTCCTGCCACAGCTGTGTCTGTATAAAGCTTGTGCCACGTTTGATGTATCGATAAAGCACCTCTGGTTCTGAGAGCCGTCAAATTATTCAGAAAATTCTAGTTTTTACTCTGAAATCCCAAGAATTTTCCTGTTACTTTTTCTTCTTCTTCTAGACGACGATGACGGGACGACAAAATGAATTTTGGAGCTCGCTTCGTCCTCTGCCTTCTTTTATAACTTTTCCCTTTTCCTGAAAGGATAATGAATATTTATGACTTTTTATACACCGAGACATCCTTTGAAAACTTTTATATAACTTGAGTTCATTATTTTCATTTTACGAGGAAGTGGTTTTAACCCGAATTCGTTCAATATTGGGAGAAAGAAAAGGAGATTCGGATTTAGCGTCACAGAAGCGAGGAGGGAATTGAAGGTGGAGCATAAGTTCTGATTGAAGAAAATGATGAAGAAAATCGTCTATGTCTTTTTGAAAAGAACCATCCTTACATTTGTCATGAGCGATTTAGGAAAACAGCGGAAAATCTAAGACTGGATGGTGAAATGCGAATTTGAACCGATGTCTTCCCGAATATGAACCATGTTTTACCGCTGCATCACCTCAGTTGGCATTTCTTTCATGCTTATCCCAATTTCTTTCTCGTTTTCAAGTTCCACGGTCATTCCTAGGATTTCTATCTATCGTTTTCACTTCTTTCCCATTTGACAATATTTGTTAATGTAAAATACAGTAAGTTGGACCACAATAAACTGTAGTTATCCCTATAACTGGTTGGATAAATCAGTAGAAAAGTCAGAGAAGACAACGTCATACCACGTCCAGTAGCACAATAGATCCACGCCTAATAAAGAATTGGGCTGTTTAAACCAACCTTTAGGCTGATGGCACCTTTATTCATTAGGTAGTGCGGTTCATGGTTGCCTGTGCCTATACCTAGACAACCTTCTCATGCTCTTACACTATCTTGAGTTGTTTATTTTGTTTATAGAAGTAGTCGTTTTCTTTCTAAATTCATGTATATTATGTAATGCAGTACATGGGTAACTGCCAGAACAGTGTAAAGATCCAGTGTTCAATCTCTAGCCGTTCCTAGGACATTTAATGTCACTTATCGTTTCTTTCACCTCTAGCTATTATATATAAATGTGGAAATAGCAAACTACGTCATCTATAAGAGTGGAAGTTAAGATGCAATTCTCCCTTCAATTCGTTTGATAAGTCAGTTCAAAGATCGGTTGTAGATATGGGCATACCATACCTGATAGGAATACGCCTATGGTGAGGTTACAGCTGAGCAATCGACATATCAATATCTGAATGACCAGTGCTGGATCACCTTACCGATAAACGGATCACTCCCCATAGGATCATTTGAATTTAATTGCGGGTATTATGCAATGTATATCTTAACGAATTTAATTAATTAAACAGTGGTGGCCCTAGCATACATGAGACATGGGTGCTGTAACTCACGTAGATGATAAAAATAGAGAATTCATCGAGCTACTGAACGTAACAAATGGTCACCATAAAATTCACCATAAAATCCTATTCATTACAAGTCACTGTAGACTTCAAATTCAACACAAAGTGCACAAACGACAAAGAACAGCTACGTTCATGATATATAAACAGAGGGTACAACCAAACTGAAGTATCAACCTTTGGCAGAGGTCAGATAATGGATGTGGAATGAATAAGTTAATATCAGCACAACATTTGGTGAAGCAACTACGTTTGTAGAAGCTGCACAGTGGTTGCCAATACTTAATCAAGAAGGAGTGAAAGAACAAAAGAAGAATCATAAATGCAGCTACTACTTTGATTAAGCACATGTCGAACCTGTGATCGCTAATAAGTGCGCTTTAGATTTGAAAATGAAAGGACTAAAATTTAGCTGAAGTCTTCATGTTCCCAATACAACTCAGTCTATGGTCACTGCTATTGCTTCTAATGCTCAGAATTACCAATGGCAGCTGGAGGTTGCTCTGTGGTGGCTGCAAAACTCTTTAAGTTATTGTCCTGCATCGAAGGTTGTTCTCCTTCAGAGTGTGTTGTTAGTGTAGGTCTCACGGGGAGCGTGCCAGAGATAAGTCCCTGCGGTCGCACTAACCTCTTTGCCCTCGGTGGCTCAGACAGAGAGCGTCTGCCATGTAAGCAGGATATCCCGGGTTCGAGTCCCGGTCAGGGCACACATTTACAACTGTCCCCGTTGACATTTATCAACGCCTGTAAGGAGCTCAAGGTCTGGATTTCATTGTAATTTCATTCTTCGAGAGCTGAAAGATCACTATCTTCATATATGTTTACTTTTTTGCAGTGTGACAGAGCACGCGGCTGCGTCCTCTGGCTGCGATTCAGTATACACTACTGGCCATTAAAATTGCTACACCAAGAAGAAATGCAGATGATAAACAGGTATTCATTGGACAAATATATTGTACTAGAACAGACATGTGATTACATTTTCACGCAATTTGGGTGCATAGATCCTGAGAAATCAGTACCCAGAACAACCACCTCTGGCCGTAATAACGGCCTTGATAGGCCTGGGCATTGAGTCAAACAGAGCTTGGATGGCGTGTACGGGTACAGCTGCCCATGCAGCTTGAACACAATACCACAGTTCATCAACAGTAGTGACTGGCGTATTGTGACGAGCCAGTTGCTCGGCCACCATTGACCAGACGTTTTCAATTGGTGTGAGATGTGGAGAATGTGCTGGCCAGGGCAGCAGACGAATATTTTCTGTATCCAGAAAGGCCCGTACAGGACCTGCAACATGCGGTCGTGCATTATCCTGCTGAAATTTCGCAGGGATCGAATGAAGGGTAGAGGCACGGGTCGTAACACATCTGAAATGTAACGTCCACTTTTCAAAGTGCCGTCAATGCGAACACGAGGTGACCGTGACGTGTAACCAATGGCACCCCATACCATCACGCCGGGTGATACGCCAGTATGGCGACGACGAATACACGCTTCCAATGTGCGTTCACCGCAATGTCGCCAAACACGAATGCGGCCATCATGATGCTGTAAGCAGAACCTGGATTCATCCGAAAAAATGACGTTTTGCCATTCGTGGACCTAGGTTCGTCATTGAGTACACTATCACCGGCGCTCCTGTCTTTCATGCAGCGTCAAGGGCAACCGCAGCCATGGTGTCCGAGCTGATAGTCCATGCTGCTGCAAACGTCGTCGAACTGTTCGTGCAGATGGTTTTTCTTTCAAACGTCCCCATCTGTTGACTCAGGTATCGAGACATGGCTGCACGATCCGTTACAGCCATGCGGATAAGATGCCTGTCATCTCGATTGCTAGTGATACGAGGCCGTTGGGATCCAGCACGGCGTTCGTGTAACCGTCATGGACCCACCAATTCCGTATTCTACTAACAGTCATTGGATCTCGACCAATGCGAGCAGCAATGTCGCGATACGATAATCTGCAATCGCGATAGGCTACAATCCGACCTTTATCAAAGTCCGAAACGTGATGGTACGCATATCTCCTCCTTACACGAGGCATCACAACATTGGTTCACCCGTCTACGCCGGTCAACTGCTGTTTGTGTATGAGAAATCGGTTGGAAACTTTCCTCATGTCAGCACCTTGTAGGTGTCACCACCGGCGCCAACCTTGTGTGAATGCTCTCAAAAGCCAATCAATTGCATATCGGAGCATCTTCTTCCTGTCGGTTAAATTTCGCGTCTGTAGCATCTTCGTGGTGTAGCATTTTTAATGGCCAGTAGTGTAGATCGGTGAAGCGGTAAGTGCGGTTTTAAGGTTCTGCTTTTCCGCTAATAGCTATTTAATTGACGATTTTGTCCGGCCCAGAATTAGGTCTTAATAAGTTTCGTTAATTTTCTCCTTACCAATGGATCACTATGGTACGATTTGTTTAGGATAGATCCACTATATTGGAATCCGGCTGTTTTATTCTGTTTATTCTGTGTTTCGCTCTGACGTGCAATGAATGTTGGGTAAAAAAGTTCCTAGCCTTCCCGCTCTAATATTTTGACATTCTCATGTGAATGATTTTAATATTTAAAAATAAATTTTAAAGATTAATAATTTATCATACCTGTCTCAGGGTCGTTAATCCTTCTGGATTTATTGTTCTCCTTAAGATGTGGCTTTTAGTGCCACGAAACCGGTAGTGATCCAACAATAAAGGAATAAATACAGCTGAAGCGATTGTTAATATCCAAAATTTTAATTATCTCAGTTTTTCGTTCAAGTTGTTATTCTTCTTATTAAAAAAGATAATATCTAAATATTTATAATATTTTGCTGGTTTTGCAATTTTATCCTGAGTAAAATACTGGCCACCGGCCACTCATCTTTAAAAGCTATTGTATTTATCGCCAATTCCAGACTTCAGGTTAATCATGAATGCGCGGCCGTGGCTAAAAGAGCTTTGCAGACAGCTGGTGTTTACGCTCCAGGAGGAGCCACCGAGGCCTAGGTTGTCGGGGCTGTACCTGAGCCAGTAGCAGTAGCGGCCGGGGAATTACAACGTGGCTGCCAACATGCAGCGGGCAGGCGCAGCGGCTCGGAAAGCGCGCGGCAGCTGGCGTTGTCCAGACAGGCGGCCGAATGTGGCGCGCCGTGTCACCGCACGCACGCCTGCACACGCGGCCTGCTACCGCGGGCTTCAGTCTGGACTGCACTGTCGCAGTTCGCAGCCTACAGCTCTGTACACCCCTGCCGCTGAAATGCCGTCCACACACTCGACTGCAGGGCCGTTACCGAGGGGGTGGCGAGTTAGGCTCCCACCAAGCACGCGCGCACAGACGAGGCGCAAAAACTGACCTGGAAAAAAAAATCTAAAAAGGGAGGTAGTTTCAGAGAAGCCATGAAAACTGTACCAAGTGCAATTTGCACCCAACCAAAAATCTGTGAAACCTGCTACCTTTCTATCACGGCTTACCTGCGCCCGGGCAGTCGTAATTGCTGTAAACTACCTGCTCACCAGAAACAGCCGAACTGTCCTCCGATAGACCTCCTCTGCCACAGTAGCCGACTGTCTGAACAGGCAGCCTTAGTACTGCTCTAACTGTCGTAGAACTGACACTGCACGACTTGTGTACTTCTTTCAAAGGTCATTATTACACTATGTGACCAAAAGTATCCGGACACCTGGCTGAAAATGACTTACAGGTTCGTGGCGCCCTCCATCGGTAATGCTGGAACTCAGTATGGTGTTGGCCCACCCTTAGCCTTGATGACAGCTTTCAGTCTCGCAGGCATACGTTCAATCAGGTGCTGGAAGCTTTCTTGGGGAATGGCATCCCATAGTTCAAGGAGTGCTACATTGAGGAGAGGTATCGATGTCGGTCGCTGAGGCCTGGCACTAAGTCGGCGTGTCAAAACATCCCAAAAGTGCTGAATAGGATTCAAGTCAGGACTCTGTGCAGGCCAGTCCATATCAGGGATGTTATTGTCGTGTAACCACTCCGCCACAGATGCTCGATCGTATTGAAAGATGCAGTCACCATCCCCGAATTGCTCTTAAAGCGTGGGAAGCAAGAAAGTGCTTAAAACGTCAATGTAGGACTGTGCTGTGATAGTGCCACGCAAAACAACAACGGGTGCAAGCCCCCTCCATGAAAAACACGACCACACCACGGCCTCCGAGTTTTACTGTTGGCACTGCACACGCTGGCGGATGACGTTCACCGGACATTCACCATACTCATACCCTGACATAGGATCGCCACATTGTGTACCGTGATTCCTCACTCCATAAAACGTTTTTCCACTGTTCAATCGTCCAATTTTACGCTCCTTACACCAAGCGAGGCGTCTTTTGGCATTTACCGGTGTGATGTGTGGCTTATGAGCAGCCACTACACGATGAAATACAAGTGTTCTCACCTCCCGCATAACTGTCATAGTACTTGCAGTGGATCCTAATGCAGTTTGGAATTCCTGTGTGATGGTCTGAATAGATGTCTGTCTATTACACATTACGACCCTCTTTAACTGTCGGCCACCTCTGTCAGTCAACAGACGAGGTCGACCTGAACGCTTTCGTGCTGTACGTGTCCCTTCACGTTTCCACTTCACTATCACGCTGCAAACAGCGCCCCTAGGGATGTTTAGGAGTGTGGAAATCTCACAAACAGACGTATGACACAAATGACACAAATCACCTGACCACATTCGAAGTGCAAGAGTTCCGCGGAGCGCCCCACTCTGCTTTCTCACGATGTCTAATGACTACTGAGGTCGCTGATGGGCAGTAGGTGGCAGCAAAATGCACCTAATATGAAAAACATATGTTTCTGGGGTGTCCGGATACTTTTGATCACATAGTGTATGTTGATTGCGACGAGCTGCTCGACAGTTTTACCACATTATTTTTAACTTCCAACACAGAAAGTTTGCTAGCTGGACTATGGAAGCACTTCGGAACTCGTCGGTTTCGTTATGAGTTTTTACAACTATCCTCCGCAATGCTCGACGGTCCCAATCCGTCAGTGCTTGATGTCTGCCTGTTCTTGGTTTAGCTGTGGTTGTTCCTCCACGTTTTTGCTTGACAGTCGCATCACATAAAATCGATGTGGGCAGCTTTAGAAGGGTTGAAACGTCCTTGACGGATTTGTTACTCAGTTGCCATCGAATGACTTGTCCACATTCGAAGTCACTGAGTTCTCCCGATCGATCCTTTCCGCTGTTACTGCTTTTCTACTGACAACACACTGCTCCCCTCTTCCTCCCATACCGGAGGTTTCGCCTCTCTTGACGTCTAGTGCTCAGTTCGACATCACATAGGGGTTCCCGAATTCTTGATCAGACAGTATGCGTTTCTCGACAGTATGCGTTTCTCGACATGTCGGGCGTGGGTGTGTTGTAGTATGGCTACTACACTTTTAGGAGGAGTAGGTTTCAATAACTCAATCGCCCATGCATGTTTGGGTGTCTTGTGGTTTTCCCCGATAGCTTAAAGCGATGGTTTGGCTCAAAAATGGCTCTGAGCACTATGGGACTCAACTGCTGAGGTCATTAGTCCCCTAGAACTTAGAACTAGTTAAACCTAACTAACCTAAGGACATCACACAACACCCAGCCATCACGAGGCAGAGAAAATCCCTGACCCCGCCGGGAATCGAACCCGGGAACCCGGGCGTGGGAAGCGAGAACGCTACCGCACGACCACGAGATGCGGGCAAAGCGATGGTTTCTTTGAAGGCGTATCGAATATTCTATCTCTTACTTTCAACCGTGGATCTTTGTCAGATGGCACTTATGTGCATTTATGCTGTCAGAAATAATAATATTACATTGCATAAGGTCACCTGAGAGATGTCACATACCTCGATTGTATACGTAAAGGTAGTTTAATTAACCAAGCGATGGTGGATTTGTAATAATATTATTCAGTATCATCTTAGGGCGTGTGCTATGCGTGTAATGACCTCACCGTCAACGGACTGGTAAATAATAATATTTCTTCTTTACTTTTTCGTCCATACCGAGTGCCAGAAGTCACTGATAATTTAGTTAGCAAATTGAGTGCCCTAGATTTGGGGCAATGGAACAGAATCTGACCTTGTTTATGGTGGTTATTTGGTGCAGCAGGATTGGAGATTTTACGTATGGTAGTCTTTGATCAAACAAATGTCCAAAGGTATGCAGTTAGAAGAAAGTGAAAGGGTAGTGGTTCTGGGAGAATGTGACGGTGACATTCGCTTGAAATAAGAATCAAGCCAAAATTATTATTTGTGAAGGATATGGGATCGTCAAAGGGGGGCTATAATTGGACGGCAATTGTGACAAGTACGATTCTAACTTCAGTGGTGTGGCAGAACGTCTCAAGTTGTGTCGATGGTGAGGTGTGTCGATGAGTGTGAAGGAAACATTTATTCAAGATTTTGGAGAAGTGGACCCTGATCACAGTAGTGAGGATCGGCGGACTTCGTTGAGGTTGGATTACTACGGATGTGGAGGCCTAAAGGGAGCAAAAAATGCATGGGACGAAACGTTACACATGGGAGGAGCCTAACAGGGCAGTACGGAAATCAGGGACGGTATAATTATAGAGATGTTGCTTGGTATAAGTTGGGTGACCTTTCTTCCATGTTGATGCAAGGTGAAGCAGCGGCAGCTAATGAACATTCATTAAAGACTAATATTCGCTGCGTTTACTGACGTTAGTTTCACATGCTGTTTCGAAGCTATGTGAGGTCTGCCTGTTCTTGGTTTAACTGTAGTTGTTCCTTCACATATCCGCTTCACAGTCACCAATCCAATACTCGACCTGGGCAGCTTGAGAAAGACTGAAACGTCCTGATGGATACGTTGCTCACGTGATATCCAGTGACTAGTCCACATTCGAAATCACTAATTTCTTCCGGCCGACCCATTTTGGTGTTATTGGTTCTGTACTTGCAACACATTACTCCCCGCCTCTTTTTATACTATTGGTTCACGCCTCGTGACATTTAGTGGTCAAATCCTCACATTACACTGGGCTGTCCGATATTTTTGGTCAAATAGTTTATGTGTCAGGCATAACTTTTTTTTAATGGGAGTAGAATTAAAAAAGTCCTGTAAAGTCTAAAGTTCGTAGGAAGGAAAGACATTCCATTGTTCTTCAGTATGTCAGCGGTTGGCCTTTCGAGACTTTCATTGGGCTAATACCTGGTAGCGCGAGAGTAATGACTCGTCTAGCTCTTTGGAATGGCAGCTAATTTTGTTTTGGCTATGGAACGTTTAAACTGGCGGGTTTAAGCTTTAGCACTACTGGTGTAATTTGGCACACGAAGATCTACATCTAGAGGGAGCCACATGGTGCACTAATTGGTGAGATCTTTCGGATTGGGAATGGACTGCCGTTATAATTTTCTGCATTAACGTACAACAATTCTTTCTGCTTCAGTTGTTTCTTTCACTCCTAGTAAATGCTTTCATTTCGTTAAAGGTCTGCCTGAGTTGGAAATCGGTGATTAATGAATGGATTTGAGCTTTGTGCCCTTATGCACTAGGATATCCACCCAATCTATTGTAATTCATTCTTGTATGATGATTACGTAGTCTCTCTCACCTGGAAACATATCAGTTAAATTTATGAATTTTCAACACGCTTATGGAGGCTATGACCAGTAACTTGGACTCCGTGCAGGCCAGTCCATTTCACGGTTGTTATTGTCGTGTAACCACTCCGACACAGGCCGTGCATTATGCTCTATCGTGTAGAACAATGCATTTGCCATCCCCGAATTGCTCTTCAACAGTGGGAAGCAAGAAGGTTCTTAAAACGTCAATACAGGCCTATGCTGCGATAGTGCAACTCAAAAAAAAACAATGCGAGCAAGCCTCTTCCATGAAAAATACGACCACACCATAACACAACCGCCTCCGAATTTTGTTGTTGTCACTACACACGCTGGCAGATGACGTTCACACCCTGCCATCGCATCGCCACATTGTGTACCGTGATTCGTCACTCCACACAACGTTTTCCCACTGTTCAATTGTGCATTGTTTACGCTCCTTACTCCAAGCGAGGCGCCGTTTGCTACTTACCGGCGTGATGTGTGCCTTATGAGAAGCCGCTCGACCATGATATCCAAGTTTTCTCACCTGCTGCCCAGGCTCGCTAGGAGCGGGAGTGCAAGGCGTGCCGCGCACGCGGGCGGCACGCCCATGGGGGCGGCAAATTCAGCCAAATCGCTTTCATCGGATTCGTTTCAATGTCTCCATATCTTCATGACACAATTATTTTATCCTCTTCTAAGAATGCAATATACAGGGTGTCCCATTTACCTTCTCACCCTAAATAACTGTTTGTCCAGATGCAAATAACAAAATGTTTCAAGCATATGTTCTTTAGCCGTCAGATGGACATCAATCAGCATGATTGCCTTCGTTGCAGCTTTGTTTTTTACTAAGATGTGAACAGTGATATGACTTTTTTAAATGCCACCCCGTATTTTTTATTCGGTAATTCATTTCCTCTCCTAAAGACCTATTCAAAAATTTATCACAGTGTACCATTCACTGACACACAACGTTATTAATTACATAACACAAAATTGTGAGCACAAACTCGTCCACTTGCTGGAGTTGTCAGAAAACAATTAAAAACCAAGTAATAACGGAGGTAGTTGGCATACGCTGTACCGTTTTGACTACCATTGATGAAATAAGGGCCAATAACTGTAGTATCAAGCATTCCACACCAGACGTAAACTCTCCATTGACGCTGATGTTCCACCTGTCTAAGCCATCGTGGGTTGTCGCTGGACCAATAATGTATGTTCCTTGTATTTACCTGTCCTTTGTTTGAGAAGGAACATTCATCGGTAAATAGAATTTTGGGGAAGAAGTTCGGGTTGGCGAGGATTTGCTGCTGTGCCCACTGACAGAACTGTGCACGATTCTGTAAATCATTCCCATGCACTTCTTGATGTAGGTGTACATGGTAAGTATGGAACCGGTGACGTGTAAGAATACGATGTACACTGGTTTTAGGAACGACAATCTCGTGTTCAAGGTGTCGTGTGCTCACATGTGGATTCATAGCAACGGAAGCGAGAATAGTAGCTTCGGCAACTTTGTCTGTGCAAGTGCTACGACGATTGCTATGTCGTGGGTTGAAACTTCACGTTTCCTGAAGCGTCGTAAAAAGACGAGAAAACATCAGTCGGCAAGGTGGGTTCATGTCAGGATATCGTTCCCTGTACAGTTCCGCTGCCTGCCCTGCATTTCGCCTTCCACCAACAACAACAAGAACTACGATAAAAGAAACGTTACGCAGATGCGGTTTGTAGGAAGGACAGCCTTTACTGTATGCCTACTCTACACAACAGTATTTACAAGGACTAAACTACTGTACTAAATGTACCCGTACGTATGAAAACAGTATTGCAATTACTGTTCTGATAACTTACATTCCCCATAAATGAGTATACTTCGTTGCTGTATACTTTACTCACACAACTCATCAACTGACCATGGTTGACGGAATGACAGGTGCGCATTTAACTTATGATTACATTTGTCCTCTGTCAACATAAACACGTGGATGTGTTCCATTACCCCGAGTACCTGCACTAAGCGCTGAGAGCGTCAAAGCCAATGTTATGTTATGTAATTAATAACGTTGTATTTCAGTGAATGGTACACTGTGATACATTTTTGAATAGGCCTTTAGGAGAGGAAATGAATTACCGAATAAAAAATACAGGATACCATTTAAAAAAAGTCATACCGCTGTTCATATCTTTGTAAAAAACAATGTTACAACGAAGGCAATCATGCTGATTCATGTCCGCTGACGGTTAAAGAACATTTGCTTGAAACATTTTGTAATTTGGATCTGGAAAAACAGTTATATAGGGTGGGAAGGTAAATGGGACACCCTGTGTATCTGACTGTCTTCATTGGCAACCTCAACTACCAGCACATCAGGGAGGAAGAAAAAATTATAGAAGTAGACAAGCAAGTTCAAGAGAGCTCCTTTAAATCAGTGTTAGACTTGAAGGCAACAACAACAACAGCAGCACTCTCCTCGGTTTTAAGAACTGTTTGGAAAAAGTGATATAGTCGTTGAAAACTTGTAATTGTGCATTCTCTTCTTTTATTTTCTCATGACAACAATTACAAAAGCGTTTTACAACTTAATAGCCGTTTTGGGCCAGCTGGTAGTCATCAACAGACTATCAACAGAAAAGAAAGAGGAATCAAAGAATACTTACGCAATATATAAAACCTAACGCCGTGAGCTGAACGTTACGTCACCGCTTGCAGCATGAGCTTTTTGGTATAAGTTGGTTCTCGCTCATCACGAAGTAAATTGTTATTTACGCAGATTTCATAGACTTTGTAATGTTTTTTTGTCTCCTCCTTTTAATTTGTCGGTAATCTGATGATGACCACAGCCTATCCAAAACTTCAGCATTGTAAAATGCTTTTCTGACTGTTGTCTTAAAAAAACTGATCTGAGATTTAATATTAATTTCACTTTACTTGTCAAAGTTTATTCTAACCACTAGGAACCAGTCGCCAGATAATTCTAGTGTACTGTTTAGAGCTAGTGTAATTTCAACAGCTTGTCATCCATTCTGTAAAAGTGTTCCTGGAATTTGATCCTTTCTTTCTTGAATAATCATTTGTTATTTAATTCAGTTTTAAATTGTACAGGCAACGGAACATGCGACGAAATCAAATACAAAATTAGGGTCTAATGAAGATAATAGCACTAGATTATAAATATCTATGTCTCAGTCACAATCTTATTTAGTAAAACTGATGTCTATTTTAATAAAAAAAAATTATGTTTTCAGCACACAGTATCTTCGCAGGAGTTTCAAACGGCCGCATTTCCCTAACATTTACAGATGTGATTACACAAACAATCTGAAAGTAACTGGAACGAGAAGTAACCATAAGTTCTGAGAACTTGTTATAACGTTTTTTCCGTTTTGTTTGTTGTATTTCACACACTTCATCAAAAATGCACGATATTATCTTCTAATGCACATGAATAACAACTCGGAGAGTGTATTAACTTGAATTAGTTCATTATCCGACCAAGAAACAGCAGGAGTAATAGCTATTAGCCTAAACGTAATTGTTTATGAGTACATATACTGTTAATAAGATAAGCAACAGCTGGTATATAGCCAACTCGACTTGCTTGCTACAGTGACACCGCCGACTTTAAAGCCACCATCCAATGGACGGACCACTGCCACCAGAGTCAAATGCCCTCAACCGACGAGTGCTCGCGAAAAGGTTTGGGATTTAGAGACGTTGAGGAACTTTGCAACACAGCCTTCCTATATTATCTAATGAAAATGTGAACCAGTTACCTTCTTGTTTGGCGCCATCGCAACACATCCCCAGCAAGCTGAAATACTAAACACCTTTTTGCAAAGTTGTTTCACAGAGGAAGACCACACTGCAGTTCCTTCTCTAAAACCCCGCACGAACGAAAAAATGGCTGACATCGAAATAAGTGTCCAAGGAATAGAAAAGCAACTGAAATCACTCAACAGAGGAAAGTCCACTGGACCTAACGTGATACCAATTCGATTCTACACAGAGTACGCGAAAGAACTTGCCCCCCTTCTAACAGCCGTGTACCGCAAGTCTCTACAGGAACGGAAAGTTCCAAATGAATGGAAAAGAGCACAGGTAGTTCCAGTTTTCAAGAAGGGTCGTCGAGCAAATGCGCAAAACTGTAGGCCTATGTCTCTGACATCGATCTGCTGTAGAATTTTAGAACATGTTTTTGCTCGCGTATCATGTCATTTCTGGAAACCAAGAATCTACTCTGTAGGAATCAACATGGATTCCGGAAACAGCGATCGTGTGAGACCCAACTCGTTTTGTTTTTTCATGAGACCCAGAAAATATTAGATACAACTCCCAAGTAGATGCCATTTTCCTTTACTTCCGGAAGGCGTTTGATACAGTTCCGCACTGTCGCCTGATAAACAAAGTAAGAGCCTACGGAATATCAGACCAACTGTGTGGCTGGATTGAAGAGTCTTTAGCAAACAGAACACAGCATGTTGTTCTAAATGGAGAGACGTCTACAGACGTTAAAGTAACCTCTGGCGTGCCACAGGGGAGTGTTATGGGACTATTGCTTTTCACAATGTATATAAATGACCTTGTAGATAGTATCCAAGTTCCAGGCGGCTTTTCGCGGATGATGCTGTAGTATACAGAGAAGCTGCAGCATTAGAAAATAGCAGCGAAATGCAGGTAGATCTGCAGCTGGTAGACACTTGGTGCAGGGAGTGGCAACTGCCCCTTAACATAGACAAATGTGATGTATTGCGAATACGTAGAAAGAATTATCCTTTATTGTATGATTATATGATAGCAGAACAAACACTGGTAGCAGTTATTTCTGTAAAATATCTGGGAGTATGCGTGCGGAACGATTTGAAGTGGAATGATCATATATAATTAATTGTTGGTAAGGCAGCTGCCAGGTTGAGATTCATTGGAAGAGTCCTTAGAAAATGTAATCCATCAACAAAGGAGGTGGCTTACAAAACACTCGTCCGACCTATACTTGAGTATTGCTCATCAGTGTGGGATCCGTACCAGGTCGGGTTGACAGAGGAGATAGAGAAGATCCAAAGAAGAGCGGCGCGTTTCGTCACAGGGTTATTTGGTAAGCCTGATGGCGTTACGGAGATGTTTAACAAACTCAAGTGGCAGACTCTGCAAGAGAGGCGCTCTGCATCGCGGTGTAGATTGCTCGCCAGGTTTCGAGAGGGTGCGTTTCTGGATGAGGTATCGAATATATTGCTTCCCCCTACTTATACCTCCCGAGGAGATCACGAATGTAAAATTAGAGAGATTAGATAGCGCACGGAGGCATTCCGGCAGTCGTTCTTCCCGCGAACAATACGCAACTGGAACAGGAAAGAGAGGTAATGACAGTGGCACGTAAAGTACCTTCCGCCACACACCGTTGGGTGGCTTGCGGAGTATAAATGTAGATGTAGATGCACACCATTGCCAACTGGCTTTTGGTGTCAAAAATTGGCGACAAAAATTCTGTTCAGCCGATCAGATAGTTCACTCCATAGGTACTAGTTTTCTATGTTTGTTTCTAAAATTTTTTTTTTGATAAATATTTTATGTTCTGTGATAGGTGACTCAACTGGGCAGCCTAATCGATCGAAATGGGTAAAACAGCAGACGAGTACAGAGACGTTATTGATGCGAGTCTCGGCCTGTTGCCTTACGCCCCTCCGCCACTCACATGGGTGGGTGTGAAAAAGTGGAGTAATAATTTTATCTCTTGGATCATTAATCTGTATAATGTAGTAGAATTTTATTGTACGAAGCATATTTTGCATAGAATATGCTAAAACGTCTTTGCTTTGGTTTGACGAAACTGTAGATGTTTGAACTAGACTACGAGTTGGGTTGGTTTTGGGGAAGGAGACCAGACAGCGAGGTCATCGGTCTCATCAGATTAGGGAAGGACAGAGAATGAAGTCGGCCGTGCCGTTTCAAAGGATCCATCCCGCCATTTGCCTGGAGCGATTTAGGGAAATCGCGGAAAACCTAAATCACGATGGCCGGACGCGGATTTGAACCGTCGTCTTCCCGAATGCGAGTCCACTGTGTTCACCACTGCGCCACCTCGCTCGGTTACTAGACTAGGAAGTAAAGATTGTGTGTAAATGATACATCGCTATGCTATTATTGTTCCTCTTTATTAATAAACTGAAGAATTAATTTTGGTAATAGTAGTTGTAGTAGTAGTAGTAGCAGCAGTAGTATTTCCTTTAGTAAGTAAACTTAATGCTCCTTCGTTTCATTTTTTACTGTTGAATAGCAAAGAGATACTATATGCAGGTTCATTTCAATGTTCCTGTGGAATACTGATTTTCTGAAAGGAGCAGCAAACTGAACTGTGGGAGTTACTGTTTTCTTTCAATGCATAAACTCTAGTAACAGGAAGCTTTCCAGAGTTGAGCGAAGCTATAACAATCAATCTCAATGAAAATTAGTTCAAAGAACTTTTAAGCAGAATACTGTTCACGCTTTTGTATGTATTTACAAATCACGAACAGTCGTGCGTTAGTTTGTCTACCATAAGCAATGATTTTTCTGAATCAAATTTATAACATAAACAAAGAAAAGTTGTTCGTTTACTCGCACTTTCCTGTCTTAATTGAACAATATTTAACTGAGGCAATGCCATGCGCCTGTAATACTTCATTATGAGCATTTATATCATTCTCTTTCTTGTGGATGTTTTCAGTTTACTAAATAGGTGACGAAACGGACATGCTGAAATTATTCTAAAACGCAAAAATAGCGCTGAATATGCTCATATGAGTAGATACGTTGCCTTATTATACAGCAAAAGACTCACTGTGTGACAAGCAAAGGTGTTGCAAACTCCATGATCAAATATTCTGCCGACTTCTTCGCAGGAAATATCATGATCAGCATGCCGGTGACGTTCGAAGATTGTGTATTTTACTCTACAAAACGCAAATATTTACGCAACGGACCAGCTGTTATAAACATTTATATCCTGTAAGTGTTTTCTTAATGTTGCCATAGAAAATGATGATTTTCACATTCTTTAGCAATTTTATAGCATTTCATCACTGATGGCCGAATATTGTTCTGTCCTCTTCCGTTTCTAACGAATAATCCACTCCGGAATACGTTCGACGGGTCATCGACTGGTTTACGAACTTACACCACGGTTTCTTTCGTTCATTTTTTATTTTCTTACTAATACTATTGGACATCTGCAGTCTGGGAGGCAGAAAAATGTCTGTTACGCTTATGAAGACGAACATACTTCCAACTATTTTCGCCCAATCAATAACGAAGCAACAACCCTTTGTGAAGTACTACTTGGAAAGTTTTGTGTTGTTATCGCCTTAAAACAACACTGACAATAATAACGTGTCCTTCATTTCTCGTTCCTATAGATGTTCGCCACACAGATGGAATCTGGTTAGCCGCCAACAACCGGGGTGTTGGCAGAGTCCTCTGGCGGCCTACGCGTGGAATGTAATTTCAGCGCGATAGTGCCCTGCTCCCGTGGGACTGCGTTTACATTTTCAGCCCGGACGTCCGTCTGCACGATTCCACTGAATAAACACAAACCTTGCTTCAAACTAGGTGTGTGCACTGGTTCTATGTGGTGACATTTTTCCTGTCCTATATTCTTAAGAAAAAACAAACTATCCAATATGTATGCAGTACAAAATCGAGAAGGTAAATTTGCCTAGAAAATTAATTTTCATTCTATAAGAGTATGCAAAAGAATTTGAAGCAGATTGCATTGGTGGTAGGCTGAAGACCTGTGCTCATGTCAGTATTCAATTTGCTATGTGATGACAATAGTTCATATGCATATTAGCCGTAATACACCGTATTGTAAGCTTGGCAAACATGGTTGATCGATTCTGACCTTGATAAATTCCATATGTGAGAAATATACTATTTGTTCACTCAGAGATCATCCATAAATTTTAATTCTACGACTCCGTTGAATAAGAAATAAAAGGTTCAACAGGCACGCTTACTATTTCTGAAACTGACGATTTCACAGTTTTACAGCCCCACTACAAATTTGTTGTATACGTTAAACACGTGAATGTTGTCTAACGTTAGTTTGCTACTTAGTTGTAAACAAAATTTGTGGATTACTGTTGGTCATAGTGCCGGTACTACACTCCTGGAAATTGAAATAAGAACACCGTGAATTCATTGTCCCAGGAAGGGGAAACTTTATTGACACATTCCTGGGGTCAGATACATCACATGATCACACTGACAGAACCTCAGGCACATAGACACAGGCAACAGAGCATGCACAATGTCGGCACTAGTACAGTGTATATACACCTTTTGCAGCAATGCAGGTTGCTATTCTCCCATGGAGACGATCGTAGAGATGCTGGATGTAGTCCTGTGGAACGGCTTGCCATGCCATTTCCACCTGGCGCCTCAGTTGGACCAGCGTTCGTGCTGGACGTGCAGACCGCGTGAGACGACGCTTCATCCAGTCCCAAACATGCTCAATGGGGGACAGATCCGGAGATCTTGCTGGCCAGGGTAGTTGACTTACACCTTCTAGAGCACGTTGGGTGGCACGGGATGCATGCGGACGTGCATCGTGCTGTTGGAACAGCAAGTTCCCTTGCCGGTCTAGGAATGGTAGAACGATGGGTTCGATGACGGTTTGAATGTACTGTGCACTATTCAGTGTCCCCTCGACGATCACCAGTGGTGTACGGCCAGTGTAGGAGATCGCTCCCCACACCATGATGCCGGGTGTTGGCCCTGTGTGCCTTGGTCGTATGCAGTCCTGATTGTGGCGCTCACCTGCACGGCGCCAAACACGCATACGACCATCATTGGCACCAAGGCAGAAGCGACTCTCATCGCTGAAGACGACACGTCTCCATTCGTCCCTCCATTCACGCCTGTCGCGACACCACTGGAGGCGGGCTGCACGATGTTGGGGCGTGAGCGGAAGACGGCCTAACGGCGTGCGGGACCGTAGCCCAGCTTCATGGAGACGGTTGCGAATGGTCCTCGCCGATACCCTAGGAGCAACAGTGTCCCTAATTTGCTGGGAAGTGGCGGTGCGGTCCCCTACGGCACTGCGTAGGATCCTACGGTCTTGGCGTGCATCCGTGCGTCGCTGCGGTCCGGTCCCAGGTCGACGGGCACGTGCACCTTCCGCCGACCACTGGCGACAACATCGATGTACTGTGGAGACCTCACGCCCCACGTGTTGAGCAATTCGGCGGTACGTCCACCCGGCCTCCCGCATGCCCACTATACGCCCTCGCTCGAAGTCCGTCAACTGCACATACGGTTCACGTCCACGCTGTCGCGGCATGCTACCAGTGTTAAAGACTGCGATGGAGCTCCGTATGCCACGGCAAACTGGCTGACACCGACGGGGGCGGTGCACAAATGCTGCGCAGCTAGCGCCATTCGACGGCCAACACCGCGGTTCCTGGTGTGTCCGCTGTGCCGTGCGTGTGATCATTGCTTGTACAGCCCTCTCGCAGTGTCCTGAGCAAGTATGGTGGGTCTGACACATCGGTGTCAATGTGTTCTTTTTTCCATTTCCAGGAGTGTATATACCGGGTGATCAAAAAGTCAGTATAAATTAGGAAACTTAATAAATCACGGAATAATGTAGATAGAGAGGTAAAAATTGACACACATGCTTGGAATGACATGGGGTTTTATTAGAACAAAAAATGAAACAAAGTTCACAAAAGTCCGACAAATGGCGCTGGACAGCAAAACGTCAGTGACTGCGCATGACAATCGTGTATAAAAGGAGCTGTAATAAGAGAGAGAATCACATGCGCCAGTAGTCGCAGCATGTTGACGTTACCTGAAAAGGCGCTTTTAGTGAAGCTGCATTATCAGAATGGGGAATATGCTAGTTCAGCGTTACGATCCTATCACCATAGGAAGGGGATTCGAACGGTTACGGTCCGTTGCCAAATACAGCTGTGTCGAGAACGATTACGAAGTTCGAAGCCACGGGTTGTTTAGACGATAGACCCCGTAGTGGCCGACCGAGCGCAAGGCGTAATGCTGCTGAGACAGTTCAGGAAGAAATGGGGACTGTAGCGGGTTCATCTATGCACGGGGAAGTCAGCGCTCGTGCACGTCGCACCGGGATTCCATACACTACTGTTTGGTTGGCACTTAGGTGCACCCTCCGATGCTATCCGTACAAAATCCATCGGCATCATGAACTGTTACCTGGCTATTTAGTGAAGCGGAGGGCATTTGCGGTGTGGGCGTTTCAAAAGATGGCGGAAGATGACGATTGGTTGAGTAACGTGCTGTGGACCGACGAAGCTCATTTCACGCTCCGAAGGTCTGTCAACGCCCACAATTGCAGAATTTGGGCTACCGAAAATCCTAGAACTGTCGTGGGCCTTTTTTCTTCGAGGTAATGCGTGATTCTGGTTTTGTAACTGCTACCGTGACGGGTGAGAGGTACGCCGATACGTTACAGAATCGCATCATCCCCAGCCTGGCTGATAAACACCTGCTGGAACGTACGATGTTTATGCAGGATGGCGCTCCACCCCATATTGCTAGACACGTGAAAGATCTCTTGCGCTCGTCGTTTGGTGATGATCTTGTGCTCAGCCGCCACTTTCGTCATGCTTGGCCTCCCAGGTCCCCAGACATCAGTCCGTGTGATTATTGGCTTTGGGGTTACCTGAAGTCGCAAGTGTATTGTGATCGACCGACATCTCTAGGGATGCTGAAAGACAACATCCGACGCCAGTGCCTCACCAAAACTCTGGACATGCTTTACAGTGCTGTTCACAACATTATTCCTGGACTACAGCTATTGTTTAGGATTGATGGTGGACATATTGAGCATTTTCTGAAAAGAACATCATCTTTGCTTTGTCTTACTTTGTTATGCTAATTATTGCTATTCTGATCAGATGAAGCGCCATCTGTCGGGACATTTTTTTAACTTTCGCATTTTTTGGTTCTAATAATTCCCCATGTGATTCCAAGCATGTGTGTCGGTGTGTACTTCTCTATCTGCATTATTCCGTGATTTATTCAGTTTTCAAATTTATACTGACTTTTTGATCACCCGGTATTTCATTCACTTTCACGGCAAACGCGAAGAGAATGTCATCAGATTAGAGTACATGTGATTTTAGAGCCTTAGTGAGGCTGTCCTCCGGTATGTAGAACACGTCAGGAAATGACAAAACACAATAAATATTTCTAGAGTAAAAAAAAAAAAATGTGCAAATGTATCTTTCGCAGATCTCAAGTGAAATGGTCCTCATGGACGAGGAATAAGTCGAAAAATCTTAAACATATTTTCATTCGAATCGTAATGAGTTATTTGCCACTAAACATGTAAATTTTCAGTATACTGAGGTGTCTATATTAATGCTTAGACTATATGCGGCAATGAATCATCAAATAGAAAAATCATTCACAGCACTTAATTACAGTAATCATATTACTGCATTGAATTTGAAAAGAAGTTAGATTGTACTAATACTCGCATTGTTTGATATTATTAGTAACATATACACGTTATTTGGTTCTAGTTAGATATTCATTGATGGAGTAGAGAGAGTTTTCGCCAATAAATTCTTTAGGCTCTTCTTAAGCTGAACGTTATTAGCAGTTAAACTTTATGGCTGCAGGAAAGCTACTGCGATGTGCGTTCCTGTATCGTGGACGCATTTCCGGACCAAAGTGAATGACTTTAAATCGTTGTGAAGATTATTCTTAGTTGCAGTATTTGTTCCAGAGATGTTGGTTTAAAAAGATATATATTTTAATGACAAATGCATTAGTTAGACTTACTAGATCCCTAAACAGGCCGCTGAAGATGTTCTTGAGTTCACACTGAAAAGTATGCGTGTTATTCGTTTTACTTCTCTTTTGATGGGAAACAGCCATGTGCTTCCGAACACGTACCGTTAACTTCTCGTCTTAATATGCAAAGATTGAGATATTGCATCTGATAGGACACCATTTAATAGCAACGCTTCTTCTAGCGCAATATTTTATTAAATTACAGTCAACAGCACAAAGGTAACGCACGTGGATGCAAGCAGTCAGGGAAGAGAACATTTCGTGAGCAGCGTTAAGTTTCCCTACTCAGTTTATTGCTATCTTTAACTGGAAATTTGCACATAATTTATCTTCATATCACACGCTTACTAACCTCTTAGGAGGAACATGATATGGCTGGGACAACAGCCGCTGCATCTGTATCATACTAGAATAATCAGTCTCGTAATTAGATTACTTAGGTGAACAGTAGGTGAGCGGGAAAGATTAGATAAAACAACAGTCCAGCACCTGACCCGCATCGTTGAATCACGTAAATACTCATGCGCTAAATAATATGGTGCACAACCACATGACGAACTATTTATGACGGGCAAGATGAGCAGGACGCGGATAAAGTGGATTATTTATTTAATCGTGTCCAAGCCATAGGCAACCCACATATTACATATACACACAAATGCAAATACAATACACGTATGTATAAGTAAAACAAACCCAAAATGGGGAGTCACATTACAATATAAAGACAAACATAGTATATATATCATATTACGTCTCGCCAAAATTCAGCGCATTTAACTGCCACTGCCGTAGCGTTTGCCAGATCTTCTTTCCTGCACACTTCCCCATGTTGCTGCATTCCAGGAGGTGGTCCATTGTTTGGGTCTGTCCGCACTGGCACGTGTCCGTCCCGTCTCGGTAGCCCCATTTACACATGTTTACGTTACATCTGCCCACCCCAGTTCGTAGGCGGTTGAGGGTTCTCCATAATGGCCATTTTAGTTCATTTCCAGAAGCCAATTGTTCGTTGGGTGAGATTAGAAGTGCCTGGTCTCCCGTAGGCAGTGTTGCTTTCCATTTTGACAATCTGGCCTTTTGTTTTGAGGTTTCGAGCGGTTGAACTGAGGTGAGGAAACTCCGTCTTGATTTTAGACGTGTGTGTGGAGGGTTTTGTCCGAAGAGAGGATGGCGCTGGTCGCGCAGCTGCTTGAGGCGCTCTGCTTCGCTTGCTATAGCTCGTCTGATGTTGGGTGGAGCTATGCCACTAAGCCAATAAAGCTGGCTAGCCGGGGTGAGTCTTAGGCATCCCGTGATTACGCGACAGGCATCGTTCAGCAGAGGATCCACTCGTTTCGCATTCGCTGATCTTTCCCAAACTAGGGCAGCGTATTCAGCAACCGAGTAGCAGAGAGCAAGTGCCGACGTACGTAAAGTATGTGGGTCGGCACCCCATTTTGTGGAGGTGAGCTTACTCAGGAGGTTGTTTCTTGTTGATAGTTTGCCCCTGACCTAGTCTACATGATGTCTGTAAGTAAGTGTGCGATCAAGGGTGACGCCTAAATAACAAGGAGTGCTGCTGAACGCGATCCGTTGGTTGTTCCACGTGATGTTTAGGGTATGTTTGGCGTCTCGGTTTCGAAGATGGAATAGGCAGGATAATGTTTTTGCTGCGTTCGGGTGTAGGCAGTTGGCTTCGTAGTATGGCGTTAGACTGTTGAGGGCATTCGTAAGGCTAATTTCTATGTCGTTAAAGTTCCAACCCTGCACGGCTATTGCAAGATCATCCGCGTAAACAAAGCTCCTAGTCCCTGGAGCAACTGGTTGATCATTCACATATATGTTGAAAAGAGTGGGTGCGAGGACACTGCCTTGGGGTAGTCCATTTTTCTGGATACGCCATCGGCTTCGCTTCCCTCCTAGGTTAACGATGAACCGTCTGTTGCTGAGAAGAGTTGATATAATTTGTATCAGCCCTAAATCATTAGTCATAGCGTATATTTTAGTGAGCAGCAGTTTGTGATTTACAGTGTCGAATGCGGATGAGAGGTCGACAAGTACGGCTCCAGTAATTAGACGGTTCTCGTACCCATGCTCTATAAACTGGGTAAGATTCAAGACCTGTCCAGTGCAAGTTTTCCCAGGGCGAAACCGCGCCTGTTCCGGAATTATCTCATGATCAATATTAGGCACAAGTCGATTCAGCAGCATGCGCTCGAACACCTTGTACAAGCAGCAAAGTAATGTCACCGGTCTGAAATTTTTTGGCTCGTCCAATGGTTTGCCGGGTTTTGGAATGGCTGTGACCTTGCCCTTTCTCCAGATTTTCGGGATGTTGTTTAGCCGGATACAGGTACTGAAAAGTAGGAGCAGCCAGTTTTTCGTGTACTCGCCAAATTTAAGGATCTGTTCATTCCTAAGGTCGTCTAGCCCTGCTGCTTTGCCAGGTTTCAGAGATTTAAGTGCGGACTCTAGCTCCTCGATGGTAAATGGACGGCTGTAGTAGTTTGTGTCAATTTCGCCACTTCTTATTGGGATGGTTTTTGCTGGAGTCTTCGTTTTCCCATTAAGAACGAGTTGGTGCGCTATTTGGTTGGCTGTTACTCTTGGTACTTCCGTTTGCTGCTTAGGGTCATTATTTAGCTTCTTAATTGTCTTCCAGGCAATCCGGCTAGAGTGTTTCATGTCTGCACTTTCAATTAGATGTTGCCATTCTTCTCGGCGCTTCTCGATTAGCTGGTCGGTAAGTGCATTTGCAAGTTCAAGAGTTTATTCAGAGAATGGGTTCTCCTCATACTTTTCCTTATATCCACCGTATAGTTGCCGGCTGTCTTTCGTTAGGCCCGGTACAAACTCCGTTCTGCAGCCCATAGGGATAGACTTTCTTGATACATTCTGGACGATTTCTATGAACTTATCGTAGTTGCTGGGTATTGGTTCTAGAGTTTACAGCTTTTCGTCGATTCCAATTGCGAAACCTTCCCAGTTTGCCCTCTTGAAATTAAATCTTCGTCGAAATGGAATCCGCACTGGCACCACTGCTGAAGTAACTGTGAGTTTGATGGGTCTATGTTGGGAGTGTGGAATAGGACCCAGGACATCTTTCACGCACTCAGTTACCAAGTTCTGGCTGACGAAGACGAGGTCAGGGTTGTATCCCCTTTGGCACCTGCCGCTGTTAAAAGATGGGGGGAGTTTGGCGTCGTGTATGAGACAGAGTGATTCAGCATCTGCCCATGTCTCCATCTTGAGTCCGTCTTCATTAGATTCGTTGTATCCCCAGCGTGTATGGTGACTATTGAAGTCACCCATTACAATGCTGCCCGTGGGAAGGGGAATACTGCGCGGCAGGTCATATTCGAATGGCGTATTTGGAGGCTTATATATTGATGTTATTGTCACATGATTAGTCTCAACTCTGAGAAGTTCAATGTTGTTTTTTTCTGAAAGTTGAAACCCGTCGTAGGCTACTCCCACTCGTATGAAAATTGCACTTTCGTATTGATCGTCAGGCCGTTCTATTGCCAGTTTCATGCCCGCAATTTTAGGTCTATAGCTATTTGGGCCTCGGTGCGTTTCCTGTAGGCATAGGACGTGACATTCGTTCGATCTACACAAATCAGCCGGTATATCCTCTTTGGCAGGTGATAATCCCTCCACATTTATGGAGATGATAGTCGAACGTGGTCTTAAGAAAGAGTCGTCATGCATTTTGTTCTTTCTTGTAATGGCTTGGTGGTAGCAGAATCAGCAGGACTACAAGTAGTCCTCCCAGGGCCGCGACGTGGACGCTTCTGCTGTGGCCCCATAAAGTGGATAATGAATAACCCACATATCAAACTTACGTATATGGAAACTCAAAAAAACCTCCGGAACGTGATGGCAACGAAAGATGATACGGTGAGCATATAGTCAATTACCACACACGGGTAATATACTGCACAATGTGGGAAACCTCTGATCGTTAGCCTTAATCAGGATCAGTACGTGGGGCTGCACGTGATAAGGTGAACCCACAAATAAAGAAAAACGCCCACCAGAATGATCTCAAATTAACTCGAACGCGCTTCCCTTGTCCCTACGGGTAGGCCAGTTCCAGAGACAGGCCGGGTGTGTACGCAAGTGAGGCCTAGTTTAAGCATACACAATCAAGAACAACGATCCAAAGGAATACAGAAATAACACGGACACAGGTGGACTTACCACACGAGACTCGTAGACATTCGTTGTACATGAAATTCAATACACGACATGATGGAAGATACTGTGGCGTACTACCTGTAGGATTATGACCACGTGGGGAGCTGGAGAACTAATGTTAAAGAAACCATCACTTAAATCGTCTCAGAAGAAGCTGACATGGAATTTAACACTTTACCACAGAAGATAACGCACCTCGCAATCATGAAAACTGAAAGCACCTGGAGGACAAAGCCGGCCACACTAATCACGAAGGGAGGTCCAAAAAAAAAAAAAAAAAAAAAAAAAAGCTGGATGAATGCACTTGGGAACCTACATAAATAGTTCTGCGACTAAATCATCAAAGAGTAAGGACCAGAAATGCTTAGGGAATGTGATATTTAGGCAGATACCGGTGGCCCGAACTAGCAAAACAGGATGACCATCAGACTACACTCTGCACACAGAATTTGAAAAAGTAATCAAATTCAAGCGACCCTTTCTCACTTTCCTAGTGTTGCTAACATTTAAAAAAAAAGGAATTAGACGATTCTACAACTAAATAACACATTGTAGACCTTAATCAAGGCATCTCAAGACAGATACAAACTCAATATTAGTACATCTCGAAGGTGATGCCTACACTTCTAGCATGAGACGTACCTAACATAAAAACTTTCTTTCCTTTATTGACTTCCTTACAAGCCTACTTTTCAATTTACTGCTGAAAATTTGCTGTGCCCTGTTTACACTTACATCTGCTTGAAGCTCATCAACTCCCGACTAAAACACCAGATCAAGTTTATTATCTCACCTTCACCACAAGTTTTTCAAAGGAACTTCTGAGCCTGTTCCTTCTGTTGCCTGTTGCCACTTCCATGTCTTGTTACCCTTCTACCTCCTTAACAGGTCCAGATCTTACGTAGCCTTGTCTTACTCAGCCTAAAGGGTGGCTATTTTCTCCAACTGTTCCACTTCTTTCTATCTTTGCTCTACATCCTACACAACCACTGAGAAGCCTCATTTACTTTCCCAATTCTCACGCCACTACGGTTAACCCAGTGTAAAAAAAGTACAGCACTCTTTACTCCAAAACCCGAAACTGACAATTGTACTGCATTTCAGTTACTTTTCGCTGATGATAAGAATCATAGTTTAGTAAGAATACGTTACTTTAATTACCGATAAAGAGGAAAACACGTCCACAAAAATTTGGCCTATACACAATTGTAGGAAAACAAACTACTGGTCCAAATTGTCTGAATAAAACAACTTAAAATTTACGCTAATTACCAGTAATATGAACTAAATAATGGAGGGATACTCTCTACTTTAATTGTTGAAAAGAATAGCGAACAATTAAAAGAGATTCTCTAAGTGCACTGCGGCAAAACGTTAACAAAAATTTGACTACATTCCTAAGTTACGATCTTTCCTCCTACTGGGAATTTTGTGAGAAGCTAATTGTTATTATAATCTAAATAACTTATCTTTCCGAAATCACAAAAATTCGCGTCTATCGCCTGGTACAGGTCTACTCAATTATATTCTTGTCGTAGAGAATTTGTTGAGGTCTGCGACTGTACACTAACCTTGTAAAACAAATTTTCACTTTCAGTCGCTTTCATGTCACAATATTTATTGACAAACAAGTTTCGGCAACATGCTGCAGTCATTACATGCTTTGCAACTAAATGTACGTAAATCATTACTTATAGGTTCCTTTGAAGTGTAATGAGACGTATTTGCTTGGTATACATTTCGGCTGAATATATCCTGATATGGCTTAGAGAACACAAGAACAAGCGCATCTCTATCATTTCACACTTTTACACATAGTTGTTTACAATATAAAGATTCTTAACTGACAAGATAAAACTTATTTCAGTTGCCAAGACTACAGACACTTTTTGTATAATCATATTTATGTCACGGCGCATGTTGTGCAGTATAACTATTTAGTATTTATTGGTTTATTCAGTATTATCAACTCTGTTTTTAGATACTGAGGAGTATGCAGCATTACTTACCATTAATATTGTTACCTAAGCTAAATTTCTTTAACAATAATTAAACAAGCGTTGCTCATTGCAGCAATGTTTGAAGAAATTTACATTATTACCTTTTTAGCACTTGAAATAGTTTTTATTTTAGTATTTAAGAACCTTTAGAATATAGAAAACTGTATGTGAAAGGATAAAATGATGAAGTCGAGTTTATCTTTGTGTTCAGTGTGCTAAATAAGATACTTTCTACAAAACTGCGAGTGAAGGCATTGCTGACATTATTTAAAACATACAAAATATATAATGGTGCTAACTAAAATATATTTTTCTACACAGCAAACAATTTCGGTACACAACCTCGCTGATACTCGTACATCAAGTTAATAGACTTCATCAACTTCAAACGAATCTAAAAGTGAAAACTTATGTGGGTATAGGTGTTAAGCACCTGGTGATAGACGCGTGCTAACGAAACACGGCTCGCCAATAAATATTGTTAAGTAAAAGTGACTAAACCTGAAAAATTAATTTGTAAATATGTGGTTAGCCTCACAAAAATATTTGTTTTGTGGTACATTTGCTAATATTTGTTTCCTTATTGAAAGAAGAAACTATTCGAAGAAGTGAATTAGGTACTTCAACCTAGCAGTTACGCTGTTTGTCACTTGTATAAAATCAGACGGCAGATAAGAGTCAAAGGGCATGGAAGGGAGGCAGTGGTCGAAAAGGAAATGAGATGGAATTGTAGCCTATCCCCAGTGTTATTCTGTCTGTACACTGACCGAGTTGTGAAGGAAAGCAAGGAAAAATTTGGAAACAGAATTGAAGCTCAGGGAGAACACAAAAAATTTACAGTTTGCAATGACATTGTGATTTTATCAGAGACAGCAAAGGACTTGGAAGTACTTGTACTCCAGAACCTCTACCAATAAAAGAGCTCGGGCAGTCCATCGTTACCGCGTTGTCTTTCTTGTTGAAGTCTTTGCAAAGTGATCCTAGACGATCTGTCACCTAATCCAGACTAGCAATAGGTTTAAAAAATGGTTAATCCTGCAAAAGTTGGGCTACAACTCTAACGTGAGATGCACCTAACATAAAAACTTTCTTTCCTTTATTGACTTCCATACAAGCTTACTTTTCAATTTACTGCTGAAAATTTATTGTGCCCTGTCTACACTTACATCTGCTTGAGGCTCATCAAGTCCCAACTGAAACACCTGGTCAAGTTTATTACCTCACCTTCACCACAAGGTTTACAGATAAAGTGGAAAAAAGGAAGGGAACTACAAGATCAACACTGACGAAAGCAAAACAAGGATAATAGAATGTAGTTGAAGTTGAGGGAAATGGTTTAGGAAATGAGACACTAAAAGTATTAAATGAGTTATGGTAGTTGAGCAATAAAATAATTTCTAATAGCCTAAATAGACAGGATTTAAAATGTAGAGCGGCGTTGGCAAGAAAAGAGTTTCAGAAGAAGAGAAATACGTTTACATCGAATACACTGATCTGCCAGACCATTATGACCACCTACCTGTTATCGATATAAACCCCTCCAAGCGATAAGAGGATCACATGGAGAGGAATGACTACTAATCAGACACAAGCACGGTGCATTTAGTATCAGTGACTGTGGTGTCCATAGAATGGGGAAGGTCCGCGATCTGTCTGGGTTTCAGCGAGGGCAAATTATGACGGCCAGTGAGCTCGGGACAAGTATCTCAGAAACTGCACGACCTGTCGCATCTTCGAGGAGTGCTGTGGCGAGTGTCTTCAGGACGTGTCGAAACCAAGGTGAAACCACGCCAGGACGTCTTGGGATTGGGTGACCACCCCTCATTACAGATGTCGGACGTTGTAAGCTGGGAGACTGGTAAAACAGGACACACGAGAACTGTGGGGGAACTAACATCAGACTCTAATGCTGGGGAGAGTACAAGTGAGTCTGAACACACAGTGCACCGAGCACTCCTAACGAGGACCTCCGCAGGCACGACTCAGCCATATACTGATGTTACGACCTCGACATCGGCAACTACGACGGAAAAGGGCAAGTCACCATCGGCACTGGACGTTGGCGCAGCGGCAGAGCGTTGTATGGTCTGATGAACTCCGATACCGTATTGATCATGTTGACGAGAGGACGCGGATCAGTCGTCTTCCAGAGGAACAGCTCCTTGACAGAGCGGTTCTAGGCACTTCAGTCCGGAACCACGCTGCTGCTACGGTCGCAGGTTCGAATCCTGCCTCGGGCATGGGTGTGTGTGATGTCTTTGGGTTGGTCAGGTTTAAGTAGTTCTAAGTCTAGGGGACTGATGACCTAAGTGCTCAGAACCATTTGAACCACTCTTTTGAGCTCCTTGACAACTGTACTGGAGGACGGAGACAAGCTGGCGGCGGATCCATTATGCCCTGGGGAACATTCACGTTGCCATTCATGGGTTCAGTGGAGCTCATGCAAGGCACCATAACGGCGAAGGTGTATCGTACATTTTTTGCAGACCACTTGACGATCATGTTTACTGACAGTGGCACTTTTCAGGAAGCTAAGGTGCCAAATCACAAGACCGGGGCTGCGACGGAGCGGTTCAGGGAACACAGTGGCGAATTCCAGTTGATGTGCTGCCCCCCCCAACTCACCAGGTATGAAGCCGGTGAAACACATTTGGGGTGTTACTGAATCTAGCGTCAGCGTTCATCGCCCATCCCCCAGAATTTTACGGTGTGTGCAGATGTGGTAGCAGCTCCCTCCAGCGACACACTAAGGCCTCTTTCCTTCCATGCCACGACGCGTCGCGCGCTGTAATCCGTCCCAAAGTTGGACATACGGGCTATTAGGCAGGTGCTCATAATGTTCTGACTAGTGTATAAGTGTGTCAGGAAGTGTTTTTTGAAGGTATGTGTTCAGCGTATATCCTTGTACGGAGCTGAAACGTATACAATGAGGAGATTAGACATGAAAACAGTAGAGATGTTATAGAAGAATGCTGAAGAGTAGATGCATTGATAGTGTAAATAATGAGAAAGGACTGAATAGAATTGGGGAGAAGCTTGCGGCTTAACTTGACTAAATGGAGGGACCGGTGGCTACGAGACATTCTGAAACAACGAGTCATCAATTTAGTATTGGTGGGATGTGTTGATGAGAAGGGGGGGGGGGAGGGGGAGGTAGAAGCTGCACAGCACAACAACAGATGAGTATGGTAAGCAGCCTCAAATGGATGTGGGTTGCAGTAGTTGTTCACAGCAGAAGAGGCTTACACAGGGTAGTGTAGCGTGGAGAGGTAGAGCAAACCAGCCTTCGGACTGAAGCTCACCCAGCAGTCTGCCTTAGATTGACTGGGCATCCTTTATTTCCGTAGCATTTCCGCTCTGTAGTCACTTGATTCGACTTACCCTACCCTACTATGAACTTCCGATTAGGTTGTTTTCTCCACTCTATGTAATGAAGTATTACTAGGAGAGAGGCTTGCAGCTCGCTGTTCGTCAGCAGTGGCCACGTGCGGTCCACCTGTGCAACACGTGTCGGCTGCCACAGGTCAGACTGGTGTGTGGAAGAGGAGAGGCGCGTTTCTCTGTCTTTGGTGGCTCGAGGCGAAACTGCGGAGGCCACTCAGCTCAGCGGCTGTGCTGCAGGGCGAGGGGCGGCAGCGACAGAGAAAGAGCATTAGGGGCTCGCGCCGCCTAAAGAAAACAACCCTCCCAGGAGGGGAGGGGCCGAGCCGTCACCCGGAGAGCTGCCAGCCACACTCAGCCAGCGCCAATGCGTTTCTTTCGCAAAAACCTGCTGCGCACCTAAACCATTTTCAAACGTGAGAAGTTCTCTTCGGAACGAAAATGCAGTTCAGATATTAAGTCGAAACCTGAGGATGTGGATTGATATCATGAAACCGATCGCATTCCTATTAATGAAGAATCATATACAGCTGGAAACGAATTTTTGACACATACTCCATACACAACAATGTATGTGATTAGATTTATATGGAAATCAAGAAAAAACATTACGTGTATTAGTAGCAGTTTAATAGGAGCAGAAGGAAAAATTCCATCTTGCTCTGTTTCTACTTGATCTCTCTCATCATATAGTGAGTTAGATGGATGAAAAGGGTGTTTCGTGGTTCTTCTTTGCGAAAGATAGATATATACGATTAAGTGAAGTAGGGCGCGTAATAAATGGGTTAAAAACTTAAAACGAGGCTCCCTTACCAGATTCGAACTTGTGGTGAATACCACACTCAAGAGACGTAACGCGGAATTCGTCTACCCACCGAACATTCTGATGTTCCTTACTCACAGATCTTGGGGAGCAAACAGGGGACATCTGCTCCAGTTTTATAAAGGTTTTGTACGATCCCCATCAGGTTATGGATGTTTGTGGATCAGAAATATGTAGTTATCTCAAGATTGTCGTCGATGTCCACATGAGTGTATTTTTCTGGTGTCTACCAGTTCTTTACCTAGCGTCTGTCCTTGAACTGGGGAGCCTACACTTGCCATTTGGCGGCGGATCCCTATGGTGTGTCAGGCGTTCAAGTTATTTGCTGTTCGGGTTCATCGCATCTGCACGCCAAACCATTGCTTGTTTTCCCATTAAAGCAATTTTTACAAATCGTCCGTGATGTTCGACACATTTTGGGATCCATGCGGTTAATGATCTTGTAACACCGGGTGTTGGTCAAGTTGCACAGCTCACAAAAATAATCAAGAAAGGTAGTAGGAGCAATCCACTAAATTACAAGCCCATATCATTAACGTCTACATCCAGCAGGATTTTGGAACATATATTTGGTTCGAACATTATGAATTATCTCGAAAGAAAACGGTCAACACGGATTTAGACAACATCGTTCTTTTGAAAACAACTAGCTCTTTACTCCCACGAAGTGTTGATTTCAAACTGATTCCGTATTTCTGGATTTCCCGAAGGCTTTTGATACCGTACCACTCAAGTAACTTGAAGTGAAATTGCGTGCTTACGGAAAATCGTCTCAGTTATGTGACTGGATTTGCAATTTCCTGTCAGAGAGGTTACAGTTCGTACTAATTGACGGAAAGTCATCGAGTAAAACAGAAGTGATATATAGTGTTTCCCAAGGTAGTGTTATAGGCCTTTTGCTGTTCCTTATCTGGGAGACAATCTGAACAGCCGTCTTAGGTTATTTGCAGATGACGCTGTCATTTATTGACCAGAAAAGTCATCAGAGAATAAAAACAGATTGCGAAACGATTTAGAAAAGGTATCTGTATGGTGCGAAAATTGGCAATTGACCCTAAACAAGGAAAAGTGTGAGGTCATCCATATGAGTGATAAAAGGGATTCGTTAAACTTCGATTACACGATAAATGAGTTAAGTCTAAAGGCGGTAAATTCATCTAAATACCTAGCAATAACAATTACTAACAACTTAAATTGGAAAGAAGACATAGAAAATGTCGTGGGGGAGGCTAAAAAAAAGACTGAGTTTTACTGGCAGGACACTTAGAAAATGTAACAGATATACTAAGGAGACTGCCTACATTACGCTTGTCCGTTCTCTTTTAGAATAGTGCTGCGCGATATGGGATCATTACCAGATAGGACTGACGGAGTACATCGAAAAAGTTCAACGAAGGGCAGCACGTTTTGTATTATCGCGAAATAGGGGAGAGAGTGTGACTGAAATAATACAGGATTTGGGATGGACATCACTAAAACAAAGGCGTTTTCCTCTGCGCCAGAATCTTCTAACGAAATTTTAATCACTAACTTTCTCCTCCGAATGCGAAAATATTTTGTTGGCGCCGATCTACAGAGGGAGAAACGATCATCATAATAAAGTAAGGGAAATCAGAGCTCGCACAGAAATATATAGGTCTTCGTTTTTTTAGCGCGCCATACGAGATTGGTATAATAGAGAATTGTGGAGGGTCGGCCGCTGTGACCGAGCGGTTCTAGGCGCTTCAGTCCGCAACCGCGCTGTTGCTACGGTCGCAGGTTCGAATCCTGCCTTGGGCTTGGATGTGTGTGATGTCCTTAGGTTAGTTAGTTTTAAGTAGTTCTAAGTCTAGGCTGACTAATGACCTAAGATGTTAAGTCCCATAGTGCTTAGAGCCATTTGAAACATTTTTTTTAAAATTGTGAAGGTGGTCCGATGAAGCCTCTTCCAGGCACTCAAATGTGATATGCAGAGTATCCGTCTAGATGTAGATATAGATGTAGGTGTGGAAGTACCAACACCCAAGTCAAGGGTGGACCCGACTCTTACCTTGACTGTTGAAGAGTCTGAGAATAATTTTAAACTTAGTAAGGTACAACAGAGGCCACACTTCTGCGTATGTTTATAGTTATTCCTACAGTGAAATTTTGAACCACTTTGATGTTCCCTAAACCTTATGCCAAGACCTCTACCAATCTGCCCCGCATAGCTTGTAGCACATCTGTTTCAACTGAGGCAATGTACACCAGTACCGTCTAACTTTTCGCACGCGGCCTTCTGTGTGCAAGTCTTTGGTGAAGTTTTCGAGGAATAAGGAACGCAGCTTTTGGATCAATCTTTTACTGTCTTCACGGTGTACCCTTGCCTGAGGAGGCGCACGATCGAGAATTTCAGCGCCTTCTGTATATCTCAAAGGATACGACTTCAGTCACGTAATGAACATTCATAAGTGTATACTGCTTAAAAGCGAACCGGGCAGAGGTCAAATGAAGATAAAATAACACAATGGAGATTGGACGTGTGGAAAGATGAGTTCATTGTTTACGATAGGATGCCATACTCGAAAAGATTTCACAAAAAGTAGGCAAAAAGATAAGGAGAAAAGATAAGGCTGGCGTTCTTTATCCCTCGCAATATTGGCCAAAGACTTGTACACAGAGAGAAGGTTGCTTGTGAAAAGTACGACAGAAATGGTGTACATTGCATCATTCGTTACGGGGTGGGTGGCCAGTTTCCTCTTACCACAACAAAAACTGCACACGTGGTTAAAATACTCTTTATTACAAGAACCAGCTGAGTACTTAATTTTATGTCCAATCTGAAATTCAGTGGTTAAAAGGAATCAAATAACATGTACTAATTCTTGAATCTTGTCCATGTCCGTATCACAACGATATGCAATGACTAACATTCCCTCACAGTTGGCTAAGGTGCGAAGCGACGATTATCGCTGTGGAAGACTAGAGCACAGTACGACGTATTGATGTGCAATGCAAACTGAGTCTTGATGCGACGTACTGTGGCACTGCGACTGAGAGATTGAGACAGCTCGGTCGGCTGTGGCGGCCTATATGCACGCTGCCCAGGGGGCGTTAGCGGCGCGTAGCCTGGAGGGGTGTCTTGATCTTCACTTGTCACAGGCGCGCTTAGTTCAGCGCCTGCTGTAGAACGTGTCCTAGTGCCGACAGGTGTGCCGGCGAAGGTGTACGCCAGCACAAGGTTTAGGGAACACCGAAGTTTGAGTAATTCTGAGTCTGCTTTAAGTAACCATTTCGTGATTTTGGAAACTCTCTAACATGTGTAGCTAATAATTTAATAGTTTTACTCAGAAGAGATAAGGAGCAGATCTTGAATAAATTGAAATTATGTGGAGTCTAAAGGTATACCCGCAGCATATCCTTCATAGTGAGGTGGAGTTAAGGCATTACTATATACTATCCAACTTTGACTGGCCCCCTTTCTGTGACATGGTTTTCTAACTGCCTGATTACTGTTACTGGGCTTCTTGTTGGGTGCTCTTGCTTCTGGTCTGTTTTCGTTAATCAATTTTTATAGTATAATATTTTATAATACCTACTGTAGTGTTGTGTAACTGAGGCCTTAATCATTCCTATGGTATCTGGATATGCGCGAAAGTATTTGGAAACAACTCAAATTATATATTCATATGAAGTTTATGAAGTTGTATCTAAGTAACAATTAATGGGAAGGAATAATCAATACTTTTCGCTCACACGTACATTAATGGTAACTGTAAGTCAGGAAGTCATTTCTGAAAGTATCTGTATGGAGTGTAGCCATGTATGGAAGTGAAAAGTGGACAATAAATAGTTTGGGCAAGAAGAGAATAGAAGCTTTTGAAATGTGGTGCTACAGAAGAACGTTGAAGATTAGATGGGTAGATCACGTAACTAATGAGGAGGTATTAAATAGAACTGGGGAGAAGAGAAATTTGTGGCACAACTTGACTAGAAGAAGGGATCGGTTGGTAGGACATGTTCTGAGGCATCAAGGGATCACCAATTTAGTACTGGAGGGCAGCGTGGAGGGTTAAAATTGTAGAGGGGACCAAGAGATGAATTCACTAAGCAGATTCAGAAGGATGTAGGTTGCAGTAGGTACTGGGTGATTAAAAAGCTTGCACAGGATAGAGCAGCATGGAGAGCTGCATCAAACCAGTCTCAGGACTGCAGACTACAACGACAAGTTACACTTACATCTAAGGCCAGAGTTTAAAAACAGACGTGATGGTCCGAAACTATTCACCACAAACAAGTGAATATTATCCCAAACGTGACGGACATTGAAGGACAATAAAGATTTATTAGTAGAAGCTTCTGGCCATATTCTCCATCAGCATGTTGAAAATTCACATATTTAACTGATTTGTTTCCAGGAGACGGAGGCTACGTAATCATTATACAAGAATGAATGATAATAGATTGGGTGGATATCCTAGCGCACATGAGAACGAAGCTCAAATCCATTCATAAATCACCTATTTCCAATTCATGCAGTCCTTTAAGGAGATGAGTGCATTTACTATTTGTGAAAGAAACAGCTGAAGTAGGATGAAATGTTATACGTTAATCCATTCACAACGCAAAATATCTGACCAATTAGAGCACAGTGTGGCTCCATCTAGATCCGGATTTTCGTCTTTTCAGTTCACAAATTACACAAGTAGTACTAAAGCTTAAACCAGCCACTTTGAACGTTTGATAGGCAGAGCGTAATTGGCTGCTATTCCAAAGAGCTAGACTAGACATTACTGTCGCCCTACCATGTATCAGCCCAATGATAGTCTCAAAAGGCCGACCACTGACTTACTCAAGAACAATGGAATGTCTTCCTTTCCTACTAACATTAGACATTATAACGCTTTTTAAACTCTGCTCCCACTAAAGAACAAGTTACGCCTTGCACATATACTATCGAATAAAAATATATGACCTCCCAGTGTAATGTTTGTAGTGGTGATTTGACCACTAGATGTCACGAGACGTGAACCCATGGTATAAAAAGAGGCGGGGTGTAATGTATTGAAAGTTCATAACCAATAACACCAGAGTGGTCGGCCTGGAGAAATTAATGATTTCGAACGTGGACTAATCACTGGATATCACATGAGCAATGTATCCATCAGGGACGTTTCAGTCTTTCTAAAGCTGCGTAGGTCGACTGCTGGATTGGTAACTGTGAAGCGGATATGCGAAGGAACAACCACCAAGATCAGGCAGACCTCATATAGCTTCGAAATAGCATGTGAAACTGACACCAGTAAATGCAGCGAATATTATTAGTCTTAGTGAATATCCAGCAGCTGCCGTTGCTCCTCCTTGCATCAACATGGAAGAAAGAAAATCACCCAACTTATACCATGCAACATCCCTGTAACTATCCCGTCCCTGATTTCCCCATTGCAGTGTTAGGCTCCTCGCCTCTATAGCCTTCGGTCCCTTGCATTTTTTTGCTCTCTTTGGGCCTTCAAATCCGTAGCATTCCGGTCTCCACTCTGTCCGGCGATCCTTACTACTGTGATCAGCGTCCACTTCTACAAAATCTGGAATAAATGTTTCCTACCTGCTCATCGACACACCTCACCATCCACACAACTACCATTGAAATTAGAATCGTACTTGTCGCGATTGCTGTCCAAATATAGCCCCCCTTGGACGATCCCATATCCTTCAAGATTTAATAATATTGGCTTGATTCCTATTTCGTGCGAATGCCACTGTCATATTCTCCGAGAACCACTCCCCTTTTACTTTCTTCCAACTCCCTACCTTTGGACATTTGTTTGATCCAAGACTACCATACGTAAAATCTCCAATCCTGCTGCACCAAATTACCACGATAAATTCGGTCAGATTCTGTTCCATTGCCCCAAACATAGGACACCTGGACTCAACTTGGTAACTCAATTATCAGTGAGTTCTGGCACTCAGTATAGACGAAACAGGAAAGAAGAAAGATTATTACTTACCGGTCCATTGACGGTGAGGTCATTATACGCAGAGCACAAGCTCTGAGATGACGGTGAATAACATTATTACAATTCCACCATCGCTTATGTAATTGAGGTACCTTACTTGTACATTCGAGGTATGTGACATTTCTCAGATGACCTTATGCGATGTGATGTTATGATCTCTGACCCCATGATTTCATATAAGTACCATCTGACAATGATCCACGCTTAAAACTAAGACCGAAAGATAAATATAATATAAACTGAATCTTTGTGAGTATAAAAGATATAAAAGAAATTCGTAACATAGAGATAGAATATTCGATGCGCCTTCAAAGAAACCGTCGCTTTAAGCTGTTCAGGAAAACCACAGGACACCTAAAACTACACTCCTGGAAATGGAAAAAAGAACACATTGACACCGGTGTGTCAGACCCACCATACTTGCTCCGGACACTGCGAGAGGGCTGTACAAGCAATGATCACACGCACGGCACAGCGGACACACCAGGAACCGCGGTGTTGGCCGTCGAATTGCGCTAGCTGCGCAGCATTTGTGCACCGCCGCCGTCAGTGTCAGCCAGTTTGCCGTGGCATACGGAGCTCCATCGCAGTCTTTAACACTGGTAGCATGCTGCGACAGCGTGGACGTGAACCGTATGTGCAGTTGACGGACTTTGAGCGAGGGCGTATAGTGGGCATGCGGGAGGCCGGGTGGACGTATCGCCGAATTGCTCAACACGTGGGGCGTGAGGTCTCCACAGCACATCGATGTTGTCGCCAGTGGTCGGCGGAAGATGCACGTGCCCGTCGACCTGGGACCGGACCGCAGCGACGCACGGATGCACGCCAAGACCGTAGGATCCTACGCAGTGCCGTAGGGGACCGCACCGCCACTTCCCAGCAAATTAGGGACACTGTTGCTCCTGGGGTATCGGCGAGGACCATTCGCAACCGTCTCCATGAAGCTGGGCTACGGTCCCGCACACCATTAGACCGTCTTCCGCTCACGCCCCATCATGGTGCAGCCCGCCTCCAGTGGTGTCGCGACAGGCGTGAATGGAGGGACGAATGGAGACGTGTCGTCTTCAGCGATGAGAGTCGCTTCTGCCTTGGTGCCAATGATGGTCGTATGCGTGTTTGGCGCCGTGCAGGTGAGCGCCACAATCAGGACTGCATACGACCGAGGCACACAGGGCCAACACCCGGCATCATGGTGTGGGGAGCGATCTCCTACACTGGCCGTACACCACTGGTGATCGTCGAGGGGACACTGAATAGTGCACGGTACATCCAAACCGTCATCGAACCCATCGTTCTACCATTCCTAGACCGGCAAGGGAACTTGCTGTTCCAACAGGACAATGCGTCCGCATGTATCCCGTGCCACCCAACGTGCTCTAGAAGGTGTAAGTCAACTACCCTGGCCAGCAAGATCTCCGGATCTGTCCCCCATTGAGCATGTTTGGGACTGGATGATGCGTCGTCTCAGGCGGTCTGCACGTCCAGCACGAACGCTGGTCCAACTGAGGCGCCAGGTGGAAATGGCATGGCAAGCCGTTCCACAGGACTACATCCAGCATCTGTACGATCGTCTCCATGGGAGAATAGCAGCCTGCATTGCTGCGAAAGGTGGATATACACTGTACTAGTGCCGACATTGTGCATGCTCTGTTGCCTGTGTCTATGTGCCTGTGGTTCTGTCAGTGTGATCATGTGCTGTATCTGACCCCAGGAATGTGTTAATAAAGTTTCCCCTTCCTGGGACAATGAATTCACGGTGTTCTTATTTCAATTTCCAGGAGTGTACATGGGCGATTGAGGAGCTGAAACCTACTCCTCCTAAACGCAAGTCTGGCATCCTTACCACAGCACACCCACGTCCGACATGTCGAGAAACGTATACTGTGCCGCGCTGAGCGGCCGCGTGGTTTGAGGCGCCATGCCACGGACTGCGCGGCCCCTCCCGCCGGAGGTTCGAGTCCTCCCTCGGGCACGGGTGTGTGTGTTGTTCTTAGCATAAGTCAGTTTAAGTAGTGTGTAAGTCTAGGGACCGATGACCTCAGCAGTTTGGTCTCTTAGAAATGCACACAAATTTGAACATTTGAACGTATACTGCCTGATCAAGGATTCGTGACACCTCTACGTAATTCGGAACTGGGCACTAGATGTCAAGAGAGGTGAACCCTTCATTATGAAAGGAAGATGGGGTAGTGTGTTGTCAGTAGAGACGCAGAAACAGCAGAAAGGGTCGTTCGGGAGAACTCAGTGACTTCGAATGTGGAGAAGTCACTGGATGCCAATTGAGTAACAAATCCGTCAAGGGCGTTTCAACCCTTCTAAAGCTGCCGAAGTCGACTTGATGTGACTGAGAAGCGGAAACGTGAAGGAACAGGCAGACATCATGCACTGACGGACTGGGATCGCCGAGCATTGCGAAGGATAGTTGTAAAAAATCGTACGAAACCGACGAGTTCCGAAGTGCTGCCATGGTCCAGCTGGCAAACTGACTGTGTGTAAGGAGTTAAAAAGAATTTGGTATAAATGTTAAGCTGCTCCTCACAATCAACATATATTTGTCGCTTGAGGAGATATAGAGACGCCACTGGACAATGAGTGAAGACGAGTAATTTGGACTGACGAATCACGCCACATCCTGTAGAAATCCGACGTAAACTTTTGGGTTTGGCAAATGCCTGGAGAACGCTACCTGTACTCACGTGCAGTGACAACAGTGAAGTTCGAAGTAGCAGATGTTACGGTATGAGATTTTTTTCTGTGGGTAGGGTGTGTTTCGCTTACTGCGCTTAAGAAAACGCTACATGTGGAAGGATATGATCACTGTTTACAGGTTGTAAGGTGGCTACAGTAAAGGAAGAGTTCGGATACGATGATGAATGTATCAGCACGCCCGACCATGCCATGAAACTGTTCCGTGAGGCCATGGTATGTGGACAGTAAAGTTCATTAAATGGACTTGCCTGCCCAGATACCCGGCCTGAACCCAAGGAACAACTTTGGGATGTGTTAGAACGTCGACATCGCTGGGTACCCCAGCGTTCCAACATTGCTTCCTTCAGCAGTCTCGGCTCTTTAGGAAGAATGGACTGCTCTAACTTCACAGAAATCTCTTTGAAAGTTTCCCCAGCAGAGTTCAAGTCGTCATAAAGGCGAAATGTAAACACATTCCGTATTGATATCCACTAATACTAGTAGGTACGTCTCGGTATACTTTTGATCACATATTGTACGCACAGGGTGACTACGCTGCAGAAACCAGTACAACGTATCCTTTTCGGATGAACTGATTTACAGAAGTTGGTAGTGTAGCTTGCAGTGGCTTAGTAGAAGACTGTTAATGCTGTTCTGATATTATGGAGGATTACGTTAACCAGTTTCACACTTTTTCTGGTGTTCTTCCAAGGGTTTAAGAGGAGATTAGCAGCAGGTATATTAGGATTTAATGTCTCGTCTACGACGTTCTTGTTGGAGGCGGAACGCATCCACTCGGGTTGTGGAGGGAACTCAGCCATGTTCTTTCAAATGATCCATCCAAACATTTGCCTCAACCGATTTATGAAAACAAGAAAAAAAATCAAGATAGCCGAAAGGGTATTTGAATGTGCATCCACCCGAATGAGAGTCCAGTGTACCACAGCACCACATCGCAAGGTACGATGATGTAGCCATTTTCATTTCATGTAAATTTGATGAAACGATGTGACTTAGTATACAAATAGAAAAAAGTATCAAGGTGCTGTCATTACTGTCCATTGTAAATGAGAATAATCGATCCTTCAAAAACAAATTTCTGGATATAAGGGTATGGAATTTCTTGAAAACATGATTTTAAAAGCAGTGAAATACCTCAGAAAAGTGTGAAAAAGAGGCTAACAACTACATGAATGAAACTGACTTGTTCTTCCAGTTACACAAGACGAGGTCAAGATAACGGAATGAACAACAAGAGTTCTTCTTTAAGGGCTGCATAGACGTACAAATTTCGCGTGGATTTTCTGGCATCTGCAACACGTATTGCGTTTTCTGCAAAATCGAAGACACGCCCTACTGGTGGCGGGCAAAAGCTTAGACACCCGCGTGGCGCTTGTTATGTACTGCGCATGCGCAAGAGCACGTAGCCTTTACTGCCACGATAGTCGTGGGGTGAGGGCTGTTGGTACCGTGCTGCTAATATCGTGGCGGTAATTGTCTCCTTTAGCAGCAAGCGGCGTCGAATCACAGGCGCAAGGGGGGAACGCTGCTCCCTAATATTAACACAGTATGCGCAAGCGCATTAAGAAACTGCAGCACACTGCGAAAATCGCTTCCACAGGCACTAGAATACAACCTGGTACAGTCTCTAGATATTCGTAAGGGTCTCCTTTTGTGCTACAACAGTGAGCGCTAGGAAGTGAAGCAACCGGTATTTAATACATAAAACAAGGACCGTATATTTCTCACGTGGTAACGAAGAGTCTTACCGACTCGCCATTGACAGCGATGTCTCTCGAGTAACCACACCATTTAGCGTTATTTATAACTCACTTAATGTACTTCCCGATCTGTTGTTATTCGAGCTAAAGGTATGACAGTGTTATTGGCGAGTTTTGCAATGTCTGATTTACACGGGAAGCGATGCCATTTGAAATTTTGCAAGAAAATTTGGAAACCGCTGACGAAAGCGTTAGAAAATTGCGAATCAAGGCTGCAGAGATGATTGTCTAAGTTGTACACAGTGTTATCTTTGGACCTGCCGACACAGAAGTGGTATTCAATGAATTTATAGTTGTTGACCTTCGACCAGGTAGGACTTCAAACTAAACTGGTTTCAACCACATTCAGAAAATCAAGAACCATGTCCACTCTAACCACTGACCGACTGTATGAGAACTTGGAGAACACGTTGGAACGTTGATCGTATTTTAGTCGAAAAACTGGACATGCATCCAGGTTCGGGGGCACTTATTACCCGTTTGATGACCGAAAATCTGAAGCTCTATGCAGTGAACGTTGGGATTTTGAGAGAGATTTGTCACATCTCTCCCATATCTTTTCTAAACTGTACATTGGTTTTAGCCACTCGCTAAATGTTTCCAAATATAACCAATCTCTGGAAAAGAAGTGTGTCAATGTTTTCTTTAGGTTTACATGTTTATTATCTTGGTCCTGAGCCAAAAAAATGCGGGCATCCGAAATGACAATAGGCGACAAAAATGTAGACTAAGAAGGATAATATGGGAAGATACTGGCGTATATCTCACTACTTGCACTTTGACCGCAACATCCACCTGCTGTAATTAAAAGGCACTTAACTTTTTTTCCACCAGTAATTTCATTGTCAACAGAGAAGAAACAATTGCAGCCACCCTCGTATTTAGCTCCTTTTAATAGAACCTAGATAGACAATCTGATTCTCCTCTTAACAGATTGAGGAACAAGCAAGGTAGATATTATTTAAATAATAGTTTTTTCGTTCGCTTGAGGTAGTATTTGAATGAGTGAGTTTCACATGCAGGTAGTGTACTCTTTGCAGTAAGGCGGCCATCTTTCTGTGTCTTAGATAATGCAGTGCCTTCGCGTAATGTGTTCAGAGCAGACGCTACCCAGGACCGTCGCTTTACAGGCCCAGCAGGGATTCGTCATGATATGTGCTCGCTGGTATGTACCGAGCTGGGTACGGCCCTGAATAATGGCAGAGACGCGCATCTTGCAGACGCGATTACTCCAGCCTCCCAATAGATAGTTCAGGAAATAACACCTGTTTATGCCCTCAGGCAACATACTGGCGAATTGAAGGTTGACACCCGCTGATTAAGTAGAGAGTTACGCCCCCAACAGATATATCGACGCCAAAGGTGTCTGTCAAAACTGGGGAAGAGTTGGCTCAAATGGCTCTGAGCACTATGGGACTTAACTGCTGAGGTCATCAATCGCCTAGAACTTAGAACTAATTAAACCTAACTAACCTAAGGACATCACGCACATCCATGCCCGAGGCAGGATTCGAACCTGCGACCGTAGCGGTCGCTCGGTTCCAGACTGTAGCGCCTAGAACCGCTTGGTCACTCCGGCCGGCGGGGAAGAGTTATCACACTTTCGAAAAATAAGCAGGATGGTAGGGGTTGAGAGTATTTGATCATATCTCATAGCCTAACGCCAAGACTAGAGCTCTCACTGGCTGCTAGATGTGGAGTGGATCTATCTGACACTCATAGACCAGAGGAGGGGTTTCGTGCCGAAAATTTTCTCTCTTCCGACAGCTGAAAAAAATAAGCACGAGCTCGTGATGGCTGATGTGTTCCTTTGGTGGAGATACTGTGCTGAGACACCATAGTTACAGAAACGAGAAAGTGCAGAGAACATTCGATTTCGGAGAGTGGTAGACAAAGACTGTTCTGAGATCGGTGGAGAGCAGTTGGTTTGAGATCCGAAGCAGAGGCTAGAATGGTGAGTTATTCACCTTTGTACAATCAGACTCATCTGAACTTCCACTGTACAACATGTCAGTAACATACCAAAGGGTATCAGTGACACAAAAGCAGAATATTACACAATGTTGGAACAAGGAGTGATTATTGTAGCTTGAAGAAACTTATATTGATACATTCGTATCTACAGATATCGTCTACGAAAAGGAAATATGAAGAGGAAACTAACAAGTCAAGTATGTCAGACAAAAGACGAACATGGCTTTACACGATAACACATTTTCGAAAATGACTTCTCCAGACATTATATATTATAGCTTTATGTTTAGTATCCACGAGTCTCTTATTCATCACAAATAACACATTTATAATCAGACTATTACATTTGCTCTAAAAATAAAACAGTTTTATTAAAACACAAAAAAGTAAAAAATTACTAATAGGTCATTATAAATATTAGTGCCTACGTATAAAAATTTTAGTAGATACGACATGGAGCTCACCAACAACCAAGGACCTTGCCTCTTTCTGTGGAATGCCCAGATATGGTTCCGGAAAAGAGGTCTTTTCATAAGTTACAGGGGAAACAGTCTGGATTATCTGGACTTGTTCGTAGGGCCTCCAGAAAGTAAGTTACACACGTCGTCCCATAGCAGTACCCCTGCGCAACAAGAACAGCTCATTTCCAGAAGTGAGTGCATGTTCTGGTTTCCTGCGGACACAGTTATGCTGAGGTACGAAGAAGTGCAACACGTTGTGGGAGTGAAAGGGTGCGGTAACTACAAATGTGCTCAGAAGTTGAAGTACGTGGTATAGAACGATTCTCGTGTGCAAAATATCAACACTGTAGACAGATTCACCGTGAATTTCTGGCGATATATGGACGAAATACAGTGTCGCCTCCAACCGAAGTGAAATGTCGACAACAATTTGGCCAAGGCCGGAAAGACGCGGGCGATGCTGCTCAGGAAGTCCAGATCTCGCAACATCTTTTCCGGTAAGTTCAAAGAATATAGTGGAGAGGGGGGTGGGGGGTGCGGCTTTCCAACCATGCAGTCGTTGCGGTTTTAAATTGGTCCGTGACTAAGGAGCAGACAACAGATTACTGTCGTGCAGAAACTGAACGATTACTAAAACATTCCAACCGCTGTTTTGAGCGATTTCCTAATCGTGTTGAAAAGTAATATCACGCATCTGTGCCACTTTGAAATGTAGTGCAGCATTCAATAATTAACTTGGTCTGACACAGCCGGACTGAGCGAGGTGGCGCAGTGGTTAGCACACTGGACTCGCATTCGGGAGGACGACGGTTCAATCCCGTCTCCGGCCATCCTGATTTAGGTTTTCCGTGATTTCGCTAAATCGTTTCAGGCAAATGCCGGGATGGTTCCTTTGAAAGGGCACGGCCGATTTCCTTCCCAATCCTTCCCTAACCCGAGCTTGCGCTCCGTCTCTAATGACCTCGTTGTCGACGGGATGTCAAACACTAACCACCCACCCCCCTGACACAGCCGACCACTGTGGCCGAGCGGTCTAGGAGCTTCAGTCTGGAACTGCGCTGTTGCTGCGGTCGCAGTTTCGCAGTTTCGAATCCTGCCTCGGGCATGGATGTGTGTGATGTCCTTAAGTTAGTTAGGTTTAAGTAGTTCTAAGTCTAGGGGACTGATGATCTTAGATGTTAAGTCCCACAGTGCTTAGAGCCATTTGAACCATTTGAAGCCAGACATAATAATATGTAATTTTTTGAAGTCCCCTCGTAACATTAGCCAACATGACTTTGCTGTTTTCTTCCTGTGTACCGATGAAAGTAAGGAGAAATTACCGATTTTGCATTTTCCCAAAACATGCAGCTCTGCTGTCTTGCTCATTGATGGTGGCATCATATTGGATAAAATATTCCAGAAGTAGAATAGTCCAACATTCGGCTATTTGGGCTGTGGCTACTCGTGAGGATGTTGCCATCAGCAGAAACTAATCTGGCGTACGACGGGTCGGAGCGTGGACTGTTAGACCTCTTATGCTGGAATACTGGTTAAAGTATTTAAAAAGAGAGACGGATAAATTGATGTTGGGTATAGTAGAAACTAATGAAGTGCGTTGGTAGAACGAACAAGCCTTGTGATGTCAGTATGGGTTTCTCAACACAAATTCAAATAGAAATACCACAGAAATAGGTTTCATAATGAATAAACGATTTTGGGTACTGGTAAGCTACTATGAACATCGTAGCGAAAGCGTTATCGTGTCCGAGATATATAGAAGGGCAACATCAACTACAGTAGTATAAATTTATGTGTTATCTAGCTCCGCAGACTGTAAAGAGAGTAAAAGAATGTACGATGACATAAAATAAATTATTTAGATAGTTACAGGAACTTAGAATTAAACGTAATGGGAAACGTATTCAGAAGTAGGAAATGACGGGAAGTAAAAGTAGTAGGGGAACATTGACTCAGAGGAGAAGAATGAAATGGGAAGCTGCGTAGTAGCACTTCGCACAGAGCTCAGTTTAATCATTACTGAAACTTTACTTAAGAATTAGTGAGTAAGGATATATGCTTGAGAGAGATCTGGAGTCAGTGGGAGGATTTGTATGATTTACACAGTGATAAGATGGACATTTATAAACCAAATTTTAAACTACAAATCATTTACAGCGTCAATTCGCAATTAATTTATTACGAACTCAATATTAAAACTGGAAAATTGCACGAAAGTAGGACATTAAGGAGATGGGACCTGGAGAAATGGAAAGAAACGGAGGTGTTAAGAGTTTCAGGAACAACATTAGGCAATAATTGCATAAAATAAGGGGATGGAAAACAATAGAAGATTAATCGGTAGCTTTGAGAGATGAAACAGTGAAGGCAACAGAGGATCAAAATGAAAAATGTCAAAGCGTAGCAGAAACCAATGAATGACACGGAAGACACTACATGTAATTAATGTAAGGCTAAAATACACAGTCCAGTCATATTAATGTGACCACCGCCTACGATCGACATCAACTTGCAATAACCACTCACATACGCAAGTGCAGCACTGACGGTGGAGAGTATATAAAGTGTGTTGAGGGGACAGTGCAGTCGTTGTCGTAATCCAGGAACGAAATGATTTATCTGGCATTGTAATGGATTAGTATGCAGGCGGGTTATTCGTCCGCCTACATCTGGTATTGCGCCAGCCACGTGAAGAGACCAGCAGCATCACCGGAAATTGGTAAATCCTAGCGCTGGAAATTTAGACTCTTGTCGTTCGCATGGTCTGTGTGGTGCACATAATGCTCCAGGAAACGGCGCAGTGTCAGACTATCTTAAAGATGGTAAGTTACAGCTCTCTGAACTTCGACAATAAGTCACAATTACAAACAACAGCGAATCTGAATAGATCTACGATCTCAGAAAAATGAAGCACGTCCAATGACACAAAAACATTCAGAAGTTAATGTTTCACAGCAAATAAACATATGATCAATTAAACTCTGAATTAACAACTTTTAATCGCTTCATGCGGTTTCAACAAACGGTGTCTCAGATGATAGCATTACACTATAGCTATCATCCGTGAAAGATGGGCATCTGTACCTGTTTTATTTATTGATTTACGACATTTTTATATCTTTTTCATTATGCAAATATTTGTCAGAGCATCTTATTCGTCACATTTAAACAGTAAATGAACACAGCATGAATACCTCATATTTTGTCGTACTCGTGTTTTTATTTAGTGGATAGTTTACTGTTTTATTTAAATATTGACTGGAAGTGGTATTAAAAAAAACTTCTAATTTAAAAGTGGCCAGTTGCATATGTAGCACAATTGAAAAGAGAACGAAAAGACGCTTTTGTCAAGAATGTACAAGTAACTGATTTTCTTTAAGTATTGCTGTAATATATTAGTTCAGTGTGAGAAAGTGGTCAAGATGAGCCAAATCACACATGTGGCGTGTAAGAATGACGTGTTTTCGTGGGAATGGCCTTCAGCCAATGGAAAAGCATAGAGTAGCAGAACACTACGGGAGTCAAGTGGAGAATGGAACTTCTGGGTGGAAGAGTTCAAGGCAGCGGTTCTGCACACTTTATGTCAGTTGCTGTAAGAATACAGATCTACCTATAGTAACACGAGTGATTCATTCTGGGCAGTGAACGGCCATGACTATGCTTTTGAAGGGACTTTATGTCTTGAGAGATCTCAACGTGCTCCAGAGCAGGACTCTAATTTTTTAAGTGTGTATTGAAGACCTGAGGGTAGACAGAGTACAAATTACTATTCTTTGTATTGTGTGTGTTAATTTGTGTATCATCATGGTGAACTGATATCTGTTTTGAGTTGCTGAATACATCGTGTGTTATGACTGCGAAATGGACTTAGTTTTTGCTTGTCTTTGATGACTATTACTTTGGGAATTTTGCTACTATTCTCATAACGCTCCCAATTTAGCTGTAATGCATTTGAAAAGGGTATTTTCTGTCTGTATTTTAAATGAATATCATAGGACTAATTTTCATTTATTTGAGATGTCCTTTCTTGAATAAACATTATTCAACATATTTCTCAATCATATACATCAGTTACAGACTTTAGAATGAAACCCTTCTTATTAAATTATTCATTTAATTTTTATTTTATATTTTTGTGTATTATATTAACTCGCAATTCTACCAATGCATAGACTATTTCACTGCAATATCACAGCTACATATTATTTGCACCGAATTAGTTGCAGGCCATGAAAGCAGACCTGCTCGACTCGATCCTATCACTACATCGAGCTGCTCTTTTTAAACAGAGCCACACACTGCCACAGTACCTGAACTACGACTAACCACAGGTAAAAACGCAACTGTTTCGCTCGTATGGGATTCTGTCAGGAAGAGCAACTCAGCAGCAGTAACCCCTAGGTACCTTTGCAGCGCCGAAAAGGGCATGATCATTGGCTTTCGGGCTAAGGGTGGAAGCATTTTCGAGCGGCCAAGTATACAAACTGTTGGTGTGCTGCTGTGGTTAAAGTGTACTATGCATGGAAAATTGACACTGTGCAGAACTGGCGCTCCGGCAACTATGGTCCATTACAGGCCATTGGATGACAAGGGCGAAAAGTCGGCTGCAGAGACGCGTACAGGCGAATAGACGTGAAGCTGTTGAGTAACTGATCACCCAGATGAACCAAGGGGATACCTAAAGTGTCTCCTCAACGACCGATCAGCGAACGCTGTTGCGTGTGGGCCTCTGCATCTGGTTTCTGGTTCATGCACCCATGCTGACCGCTGTTCACTGGCGACCAAGGCTGGAGTTTGCACACCAGTACCGCAACTGGACAGCCACTGACGGTCCACAGATGATCTCTTCAGATGAATCACGTTCCATGCTTCATCATAGCGTCTCACGGCTCTTGGATTGTCTGAAGGGTCCAGGCTGGAGGGGGGAGTGGTATGGTCTGGGGAATGTTTTTGTAGCATTCCTGGGTGACCTGGTGCTTGTGGAAGTCACAGTGGATCAACTTAAGTATGCATCTATCACTGGGGACCATGTCCACCTCTAAATGGTATTTATTTCTCCTCGGCTTTACGGTATCTACCAACAGGACAATGAAATTTTCACACACCTTGCAGTGTATTTGCGTGGTTCAAAGAGCAGCTGGAGTTAGTCTCCCAGGATAAAAACCCAGTCGAGAATACGTGGGACCACCTCGATCGGTCTGGACGCGCCATGAATCCTCAAGCGACAAACTACCACAGCTGACCAGGGCACTGCAGTCGGCATGGCTCTACATACTTATCGGTAGCTTCCTGAACCTTACTGACTCTCTTCCTGCACGTCCTCAGGATTCCGCGCCGAGAAAAGGTGATTATTCAGGCTTTTGACAGGTGATCAGGGGGAAATAAAATAAACAGGTTCAAGTGGATTATGTAGAGAAGAAGGGATTTCCACAGCATGCTATGACATGTAGAGCTGCTTCAGGTCGCTCTTTCGACTAAAGACACTACCAGAAGACGGAATGAACACTATGATTCAATAGTAGGTAAAGCAGATGGTAGACTTCAGTTAATTCGCAGGACACTTGAAAGTGCAGTACTGTACAGGAGATTATTTATAAAACACTCGTTCGACACATCTGTCTACATTAATAACAAGTGTGCAAAATCGTCGTTTCTGTCCGTTTGTCTTTGAATACGCTATTCTCCAATAACAATATAGTGATTTTCATGGAGTTCTTACTGTAGACTATATTTCATCACGAAAAAGATATTCATAATTATTGTAAAAAAGTATATATATTCCACATCTTCTCCGAAACTACTGGACTGATTTCAACGAAACTTGATCCACATGTCTCTTACTGCCTGGAAAGAATTGCTGTGGGGTAAGAGCCACATATGTATCAAAGTGGTCAGGGAGCAGGTGAAAGAGAACTGTAGCCCACGAATCGCGGATGCTCAGATTTTAATCATCCAGTATTTGAGAACAAGAGCAGACTTGCAACAAACTTAACACGTAAGCTCAAACCTTTAAGAAAATTTTCATCGCTTACAAAAAATGGCTCTGAGCACTATGCGACTTAACTTCTGAGGTCATCAGTCGCCTAGAACTTAGAACTACTTAAACCTAACTAACCTAAGGACATCACACACATCCATGCCCGAGGCAGGATTCGAACGTGCGACCGTAGCGGTCGGTCGGTTCCAGACTGCAGCGCCTAGAACCGCACGGCCACTTAGGCCGGCTCATCGCTTACAATCCCCACAAAATGATAAAGAGAAATAAGTTTATCGCTCACTACAATTTCGCTGTTCATCCAGTAAAACTTTCTGGCATTTCAGTTTACTGCTTCTTTACTACTAACTGAATTCGCAACACATTTTACGGACGAGGTTCACTTGTACCACCGAATGTACGTGCAAAATCATATTAAAAAAAATGTTCAAATGTGTGTGAAACCTTATAGGACTTAACTGCTAAGGTCATCAGTCCTTAAGCTTACACACTACTTAACCTAAATTATCCTAAGGAAAAACACACACACCCATGCCCGAGGGAGGACTCGAACCTCCTCCGGGACCAGCCGCACAGTCCATGACTGCAGCGGCCTAGACCGCTCGGCTAATCCCGGGCGGCAAAATTGTATCACTGTACGACGACTCATCGTGCTTTGGGGCAGCTTAAGAAAGACTGGAAAGGGGGGGGGGGGGGGAGCATATCACGGGCTATGCTTACCCAAAACAAGCAGGCCCCTGACGATAGCTCATGTTAATGCATGTAGTGTAGCTTACTGAACCACCATCACTAATCATAACAGTAATACTGATACGAAGTGCACAGCCACGGGTAACACCTAGTCCTAGAGTATTGCTCGAGTGTGTACAGCCCGAAAGGTCACACGTTTGTCTGACTCACGGGGCAGTGTACAGAAATGCTGAAGTACCTGAGCATCTGTATCCATACTCTGCAAACCCCTGTCAAGGGCGTGGTACAGTCTACTTCCCATTGTACCACGCACTAGGATTTCTTTTCATTTGTATTTGAGTACAGGGACAATGACTGCTTAAATGTCTCTGTACACTATGTAATTAGGTAATCTTCCCGGTCGCTAAGATATAGAAACGTAAGAGGCTATATGATGTTCTGAAACGGCACGCCCTTGCCTTTCGACATTTGTCTGCGAAAGCCTGCCTACAAAGTTTCAGGAAACGATATGAAGTGTGGAATGTAGGAAGAAACTGGAGCTGCCTACGTATCGCTTCTGTAGTGACGTTGAACGCAAGAGTACATTATCTACAACCCCTAAACAGGAATTTAAGCAGACTTTCTTACAGTGCTCAATAAGCGTATGGAAAGGTAATGTTACAGATAGCCAATTGATTGAGTCTCAATTACATTTGCATTTTTAAAAATATTTATTAAAAACAAAATTTTCACAATATTTCAGTCACTGAAGACCGGACAAAAATTTCTCTTGAGATTGGTCCACAATTACTATAATAGTATTAAGCACTGAAACATTGAAACAACAACTCCTTTTAGAAGCAAATATTTAAAAACAATACTACAGTTCTGAAACAAATCTTAAAATGTAACCAATAAATTGTCAGTTACATCAATAGACTTTACAATTTAATACACCAACCTAAACTTTATCGTACAGTAAACTTCAACTGTGTTTACTTTACGCAAATAGTAAATAACTGGCTCTGACACACTGTCTTAGCCGGCCGCAGTGGCCGAGCGGTTCTAGGCGCTTCAGTCCGGAACCGCGCGGCTACTACGGTCGCAGGTTCGAATCCTGCCTCGGGCATGGATGTGTGTGATGTCCTTAGGTTAGTTAGGTTTAAGTAGTTCTAAGTCTAGGGGACTGATGACCTCAGATGTTAAGTCCCATAGTGCTCAGAGCCTTTTGAACCATTTTTAATGACCAAGATTAACAAATGGATGCTCAATCTAATACTGTAGCGCTAAAAACACGACAGTAATATCGCCAAGTGCCAGTACCTGTAGCAAATATTTCATCAAAACAACAGCTGCATTTCACATCATGCATCTGTCATCCAGAGACACTTCCGTGCAAGCCGTCTGCTGCAAATCACTGTATCTCCCATGTACAGGATGCGAGCATCTAATCTCTCTGTCCAGCGTACTCTCTAGCAAACAAACAGCGCCGCTCCAAACCTGTGCCCCGCTTACAACAACCATCGTACCGTTCTTCAGTGTCCGTCGACAAAACTGACACATACTCTGCCGCCAACTCCCTTCTTCCCCTAAAGCTAATTCGTTCGTCCAGATAAACCAGTCTGAAGCAGAAAGGTTCCGCTACACCGGGAGAAGGAAGTATCGCTAACCTGGTTCGGCTGTTTCCACCTAGATCAAATGCCGTACACGGCACAGGAAAAAGCTCTACCACCTATTACAGTGGGTAGTACCTTCCACCGTACACTTCAGAGCTGTTTGAGGAGTCTGAATGTTGCTATACTGAAATAGATCGATTGTGAGTTAAATACATTTCCACAGAACATACTATATGGGTAAGGAAACTGAACGAACTGAAGTGCTACTGTTGACCTACTTCGTTTTGAACTTTTATGCAATGTGCAACACTATCACACAAGCCATTATTTATTTAGTGTCTTCTACTACAATGCTCAGAGATATTTTTATCGATATTCCACCTGACAACAATTAAATGGAGCATGTAACTGTCACCTTGTGTCAGGTTTACAACGAGCAGGATTTACGTTTTGGTTCTTCTGTCCCTCGAAGATCGAATAATTGTGACATTATTCTTCATTTATCACCTGAGATGGAAGCGAATATCATAGCAATGTACAGTTCTGTTGCTCAAATTCTTGTTAGCGAGAGCTTTATTAGTAAGATTGATTTTTCTGTACCGTTTCCATCAGATTTGACACAGCGAAAATTAAAATTTGTAGCAGCTACGTGTGATACAGCGTAGTTAGAGGGCTATTTTCTAGATAGTATAATGCAATACACTCTTTCCGGCCAGGGCATCTGTACAACGTCAGTTCCTACATCGTATGTCGCAACTTATTCTGCAGCAGCGAGTACTACCGCCACGGATGTCTTTTGCACGGTCCTTACTTCTGTCGCGCCGGCGTCGCCTCGCGCCGGAGTCGCTAAGTGACTGCTAATATTCTCCGACAAGAATACTCCACTCGCTTTCAGCACTCGCGAAATTAAAAGCGTCGGCACCGGCCTGCGAGCGAGAGCAAAGCGTCGGCGGGGTGGGGAGGAACTGACTGGTTGGGTGAGGTGGGGGTGGGGGCGGTGGAAGGGAAGGAGAACGCATTGGAAGGGGTTGGGTCACAGCGGAGGGTATGTCGCTGGCAGGAGCGTACGAGAGCGCGAAAGAGGCCTTTCAGAGGTTAACACTCAGCTAGCGTCAATGGCCACGTTTCAGATATCACAGGGAACGTATCTCCCTTGTGGACAAATGAAAAAATGTGACTGCACTTCTAGTTCACCAAAGGTTAACGTCTGACTGCCTTATACATATTTCTATGTGTTATATGGGAGGAGAGACATACAGTTTGCCTCATACAACTTCAAACACTTATGTTGAGCAAAGACAGAACACCTTGAACGACCAGAGATACCTCTGTCAGCATTGTGTCCTGTTGCCTAGTAGGCACAGAGTCCGCCATGAGCCCTGGTAACTTGTTCCATGTGTGATGGCATTGTCGCGCATAAGGCGCGAATAATTCATGTGTTACAGCCATCCATGCTGCATTCACTTGGTTCCAAACCTCATCTGTGGTGGCAGGCATTGGATCACAGCTCTTCACCTACATTTCATCATATCCCACACATTTTCGATTGGAGAGGACGCAAGACGTACGTGACATACCGTTGGGCCGTCAGGGTTGCCTCAATTACTACTAGCTGTGACCTACTATCATACGAGATGGCTCCCCGCTCCATGACGCCAGGTATAACACTCCAAACGTGGCCGTTTGTATTGTGGTGTTGACGGCGGCTCACTGATGGGGCGGTAATTCCCCAGTCCGGATGCTGTTATGTTGATGTGGTGCGGGATGACCTAGAGCATTGTAGGAAATCCATTTCTTGTTCTCGGATGGCAGATGCTTATGTGAAGGCTCTACCATGTGCTTGGTGCTCTATATGGCGATCCAACCTTGTGATAATCGGATGTCGTCGACTGGAACTTCGACAAAGAGCATGCCTGCCCTCACGTTTACATGCGGTCTAATGCAGGCTCACTGTCACATTTGAATGCTTCACAAATCTGGATACTGTCCCACAATGAGGCGCCTTTCAAACTTTGTCAAGTGCCGATGACACTGTCTCACATGGGTATAAGGCCTCTCTGTGTCTTCCACAGTGGTTCCTCATCGTTCAAAAAAAAAAAAAAAAAAAAAAAAAAAAAAAAAAAAAAAAAAAAAATGGTTCAAATGGCTCTGAGAACTATGGGACTTAACATCTGAGGTCATCAGTCCCCTAGAACTTAGAACTACTTAAACCTAACTAACCTAAGGACGTCACACACATCCATGCCCGAGGCAGGATTCGAACCTGTGACCGTAGCGGTCGCGCGGTTCCAGAGTGAAGCACGACTATTTTTACACTCCTGTGTGTACCATTAAGAGAGAACGAGTTGACGAATAAGTAGCGACTGCACTGCCACAATTCTCACATTCCAGATGGTGTTGATGCCACAGTGGTGCATTTACGCTGAAGAGCCAAAGAAACTAGTACATCTGCCTAATAACGCGTAGGGCCCCCACGAGCATGCAGATGTGCCTCAACACGACGTGGCATGAACTCGACTAATGTCTGAAGTAGTGCTGGAGGGAACTGACATCATGAATCCTGTATGCTCAATAATGTTCATGTCTGGGCAGTTTGGTGGCCAGAGGAATTAAACTCGACTAATGTCTGAAGTAGTGCTGGAGGGAACTGACATAATGAATCCTGTATGCTCAATAATGTTCATGTCTGGGCAGTTTGGTGGCCAGAGGAATTAAACTCAGAGGACTATTCCTGGAGCCACTCTGTAGAAATTCTGGACGTGTGGAGTGTCGCATTGTCATGATGGAATTGCCCAAGACTGTCGGGATGCACAATGGACATGAATGGATGCAGGTGATCAGAGAGGATGCTTACGTACGTGCCACCTATCAGAGACATGTCTAGACGTATCAGGGGTCCCGTATCACTCCAACTGCACATAGTCCAGATCATTACAGAGCCTCCACCAGCTTGAACTGCCCCTGCTGATAAGCAGGGTCCATGGATTTATGAGGTTGTTTCCATACCCGTACACATCTATCTGCTTGATACAATTTTAAACGAGACTGGTCCGACCAGGCATGTTTCCACTCATCAATGGTCGAGAGTCAGTGTTGACGGGCCTAGGAGAAGCATAAAGCTTTGTGTCGTGCAGTCATCAAGGGTACACGAGTGAACCTTCACTGCTAACTACAAGAAACGCAACCAATGCTGATACACTCTGGTGGCCATTCTACCTGTCGCTGATAACTGTAACTCTAATCATTTACATACCAGCTAGTGGTGTGTATGTGTCTTCTTTCATTACTTCTTTGCCAAGTATAGTACATGATTGTATACTACTCCAGTTTTAGTACCGAGTGAGTTGGGCATGGGTCATACATTATACTTGTATTCAGCAGGATAGGGGTGTAAAGCGTCGTCTGGCCATCCAGTTCTATATTTTTCGTGATTCCCTAAATGCCAGAATGACTCCTTTGAATGGGCATTGCCGATCTCCTTCCCCATCCTCCCCTAATCCTAGACATTGCCCCATCTCTAATGATCTCTTTGTAGAATGGAGGTTTAAAGATAATCTTCGTTCCTTATTTTGCAGAATTAGAGACGACGGACTGCATATTTAATATTGAGATGCAGCGTTGATACTGGGATGAGGGTAAGAGCAGATGTTGGTAGCAGTGGGGGGGGGGGGGGGGGGGCGGTGGAAGGGGGTTTGAAGGGGGTGAGTAATTGTCTTTTCGGGAGATGTTGCCGTGTGTGCGAGATTAATTCACATGCAACAAGAGTGACTCTACGTATAAGTGATACCTTGCTCATGTGATTTGTACTTCATCGTCTGTTAGCAGGAGTAGTTTGTGTCCTGTAATTTTGTTGACAGTGTTTGCTGTAATTTGTAAGGGATGATGTGAACCCATCTTACCGTCGTTACTCAGCACAATAAGAAGTTAGATTTGGAGAGTAAACAAATAAAGGAATTTACTGTTGCCTGTGGCAGTGAGAGAATAGCTGATATTGATCTATCAGGTGTTCATTATCATCTCCTTTTCTCTGCCCGGGGACTGCGTATTTGTGTTGTCCTCATCATTTCATCATCATCATCATCATCATTCGTGGCAATGGTTATATTTGATTGTGTAAAAACTGGACTGTGTAAAAATTGGGACTTCGTAAGGGCGCTGATGACTTCGCGGTCGAGCGCCCCACAACCCAAACCGAGCGAGGTGGTGCAGTGGTTAGCACATTCGGAAGGACGACGGTTCAGTCCCGCGTCCGGCCATCCTGATTTAGGTTTTCCGTGATTTCCCTAAATCGCTCCGGGCAAATGCTGGGATGGTTCCTTTGAAAGGGCACGGCCGACTTCCTTCCCCGTCCTTCCCTAATCCGACGAGATCGATGACCTCGCTGTTTGGTCTCCTCCCCCAAACAATCCAAATCCAAAATCCCACAACCCAAACATCATCATTACCATCTCCTCCCACCCCCTCTCTGTTTCATCTGCTCCATCCCTCTCCGTCCATCTGCTTATCGCCCCCTATGTCTATCTTCTCCTCCCACTCTCTCTATCTATCTCATCCTCTACCCTCTAACTGTGCATCCCTCTTCACCCTCTCGCTGTCCCTCTCCCTCTAACACTTTCGCTTTTCATTTCCTGCTCCTCCCCTCCCCCCCTCCCCCCTCACTAATAGGTGACGTGGTTCTTATCCTCACAATATTTCTTTAAAGATTATAACTAACATGTGTATTTATTTTCATTGAAATCGTTTCACGAGTTTAGAATGAGCTTTTCACTTGTGGTTCAAATCAAATATGCTCTGAGCACTATGGGACTTAACATCTGAGGTCATCAGTCCCCTAGAACTTAGAAATACTTAAACCTAACTAACCTAAGGACATCACACACATCCATGCCCGAGGCAGGATTCGAACGTGCGACCGTAGCGGTCGCGCGGCTCCAGACTGAAGCGCCTAGAACCGCTCGGCCACACCGGCCGGCTTCACTTGTGGCTTTGCCCGTGTGCCTACATGTCAAATACGTTTCACACATAGTTAACATACTTCACACGTATCTGTAAACATGTTTTACTTGTAACTTTAGTGAATTTAGCGCTGCTGTTTAATTTTCACGCAGCTCAAAGTTTATAACGTCATATCTCCTGAACGGTGTGTCGTACAGTGATATAATTTTTCAAGTACATCCAGTGGTATACGTGGCTACTTCCTGCGAAATGTTTTGTGAATACGGTTATTAGTAAAGAAGTAATAACTTAAAATGTGCATGATTCATCAGTTGTTCACGTATCTCAACATTTGACGTCATATCTCCTGAATAATGTGTCGTACAATAATATATTGTTGGATGTACGATCGGCAGCATGTGTGGATACTGTTTGCGAAAAGTGTTGCGAATAGTAAGTAGCAAAGAAGTAATAAATTTATACGTGATGTATAAAGCGACAGCTTTTTACGCGTATGAGTCTTTATGGCGTCGTATATCCTGAACTATGCATCGAACAATGATATAATATTGCAGGTACGTTCAGTGGTATATGCGAATACTGTATGCAAAATGTGTCGCGAATACGGTAAGTAATAAAAAAGTAATAAATTAAAACGACATGCTTCATGCGGCAGCTCTACTGAATGAACAGCGAAAATTTAGTAAGAGAAAAAAGTTCTTGTTCCATCTCTGTATGGATTGGGAAGGGGGGAAGGGGGAAGGTGAGAAAATGTTTCGTAAAGGTTTGAAATTATTTATAACGTTTGTTGCAAGTCACTAAGTTCTCAAATACTGGGTGAATAAAATGTGGGTATTCGTGTGTCGTGGTCTTTTTCACCCCCGCCATTACCTGTTTGATAGGTAGGTAAGTCTTACACCCGCAGGTGTTCTTTCCAGACAGAAAGTGATATGTGTACCGAGTTTAGTTGAATCGGTCTAGCCGGCCGAAGTGGCCGTGCGGTTAAAGGCGCTGCAGTCTGGAACCGCAAGACCGCTACGGTCGCAGGTTCGAATCCTGCCTCGGGCATGGATGTTTGTGATGTCCTTAGGTTAGTTAGGTTTAACTAGTTCTAGGTTCTAGGGGACTAATGACCTCAGCAGTTGAGTCCCATAGTGCTCAGAGCCATTTGAACCATTTTTGAATCGGTCTAGTGGTTTAGAAGGAGATGTGGAACATACATACATACGTATATGTGCACATCTGTTTTTATAGTATGTTCGGATTTCACATGAATGGATACGCTAAAGGCCACCTATTCATTCATCCAGTTGGTTATACCCTATTAACTTCTGTATTTACGTCATGTCTTTTTAAAGAGAGGAGACCAACTACCGTCTCTCGCACCCGCTTTGGAAACAAAGTGTTACAAATTACGTGGGGGATGTCATATACCGTAAACACGTAGCTAGTAAATATACGTCATTAAGAACACTTGCTGGACAAGATTTAAAACAAACATAGTAAAGAAGAAGTAGTTGTGAACACCCACCATAATCAGCTGCGAGCATCCAGAGCTAAGGCCGCTATCACGTGCTTGTTCGTTGCTCCCAGCCTCACAGGTAGATCATTTTAATCCTGATAGTGAGTATTTGGATTACCGATATTTTTTCGATCAGAGATTACTAACCTCGAACCAGTATCCAGGCTTAACTGCAGAACTAACATATGATCATTTCAAAAGGAAAAAAGTACACACAATAGTAATGGAATTTTTTAGAACTGTATTCAGACACGTTTAAATCATCTGATTAAAATCCTTCTGAGTGTACTGCTGCATTTTATTATAAAATGCTTGAAATGCTTGAAGTACTAAATTATCCGACAGTTATACAAAAACCACATAAAATAACTCTCCAGGAGATCAGAATGTTTATTGAGATCGACTGTGGCTCAACTGATGATTCATCAGTAAGCGTCTGTAAATCGAAAATTCTTTGTTATCACAACTGTAATACTGCGTAGATGTAATTGTAAAATGTAAAACACATCTATATTATAATGAATGCAGCCATTGATATGTAGTTCATCACATTAATGAAAGATGCTCCACAAGGTTTTATGTCTCCAAATGACAGCAAAATCTTAGAGAAATAATTTTAAGGTTCTATGTTGTTCATACAGATTCAAACAGTGACATGACATCAGATATAATCTGTTAAAGATTTTTTAACGAACATACGAGGCAAATTTCTCTGCCTGGCTGTGAGAGACTGTGTTTCTTAAATATCAAAATTACTATTCCCCTTAAAAGTCAGTGCAGTTCATCCAATGTTTGGAAGAGAGTAGGTTTCATTTATGGTCTGCGAAACATTGATCTTAGATTGTTTACGAAATGACGTTATGACCTTTGAATGTGCTCATGAATTATCTAATACGAAATGAGTAAAATAATTTGTAGCATTAGAACGGAGATGTTTTGCACAAAATGCTTATTTTACACTGGACGATATTCAGTCACAATTGGCAGGCACATTTACTATGATTAGTACTTACGCAACACAGTATACGTTTTCTTCGATTCACTCAAAAACTGCCAAGAGTTGCTTTGGTTTTTGTTTCAAGATGGAATCTGTGAAGCATTTCACCCAGATCCGTACCTAAAATAGGCAGGTTTACCTTTTCAGTATATATTGCGATGAGACTATCATTAATTTAAATAACTCGAGTCACAGGCTTATATGTAGTACGATCCCCGTCGTATGTTCGACCTACTATGAACGGTCTCCATCATTTAACATGTTTGTTGGATAGAATCTGCAGTGCAGAGGCAAGTTTCCACATAGGTTTTACCATGAAGGTAAGCCTAAAACATCAATTCAACTGCAATTGGCCTTTGATGGCCGAGATCAGTAGTAGGACAATGAAGCAGATGAGACCTAGCTGTATGTCCCCTAGTTAAGCATATGATCAACAACACAAAATATTACACACAGTTCACTCGTAGCTCAAGACGACAATGAATAAAGTCTTTCTTCATAAACCACGTTTGCTATGACGTATCTTCATCACATACCAGTAAAGTGAACCAAAAATTGCAATTCAGTGTATAAATTTGTATCAGAATACACATACGTCAAAACATACGCATGTAGCTTCACATTATAACCTTCGCACTTCAAACAAATGCTACCGAGCGAGAGTGCTCAGCACCCAAACAAAATGAGAAAAAAAATTAAAAAGGTTGGTGAATAAATGCAAAGCTGTCACTTATACCACATACGCAAACACAACTGGAGTGCTATACGTAGGGCCACGGGGAAAAAATCGCCATTTGCCCAGTGGCAGTGGGTAAAAGGTTGTAGATGATAAAGTCTTCCCACTAGCTGAAAGCTACGGCGCACTATAGTAGACAAATTTTTCCTTTTGAAAGAAATAAATCTATGTTGATGTTATGAAGTCACTAATATGCAGCGTGGTCAGGAACAGTCCGAAAAGCTTGTAAGGGCGTTGCAGGGTAGGTTGTACTGGGAAATAATTGTTAAGAAAAATATTCGGTACGTTGTGCAATTTTCGAGTTAACTAGCATCGAAGTTAGCCAGGCAGTGTGTTGCGCTAACAAAATTGGACGATCAGAGACGGTGTCACCATACATGTTCTTCATTCGGTTTCCTAAAACCGAAGAAGAAACTGGTACAAAAATTGGACATGGCATGGTAGTAAGGATCGAACCCAAGCCAAAGGCTAACAGTCTCGTGCGCTATCATCTACGCTAAGAGAATAATTGACACTAATTTTATGTTGCGGGCTGCTCGAGCACAACGGCCTGATTGGCTAACTTAAATGCTAATTAACTCGGGAACGGCGCAACCTACCGACTTTTTCTTAACAATTATATCTCCACAGAAACTATCCTGCAACGTCTGCTAAACCTTATCAGACTGTTTCTGACAACCCCGTACACATGCACGTATTTAATACATTAGTATCACATGCCCTTGAAGTTCAAAATACTTGCCCACAAAGCAGCTGCACAGTCTCATAACAAATAAAAAAATGGCTGATATACACTCCTGGAAATGGAAAAAAGAACACATTGACACCGGTGTGTCAGACCCACCATACTTGCTCCGGACACTGCGAGAGGGCTGTACAAGCAATGATCACACGCACGGCACAGCGGACACACCAGGAACCGCGGTGTTGGCCGTCGAATGGCGCTAGCTGCGCAGCATTTGTGCACCGCCGCCGTCAGTGTCAGCCAGTTTGCCGTGACATACGGAGCTCCATCGCAGTCTTTAACACTGGTAGCATGCCGCGACAGCGTGGACGTGAACCGTATGTGCAGTTGACGGACTTTGAGCGAGGGCGTATAGTGGGCATGCGGGAGGCCGGGTGGACGTACCGCCGAATTGCTCAACACGTGGGGCGTGAGGTCTCCGCAGTACATCGATGTTGTCGCCAGTGGTCGGCGGAAGGTGCACGTGCCCGTCGACCTGGGACCGGACCGCAGCGACGCACGGATGCACGCCAAGACCGTTGGATCCTACGCAGTGCCGTAGGGGACCGCACCGCCACTTCCCAGCAAATTAGGGACACTGTTGCTCCTGGGGTATCGGCGAGGACCATTCGAAACCGTCTCCATGAAGCTGGGCTACGGTCCCGCACACCGTTAGGCCGTCTTCCGCTTACGCCCCAACATCGTGCAGCCCGCCTCCAGTGGTGTCGCGACAGGCGTGAATGGAGGGACGAATGGAGACGTGTCTTCTTCAGCGATGAGAGTCGCTTCTCCCTTGGTGCCAATGATGGTCGTATGCGTGTTTGGCGCCGTGCAGGTGAGCGCCACAATCAGGACTGCATACGACCGAGGCACACAGGGCCAACACCCGGCATCATGGTGTGGGGAGCGATCTCCTACACTGGCCATACACCACTGGTGATCGTCGAGGGGACACTGAATTGTGCACGGTACATTCACACCGTCATCGAACCCATCGTTCTACCATTCCTAGACCGGCAAGGGAACTTGCTGTTCCAACAGGACAATGCACGTCCGCATGTATCCCGTGCCACCCAACGTGCTCTAGAAGGTGTAAGTCAACTACCCTGGCCAGCAAGATCTCCGGATCTGTCCCCCATTGAGCATGTTTGGGACTGGATGAAGCGTCGTCTCACGCGGTCTGCACGTCCAGCACGAACGCTGGTCCAACTGAGGCGCCAGGTGGAAATGGCATGGCAAGCCGTTCCACAGGACTACATCCAGCATCTCTACGATCGTCTCCATGGGAGAATAGCAGCCTGCATTGCTGCGAAAGGTGGATATACACTGTACTAGTGCCGACATTGTGCATGCTCTGTTGCCTGTGTCTATGTGCCTGTGGTTCTGTCAGTGTGATCATGTGATGTATCTGACCCCAGGAATGTGTCAATAAAGTTTCCCCTTCCTGGGACAATGAATTCACGGTGTTCTTATTTCAATTTCCAGGAGTGTATTATATTATGTCCTTACAGTATGTCGAATAGGATATGTTACATAAGCGACACAGATTATGAAATGAAGATAAACGTAGGCAGGTTGGTGAAGAAAAGCAGAGAAAATTTGGGGAAGATACAATACCGGGAGACCTAAATGTGAGATAAGATCAGACCCTTCTCTTTAAAAAAAAAAAAAAAAAAAAAAAAAAATACTCATTTCGGAAAGACCATGTGTTCAGATACTCGTCGAGTCATCCGGTTTCATGTTACGAAAGACTAAGAATTCAGTTACTCATCAATCATCCACATTCAAATCTCCCATTGTTAAAGAAAAAAATATGGTCTATGTACTTTCACAACCTCATACAAGCAGAGAGTTTGCTACGTTTCTAATAACCTCTTGTGGTCGCCGAGTATTTAAAGTAAATTTTATTCCTTCTCTTGTATCAAATACGAAGAAGTTTTTGAAAGTGATCGTCTGAAGCACAGCATTAGGAGGAAATGAAACGTAAATTGTAGGAATTCTGGGTAAAAAATTCAAAACATTTGAAAAGCGATTCTGTAAAACGACTCTGAAAACCAAACGGACAGATGAGGCTAGCCACAGAGAACGGAAACAATAGCTGAAGAAAGAAGTCCTACCAGAGGAACAACGGGACTGTGAGACATGCTCTGGCGTCCGTTAATAAACTCAGTGCTGGAGGGAGTAGGATACAAGAAATATTTAAGGGGACATTGTATGTCCTATGCCGCCAATGTTAAATTATCGAATTTTGTGACCCATTATCGTGGAAACTTTTTAGGACACGAACTTGCAATTTTCCATAATTATTGAAAGCACCTTTCTAGATGCACTCAGCTAGAATTATTACTAAAATTGTATTGTGGGACATGTTTTTTTTTTCAAACACTCAATTTTTTGACAGAATTTTGTAAGTAAAGGAACATAAAAACAAAACAACTCAGGATATTTAAATATTCTAGTTCTATACGTATTTAATCTCACACTTGGCATGCTGTGAATATTTCATGTCTCAACCATCAGTACTTTTTTAGAAAATGGGTCATTTATTGCAAAAAATGTAGTTCAGAGATATTGAGGTTTAAAACTTTTTTGTTGCAAATTCTTATACAGACTAACATTTCTGCGTCTTTTATGCACTAGAATTGCCCTGGCCCATAGTCTGTATTTTCTTCAGTGTCACAACAGCCCAGTGCTTGCCTCCTCCTTTTCTTTCTTGCTTCTTTTGTCATTCACTGAGCAGCTAACTCTGCTTCACGTACACGAAGCTCATCCAGTTCTCGCAGTCCTTTAGCCATGTTGTATCCAAGTCTTACCCCTAACCTCTCCAGAACCTCAAGTCTTTCATAGTTCCCACCATTAAAAGTTAGTACAGCATCAGACACTGCCAACTTTAGAGTCATAAAGCCAACAAATACATTTTTAGGCACATGGCACCACACAATATTCTTGAGGACTCGTTCACATTCTGGGTCTTCCCATGTAAACACTTCTTTAGTAGCTCAGGATTTGCCAAATCTAGCTTACTACAAAAATAGCTGATAATCACACTATATTCAACGAAAACTAGTATCAGAAACAAAGGACTGATTTGTGTATTCGTAATGCCAACTTCTAAGACGTAGCAGTAGGCACAAAACAAAGCAATTCACAGCCTTATAGACTGTGTAGTTCCCAAGTATGATTGCTCAACTTTGGCAGTATATGCACAGCCACGAAATTTGACAGTCACATGTCAATATTTAAAATATTATTTGAAGGTCTCACAACTGTCTGATTTTAATGTATTATATACCAAAATGATCAGGAAAGTCCAAAGTACATTATGGAGGAGAAAACAGAAAACATCAAATTTCAACGAATTTCGCGTACAATGTCCCCTTAAGGCGCGGGTAAAGAAATTGTCATGTGCTTTTGGGGGTAGTGAAAGGTTAAGCGTAGTGAGGGGACTGCATCAATCATATGAAAACAGATAACTTAAAAATATAACACATAAGCAGAATTCTTAAGCATTCCAGTATGTGGACACACACAAAGTAAAAGTCTGCATTCTTTTACTACAGCTCTAAGAGATGCCGAAGGAAACTATTAATATTTTTGATATCATTACATATTCTGTTATTCCTTTGCAACATCTGTTTGTCTTTCTGTTCGTGTTACTGTGTGTTAGTACGTGACAATATGAAAACTGCTGAATAATTTGTGAATGGAGTGGCAATCAGTGCGAATACATTAATGCCACTCACGTTCATGAAGTGCAGAGTCGTACCGCAGTACATCATCACATCAGCTGATACTGCAGTTATCAGCTTTTTTCCAATAGTACTGTTCGCACAGCATACATTTATCGCATTCGATTCGAATTCCTGAATAGCTGCTGCATAATTATTGTTCCTGAAAATTACAACTGGAGAGGCACTTGTCGATAAATGCGTATTTAATATCAGTAACAGTAATAATAAAATTAATAAAGTTTGTTGGATACAACAATGAGAAAAATCAGACCTAATTTGTAGAAGTCAGAAAGTTACCGTGTTATGTATAAATTTCAAAACTATCAGTTACATTTGTTCAACAACCACAATTTTGAAAGCTTTACACAGATAATAAAGGTCTCCTTTTGATACATTTGCTTACTGCCCTTTATTTGCCATTCTGAAGTTTCAAGCAAACGCAGACCTGCTCTGTAGTACACAGAAAGTTTTCACGCTATGCATAATTTCACATTTTTTGAGACCTTCCTAATGATCCTTCAGAGTCTTCTAACTATTTTCTTCTATATGACGTGTGGATGTCGCCAGTTTTATAGAATAACAGTTCCATATAAACTGTAGAACCCGAGTTTCTTCTTCCTCCTCTTCTTCTACTTCTTCCTCTTCTTTATGTGCCCCGTCCTTCAAGAACATAGGCAATCAGTAGCATGATCTCTTATTTGTCCATGGCTTTTCTGAACAGCGATTCTGTGCTCAGTCGAAACCACTGGCGTAAGTTCTTTAGCCAGAATTTTCTACATCTTAAACCACGTCTGGCATCAATATTTCCTTAATGTATTAGATGCAGCAGGTTGTTCTTGTTTTTGCCCATTATGTGGCCAAAGGTATTCGAGTTTTCTTCTCTTAATAGCACTGATAATTTCAAAATATTTGTTCATATGCAGTAGTTCTACCACATTTTCCCACGGCATCTCTAATATCCTTCGCTAGGCTCATAATTAAAACGCCTCTGATTTCTTACGTATTACTGCGTTAAGTACCCACGACTCAGCTCCGTAGAGTAAGGTACTGAACACATACAATCAAAGCAGTAGAGTCCTAAGTCTAATACTTGCTGAAAGACACACCTTTCATCACAATCTGGAAGGAACTAATGGGCTGTTCAACTCTGCAACGAATTTCTTGGGACAAGTCCCAGCTATCTTTGATTTGTCTCCCTAAATACATGTATGATGAAACCATTTCGAGCTTACGATTACCGAGTGCGAGAATGTCCTGAAATTCATCTCGGTTTTTTTGCCGGCAATCACCAGTTTTGTCTTCTTGGCGTTTGAACGCAACCTCATGGTATTGCTCCCTTTAGTAACTGCGTTTATTATTTCTTTCCGGATCTTCCAGCACTTATTCAAGAAAGACAGTGTCATCAGCGAATCTGATGTTATTGACGGTAACGCCGTTAACCACCACTCTTTGACAGTTTCCACCACGAGCATCTGGGGAAATGTATTCAAAACAGACGTTAAAAACTAGTGGGGAGAGAATACAGCCCTGGCGAACTTCTTTCATAATCGATACTTCTTCTGACAACCGACCATCGACACGCACACCGACAGTTTGTTTCCGGCACGCACTTCCAATCATTCGAATGCCACAAACAATAATAAGCAAAAATGCAGGTATGTGACCGTGCAGTTAGTGCTAGGAATTTCCTTAGCTGCCGAGGAACTTAAGTGGCGACGCCTGCTTAAAACTGCTACCACCTACCGAAAATATAATAAACAATGTCTTGCAGTTGTTTGATTTTTTGCATCTACAGTAACGAATTTTGTGCTTACAGCTTACACACTAGTACGCTGAAGGTGGAAGGGAGCGAAAGGAAAGGGATGGGGAGGAATTGATGATATCACCTGCATCAAATCTGTGGTGACGAGTGAAAAACCTGGGACCTCCTGCAGATGTGTTAATCACTGCGCCACCCGGACACAGTGTTAATCGCACACTTTGCGCGGTGGCGGAGTAGTTATACAACTGCCGAGTAAGCCGGAGATCACGTGTACGAGTCCTGGTTGGGCACATATTTTCACTTGTGGCCTGAGCTCCCAGTTGGTGCACATCGACAGCGCAGAAATATACGTATATAGCTTCTTTTCTGTGTTTACTTCGTAGATTCTTACTTCAGTCGCGTGTGAGTTTCGTATAGGAGGTGTAATTTCGAGTTTTAGTAACTGTAATCGTAAATTCAGGCAGATTGTAGCGCAGTCGTTAGGCATGTGTACAAGTTAATTCAAACATTCTTTGCGTGTTTCCCTTGCGTTATCTAGGCACGGACTCGTGTTTCAGTAACTGTTGTTCAACATAGATTAGAATGGACAGGGACTGTGATTGCTGTGTTCGGATGAGGGCTGAATTGGCATCCCTTCGCTCACAGCTGCAGGCGGCGCTGACTTTGGTCGCGCAGCTTGAGGCTGTTGCCAATGGGCACCACTGTGGGGATACCGGGGATGTCAACCTCGTCCCCTCTGTCCCCAGATCGGTCTGCCGCGGTGGTTGCCCCGGTTGCTGCCCGCAGTGGGGCTGAGCCCTCACCTGTGGTTGAATGGGAGTTCGTTCCAAGGCGTGGCAGGCAGTGAAAGACATCCCTGGAGGCTGATCAGAAAGCCTCCCTGGTGCGTCTGACAAACAGGTTTCAGGTACTGTCTCTGGCTGAGCCAAATGCAGCTGCCTGCCCTGTTTCAGAGGATGATCCTCAGCCTTCAAGGTCAGGGCAATCGCAGAGGGTGGGCTTATTGGTAGTTGGGAGCTCCAATGTTAGGCGCGTAATGGGGCCCCTTAGGGATATGGCGGCTAAGGAGGGGAAGAAATCCAGTGAGCACTCCGTGTGCATTCCGGGTGGAGTCATTCCTGATGTGGAAAGGGTCCTTCCGTATGTCGTGAAGAGCACAGGGTGCAGCCAGCTGCAGGTGGTGGCACATGTCGGCACTAATGACGTGTGTCGCTTTGGGTCTGAGGGAATTTTCTCTGGATTCCAGCGGCTATCTGATTTGGTGAAGGCTGCCGGTCTTGCTTACAAGATGAAGGCAGAGCTCACCATCTGCAGCATCGTTGACAGAACCGACTGTGGTGCAGAGCCGGGTGGAGGGTCTGAATCAGAGGCTCAGATGGTTTTGCGACCGTGTTGGCTACAGATTCCTTGACTTGCGCCATAGGGTGGTGGGGTTTCGGGTTCCGCTGAATAGGTCAGGAGTTCACTACACTCAGCTGGCGGCTACACGGGTAGCGGAGGCTGTGTGGCGTGGACTGGGCGTTTTTTTTAGGTTAGAAGGCCTCGGGAAAGTACGGGGTGGGCTGCAATCTCAAAGGCAAATACAGAAAGTACTTGGATCAAGGAACAGTCGGAATTGTAGTTGTAAATTGTTGTAGCTGTGCTGGGAAAGGCCCTGAGCTTCAAGCGCTAATAGAAAGCACAGAAGCTGAAATCGTTATAGGTACAGAAAGCTGGCTAAAGCCTGAAATAAGTTCTGCAGAAATTTTTAAGAAGTCTCAGACGGTGTTCAGGAAAGATAGATTAGGCAGAATTGGTGGTGGAGTGTTCGTGTCTGTCAGTAATGGTTTATCTTGTAGTGAAGTCGAAGTAGATACTCCGTGCGAACTGGTATGGGTGGAGGTTATACTTAACAGCCGAACTAAGTTAATAATTGGCTCCTTCTACCGACCCCCAGACTCCGATGATATAGTTGCTGAACAGTTCATAGAAAATTTGAGTCTCGTAACAAATAAATACCCCACACATACGGCTATAGTTGGTGGGGACTTCAACCTTCCTTCGATATATTGGCAAAAATACTTGTTCAAAACCGGTGGTAGGCAGAAAACATCTTCCGAGATTGTCCTAAATTCTTTCTCCGAAAATTATTTGTAAATGGTTGCGAAAACACACTTGACTTCTTAGCCACAAACAATCCAGAGCAAATAGAGAGCATCATGACTGATACAGGGATTAGTGATCACAAGGTCGCTGTAGCTGGGCACAATACCGTTTCTTTCAAATCCACCAGAGACAAACAACGCAAAATAATTTTATTTAAAAAAGCGGATAAAGTGTCACTAGAAGCCTTCCTAAGAGACAATCTCCATTCCTTCCGAACTGACTATGCAAATGTAGACGAGATGTGGCTCAAATTCAAAGATATTGTAGCAACAGAAATTGAGAGATTCATAGCTCATAAATTGGTAAGAGATGGAACTGATCCCCCATGGTATACAAAACAGGTCCGAACGCTGTTGTAGAGGCAACGGAAAAAGCATGCGAAGTTCAGAAGAACGCGAAATCCCGAAGATTGGCTAAAATTTACAGACGCGCGAAATTTGGCACGGACTTCAATGTGAGATGCCTTTAATAGGTTCCACAACGAAACATTGTCTCGAAATTTGGTAGAAAATCCGAAGAAATTCTAGTCGTATGTAAAGTACACAAGCGGCAAGACGCAGTCAATACCTTCGCTGCGCAGTGCCGATGGTACTGTTACCGACGACTGTGCCGCTAAAGCGGAGTTATTGAACGCAGTTTTCCGAAATTCCTTCACCAGGGAAGACGAATGGAATATTCCAGAATTTGAAACACGAACAGCTACTAGCATGAGTTTCTTAGAAGTAGATACCTTAGGGGTTGCGAAGCAACTCAAATCGCTTGATATGGGCAAGTCTTCAGGTCCAGATTGTATACCGATTAGTTTCCTATCAGATTACGCTGATACAATAGCTCTCCACTTAGGAATCATATATAACCGCTCGCTCACCGATAGATCTGTACCTACAGATTGGAAAATTGCGCAGGTCCCACCAGTTTTGAGAAGGGCAGTAGGAGTAATCCATCGAACTACAGACCTGTATCATTGACGTCGGTTTGCAGTAAGGTTTTGGAGCATATAATGTATTCAAACATTATGAATCACCTCGAAGGGAACGATCTATTGATACGTAATCAGCATGGTTTCAGAAAACATCGTTCTTGTGCAACGCAGCTAGCTCTTTATTCGCACGAAGTAATGCCCGCTTTCGACAGGGGGTCTCAAGTTGATTCCGTATTTCTAGATTTCCGGAAAGCTTTTGACACCGTTCCTCACAAGCAACTTCTAATCAAGCTGCGGGCCTATGGGGTATCGTCTCAGTTGTGCGACTGGATTCGTGATTTCCTGTCAGGAAGGTCGCAGTTCGTAGTAATAGACGGCAAATCATTGAGTAAAACTGAAGTGATATCAGGTGTTGCCCAGGGAAGCGTCCTGGGAACTCTGCTGTTCCCGATCTATATAAATGACCTGGGTGACAATCTGAGCAGTTCTCTTAGGTTGTTCGCAGATGATGCTGTAATTTACCGTCTAGCAAGGTCATCCGAAGACCTGTATCAGCTGCAAAGCGATTTAGAAAAGATTTCTATACGGTGTGGCAGGTGGCAGTTGACGCTAAATAACGAAAAGTGTGAGGTGATCCACATGAGTTCCAAAAGAGATCCGTTGGAATTCGATTACTCGATAAATAGTACAATTCTTAAGGCTGTCAATTCAACTAAGTACCTGGGTGTTAAAATTACGAACAGCTTCTGTTGGAAAGACCACATAGATAATATTGTGGGGAAGGCGAGCCAAAGGCTGCGTTTCATTGGCAGGACACTTAGAAGATGCAACAAGTCCACTAAAGAGACAGCTTACACTACACTCGTTCGTCCTCTGTTAGAATATTGCTGCACGGTGTGGGATCCTTACCAGGTGGATTGACGGAGGACATCGAAAGGGTGCAAAAAAGGGCAACTCGTTTTGTATTATCACGTAATAGGGGAGAGAGTGTGGCACATATGATACGCCAGTTGGAATGGAAGTCATTAAACGAAAGACGTTTTTCGTCGCCGCGAGATCTATTTACGAAATGTCAGTCACCAACTTTCTCTTCCGAATGCGAAAATATTTTGTTGAGCCCAACCCACATAGGTAGGAATGATCATCAAAATAAAATAAGAGAAATCAGAGCTCGACCAGAAAGGTTTAGGTGTTGGTTTTTCCCGCTCGCTGTTCGGGAGTGCAATGGTAGATAGTATGATTGTGGTTCGATGAACCCTCTGCCAAGCACTTAAATGTGAATTGCAGAGTAATCATGTAGATGTAGATGTAGATGTCCCTGCTGATTCCACATGAAATCCCGGTACAGCTGATATCTTAAATTTCTTCCCTTTTATTTCCACTCCCTCCTCCATCTACAGTTTATGTAATACGTATCACAGTGCGTATTCCGCGTGGTGACTCCACACATTCATTTAATTATACAGTATTATATTGTAACAAATAAGCCCTCGGTCACACATATTAACTCAAAATTGACCTGGTTTCGACGCTACTATGAGCGTCGTCTTCAGAATTAGACTAACTGTACTAAAGCATTAGGTATATAGTAAATTAATAAAATTAAGTTTATACTGACTCGAAAAGATGCAGTACTTACAAGTGACATATTAAAACAGATCTAAGCCGGAAAGTCAACGTCATGAACACTTGTGAGATGGCGAGCCGCTAAGGGCTGCTCGTACTGTGAACAAGGGTTGCAACAAGAGTCATTGAACCTTAGCAGCTATGTTCAAAGTTTTAAATTATACAGTAGTTGCATTGAAAACAGCTCAAAAGAATTTGCAACATGCTCGGGTGTGTGTTTTTTTTGACCGGGAAGTGCTGTCTCAATTATCGTGGGTCCACAAAAAAAAAAAAGAAACAACATTCAGGCACCTGTGTAATATAATCCAATAGTGCGCCCTGTGTCTCTAATTCTGAACAGGGCACTGCAGCTTATGTTCGCTGTTGACCATATCTCGAAGGATCATTCCAGACGCAGTCCGTGCTCGCGTTGTCATGTTACATCAAGAAGGGTTGTCAAAATGTGATGCTGTGCGCTGAATTGGCATCTGTCACAACGCTACCATTCGAAAATGCAGCCGCTGTTGCGAAAAACAGTCAGTGAAAATCTGCCTCGTAGAGTTCGCTCGCGGTTAACGACGCTCGCTGATGACAAATGACTATAAATTATGGCTCCTAGGTATCCTAGGCAGAATGCAGTAGAATGGTACGCTTCCTTTTGGAATTAACTGGGAGGGCTATGTCATCCCATACAATACCCAAGCATCTCAACGAGATAAAACTGGCTTGTAGGCCCGGCCCCTTGCTACGTAGGCAGGGGAACACCAGGAATGGATATTGGGCCAGTGACATCGGGTTATCTCCTGCGCAGTGCACAGGATTTACCTGGAGCATGATGATCGTTGTAGAAGAGCACTTCTTATGATTGGAGTCCCATTGTGCGCAGCTCGTGGTCGTGCGGTAGCGTTCTCGCTTCCCGCGCCCGGTTTCCCGGGTTCGATTCCCGGCGGGATCAGGGATTTTCTCTTCCTCGTGATGACTGGGTGTTGTGTGATGTCCTTAGGTTAGTAAGGTTTAAGTAGTTCTAAGTTCTAGGGGACTGATGACCATAGATGTAAAGTCCCATAGTGCTCAGAGCCATTTGAACCATTTGAAGTCCCATAAGATCAACATGGGGTGGATTTAACCGCTGTCGAAGTTAATTTAAGGACTTTGCAGTGCTAAGAGAGGGCCCTACCAGCTATTGTCCAGCACTGCTGTCAAAATTACAGCTGGAGGATCGTCCCTCAAGGCGAGGTAAAAGAGCATTGCAACCACCTCCAACAGTAGGTAGGAATCTACCTATTGGAATGACATTCGAGATTTGCTGTTACGAACATCATTGAAGACGTCTGGGATTAGTGACTGGGACCTTCCTTTCTCAGGAGATTACCTCAGGAGGTCTCTGTCCATGAGTGAAACAGGCTTGGGCAGCACCGTCTCGGCAAGAGCAATGCCCTGGAGGCTCCAAGCACGTTACAATGTATGGGTCGAGCAACACGGTACGGAATGTTACCCATCAGTAGATTCCGATTTCCCAGATGTATAAAGATGTGCTCTTTCGAAATGACTGTATCAGACTACGACTGAGCATTTAGCCCACCGCTGAGATGCTAACGGGATTTGAACTCTGTGACCTATACAGTGCACAGACTGCTTCCCATTATGTACGTGTGTAATGTTCTGGGGAGAAAGTCGCATAACGGAAACTAATGAAAATCTGAATTTAAATAGGGGTGGCCCAATTAAACATGAAATATGGGTACCGGACGTCACATAGAAGATCACTAAGATGGACTGACTTGATTCCAGTGCAAACTAAATAATTATAAAATGGACAAGTTTCAAATAAATTACCGAACATATATGATAATACCTTTGCCCAGTGGGTGAAATTGGAAATGAAATGTTATAATTAGCTAGGTCTATGAAACTCCCAATGATTGATGAATTAGTCAGCAGACTAAATAGAAGAGGCAGGCAAATACATATAAGTACCACTTCTCTTGCCTAAGACCATGTTTAATTTAACTAACTGACTGTGAATTAATTCAGAAAAGCAAAATTCTGTTGGAAACAAATGATTTCGTGACATACACAAACGCAGCTTCTGCTTATGCTTACCATGCAGAGGATGGTTGCAGCGAGAGCTTAGAGTTTAAGTTCACCCTCCGCATCTAAGACCAAGTCTAGGAGCCGGCCGCGGTTGTCTAGTGGTTCTAGGCGCGCAGTCCGGAACCGCGGGACTGCTACGGTCGCAGGTTCGAATCCTGCCTCGGGCATGGATGTGTGTGATGTCCTTAGGTTAGTTAGGTTTAAGTAGTTCTAAGTTCTAGGGGACTGATGACCACAGAAGTTAAGTCCCATAGTGCTCAGAGCCATTTGAATCAAGTCTAGGACGAAGTTCTCCCTCTCTGCAGTTCTACGGTGAAGGTATCACTCCCTGTGACGGCTCAAGATGAAGAAGTCCCCCCTCTGAACATCTAAGATGATGTGTGTATCTGCTCTCCTTCTGAAAATGTTGTTGGTTTTACCAGCACATGAATCTCATTAACCAATAACTATAGACTTTCCGAGTTGCGGTCAATGAAAAATTCATACGAGTAACAACAGCAAAAATGTCCCTGCTGCGATTAACCAACAATACTCATTTCTCTCTTACAGTGGGACAGAAAGCAGAAATTATCTCCCACTATGAGAGTGGTTTCACATTTCAGCCAATGATAGTGATGACACATACGCACTCATGTGTTTTCCTCCCTGATACAAGAATACTTTCAATGAACCAATCTGGAACTCCTCTGCGATATTTAAACATCAACTACTGCTGGCCTCGTGTAGAGTCCAAAAGAAACTTCTCGCTCTGAGTGCCTCAAGTTTCCCTGTCCCCTTTCGGATATTTGTCTTTTTAGAAAGCATACTTTAGATTGCTTTTCACACTGGAAGTTTACAACCTGCAAAATGCCCTCTCCAGCCCACTGCGTGGTTCTTATCGGAAAGTGGATGCCGTCCCTGACAATGGCCATCCGTCCAGCGTATACCTGGCCCGGGACCTTGCCTAACAGCGCGAAATAGTTTAATGATTTGCTTGTAGTTGTATCTCTATGGTACTCACTCTCCAACATTCACCCAGCGGACACAGCTAACAGAAAACCATTACACATAACCTTCACCACATAGGAGGGAAGTTGAGAAGTACTTGTTAGATTCACAGTCACTGGTGTTTGCTTCAGTTACAGCCACAGTTTTATGCTAGCGATTTTAATTGATTTGGGAGTGAAGTTTTAATAACGGGTTATCAATTCGGTTACAGAGCAGTTTTGAAAAAAAAAACAAAAAAAAAAAAACTGTCCCACAACAACTATTTTTAATTTACTATGTGAGTTCATATTAAAAGTATTACACTACTGGACATTAAAATTGCTACACCATGAAGATGACGTGCTACAGACGCGAAATTTACCGACAGGATGAAGAAGCTGTGATATGCAAATGATTAGCTTTTCAGAGCATTCACACAAGGCTGGCGTCGGTGGCGACACCTACAACGTGCTGACATGAGAAAAGTTTCCAACCGATTTCTCATACACAAACAGCAGTTGACCAGCGTTGCCTGATGAAACGTTGTTGTGATGCCTCGTGTAAAGAGGAGAAATGCGTACCATCACGGTTCCGACTTTGATAAAGGTCGGAATGTAGCCTATCGCGATTGCGGTTAATCTTATCGCGACATTGCTGCTCGCGTTGGTCGAGATCCAATGACTAAGCAGAATATGGAACCGGTAGGTTCAGGAGGGTAATACGGAACGCCGTGCTGGATCCCAACGACATCGTATCACTAGCAGTCGAGATGACAGGCATCTTATCCCCATGGCTGTAACGGATCGTGCAGCCACGTCTCGATCCCTGAGTCAACAGATGGGGACGTTTGCAAGACAACAATCATCTGCACGAACAGTTCGACGACGTTTGCAGCAGCATGAGCAATCAGCTCGGAGACCATGGCTGCGGTTACCCTTGACGCTGCATCACAGACAGAAGCGCCTGCGAAGGTGTACTGAACGACGAACCTGGGTGCACGAATGACAAAACATTTTTTCTGATGGATCCAGGTTCTGTTTACAGCAGCATGATAGTCGCATCCGTGTTTGGCGACATCGCGGTGAACGCACATTGGAAGCGTGTATTCGTCATCGCCATACTGGCGTATCACCCGGCGCGATGGTATGGGGTGTCATTGGTTACATGTCTCGGTCACCTCCTGTTCGCATTGACGGCACTTTGAACAGTGGACGTTACATTTCAGATGTGCTACGACCCGTGGCTCTACCCTTCATTCGATCCCTGCGAAACCCTACATTTCAGCAGGATAATGCACGACCGCATGTTGTAGGTTTTGTAAGGGCCTTTCTGGGTACGGAAAATGTTCGACTGCCGCCCTGGCCAGCACATTCTCCAGATCTTTCACCAAATGTAAACGTCTGATCAATGGTGGCCGAGCAAGTGGCTCGTCACAATACGCCAGTCACTACTCTTGATTAACTGTGGTATCGTGTTGAAGCTGCATGGGCAGCTGTACCTGTACACGCTATCCAAGCTCTGTGCGTATCATGGCCGTTATTAGGGCCAGGGTTGGTTGTTCTGGGTACTGATTTCTCAGGAGCTATGCACTCAAATTGCGTGAAAATGTAATCACATGTCAGATCTAGTATAATATATTTGTCCAATGAATACCAGCTTATCATCTACATTTCTTCTAGGTGTAGCAATTTTAGCGGCCAGTAGTGTATTATTATTAGTTTCATAAAGCTTATTCTTCTGTTTTCTGCCCCCGTAGCTGTTACCAGAGTCTGCAGATGGAGAAAAAATTTTTGAGCAGTATACTCTTAAAACGTGAACTCGTATTTGCATAAAGAATAGAAGGAATCTGGGCAAGTGCGAGTAAGACTTGGGCTCTTAAAGCTCCGTAAAAACTTATGTATGTTTGTAGATTGTTTATCTACAGGTTTTGATAAGTGAGTTTGCAAGTATCAAAATATGTGCATTTATCGCTGTATATTTTGACTGCATTGATTTAGAAACTTACATTTTTTATTCCTTTACGGCTTAGTGTTAGCACAAATTTCAACTTAATACTTCTACCCATTCATGGGAAAAACAGGTCTTAAACAGGCGGACAGATAGAGAGATGGACAACAAGGTGATCCTTATAGGGCTCTATTTTTACCATCTGAGGTATGGAACCGTAAGAAATTGTTGTATGTTCATCCAAATATGTTTTATTTGTGCTGTAACACTATCAGCTTTTTCGTTTCTGGTTGTTGCTACTTAGCATTCAAAATATTGATATTCATTAAAATTATTGCGCTGATTTTTGTTTGTTGACTGCAAATTGTGAAGTCCAGAACGTTATTATCACAGTTAGGCAACGGAAAATGTAGCCAGTAGCATGTAAAGCGCATTAGGTCCATTAGAACGAGCCACACGTAACTTTCCTCCTACGACGTTCGCTAAAGCACGCACTCTAACCTCATTCTCAGTTTCATTTCTGCGTACAGAACTATTTTGTACATCTACATCTGCACTCCGCAAGCCATTTCTCGGTGTGTGGCAAAGGTCTCATCACGTACGGTAGATATTCCGCCCTTCGGCTGTTCGATTCATGAGCAGTGCGCTGGAAGTGGGATTGTTGATAACACTCCTTGCGGCCTCAGATCGGTTTAATTTTGTCGTAGTGAACATAGATGTGGGGGAATGTAATTTTTTATTTGTATCTTCTTGGAATGTGAAGAAGCCACGGTTCTCCAATATATTCTACCCTCTGGTGGACCTATTCCAGATTGAGGAACCATCTATGTTTGTTGGGAAATAATAGAGAGAAAACCAGTAGCAATGAACATTTCATTCTAAAGTGGTCAGTCTGTTCCTGGCATATACAATACAGCAGTAAACGATTTGTTGTGTACAGAAGGGCTGTCCTAGACTATAAATTGCATTTTCAACACTTCTATTTTGCTACTCAGGGAGAGGAACTCTACACAGAGCGATATGCTGACAAGTGCTCACCTTCCCGACTAATGTTTTCTCGTGTTGTGTCGCTTAAGGAAACGGGAAGTTTCAACCCAAGGCAACGCAATCGTCGTAGAACTCCCACAGACTAAGCTGCCGAAGTTAGTGTTCTAAGTAAAGTAAAAGAAGGAGAACAATCATGTTGTTTTTAATCAAGGACTGATTTATCTGTTCAAAACATGTATTTTAAAAGTACTGCAATAGTACACTACATGTACTCGTAATGCAAATAAGAGGACATCATTGTAACTTACGTTCACCGTAGATGAGTATCATTTTACCTTCTTTGGTTGGTGTAATAATGCTTGTTTTATCTCCCTGGTGGCTAAACATGTGTTTGATGCATTTATTATTGTACTTCTGCATAAAAATTATATTTGGTGTGATCGACATAAATAGAACAATCTGTGCCTTCTAGTTCAGGTGATTAAACAGAGATCAATTTTTCTTCTGTCATAACATGCATACTTGTTGCATAAGAATCTACAGAAAACTGTTTTTGTCAGTGGTTTCAAATGCGTTTTAAAAGTTACCGATCAATATCAAAACTTCAAGAATTCAGCATCACTGAAGACACTTGTTGGAAGCCTTGGCCTCCATGACTCATGGGAACTAAGCGACCCGTCAGTACCGAAGTACACGTTCATAATGAATGCATCAGCGGGTAATGCGGATGGATTAAACTGTTAAAATTGAGGTTTAGAAAGATATTAATACACTTTTCAAGGAGCACAGAAAAATGAACAGAAGATACGGCGTAATCTTATAATATTAATATGTCGGTAAATTACTTACATACAATGTGTGTAATACACAAAGAACTAATTGTGTTAAGACTAAGATTTTACACAACAAATCGCAACAGCAGGATAGTCTGAAAGTAACAGACAAAGCAGGAAACGTTTTCGAGCAATAGCAAACATACCTGTACCCTCTTCTAATACACACCATAAGGAGGAATCCACAGATAGTAAAAGAAATACAGACGGAGGAAGGGAATGTAGCACAAGAGCAGAAAAATACTACACTGAAGTGCCATAGAAACTGGTGTAGGCATGGTTAGTTCTGAGCACTATGAGACTTAACATCTATGGTCATCAGTCCCCTAGAACTTAGAACTACTTAAACCTAACTAACCTAAGGACGTCACACAACACCCAGTCATCACGAGGCGGAGAAAATTCCTGACCCCGCCGGGAATCGAACCCGGGAACACGGGCGTGGGAAGCGAGAACGCTACCGCATGACCACGAGCTTGTAGGCATGCATATACATACATAGATATATGTACACAGGCAGAATACGGCTCTGCGGTCGGCAACGCCTATGTAAGACAAGTCTCTGGCGCAATTGTTAGATCGGTTAATGCTAAAACAACTGCAGGTTATCAAGATATAAGAGAGTTTGCACGTGGTGTTATAGACGACACGTGAGCGATGTGGCACAACATCTCCGAAATAGTGATGAAGTCGGGATTTCCCCTTACGACGATTTCACCGGTGTACCATGAATATCAGGAATGCGGTAAAACATCAAATCTACGACATCGAGGCAGCCAGGAAAGATCCTGCAAGAACGGGACCAACGAAGACTGAAGAGAATCGTTCAAAGTGACAGAAGTGCAACCCTTCCGCAAATTGCTGCTGATTTCAATGCTCGGCATCAACAAGTGTCAGTCTGTGAACCATTCAACGAAACATTGTCGATATGGGCTTTCGGAGACGAAGGTCCGCTCTTGTACCCTTGATGACTGCACGACACAAAGCTTTACGCCTCACCTGGGCCCGTCAACATCGACATTGGGTTGTCGATGACCGGAAACATGTTACCGGGTCGGACGAGGCGCGTTTCAAATTGTATCGAGCGGATGGACGTGTACTGGTAAGGAGGCAGCCACATGAATCCATGGGCCCTGCATGTCAGCAGAGGAATGTTAAAGCTAGTGGAGGCTCTGTAATGGTGTGGGAAGTGTGCAGTTCAAGTGATATGGGACCCCTGATACGTCTAGATACGGCTCTGACAGGTGACACGTACGTAAGCATCCTGTCTAATCACCTCCATCCATTCATATCCATTGTGCCTCCCGACGGTCTTAGGTAATTCCAGGAGGGCAATGCGACACCCACACGTCCATAATTCCTACAGAGAACTCTTCTGAGTTTAAAGACTTCCACTGGCCACCAAACTCCCCATACATGAACATTATTGAGCATTTGTGGGGTGCCTTGCAATGTGCAACTCTGTCGGATTTATGGACAGACCTGCAGGATTCATGGTGTCAGTTCCCTCCAGCATTACTTCAGGCATTAGTCGAGTCCATGCCACGTCGTGTTGCGGCACTTCTGCTTGCTCGCCGTGGCACCACATGATATTAGGCAGGTGTATCAGTTTCTTTGGCTTTTCAGTGTGTAAGAGAAGTGTGTAACTATTTTCTTATCCTGTGGAGAGAATATTACCGATTATAAGAAAACTCACATTATTTTGGGACGTTTAACAAACAAGTTCGAGCCGGCCCGAGTGGCCGAGCGGTTCTAGGAGCTTCAGTCTGGAACCGTGTGGCCGCTACGGTCGCATGTTCGAATCCTGCCTCGGGCGTGGATGTGTGTGATGTCCTTAGGTTAGTTAGGTTTAAGCAGTTCTAAGTTCTAGGAGACTGATGACCTCAGATGTTAAGTCCCATAGTACACAGAACCCTTTGAACCATTTTGAAACAACTCGACCCAGATGATATTCGCTGACTATGTAGCCCTTTCATGACGGAAGAGATTCTTGAATCACAAACTAAAGAGAAGTCGTTGAGTTCAATTGGAACACGTATAAAGTTTTGTACGAAATTTTGGGAAACGATAAAACAGCATATCACGGGTCTCAAGAACCCTGTTTTCATGAACGACGATACTTCACGAGATATGAAAGAAGGTCTAGACACGTTAATATCATTAGGGACAGAGGCGAAACGTTTATCTAAGTTCAGATCCACCTCCCTTCTGAACCTTGATTACAAGATTTAAATGTACGATTGATATTAAACTTTGTCCACTGCTGACAGTACTGTCGCATGACTGTGTTACTTTCATAAAAAAGGGAAGAATACAAAACGCTTCAGTCACTAATCGTGGTTTTATTTCAGCCCACCTATTTGGAACCATGTTAGCTCTTCTTCAGTGCTTGGCATCATTGACGCCATAGTCTGAAAACAGATTACTACTGATCCTGTGAAATGTACATTGGCATATAACAGGGTGATCTTTATTGCAATACAGCTACAATTTTATTTTACAAAACTAAGACCATTAAGAGAATTAGTGACTATTTTCGTATGAGGTCACGTAGTTTTTAGGTGGAGCATTTGTAAACATATTACAGCTATATGCATAGCAACCATAGTCTCACAGTCGATTTATACAAAATTTAAACACGACAAAGAGTATCTTAAAGTGAAGTTGTTACATTTTATATACTGTAAATTCCCAGGGTGGTTGGCCTCTTCAGTGGCAGAGTTGACCTGAGACGATGGGTTATCATTAGACTGGTTCACAGAAAACAGTATTAGCAGTCAATCGTTTCATCAGCAAACAAGCTACAGCACTTGTAGCTTCTCTCTGTAGAAATTACATTCCCTGGGCGCTCCTGCAATCGCAGATTTCTTATTTCTAAGATGATATAAAGATGTTACGTTTCTGTTATACACATATGTTATTTGCAAAACGATTTTTTTCTATAGATATCAAATGACTGTGGTTATCGTAAAATGGTTATAGCTGTTAAATATGACTTCTTTAGAAAAATAAATGAAATTTTCTCAAAAGTGTGACTGTTAAACTCAGTTTTTTAAACATGTTATCAGAAACTTTTTCTCTGCGTAACAGCAGTTCCACTTGTGTTATCAGATCCAATTTTCTTTCATTATTTTCTTTGTAGAGGACAGTTAGGCTTATGTGTATGTCATTTAATGTGTTGAGGAGAATATGGCTAGCTATTTTGGATTTGTCATAGTGACAACAGTGAGTTAAATGCACCTGTGCGTTGAGAGCTTTTCTCGTTTTGCCTATTTAAAACACATGGCAACTGTTGCACTGTAATTTCTAATATGGTCTGTTATGGGGTTTTATGCTCATTGTGGCACCAGGCGGTAGCCAAGATTCATATTTATGTAGAAAAAAATTTTTATACCGGTGTTCCTAAACAAGTAGGCAATTTATTTATTTTCATGTTGTGCCAAATTAAGGGATACCTGTGAAGCTCTGTGTTCTGTCAGTTGTTTTCCTTGTAGCGTTTCTGTTACTGATGTGCACCTAAATTTTGTTGGTTATTTTGTAGATTGATGTAGCTAAGTAGCCACTGTTCATTGCAACCTTTATGATATTGTTATTTTCTTGTAATTAGAGCTTCAGTTTTTAATGATAATGCGTATGCCTTGTTCACCGTGGACGTGAATGGAATTGAATATTGTCTGCAACAGAACGTGAAACAAATCATTCTATAAATTGCTTAGACCTCACAACTGTTAGTGAACAACACGAACTGAACTGACAGTCAAACCTCTAGATGTCAGACACTCAGTAGGTACCAAACGTTATATGTCGATAGTGTGTCAACCAAAATTCCGATTTATTCCGTACTATGTGCCGTCGTCCACCAGAACTGGCGTAAATGTTAATTGAAAGTAACACCAAAACTACTAGAGCAGAATAAAAGGATATTAACACGAGTGGCTTCCGTGGATTAGTTGGGAAAGCATTTGGTCGTCATACGAAGCGTGGAGGGTTCAAACCACACTGATATCAACTTTACACTGTTAACGCTTGGAGCTGTTACATGGGAGAACATTTTACTGACATGTAGAAAGACTTTTCGGAGTTCGTAGAAATGTATCTTTCACAGTGTGCATTCTCTTCGTTAGTTGAAAGTAGCCAACCTATATAGTACATTTGTATTGACAGGCGTGGTGTCCTGCCGGACATGTGCTACAAAACTGACACCGCTCGTGATGAAGCAGCTAGCGCATTTGTTGTTTCACAGAATGAACATAAACAATGAGACAGTAAAATAAAGAAACAATTGCATCACACTTGCAGGAGTAGTAATAACAATAATAATAATAATAACAATAATTGACTGCAGATGGCAGCGCCGCGTACATTAGATGCGAGTGTTGTGGCTAGAATGTCGTGTTTGTTCACACACAGACGAATTGTTCTGCAGTTGCTATCCAGTCTGCATACTACAGATACTGCTGTTGTACGACATGAATCCGTTGAACGTTATTGACATTTTCGTCGAATTTTTGCAGAGCGACTGTTGCGTACGGATGACAACAGAAATAATGGAAGGTGGGAGAAAGTGTGCAGCACTCACACTGGACATAACTGATCAATGGAATGCATCGAACGTCACAGAAGAGGAAACATTAGATATCAACGAGCGCATACCAGCTGGAGTGGAATCGTTCGTTTGTGATGGAGTCCTCAAGCGATGGAAATAATGAAATACCATAGAAGGCTCATATGGTTCAAATGGTGCTAAGCACTATGGGACTTAACATCTGAGGTCATCAGTCCCCTAGACTTAGAATTACTTAAACGTAACTAACCTAAGGACATCATACACGTCCATGCCCGAGGCAGGAATCGAATCTGCGACCGTAGCACCACAGAAGGAGAAAACCGAAGGTTTCTACTCAAGAAACGAGAAAATTGAAATGCTCAAATACTAGCATAACGTCAAAAAGCACCCGAACCCATCCCAAACATATGAACCTCGCACGTTGTCTGCAACGGAAACAGATTTCATAATTGATGTCCTGCACTGTGTACGTTGCACGAATGAAAACGGCTGTGGGAAAGTGGAGAGTTAACGTCCGTCAAGGAAAAGTGTAAGCATTCTACAACGCATGTAATGGAGACTTTCAAATACCGATTCTAGGAAGGTCGATGTCTTCACTATGCAGACACAAAATTGTGGGCGAAAACAAAAGCGAGACAGTTAAATTTTCCACGATTTGACGGCAGTACAGGTGGGCTGGAAGCGTAAAAACCATACTGTAAGCCGTGAAATCAAATGTTTTGTTACAGTGAAAATTTAACACTACAGAAACGATTTCCAGAAAACGGCGGAGTACTGGCAAGAAGCAACTCGTGCACTCATGACAACCTACGCAGACGCAAATATCTACAACGCCGACGAAAGTGGATTCAACAAGATGTCTGCGGGCCACTCTCTGGCAACTAAAGGTTCTGAAGATATTGTAGGAGTTGTGCAGTCCGTTCACGCGGCAACCCATACGTGAACGGTTACTGCATTTCTTTCACACACGGCTTGTCCTCCAAGAGTCTCGTTCTATGAGTACTCATACACGTCAGTCCATGTTCCCAGCACCAAATTTAATCGACCACTCTTACTCGTCCGTCAAACTGACAAAAGAACTGTTCAGGACATCTCTACGAAAAACTTCTGCTAATACGCAGAGATGCTGGTGTTCTTCGTGACCTGCACGTAAAAAATAACGTACTTGAAGACAAAATCACAATTCACATAATTCCAGCAAACACAAGCTCCATTTGTCAACAGTTTGTTCTTCATTTCTTCAGAATGTACAAGCATATGATACGTAAAATATCCGATGCTGCTCGAGATTCTTCGAAAGTGATTAGACTGCAATAACGGCATAATCTTCTTAAGCTGCTGTGCCTTACATACAATCAGTTGTGTTCTCCACGTTTCTACAATTCTCATCGTCACGGGTAGATAATGGTGAAACTCGTTGATCAACCTAGACCTTTTGAAACTTCGACAAATTTCTGTTTCACACACAAGCTTTCATTCTGCAGTCTACAGGGTGGGTGCGGAAATGTGGGATTCATCAGTTGTGCTTCACACACTTCTTCGTACATAACCATGATTGTAGAGCTTGCATGTGTGACACGTGTGTGTGTGCGTGTGTGTGTGTGTGTGTGTGTGTGTGTGTGTGTGTGTGTATGTGTGTGTGTGTGCATGTGTGTATGTGCGTGGGGGGGGGGGGGTCGTATTGGCATTGACTTTTGAACGTTATATACTTATTATTAATCTCATTATGTTGTTTATTATTACTAGTATTAGCTTTATTATATGTATTGTTATTATTACTATTACTTAAGCACGTATGACGCAACTATTTCTTTATTTTACTGTCCTGTTGGTGTCTTCTATGAAAATACACTACTGGCCATTAAAATTGCTACAACAAGAAGAAATACAGACGATAAACTGGTACTCATTGGACAAATATATTCTACTAGAACTGACATGTGATTCCATTTTCACGCAATTTGGGTGCATAGGTCCTGAGAAACTAGTACCCAAAACAACCACCTCTGGCCTTAATGACGGCCCTGATAGGCATGGGCATTGAGTCAAACAGACTTGGATGGCGTGTACAGGTACAGCTGCCCATGCAGCTTCAACACGATACCACAGTTAATCAAGAGTACTGACTGGCGTATTGTGAAGAGCCAGTTGCTCGGCCACCATTGACCAGACGTTTTCAATTGGTGAGAGATCTGGAGAATGTGCTGGCCAGGGCAGCAGTCGAACATTTTCTGTATCCAGAAAGGCCCTTACAAGACCTGCAACATGTGGTCGTGCATTATCCTGCTGAAATGTAGGGTTTCGCAGGCATCGAATGAAGGGTAGAGCCACGGGTCGTAACACATCTGAAATGTAAAGTCCATTGTTCAAAGTGCCGTCAATGGAAACAAGAGCTGACCGAGACGTGTAACCAATGGCACCCCATACCATCAGGCCGGTTGATACGCCACCATGGCGATGACGAATACGCGCTTCCAATGTGCGTTCAACGCGATGTCGCCAAACACGGATGCGACCATCATGATGCTGTAAATAGAACCTGGATTCATCAGAAAAAAATGACGTTTTGCCATTCGTGCACCCAGGTTCGTCGTTGAGTACACCATCGTAGGCGCTCCTGTCTGTGATGCAGCGTCAAGGGCAGCCGCAGCCATGGTCTCCGAGCTGATAGTCCATGCTGCTGCAAGCGTCGTCGAACTGTTCGTGCAGATAGTTGTTGTCTTGCAAACGTTCCCATCTGTTGACTCAGGGATCAAGACGTGGCTGCTCGATCAGTTACAGCCATACGGATAAGATGCCTGTCATCTCGACTGCTAGTGATACGAGGCCGTTGGGATCCAGCACGGCGTTCCGTATTACCCTCCTGAACCCACCGATTCCATTTATATTGGATCTCGACCAACGCGAGCAGCAATGTCGCGATACGGTAAACTGCAATTGCGATAGGCTACAATCCGACCTTTATCAAAGTCGGAAACGTGATGGTACGCATTTCTTCTCCTTACACGAGGCATCACAACAACGTTTCACCAGGCAAAGCCGGTCAACTGCTGTTTGTGTGTGAGAAATCGGTTGGAAACTTCCCTCATATCAGCACGTTGTAGGTGGCACCAACGGCGCCAACCTTGTGTGAATGCTCTAAAAAGCTAATCATTTGCATATCACAACATCTTCCTCCTGTCGGTTTAATTTCACATCTGTAGCACGTCATCTTCGTGGTGTAGAAATTTTAATGGCCAGTAGTGTATATTCTATGAATCTGCAAATGTTCTTTACAGGTTTACTGCTCTCAAAGAATCAAAGTGAAAGCAGACTTCCAAGAAGACATTGCTGTAAACTTCAAACAGCTCTCTTCCATGTCATAAACTTGTTGCCCCATATAACACTTTCTTGCCTAATGTAGTAAAAAAATTGCCATTCTCCCAAGAGGATTCTGAGTACGACAAACTAATGCTCTACCAACTCACCCATTCCTTTTTCTTCCTTTTTTTACTTATCGCGAGCGGTCGCCATAAAAAAAAAAAAAAGAAATTAATACCACCAAAATAGCAGAAACGGTGTCGCTAGGAGGAAGGCGCTGCAAGGCGTCAGGCTCATTGAGACTAATGACGTGTAGTGTTTCCGAGAAGCACATTCCGATGACCAGGGAATATATCGGTTCTAAGTGTGGAAGAGGCGGGGATCAACTCTAAAAATTGGGCACGAAGGAGATTTGAACACGGATCTTCTCATTCACAGTCCAACACGTGACGATTCAACGACTACGCTTTGATACAGCGATACCATATGTTTTAATTACTCACAGATACGCTTTTCCTGTGCTCTGGTAGTTCTGGTGTTACTTTTAATTAACGTTTACGCCGGTCCTGCTGGACGACGGCACATATTACGAACTAAATCGGAGTTTTGGATGATACTCTATAGACATACAATGGTTGGTACAGATCTGATTGTCTGACATTGGAGGTTTGGGTGGGAGGTTAATAACCACAGACATTTCTGCAGTTTCAAAATTTAATTTTTCCTAAAGAAACTTTTACAACCATTAGTCATAAAATGTAAGCTGTAAAATAATCTCAGGTGTATTTGAAAACAATAACAGTGATTTATTTACTTTTTTACCATTTCTAAAGGTGTATTTACCACATACTCTGTATCTTGAAGAATATGTCCGTCAAGTTACTGTACATTTGCTGCCATATTGGAACACGTGTTTCAAATTGCTTCTCACCCCCTGGGAAGGGCGCACATATTTTCAAGATGGACGTCGTTATGTTTATTTATTTGCAGAAGATACCTAGGAATTACGTAACAACCACTAACAGAGGCCAGAGCAGTGCAGGAAGCCTTCGGTTAGCAATGGAGCACGTTAAGTGGCATGAATTTTCTTCGAGCTCCTCAGGAGTTTGGGATTTCATATCTGATCTAAAAAAAAAAACGAACAGAGACGAACCATAGATAAATAAAAAATAAACAAAAAAACATGTTGTAGTAAAAAGTGAGCACTAATAACGATAATTTATAGTAAATAATTAGTATCGCTGATAATAATCATCAGTTACTGTGCGCCTTTTTAAATGAATATTATAGTATTTTTCCAGGCAGATCTACAGTACAGACCGTAACTGTTTATAAAACTTGTGAAGGACAACGTGCACAACAAATCGAGTACAGCCATATTGTCAGTTGACTTACTGAAAGAGGTTGATAGAATAAGTCACGAATAATTAAGGCTGAAAAACAGGAACTCTGTACTTGCTCCACTAAGTTCTGTTCTAGCAATTTTTGTATACGTCAGACCGATTTTCGGCTTGTTTGGTCATCGTCTGGAAACGGTTGACTAACGCCACCAAGAGGTACCAGTGTTTGGACGCTAGTCAGTTGTTTCTTGACGATGGCCCAGTAAGACAAAAAACCATTTCTAAATTATGAAATATTATTAGAAGAAAGAGGCAGTTTGCTTACTGTCCAACCATAAATATGAAATTGGTACGTCAAGAGCTGTGGGAAGAATCCATAAATATTGGGTTGATACATACGTTCGTAGCGTTTATACATACGTTTAATAAACACAACGGATGCAGGTAACAGAGATTTTAGTCACCAACAATGTATTCTGCTTTACTATTTAAAACAGTCTGCCAATGTTGGGGTAACTTTTCGATTTCGCGGCTGTAGAAATCACGTGGCTTTGAGAGAAAGGACTCGGCGAGCCATTATCAGAGCGCATTTTCATCTAGAAAGGAAGTTCCTTTGTAGGTTGTTCGATTAGGAGCGGAAAAGGTGAAAATCTGACGGGGCAAGACCAGGCAAATGAGGTGAGTGCGGAATGACTTCCCAACACAAATCTTGTACAGAGCTTTTTGTCAGTCTAGCAGAATGCGGGGAAGGGGGAAGGGGGAGCGTTATCGTGTGATAGCATCACTTCATGCAGTCTTCGTGGTCGTTGTTCTTGGATTGCGTCTGTAAGACGTCTCAGTTGTTCACGATAAATGTCAGCAGTGCTGGTTACACCTGAGGGAAACAGTTCATTGTACACCACACCGTGACTGTTCCATCAGACGCATGACGTTGTTTTTGGATACGCGCAGGTCTTTGTACGGGATATCGCTGCTTTGTTTGGGCTCAACCATTCCTTTCTTTTCCTTATGTTAGCATAAAGACACCACTTCTCGTCACCAGTAACGATACAGGATAGGATTGGCGGGTGATGTTCACGAGCCAAGTGATGGTGAGCGCGGAGAGAAGCATATATAGGCCACTTGCTTATTTTTGCGATTTTGACTTCCCGGCTTTTTAACCTTTCCCATTGTAAGCAAATTTCGCACGATGATAGGATAATAACAGTTCATCACATGTGCCAAGTCTTGAATACACTAGCGTGGATTAACGCGTTTAAACGATTTTCATGGCGTTCTCTGTCCAGTGACACGGCGCATATGTTTCTGGATACGTCCGCTGCAGTGACCCCTCTATTGAAAAAAAAAAAAAAAAAAAAAAAACCGCTACGAACTTACTACCAACCCAATATAAAGTCAGAACTACATTTATAGTTAAAATGCGAACATTTTTGATTAGACTGTACCGTCACTTCATTGACATCGAATTAAACAACAAGTTTACTGTTAATAGTTACTATCTATTTGTTTATCTGCTTCGAAGGTTTAAACCTCTAACATCAAGTATTAATGAGAGACGGATCTGTTATGTTATGACTTTGGACTAACCTATGGCAATTCCAGTGGTCACATGAACCTTCCTCTGCTGTGACACGTCACATAAGTCATCACAATGTGCAGCCACTGATGGAGCACCTAGCATATGAGATACGAAATCTTTGTTTTGTATGATAAAAAATATGTGATTGACTTTATCCCACTAGTTTCCATAAATATGGAATAACAAGTGTTTGTTTTACAATAGAAAAAAACAATATAATTTTGTCATGTAAACAGGCTAGATGGTCGAATGATCTGGCATTGTAACATTAACCAAAGCGGCCTGGCTGTGCTGGTACTGCGAACGGCTGAAAGTAAGGGGAAACTACAGCCGTACTTTTTCCCGAGGGCATGCAGCTTTACTGCATGGTTAAATGATGATGGTGTCCTCTTGCGTAAAATATTACAGCGGTAAAAAAATTCCTCATTCGGATCTGCGTGGTCTAGGGGCGCCGGCACGGTAGCTCAGCGTGTTCGGTCAGAGGGTAAAGTGCTCTCTGTAGTAAAAAAAACTGAGTTAACAGATCAACAACGAACTAAAATGGATGTCTTACGACATCCGCCCCGAGCAGCGGCAACGAACTAAAAAAAAAAAGTCTTCGGTCCCGGGTTCGATCCCCGCCACTGCCTAAATTTTGATAAATAATCCTCATTGGCGGCCGAAGACTTCCGGCATAAGAGTCAGCCTCATTCTGCCAACGGCCTTGTCAAAGAGGGCGGAGGAGCAAATAGAGGTTCAGGGCACTCTCTTGTCCTAGGGGTAGGAAATTGCCCCTAAAGGCGGAAGAATCAGCAATGATCAACGACATGAGGATGCAGAAGGCAATGGAAAGCACTGTATTAAAGACACGTAACGTGTATCCACAGGACATGTGGCCTGCATTTGAAGCAAGTGTCATGATGATCTCTCCATTGACAAAAGATTTCGGAATAGTCCCCCATTCGGATCTCCGGGAGGGGACTGCCAAGGGGAAGGTTACCATGAGAAAAAGATAGAATAATCAACGAAAGGATAACGTTCTACGAGTCTGGGCGTGGAATGTCAGAAGCTTGAACGTGGTAGGGAAACTAGAAAATCTGAAAAGGGAAATGCAAAGGCTCAATCTAGATATAGTAGGAGTCAGAGAAGTGAAGTTGAAGGAAGACAAGGATTTCTGGCCAGATGAGTATCGGGTAATATCAACAGCAGCAGAAAATGGTATAACAGGTGTAGGATTCGTTATGAATAGGAAGTTAGGGCAGAGGGTGTGTTACTGTGAACAGTTCAGTGACCGGGTTGTTCTAATCAGAATCGACAGCAGACCAACACCGACAACGATAGTTGAGGTATACATGCCGACGTCGCAAGCTGAAGATGAACAGATAGAGAAAGTGTATGAGGATATTGAAAGGGTAATGCAGTATGTAAAGGGGGACGAAAATCTAATAGTCATGGGCGACTGGAATGCAGTTGTAGGGGAAGGAGTAGAAGAAAAGGTTACAGGAGAATATGGGCTTGGGACGCGGAATGAAAGAGGAGAAAGACTAATTGACTTCTGTATCAAGTTTCAGCTAGTAATAGCGAATACCCTGTTCAAGAATCACAAGAGGAGGAGGTCTACTTGGAAAAGGCCGGGAGATACGGGAAGATTTCAATTAGATTACATCATGGTCAGACAGAGATTCCGAAATCAGATACTGGATTGTAAGGCGTACCCAGGAGCAGATATAGACTCATATCACAATATAGTAGTGATGAAGAGTAGGCTGAAGTTCAAGACATTAGTCAGGAAGAATGAATACGCAAAGAAGTGGGATACGGAAGTACTAAGGAATGACGAGATACGTTTGAAGTTCTCTAACGGTATAGATACAGCAATAAGGAATAGCGCAGTAGGCAGTACAGTTGAAGAGGAATGGACATCTCTAAAAAGGGCCATCACAGAAGTTGGGAAGGAAAACATAGGTACAAAGAAGGTAGCTGCGAAGAAACCATGGGTAACAGAAGAAATACTTCAGTTGATTGATGAAAGGAGGAAGTACAAACATGTTCCGGGAAAATCAGGAATACAGAAATACAAGTCGCTGAGGAATGAAATAAATAGGAAGTGCAGGGAAGCTAGGACGACATGGTTGCAGGAAAAACGTGAAGACACCGAAAAAGATATGAATGTCGGAAGGACAAACTCAGCATACAGGAAAGTCAAAGCAACCTTTGGTGACATTAAAAGCAACGGTGGTAACATTAAGGGTGCAACGGGAATTCCACTGTTAAATGCAGAGGAGAGAGCAAATAGGTGGAAAGAATACATTGAAATCCTCTATGAGGGTGAAGATTTGTCTGATGTGATAGAAGAAGAAACAGGAGTCGATTTAGAAGAGATAGGGGATCCAGTATTAGAATCGGAATTTAAAAGAGCTTTGGAGGACTTACGGTCAAATAAGGCAGAAGGGATAGATAACATCCCATCAGAATTTCTAAAATCATTGAGGGAGGTGGCAACAAAACGACTATTCACGTTGGTGTGTAAAATATATGAGTCTGGCGATATACCATCTGACTTTCGTAAAAGCATCATCCACACAATTCCAAAGCCGGCAAGAGCTGACAAGTGCGAGAATTATCGCACAATCAGCTTAACAGCTCATGCACCGCAGCTACTTACAAGAATAATATACAGAAAAATGGAAAAGAAAATTGAGAATGCGCTAGGTGACGATCGGTTCGGCTTTAGGAAAAGTAAAGGGACGAGAGAGGCAATTCTGACGTTATGGTTAATAATGGAAGCAAGGCTAAAGAAAAATCAAGACACTTTCATAGGATTTGTCGACCCGGAAAAAGCGTTCGACAATATAAAATGGTGCAAGCTGTTCGAGATTCTGAAAAAAGTAGGGGTAAACTATAGGGAGAGACGGGTCATATACAATATGTATAACAACCAAGAGGGAATAATAAGAGCGGACGATCAAGAACGAAGTGCTCGTATTAAGAAGGGTGTAAGACAAGGCTGTAGCCTTTCGCCCCTACTCTTCAATCTGTACATCGAGGAAGCAATGATGGAAATAAAAGAAAGGTTTGAAACACGTATGTATTCAGTAGCAGCGATGGCGAGGCATGACAGAATCTCTGACCAGAGAGTTGTTTTTCGTTGCTAGTCTGTGCTAGTTCCGCGCGAGAGTTCAGTTCTGTTGCGAGGCAGTTGTTGTACGTAGCGAGTCGCGAGAGCATGTAGTTCGTTCGTGCTAGTAGCGCGCGAGAGACAGTCGGAGTTGTGTGTGAGGAGTCGGTGGGCGTCGACATGGGTCTCTGGTCAAGGTTCGGGACCAGGTATATATTTTAAATAAGGTAATGAAGCAGCATTGCGCACATCTGATAATGTAATGTATGTTAACTGTAATTAATTTGTTCAAGAATTGCCCCAATAATAATTTTGTTCTGAAAACAATCTATTTAAGAAAATATTCATTACAATTGAAACAATATTTCCTTTGCTTTTCCTCCCAGAATCAATTTATCAGGTTGATCTTAACGTTAATTTTGTGGGGACTTAACATTTTTTCACATTTTTATTATCATTGACTTTTATTACTGTGGGAAGATAACATTTGGCTCTAATTGCATTTTCATTCAATTCATATCATTTAATAATAATTACAGGGAGGTTACACTTAGCAAAAATGAATATTCACATTTTAAATATTTTCATTAATTTTTGCGGTGAGGTTACACTTGGCTCTATTCCCATTAACATTTAATTATTGTCTTTTCAAAATTCTCCGGGGAAGTTACACTTGGCGACATCCGGGTCAGGATCGTATTTCGTTGAGAATCTTCTGAAAAGTAGTCAGATATTTGCTCTTATTTACTTAATATAATTAGCATTTGGCGCAACGCTTTTACTAATTTTATGACTTTCTTTCCTCAGATCATCGGCAATTCGTTGCTCTGTTGTATTTGTGTTTGTTGCTTTTTGCATTGTGCTTATTTCATTTGTGAATAATTGTGTCTATTGTAAAAATGCCGCGAAAGACTGTGAATAGTGTATCCCGAAGTATAATGAATGAAACTACCGACGTAAATAACTTCACCGATAGTACTTGTGACACGCAGTGTAATGATGACAATCCTGCGTTCACTGACAATCAGTGCGTTCCAACCACTAATGATGATTTTTATCTTACTGATGAACAAACGAACTCAATTGTCTCCTCTGTCAATTTGACGACAATTGATGACGCGGGGCGCACTATTGTAATGAGCGCTGCCCAGCTTAACACACCCGGTTTGGAAAATTCAATTAACGTACAGAGAAATTTTTCTAATGAAAATGGGCAGTGTACTGAAAGTACGACGGATCTATTTAATTCCGAAATAGTGTCTGACAGTGTACATTCGACTGATAAACCTTTTTGTAAATTACAGAATGACCAAATGGTCACACAAAACGCGACAATTGCCAATACACCGTCAAACAGTACAGAGAAGGGAGTAGATAATGTTACATTGGGTCAAATTATGGCAATATTGCTACAAAATAGGGAAGATTCCAAACAACTTAGTAAAAAATTAGACAACAATTCCAGACAGTTAAATGAAAAATTTGACGACAATTCCAGACAGTTAAATGAAAAATTAGACAACAATTCCAGACAGCTTAGTGAACAAATTAGAGACGTTGCCGCGCAATGTCGTGATACTAAGGAACAGTTGCGCGAGGAAATTGAGGCTTGTTCAAGAAAAAGTAGCGAAGAAATCAGATCTGTTGCTCAAGAATTAAGGGATATGCAAACAGTTACAATAGAAACACTTAGAGCGGAAATTAGCGCAGTCGCTAAACAATGCTCTGAAAAAGCTACACAACTACGCGACGAATTTAAATTAATGACAGCAGGACTTTCGCGCACAATGGATGAAAAGGTTGACGCGAAATTCGACCAACAAAACACTCAGATTGACGAACGTTTTAATCATCACATACAAAACAGTGATACGCGTTTCCGCAAATTTATACAGGATCAGAATAAAGTAAAACGACAAGTCATGGAAACAATCACTGCACAGAGACAAGAAGATAAACGTAAAATGTTTGCGAAGGCAAAAACATACGTAGACAACAATATTGCTACAGTATCGGACAAAATTAATACCATCGAACAGTTGAACACCGAATTACGTGATGAAATTTCTGATCTTAAATCAAAAACAAATACACACACAGTAGATATTCAAACAGTGACCGACAGACTCAAACAATTAGAACTAACACAGGATTCCGATGTCGTCAAAGCTGACGTTAAAAAACTGAAGGAAACTACATGTAAATTTCAAAAACAGATTAATGCCTCTGACACTAAAACCGATGATCAGGTAAAAATACTGACTGAAAAATATGATGAATTGGCCAGTCGTATTGATGTTATAGAAAAATAATGACAACAAATCAGACGATACTGCACCGATTTCGTTTAACCAAACACCTGAATTTCAAAATCTACAGCAGACAATTAATGAGATAGATTCATCTAATAACACATTGCGTAGAAAATTGTCAAGGTTACAGCAAGAGGAAACAGAGTTAAAAAATGTTTCAGCGTTTAACACATCACAGCAAACGCCACTTTGTGAACATTTGTCAGACTCACGCAGCGCGTATAATTTGGGTAATGTACAGAGAGTACGCGACTTAGATTCTGAACAGACACATACAAATAGATTCTCTTACAATACTGAACCTGTTGTATCATACAGAGATGATAATTTTGATTACAAACATTTTCTGTCAGTGAGAAAATTTAAAGTGTTTAAAAATGACAGAACACAGATTCACCCAATGGATTGGATTCAACAATTTAGCTTTGCTTTTCCACCGACTTGGCCCGTTACGCATAAACTTGAATTTATTTGCAGTTTTTTGGAAGGCGAACCGGCAACTCGTATGCGACCAATCACGAGACAATGCTATTCGGTAGAAGAGTTTCAGAATGCTTTTCTATCAGCGTATTGGTCGAAGATGACACAGCACGGGATTAAAGATCAGTTAATTAGTTTACCGAATTATGAGAACACAAATTTTCCCAGTGTCACGCAATTTTTTGAGCACATGGTCCAACAAAACCAGTACCTAAGTGAACCATACAGTGAATCTGCACTTATACAATTATGCATTTCTAAATTACCATGGTCATTAAGAGTGTCACTTCTAACGGGTCAGCAAAAAGAAAATATTTCGGCATTCAGGGATCTGTTGCAGCTTTTAGAAGTGCAGCAATCTGATTATTCCTTTGTATACAAAAATTTTTCACATAATAACCAAGGCCAACAAACTTACAGTAATTACGATCAGTCACGTAATTTCAATAGTAAAAGTAACAGACGCTTTAGGAATGACAGCCACCAAAACTTTAATAACAGACAAAATTCCAATTATCAATACCGTCAAAATTTTCAGCAACAGGAACCACATTTTAGTAACAATAGAGTTTTCCACCACAACAGCATGAAAGTCAGCCGGTTAGCATACCTAACCAACAATGTGATGCACAAGGTCAACCTAGCTTTAATGTTTCGCCGTGTGCACGTATAGTCCCAGGTACAACAAATAGTAACGCACGGCAGCAAAGGAACAACTACGTACAGAAAACACAGTATTTCAATTCCTATCGCAATGCACCGTATAGGAATGACTATTACGACAGACGTAAAAATAATGAGGACACTTTTCAGCGTACATCTAACAACAGTCGGTCATACCAACAGCAAAATCATCCGCAAGAACATATTCTCATGAATGAACCCGACAGTTGGTATCATCCAGAGCGTAATACGTCTGGAAGAAATAATAGAACAGTTCAAATAGTAGAAATGCCACAACATCCTCCTGAAAACAGTAACACGTCAGTTAGAATCTGACTAGATACTGTACAGGTCGCATCTTCCAATAACACAAGCACAACTTTAGACACGCAGAATGTTATTCACGAAAATGTTATTACTTTTGACGACATACGAGACACTCTTTTACAGGAAAGACCTGTTGTTCAGAAAACCATTTCACATCCTGTCATCGAAATTAAAATTGGTTCATCGAAATTTTCAGCAGTAATCGATTCTGGATCACCTATGTCAGTTATAAATGAAGAAACTTTCAACGAGTGTAATAAAGAGAATACCTATCCTACATTACCTTTAGGCAAAACGAAAGTAAAAGGAGCAGTATCGAGTAAAGGAGTAGACGTTAAATTACAGACACATTTATCATTTTGTATTGCAGGTCATACTTTTCACTCAAATTTTTGGATTGTTCCTTTATTGACAACAGACGTTATTTTAGGTACGAATTTTCTGGTACAACACGACGCAGTTATTGATTTTCAAAATTCCTAATTAATGTTGAAGGGTGAAAATGTACAACTGGCTTTAGAATTTCAGCACTCACTATCTGCGGAAGAACAAACAATTAATCGTGCAGAGGTCATTTCCGTATCACGTAACATAGACTGTAATTCCACATTGTTCACTGCTACGTACGTACATAACTATAACACTCCAGACGAAGCTGACTATGACGTAATACAGATGATTTCTGATAAAGTTAAACAAAGCAGTGCAAATACAGACGACGAACGCACGCAACTACACAAAATTCTTTTACAGCAAGCTCCAGTTTTTGACAACATTCCTGGTACTATGTCCGGTTTTATGTATGAATTTCAAGTCAAACAGCACGACACATTTAAAGCAAAGCATTATCCCATTCCATATATCCACAGAGAACAAGTTATAAAAGAATTGCAGGATATGCTTGATCAAGGAATTATTGAACCGGCAGTTAGTCCGTACATAAACCCGCTACATATTGTTAAGAAAAAAAATGGCTCACTTTGCCTCGTACTTGATTCACGTCACATCAATGACATTATTATTAATGAAACCGATCGACCACAGACATTAGAGGAACTTCTACAGAAATTTCACGGTCCTGCTATTTATTCTACATTAGATTTGAAATCGGGATTATGGCAAATTCAACATCATCCGAATTGCAGAAAGTACACAGCTTTTCTCTGTTTTGGTGACTGTTATCAATTTTGCAAATTACCATTCGGCTTAACTATTTCTTCTGCAGCTTTTATTCGCGGTTTGAACACAATACTTCAGACAGAACTTAAGGATAGAATTACGACGTACGTAGACGACATTCTTATTGCAGAAGCTAACTGGTCTGAAAACAATGTGATTTTAGAACGACTGTTGCAAACTTTTCATGCACAAGGACTCACAGTTAACCTCAGTAAATCGCACTTTGGCAAAACTTCTACAAAATTTCTTGGACACGTAATTTCAGCAGAAGGCATTGTGCCTGCCTTCAAGCTCTACGTGACATTGCTGCTCCTACGACGAAGAAGCAACTACGCAGTTTTTTGGGTTTAATTAACTTTTTTCGTAAATTTATTCATCATTCTGCTTTAGTCACACCTAGATTATGCCAATTAACGGGTAAAAACAGTATTTGGTCTTGGGATAAGCAAGCACATTCTGAATTCGTGAACCTGGAACATGCTTTGTTGAATGCACCACTTTTATCGCACCCAGATCTTACCAGAAATTTTTCCATTGCCACCGACAGTTCCAACACCGCTTTAGGCGTACACATTTTTCAGGAAATTGAAGAAGATGGCTCAACAGTAATTAAAAACATCGCATTTGCAAGTCGCATTCTGTCGCCTGCTGAACGAAATTATTCCGTTACAGAATTGGAAACATTATGTGTTGTTTGGGCTTTCACGAGATTTAGACATTTTCTTTATGGCAGACATACCACCGTTTACACAGATCACAGAGCTATACATTTTTTACTTTCGGCTAAATTCACTCACGACAGATTAAGTAGATGGAAACTTTATTTGCAGGAATTTAATTTTACAATAGTTCACATTACCGGCACACAAAATGTTATAGCAGACGCACTATCTCGTTCTCTCAGCAACAATCAGGAAGACGTCGCAACCAACTTCTGCAAAGCAAATTTCAGCGTCATGTACATTCAGCAAGTTGCATTTGAAAATTTTATTTCATCGTCATTACAGGACATAGCAAAAGAGCAGAATAAAGACAATGTGTGGAAAGAAGATAAACACCTTTGGCAAGATAAGAATAATGTTACGATTAGAAACCACTACACTGTACGCAATGACATTCTGTTTCGCCGCTATCATCCAGACAGCAACAACTGGTTATTATGCATTCCTGACGAACTGGTTAACAAATTGATCTGGTATACTCATTTAAGTTATGCACATTACGGAGCCAGAAAATGTTTTCTTATACTGAGACAGAACTGATATTTTACCAACATGGAGAAACGTATACGACGAGTTTTAGCGTCATGTAAAATTTGCCAGAAAGCTAAGTCAGACACCACTTCACATATTCCTCCATTATATCCCATTGTACCTGTTAAATTAAGACATATGGCCGCAGTAGACATTTTTGGTCCGATTCCCAGAACTAACAGAGGTTTTTGCTACATCTTTGTCGCTGTTGAACTCACTTCAAAATTTGTTACTTTCACTCCGTTACGCAAAGCTACTGCTAAAACTGTTTCGAAAGCATTTGTAAAACATTTTCTATTTCATGTAGGGCATGTGATGAAAGTAATTTCCGACAATGGATCACAATTTCGTTCTGCTATATGGACACGCATGTTACGAGCTAGAAACATTTCTCCGATCTATATATCCAGGTACCATGCTTCTTCGAACCCTTGTGAACGATTAATGAAAGAAATTGGTAAATTGTGTAGAATATACTGCCACAAAAGACATATTGATTGGGACACACACATATTTGCATTCCAAGATGTAATTAATTCTATTCCAAATGAATCCACTATGCTATCTCCGTCTGTTATACTGAAAAACGTTGAACCACCTAACAAAATTAAAGAATTAGTAACATTTCCTACATCTCGTCGACTACGACACTGTGAAATAATTGACATTGCACTGAACAACATCAAACGTACCGCAGAGCGCCGGAGAAGACAGCAAAAACAGGTTTGTACACGCCGCTACTTTCACGTGGGACAGAAGATATTAGTACGTACACACTATTTATCCAGCAGAATAAAAGGTAAGTGCAGTAAATTTGAACTTCTATACGCAGGTCCATGTCGGATTCGCAGCATTCCTCACCCCAATGTAGTACATGTCGAAACTCTGAGAACCAGGCAACCACCATGTCTTTAACATTAAACCCTTTATTGAATGAACATACTTTACGATTTATCACACTTTAATGCCATTTTCTAATTTTTTTATGACCAGTTATGCAATTATATTCACATGAACACTTACTGATGATTATCGCATTTTTTGTTGGCAAGTGCCCGGCAAGGTAAGGTTAGCAGGTCGCTTTTCTTGTGGTTACACATCAGACCGTGCACATTATCTATTTTTTTTATGTATGTACGATTGTTTTCATGTTTTGTTTGTATGCACTATGCAATGGTTAAGATATAGCAAACACCAGTTGACTTTGACATTTTTTGCCCTATGATATCTCAACATCGTGACTGTTTTACTTTTTTTTTTATTTGCTGCAGCATTGTGATATTCTGTGTACATTTTTGCATCTGAACACTGTCAATGTTTTTGACATATTACGTTTCCTGTCATGTTGTGCTGTATGCTTAATTATGTTACCACAAACCAGTCATTATTTAATGAGTATATGATTTAAATGCACGACATTAATCTTTGTTCATCATTTTCAGAAGGAAATAACGAGTAAAGGAAATAAATTAAACAGAAATGGGAATTTCACCTACGGAATAAACGAAAGAAGATGCAAAAACCTTATGAGGAAGAGTAAATGGATCAGAATTAACAAGCATTAACAAGAATATACTACACATATCGTAGAATAGCAGTCTTAACTAATTTTTTCTTTCAGAATACGAAGCGATTGATGCAGGCTGTCAGACAGAACTACACATCTTAGTTTTAGTGATGAAATATGATAGAGATAAGGAATAGTTATGTAATGAGTAATGAAGTGATTTTTTTTTTGCAGATGATAATGAAAGCTGATGAATAATGATGAAGAATATGCTACTATGGATAATGTAGTTTTTCTTTACAGGTGATGATAATAATGGAGTTATGATAATATAAGTAATGAAGTGATGGATAATGAAGTTTTTTCTTTACAGATGAGGATATTGTTGAAGTTATGTATTTATGCTATGTAATTATTTAAGTATGTGTTGCAGTTCGCTTTGACAGCAGGTGTTATATTGCATAGTATAATGATGGAAGGTTTTGGAAAGGACAGCTATGGAACACATTTTTATACACATTTCACTACCTGTTAATTCGAAGTTCACTAATTTTCAGCATAAAATGCATTTCTTCTTTCAGCTTAATAATCCATTTTTTATATATTTTGCAGGAGAAATTATTTATGAAATTAATGTGCTGTAAGCAGTTGTTCATTAAATCTATGTCATCTATGAATGTGATTACATATACTCTACCTGTTTCATAATCTTCCCACAGCTGACTCATGACGAATAACGCTACACATTTTCATTTACACCAACAACCCAGAAGCAAATTTTTCTCTCTTGCTTTCCCCTATAATTACCCAACGCAATGCATTGCTAACAAAAAAAAAATGTATTACCAGTCCCAAATAATGATACCAGTTTAAGAGAGTTCTGAGTAATGCTGATCAGCCATGAATAATATGTAACTGGAAAATGAATACTATTAATTAATACTACTAATTACTGTATAGAGATGACTAATGCTATTCATTATGCTTTGTAACAGGGAAAAAACTAGAAAGAACTACTAACAATGCTTTGTAACTAGGAAAATACTACTAATTACTGTATAGAGATGACCAATGCTTTGTAACTAAAAAGAATGCTACTAATTATGCTTTGTAACTAGAAACTGAATGCTATTCATTATGCTTTGTAACTGGGAAAAGAATGCGATTATTTAAAGCTTTGTAACTAGGAAAAGAATGGTACTAATTATGCTTTGTAACTAGAAAATGAATGCTATTCATTATGCTTTGTAACTGGGAAAAGAATGCGATTATTTAATAATGCTTTGTAATTAGGGAAAGAAGGCTATTGATTATTACTATATTGAAATGACATATTATTAATTAATAATGTTTTGTAACTGGAAAATGAATCCTCCTAATTAGTAATGCTTTGTAACTGAGAAATGATGACTGTATTGGGATGAGCAATGACTGAGTATCAACATTATTATTGACTACCTCCTCTTTTAAAGTAATGACTTCTGATGATTTGTAATTAGAGAATAGGTGCAAATATTCTATGTAAAATAATTAATGAACATTTTTCTGTAATACTACATACATGGTACAGAAATGTTCAATAACTGGGCTATGAATGCCGCAAACTACTAATGTAATTCCTAATGAAGACTAGTATGTGACTTAATGTCCTTCCCCTTCTGACCTTGCTACCCTGAATTACTGCAATATCCATTTGTCCTGGACATCCTCCTGATCATGGAGCACTATATTTGGTTTTTGCACTAATTCTACGTTGATGTGCCTTGTAAGAGCGTGGTGTTGACACGACATGCTGTCCACCACCGTGAGCGATGGAGACGTTATTATGGTCCTACTGTTTGGTGTACCTAATGCACTGCCAAAGTGAAAACATGGAATATTACTACGACATTTCAGTGTCTTGGCTACGCTGATAAATACTTCTGGGAAAAGAACTTCAAATTGTCTCACTTGGTGTTGTACTTCTGTGGAAAGATAAGGACTTTCAGTGCAGCTGCGTGCAACCTAAAGTGCTACAACCATGATGCAATCCTTCCCTTTCCTATCCTAATTCTTGTAACATAATGAAAATCATTTTTTTTTGGTAACATCATTTATATTCATGGCCTATACTTTTTTTCGATTTGCTGAACTGTAGTACATGTGCACTTATGTCACTTATAAACATGATTTTTTGCCATTATGTTTATTTGTTGTGAAAATGCTAAAGAGTTTTTCAGTGCGTGTACACTTATGTCATTTATTTTGTACTCACATTTTGTCATTGTCTAATATGTTTTGTACTTGATGCATGTGCACCATATTTCCTTCATGTTCTATATCTGTATATATGCTGTAATTGTAAAGTTAATTAGTTAAGAAAAAAATTTTTTGCTCAGGGCAAGTCCAAATGACTCACCATCGCTGCCAAATTTTTGCCCCCCCCCCCCCCAGTGGAGGGTTATGAAACACGTATGTATTCAGTAGCAGCGATGGCGAGGCATGACAGAATCTCTGACCAGAGAGTTGTTTTTCGCTGCTAGTCTGTGCTAGTACCGCATGAGAGTTCAGTTCTGTTGCGAGGCAGTTGTTGTACGTAGCGAGTCGCGAGAGCATGTAGTTCGTTCGTGCTAGTAGCGCGCGAGAGACAGTCGGAGTTGTGTGTGAGGAGTCGGTGGGCGTCGACATGGGTCTCTGGTCAAGGTTCGGGACCAGGTATATATTTTAAATAAGGTAATGAAGCAGCATTGCGCACATCTGATAATGTAATGTATGTTAACTGTAATTAATTTGTTCAAGAATTGCCCCAATAATAATTTTGTTCTGAAAACAATCTATTTAAGAAAATATTCATTACAATTGAAACAATATTTCCTTTGCTTTTCCTCCCAGAATCAATTTATCAGGTTGATCTTAACGTTAATTTTGTGGGGACTTAACATTTTTTCACATTTTTATTATCATTGACTTTTATTACTGTGGGAAGACAACATTTGGCTCTAATTGCATTTTCATTCAATTCATATCATTTAATAATAATTACGGGGAGGTTACACTTAGCAAAAATGAATATTCACATTTTAAATATTTTCATTAATTTTTGCGGGGAGGTTACACTTGGCTCTATTCCCATTAACATTTAATTATTGTCTTTTCAAAATTCTCCGGGGAAGTTACAGGTTCAGGAGTGGAATTAAAATACAAGGTGAAAGCATATCAATGATACGATTCGCTGATGACATTGCTATCCTGAGTGAAAGTGAAGAAGAATTAAATGATCTGCTGAACGAAATGAACAGTCTAATGAGTACACGGTATGGTTTGAGAGTATATCGGAGAAAGACGAAGGTAATGAGAAGTAGTAGAAATGAGAACAGCGAGAAACTTAACATCAGGATTGATGGTCACGAAGTCAATGAAGTTATGGAATTCTGCTACCTAGGCAGTAAAATAACCAATGACGGACGGAGCAAGGAGGACATCAAAAGCAGACTCGCTATGGCAAAAAAGGCATTTCTGGCCAAGAGAAGTCTACTAATATCAAATACCGGCCTTAATTTGAGGAAGAAATTTCTGAGGATGTACGTCCGGAGTACAGCATTGTATGGTAGTGAAACATGGACTGTGGGAAAACCGGAAAAGAAGAGAATCGAAGCATTTGAGATGTGGTGCTATAGACGAATGTTGAAAATTAGGTGGACTGATAAGGTAAGGAATGAGGAGAGGAAAGGAATATGTGGGAAACACTGATAAGGAGATGGGACAGGGTGATAGGACATCTGCTAAGACATGAGGGAGTGACATCCATGGTACTAGAGGGAGCTGTAGAGGGCAAAAACTGTAGAGGAAGACAGAGATTGGAATACGTCAAGCAAATAATTGAATACGTAGGTTGCAAGTGCTACTCTGAGATGAAGAGGTTAGCACAGGAAAGGAATTCGTGGCGGGCCGCATCAAACCAGTCAGTAGACTGATGACAAAAAAAAAAAATAAAAAATAATAGTTAGACAGAGATTTTGGAACCAGGTGTTAAGTTGGAAGACATTTCCAGAGGTAGATGCGGAGTCTGGCAACAATTTATTCGTTGTGAACTGCAGATTAAAACCGATGAAACTGCAAAAAGGTAGGAATTTAAGAATATGTGACCTGGATAAACTCAAAGAACCAGAGATTGTAGAGAGCATTAGGGAACGATTGACAAATACACGGGAAATAAATACAGTAGAAGAAGAATGGGTAACTTTGAGAGATGAAATAGTGAATGCAGCAGAGGATGAAGTAGGTAAAAAGACAAGGGCTAGTAGGAATCTTTGGGTAACAGAAGAGATATTGAATTTCACTGATGAAAGGAGAAAACAAAAAAAAAAAAAAAAAAAAAAAATCAGTAAACGTAGCAGGCAAAAAGGAATACATATGTATCAAAAATGAGATCGACAGGAAGTGAAAAATAGCTACGCAAGGATTGCTGGAAGACAAATGTAAGGATGTAGAGGCATATATCACTAGGGGTAAGATAGATACTGCGTACAGGAAAATTAAAGAAACCTTTGCAGAAAAGAGAACCACCTGTACGATTATCAAGAGCTCAGCTGGAAAACCAGTTGTAAGCAAAGAAGGGAAAGCAGAAAGGTGGAAGGAGTATATAGAGGGTCTACACAAGGGCGATGTACTTGAGGGCAATATTATGAAAATAAAAGAGGACGTAGATGAAGATGAAATAGGAAATATGATACTGCGTGTAGAATTTGACAGAGCACTGAAAGACCTAACTCGAAAGAAAGCTCCTGGAATAGACAACATTCCATTAGAACTACTGATAGCCTTGGGAGTGGCAGCCATGACAAAAAAAAAGGGTCAAATGGCTCTGAGCACTATGGGACTTAACATCTGTGGTCATCAGTCCCCTAGAACTTAGAACTACTTAAACCTAACTAACCTAAGGACATCACACACTTCCATGCCCGAGGCAGGATTCGAACCTGCGACCGTAGCAGTCGCGCGGTTCTGGACTGAGCGCCTAGAACCGCTAGACCACCGCGGCCGGCGCCATGACGAAACTCTACCATCTTGTAAACAAGATGTATGAAACACGCGAAATATCCTCAAACTTAAAGAAGAATACAATAATAATTCCAACCTAAAAGAAAGCAGGTGTCGACAGGTGTGAAAATTATCGGACTATCAGTTTAATAAGTCATGGCTGCAAAATACTAACACGATTTCCTTACAGACGAATGAAGATACTCGAAGAAGCTTACCTCGGGGAGTATCAGTTTGGTTTCCGTAGAAATGCTGGAACACGTGAGGCAATGCTGACCCGAGATTTATCCTAGAAGATAGATTAAGAAAAGGCAAACTTCCGTTTCTAGCATTTGTAGACTAAGAGAAAGATTTTGACATTGTTGACTGGAATAATCTCTTTCAAATTCTGAAGGTTGTAGCGGTAAAATACAGTGAGTGAAAGGCAATTATAATTTGTACAGAAACCAGTTATAAGAGTCGAGGTACATGAAAGGGAAGCAGTGGTTGAGAAGGGAGTAAGACTGGGTTGTAGCCTATTTCCGATGTTATTCAATCTGTGTATTGAGCAAGCAGTACAGGAAACAAAAGAAAAATTCCGAGTAGGAATTAAAACCCATGGAGAAGAAATAAAACTTTGAGGTTTGCCTATGACATTGTAATTCTGTCTGAGACAGCAAAGGACCTGGAAAAGTAGCTGAACGGAATGGACAGTGTCTTGAAAGGGGGATATAAGATGAACATCAACAAAAGCAAAAAGGTAATAATGGAATGTAGTGGAATGAAATCAGGTGATGCTGAGGGAATTTGATTGGGAAATGAGACACTTAAGGTAGTAGATGAGTCTTGCTACTTGGGGAGAAAAATAAATGATGATGGTTGAAGTAGAGAGGATATGAAATGTGGGCTTGCAATGGCAAGGAAAGCGTTTGTGATGGAGAGGAACTGTTAACACCGAGCATAGATTTAAGTGTCAGGAAGTCTTTACTGAAAATATTTGTGTTGAGTGTAGCCATGTATGGAGTGAAGCATGGACGATAAATAGTTTAGACAGGAAGAAAATAGAAGCTTTCGGAATGTGATGCTACAGAAGAATGCTGAAGATTAAATGAATAGATCACGTAACTAATGAGGTGGTACTGAATAGAATTGGGGAGAAGAGGACTTTGTGACGCAGTCTGAGTAAAAGAAGGAATCGGTTGGTAGGACACGCTCTGAGGCATCAAGGTATCACCAATTTAGTATTGGAGGGAAGTGTGGAGAGTAATAATCGTAGAGGGAGACCAAGAGTTGAATACACTAATCAGATTCAGAAGGATATAGGTTGCAATAGTCACTCGGAGAGTTGCATGAAACCAGTCTCTTGACAGAAGATCAAAACATAATAAAATTAAAATTGGAGGTTGATAAAGAAAGAAAGTAAATCTAAAAAAAAACTGCTAGCATTCTAGTATGAAAGGAGTTACAGTTGTTTCGATCAGATTGCATTTCATTTATAGGATAAACGGAAATTATCTGGAAGTTCCAGTCTGACTAAGCCTATTACGATATTTTAGGTACTACCACAGAGAAAATGGAAAGCAATTTTCAGTACTGAAGCTGTAGCAGTATACTGCCGCAGCTATAATACTATGTAACAGAACAAAACGTTTTGTTTCTTCAAGTGAATTTTATGTTTTTTTGGACGAATAAGGTCACAATATACTGCAATGAGTAATCCTCGTTTCATATAATCGTTTCTTGCTTTTTGTGCCCAATTAAATGAAATTAATTGATTAAAATTACATTATCTAACACAAACATGTGGTTTGTGGACGTTGCAGAGCTACTCTCGAGGCCTTGTATAAAGGAGGAAACAGATAAATGAAATTTGGTGTACCTAGAATTTGGCAGGAACCAACAGATCATCTCTCCAATTACTATTTCTGTGTTACTGACTTGTCTCATCAGAAGAGAGGCAAGAAAAGCAATTTTTTTGCATATCTAGACTTGCCCAATCCGCATAGTGAGGAGCTTCCCATCCCTCCTCCTGCGGTACTGCAGGACTGTGAAGACAGCAGTAGTGAATTAAAAATCGACCACAGAGTGGGCTTCTCAGAAGCTTCACTACCCTACACAAAATGAGTAAAATGCCTTGATCAGTGATGAAGAAATTCTAACATCGAGACTAAAGCAGTGGAACTTGATGGGAAGGAGTTGCAAGGTATCCAATCAGAGGAAACACCATGAAGGTTTCTTACAACACTTCACTCTGACAATAAAACTATGCTATTATCATAATGTGCTAGGCCTTTTCAAAGAAATAGGTTTTAACTATGATCCAAAGGACCATGTTGCTCGCCTCCATAATGAGAACAAGTATCTCTCAATTCGTCACTCATTCGACTCACTTAAAGGAAGATACTCAAGTGTTCAACACCTCATTCGAGTGATAAAGTATGTTCAACGTCAGTGCATATGATTGGTGATGTGGAAATGATTGCATTTTTGATGGAATTACATGGAGGAAACACAAAGAACCCCTGCTCTAGGATATCAGGGATACGCACATACAATTTGGGACTGTTGAGTGGCCACTGAAAACGGAGTTTGTGGTTGGACAGAAAAATATAAAGCAAGAAAAATTTCTAATGCCTCCCCTCCATATCAAGTTTGCACTCATCAAGCAATGTGTAAAGGTATTAGCTACAACATCAGACGCAATGAAGTACCTCCAAGAATGTGTTTCCCAAACTAACGGAGGCTAAGATGAAGGCTGGAAATTTTTGGGTGGCCAAGTGAAAACATTCATCAGCAAGCTTCTCCCACTTCAAAGAAAGACCTGGAAGAGCTTCCGTGATGTAGTGAATGGTTGCCTAGGGAATCAAAGGGTGGAAAATTACAGGGAAGTGGTAGAGGGTCGTTTGAAGACCTACAAAGCAATGGGGTGCCGAAGTCTCTAAACTGCATGCACTCCACTCGCATGTCAATTTTTTCAAGTCTCTTACGGGAGCATATTCAGAGAAACAGGGCTAAAGGTTTCATTAGGACTTACAATTGTTTGAAAGAAGATATCAGTGACGGTATAGTGAGCGAATGCTTCATATTTACATCTGGGAGCTGATCAGAGAGAGTAATGTAACTTACAAGAAGAAACGTAGGAAGGAAACACATTTTTAAGCACACTGTACATGATATGTAATCATTTTCATACTTTAACCCTTTTGATATATATATGTACTGCATTTACAGTTTTCAAACGTTTTATTTAAGAGTTTCTTTAGTTTCGTTTCATGGGTGCATGTAAACTAGCATTAACTGTTCCAGATAAGCTAAGAACATCGATGCAATTTCCCTAAAAACAATTAATTTCACGCATGCAAAATTGTGTACATAGTGTTTTGACACATACTGCAACAGAAACAACTTAAACAATATCTTGTTATATGGCGTTCTTTAGTCAGAAGCCAACATTCACATTATAGGATCACTGTTTAGAGAGATCATTTGATGCCGAACACTAAGACAGAGTTTCACAAGTTTAGCGACAACAAGGTACGCGTTTTGTTTATCACACGCGTTTTGTGTATCACACGCGTTGTCGCAAATGAATCACCAAGCCAGTTAAGGCTTTTCCGTGACTGTGACCGTCCGACTCAACTTATAACAGCAACAATTGTAGCATATTTTCCACGTACGTAAGATATGGGGAACCTGGTGCTTTGATGTTAGTAGTTATTGAAGCATGTAATCTGGTTGCTGAAGTCAAGACCCTTTTGGTATTACAATGAGTTAAGTCATACGTAGAGTAATACGAAGACATGAATGTGAGAAAAAGCAGTTATTTCGGACTTTGGGATAAGTAGCGTCTGGTTAAAGAAAGTAGTTTAACACATGTTAGTACGTTGTCGAATATTCACCCGCGCCAAGAATGTTAGGTCGAAATAGCTTATTATTTTTAGACAACTAATGTCTTTTACTTTGTTACGTGATCACTTTAAATAATTTAGAAATAATTATCAGGAAGATAGTTGACTAGGACACCGTTAATGAAGTGTATCTCGTGTGAACACTTACATGAGAATATTTTTTGTGGAAATATAAGTTCAACATGTGAATCTTCAGGTTTTCGCGGCGCAAAGACTGCTCCATTAAATTTCGGGAATGCAGCCGCATAAATTCTGCTTCTTCTTCTAATATTTCGGCTGTATATCTTTCAGCCATCTTCAGAGAGAGCCGTACGACTGACGCTCCAGCGCTGGAGCGTCAGTCGTACGGCTCTCTCTGAAGATGGCTGAAAGATATAAAGCCGAAATATTAGAAGAAGAAGCAGCATTTATGCGGCTGCATTCCCGAAATTTAATGGAGCATAAGTTCAACATATTTTCCTCGGATAAATCGGATTTAATTTCCACAGTTAATCTGCAACATATATTATGCTAAATGTATTCCATTATTAATTGGAAAGCAGTTAAATATCATTTAATAACTAGGAATTACTGATATTTAATATTAATTCTGAGTGTTTTAGATATAAATAGTTGAAATTCATTATACGATTGCCCTGCAAATTACCTTGTTCATGAATACGTTTTAAAACCATATCCCCCGTTATTTATGCATCACATTTACAACGAGTTAGAGTAGGACATTAGCGCTCGTCACCAGCAGTCATCGAATGAAATCACTGAGCGAGACACCGAGCGAGGTGGCGCGGTGGTTAGAACACTGGACTCGCATTCGGAAGGACGACGGTTCAATCCCGCGTTCGGCCATCCTGATTTAGGTTTTCCGTGATTTCCCTAATTCGCTCCTGGCCAATGCCGGGATGGTTCCTTTGAAAGGGCGCGGTCGACTTCCTTTCTCGTCTTTCCCTAATCCGATGAGAACGATGACCTCGCTGTCTGGTCTCCTCCCCCAAAAACAACCTAACCAACAACTGAGCGAGACTGGACTAGTGTTTGGGAGGAGAGGGGTTCAGATCGTCGACTGTTCGTTTAGACGTAGGTATTAGGAGGCTTTGCTAAATCGACTGAGGCGTTATTGTTTCTTTGAAAAGTACATACTTCATTTTCTTCTCCATCCTTCACTAATATGATACGTGCGCCGCCACTAATAACGTTGTGTACGATACATTGAACGCCAATCTCCTGTCCTCCTTGTTTCTTCACCAGTAAGTGGAAATACGTGATGAGTACTGCTGGTGTCACTAAGTTAAGAGTTAGAAGGTCTACATCTACATACATGTAACGAGATATAAAAAGTTATGAGATACCTCATAACAGGGTGTCTGACCTCCTCTTGCCCGGTCTAGTGCAGCAACTCGACGTGGCATGGACTCAACAAATCGTTGGGAGTTCCCCCGGAAATACTGAGCCATGCTGCCCTAATGACCGATTAGAGTTTCGAAAGTGTTGCAAGGGCAAGATTTTGTGGACGAACTGATCTCTCGATAATGTCCCACAAATGTTCGATGGGATTCATATCGGGAGATCCATGTGGCCAAATCATTCCCTCGAATTGTCCAGAATGTAAATCATACCAATCGCGAGCAACTGTGGCCCGATGACATGGCACATTGTCACCCACAAAAAATGGCATCGTTGTTTGGGTACATGTCCATAAATGGCCGCAAACCATTTCCAGTCAATGATCCGTTCAGTTCGGCCAGAGGACCCAGACCATTTCATGTAAACACGGCCCATACCATTATGGAGCCCCACCCGCTTGCACAGTGCCTTATTGAAAACTTGGGTCTATGGCTTCGTGGGGTCATGCTGTTAGCAAAGGCACTTGTTCCGGTCGTCTGGTGCCATAGCCCATTAAAGCCGAATTTCGCCGCACTGTCCTAACGGATACGTTCGTCGTACCTCTCACATTGATTTCTGCCATTGTTTCACTCAGTGTTGCTTGTTTGTTGCAGCTGACAACTCTACGCAAACGCCGCTGCTCTCTATCGCTATCAAGGGGAGGCCGCCAATTGTGAAATTCAGATTCGATTCATACTGCGCATAATAACAGCTCATGGCCAGAGGTGTAATGTGGCAAAGCACCAAGATGCACTTCTCAGCCGTTGTCGAGAAAATAGACAGTTAAAAGAAACCGATGCGGTGAAATACTCTCTACAATTAATACCTGCCAACGACGTCGTGGCGCTGCGGTAAGCGCTCGGGTTCGTAATCCGAAGGTCGCCGGATCGAATCTCGCGCCATCCAATTTTTTTTTATTATTTGTTTTTTGTAATACAAATGTATACACACACACACACACACACACACACACACACACACACACACACAAAGGCTGTCCTTGTAACCCGACACGACATGAACAAGGTGACGCATCGTATACGGCACAATATTCAATCACGATGTCTGGACGAGTCTTGCCACTTGTTTTCGTATGCCTCCAAGGGTCCACAGGTACGTTTGGACCCAGAGTACAGAAGACAGTCGACGAGTACGCCAAGAAGTATACCAACGTTGTTATTACATCCTCCAAATCCGGTAAACTTACAACGGGTTTGTTCATGGCCTTCTTGCGTAATGCTTTGCAACCATACGTACAAAAGAAAGAATTTCTCCTTCTGATCGACTCTTGGGGTGGGCAAACTAACCCGGCATTGTACGATGAGATGTTCCAGGACGATAAGAAGTTACCAACGTGCACTATAAAAGTCATTCCTCCAAAGTGCACTCCTCTCGTCCAAACGTGTGACGCGTATTTTTACCGGCAGGTAAAAAATTTGATCAAGCGCCTTCAAAATTGAGCTTTTTTAATCGAGCGAAACCGGGACATAAACTCCAGAGACGATTGTATAAAAAACCAATCCATCGTCCACCACCAATTGTCTTATCCGATTTTTGCCGATATGATACGATACGCGTGGTATGCATTAAACCTGACGAACGATGGAACAATTTTTCAGAATGTCAATCAGGTGTGTTTCCCAACAGATAATTTAAAAAACAATTGTTCTTGTAAAAACGCATCGTTTATCAGATGTGCTCGATGTCGTGCTGTTTTCTGCTTTCCATGTTTCTATGATGACTATCACTCTGGTTCGTGCAATACTCCAGCTACTTCTGGTCACTAATTGTTAATTATGTGCGAGTGTATACCGAACTTTTCAATAAATTGTATCCACTTGAATATTATTTGTGATATTGTGTTTTATTTCAAGTATTATTTTTCCACGACAAACGACTTTCAACAGCTTATTACATGCATAATTGTTGCAACTGATTGCCGGGAATTGTGTGTGTGTGTGTGTACACATTTGAATTACAAAAAAAATAATATAAAAAATTTGCATGCCGCGAGATTCGATCCGGCGACCTTCGGATTTCAAATCCGAGCGCTTACCGCTGCGCCACGATGCTGTAGGAAATTATTAATCGTAGAGAGTATTTCACGGCGACGGTTTCTTTTATCTTTTAACTGTCTATTATCTCGACAACGGCTGAGAAGTGCATCTTGGTGCTTTGCCACATTACACCTCTGGCCATGAGCTGTTATTATGCGCAGTATGAATCGAATCTGAATTTCACAATTGGCGGCCTCCCCTTGTAAGTGAAGGCCGTCGGCCACGGTGAGGTCTGTGGTGAGAGGTAATGCTTGAAATCTGGTACTCTTGGCACACTGTTGACACTGTGGATCTCGGGGTGTTGAATTTCCTAATGATATCCGATATGGAATGTCCCATGCGTCCAGCACCAACTGTCATCCCGCGTTCAAAATGTGTTAATTCACATCATGCGGCCATAACCACGTCGGTACGCGATACTACTAACATCCGTACATGTGCATGTGTGCATATCTCAGTGTACTCAGTAAGCCACTGCGCAGTGCATTGCGGAGGGTACTTCGTACCAACGTTATCGATTTTCGCCCCATTTTATTCACGTACTGAGAGAGGGAGATATCAGTGTCTGTAAGCCTCTGTACGTGCCCTGATCTTTCACATCTTGTTACGAACCCTGTCTGACACACGCGAAGGTGACAACATGATGATCGGACTGGAGAGGCGGTCAAACAGCGCATCAAGCTTGCTTCTTACTCGTGACTTTACTACTCTGGAGTAGAATAGCAAGAAACCCGTGGCCCCACTACAAAAGTCATGAGCGTGACGACTCTAACATGCTTGTATCGAAAGAGAAATCGGCGAAGTGCGATAGTGAATCACTGCACGTATGATAAGCATGCTTTTAATGAATACGTTATTTAATCATTATAATATTTTGATATTTGAATTTTTCTCCGTTGCACGAATTTATTAGTTTGTTTTCTTTGGGTATATCCTGCCCCCAGCAAATGTTGCCACTGTGTACAAAGTACTGGCCTCATTTACACTCAAGCTGCCATCAGTGCGAGGTCCATAGTTGATTTTTAAGGTACATGAGAAGATAGCGAATTTCTCTAAAATGTGCTGAACCAGGATATTCACTACAAGTACACTACTGAACATTAAAATTGCTACACCACGAAGATGACTTGCTAGAGACGCGAAATTTAACCGACACGAAGAAGATGCTGTCATATGCTAATGATTAGATTTTCAGAATATTCACACAAGGTTGGCGCCGGTGGCGACACCTACAACGTGCTGACATGAGGAAAGATTCCAACCGATTTCTCATACAAAAACAGCATTTGACCGGTGTTGGTTGGTGAAACGTTGTTGTGATGCCTCGTGTAAGGAGGAAAAATGCGTACCATCACGTTTCCGACTTTGATAAAGGTGGGATTGTAGTCTATCGCGATTGCGGTTTATCGTATCGCGACAGTGCTGCTCCCGTTGGTCGATATCCAATCACTGTTAGCAGAATATGGAATCGGTGGGTTCAGGAGGGTAATTCGGATCGCCGTGCTGGATCCCAACGGCCTCGTATCACTAGCAGTCGAGATGACAGGCATCTTATCCCCATGGCTCTAACGGATCGTGCAGCCACGTCTCGTTCCCTGAGTCAACAGATGGGGACGTTTGCAACACAACAGCCATCTACACGAACAGTTCGACGACGTTTGCAGCAGCATGGACTATCAGCTCGGAGACCATTGCTGCGGTTACCCTTGACGCTGCATAACAGACAGGAGCGCCTGTGATGGTGTACTCAAAGACGAACTTGGGTGCACGAATGGCAAAACGTCATTCTTTCGGATGAATCCTGCTTCTGTTTACAGCATCATGATGGCCGCATCCGTGTTTGGCGACATCGGGGTGAACGCACATTGGGAGCGTGCATTCGTCATCGCCATACTGGCGTACCACCCGGCGTGATGGTATACGGTGCCATTGGTTACACATATCGGTCACCTCTTGTTCGCATTGAAGGCACTTTGAACAATGGACGTTACATTTCAGGTGTGTTGCTACCCGTGGGTCTACCCTCCATTCGATCCCTGCGAAACCCTACATTCCAGCAGGATAATGCTCGACCGCATGTTGCAGGTCCTGTACGGGCCTTTCTGGATACAGAAAATATTCGACTGCCGCCCTGGCTAGCACATTCTCCAGATCTCTCACGAATTCAAAACGTCTGGTCAATGGTGGCCGAGCAACTGGCTCGTCACAGTTCGCCAGTCACTACTCTTGATGAACTGTGGTTTCGTGTTGAAGCTGCATGGGCAGCTGTAGCTGTACATACCATCCAAGCTCTATTTGACTCGCACAGGCGTATCAAGGCCGTTAGTACGGCCAGAGGTGGTTCTACTGGGTACCGATTTCTCAGGATCTATGCACCCAAATTGCGTGAAAATGTAATCACATGTCAGTTCTAGTATAATATTTTTGTCCAATGAATACCCGTTTGTCGTCTGCATTTCTTCTTGGTGTAGCAATTTTAATGGCCAGTAGTGTAGTTGTCCCTCTTCTGTGGCTAGTGAATGTAAATAATTAAAAATGTGATCCACAAGACTCCCAAAAACATGAGTCACACAAATCTAAAGAAATTAATACTTAGGGGTTATAATTACGAATAACTTGAATTGGAACAATCATGTAGATAGTGTTACGCGGAAAGAAAACCAAAAACTGAGATTTATTGTATGAAAACATAAAATGCAACGGGTCTTCCAAAGAGACTGCTTGCACTAAGCTTGCCCACCATCTTCTGGAGTATTGCTGTGTAGTGTAGAATTTGCATCAGACGGAAGAGACGAAGGACATCGAAAAAGTTCAAATAAGCTCAGTAAGAGAGTGTCACTGATATGATACGCAGATTGGGATGACATTCATGAAAACATTGACGTTTTTCGTTGCGGCAGGATCTCATGAAATATCAGTCACTAACATTCTCATCAGATTTTGAAAGTATTTAGCTGGCACCCATCTATATAGGGAGAAATGATTAATCATAACAAAATAAGAGAAATAGGAGCTAGTACGGAAATGTTTAAGTGTTGCTTTTTCCCACGCAGTATTCGAGAGTGGAACGATAGAGAAGTAGCTTGAAGGTAGTTCCAAGAACCCTCTGCCAGGCAATTAACTGTGAATTGCACTGTAATAATACAGATATATTTGTAGATAGGTCTTTATCAGGTACTGTTGGCTGAAGTACACTATGTAATCAAAAGTATCCGGAGACCCCAAAAAACATACATTTTTCATACTAAGTGAATTGTGCTGTCACCTACTGCCAGGTAGTCCATATCAGCGACCTCAGTAGTCATTAGACACCGTGACAGAAAAGAATGGGGCGCTCCGCGGAACTCACGGACTTCGTACGTGGTCAAGTGATTGGGTGTCACTTCTGTCATACGTCTGTATGCGATATTTCCACACTTCTAAACATCCCTAGGTCCACTGTTTCCGATGTGATTTTGAAGTGGAAACGTGAACGGACACGTACACCGCAAAACGTACAGGTCGACCTCGTCTGTTGACTGACAGAGACCGTCGACAGTTGAAGTGGGTCGTAATATGTAATACGCAGACATCTATCCAGACCATTACACAGGAATTCCAAACCGCATCAGGATCCACTTCAAGTGCTAAGCCAGTCAGGTGGGAGGTGGGAAAACTTGGATTTCATGGTCGAGCGGCTGCTCGTAAGCCACACATCACGCCGGTAAATGCCAAACGACGCATGACTTGGTGTAAGGAGCGTAAACATTGGACGATTGAACAGTGGAAAAACGTTGTGTGGAGTGACGAATCACGCTACACAATGTGGCGATCCGATATGGCAGGATGTGGGTATCACGAATGCCCGGTGAACGTCATATGTCAGCGTGTGTGGTGCCAACAGTAGAATTCGGAGGCGGTGGTGTTAAGGTGTGGTCGTATTTTTCACGGCGAGGGCTTCCCCCCCTTGCTGTTTTGCGTGGTACTATTACAGCACAGGCTACACTGATGATTTAAGCAACTTCTTGCCTCCCACTGTTAAAGAGCAATTCGGGGATGGCGATCGCATTTTTCAACACGATCGAGCATCTGTTCATAATGCACAGTTTGTGGCGGAATGGTTACACGACAATAACATCCCTGTAATGGAATGGCTTGCACGGAGTCCTGACCTGAATCCTACAGAACACCTTTGGGTTGTTTTGGAACGCCGACTTCGTGCACAGGCCTCACCGACCGACGTCGATACTTCTCCTCAGTGCAGCACTCCGTGGATAATGGACTGCCACTCCCCAAGAACCTTCCAGTACGTCTCTGAACGTATACCTGCGAGAGTGGAAGCTGTCATCAAGGCTAAGGGTGGACCAGCAACATACTGAATTCCAGTGTTACCGAAGGAATGCGCCACGAACCTTGTAAGTCATTTTCAGCCAGGTGTCCGGATACTTTTGATCACATAGCGTGGGTTGCTACTGTATGCGACTCAGATATTCATGCAAGGTGTCTGTTGACAGATTTCAAAAGTAATGCCAGTTATCGTTGGTTAAAATAATGAAGCCACTGTTGCCATCAAGTTGTGTGCTCAGATCGATAGATGATTTACAAATCCGCAAGCGGAATAATCCACACACGTAATTAATGTATTTTTCATAATAAATGAACAATACATGTTACTTTCCTAACATGTAATTGGTTTGTGTTGCTCGGAGACTCATGTCATGAAACGCCGCGTATCAGTCTCCTGGGGCGTCATTCTCGAGAACACAAAAACTCACGAAGTAATTCGGGCTATTCGTAATTCTTCCCATGTTTCACGTATTATTGTCAGACAATTTGCCTTAGTGCTATTGACTGTCTTGCTGAGAGACCCGTTACACTTAGGAAAATCTTGTCTGACGTCTTTGATAACAAATAATAAGTAACGAAGTTACGAGTTTTGGCACGCATTCAGCACCCCGTCAGGCAATCATAACGCAGTATCGCTCCGCCGGTACCACGTCAGTTAAATAACAGATCCCAACGAACTATGGTTCCACGAACAAAACGACACGTTTAGGTTTTCATGGTCGCATAAACCAACCAACAATTTTTAATGACGTACATAAGATGCTTTGATTAACATTAAACTAAGCATGGCTGCAAGAGCCAGAGGTGTCACATCTGTGATCCATTTATAGGAAATTATCAGTTTATCAGAATGGTGGAAAGTTTATTTCAACAAGGCTACGACCGAACTCTTCCAAAGTATTGATATCGCTGCTATGTTTAACTATCGCAATATTCCTTTAACTGTACCAGAGAAGTATTCCCACTGCTTGTTTTTCCCAGCAGACGGCAACACTAGCGGTTTGACTACCACTCGAATCGCACGTCCCAGTGTGATTTCCCGCTCGTAAGAGCGCGTCCTTTTCCCTGCGCGGTGATTCTCTGCCCTGCTGGCCACACGGGCCCACTCTGGCCGCCGATTCGTCTCCATTCACATTCTGGCGCCGGCCGACGGCCGATGGCTGCTGGCTGGGGAGCTATCTGGCGGGCAATTGGCGGCTTGGCACGCCTCCACACCAGGGATAGTTCGCGGAACACTGCGTCGCCAATCCTCTCAGAGGTATTTCTCTCATTTTCTGTGGGGATATTCAGTGTCAATAAATACTTACAGAATCATATCCATGCTGCCGGTTTTTGATATTATCTGGCTTTAGATTGCTCTACAATTTTCAGTGATTTGTGTTGACCTTTCCATCTCCAAGTGATCTTAACAGCAAGCATTGTTTACAGTCGGTTCAACATATTGTGGTCTTAAATTCTTCCTCTGCACTGCTCATTCCTGCATAAAGTTTACTACATCTGAGAATTATTTCAGAATCGTGAAGTGCTACTGATGAAATAATTGTTTATTAACTACTACACTCACTCTCATAAATTGAGGATAATGCTGATACATGGTGAAACAACGCTCTGGTGGGTGGTTTGCGGGTTTAAATCACCTTGTGGTATGGCCGTGCGGTGCATATGACCTATAGTCGTCGCACGGTGACGCTGGCAGCAGTCCACATACGCAGAGGTGTGGTGGTGCATGTCAGAGTATGGTGCAGCGAGTAAGTGTGCAGATGTTTTCAGACGTGCTATGGTGACTGGGTGTTGAAATTGGCTCAAAAACACATATTGATGACGTTATGAGGGGTAGAATACTAGGGCGACTAGAGACTGGCCAAACACAACAGGTCGTAGCACGGGCCCTCCGTGTGCCACAAAGTGTGATCTCGAGATTATGGCAACGATTCCAGCAGATAGGAAATGTGTCCAGGCGCTACAGTACGGGACGTCCACAGTGTACAGCACCACAAGAAGACCGACGTCTCATTATCAGTGCCCGCAGACGGCCAAGGAGTACTGCAAGTAGCCTTGCTCGAGACCTTACCGCAGCCACTGGAACAGTTGTCGCCAGAGTCACAGTCTACAGACGACTGAACAGACATGGTTTATTCACTCGGACACCTGCAAGGTGCATTCCACTGACACCTGGTCACAGGGAAGACCGTAAAGCCTGGTGTCAAGAACACAGTACGTGGTCATTGGAACAGTGGTCCCAGGTTATGTTCACCGACGAGTCCAGGTACAGTCGCAACCGTGATTCTCGCAGGGTTTTCACCTGGCGTGAACCAGGAACCAGATACCAACCCCTTCATTTGCTTGAAAGGGACCTGTATGGAGGTCGTGGTTTGATGGTGTAGGGTGGGGTTATGATTGGTGCACGAACTCCACTGCATGTCTTTGACAGAGGAACTGTAACAGGTCAGGCGTATCGGGACGTCATTTTGCACCAGTATGTCCGCCTTTTGAGGGGTGCAGTGGGTCCCACCTTCGTCCTGGTGGATGATAACGCACGGCCCCGCCGAGCTGCCATCGTGGAGGAGTACCTTGAACCAGAAGATATCAGGCGAATGGAATGGCCACCTGTTCTCCACACCTAAACCCCACCGAACACGTCTGGAATACTCTCGGTCGACGTATCGCTGCACGCCTTCAAACCCCTTGGACGCTTCAGGAGCTCCGACTGTCACTGGTGCAAGAGTGTGAGGCTATACCCCAGCAGCTGCTAGACCACCTGATCGAGAGTATGCCAATCCGTTGAGCGACTTGTGTACGTGTACATGGTGATCATATCCCATATTGATGTCGGAGTACACGCGCGAGAAAGAGTGGTGTTTTGTAGCACATGTGTTTCGGGATGGTTTTCTCAACTTATCACCAATACCGTGGACTTACAGATCAGTGTCATGTGTGTTCCCTATGTGCCTATGCTATTAGCGCCGGTTTTGTGTAGTGCCACGTTGTGTGGCACCACGTTCTGCAATTATCCTTAATTTATGAGCATGAGTGTAGTTTGGTAATGATGGAAACTGAAGAAATGAATTATAATTTGTGCCATGGCTGGGACTCGAACCCAGGTCTTCTTGCTTAGTAGGCAGAAATGCCTAGTAAGCAAGAAACCCGTGTTCGAGTCACGACGGTGGCACTAAATTTAGTCTATTTCTTCAGCTTCCATCATTATCTTACATAAAATGTCTCGGGGAAAATTTAATTATATCACTAGTTTGCATTGTCTGATCGTCTTCAGGTATCAAAAAAAATTATTTATAACAACCTATAAGACAAAGTTCTTGCTGTGGCGTCAAATAACATACAGTACGTTTAAGTACTACACAGGGTGTCCAGCGAAGGAGTCTCTGATTAAAAAATTAAATATCTTGAAAACTAAGATGAGGAGCCGAGTGCAACAAATGAAATGTTTACTGTGAAGGCTGTAAAAATTTTGTACAGAAGTTTCTAAACAGTTGCTGACAGATGGCGCTGTAATCACAATACGTGGTGCCTATAAATAATGCGCCATAGCTCAGAGAGTTCAGTTTCATCTTTGAAATTCGAAAAGTTAGCGTACCCTAGGAAGAGGTTGAATCATATATCCCTTTGACCTGGTGCCGGAACATCTTAGGTTAGAGGACAGTCCTACGGCAACAAGGTGCACTATTCAAACACGATTTAATGTTCTAAAAGGAGGCATGCGGAAAGCAATCACTAGCTCTTCAAACTATTTGCTAGCTCTTCGCCAACTTCCAACGGACATGCAGCGTGACTGATGATCTAGCGCGGAATGTCGGCCTCAGGCAAACTGTAGTTATCCCTGAAAGTGTCGCCATTGTTTCTGGAATTATTCAGCAAAATCAAAGCGTTTCAGCAAGCAGAAAATAATGAGACAGAGCTTAGAAATTGCAATTAAATATCCAAATCCCCGAGGTCATCCCTGAACGAGCTGTGCAACAGCGGGCTGACTTCGCGAAACATTGTTAATGAAGGATTTCATGTTGCCTGCATCTGATTAACAGATAAAGCACACTTACATGTGAATGGAGTAGTGAGTAAACAAAACTGGCACTTTCTGGGTCGCCGAAAATCTCCATTTGTGTGAAACGAAACCACTGCATTCTTCTAAAGTTATTGTTTTAGCTGCCGGGCGCAGCAGAGGAATTGTTAGAGTTCTTTCCATGTGAGAAACGATTAGTAGTAAATGTAGTTCGTACAAGATGGCGCCAGACGACACCGCAACGAAAAGGTGTTCTGCTTTCCCTATGAATGCTTCTGGAACAGACACATTGCGTTGGATTATTGCAAATTTACTGGGGCAGGTATGGTTCACTCCATCTGACTCCTTGAGACTATTTTTTGTAGACCACAATCAAAGTCGCTGTCTACCCGAATAATCCTACCCCTCTGGTCGAGCTTGAGTTGGCGATCTGCGTGGTATCTGGGTCCATGTGCGTTGAGACACTATAGCCTGTGATGGCGGGTTTCCTTTGTCATTTGCTCCCCTCCATTATGCTAATGGTCGACATTTCGAGCAGATTGGGATGTGATTGCAAAGACTGTATGGAGAAGACGAGTTTAATTATGCGCGATGATACTGTACGAGCGGGACAGCGAACAGCGTTATATGTTAGCAGCTTATCGAACTATTTCGAAACTTCTGTATTACGTTCACATGAAATACAGTAAACACACCTTTTGTTGCACTCGTCTATCGATCTCAGTTCTCGAGATATTTAATTTGAAAATTACGAACTCTTCGCCAGACACCAGTTGCAGCGGTGAGTTGATGACACTGAAACAAGCAAATATTCCGAATAAATGTCAGGCGGAATATCAATGGCTCCAGGGATACGCTCTCCTGGAGAGCGAGTGTTAATCATAGAGAGCGACATCGATAATACACTCCTGGAAATGGAAAAAAGAACACATTGACACCGGTGTGTCAGACCCACCATACTTGCTCCGGACACTGCGAGAGGGCTGTACAAGCAATGATCACACGCACGGCACAGCGGACACACCAGGAACCGCGGTGTTGGCCGTCGAATGGCGCTAGCTGCGCAGCATTTGTGCACCGCCGCCGTCAGTGTCAGCCAGTTTGCCGTGGCAGTCTTTAACACTGGTAGCATGCCGCGACAGCGTGGACGTGAACCGTATGTGCAGTTGACGGACTTTGAGCGAGGGCGTATAGTGGGCATGCGGGAGGCCGGGTGGACGTACCGCCGAATTGCTCAACACGTGGGGGGTGAGGTCTCCACAGTACATCGTGCCCGTCGACCTGGGACCGGACCGCAGCGACGCACGGATGCACGCCAAGACCGTAGGATCCTACGCAGTGCCGTAGGGGACCGCACCGCCACTTCCCAGCAAATTAGGGACACTGTTGCTCCTGGGGTATCGGCGAGGACCATTCGCAACCGTCTCCATGAAGCTGGGCTACGGTCCCGCACACCGTTAGGCCGTCTTCCGCTCACGCCCCAACATCGTGCAGCCCGCCTCCAGTGGGGTCGCGACAGGCGTGAATGGAGGGACGAATGGAGACGTGTCGTCTTCAGCGATGAGAGTCGCTTCTGCCTTGGTGCCAATGATGGTCGTATGCGTGTTTGGCGCCGTGCAGGTGAGCGCCACAATCAGGACTGCATACGACCGAGGCACACAGGGCCAACACCCGGCATCATGGTGTGGGGAGCGATCTCCTACACTGGCCGTACACCACTGGTGATCGTCGAGGGGACACTGAATAGTGCACGGTACATCCAAACCGTCATCGAACCCATCGTTCTACCATTCCTAGACCGGCCAGGGAACTTGCTGTTCCAACAGGACAATGCACGTCCGCATGTATCCCGTGCCACCCAACGTGCTCTAGAAGGTGTAAGTCAACTACCCTGGCCAGCAAGATCTCCGGATCTGTCCCCCATTGAGCATGTTTGGGACTGGATGAAGCGTCGTCTCACGCGGTCTGCACGTCCAGCACGAACGCTGGTCCAACTGAGGCGCCAGGTGGAAATGGCATGGCAAGCCGTTCCACAGGACTACATCCAGCATCTCTACGATCGTCTCCATGGGAGAATAGCAGCCTGCATTGCTGCGAAAGGTGGATATACACTGTACTAGTGCCGACATTGTGCATGCTCTGTTGCCTGTGTCTATGTGCCTGTGGTTCTGTCAGTGTGATCATGTGATGTATCTGACCCCAGGAATGTGTCAATAAAGTTTCCCCTTCCTGGGACAATGAATTCACGGTGTTCTTATTTCAATTTCCAGGAGTGTAGTACTATAGGACAACTCTCTATATACATAAATGATCTGTCCAACAGGATGATTAACAGTTAGCGACCGTGTCCTGATGATGCTGTTTTGTTTGGAAACCGTCGTATTTAAGTGACTGTAATAGCATACAGGTTGAGTTAGACAGAATGTCTATTTTGTGTGGCGAATGATAGTTTGCTCTGAATGTAGAAAAATGTAAGCTAGTACAGATAGGAGAAACAATCCTGTAATGCACCAAAACAGCATCTGTGGTGTGCGGCTGGACAGTCAGGATCGTTAGATATTGACGCGTAACGTTGCAAAGCGATATGAAATGGAAATACCACATGCGCTCGGTTTGAGGGAAGATGAATCGTCGAGTACTAGTTATTGCAATAATGCTAGGCAAGTGAAGCTCGTCTGCTAAGGAGACCACGTCGAGAATATTTGGACGACGCATTTTTGGGAACTCCTCGGATGTTTCTGATTCCCGAATGGGCATGCTGCTAGATTTGTTACTGGTAGTTCCATGAACTCAAATGGGAAACTCATGAAGAAAGAAGACGCTCTTGACGGAACGCTAATAGAAAGCTGAGAGAATCGCCACTTGAGATAGATTGCTGAATGATATTGCCACATTTCGCGTAACGATCGTGAAAAGAATGTAAGAGAAATGAAGGCTTGTATGAAAGCACATATACACTCGGTTTCCCACGCTGCATTTGTGAATGCAGTGAGAAAGGAAATAAGCAGCAGCGGTAATAGATACCCTCCGCCATGCACCGTGCGGTGGCTTGCGGAGTACGTAAGGAAATGTAGAATTCGAGTGCGATGTCTTCAGCTCTGCATCACCTCGCAAAGTGAAGAGAGAGAGAGAGAGAGAGAGAGAGAGAATGAAAGAGGGCGGGTGGGGGTGGGAGGGGGGGGGGGGGGAGAAACAGAGATAGAGAGGGTTGTATTGGAGTTGAAGTGGCCCGTAAATACAATCAGACATTTACAAAAAAGTAATACATTAATAATTTTTTTTACCATGTGTACACTTAAGGGGAGACGGAAGGCAATATTTATCCCATTTCCGCCAATGATATTTTACCCTCTGAATAGGTACACTTTTCAAAAAGATTATAAGTGATAACACAATGAATTTTTTACTGCATATATATATAAAACATATATGTCTCAATTTACAACTAAAATGAACATAATACTTCTTATGGTTTTGAAGAAAAGAATTTATTCTTTCACTAGTAAAATTTAACTTTTTTTTGTTCATCAATTTTTATAAAACAGTTTCTGATTGTTTGGTGGTTCTCAATTTACTTGTAATAATGTATTACCATGTGTAGTACAAATTGACCAAATTTCATGTTTCTAACCCCATTAATTTGTTAAATAAAGGTACCTGAAAGTAAAAAAAAAGTGGTCTTGTGGAAAATCCATTTAAAATTTAATATTGCAATTCTAGTATAGTTGTTGATGAGAATTACTTACCACTAATATTTTCCTGCATTATACTGAGCATCATCTGAATCATAATGATCTTTTCTTCTCTTGGTCCCTCTTCTCTTCTGTCTGGCTTCTTTTGTCCATTTTAAATTAGCAATGTCTGCTTTGCGGATTCATTCTTTATCTATTTGCACAGAGGATTTTGCAACATGACCACTAGATTTTATGACCAATAATTCCAAAATATCCAGTTTTCTAATTACACCATCACTGAAGCATAAAATGGCATCACGAACACCAAATCTGAGGGTTGTAAGCTGAACAAATACAGTTTTCGGTAACCGATTCCAAATGACAGAATTCACGCTTTCATTTAAATTTTGGGTTTCCCGATGAAGACATTTCTTCAACAAGGTATCATTACAAAGGTCTCTAAATATGTGCTTAATTTCATTCATTACTGATGCAGGTAAAGAATGTTTGTGGTCATATCTGGCACTTCTCCTGTACGTGCAGCAAGTCTCAGGATCATTTGGGCAAAGACCGTGCACTGGATTTTCATTTGTCGAAAGCTTAAGGAAAAATTTAGCCCGTACAGTTTTTTTCATGTTTTCTAAATTCCCTACATTTCTTCTTATCGCCAAGCCATAATAATTCTGTAATCTATTTCAACATTTGTTCAAAATGGTTCAAATGGCTCTGAGCACTATGGGACTCAACATCTTAGCTCATAAGTCCCCTAGAACTTAGAACTACTTAAACCTAACTAACCTAAGGACATCACACACACCCATGCCCGAGGCAGGATTCGAACCTGCGACCGTAGCAGTCCCGCGGTTCCGGACTGCAGCGCCAGAACCGCACGGCCACCGCGGCCGGCTCAACATTTGTCAGGCGACCTTTATCACCTATCTTCTTACCATCTTCCAATACTATTTTTGACTTCTCTTTCAATAGTCTTCTCAACCTGGACCCCATTCCCTTCTGAACACGCCCAATGCACGCTAATTTAGAAATTGTGATATTACGACCATAGGACTGTCCTGTACGTAGTCGGTCATAAGCCTTGCTGTCATCGTCCCCAGATTGCACAGAGCGTCAGGAAAACCATCATATCTCACGAAAAAATTGTCGTATTTATACAAAAGAAAAACTGTTTCACGCAGGCAAGGCCTGAATTTTTGAAGCCCACTTGCCTTCTGTCTCCCCTTAATAACTGAGTTATACACAGTTTGAATGTTCTAAATCCTTCTCTGGTACTGAGTTATATACAAATGAGGAAAATGTTCTTGACTGGAACAAATAATTTGTAATGCTGACACACACACACACACACACACACACACACACACACTGATCAGCCAGAACGTTATTACAACCTACCTAACACCCGGTGTGACCACCTTTGGCTCGGATACCAGAGGCAATGCGTCATGCTATGGAAACAATGAGGCCTTGGTACTTCGCTGGAGGGATTTGGCACCACATCTGTACACACAATTCGCATAAATCCTGTAAATTCTGCGGAGGGGTGTTCAATCACATCACGGATGTGTTCGTTTGGGTGTAGTTCTGGCGAATTGCGGGGCCAGTACATCAACTGGAACTCGCCATTGTGTCCCTCGAAGCACTCCATCACACTCCTAGCCTTGTGACATGGCACATTATCTTGTTGAAAAATGCCTCTGCCATCGGAAAAAATGATCATCTGCAACCTGTGTGTAATACTCCGTGACCGTCATTGTGTCTTGCATGAACGTCAATGGACCCGTGGATGGATGCTAAGCTGAATGTCCCCCAGAGCAAAATGGAGTCGCCGCCAGCTTGTCTTCGCCCGCAGTACAGGTGTAAAGGAGCTGTTCCCTTGGAAGACGACGGATTCGCGCCCTCCCATCGGCATGATGAAGTAGGTATCGGGATTCATTGGACCATGCAATGTCCAGTGCAGATGGTTACGTGCCCATTTCAGTCGCACTTGCTGACGTCGTGGTGTTAACATTGGCAAGACACAATCAATACCTTCACTGCGCGATAACAACGGTGAAGTCACTGACGTCATTGCCACTAAAGCAGAGTTATTAAGCACGGTTTTCCGAAACTCCTTCACCAAAGAAGACGAAGTAAATATTGCTGAATTCCAATCAAGAACAACTGCCAAGATGGGAAACAAAGAAGTAGATATCCTCGGTGTAACAAAGCACCTTAAATCACTGAATAAAGGCAAGGCCTCCGGTCCAGATTGTACGGCAGTCAGGTTCCTCTCAGAGTATGCTGATAAAATAGCTCCATATTTAGCAATTATATACAACCACTCGCTCACAGAAAGATACGTACCTAAAGACTGGAAAATTGCTCAAGTCACACGAATGCCCAAGAAGGGAATTAGGAGTAATCCGCTGAATTACAGGCCTATATCACTAACGTCGATTTGCAGTATGGTTTTAGAACATATTCTGTATTCGAACATTATGAAGTACCCCGAAGAAAACGATTTATTGACATATAGTCAGCACGGAACGAGAAAACATCGTTCCTGTGAAACACAACTAGCTCTTTATTCACATAAAGTGCTGAGTGCTATTGACAAGGGATTTCAGATCGATTCCGTATTTATGGACTTCCGGAAGGCTTTTGATACCGTTCCTCACAAGCGTCTTCTAATCAAACTGCGTGCCTACGTAGTATCGCCTCAGTTGTGTGAATGGATTCGTGATTTCCTGTCAGAAAGGTCACAGTTCGTAGTTCATCGAGTAAAACAGAAATAATATCCGGCGTTCCCCAAAGAAGTGTTATAGGCCCTCTATTGTTCCTGATATATGTTAACGACATAGGAGACCATTTGATTAGCGTCTTAGATTGTTCGCAGATGATGCTGTCATTTTCCGTCTTGTAAAGTCATCAGATGATCAAAAGACTTGCAAAATGATTTGGATAAGATATCTGTATGGCGCGAAAAGTGGCAATTGACCGTGAATAAAGAAAAGTGCAAAGTTGTTCACATGAGTACTAAAAGAAATCAGCTAAATTTCGATTACGCGACAAGTCACACAAATCTGAGGGCTGTAAATTCAGCTAAATACTTAGGGATTACAATTACAAATAACCTAAATTGGAACGATCACATAGATAATATTGTGAGTAGAGCAAACGAAAGCCTGCGATTCATTGGCACAACAGTTAGGAGTTGCAACAGGTCTACCAAAGGGACTGCTTACACTGTGCTTGTGCACCCTATTCTGGAGTACTGCTGTGCGGTTTGGGATCCGCATCAGGTGAGACTGATGGATGACTGGCCGCGGTGGCCGAGCGGTTCTAGGCGCATAAGTCCGGAACCGCGCTGCTGCTACGGTCGAAGGTTCTAATCCTGCCTCGGGCATGGATGTGTGTGATGTCCTTAGGTTGGTTAGGTTTAAGTAGTTCTAAGTTCTAGGTGACTGATGACCTCAGATGTTAAGTCCCATAGTGCTCAGAGCCATTTGAACCATTTTGAACTGACAGATGACACCGAAAAAGTACAAAGAAGGGCAGCTCGTTTATACTAACGCAAAATATGGGAGTTAGTGTCACAGATATGACACGTGAACTGCAGTGGCAATAATTAAAACAAGGGCGTTTTTCGTTGCGACGGGATCTTCTCATGAAATTTCAATCACCAGTTTTCTCCTTCGATTGCGAAAACATTCTGTTGGCACCCACCTATATAGGGAGAAATTGTAAGGTGTCACGCAAATCCAACACCTTCCACGAAAACCCTGACATGATAAGCAAATCCAGTAGTATGTTACATAGCTCCGAATAAATCGTGACATTAAATTAACCAAAGTAATACGAGTAACGAGTGAGCAAATGGAATACCACAGACTAACACAAGAATGCATAAATGCATGTCATACCTTCCCACAGTGAGACAGACGCAGTTCCGAGGGGAGAAACGAGAACAGAAGCCGAGAGCAGAACCGTGTAAAGCTGGAAGGCCCTACGATAAGGGACGGACGGACACCCACGTCGCCAGCTACCCGCTAGGACCACACCACCCGCAAGTTTTAGCGTGAGACTTTTTCCCGTCTCTGTTACGTCAGGACCACCCCCCAGCCAATGTTAAAAGCTATAGCCCTCCAGAAGAACAGTATAGATCTTACGATAACACAAAAAGGGCCACATTACCGGCAGGTTTTTAGTGTGAGACTTTTTCGCGTCTCTGTTACGTCAGGACCACTCCCAGCCCATGTTAAAAGATAGAGCCCTCAAGAAGAACAGTATAGATCTTACGATAACGCTAAAAGGACCACACCAGCTGCAAGTTTTAGCGTGAGACTTTTTCGCGTCTCTGTTACGTTGCAAACTTTAAAAACATTGACCCACCACGAAAAGTATAACGTTTCTCATTGGATAGACAGAATTTTTGTAGGCGGAGCTTAAGGTTAACATTGAGACCCTGATTGGTCAGATGAAAACACAGCCAGATAGTTTTTTTTTAAACCAACCTCGGTAAATTGTAGCAAGGAGAAGTTAGGAGAGAGTTGCTTGCGAGACGGCGAGGTGAGCGGAGCGGTGCTGCCAGCCGCCCCCTGACGAACACCGACAAGGTAATGAATGCACGCGATGCCGCATAACAGCGCATTAGGCTTCACTCAGAACTGCAGAACTCTCATCTGTTACACCCCCTTTTCGCGTAATACTAGTGTCGATCGTCAATTAAAGTTCACAGTGTTCACATTTGCCACTTGAAGTAAAAATCTGAGATGCGATGATTTTTATGTTATATAGTTATTGAGAAGCCACATCAGCCACTGTAATTTACGACAAGTTAGATAAGTAATTAAAGATACTTGAGGGTCACTGTAGACCATTTTGATAATTTTCTCTTTTGTGAAACTTAATTTAAACCTAGATTATAGATGTGAGATGGCATAGGTCATCCTTCGATCCATTGTAGAACTTGGAAACCCACTCAGGGAATATTCGTTCACATTTTTGTTGAACGCATTTGGTTTTTACCATCCTGTATTAAAACATTTCCTTTTATCAATAGTGCAATTTATAAACGATGTTTTGTGAGTAGAATAAAATTTCCAATGGTAAACTTAACTGATTTTTTGACGTTATTTTACCAGCTAACTAAAAATAGGAATGCCTTGAACCCCTTCCACTAAATTTAGTTAACATTACGATTCTTTTACAGGAAGTGCAGTGGAGCTGACGCTGAAATCATTAAGTATTCGGTTATATCATCGCTAGTCTCACTGAACTCTTCCGAATTCTACATGTCATGTGTGGTCTGGCGTCTCCTTACCAGCAACAGGTCCCAGGTTCAAACTAGTCAATTCCCTAAAAAACACGCTCAGAGCGTCGTCGCGCGAATGTGGTAGGGAGAAACGATATAGAACAAACAGGCACCACGCAGAATGTTAGAGAATGACGACCCTGCCAGGATGGTAAAATACCACGATTGAAGGTCGACCACATGCCTAACTAGGTCAGAAAAATATCCTGTTGAAAAATTTTCGTAATAAAAAAATTTTTTTTTGAACGTTATAAATAGTCGAAATCAGTAGCTGCAGCGATAGATAGTAAGAAAATATTCAATAGAAAGTGAGTCTGGTAGAGACAATAGGATAATTAAGTTACAAATTTTAATATTGTAAGAATTAAGTTTTCTCTCCATTGCAAGCGCACAGGCGGCGGATACATCGTTGACAAGTTTGTTTGACCCAACAAGTAATAGAATTGATTGTCAAGTCGTGTGTGCAAAAAGTTTATGGAACGCGTGAGATCGTATGAGCGCATGTTGACGCGATGTAGGGCGCGTGAATTGCTTTTAGAACAGAAAATAAGGGATTCGGAAAGATTAGCAATGGCAGATCGAGACCTTGACCGAGTTGAGGTAGAGACCCAGCATGAAAATGGACAGAGAATAGAGGACAGTACAACAGACGATGCAGTATCGCGAGAAATAGGACATATAACGCACCATAACGAGGATAATGTACGTCAATGCATAGAAAACGTAAGTCAGCATACGACAGAGGAGTAGGAAAGTTGAGAGGCAGCCGATGAGGATTCTAACTTACGTCTTCAATACGTAGAACCCATAGTACAAGTAATCAGAGCTCCCTCACCACAGAGTACAAGGAATTCGAGCAGAAACGTGTCACCGCACAGTTCAATGCAATCGGTTGCAAACCAACACTTGGGCGAAAACACAGAGCGTAGGACGTCGGAAGAAAACGCAATAGGACCCACCAATCTGGCAGAATTATTAAAATTAATGACTGAAACCATGACAAGACAAAATAAAGAAATTGCGAACCAAATTAAAATTCAGAATGCAGAAATGACGAAACAAAATGCAGAAACCACGAGACAAATGCGTGAGATTAAAGAACAAAACAAAAAAATTCAGTTACACCTAAGTCATATTGAAGACGTGCCAAAAGAATCTCGAGATGTGATAGGAAACTTAATAACAGGTCACAATCAATTGAGAACAGACATTAACAAGGTACAAGCGGACGTACAAACATTGCGTAATGACATTCAGGACGAGATCAAAACATTACGTAACAACACCCAGGGAGAAGTCAAGAAACTAGAGAAACAGATAAACGAAATTACTAGACAAGCAGCAGTTACAGCGCGTGAAGTTGAAAACAGTGTGTTACACAAACTATCACAAAAGCAGCGCTGAAAAGATATGATAACCGCATAGTCAAAATAGAAGCGCAAATGAAGCGACAATTTCAGAAATTGCGAACAGAGTTGTTGCAAACCATTGAAGAGCGTAGTGAACAGGATCGAACAAGCACAGAGTCTGCAACCACATCCGTATCTGTAACAGCACCGCAAAAACAAGCAATTAACGAAGATATTACGCATGTGCGATTCCAATCACAGGCGGAAAGTAACATACGTGACAATGGAAAGCCAGGTCGCGAAGAGTACAGTGCAATGCATTCAGCTACACGTTCACAACCGATGGAAGAAAATTACTGCGTACCACTTCAACGATATTACGCAAGGGTAGGCGAAAGTTACAGTGGACAATATCCAATGGATCTACCACAACCGGAAAGAACGACGGGAGAAATGATCAGAAACAAAAGTGGCGGAGGATCGCGAATTTCATATGGAACTATGACGAAGTACGACAACGATCATTTCCTCACAGTCAGAAAAATTCAACACTTTTGAGAAGGAAACTCATTACATCCACGAACTTTTATTGATCAATTCCGAGTAGGATTACCAGAACACTGGACGCTAGCACACAAATTAGACTTTATACGTGCACACATGTCAGGAACAGTCGCAGAAACCATGCAGAATGTTGCAGCGACATGCCGATCGTACGAAGATTTCAGAGAGAAGTTTCTCTCACAATATTGGTCCAGCGAAGCACAGAACAGAGTGAAGTACGAATTATTACAGAACCCATATTTTGAAAATTCAGGAGAGAAGAGTCCCGTGAAATTTTTCGAATTAATGGCAAAGAAAAATCCATGCTTAGATGTACCATACAGTGACGGAGAGTTGATTAAATTATACTCGATGAAGCTACCATTGAAATACCAGCAATCATTAGTAGGTCGCGGAGGCAATGACGTCGAAGCATTTAAAGGTATTCTAAGGGAACTAGAGTTCATATTTTCGGAAGATGACGCAAGAAAAAGACGAAGCGCACGTGAAAACGAAAGCGAAAAGCAGTGGAATCCACAAGACACAGTACGAAGAAACAATAATTACGAACCGCGTGATAACTTCGCACCAAGAAACGACAATAGATTTCAACAAAGAACCGGTTATGGATTTAGAAGAGAATATGGCAATAACGATAATTCACCCAGGAACGGCAACAACTATTACAGAGGGAATAACGACAACCGGAACGAATACTGGAGAACCAATATACCGACGAATTATCAACAAAGAAACCACTATCAACAAGCTGAACAAGAAAAGAGAATACAGATAGAAGAGGTGGAGGGAAGACCACCAAACCCCGATAAACGTTCGAATTGACTGCTAAGCGCCCATGCCAAAGAGAATGACGCACCGACCGAGGACAATTGCAGCACCTTGAACAGAAAAGTAAAAATCTTATCACGAGAAGAGAAGAAGGAAGAAACAAATCTGCAGGGACCAGATGAAAACGAAGACAAGGAAATAACAATATCGTGTTGGGACGAAATTAATTGGGAGAATACTGACGAGGAAGATGAATTACCAGAGGCATGCACAACGAATGTAGGAGGAAAGGACGAAGTAATGAGTATTGCAGAGCTATTTGAGATGGAAACCAGGGAAAGCGAATTCAATGAGGATAATGCGCAGTCGACAGAAGTTGAAAATAAGTTATGAGCGGGCACACAACCCAACGTATATAATGAAGGAAGTTATGGAGCGATAATTAGAGCATTTGGAAGTGATTATGTGGAAGTAGCGATGAAGAAGGAGAAGATAGACGAGGATGAGGAAAAAGTAGAGGATGTTGAAGAAAGCGTAAATGAAGGAAGAAATAGAGAAGAGGAAATAAAAGAGAGAGAAGTAACAGTCGTAGCTTATCCTACAGACCGAGCGAGGTGGCGCAGTGGTTAGACACTGGACTCGCATTCGGGAGGACGACGGTTCAATCCCGCGTCCGGCCATCCTGATTTAGGTTTTCCGTGATTTCCCTAAATCGCTCCAGGCAAATGCCGGGATGGTTCCTTTCAAAGGGCACGGCCGACTTCCTTCCTCGTCCTTCCCTAATCCGTTGAGACCGATGACCTCGCTGTCTGGTCTCCTTCCAAAAAAACAACAACATTATCCTACAGAAAGTTCGAATTCACAAGGGAAATTCCTAAAAAGATTCATGTATGATTCAGTGGAGGATTCTTTGATGCAAGAAGAAGAAGAAGAACAGAACCAACCCTTTCAAATAATTGTGAAGGCCATGGTATAGCATATCCCAGTCAATATTGTAATTGATAGCAGAAGTGAACTGACTGCGATCTCAGAAAATTTATTCATGCAGTGTAATGCCAATGAGGAATTGCCAGTTCTGAAAACATGTAAGATTAAAGTAAGAGGGCCTATTAGAAACAATGGTGCGGAGGTTACGAGACAAACAAGGTTAACTCTTTCGTGCCAAGGTCAGAAGATCGAAGCCAACTTCGTGGTTATACCTAAACTAACTGTAGATTTCATTATAGGTGCAGATTTTTTAAATGAGAGATGAGCGATAATAGGTATGGGGAAAGGTAGCGTAACATTCAGGAATGTCACACTTCTCTTTGAGCAAATGCTAAAATTAGAAGAAATACCAGTTATAAACAAACAATTAAGAATGACGCGAGATAAAGAGGATGAAGAATTAGAATGGTATGCACAAAAGGGGGAATCGCCTCAACTCATGTTAGAAGTCCATAAAGAAATCGACGAAAAATTGCAAGAAGTTCAAGGTATTTCAGAACACAGTAAAAGAAAATTAGAGGGTATTTTACGAGGTAAAACAGAGGTATTTTTACCTAAGACTGGCAGTATTAAACACTTTCAGTACAAGTTTGAAGATTAATTTTATTACTGGTAAATAATCAGCACAATATTTCAAAACTATTTTGCAGATAAGATCGTCAGGAGAAAGAAGAATGAAGAGAGAGGATTGTGGGAAAAAAAGTAGTTTCAATAAAAAAAAAATAACACCAATAGTACCATAGATTAAGGTGAAGGGTTAAAGCATAGATAGTCTAACAGCATGAAATAATAAAATGCTATACACCATGACACTACACAAAAATAAAAAACGAATTTGAGGTTTCTTGTAGAAGTTAAGACTCAAAATATCTTAGAATTGTAACATGAAAAGGGCGCCAAAATTTGTAAAGCTTTTTAAGAAGGTGTAAAAAAATGTAGGTACTAGACATATGTTAGATGATTATAAGTAAAACATTTTGTAAGAACCATTGTAAAAACTCGAGCAAGGACGAGATGCAATGACCCACTAGTTGCAACAAGAAAGTATCAAGAAAGAAAAGGACGTAATTAGCAAGACACGATTCCTACAAGGCAGAAGCATCGAGAGAAGGGAAAGGACAGCGAGACCAACAGAAGGCCCTTGTAGTTGAAGTGGGCTGTATATCTGCTAGGACAGAACACGGAACCCTGCAGAGACGCAACGGGACGCCGAACGCCGGAAGGGTCTCCGAGCGCTCTGGCTCAGCGGAGCGAGCAAAAAACGGCCCGACGAGAAGACCGCTTGGGCAAGCCACCACTGGCAAAAAAATATGTGTAAAAGTCACACTACCGCTATTAAACAGCAAGATGATGCACGAAACTGAAGAAAACGTCCTAAAAGTAGAAATGAGATGTCCAAATCATTTATCAAACTGTTACTAGGAGGAGAACTTCAAAGCGACTAGTTATCAATAAATATTTCCATATCCTGCCCAGAGAAGAACCAAGAAACAAGTAAGAAGCAGAGAAGAAGCAGGAAGAGCAGAAGTTGAAGATTCACAAGATTGAGACCAAGAAAGAAAATAGGTGAAGAATAGACAACATACTTTCCCAAATCCCTATCCTATTGTAAACTAGTCGTCTGCGAAGTATTACAACGATACAACGAAAAACGATCACTTTCAGCAACACATAACGATGACTTTCACTCATACAAAGCCAGTAAACCACGAGATTCTGCACTCACAGCTCCATTCCATTATGGGACCTCCACAACAGCAACACACACTTGCAAAGCCAACAAGGAACGACGAAGGAAGCTGTACATCAAATACTTGCCCACATCCATCTCGCTCAAGTCCATCACCTTCGTGCAAAAAACATTCGCCAACCCCATGCTTAAACATTCATAGGATTGTTTGAATGTGTGAAATCAATTTATGTGATGTAGGAATTGTGCAAAAGAAACGTGTGAAAAACTAAATAAGTTAAGCACACCAGACAGCTAATAAACTACAAAATAACAGTCATTGACTATGGACTTCAGTAAAAAATAGACTATCGACAAAAATTAGTCATTAGTTCTGAAATGGACAGTATATAAAGAACAAAAGTAAGGCATAATAAACACTAAAACTATATGCCACTTACTTTCTCCTTATAAAAATAAAAGAAAAACTATATTTTACTTATTTTCCCCTCATAAAAACAAAGAATAAAAAATTATCTTGCTGGAGGTTTTCCTTTTCTTTCTTTTTTCTTTTTTTTTTTTTTTTACATTTGTACCATTTGTCAGGATAATATCTCAATACTTGTGTATGTATATTTCTTTGTCAAAGCACTTCTTGGAAGTAATTCTTATTTGTTAGAGTAACAACGTTGAAATGAGTGTCTAGAAACAAAAACATTTTACTTGTACATGATATTTAGAAAATGTGTTAGGAATAGATTTTACTTAATTACTACATTTATAAAAACAATATTTCTAAGAAAATCGATGTGAAAGACTCCTCACTTTCGATAACAAACTTCCTAAAAAACAAACTTCACACTTAAATAAAGATAGAAAATAATTAAAAATTAATAATAGCATAAAAATATTCTTCTCTTGCCATTTTTGAGAATAATGTGGAAGAATATAAAAATATACATTAGTAATACAAACTAGCATAGAACCAGAATAATGCGGCTGAACAGTAAGCAACAAAATTTAGATAACGGAATAATTTTTGACTGGCTTAGACAATGATTCAATCATTGCCTACCTTCAGTACAAAAATTAAGTTCGAAGGGTTGTGATATGTATGGTGTCAGGCCAACCCAACAGCTTCCATGAAAACCCTGACATGATAAGCAAATCCAGTAGTATGTCACAAAGCTCCGAATAAATCGTGACATTAAATTAACCAAATTAATACAAGTAACGAGTGAGCAAATGGAATACCACAGACTAACACAAGAATGCCTAAATGCATGTCATACCTTCCCACCGTGAGACAGACGCAGTTCCGAGGGGAGAAACGAGAACATAAGCCGAGAGCAGAACCGTGTTAAGCTGCAAGGCCCTACGATAAGGGACGGACGGACACCCATGTCGCCAGCTACCCGCTAGGACCACACCACCCGCAAGTCTTAGCGTGAGACTTCTTCCCGTCTCTGTTACGTCAGGACCACCCGCCAGCCAATGTTAAAAGCTATAGCCCTCCAGAAGAACAGTATAGATCTTACGATAACACAAAAAGGGCCACACCACCCGCAAGTTTTTAGCGTGAGACTTTTTCGCGTCTCTGTTACGTCAGGACCACCCCCAGCACATGTTAAAAGATAGAGCCCTCCAGAAGAACAGTAAAGATCTTACGATAACGCTAAAAGGACCACACCAGCTGCAAGTTTCAGCGTGAGACGTTTTCGCGTCTCTGCTACGTTGCAAACTTTAAAAACATTGACCCACCACGAAAAGTATAACGTTTCTCATTGGATAGACAGAATTTTTGTAGGCGGAGCTTAAGGTTAACATTGAGACCCTGATTGGTCAGATGAAAACACAGCCAGATGGTTTGTTTTAAACCAACTTCGGTAAATTGTAGTAAGGAGAAGTTAGGAGAGAGTTGCTTGCGAGACGGCGAGGTGAGCGGAGCGGTGTTGCCAGCCGCCCCCTGACGAACACCGACAAGGTAATGAATGCACGCGATGCCGCATAACAGCGCATTAGGCTTCACTCAGAACTGCAGAAGTCTCATCTGTTACACCCCCTTTTTGCGTAATACTAATGTCGATCCTCAATTAAAGCTCATGGTGTTCTCACATGCCACTTGAAGTAAAAATCCGAAACGCTATGATTTTTATGTTATATAGTTATTGAGAAGCCACATCAGCCACTGTAATTTACGACAAGTTAGATAAGTAATTAAAGATACTTGAGGGTCACTGTAGACCATTTTGATAATTTTCTCTTTTGTGAAACTTAATTTAAACCTAGATTATAGATGTGAGATGGCATAGGTCATCCTTCGATCCATTGTAGAACTTGGAAACCTACTCAGGGAATATTCGTTCACATTTTTGTTGAACGCATTTGGTTTTTACCATCCTGTATTAAAACATTTCCTTTTATCAATAGTGCAATTTATAAACGATGTTTTGTGAGTAGAATAAAATTTCCAATGGTAAACTTAACTGCTTTTTCGACGTTATATTACCAGCTAACTAAAAATAGGAATGCCTTGAACCCCTTCCACTAAATTTAGTTAGTATTAAGATTCTTTTACAGGGAGTGCAGTGGAGCTGACGCTGAAATCATTAAGTATTTGGTTATATCATCGCTAGTCTCACTGAACTCTTCTGAATTCTACATGTCATGTGTGGTCTGGCGTCTCCTTACCAGCAACAGGTCCCAGGTTCAAACTAGTCAATTCCCTAAAAACATGCTCAGAGCGTCGTCGCGCGAAAGTGATAGGGAGACACGATATAGAACAAACAGACACCACGCAGAATGTTGGAAAATGATCGTCACGATAAAATAACAGAAATCAGGGCTCACACGGAAAAATTTAAGTGCTCGTTTTTCCCGATTGCCGTTCGAGAGTGGAACGGTAGAGAGACAGCATGAAGGTGGTTCATTGAACTCTCTCCTGGTACTTTATTGTGAATAGCAGAGTAATCACGTAGATGTAGATGGTCGTCGGCAGTGGGGGCCCCTTGTCAGGAGAGTTCGGTGCATTGTGTGTTCAGACACAAGTGTACTCTGGTCAGAATTAAAGTCTGATTTTGGTTGTCTACATTTTTCCACCTGCCCTGTTTTCCAGTCTCCCCTGCCTACGACGTGCGACATATTTGAGAGGAATTGCCGCCCAACACAACGATTTCTGGACGTGGTTTCACCTTGGTTTCGCCATGTGTTGAAGACACTCACCACGGCCCTCCTCGAACACCCGAAATGTTGTACAGTTTCCGAAATGCTCGCGTGGAGCCTCCGGGCCTTCAGAATCTGCCCTCGGTGAAACTCAGACGGATCGCACGCCTTCCAGATTCTACACACGGACAGCATGCTCACTGATACTGCGTGCCCCGTCCGCTTGCCTGACTAGCAGCCTTTCCTCGGCAGTGACACCGCTACCGCCTGGACGGCTTAATATCGATACCAGTTCGGTGGCCATAATGTTTTGGCTGATCAGCATAAGTCTCCGACACGAAGTAGTGCTTAGGAGCGTGAAGCTACATTCGATATATTGACCTCTTGCAATCTTCCACACTAATATGGACTGTATGTGTGGGAGTGTCGTGAACTACGGCGGTTTAAAACATGCGCCGGTGAATGAAAGTCTCGAGTAGTGCGGTCATGTGGATTTGGACGTTCCGGTTCAAATCGCTCCGAGCACTATGGGACTTAACAGGTGAGGTCATCAGTCCCCTAAAACTTAGAACTACTTACACCCAGCTAACCTAAGGACAGCTCACACATCCATGCCCGAGGCACGATTCGAACCTGCGGCCGAAGTGGTCGCACGGTTCCAGACAGGACGTTCTGGTGGCGAATTTGCGTGGCGTCATCTGACGGAGAACGGTGAGTGATGGAAGAACGACGCGCTAACGGGAGAGAGGGAGGGAGGGAGAGAGAGAGAGAGAGAGAGAGAGAGAGAGAGAGAGAGAGACAGCGATAATGAAGAAGCGCACACAGAAAAATAAACTTTGATACAATTACAGATTAACAATTTTCGGATTTTTCCTTTACTTTTATTGTGAAAGCTTGCTTCTTGCTGTTGTGTTGGCTGAAGAGGCCGAAATGCACGCGTCTTAGCTCACACAGGCTGGCGTGAGGAGGGAAGAACTATACTGACGTGAGGTCTGGAACATGACAAGGAATGAGTATTCAGAAACCGGACGTAACTAGTTACATACTTAACTTTAATCCATTAATGATGAACGTCGCTCTTGACGGTACATGATTCACAATATTATCTGTTAGCAACTCAATATGGCGCCTTGCTAGGTCGTAGCAAATGAAGTAGCTGAAGGCTATGCTAAACTGTCGTCTCGGCAAATGCGAGCGTATGTAGACAGTGAACCATCGCTAGCAAAGTCGGCTGTACAACTGGGGCGAGTGCTAGGGAGTCTCTCTAGATCTGCCGTGTGGCGGCGCTCGGTCTGCAATCACTGATAGTGGCGACACGCGGGTCCGACGTATACTAACGGACCGCGGCCGATTTAAAGGCTACCACCTAGCAAGTGTGGTGTCTGGCGGTGACACCACACTTGCGAAATTCCGTGACTGCAGGCCAACGGGAAGTACCTATAGTTTCTCATGTATGAGTTTGCACGTATCAAAATATGTAACAAAAATGGCCATATCTTTTGATGACATTGACTTAGAAGCTTCAGTTTCTTGCACTGCTAAGTGGCCATGAGCGCCGGCCGGTGTGGCCGAGCGGTTATAAGCGTTTCCGTCTGGATCCGCGCGACCGCTACGGTCGCAGGTTCGAGGAGGAGGAGGAGGAGGAGGATATTAGTGTTTGACGTCCCGACGACAACGAGGTCATTAAAGACGGAGCGCAAGCTCGGGTGAGGGAAGGATGGGGAAGGAAATCGGCCGTGCCCTTTCAAACGAATCATCCCGGCATTTGCCTGAAGCGATTTAGGGAAATCACGGAAAACCTAAATCAGGATGGCCGGAGACGGGATTGAACCGTCGTCCTCCCGAATGCGAGTCCAGTGTGCTAACCACTGCGCCACCTCGCTCGGTCGCAGGTTCGAATCCTGCCTCGGGCATCGATATGTGTGGTGTCCTTAGGTTAGTTAGGTTTAAATAGTTCTACGTTCTAGGGGACTGATGTTAAGTCCCATAGTGTTCAGAGCCATTTGAACCATTTTTTTTGGCCATGAGCCTTGGTATGTGACATAACTTTCAACCTGATGTGTCTACCTCTACCTGCGAAAAAGGGGCAGTGAGACAGACAGACAAACAACAAAGTGATCCTATCGACTGAAGTACAGAAAAGGAGCATATTGGAAATCGCGGAATGGGGCTAGAGACTCGGAAAGCTTGAAACTACGTAGTGTCTGAGGTATATGCAAGAGAAGAAAATACAGGAGACTGCGGACAATGCTTTGAGAAAGACAAGCAGAAAATAAATTAGTTCTGCTCTTCAGTACGTCCAGTCTACAAAGACTCGGCGGCACCGAGTACGGGCTGCAGCTCAAAGCGCGCGCGAGCGAGTTCTCTCGGGAGCGGGCAATAGCAGGACAGCAGGAGCTCACAGACGAGGAGCGAAGGAGACTATTTGGCGAGACGGTTGGGAGGGGCTAGGAGTCGAGGAGGGAAAGGGGGGGGGCGGCGGAAGCGGGAAACGGTGCGGGCTGGAATGCGCCGCGGCTGATATTAAAATTCCCCACGGTGAGGAACGGGCTGGCCCTGGCGAGGCGGCAGGCGCGGCACAGCGCAGCGCAGCGGCGCAGGCGTGAAGCGGCGACGGCCCTGTCCGGCCGCGTCGCATTAAAATGCTAATACGTGGCGCGAATGAACGCTCTGCGGCGGTAAATGTCGCGTGGCCGCGTTGGCAGCACTGCGCTCGCCTCGCTCCGGCCCCGGGGCGCTCTTAAAACTGGCCGCAGTCTTTGTCTTGCGGATCTGCCTGCGGCGCCAACGACTGCCGCGAGCGCGCCAACGGGTGCTCTTCGTTGTCTCCGTTCGGATGAAACAAAAAGAAAAAAAATTCATTCTGTTGAGTTGGATTATAGTCGCACACTCTAACACACCCTGCTGCAATGTTTCAGCAAATTTGCCTAACTGACGTCTCTCTCAGTCTCGCTTGCTGTTCCTATTTCTTTTTGAAATGATTGTTTCGCGTGGTAGGCTTTCTAAAGGAACCAACTAAAATCAGCGAGTTTGTTGTCCATAAATATTGTCACAATTTTAATCTTCTAGTCTCCAAAAGTAACCTTTTTCATAAGGCTCTGTATCCGTGTCTATACTATAAGGGTGGATCAATTGGACGATGCATTTCTGCTTTTCACTAACACAGAAACACGTCCAAGTAAAAATTCAACAATGTAGTACTTCACTTTACTATTTACTTTTTCCTATTGTATTCCTAAACTCTGCAGTTTTGTTCGGGTCTATATGACCTGAAATGATTATAAATTTCGTTTCCCACTATCTAAATTTCAAGACACTTTATGAAATTAGTTGAATTAGTCTGAAAATGCGTAACCAATACGTGAATAAAAATATTTTAAAATGTTTTAGGTAGTTTGTTCATAATCTTCAATGGATAATTATGTAACATTTGGGTCATAATGATCTGGCACAAATATTATTGTCCTAACGTCAAATGTATTTTAGTTTTCTCTTACGCTTAACGGTAATAACAGTCTTTTGCATTCCAGTTTATTTTGAACAATGAAAAAAGCCATTTTATTTACAACAAAGTTCATCACTCACGCTTTTTCCGAGAAACTTCTTTGCGCTTCTCAGTCACTAGGATCTTCATTGTTTCCGCTCAGTTTGAATTTTGCCAACATGACAATTAACTCGTTCACTGATGTCGAGTGCAAAGAATTAGTAAATTGCCCTACAGATGCAGGAAAATTTTCCAAGTTTGAAGATCATGGAACTCAAGCATCTGAAGGCTAGTGTTCTGATGACAATGATGACAGCTCACAACCAGTAAAAAAACAGGATAGCAATTCCACAACATGTCTGCCTATTACTTTAAAAAATCTTCAAAAGTACCCAGGAGTTAATGAAACCAGCAGAATAAGTGGCGTAAAATGTTTATTTGAAGTAGTATTTTGTACAGTTCAAAACAATATATCAGAGGGGCAGAATATTCTTGGAGACACTTGGAAAGCTGCTGGTAGGACAACGCATTGCATCAAGGAAGCATTCACCAGGAACAGAAGATTTTCAGAGCATGCTCAGGTGCATCAAAAATGGTAAAGGTGTGACCACACTGTCAGAATCAGCGACAACAAGGATTCCTATTAAACGTATACGCTGTAGGCTGTGCCCTAAGAGCAATGAGAATAAAACAAACATATTGAGTGGAGAATGTAAGGAACCTGACACTCCCTTATGTCCAAACTGCAGTGATTGGGAATAAAAGTAAGAAAATAAGTGCTAACGCCTTCAAGAACAATTGCTTATATTGAAAACTGTTGTTTAATATCTACGATTTTGTCAATATTTATGTGCAAATAGAAGTGTCCAAACTCCAATCAGTAAAGTAACAGAAAAGTGTGAAGAAAAAGAGAATGTAATGGTTTTTAAGAAGAATACTTCACTGAAAGCTGTTGTTCCAGATTCACCCTATGTGAATATTAAAATGGGTTGTGGACATAATAAACACGTTTTTCCAAAAGAGACATGTTTTCATAGAGTTTTCGCCGGTAACTTGGGTGTTACTAGGGACACAGAATAGTCTTTGTTTTATCGAGTAAGATTACAGAAAGAAAAAAAATCGCGATTTAAAGATTTACCTAAAACCGTCGTATCTCTCTTGTTGTCTGTTTGAACATGTTACTCTCCAAAACTACTAGACGGATTTTTGTGGGGTATTCACAGGTAACGTGGGGCACAGTATGGGCTTTATTTCGTAAATAATTGGATCACTAAAAATGATATCAAGATTTAAAGTTTTACCTAAAACAGGTCGTATCAATCTGTTTGTCTGTTTGAACAGACTAATGTATTTCACGGAATTTTCACGGGTAACTTTAGCATAGATTATGGCACAATGTAGGCTTCATTTCATCAAAATACGACCACTGAAAAAAGATAAGAGATTAATATTATAAATGCGAAACTAACTCTGTCTGTTACGTTATCACGACTAACTTGATGATCTGACTTCGGTGAAATTTGTGGAAATAGCTTGAACCCTGATGAAGAACATAAGCTGCTTAAAAATTTGTATATTATATGAATTAGGAAAAAATATTTATTCTTTGGAAAAGCTATTTACTGTTTGCCTTCTGATCTTTATCACATTTGTGAAAATGCTTCTATTCTTTGGTATGTGGTACATGGTACAATTCAAAACAATGAATCCAATGATTATACAACCTTCAATTTTTTACCCATACTTCGACAGAATTTGTTGCATAGTGTACGTGTTGTATAACACACAGCTGCTTCAATAGCATGATCGTAGATGTGCTTTCATTCCCATCCCCTCTCTGCCCACTGCCTGGCAGTGATACTGTGTACGCCGAAGCATCGTGCATTGGGGCAGCTTGGGAGGGAGGAGAGCAGGGAGCACAACATAAGCTATACTTACCCAAACAGGCAGACACGTAATAATAATTATTACTATCGTTATAATTCCTGAAAAATATTGGTTATAAAAATGCCAACAACAACATGAAAGATGTGAGTTAGTAACAGCTATTTGCAGTATTTTGATGTGAAGCCGTAGAGAAGTGAAGAGTGCAATTGGATAGTCAAAGTGAACAGAATAGCAGGGTTAATTTTATTTCGCCATATTGTTGTTATTGTTATAGTCCGTAGTATAAAAATGGTATGTTATAGCTACTATTGCTAGTCTATCTAATACAAGCTTTTTCACTTGTGTGTAATTGCTGCACCCTAGATCCATTCGAACTTGCTTACAGTAACTAGAATAACTTTCACCGTAGTTTCAGGTTAGAGTCTGAATCTCAGAATTATTGCGTGCGTTCTTCGTGTGTCACGTATGTCATCATGCGTAACTAATTTAAGGGATATCAAAGGAATAAAATTATACTCTATCGAAAAGAGATAGGTTTCATAAATGAATTGGGAACATTCCGTTTGTAGTTAGTTGTTATTAAACTGCCGTATACATCTTATGCTCGTGAAGGTCGAGCTTCCACATCTGTGACAGAATTTTGCGTTCGCAGTTCAGCTGTGGCTGCTAGTAAACTGAAGCACATTTTTAGTTCCTCGACTGGGAAAGTAGGATAAGCTGTAGCTTTTAATCTGTTTGTACCAGGCCCATCTAGTTTCTCTATAGACCAACTTGTCTGTTGTTGATTGGTGCCTCTTCTTAGAGGTTGACTGTGTTCCGCGTCTGCTGGTAAGCAGTAGGACGTAGTTTGTAAGCCTGATGTGCTGCGTCTGTGAGATCCATGAGCTATCTTAGCGCATCCATCAGCCAAGTTAACGTTCCCTTCCTGGTTTTACAATCTTTGGAAGAGAGTACTTGTTACATATTCCAATAAGCTGATTATTAAATTCTCAGAGTTTGTCATTTATTTGCGGGAATGAAATGTCATCTCCCAAGCAATTTATTGGTTTTCGGCTGCAAGTCCGGACACAATAATGCATTTAAAGGGTGTATTTGCTATTGGTTTCGGTTCTTGCTTGGAAATTGCAGTGAATACACATGAAAATTATACGGGGGCTACCGGTCGGTGTGGCCGAGCGGTTCTAGGCGCTTCAGTCCGGAACCGCGCTGCTGCTACGGGTGAAGGTTCTAATCCTGCCTCGGGCATGGATGTGTGTGATGTCCTTAGGTTAGTTAGGTTTAAGTAGTTGTAAGTTTTAGGGGACTGATGACCTCAGATGTTAAGTCCCATAGTGCTCAGGGCTATTTGAACCATATACGGGGGCTGACACGCTAGGTGCAGTTGTCTAAGACATACAAATCACTCTGTTTGGTCATATCGTTGCAGATCTGTCTATGAGAAGGTGACAATTGACCCTATGAAAGAAAGGTGCAGCTAAAGTTGCCTTACATTTCAAGAGGAAAGGATATGCTCGAATTTAACAGCGAAGGAATTGTTGTAAGGAAATTCATATTAGCATCAAGACTTGAAACACCAGTTTGTAAACAAGCACTTCCGCTTACTTTCAGAGGTTTGCAGAAGGCAGATTAGGTACTGTCTGTTTAGGGACTTTATACCTATGAAGGTATATTCGACTTGTTTCCTTTACTGTTGCCTGTGTGTAACACGGTAGATCATAAAGCAGAGCACATGTATACCGCTACTCCACCCCCTACATTTCTTACATCTGTCATGTTGTGAAAATTCATAACCATATAGATTTATGGAAGTGGTGGGAATGCTTGACTTGAACCAGATGTCTGATAAAAGTGTTACATGAATGTACGACGACGGGCTCCTAATTTTTTATTCTGCTCTCACTATTGGTTGATGTAGTACGTGTCATGCATTAGATCCTTAGCTTCTCGTGGCGTACGTCATATCGAAATAGCTCACGGGTGACCTGCCGGGTGTCAGTGTCCAACGGGCACAACATTTGGGCAAACTACGATGTTGCCATAATCAGGTGAGATGGTTAATTGACTGATGGGGAACGGTGCCAGGAGAGGGGGAGGAGATAAAAGCGTAGCGTTCGCTTCTGTTTAGTTAGTTCATCAGCGCACCTGACGATGGCAACTTGCCGAAATATTGTGCCTATTGGACACTGCCATGTGGTAGTTTACCCGTGAACTATTCCGACATGTGTCATGCATATTACTCGGTCGAATTTACCTCTCAGCTGCCAGAGGGATCTGTAGCGTGTAACATGGTGACGCGTAACGTAACTACATGGGTGCATCGGAATCAGCTCAGAAACAGAAAGCACAAATCCGAAGAGTTCATGCGCCATTCCTTAAGCATTGCAATGCCAGAGCACAGACGAACGCTTCGATATCTGCAACTGTCCTGGGTTCACTGTCGTCGATTATCCTCTACACAGTCCCCACTTGGCCTCATCCGATTTTCATATGTTTCCAAAACGTAACGTTCGAGGACTTCACTCTGCCAACAAAGCTAAACATTCCACAGTGATGGGTCTCTATCGGGTCTCTCCTCGGAAGAAATATGTTCGTTTCAAGGGTGACTATGTTGAGGAATAAATATTAAGACGTGAAGATTAGAGATGCAGAATGTTAATAAAGTTTTTCTTAAAAAGCCCTTTACGAGTTTCCACACACAAAAAAATCGAAGACATAACTTTTCAAGGTGCTCCCGTATCTATCTTGAAACGTATAGCGGAACTTGTCGAAATGAAGTGGAAGAGACTGGACGTCTGTGTTTGCGACACGGAGCGTGTAGCAGTACGGTGGAACATGTGAGAGGGTCACATAACATTAGGAGTGTGCTTGAGTGGGGAAGCCACAAGGGGTGTGGGAGACGGCAGCTGTTCAGAAAGGTGCAGATAAGAAGGGAGATGCCGCGATCAAGGGCAGCTAAGTTTACAGCAGTCATGGAAGGACGGGTCAGCGGAAAAACGATTCTCGATAAATAGAACAAAAGTAAATTGTCGACAACAGTATGAAAAGGAAGATAAAAACAGAATGAGTGTTTTGCAGCGGAGTGTGTGCTGATATGAAACTTCCTGGCAGATTAAAGGTGTATGCCGGACCGAGACTCGAACTCGGGACCTTTTCTTTACGAGGGCAACTGCTCTACCATCTGAGTGAAAATCTCATTCTGGAACCATCCCCCAGGCTGTGGCTAAGCCATGTCTCCACAATATCCTTTCTTCCAGGAGAGCTAGTTCTGCAAGGTTTGCTTGAGAGCTAGCAGAAATGAAGCTGTGAGGACGAGGTGTGAGTCTTGAGTGGGTTGCTCAGATGGTAGAGCACTAGCCCTCGAAAGGCAAAGGTCTCAATTTCGAGTCTCGGTCAGGCACACAGTTTTAATCTGTGAGGAAGTTTCAAGATAAAAACAATAACAATCAAGAGTAACATAAGTTGCCTAATGGTAACTAAGATCAATTATATAACGGAAAGTTGCTAAATAAAAATGGAAGTAAGACTAAAGTATCACAGTAACTAGCAGTCTAAAGAAAGGCAAAAAAAGCTAATGATAAGCAAAAAAAAATCGTTTCTCAGAGATATGTTAATAAATGAATACTACCTATGTAAAAATAAAGACATACAGATGGAAAAGCAGCTGCACAAGTTTATATGCTTTAGCTCGTAAAAGAAAAGCGTTAAGCTTCGTTTGCTATGCTAATGAGTTTTTATCGCGCCATTATTTGTCCATCAATTGTATGCATCAGATCTAGAAATCGCACTGTTCAACATTTTTAATCTTTCAGAATGAGATCCTCGAGTATAGTCAGACCTTACTTGTGAGTGTATTCTTCAATCTGAAAATTTCAAATCTTTTACTGTTTCGTAGGTCCTAGTGTCCTACATTTCACGCTAGCACTTATGTCGATATTGTGCAGTCACCAACATGCCCCGCTGGCAAGATATGTCACTAATTCATCTGTGTTCGTCTGGAATCCCGTACAATCTAAGATTAGTTTGTCTCTGACACTGTTAACCCTCGTCAGATTTCTCAGACAGCTTCTGTTTAAAAATTCGTGGCGTATCTGCTGTTTATTTCGTTGATTCTTTTAGAGACAGACGTCATTCACGTTCATAACAACCGTTTCATATTGTGAACTCTGCATTCATCTATTGACTTCACCTCCTTTTGTTGCATTTAACAATTCATTTCACGTTCACTCGGCAGTGGGTTAGTGCAGTTGCCGGGGGGACGCAAATTTCTAATGAGTCTTGGATCCAGACGTAAATTTACGTTACAAGTTAAGCATCGCTTAAACCACAACGGAGTGTACTAGGCGTATTTAGATGAACAGCAACATCTTCTGCCATCAATTTCCTAACTGCGAATTTTGTGCAAGAATGAGTTAGAGGAACTATGACAACGAGACCGAGGACATAGGTGCAGTTGTAGGAACATTTAGCAATTATGATTACTTAGTAGACCTTGATTTGTGATTCTAATTTATGTCAACAGAATGCTTAAATCTGGGGCATTAAAGCATCTTGTGATGGCTACACAGAAAAATACGTAACCTAGTTGAGGACTAGCTGTCATTGTCGTGTCACTTACTTCGTACCTATTTGGACGAACTGGTGCAGTTCATGTGTGTAATTTACTGACAGAGTTATTATCAAACACAGAACTGATAACAGATTAAGACATTTCTCCGTTCGTCCTCGGTAGTAATGCACTCAGCGATCGACGCTTTTTGTATCAAAACCATAATAACGCTACATCTAAGAGATTGCGCCGTTGAGATATTTAACATAGTTTTGTAAAATCCTCCATCCCACAAATGCTTAATCTTCTCAACACACTAAGGTGCAGCTTAATGTGCGACAGAAATGCAAATGAAATTGAGTATCAAACAGGTACTGAAGATTAATTTAGCTGCTTCTCTGTTCGATGAGGCGTTATATTTGATTGGTGTGCAAATAACGAACGGTGTAAACCAAAGCAATAGGTTCATTGCCATTTAAATCTGAAGTTGTCAGGGATACACCAATTACATAGACATGAGGCTGCAGTTATAATTGTTGAAGTACGTAGAAGAGACGCAATAGTTACGAAAGGAGTGAGACAGCACACAGCCTATCCTCCATGTTATTCACTCTATACTGCAGCTAGCAGTAACGGAAACTAAGGAGAAGCTTCAGAGGGAAACAAAAGTTTACTGAGAAGAGACAAAACTCTTTGTAGATGACACTGTAATTCTGTCAGAAATGTCAAGGAATTTGTTAAACGAAAGGGACAGTTCCTTGGAAAGAGATTATAATATCAAGAGGAACTAGAATAAAAGAACGGTGAAAAATATTCAAAATAAATGAGCTATGCTAAGTTAATCAGATCTGAAAATGAGAGACTGAAAATAGCCGACAAGAAATTAATTGAGGAAGGCAGAAATATTGAGGATGTAAAATTCAGACTGGTAATAATACGAAATTCGTTCTTGCAAAAGAGAAATTTTTTAGTGTCTAAAACAAATTTAAGTCTTAAAACTTATTGCCTGGAGTGAAGCCTTGTAGAGATTTAAATGTGGACGAAAATCAGTACAGACAAGAGGAGCTTTCGAAATGTTTTTACTGAAGAATGGTGAAGATCAGATCTGTAGACGTGCTGACTAATGAAGAGATAGTGCAAAACTGAAGAGAAAAGTCCTTGTGGCATAATTTGACTAAAATTAGAACAAAGTTGAGAAGGTGATTACTGAGACATCAAGCAGTGGTTAATATGGTGATGGTGCAACTGTGTAGAGTAAAAATAAAACTGGAACACTATAACTTGGTCGCAGTACGCAAAGCGGGTATACACTGAAGAGCGAAAGAAACTGGTACACCTGCCTAATATTATGTAGGGCCCCCATGAACATGCAGAAGTGCAGCAACACAACATCGCATGACTCGACTAATGTCTGAAGTAGAGCTGGAGGAAACTGACACAATGAATCCTGGAGACCTGTTCATAAATCCGTAAGATTACGAGGGGGTGCAGATCTCTTCTGAACAATATGTAGCAAGGAATCCCGGATATGCTTAATAATGTTCATGTCTAGGGAATTTGGTGGCCTGCAGAAATGTTTAAACTGAGAAGAGTGTGCCTGGAGCCACTATGTAGCTATTCTAGACGTGTGGGGCGTCGCGTTGCCCTCCTGGAATTGCCAAAGACCGTCGTAATGCACAATGGATATGAATGGATGCAGGTGATTAGACAGGATGCTGACATATGTGTCACCTGTCAGAGCTGTATCTAGACGTATCAGGGTCCCATATCACTCCAACTGCACGCACCCCACACCATTACAGAGCCTCCACCAGGTTGAACATTGCTTCTGGCAATGTAACGGATGAGAAGTCAGTAATGTAAGCAAGAAAAAGCAATGGACCCAAGATGGAACCTTGAGGAACACCATGTGTAATTAATTCGCAATCAGATGAAGACTGACTGCTTACTGCACAGGTATTTTGCAGTGACACCCTTTGTTGTCTTTTAGACAGATAATACTCAAACCATTTTGCTGCTTTACCGGCGACACCACAATATTCTAATTACTTAAGAGAATGGTGTGGTTCACACAGTCTAAGGGTTTTGACAGATCACAGAAAATGCCAGTAGCCTCTAATTTATTATTCTAATGAATTAAGTACATTGTCACTGTAAGTAGCTTTCACTGTATCAGAACCCTTAAGAAAACCTAACTGTGACTTGGACAATATATTATTTGCAGTCAGATGCTTAAGGAGATGTTTGAACAAAAACTTTTCAAATATTTCTGAGAGAGCTGGCAAAAGTGAAACTGGTCGACAGTTTGATGGTATCTCTTTATCACCTTTCTTGTAAAGAGGCTTAACTTGAGCATATTTTAGCCAATATGGAAGTGTTCTGCTGACAGGTTAGAACTCAACTCGCATGAGCACTCTTTGATTAATTTCGTTGATATGTTATTATACCCACTGGAATACTTAGACTTTAAGGATTTTTTGATGGATGCTGCTACTTTGGAGGCCTGAGTGTCATTTCCGTTCTACTGAAGTTATTTTTGAAGACTGGTGTCAGATGTTCCATTGCACTGTTCACCGAACCTGATAACCCTAAGCTGTAAATAACAGAAATGAAGTTTGAGAAGATTGCAAGACTGCATGCACTTTTTACCAAAGTCTCATTTATTTTTAGAGCTATCTGTTCCTTTTCCTTTCTCGCGCCACCTATCACTGTCTTCACTATATCCCAAACAGTTTTTATTTTGTTAACTGATGTAATTATCTTTTTCTCGTAATAAAGGTGCTCCGATTTTTGGAATACTTGCTTCAATATTTTGCAATATTCTTTGTAATGCATTACGATTCTAACATCCGAGCTGTTCGGAGATAGTAGATACAATCTCCTTTCTGTCCCACATGATATCTTTATTCCTTATATAATCGACGGTTTATTTTTTGACTTCTGTGTGATTTGAGTTACGTTTAGTGGAAAACAGTTTTAAAAAGTGGAGGAAACTTTCTTAATGAATGATTTGTATTTTCCATTTGAATCAGATGTACTGTAAACATCTGTCCAGTTCATGTCTTTGGGCAGTTTCCTGAATTTCTCAATTTTTGACATTTATTAACCTCCTGTATTTAGATTAATAGATTTTTAATCCTGATAAGTTTCAACATTTTACACAAGATTCTGTATGACGTGATCAGATAGCGCATTTCCTATTGGTTTTGTGATATGGCTTCTTTCCATAGATTTGTCTACAAAAATCAATAGCAGTCTCAGAGCATTTACAGATCCTAGTTGCAAAGTTCGCAGTAGGAATGAAGCTATGTTTTGTGAGACTGTGGAGAGTGTAAGACGAATATTCATTGATGCAAAGTATGCAGTTGTAAATGTGTTCCATTAGAGGACGATTGATTTCTGGTATAAGTTTCACACTATCATCCACAATTCAGACGAAAAACATGTAAATTTCGTCCAGTGCAAAGTAAATGCTTGGTTGTTGTTTATTCTACATCCACCATAAGAAAACACACGTGCTCCGCCCAACGAAAACAGGGCACAGAGCTACATGACTGTTATATCAAATGGTTCAAATGGTTCTAAGCACTATGAGTCTTAACATCTGAAGTAATCAGTCCCTTAGACTTAGAACTACTTAAACCTAACTAACTTATGGACATCACACACATCCATGACTGTTATGACAGGCAGACTGTTATATCCCTGAGAAAAAAATCGCACTATTTCTGTTCTCATTTGGTCAGCGCAACTTGTGTTTAAGGACTGGTAGTGAGTAATGTAGCTTATCATTCATTTCGTGAAAGGGACGTTGAACCGTAGTCCTCTAATGTTCCACTGGTGACGGCGATTTTCAGCAATGTGAGGTACTTGCGACCACAGGCGTCGACTCCATGGGGCCTGAGGGGGCGTTAGCGCCCTCAAAAATTCCTTTGGAGGGGGGGGGGGGTAGACCACCCTCCAATAATTTAAGAAAATTATTAGTTGTGTTATGCTTTGTAGAATCAAAAATGAATGTTGGAATTTTTTTATTTTCCTTGTTTGACGATAGTTATCTTTCAAAATACATTCAGTAATGAGTTAAATCTAATAATTATTACAGTATTAAGCAGGTTAACTGAAAACGAGTGGTCTAAGGCGCTGCAGTCGTGGACTGTGCGGCTGGTACCGGCGGAGGTTCGAGTCCTCCCTCGGGCGTGGGTGTGTTGGTTTGTTCTTAGGATAGTTTAGGTTAAGTCGTTTGTAAGCTTAGGGACTCATGACCTTAGCAGTTAAGTCCCATAAGATTTGACACACATTTGATCTTTTTTGAAAACGGGTGGTGTGAATCACAATAGTGTTAGAGTGGTTTTGGCACGCTTAGAATTTGTCCGGATGCACGAGCCTTCGGTTAAAGTCTAACACTGGCGAGCCAGCGCTGCGGCTGCAGCGACATCGAAAGGACTGGAGCAGAAGCGCTTGGAACCCTCCGCCTCGCTTCGCCTTGACGCTTTGAGACATTACGACACCGCGGCTATATGAAGCCCACACTGCTGTCACAGTCATTCAGTGTGGATAGTTTCTTTCAGTGCATGCTGCAGACGTGTTTAGTGTTCCGATTTAAGTGTCTAGTGGACTGAGGTCTTCATTTGTATATTGACTGGAAGGGGTGATAGTTTTTAACCCTTCTGGGAATTGTGTTTAAAAGAAAAAATTCAGAAGTTGATGATACTTCACTCCCTCGGAATCAAAGTATACCAAAGAAGTATGGAAGCAACGAAGCCAGTTCACCACACTCTTTCAAAATCCCAAAGGGTTATTACAAAGTTATTTACAATGAAGTTTGTGAAGCGGTGCAGTGTTGCATTACTAAGCGGTTTGCTTCAACTGCACTCACACAAGTCATTGCAGTTGAAAAAGAGGGCTTGTTTTTAGTAAACAAAGGTGATACGAATTTGGAAAAATCAAATGAGTTTTTAAAAAATGACCTAGACATTGAGAGACTGCGCTTGCAGTTCAATGTTAGCCGATATCGCTAATTAAAACAATTGGTCTTAAAAGACATGCGTGATGTAAGAAAGTACATTACACAAGAGCCTGCAGTTGGAGAAATGTTACGTGAAGTAGTGAAGTGCATTAAGCTTCTGCAAGTAGTTCCAATCACGACAGCAACAGAAGAACGTCTGAAGTCATATCTCCAATCAACAATGGGACAGAAGCGGTTGAACAACTTGGCTATTCTTTATGCCCACCGAGATGTTTTGGGTGAATTTGATATCTGATCAGTCATCAACGACTTCACATTCAGTCAGAAGGGAGGGTTCGCATTCGTCATCTTTCAGGAAACAGTTCCTTGACACCTGTACTACGGGACGGAGACAAGCTGGTGGCGGCTCCATTATGCTCTATTGAACATTTATGTGGGCATCCATGGATCCAATGGAGCTCATGCGAGGCCTCATGATGGACAAGGAGCATCGTAGACCGGCTTTTCCCCAGTTTAATTCAGTACCTATTCGTTGGTTATTTGAGCTACCGATCTAAGCTTCTGCGCTCTTTCATAGAGCCACATTTCGAAAACTTCTGTTCTCTTTTTGTTTCAACTGTTCATAGGCCACGTTTCACTTCTGTACAAGGCAATGCACCAGACTCCACTAAATTGGAAGTACGTATTAACTCTAAGTTTGTATTAGACACTAATAAATTACTAATTTTCATAAAAGCTTTTATTGCTGTAGCCAGTCTTTATTTTACATTCACTTATTTCGTCCACCGTTTGCTATTTTGGTGCCAAAAGAGCAAAATTCCGCTCCTACTTTCATTACCTCATTTACTAACCTAAATGCCTCAGCATCCCCCGAATTAATTCCAGCCGCGTGGGTTTAGCCGAGCGGTCTGGGGCGCTGCTCAGTCTGGAACCGCGTGACCGCTACGGCCGCAGGTTCGAATCCTGCCTCGGGCCTGGATGTGTGTGATGTCCTTAGGTTAGTTAGGTTTAATTATTTCTAAGTTCTAGGGGACTGATGACCACAGATGTTAAGTCCCATAATGCTCAGAGCCATTTTTGAGGCGCTGCAGACTGTGCGGCTGGTCCAGACGGAGGTTCGAGTCTTCCCTCGGGCATGGGTGTGCGTGTTTGTCCTTAAGTTAATTTAGGTTAAGTAATGTGTAAGCTTAGGGACTGATTACCTTAGCAGTTAATTCCCATAAGATTTCACACACATTTGAACATTTTGAATTAATTCCAGTACCCTCGTTCTATGTTTGTCGATGTTCACTTTATAATGCATTCTCAAGGCACTATTCATTCCGTTCAACTGGTCCTGCAAGTCCTTTACCACCACTGACAAAATTACAGCGTCATCGACAATTCTTTATGTTTTTATTACTGATGCCTGTAGTTTAATTCTTTCTCCAAATTTCTATTTGGTTTCTTAACTCCTTGCTTACCGTACACTCTCTTCTAACTACTGCATTCCATTCATGTCCAAAGACTGTTTTAGCTTCAGTCTGATTACAAATTGTAAAGAATCTTTCAAGCACTGTTTTTTACCCCTGTTATTTCCTAATTTAGAAAAGTGCAGTTGGTCAACAATGCTAAAAGACTGTTGTAAACCTACAAAAGCTATAACCATTTCTTTGACCATCCTTGTAAGGCAAGTCGTAACGTCAATATTGCCTCATATATTCCTACATTCCTTCCGAACCCAAGCTGATCTTCCCCGGGGTCGGCTTCATCCAAATTTCCGATTCTTCTACCAGTACAAATAATTCGTGTTCTTTGTATCCATGATTTATTAAACTGATATTTCGACAGTGTTCACGCATGTCAGCGCCTGTCTTCTTTGTAATTGGATCTATTACGTTTTCCTTGACGGCTGATGATTTTCTGCTGTCTCATCTAAACTGATAAGCCGAAATATTATGACCACTACCCACCGCTACGTTGGATGCCGCCCGGTGGCGTTGTGCGCACTGACGTGGTAATAAATGTATGTAAGCAGAGCAGGCGGATTGGGGATCACCCTAGGGAAGATATGGGCTGCAAATGAGAAAATCCATGAAGATAAGCGGCTTTGACAAAGGGCACATTATTATTACGCAGAGACTGTGAACGAGTATCTCGAAAACGGCGGAGCTGGTTGAAAGTTTACATGCAACTGACGTAAGCATCTAGCGAAAGAGGTAGAACGACAGTGAAACTACCACTAGGTGCTAAATGGTTGGACGTCCACGACTCGTCACAGAACGTGGGATTCAGAGTCTTGTCTGCTCGGTAAAATAGAATAGATGGTTATCTGTGGCATCTCTACCGACAGTAATTCAAACAAAAGTGTTTCGGAAAACACCGTTCATCGTACATTGTTGAACATGTAGCTCCGCTTCCGACCACCCCTACGCGTTCACACGTTCACCATCAGGATACGACCATCGATCAAAGGAAACGTGTCGGCTCTTCAGGTGAATAATATTTTTACTAGGTCGATGGTCGTCTGCACAAACATCGTCATCGAAGTGAACAGCGGCTCGAACTTGCAGGCACGCTACGGACGCAGGTTGGGAGACATTCTCCTGCTCTTGCATGGAACCTCTGGCAGTAATAGAAGAACACCAACAGTTGTGAACCACCTGCATTCCTTCATGCTTGATATCTTCCCCGACGGCAATGTCCTATTTCAGCAATATAATTGTCCGTGTCTCGGAGCCAGAACCGCACTACGATGATTTGAGGAGCATTATAGTAAACTCATGTTGATGTCACGGAGACCAAATTCGCCTGACGTAAAGCTAATGGAATCCATCTGGGTCGCTATCATGCGTCACCACCGCGTACGCAAATCAGCGGCCCGTTATTTACACGAATTACATGACATTTGCGTAGGCATCTAATGACACATAACTCCATAAACCTACCAACAAACTGTCGGATCCCTGATACGCAGAATCAGAATGCATTTCATTCCAAAGACGGAAAAGCGAGCTATTAAGCAGGTGGTCATTGTGTTTTGGTTCATCAGCGTACCTTTTCATCTACATCTACGTCTACAAATATACTCCGCTAGCCAACAAGCGGTGTGTGGTGGAGGGCACAATTCGCGCCAAAGTCATATTTCCCCCCGTCTGTTCCACTCGCGGATCGTGCGAGGGAAAAACTACTTTCTGAACGCCTCAGTACGAGCTCTAATTTCCCTTATCCTTGAATAGTGATAATTGCGCGATTTGAAAGTTGATGGTAATAATATATGCTCTACATCCTCGGCGAAGATCGGATTTCACACCAGAGGGTATAATAAAACATCGTTACATTAAACGTGAAATCCACATTTAGTCGACAGTCCTATAATCTCTCTTAAATACAGTGTTGTACGTGTTGATGATTACGAGATGTGAGAGGGAAGTCTTGTCGTGGACGTAGGCAGAGATTCAGAACTGCGTTTCGGCTGGGGCGGGCAAGCGCGACGCCTGGACGGCAGGCGTTATGCAACACTGCGCAGCATTAGAAGCGGCGCTGCCACAGCTGGTACCTCTCGTTCCGCCGGCGGACTGGTTCAAGCTGTGCTCTTGCCCCCTTTTTTAATTAATTTCAAATTAAAAGTGAGTCACGAGTGGACGCGAAACGAGGTGAATGTATATAATTGAGATCGATTCAAACAGCTGCTCTTCCGCACAGCAGAGCAGAAATAACAAGTGCTTCCTTAATTGCTGGAGAGTTCATTACATCCAGCGGAATGAGAGGAGATGGGAAGCTTGATTCAGCCATTTCACTGAACCAGATCCCATTCGGCAGCATACCGATGTGCTGTGGATTCGTCGTTTCCAATTCGCTCGCACAATTAGTACGATACGCCAAAGCGCTATTTAAGGTTGTCCTACTGTTGATTTTATAGACATAAAATAACTGTTTGAGACACATTATAGAGAGAGGTAAAAGAAATCAACAGCCACTTCCAATACCTGAAACCGAGCGAGGCGGCGCAGGACTCACATTCGGTAGTTCAAATCCCCGTCCGGCCATCCAGATTACGTTTTCTGTGGTGTTCATCAATAGCATAGAGCTTATGCTTTTTTTCCAATTATCTTGTCGTCGACGGGAGATTAAACTCTAACACTGCTTCTTTAAAATCCTGAAATAAGCAAAACTATGCAGAAAGAAGAGCATTACTGAGCAGTAAAGTATATATATATAGGGTATAACAGGTATAAATGAAGGTATCTCTATTGGTGACTGAGTACAGTGTGTTGAACAATATTGCATCAGTATTTACATCATCTGCAGACTAATAATTACTACTGTATTTAGGTCATTTGCGGACTAATAATAACCATTAAAAGCCGTATATTTTTAGGTTGGTTAGTAGCGCCAAGCACATGTACTAAAGAGCACGCTGTAATATTCATTTTTCCCTGAGCTGAAGGTCAAATGGCTCAAATGGCTCTGGGCACTATGGGACTTAACTTCTGAGGTCATCAGTCCCATAGAACTTAGATCTACTTAAACCTAACTAACCTAAGGACATCACGCACACCTATGCCCTAGGCAGGATTCGAACCTGCGACCGTAGCGGTCGTGCGGTTCCAGACTATAACGCCTAGAACCGCTCGGCCACAGCTGAAGGCCAGGTGTTGACTGTGGACGTAAAATTGATGGTTCATAGAGACAGGCGTAGTCCACTTAGTAATGAGGTTATTACTGTGCAGGAACATCAGGTTGTAAAATTTGTGATGTGTTCGTGGGAAGACTGTTTGACTCAGGCAAAGATCCCAATACACTGATTTGTGTACATATTATGCTACCACATATAAAAATATCTGCACTTATACCAATTACGTCCTGTATATTTGTAACTTTGCTGAAAGAAGTAGCGGAGAGGCGGACAAAGTAGTCATTACGGCAAAGTGTTCCTTAGGGCAAAGTGGCCATCGTAGTCCCGAGAGCAACGAGGTGCCAGCATCTCGCGGGAAATGCCTAAACTTATTGTCCCTAGAGTTGGTTAGTCATCCCGTGAAGCCTAATCTGTCTGTTGTGCTCCTCCTCGGAGTTACAATAATTTTGTGGATTTTGGTTAGCCAGACTTAGGGTAATTGGTATTTTTATTGGGAGGGAATGCAACTTGCGTCTTTTTAATTAAAATTTGTTGAAAGTGTCATATCATGTCTCCATATTCCTACTTCAGTTTTCGGAAGTTCAGTCATGTTTTTGGACGGTATACAACATTTGTGTAAAGGCGTCAATGCGGGCAAAATGGCCCTCTCGGCGCTGGCTTCTGACCACTCCGTGTAGGAGGGAACTTAACGGCATCGGGCGAAAGAAGATGACACTTAGAGCAAGTCCTTACACGAGTCACCTCGAAAGAGGATGGAAGGAAGATTAGAGTTTTACGTCCCGTCGATATCGAGGTCATTAGAAACGGAGTGTCCTCGAAAGGTAAATAAAGAAAGAGAAGAAAAATAATATAAAAGGAGGGAAAAACCAGTAAGAATCCGAACAGGAGAAACGTACTACAAAGAAAATTGTGAAGAGCAGAAAACCCAATCCTAGAAGAACTCTTTTTGACGACAACGTTGAAGACAGAGAGTAAATGTACTGCAAAGAAAAATGTTCAAACTCAAGGCCAAAAGGGCACTGGATTAAGTACCAATTGTGCTCCCTCTGGGTTTACAAACTCTGTGTGCAGGTAAAGGAACACATTTTAACTTCTGTATGTGAAAAGTGTAATGCTTCCCAATAAAGAACATTCATTCTCTGTTAATAGTTTTGTATCCTTTATTTTTGAGTTTAAAGATAAGTGGCCAACTTTCCCGTTCGTGTCGGGCAAAGTGGTCGTATTGCCACTTTGTGAAAATCTAATTGTTTAAAATACAAAGGTGAGAAAACTATTCTGTATTATAGTACACTAGTTTTAGAGTGTAATCACTGATTTCTATGCATTTCTATCCAGCGCTACTCAAATTAAAAATGAGGAACACCTTGGCCTAGCCTCTTTGCCCCTAGAAGACCGCACAACCTACGACCAGCTCAGAGACAGAAGTGATGACACTTTCTGCAGGACCTGACCATTATTTTGCAGGACAATGCTCAAGCACGTACAGTGCAAGCTGTTACTGATTTGTTTGAGTGATGGGGCTGCTAAGTGCTATACCACCTACTGCATTCCACTGACTTAAGCCCTCGTAAGTTCAACTCGATTTCTAAACTGGAGGAAACACTTCACGGCATTCGCTTCAGAACTGCTACAAATTCGTTGGGCAATAGACAGCGCCGCTCGAACTGTTAACACAACTGACACAGCTAAGAGTATCGTACGACTCCCACATCGCTGGCAGCGGGTTATACACAATGCTGGAGACTACTTTGAAGTTCAGTAAACCTTTGAAACACGTATCTATTTTGTACTGCTCGTAGTTACCATTATTGAAGTTCCATCCCTCGTAGAAAGGTTGAACTCTTCACTACGATGAATTAGGTGGCTTGTAATGCATTGAAGAACAGGTGGCTCATCTCCTATGGTGACAATGTCAACCACATAACTAATGGTTTTAACAAGTAGTACATTTATTATGAATCATTCACAATCTTATGTTAATGTTTTCTTGAAAATAATTTCCGTTTTATTATTACATTCTTTATTTACACTCTTACTGTCTATGCAGCTACTAAATGCACTTATTTGTGGCTATACAAGTTTAGTTTTATTGCATTAAAACACCGTCAGCAGTGTCAACATAAAATTTATTTTATTACAGAATATCGTTTTGTTGGAGATTAAAATGTAAGTGGCGATCATAAACTTATGACCTGAAGAAAACCTTTTGATGTTAGTTGACTGCGTTGCTGCAGCGAATGTGCAACAAAGCGCGATTCCGATGAGTGTATACAAGCACCGACATATGGAAAAGGGATTTTAGCGGCATTCGTGTCTTTACGACGTGAGTGCTGTAACTATGGAAACTGAACGAGCGCAACGTTATTACCAAGTGCTTCTAAACAGGTCCCACGTACTGTTATTCTTTCCTTAGATGCCGGAGGACGAACACTGGAAGCCATTCATCAGAGGATGAAGAATGTGTATGGGGCAGCACTTCTTTTGAAAACAGTCGCTGTGGTATGGTATACCAAGCTCTGTGCTGTTGATTCATGTTAATGCACGTTCCCATATTGCAAATGTCATAATGCAGAAGTTACGCCAGCGCAAGTGGGTGCCACTCGAGCACCTGTCCTGTAGGCCTAATTTCTCCCCATGCGATTATCATGCCTTCGGTCCCTTAACAAAGGCCTTGAAGGATCGATGATTCCTGTCGGACGAGAATGTGCAGTCAGGCAGTTACGGATGAATTCACGCAGAAGAACACGGTGTTTTACTAAACGAGTATCTTGAACTTGGTGCGTTTCTGGGATGATTGCCTCACTGCTCATGGCGATTTTGCCTAATTCGAATACCGATTCTGGACTGTACGGCTGTCTAACGGAAACTTTTTGATCGTCCTTTGTACAATACGTTTATCAAACTACTGAAGTGCAGTCATGCGTCTACGGTCTTGCCATGCGTTTTGTTGTTAGCGAGATTGTTTTTGACTAGAATGATCACTTCCGTACACTTTCTCTTCACCATTTTTTATTATCAGAAATACACAAATCACCACGTCAAAATATAGGGAGTTTAAAAAAGATTCATCCGATTTTACGACTATATTTCCATCTGAATTGTGGGAAACTTGAGGTGAATTTTAACTATCGCAAGTGTACCTTGGAACCAGTTATAACGTTTCAGGTTCACGTAGCTGCTGATGGGGTGTCATTGGTGCAACTAGATCTCTAAATGTCTGGCTCCCTCGCACATTCCACACACAGTGCGCCTCGCTTTGAGATGGCAATACCATAGCAATAAAAAGTTCAGTTACAACAGTGCAATTTTGCTGCACATTCTAACTGCTCGAAGCATTCGACGATGGCTGTAAATTTGCAGCATTGAAGTCCTAGGATGCCTGGTCTCACAGTGTACGAATTCTTTTGTGAGGATTCTGAAAGACTCCGTGTATATGCCTCCATTATTCAAGTTTACTACTACTCTTCCGACAATTGTGGGTGTAATACGACGCTACGTAGCAACAGCAGAGAATGCAGTAGTTCCAGACATGCCTGCTAAACTACTGGATGAGTGTGGATATCTTGAACATGTTTATCGTGCATTCGGCGGAGGGCACACCTGAGCGTTTGTGGAAGTTAAATGAAAACGTAGATCGTATTTGTAAAGCCTACCCAATGGTTGTTTGACGCTGCCTGTTTAAGCTACACCTTGTAAAATCGGGTGTTCCACGTATAAATTCATATTTACTGTAAGTTTTTGTTTCTATTCAGGTACAAAATGAAACTGGATGAATCTTTTTATCTTACGCTGCGTTGTATAACTTTATCACGACTGTGTTGATTTGGGCCTATATTTGTGTTTTCTCGTTTTGATCTGTTTATGTAGGATAGCAAATCTGGTGTTTGCGTAATTTATCTTGGTAGCTGGTATTAATCTGTGTGTTTGTGTGTGTGTGTGTTGTGTGTGTATGTAGAGTGGAAGCAGAACGTTAAGAAGACGGGTAGATGGCACAGAAGATATCACATCCACAGATCAAGGGTGCGAGTATGCTTGGTATCCCAGAAATGTCGCTACAAACTTCGAGAGGTTGTGGAGGACGTCCTTAAGAACAATTCGATAGGAAACCCTATCCAGAAACATCATCCAACGATGTTACAGAGCGTCGAAGTTATAGGCGCTGGTGCCTGCAGCAAGGCCATCCCTTCAGCAGCAAATGTAACCTTATACACGGATGGACCGTAGGTGGAATGTCTCGCAATGTTGTTTGTTATTCAATGATCGCGACTGACTGCCACGATCACCAGTGAGGAAGATGCACCTAGCTGCTGCATAGACAGGCCCCGTCTCCTATGAATGCGATGTTCTGTTGCTATGGTGAATGACGGTTTTGGACATGGGTTTGCAACCACAGTTTATTTTTCTCCTGTATACTGTAAAACACTGAAAATTTTATAGCGTTTTAGGAGAAAAATAAACTGTGGATGGAAACCCATATCCAAAACCGTCATCCACCAAGGAAACAGAGCATCCATTTATAGGAGACAAGACCTGTCCACGCAGCAGTTAGCTCCATCTTCTCCACTGCCAATTGCGGCAATCAGACACGATCACTGTATAACAAAGTACATTGCAAGACGTTCTGGCTATGCTCCATCGGCTTATGAAGTCACGTTTGCTGACGATGGGATTGCCTAGTGGTAGGCGCTGGAACCTATAAATTCGACTCTCTGTAGCGTCGTTGGATGACGTTTCCGGACATTCTCGTTTTGTTCATCAAGACACCCTCTACAGCCCTCAAAGTTTGTCGAAATATTTCAGGAACACCCTGTATAGACAGAGTAGAATATAATCAAAGGAACTGATAATTCTTTTATTTTCATATAGCATTTAAATACTCTTCGATGATGAATTACCTTACATCTCTTCTAATCAATTAATTATAATCACGAGCAGACATTTTGTCATCCTATATGTTGGATGCAATTTGGGGCTCCATCCCATAATCCGCTCTATCTGCTACGTTGCGCTAATGAGTTGGGTAGCCTATCCCAGTGCGTGGCAGTTGCAGGCTGGTGAGGACAGCATTCGCCATTTAAAAAGCGAATCTGTGCATCTAGCATGTCCCGTTCCCAGTCGATTGAGAGTTGACCATATTTTGCGGGGCTGATCAAACCCAGGGACTGTCTCAGTAATACAACGTAATAACTGGCATGTTGCAGAAGCGTTTTTGAGCTGTTCTCTCCTCCAATAATCTTAATCCCAGTGAGACTGTTTGCAAGTGCAAGAGGAGGATGTCTTGAACAAACTCTGTTGACAAACTCTGTCACAATGGACTGGTAGCCCAGGGTTTGCTAAGATCTTATCGTATCCTCTGATCAAGACATTTTTCATTCATAGATCTGGATAACTCCGAATAGGCAGCTGGATGGGGGGAGTAGATTTAACTGTTCCTGAAATGATATATATATTACTATTAAGTTGGACATCACTCTTCTTTAAATGAAGGCTATTCAGCCATGCCAGTGCGCAATACTCTACTGCAGAGTATATCAAGCTCAGTACACAAGTCCACAAAGTTGTTGCTGATACTTCCCATGTGGCTTCACAAAGTTTTTGAACAATAACGTTTCTTCTCATCAGCTTACCCGGAGGTTTCGTCAGGTGCGAATCAAAAGATAGGGTTCTATCTCTCGTAACACCGAGATATGTTGTGGTAAGGCGTGTGCCAGCAATATAGACATCCAGAGTTTTGTTGAGTTGTCTGCTGTTATGATGGAAGCAAATTACGTCCGTCTTAGCAGCATTAGGTCTAAGTCTCCATTTTGGAAAGTATTCTACCATTATAGACAAATCAGACACCAGGAGTTCTTCCAAAGATTCAAAATGAGTGTGCCTTGTTGAAATGGCCCAATCATCATTGTAACCAAATTTCTGGTATATCGGCAGTGTATAGGGTAAAGAGCACTGGGACTAATACCGAGTCTTAGGTAAGTTATTTTGGAGGAATTTCTGACTATTGACTTTGTTAAGCATGATGACAAGAAGCAGAGAGAAACAAAAGAAGACTCTGAGCTAAAATGGAACAATACAAGAGAAGTAATAATGAAGGCTACTGATGAAGTATTGGGTGAGAAGACAAAGAGATGACGCCATAAAGGTTCTTCAAATTCTGGACACCAGACCTTGAAGGGACCATAAGTCTCAGACATAAAACTTATCTCGATTCTCTTAGCAACAACAACAACAAAAAAATGGTTCAAATGGCTCTGAGCACTATGGGAGTGCTAAGGTCATCAGTCCCCTAGAACTTAGAACTACATAAACCTAACTAACCTAAGAACATCACAAACATCCATGCCCGAGGCAGGATTCGAACCTGCGACCGTAGCGGTCGCGCGGTTCCAGACTGTAGCGCCTAGAACCGCTCGGCCATCCCGGCCGGCTCTCAACAACAAGACAGATTTACGAACAGAAGAGGAATAATGATAAATAAGCGGGAAAACGTGTCCACCAAGAACCTCCTGAACGATTTGTAAATATAACCGAAGATGATGTCCACGGAAGACAAACACTAGCCTGTAACATAATGAAACTGCTTGGCAAAGCAAACGGGAAACGGTAACGTAGAACAGCAAAAATGAGTCTAACTCTACAAATCCCTTACTTATACAGCCGAAGATAAGAAATGGGGGAATGGAATGTATAGACTTGCGATGTGTGGATGATTTCTGCATGGAAGGGGATGCTGGCCTTGAAAAACAGGATAACGACAGGCATGGGTAACATCAACAATGAACTCCTGAAACACGGTGGAATCTCTCCACCTGAGACTGCTAAATCTGTTGAATATGTCACACCAAGAGCATGGCCACAAGTAGAAGTTATATCGTTGTTTTATATATGAAAATAACTGCCAGAATTTTAGATTACTGGACGCTGCGTATGAGGCTTATGCTAGGATGCTAAACAGCAGATTATAAGTAATATTAGAGTGCTTACCCAGTGGAGAACTTACAGGTTTTCATAGGGGAAGACTGATAACAGATGCAGTATTTGTGATGAAACAGATCGTTGAAAAACACACAAAATGTAGTCGGGAGACCCACTTACCGTTTGTTGACCTGAAGAAAAGACTTTGATGAAGTGAGTACAGAAAAATTTGGGAAGCGTAATGAAGATAAGAGGTACCCAATACATTTAATAAACACCTTGCAAGGCCTATAAGAAAACCCAACAATACATAAGATATCTTCCAAGGACCCCCCCCCCCCCCCCCCCCCAAATCCAGTTCCTTAAATAATCCAATTCTGGTGTATAAAACAGCTTCAAACGTCTGGTTAGTTTACAAGTGACGTCATTTGATAAATAATTTCACCATAAGCATGTAAAACCTTTATAGCTTAGGACGCAAAACCCAAATTACTTTAGTTTCATTAGTTTAGTACTATTCATCTATAGGGTGATTCCTTGAAGGTGTTGCAAACGTTCAAGATGATGGACGAGGGTAAATGTCTGAATTTGAGACAACACTTACTGGTGTGGGAACGACCGAGTCGAAAGCAAAATGAGAAAATCATTCTGGTACCTCTGACACTGGAAAACATGTATTGTTACTGTTATTGCTAAGATTGTGGAGTAGGCAATGCTGAAGAGCATTTAGATGTAGAGGTTGTGTACTGAGCAGTGCTGGCATACAGATCTGTACTGTAGTACAGATCTATATTGTAGTACAGTAACCAAATGGAGGTGTACCCGGTGAAGGAACCTGCAGACATAATTTTCGTATATGGGTTAGCAAATGGAAGTAGCAAAGACGCAGAAAAGTTCAGCAAGACGGGATATCGAAGGAGAAGACATACGACTCACACAATGTTACCAAGACTATTCCAGCTATTAAGTGAAACAAGGCAATTGGTAATACAATAAAACGTCCAAGGAGGATGACGAAGTACACGGACTTCCGAGTTAGAGAAGGAGTGCTTTCTCGAGTAAATGGGGCGCCTACAATCAGCACTCGATCAGTTGCAAGTGAAATGAATGTTTTACACAGAACTCTGTGGCAAGTATTACAGGAAAAGCAGCTATAGTCCTACTATCCATAGAAAGTGCATGCTTTGACCCCTTCTGACTTGGAACGACCTCATGTCGTGTTCAGCCACTGGTTCTCACAGTGCCTTACTGTCGATCCCCATTTCCTTGCGTATGTGCTTTCTGCCCATGAAGCCTGTTTCACCAGAGTCGGAAAGATATATACTAGCCATAGTCATGCTTGGGCCCATGAGAATCCTCACGATACATGTGAAAAGCTTCCCAATGTGATAATGGCTGTGCGACTTGAATTAACAGATTTTCGACATGTAATGGTACTTGGAGCTAGACGAATGAAACATTTCATTTCGGAAATCGTAAGCAAATGCAGTATTCAGATGTGCAAAGTGTCAATAGGCTACGGAGAATACGAATTTTCAGGCATCACCTCTCACCAAAAACAATGCAGTGGCCGAATGCCTTCGCTTAATGACCGAGAGCAGTGGTGTTTGCGTAGAGTTGTCAGGGCTAAAAGACAAGCAACGCTGTGTGAAATAACTGTAGAAATCAATGTGAGACATATGACGAACATGACCGCTGGAAAATTTGGCATTAATGGATTATGGCAGCAGATGACTGAACCAGTGCTTTTGCTAAAAACACAGCATTGTCTGCAGCGCCTCTCCTCGGTTTGAGACCTTTTCGGTTGGATCCTAGAGACTGGAAAACCGTGGTCTGGTCAGATGAATACCGATTTCAGTTGGTAAGAGCTGAAGGTGATGTTAGAGTGTGGCTCAGACCCTACGAGGCAGTGGACCCAAGTTGTCAACAATGCATTTTGAAAGCTGGTGGTGACTCCATAACAGTGTGGGCTGTGTTTGCGTTGAATTCACTGGGTCCTGCTGTCCAACTGAACGGATCATTGACTGTAAAATTGTTATGTTTGGCTACTGGAAAATCATTTGAGCCTTTCATGGACGTCATGTTCCCAAACGATGACGTCATGTCACGCATCCACAATTGCCAGTATTTGGTTTGAGGAACATTCTAGATAGTTTGAGTGAATGATTTGAACATCCAGATCAGCCGACATGAATCCCACAGAACATTTACGGGACGTACCGGGAGGTCATTTCGCTGGCGTCATTCTGCACCAGCAACATTTTCGCTTTTATGGACTTCTATAGAGGCAGCGTGGCTCACTGTACAGGAGACTTCCAACAACTTGTCGAGTTGCTGCACTATACTGTGCAAAATTAGGTCCAACATAATATTAGGGGGTATCCTGTGACTTTTGTCTCCTCAGGGTACGTCATAGTATCTTGTGCGTATTGATGCATGTATTATGGTCTGCCTGTAAACCTTGGTGGTACTATGAATATTCTGCCAATGTTGCAGACGTTCCCATAATTTATATACAGATATCGTAAATGTATGATAAAAAGGAGACGGTGTGACTCAATTTTCGCCTACATTTCTACCACGTATTGGTGAAACCGTTGATGGCGTTATAGTAGATTATTCGTCCTGGTTTGAGGTATCGACATCGGTTTGAATAATAATTCATTGCTGATATTCTTTTATTGAGTTATTCTCGCGTAAGAAGAAATAAAATGAAAGAGGCTGTAAGATAAATGTAAATTTTTTTATATATGTAAATGACTAGTGGACTAGTTTGCATAACAGTGGAGTGAAATCCGTCCTGCCCCACTCAAAAAAAGTGTCCAATACTGCAACGCATCGTAAATTCGATATTTTTAGTGACAGTAGCAATTACGTCATTCCGTTACTGAAGAATTATGCTACTAGTATCTGATTCTTCTCCAAACAGTCACCACATCATTGATGGTAGGTGCGTTGTAGCGTGTGGCTTGCTGTCCGGCTGGTGTTCTGTCAGCTCTTAGATGGACTGCGTAATTATTCGTCAGAAAGTCATCAACTGATATTTCAACATGTTTATCAGGACGTCGTGTTGGTACAAAAGTGTTCGGAAAGTTAATAAACATCATGTTTGGTGCCTGGATCACTGATCAGCTTGTACATCATCGTCGTCCGTGAAATAGATTTGTAAAAGTTTATGTTGCGTGTCGGGAACTGGTAGAAGTGATCCTATTCGATGGTGCGTTTGCCCTTGAATTTTGAATGTTAGTATATAACTGTGTTGGAACATTTATCGGCTCACAGTTACCATATAATGGCGTTGAAAAATTTATCAAACCAAAAGAGGTTCGGTGGTGGATACAAGGACAGGATTCAAATTTTATCATCTGCACAGCACGTTTTTGGTGTTTCACTGTTGAATTTCCGTTGACCGCAGTGCCCACACATCATACGCAATTTGCCGATGTCTTCACTTGAACGCAAACTATAGTCATAATTGACACTGTGCTACAATATATCAAGATTGTAATGAACATGCTCGATTCGTTGCGATCGAGTAGCTTGTAAACGTTCTCCTTCAACTCTTAGTGTTCGATGCTCTTCTGATTCCAGAGCACGTGATTCAGTAGCGCGCAAAAGGCCTGATTCGTGGCTTGTTTGTCATTTCTCGTTTGTATAAGAAGCTCGTAATCGCTTTTTGTTTCATACAATCTAACAAATGTTCATCTCTTAGGAGGCATATTTATGTTAATGGAGGAAGCAACAACAACTGCAAACAAAGTGGCAATATTGTTTGTCAATTTAGAATTTAGAAGAGCATGTTTTAACAGTTTTTAAACAAACAACGTCACTTAACATTTTCTAATGCAATATTTATTAGCTTTAAACTAATAAATGACCGATAGTGGCGTGGTCTCCAAGGACAAAACTAGACTTTTTATATGTGCCACGAATTATACCCTACCGATATTCTCGACATAGTGAAAGTGTTACAATGGGCTGGAGTAAGAGTGGACCTGATTCACTGAGTGTAGGAATACCTTCAGACGGATAGAAGACGAATAATTTCTTTGTCAGACACCATAACGGGCGCCCCTACTACGAGTCACCAATATTTCATTGCAATCAGATGAATGATGTACGAACGCATACAAGACGAACAAAGAAACAAACGAATGTATTGACATTTAAGGTGCGTTGATATTAGTACACGTTAAAGTTCAACTAAGATATGTGTACCTTCCAACTTCTTTCATTTATTCTTTCCGATTAATTTTTTTCATTGTTCAAGTAGCAATTATTAATCAGTTTCCATTATTTGTGCCCCCAGTCATATGACATTATTGAACGCTGACTTTCTGTTTCTTGTTTACCTGCTCAAATACGACGTCTTGAGTGTATGCTGGCAAAGCAGATACTTATCAGCGTAGATGCTCCATCTATCGCGTGACTGCATGTTGTAATCCACGACAGAGATCTTCTAAGATGGGCAGACGTTACAGCTGCAGCTAAACGCACAAGTTTTGGCTTTATAGAATGCACACTATGTCTAATAGCTCACACTTTCGATTTGTTACGTTGTAGATCTGAAAATAAAAATTACTAATATGATGTAATTTTAGATAAAAAACTTCTAATATTCGTTTAGTTTTATGTTGATACTGTGTTTTTAGAGAAATAGTAATTTCGTCTAAAAGCTTAAGAACTTCTCTCAAATCCAAGAACATCTTAAAAAATCAATGAAACTCTGTTTCTGCGAGAACTTTCTGCGTTGTAATGTGGTAAATGAGGTTGCTATTTTTACGCCTCGCATTACGAATAACGTTTCAGCATGACGGTATCGGGGACTTTAATTATAATTAAACGAACAACAATAATACCAGCTTTCAGCAAGCGGCGTACACGGCTAATGAACTTCTCAAATTGGTTTCACGGTTCCAATTACGGACAGGCCATTTGAAACAGCTTTCGCTGGTACCGTTACATCATTCTGGTAAAACAAGAGAAACTAAAATACACGACACGTTTCCCGCAAAAAAAAGGTGTTCTATTTCAACTCTTCGCGTGTTTACGGAAACGGTTTCGCTAAATTGGATTTTTAAATGGAGAAGGACACCTGAAGCAACATAATGATTCCCATGTAAGTTTTACGTAATCGATATAGCAGTCTACATCAACTATATGCGCAGAGGCTATGGTGTAATTTAATTGCGTGAGTAAGATTTACGGCGTTGCGGAAACCCATAATGAACTGAATTTCTTTCTGAGTGACGTAGGGATATTAGTTTGACTTTGTTCTTATAAAATCTGGGTGACGAGGTGCGTGGGTCCTTGTTCCGTGTTCTGTCAGAGAGTAAAGATTATTAATTAATTTTCAATGACTTTGAACCACATTTTAGTCAAATGATTTTGAGATATATGACCAGCAGTTATTCACTCGTCATATTCGGCTATTTCAGTTACAGAAACAGATCTTGAATCCCATCGCACAGTGATCGACTACACGTTGGTCCCAACTGCTCTTAATTACTGTGATGGGATCTTACGAGTGATTTATATATTCATTGAAGTTCAATTGTTCATACTATGGGTGCCTTCCATCAAGTTGCACGATTTGTGTAAATGTGAGCTACTATTGTAATTTCCTTTCATTAGCGAAATCAGAGAGCGATACAAAAATGGTTAGTTGTGTCATGGGGATGAACACAAACATGTCTTAGTTTCAATAAATCAAGGCCTAGTTGTTCTCCTTGCACCAGTAATTCTATTACTCAAAAGAATAACTGACTTACAAGCTGACATAATGGAATTGTGTTGCTATGGTGTTACCTGTTGTTCTTTTGGAAAGCTCAGTTAACAAATTGAAACACAGCTGTGGAAAGAGAGTGTCGATAAAGCAGCAGAGAAATGACTTGGAGAGAAACGTTAGAGGTAGATTGGAAGTGACATTATATATCTGCATGTGACAGATTAAGAATAGATGCCGTGATATGTGTGAGAAAATTTTGGTCTGATGATTTGGTAAGAATGAATACACACAAACGTGTGTGAATATTGTGACACCAAGAAGGTGAGGGAAATAATTTCGGACTAACGGTATGCGTAGAACAGTTGTACCAGCATTAAGTGTTAAAAAATTCAGACAGATTGCGTACTCGTACTACCAGAAACACTTTCTCTGCTTTGTGAAAACATTACCGTTAAAACAAGCTTATACAGTGCAGAGCTGTCAAAGTGAATGGAAATGTGAAGAAAACAACGCTTTGGTATCACAAAGAGTGAGATATTTAAATAATAGTAATACGTTATGCTGGTGAGTACTTTATCTCTACATTTTAACTATGTTTGTAACTCATATTTTGTAATTTGTCATTCCTTCATGGTGGGGAGCACACGAGTGTCAAAACATTCCTAAGGCAGTATTTTTTCCAATATCCACCGTATAAGCAGAATCTGCCATCGCCACAACTTACGTAACACCTCTGTTCGCAAGAAAAAGCCGCTGTTCAGCGTCTCAGACCTTTACGTTCACTGTATTAGAGAAAACAAAAATATGAATTGCAATTTCTTGTAAATATCGCGGATAGAAAATGCAATGTTAATAGTTCAAAAATATAAGTGACGTAAAGTTTCGCAGAATCTTTGTAACTGATATCACGTACAGTAGGTGCTTTATTATGTGGTATACGTATGGCGAGATATGAGTATATTTGGAAATTAGCATTTACAAAACAATCGTTCCATAGATTTTTGAGTACTGCTTGTCAGTTTGTGATCCTTATCACTTTTTACTGAAGAGAAACGAAAGACTTAATGAAGAAGGGGGCCGTCTGGTCAGCTCAAGAAAGTTACAGGAATGCTCAGCGAACAACAGTGAGAGATGCTACAAGAGAGGTATTGTCCATCACAGAGTGACGATATTACATCCTTCAAATGTTCAAATGTGTGTGACTTCTTATGGGACTTAACTACTAAGGTCATCAGTCCCTAAGCTTAGAGACCGAGCGAGGTGGCGCAGTGGTTAGCACACTTGACTCGCATTCGGGAGGACGACGGTTCAATCCCGCGTCCGGCCATCCTGATTTAGGTTTTCCGTGATCTCCATAAATAGCTCCAGGCAAATGCCGGGATAGTTCCTTTGAAAGGGCACGGCCGACTTCCTTCCCCGTCCTTCCCTAATCCGATGAGACCGATGACCTCGCTGTTTGGTCTCTTCCCCCAAACAATCCAATCCAAATCCTAAGCTTACACACTAGTTAACCTAAATTATCCTAAGGACAAACGCACACACCCATGCCCGAGGGAGGACTCGAACCTCCGCCGGGACCACTCGCACAGTCCATGAATGTAGCGCCCAAGACCGCTCGGCTAATGCCGCGCGGCATTACATCCTTGACCTACATTTTGTGTATAGAGCAATAGGTATGAGCTCCACAAGCATGTGATCTATTCTGCTCAAATTCTGAACGCAAATTCATGTGAGGCAGAGCAGTATTCACTCACATGTATATTAATCCAGTTCTACTCCCAAGAAAATTTCCAGTGAAACCGAACGCAGCAGACTTCGCTATCAAATAAACCTAGACACTGACTGAAAGAAAAATACACAATGTTATTGTCTTTGCCTAGCACTGTTTACCTTACTGGAAATACGTTTAAAAAATAGAAATAAAAATTACATCGTCTTCCACACTTCTTAAAGCAAAGTGATCGTATAGACCCTCGTTTTATATTTTGGTCGCTCGAGGTGTAAACCAGCATAAATTATTTGGTCAAAGCTACTAACACGTATTATGTTAATGAAATACAATGTATTCTGAAGCAAAACGCCCATCATTTATCTGTTTCCACAAAGAAATTCTCGGGTTGTTATGAAACGAAATCTCTTGGTGCTCTGAGAATTCTGAGTTACTTATTATAAAATCCGCATGTGTGTTAGTAACGTAGTACCAATTCTACTCCGAAAAGCAACTAATTGCAGTAGTCAGAATCTGTGAAACTATCTTGGACGCAAAACGTAATGGAAAGAAAAATTAAAAAGGAAAAAGGTTAAGCATAATGTCGACTGTTTTATTTAGCCTCAGATGGTTTTTCAGAAACTGAACGACGTACTCACAACGACATAACTACAGGAAAATTAAAAATGCTTATTCTGGTAATAAATTGTACATCCTACGATTTTTTTTTTCAAAACAGAGCAAAAGAATCTATTTAATCTAGCACTGAAACTTTTCTCGAAATAACTGTTCGACCCCAATCTCGGTCTTGGATGTTGTTGTGGTCATCAATCCAAAGACTGGGTTGGTGCAGCTCTCCACGCTACTCTCTCCTGTGCGAGGATCGTCATTCCTGAATAACTACTGCAACCTTCATCTTTTTGAATCTGCTTACTGTATTCATCTCTTCGTCTGACTCTACGATATTTACCCTCCCCCCACGCTTCCCTCGAATACTGACTTGGTGATCCCTTGATGCCTTACAATGTATTCTACCAACCGATTCCATCTTTTGGTCAAACTGTGCCACATACCTCTTGTCTCCCCAATTCTGTTCATTACTTTCTCATTAGTTAAGTGATCGACCCATCTAATATTCAGCATTCTTCTGTAGCACCACATTTCGAACGCTTCTATTCTCTATTTATCTAAACTGTTTATTGTCCATGTTACACTTCCGTACATGTTTACACCCCTCAGAAACACATTCAAAAAAGACTTCCTAACATTTACAATCTGTATTAGATGTTAACAGATTTCTCTTCTTCAGAAATACTTTCCTTGCAATTGCCAGTCTACAGTTTATATCCTCTCCTCTGCGGCCATCCTCAGTTATTTTCCTGCACAAATAGCAAACCTCATCTACTACTTTAAGTGTCTCGTTTACTAATCCGATTCTCTTGGCATCACCTGATTTAATTCGACTACATTCCATTATCCTTGGTTTGCTTTTGTTGATGTCCACCTTATACCCTCCACTCAAGACAATGTCCATTTCGTTCAACAGTTTTTCCATGTCTAATTACTACGTCATTGACGAACATGGAAGTTTTGATTTCTTCTCCCAGAATTTTAATTCCTGCTTCAATTTGTTTTGTTTCCTTTACTGATTGTGCAATGTGTGGATTGAATAACATCGGGGATAGCGTACAACTCTGTTTCATTCCCTTCTCAGCCACTGCTACACTTAAATGTCCCTTCACTTTCATTACTGCAGTCTGGTTTCTGTACAAGTTGTAAATAGTCTTTCGCTCCCTGCATTTTACCCCTGCTAGCTTCAAAATTTCAAAGAGAGTATTCCAGTCAAGGTTCTCAAAAGCTTTCACTAAGTCTACAAAGGCTATAAATGTAGGTTTGACTTTCCTTAATCTATCTTCTAAGATGAGTCGTAGGGTCAGTATTGTTTCGCGTTTCCCTACATTTCTCTGGAATCCAAGCTGATCTTTCTTGAGGTGTGCTTCTACCAGTTTTTCCATTCTTCTGTAAGGAATTCGTGTTAGTATCTTTCAACCATGACATATTAAGCTGATACTTGGGTAATGTTCGCACATGTCAGCAACTGCTTTCTTTTGAATCGGAATTATCACGTTCCTCTTGAAGTCTGAGCATATTTCGCCTGTCTCATACATCTTTCACACCAGATGGAACAATATTGTCACGGCTGGCACTTCCAAGGCTATCAGTAGTTCTGACTGAATTTCATTTACTCCCGGAGCCTTGTTTCATCTTACATCTTTTAGAATTTTGTAAAATTCTTCTCGTAGTGTCATTTCTCCCATCTCTTCATCTACGTCCATTTCCCTTTTTATAGTATTGCTTTGAATTTCATCTCCCTCGTATAGACCGTCTACATACTCCTTTCACCTTCCAGCTTTCCCTTCTTTGCGAAGGACTGATTTACCATGTGTGCTCTTGATATTCATACCATACAGCTGTTTCTCCTTTCCTCAAGGTCTCTTTAATTTTCTTCTAGGCGGTATCTGTCTTTCCCCTAGTGAAATATGCTTGTAAGTCCTGACATTTGTCCTGTAGCCAGATTAGCAATTTTGGATTTCCTGTCAATCTCATTTTTAGACGTTTATATTCCCTTTTGCCTGCTTCATTTACTGCATTTTTATATTTCCTACTTTCATCATTTAAATTCAATATCTCTTCTGTTACCCAAGGATTTCTTCAAACCCTCGTCTTTTTACCAGCTTGATTCTCTGCTGCCTGCACTATTTCGTCTCTCAAAGAACCCATTCTTCTTCTACTGTATTTCTTTCCCCCGTTCTTGTCAATCGTTCCCTAATGCTGTGCCTGAAACTCTCTACAAACTCTGCTTCCTTCAGTTTATACAGGTCCCATGCCCTTAAATTCACACCTTTTTTCAGTTTCTTCAGTTTTAATCTACAGTTTGTAACCAATATATTGTGGTCAGAGTCCACATCTGCCCCTGGAAATATCTTACAATTTAAAATCTGGTTTCTAAATCTCAGTCTTACGATTATATAATCTATCTGAGACCTTCCAGTGTCTCCAGGCATCTTCCACGTATACAACCTTCTTTCAAGTTTCTTGAATTCTATGATTAAGTTATGCTCTGTGCAAAATTCTACCAGGCGGCTTCCTCTTTCATTCCTTAACCCCAGTCGATAGTCACTACTATTTATCCATCTCTTCCTTTTTCCACTATCAAATTACAGTCTCCCATGACTATTAAATTTTTGTCTCCCTTCACTATCTGAATAATTTCTCCTCTCTCATCATACATTTCTTCAGTCTCTTCGTCATTTTCGGAGCTAGTTGGCATTTAACTTGTACTACTGTGGTAGGGGTGGGCTTCGTGTCTATCTTGGCTACTATAATGAGTCACTATGCTGTTAGTAGTTGCTTACCCGCATTTCTATTGTCTTATTCTTTATTAAACCCACTCCGTCGTTACCCCTATTTCAACTTGTATTTATATACCTGTAGTCATCTGGCCAGAAGTCCTGTTCCTCCTGACACCGAATTTCACAATTTCCCACTATATCTTTCAACCTATCCATTTTAATTTTTTAGTTTTCTAATGTACATGCCCGATGAAACGATCTATCATTCCGTGGTGCGATCCGTAGAATGCCAGTTTTGTTTCTCATGATGACGATATCCTCCAGGGTAGTCCTCGCCCGGAAATCCGAATAGCGAACTATTTTACCTCTGGAATATTTTACCCAAGAGAACGCCATCATCATTTAACCATATAGCAGAGCTGCATGTCCTCGGGAAAAATTGCGGTCGTAGTTTCCCCTTGCTTTCGGCAGTTCGCAGTGCCAGCGCAGCTAGGCCGTTTTGATTGATGTTACAAGGCCAGATCACTCACTTGCCCCAGCAACTACTGAAGAGGCTGCTGCCCCTCTTCAGGGACATCACGTTTGTCCTTCCTCTCAGCAAATACCCCTCTGTTGTGGTTGCACCTACGGTACGGCTATCCGTATCACTGAGGCACGCAAGCCTCCCCACCGACGGCATGGTCCATGGTTCATGGAGGGGTCGAAGGGGAGAGAGGTGCGGTCTGAGTTGCTTCTTACAAATTTTTCTATTAGAAATCATTCAAACAGCCAAACTCTTGAAACGTCGGCTATTTGTGTCTGACCAAACTAGTAAAATGACTTTAAAATAATATATTATCAATGCAATTTAAATTATGTATACACTCGAGACATTTTTAGAGCATTTCATGACCGACATGAAGTGCATTGGGTTTGTGCGTCCAACATAATGTTTATTTCATCGATCACATTTAAATTTAAAGACAGTTAGAACATAGCGCGCAAACCTTCTATTCAAAGTTATTCTTTCAATTCTAAAAAAATATAAATGTGATCGTTACTGCTTGGTTCTGCATAATTAACCCCCTAATAATTAAGCCCCTAAGTTCCCTTACAAAAGTTTCACGAAATGGATATGACCAGAACACAGTACACATTACTTTTTCAGAATCAGTCCTGGAAAAAGATAAAATCCAGTTACATGAAATTAAATTTCTTTCTTTACGTATTTGTTGATTATAGTGTTGCCTTTCACCTTACACAAAACTTTTAGACACATTTGTTTATTCGCTATTCTTGGACATAAAGATATGAATTTAAAATTTTGAACTCTTGGAATGATGATTCAATCTGTTGGTTGTTAGGCGTCGTCCACATCGCATACAAAGTCAACAGTTTAGAAGGGAATTTTTCTGATAGTGAATATACTTCATAATACCGAAAAATAAAACAGAGTATATTTTATGTGCTATGGTGCGCTTCGTAATGTTGTGATATTGCCTGATTAAGAAAACAAAAACACTGTAACATAAGCATTCAAATGTATTTGCCAGTACTCTAAACAACTACGGAATGACAGTGTAATAAATCACACTAAATAAATAAATAGATATATCAGTGAAAAGTACAGGAAAGCATTAGAAGTGTTCCAGAAGGATACGTCTGCTTAATCTCCTAAAATCCTGATATCAGAGTCTGATGTCAGACTATGTGCCTGAAAAATTCACTATTTAGTTATGTTCTCGTTATATAAATTTTAATTATTTTTGTGTAAAATATATTCTGCCGAGACAGTTTTCTACAAGCTCTCTTCCGTTAATATTTGTGTTGTATTTGGTATCCAGGCGAGGGTCTGTAATTACTGTGTTGCTGTGTGTATTAGCTCACCACGAAACCAATTAGCATCCCCGCAGTAACGTAACGCTACAATAGCGAAGCAGTCCTAATTATTAATATACGAAATTTCATTAGTACCCCTTTCGTAGTGTTTTCCCTACAGTTATTTTGTTAGTTTCTTACGGGTCTTTAGTTTGTCACAAAATTCTCAATAATACTTATTGAAAGTTGCTTGCCTGTTTGTCGATACTGATTCCAAGTGTTCGTTTGGATAGTACTGGAGAATATTAAATGAAGGGCAGTACTTTGTTTTGAAGAACAGAGAGTTTCTGTTTGGTGAAATGGGTGGCACCTCTCTTTTAATGTAACTGAATCAAAAATTACATCCTTGAAAGGAGAAAGCAGTCGACAGTATCCAAGCAGAGTATTAATCGTATATATCTGGTACTCCTCACATCAGTTACATTAAATTCACTAAAGAGAATCGATTGAAATCGCGTGGTCTGAAATCGACGAAATGCAGTGACGTGAAACGATGTTACTGAAGTCCGCTCAGAAATGCTAAAGCTGAAATCTAATCAATATTTCGTTACAGATGAAATTATTTGTCGATTTGCAAGAAGTATTACGTCAAGATATTTCCCTTATACTTACATACAACGTATACAATACCTGTATGTTGGAGGCAACAGACTTGGTTGTGCAAGAAACACAGGTCTAGAACTGAACCAACTCGAATTTCATTCAACATAATAAATGAAATTTTTAATGGTGTTACGTTTGTAAATGTGCGTGATCCATCTGCACCGAAGAGACATTCAGTATTCTCGTCTTTTTACAATTTTGTTTACCATTTATATAGTGCTGTTTTTCATGCAGGCTTGAACTTTTGTCGTTGATTGCTAAGCAATGCATATTCTTGTGTTAAGGCAGTTCTGAAGATGAGGACAAGTACATATGAAACGAGTAAAAATGAGTGCTTTGTATTTTGAGTGGTTGCACCAAAAAGTTAAACTTAACAAAATTCATTGTAAGTAGTTCTTTAGATATCAGAAAACAACGTTTATTGCAAAAAGGATAGAAAAAGTTTATTACTCCTAAACAAAAAGCGGATAATTTTATTTTATGAAATAGCGGAAGTTTTAGTTAATCAGTTTAATGTTGCTAAGAATAAATAGTCTTGCTCCTTTACGAGAAGAATCATCTGATTCCTAGGTATGTGAAGATTCAGTTTTGTAACTAATTTGTTGCATTAACGCTTTCAGGCTTAAAGAACATGAGTAAATAACTCGAAAGTATAGATTTTGTGCAGAAGGTGCCGACGTGCACGAAGACGATTTCGGTGAGCTTATGATGGACCTCAAATGGCGGACGGGGGGCCTGGATACAAATGATTAAGGTAGAAAATGTAAGACATCCTGATGGCTGAAGCACTGGCTCGAGATAAACACAAAATATGAAATCAAATCCTGGTCTGTCTGTCATTCTAATATCATATGCAGCCCGTCCCATCTTTTATATATTCAATGGTAATAGTACGAAGTACTATGGAATAGGATCATAATGTAAAAGCAGCAGTGTGGAAAGCGAAATTACGACCCAAATATCTTGGAAAGATATGTGTAACTTGCGGTGCATCATCAGGAAATCACAACACGCAATTGCTGCCTACTTTAGGGGGGCTGGCAACGGCACTGAGGGTGAAGGGGAGGACAGAGTTTCAGGGCAACCTTTTTCGCTTTTGTAATGAATCAGCAAAGATGAACAGCATGAGGACACAGTAGGCAATCGAACCGCTACGTTAAACAAACACGTTTGTCTAAAAGTCTGCAAGTGATGATCGAAGGGATAGCTGTGTCAGGAAGAAATCTACGGATACCAGAGGTGGAAGTCTCCCTACAACTCGGTCAGAGGGCCTGAAGATGGCGTAATGTAGTGTCGAAACTGGTTGCTCAAATAAGATAACTGGAAATTTAGACGTCTGAAGGTGTTTTGATACAACATTTTATACTGAATGTTGGATGTCCGGCAACCATCTGTATAAAGATGCACTTACAGACAGTTTTATAGCGTTAGAGGTGTAAGTAGCTGTTTTTCAGCTGTTATCAGCTGAGGCACTTCAGTCACTTCAGGTCTTGCCGTTCTTATGAAGATCCCACTAAGGTGACTAATTTCGACACGTTAGCAGAGTGATGTAAGTGGACGCGCCTCCCCAGTGCAGCAGTATTATTAAAGGTTGATGCTTCTCCTTGACTTCCGTAAGGCATACGATAACGTTCCACACTGCAGCCTAGTAAACAAAATACGAGCGTGCGGAATGTGGATGGACTGAAGAGTTTCTGGCAAACGAGACACAGCATGTTATTCTGAATGGAGAGAGAAGCCTTCAGACGTAAAAAAAAAGTAACTTGGTGCGTTGCAGGGGAGTGTTATATGGGCAATGGTATGCACAATATGTATGAATGATGTAGTAGGTAACGTCAGAAGCTCGATGAGGCTTTTCAGGATGATGCTGTCGTATACAGAGAAGTCGCGACATCAGAAAATTGTAGCGAAATGCAGGAAGATCTGCAGAGGATAGATCCTTGGTGCACGAAGTGGCAATTGGTCCTCAACATAAACAAATGTCGTTTATCGTCTGTACGTAGACGGAAAGGCTCATTATTGTATGATTGTACGATTGCAGGGCAATCACTGGAAGCAGCTACCTCCATAAAATATGTAGGAATATGGGTACGAAGCGATTGAAAGTGGAACGGCCGCATAAAACTAATCGCAGCAAAGGCAGACGCCAGACTTAGATTCATTGAAACAGTCCTCAGGAAGTGCAATCCGTCAACAGAGAAGGTAGCTTATAAAATCCTCTTTTGACTGGTACTAGAATACTGCTCTTCAATATGGGATATGCACCAGATGGGATTGAGGGAGAAAACTGAGAAGATCCAAAGGAGAGCAGCGCGTTTAATTAGATGTTCAATCAGCAAGCACGGAAGCGTCACGGAGATGGTCAACCTAATCCAGTGGCAGACGCTGCATGAGTGGCGTTCGGCTTCACGGTATAATTTATTTTTAAAGTTATGAGAGAGTACAGTTTGATACATCATTAAAGTAGTGGTATTGTTATATGCTTCTGAGTAGAGAGGCAACAGATATTGTTTATTTATCTGTTAGTTAAAAAAAAGTGATTCAAATGGCTCTGAGCACTATGGGACTTAACATCTATGGTCATCAGTTCCCTAGAACTTATAACTACTTCAACCTAACTAACCTAAAGACATCACACACATCCATGCCCGAGGCAGGATTCGAAGCTGCGACCGTAGCAGTCTCGCGGTTCCGGACTGAAGAGCCTAGAACCGCACGGCCACTGCGGCCGGCTTTATCTGTTAGTAGTAGTATTTATTTTATTACAAGAATTTGTTTATTTTGTGTTATATAAAGTATATTGCTTCTGTAATGTAAATTTCCATCACTGTAAAGCGCCTGCGTCGCTATACTTACTTGATTTCAGGATAAAATTAAAATCATATTATCAGTCGCAAAGGAAGTGGCTGGTCCGCAGAGACAGGTCGAGGATATAGAATCAGTGCGTAGTGGGAATGTCCGTCTTACTGATAAGTCGCATATATGTACAGTATTTAATAATCACTTTCTGAATATAGCAGGTGAACTAAATAGAAACCTAGTCCCAACAGGGAATCATATAGCGCTCGTAGAAAAAAGTGTTCCGAGACTGTTACCTGAAATGCTCCTCCATGATACTGACAAGAGGGAGATTGAGTTAATAATTAAATCACTAAAGACCAAGAACTCTCATGGATATGATGGGGTATTTAGCAGAATACTGAAGTATTGTTCTATGTATGTTAGCCCAGTACTTAGCCATATCTGTAACTTTTCCTTTAGGAGTGGTCGGTTTCCTGACCGATTAAAGTACTCGGTAGTGAAGCCACTTTATAAAAAAGGGAGAGAGGGATAATGTTGACAATTATAGACCTGTTTGTATGCCATCGGTGTTTGCTAAAGTTATCGAGAAGGTTGTATATACAAGGTTACTGGAGCATTTAAATTCACATAATTTGCTGTCAAATGTGCAGTGTGGTTTTAGAAATGGTTTAACAACTGAAAATGCTATATTCTCTTTTCTCTGTGAGGTTTTGGACGGATTAAATAAAAGGTTGCGAACGCTAGGTGTTTTATTTGATTTAACGAAGGCTTTTGACTGTGTTCACCACAAAATATTACTGCAGAAGTTGGACCATTATGGAGTAAGGGGAGTAAGGGTTCGCCTCTTACTTTAAGAACAGAAAGCAGAAGGTAATTCTCCGCAATATTGAGAGTGGTAGTGATGTTCAGTCCCAATGCGGCACTGTTAAGTGGGGCGTTCTCCAAGGGTCGGTGCTGGGGCCACTGCTGTTTCTTATTTATATAAATGATATGCCTTCTAGTATTACAGGTGATTCAAAAATATTTCTGTTTGCTGATGACACCAGCTTGGTAGTGAAGGATCTTGTGTGTAATATTGAAACATTATCAAATAATGTAATTCATGAAATAAGTTGGTGGCTTGTGGAAAATAATTTGATGCTAAATCACAGTAAGACTCAGTTTTTACAGTTTCTAACTCACAATTCAACAAGAACCGATATTTTGATCAGACAGAATCGGTATATTGTAAGCGAGACGGAACAGTTCAAGTTCCTAGGCGTTCGGATAGACAGTAAGCTGTTGTGAAAAGCCCATGTTCAGGATCTTTTTCAGAAACTAAATGCTCCTTTATTTACCATTAGAACAGTACCTGTAATAAGTGACAGTTCAACACGGAAAGTAGTCTACTTCGCATATTTTCATACGCTTATGTCATATGGTATTATTTTTTGGGGTAATTCTTCTGATTCAAAAAGGGTATTTTTGGCTCAAAAACGGGCTGTTCGAGCAATATGTGGTGTAAGTTCGAGAACCTCTTGTCGACCCCTACTCAATAGTCTGGGAATTCTGACACTGTCATCGCAGTATATATTTTCTTTAATGTCGTTTGTTGTTAGCAATATTAGCTTATTCCCAAAAGTTAGCAGCTTTCACTCAGTTAATACTAGGCAGAAATCAAATCTGCATGTGGAATGCACTTCCTTGACTCTTGTGCAGAAAGGAGTGCACTATTCTGTTGCATCCACTTTCAATAAGCTACCACAAGAACTCAAAAATCTTAGCAGTAGCCCAAACGCTTTTAAGTCTAAACTGAAGAGTTTCCTCATGGCTCACTCCTTCTATTCTGTCGAGGAGCTCCTGGAAGAGCTGAAAAATTTAGCAAATTCCACTGTTACATTGTTGATTTTCTTATATTTCACGTTATCTGTTTCTACTATCGTGTTATAATTTCATGTATTGACTCGTTCCATGACCATGGTGACTTCTCCTTAATTTGGTCCCACGGAACAATAAATAAATAAAAATTTCTGCATCGTTTGCGGCCAGCTTGTTCTCCCTCAATTAGTCCCTGACTGATTAATTGGTAAATTAGTCTGTGATTCCGCATAGTTTGTACAAGGTTGATTGGCCGCCATCCGGAAACAGAAGTGATCGTGACTTTCAGCGATCTTGATATTATAGCTTATAATACAAACATTCCGTGTAGTAGACAGAGAGGCAACATCAGGGATATACGAGGGTGCCCAGAAAGTAATGCACGGCGTTTGTATCTTCAACCATTCTCATTGAACATAATGACAATTACACACACGAAAGAATCGTGTTTTATCTACACATTACATTTTTCCACGTAATCTCCATCCCGTTCCTCCTGCGCGAAACAAGGGCGTGTATGCCATGTCGGTAGCAATCCTTGTCCTGGTGGCGGAGTCAGTGCTTCACTGTGTAACTCACCTCCTCATCGTCCTCAAAATGTCTTCCACGAATGGCATCCTTTAATGGCCCAAACAAGTGGAAGTCCGAGGGGACTAGGTCAGGACTATTAGGTGTGACAGCCGTGGATGGTCTCCCCGACCGCAGCAAATCGTGGACCTCCGCCGAACCACCTTATGATGACTTCACCCTCTGTGCCAGCGACTAACTGTACTTCTGTCGACAACAGATGCTCCATAGACTTTGCACAAGCGATTGTGAACATTCCCCACAGTTTCTACCTCGGCGATGATAAATTCAATGACGGCACGTTGCTTGTAACATACATTACCCACAGACCCCATTTTGAAACTGTCCTGCAGCTACGCTATCTGTCGGAGGCGGAAATTTGGAGTGCTCATTCAGAAGACTACAAATAATACATACGTAACGTTTTGCATTCATAGCATTGTTTTCTTTCGGCTGACAAAAAAAAAAATGCCGTGCATTAGCTTCTGGGTAACCTTCGCAGTTTTCTACAAAGTCTGTGATATTATACGAAAGGTAAAAGAGACGCTTTGGAACAAGCGTGGAGAGTAGTGAGTCATTAATAAGCAGAAGTGGGTGTGATTAACCTGTGAATGAAAGGGGACGCAGGAGTTTGTGGCCGCAGCATAGTGTGGCTTTGTGTGCAGCAGTGCTTGAAGCTGGAAGAGGCGGCACTGTTACCAAGTGATTCAGTACAGTCATGATTTATGAGTCTTCAAGAGGATTAGAGTATAAAGGTACTATTCGGTCAAAGTGCTCGTAAGAAACTAGAAGACGGGACATTATTATTATTATTATTGCTGTTGCTACCGAGCTAATATGTCGCGCCAACAGCCCCACAGGACATTAATTATGCGAAATTAACTCATAATTTTATTATGATCACTAACCCATATCATTGACATATTGCACAGCGTCCGTATCCTAAGATCTTAACTACCGAGAAGCATATTGTAAACGAAAAATATTGACAGAACAGATGATGATTTTCACAGGTGGTATAGTTACATTTAAAATTCATTCTCGTTGATTAAACAGTCATTAGGATATTTTTGTACTACAACAGTGTCGAGTAACAACGCTGTTCTAATTTGTCGATCCTTTCCTAATAATAGGAATTGTCCAAGTCTGCAAATAGCTATTAGTTGTTGCAATCACCTCCTCGTTTGAATAAAATCTTTGTCCCGCCAGCCATTTCTTCAAATTGTGGAACAAATTGTACTCTGAGGGAGCCAAGTCTGGAGAATAGGGGGGATGGGAAACGAGTTGGAATTCTATATGCATTAATTTTGCGATCACAACTGCTGAGGTGTGTGCTGGTGCATTGTCGTGAAGGAAAAGGACTTTATTGCAGTCCAGTCACCGGCGTCTTTCTTGCAGCTCGATTTTCAAACGGTCCAGTAACGATGAATAATATGCACCTGTAATAGCTTTACCCTTTTCCAGATAGTCGATGGGGTTTATCCCTTGCGAATAGCAAAAGACAGTCGCCGTAACCCTTCCGGCCGAAGGGATGGCCTTCGCCTTTTTTGGTGCAGATTCTCCCTTCGTAACCCATTGTTTAGATTGTCCTATGGTCTCAGGAGTATAGTAATGTATCCATGTTTCATCCACAGTGACGAAACGACGCTTAAAGTCCTGCGGATTCTTCCTGAACAACTGCAAACCATCCTTGCAACATTTCACACGATTCCGTTATTGGTCAAGCGTGAGCAATCGCGGAACCCATCTTATGGATAGCTTTCTCACGTCCAAATGTTTATGCAAAATATTATGTACCCGTTCATTAGAGATGCCTACAGCACTAGCAATCTCACAACCTGAACACTTCTATCATCCATCACCGTATCATGAGTTTTATCATGATTTATGGAGTCGTAACCTACACAGTGCGTCCAGAACGTTCAGCATCACTTGTGCCCATATGGCCACTTCGAAAATTTTGAAACCGCTTTTAAACTGTTGTAATCGAAGGTGCAGAGTCACCGTAATGTTTATCAAGCTTCTCTTTAGTCTCCTGAGGCGTTTTGCCTTTCGTAATGTAATGTTTAATCACCATACGAAATTCTTTTTCGTCCATTTTTTGACTACCACTCGACTTCCTTGATTCACACGAATGCCAAACACAAAGAAGTATACCAATATGGCTGAAACTTGGTGTGCGTTCCTTCCAAAGACGCTACTAACTAAACATGACCTCGATATGTACTGTACTTTCCAAACGCCCCTCGTAGAAGAATAAGCAGATTCGTTTGGATATTCTTAAGGGAACATAAGTAATCTGCGAAGGAAGAGACTAACAAAGAACTTGTTAGAACGAATCTTGAGTATTTTTCATCACTCTGGGATTCTTATCACATAGCATTAATACAAGAGATTAGGAACGTCCAATGAAAAGCGGTACGGTTTTGACGGAATCGTTTGGTCAGTAGGAGAGTGTCACGGAAAATCTCAACAAACTCCGGTGGCACGCGCTGCAGGAGAGACATTGTGTATCATGGAATGGTTTACTATTGGATTGGGTAATAATTTACTTCCTCCTACATACGCTTCGTGAAATGAATACGACGAGAAAATCTGAGCAATTAGAGTAGAAGCGGCAAAGAGGAAAAGATAGTCAAACCAGAAGTTCTCTCCGCCACACGCCGTCAAGTAACTAACGGAACATAGATGTCCGATGGACATCCAACCAGTAATGCAATACATTTTTAATCTCGGCCAAATTTAAAAATGTAGAATTTGTTGTGGGACATCTGGGAATATTTCCATTTTAGCCCCATATAGTTTCATGAAGTTCCGATAGGTGTCGGCGCTATATGTAGCCTTCGAAATGGCGTCTGTAACGGAAGTGTGTTTCAAGAAGAGAGCAACCGCTGAGTTTATTTTGGCAAACCAGAGCATCGCGGATATTCATAGGCACTTGCAGGATGTCTACGGAGACCTGGCAGTGAACAGAAGCACGGTGAGCCGTTGGGAGAGGCATCTGTCATCATGGCAGCAAGGTCGCGGAAACCTGTCCGCAAGCAGCTGTGACTCTTGCAATGTTATAACGTGCGACACTCTCATTCGAGGTGATCGACGGACTGCAGTCAAACACCTCGCTGCAGAACTGAATGTCTGTTGGTAGTGGTGACACACTCAGCCACCAGTTGGAGTACTCAAAAGTCTGAGTCCGCCGGGTTCCTCGCCGCCTGTCAGAATACCGTAGAGAGCAATGAAGGGCCATCTGTGCGGATTTGCTTGCGCGTTACGAGGCTGATCGTGAAAATTTTTTGTCGAATATCGTCGCAGGCGGTGAAACATAGGTTCAACACTTCGAACCGGAAACAAAATAGCAAACCATGGAGTACAAGCCGTACCCCTCAGTCGCTAAAGTTGTGATGATTGTCGTCTTGGACTCTGAAGGGGTTATCTCTTTTATGTCGTGGTGACTGTCTTCTTGGACTCTGAAGGGGTTATCTCTTTTATGTCGTGGTGACTGTCTTCTTGGACTCTGAAGGGGTTATCTCTTTTATGTCTTCACTCTGAATGATATTGCGCTACGTCAAGAAACTGAAAAAACGATTTTAGTGTGTTCGTCACCACAAAAATGCAAACGATCTTCTCATTCTCCATGACAACGAAAGGCCTCACACAAGTTTGCGCACCCGATACGATTTCACAAAACTTCATTGAACTGTTCTTATCCGTCCATCCTACAGCCCGGATCTCGCACCTTCCGACTTCCATCTGTTTGGCCAAATGAAGGATGCAACTCCGAGCGTGGCAAACTGTTCGTAGTCAAAAGAGCGGGAAGTATTTTACGTATTGGAATCCAGAATAAAAACAAACATTCAGAATGAAATATGTTGCGTCGCTTATTGAACGGCCCTCGTAGACGTAGGTTACTATCGCAGGGACTTCCCGATATCCTTAAAAATAAAGAAATGTGAACTACTGCACATGTAAATGAATCACTGATTACACAGGCAACGAAAAACTTTTTTTGAAAAACTTTTTTTACTTTGATAGCTGATCTTTATAGATTTTTATGAGCTGAATCCAAATGTAGCCTTAGGTTTTTGTATCACCCGTAGTTTCCGAACAATATGCTTTTTACTATATAGTATAAAAATCCTATGATATACGGTAAACGGGGAAATTAATGAAACCCTTTGTTACAACATAAGCATGGTTTGTATTTACAGTAAGCTACTTAAAACGATGATACGTGTTGGCTGGAATTGTTTTTTTTTATTTTTTAAAAAAAGCTTCTTTTGTATATTTTTCTATGTCTGTGTTTGGAGTGGTGCCCTGAAGGAGAAGCACAGACTGCTGATGAATTGCATAGCATAAGGTTCAGCTATGGCTAGGGGGTTCTGCACTACTCCGGATAACCCCTGTTGGCGCGTATAGGTGTTACCTGGGGAGAGGTCCTATTCTTTCAGTCATTAAGGAGACACACAGCGGTGTTGTCCTTGATGTTATGGTGTGGGGAGCCATTTGATATGACTTCAGGTCACCGCTGGTATTGATTGAGGGAATTATGATGGTACAAAGGCAAGCAGCAGGCATCCTGCCTCCTAATGATGTAACCGCGATCGGAACAGTCGCGTGGTTGCCGAGAAAGAATTGCGGCAGGGCCAAACGGGAGCGCCCAGCGAACAAACAAATGAACCGGAAAGGACACGACGGACACAAACAACGACGGACGACCGAGCAAGACCGTACGAACAACAATACGCAAGAAGCAACGGGGTTACAAGCGACAATCTAACGAATCCACAAAGACCACTCGTACACGGAAACAAAGTAAAGTAAACACGCTGTCTGTAGGTGCGATGTCGATAGACTCAACCAAATATCAGACTGCCTCATTGAGATATTTTTGATTTATTGTCATTTTTTGATACCTTGCAAATAAGGTAGGCCGGCAGCGGCCTATTTACGCCGCTCTTCGGTCATAGAAAAGACATACCGCACAACAGGAATACAGAAAAACAAACATACATGGAGGGCAAAAGCCGGAGACAAACATAATAAAATAAACGAACTCGTTCACTGATGCACTGCTCGAGTAAAAAAAAAAAAAATTTTCAACACTGTACACAGCAGAGAATACAGAATTTCACACGTGAACGGAGGAGCTCGGACGAAGAGACACTGATGCACTGACGGGACGCTAAACACGAGCACTGCGGCGACGATTTCCGGTACACGAGGACGCACTGTTCACACAAACAATCCAGGGGCCTGCCAGAGGTAAGAGGTGAGGGTAAGAGGGGGAGGATGTTGATGTCAGTGGGAGAGGTGAAGGAAGAGGGATGGCAAATGGTAGGGGGGGTGTGTGGAAGCCTGGGGAGTGGGGGAGGGGAGGGAGGGAGGAAGAGAGGAAGGAGAGAAGGGAAAGAGGGTGCACTGGAGGAAAAACGCGGGGGAAGGAAGAGGAGAATCAAAGTTGGTAGGGGGGTAGATGGAGGCGATGAGGGCATCATCAGGGATGGGGAGTTGGTGGAAGCCACCTTGGGCAAGGTATGGAGTGTGGAGAGATGGAGAGCAGGTGGGATGTGGGAGTACAGGTGTGGCAGTGGACGAGCGTGGGAAAGGATGGGAGAGACAAACAGGTGAGGGGAATCAAGTTTGCGTGGATGTAAAGGATCCTTATCTGTTCGAGGAAAATGAGGAATTGTGGGAACACAATTAAGTCATACAGGATCCACATGGGGGAGGGGAGGCGGATGTGATAGGCGAGGCAGAGCGCATGGCGTTCCAGAATTTGAACGGATTTGTAGAAGGTAGGAGAGGCAGCGATCCAGGTGGGATGGGCATAACAGATGATAGGGTGTATTTTATAGGTGTGGAGGACGGTGGAGGGGTCCAGACCCCATGTGCGGCCAGAAAGGAGCTTGAGGAGGTGGAGTCGGGAGTGTGCCTTGGCTTGGATTGTCCATAGATGGGGGTCCAGGAGAGGCGACGGTCAAGGAGGACACCAAGGTACTTGAGGGTGGTGGTGAGGTTGATAGGACAACTGTAGATAGTCAGATAGAAATCGAGGAGACGGAAGGAAGGGGTGGTTTTGCCAACAATGATCGCCTGGGTCTCAGAAAGGTTGACCTTGAGCAGCCACTGGTTAAACCAGTGGTGAACTGGACAAGATGGGATTGGAGAACGTGCTGGGACCATTGCAGGATGTTAACAAGGGCAAGGAAGGCAGTGTCATCGGCATACTGGAGAAGGTGTAAGGGGGTTGAAGGCGGCAGCATGTCCGCAGTGTAAAGAAGGTAGAAAAGAGGGGAGAGGATGGAAGCTTGGGGCACACCGGTGGAGGGGTAGAAGGTGTTGGAATCCATGTTATGGAGTTGAGTTGTTCAGAGAAGAGGTGAGTGAGGTGAAGGAGAAGGTCATTGGCTGGGAAGGACGGATGAAAGCCACATTGGGTAGTGGTAAGGAGACGGTGCTGATGCTGGTGGATCGGTCAGGTGAGGATGGATTCAAGGACCTCGCTGAAGACTGAAGTGAGGCTGAAGGGACAACAGGAGGAGACAGTGGACAGTGGTTTGTCGGATTTGAGGAACATCAGGATCTGGGAGGTCTTCCATGGGTCAGGATAGAAGCCAGTGGGCAAGACCACATTATAGAGAGTGGCCAGGGTGGAGAGGAAGGAGGTGGTAGCTTCATGGAGGTGACAATAGGAACATGGTCATGACCGGGAGCGGTGTTGTGTTTCGTCCAGAATGTAGATATGATATCTTGAGTAGTGATCAGGGCATTGAGTTCGGTGTGTGTAATGTTGTCCAATTTCTGGAAGCCAGGAGCAAGTGGAGGGGCAGAAGTGTCAGTTCGATTGTGGTCATCAGGGAAGAGGGAGTAATCGAACTGTGGATCATCAGGAAGGGTAAAGATATTCGAGAGTGAAGAAGCAAAATGGTTGGTCTTACTAAGGTTGTCAGGAAAGGGGTGGTCATCATGATGTAGAGGGTAGAAGGGGGGGATGGCTGACCAGTACTTAGGCGAGTTGATAGGTAGGGTAGCATTAAGATGGGTACATGTCTGTCGCCAGTCTCAGGGTTTCTTGGCCATGAGCAAGTTTTGGATGTGTCGTTGGCGTTGTACTGCGTCATGGTCACGTGTGAACGAAGGCATGGTATAGACGGCGGGATTCACGGAGGAGGACAGCATTTGGGGGTAAAGTGGGACGGTGTGGGTGGATGGCAACGGTAGGGATATGGGCCTCCATGGCCTCAGACAAGGTCTGCTGGAGAAGGGAGGCGGCAAGGGTAACGTCATCAGGGTGGTGGTAGGTGAAGGGGTGGCTATCGATCTGGGTGGTGAGGGTGTCCCAGTTGGCATTCCAGTTGGCACAGGAATAGTCATTTCAGGAAAGGGTCAATGCCAGGGTTGGGACGGGGGTGACGACCGTCTGATATGGTCAGGAGGACAGGGAGATGGTCACTGCCAATAGGGTTGAGGACATCCACCGCTATGCGGCCAAGGAGGTTAGGGGAGGCCAGGATGACATCGGGAGCGAGCGAGAGACAGGCACTTAAATACAGTATAGGGTACGTCGCAATTGGCTGCTCGGACCACGTGCTCCACCATGGCGCCCTCACGTTATACGCGGGCCAGGAAAGCGCGCAGCCATGGCTTGCAGCTCGAGGGCTGCAGAGACCTCTAGTGGTAGTCGAGGTCCATGCCGTCTGGCACGGATTCGAAACCCATGGCGCTCGGTACCAGACCCAATGTGTCACCAATCATGTGACAGTTTCGTGGTGCCATTTTTAAACAGGAAACTGTTTACGTGATGTTGATGTATTCCCATGGACACCTAGATCGCCAGATCTGTCTCCGATATACCATGTGTGGAGCCATCTCAGACTTGTACTTCGACCAATTGCTAGTGCCCAGGATATCAGTTACACCTGTTGAGGGACAGTTTGCCCCAGGAGAAGACACTCTTCCCAATAGTATCAGTGCATGCATCCAATCCAGAGGAAGTGCAACGTCCCAACGACGCGATGTAGTCTCATACTGCCAATATATGTGCAAATTTAACTCCATTTGGCCGTCACTCAACTAACATCAACCAGTGAATGTCAGTTCGTTTCCTCTTTCCCTTCTGGGTGCTTCCCTTTTTTGGTCAGGCATTGTATTTAACGCCATGAGACAGGAAAGATTTAAAGAAGAACGAACACATAAAACAAGTTACAAGAAAGGATAATTCTAGATTCATATTCATTAGAGTAACCATAAGAAAACGTAGTCCATCCACGAAAGACGAAGCTAGAAAAATCGACCACTTTCTGGGTATGGCTCTTCTGTCTTCTAATCCCTTACCAGGAACAGTTAACAGAAAAGAAATATCCAATATGAATGAGAGTAACTCGTATCGTCGTGGGATCATGTAGTAGGTGCGAGAATGATACACACAGTCTCACTGTACTTCAGTAGCAGGCACTTGGGAAGAGGCATTCTACATTAAGGACAGTTTTACGTCGAAATTCGGAGAGTGTACGTTCAAGGAAGAGCCAGGCAACATGTTACTTCCCGCTGCTCTCGAAATGGCCACGTCGTGTTGACGTCTTCGGATAAAATAGAAATGATGGTTTAAATTTTATTCTCACATTAAGGAATTTCAGAAGAGCAAAACTGATCCGCTGGTAGCAGCAGTAGCCTTTAATAGCGATTATCCAGGTGAAATAATTTGTGTTCTTCGGAATCACTTCGATAGAAAGTAATAACTGAATCAGTTCGTAGATAAACTAACCGAGGAGATATCGGCATACTTTGAAATTGGAGGTTGTCCTAATCACACGGGTGTTAACAATTTACATTTTGTCACACCCTCTGGTGTTATGGAACTATTTTTCAGTGCACCTTACCTAAAGTGAATGAAATATCTGTACATCAGAAACGAGCAGTAGTACTTTCTCGTGAATTACATAACCGAGCGTCTTGCAGAGGTCTTTTTAAACTTTTTAGGAGCTTTGTGCTAACTTCTGACTGTATTTAATCCTTACTGGTTTTAGTTGTTGGTACTGAAAATTAAGATGTACTGTTGGTACCACAATCACAGTACAAATTTTATGTAAAGTTTCCTTCTTTCTAGAATTGACACAAGAGTAAAGTAATCTTGTTACAAAGGTTTTCAAAAAGCGCCCACCTAACATTGTGTACGAAATTGTAAATTCCTGCAAGTTAAAAGAAAATTGGAAACTTAGTTCCCACGTTTCCCCTTCTAATTTATTTTAAGCTGCGTCAAAGGTAGTAGTACATTGTAAACATGCCCTTGTGGCTACAGATGTGGGTAGCGGTTTGCGTTAACAACACTCAAGTGTTTTTATGTATTTTTAAGCTATGACCGCGAGACAAAGGGTGGCTGGTTAATGTCACTGAGAAAGCAGCAACTTTTTTTTGAAAGTGGTGCTTTCCCCCTAATATATTAGGTTCAATTTAGACTGAGAACGCACAAGTAGCATAAAGCAGTATAACGAAATTTTATCGTTAACACAGTCTATACCTTACGTTTTTAATAATTGGTCTCTGTCGTTAATTTATATTTTCAGTCGTGACAACTTTTTCCAGTTTCATGTTCTTCAAGGAATGTATAGAAAACAATGAATGAACGCGTGAATCAATGAATGAAAGAATGTGTCCAAAGTACCATCCATTGTACTCATTAATATGATCCGAAGTTCCTCTGTCACCGGACTGACCAATTTGGCGGTTTCCCCTCTCTGCTGTCTTTAATATTCTCTAATGACAGACCGCGAAGTTACTGTGCCTTTCACAATAGCGAGTGAGTGTAAACACGTTGTTCTCAGTGTTTCCGACAAACACAAAGTAACAGGCCATTTGAAGAAAGAGACTGGTGGATCTAGCTTAGCTGGGGAACATGTAATTGAAAATGAACAACGTAGGGTGTTAAAAAAAGCTGTGATAACATTACAAAATTTGCAAGTATGCTTGACAGTGAGATCCAAGCGTGACTAGAAAAACAATGAAAATAGCGGGAACCCTGAATAGAGACACTGCAGCGAGGTTCGGAGTAAGTTCCTTCCTGTTGATGAACGTATCACAGTACCTGCGAGTCACCAAGCAACTAACCAGTATCCTAACTGATTGGGATATTTAAAGAAAATTCAGGATTTGAAGACTGCTTTCAGGAAAACATTCAAGATTATCCACTATTAAAGGGCAATGAAGTAATTGGCAGTGTCATGGGCGGTGAAGGCCTTAGCGACGAGGAATAGCCTAGCTGCAACGGCCACGCTAAGAAAGGACCATCTAGTGAGGAAGCCTCCATTAACTTCAGACGGCTATGAGGGCGTTAGAATTACAAGGTCATACTGTCCAGTTGCTACCTCTGAAACATATACGAGAATTAGTTAAAAAAAAAAAAATTCATTTCTGCCCTGAAGTGTAAACGAATTTCGGAGCTTTACCTGGACTGAGTGACTAATTGAAAGGTCGTTTTTTAAGTCCATAAACTAAGCTATATAGTCAGACCTCTGTTATTTACAAGGTGTAAGATACGAAATACATATGCACAGTTTTGGAGTTCATCCAGTGCTGTTTGTTTCAACTTCCTAATGTCACAGGAAAATACTTTTTCTCATAAATGCTCGGCTACCTGAAAAATCAGAAATTCCCCTCCCACCATCCCCATTTGTTTCGAATAATCAGTGCCCTACTGTAACTGTGGTCAGAACGATCTTACTACGTTACTAATTGTGCACCAAGCTGGCATAACAGTATTGGTTGGACAGATCATCTACGTCGTTTTCATACCTTAACTTCACTTTTCGGACTGAAACATATACTCAGTCATTTTGATGTGGCTTTTTATAAAGCTAAGATCCATTTCAAAGTTATCGTTTCATCAAAAGGGCTTTCTGATCTTGTGTAAGGACTTTTCTTCCGATGTCAACCCATAAGAAAGACGCATGTGTGGGGGTCGCAGTGCATTCTTAACTGCAGATTACGAAATTTGCAAGGGAAGAACTGAGGGAGGAATACAACTTACAGATACCTGCGATTTTGGCGATTTATGTTTAACATGCCAGTGAAGTAATTCTGATATCCGAGTGGGATGTGATGAACATGTGATGTACATGTATACACAAACAGATGATTGCAAATTCAGAAAACATATGATGAGTTATTCAAGAGAAAGAGTTTTGCAAACTGAGCAAGTCAATAACGGGTTTTCCCACATTTGGCCGTTGTGCAATCACTTACTCTGCTTGGTACTGATAGTTGTTGGATACCCTGAAGGATACCATATAGAATTCTGTCCAATTGGAGCCTTAGAGCGTCTTAATCCTGAGATGACTGGAGGGATAGATGTGGACCAGCGCATTTTGTGTGTATCAGTTTGTGTGTGTCTTAGAGTGTATACAGGGTGGTCCATTGATAGTGACTGGGCCAAATATCTCACGAAATAAGCATCAAACGAAAAAACTACAAAGAACGAAACTCGTCTAGCTTGAAGGGGGAAACCAGATGGCGCTATGGTTGGCCCGCTAGATGGCGCTGCATCAAACGGATATCAACTGCCAACTTTACACATATTTTAAGCACTCAGATTGATCATCGACATGTAGGCATAAATTCATGCACATATAAGATGTAGTATTAAAGGAAATCGTCGATACATATCTAAAATAATAGTACAAGTAGTGCACATTGTCGTTTTCACGAGGTTTCATCGTTATATGTTTTTATTACGTTAGCCTAAGCAGTGCATATTGGCTATGTTCATCTACAGAATAGAGTTTTTTGCATTCAGAATTGGGTGCATAAGATTGTGACATATGTCTGTGCCTGAATTTACGTCTAGACGTCGGTGATCAATCTGTGTGTTTCAAATATGTGTAAAGTTGGCAGAGTGTCACGCCAACTGTGTTTTAATTAAACGAAGGTGGTTGTGTGGGAGCGTGCTGCTGATAAAGAAAGTGCCTGAGGTTGTGTGGGGCAAAATCAGGATCTTTACGAAACATTTTGTATTTCAGCTGCACTTGATAGTGGCCTAAGGCCGAAATTTGCTATAGTGGAAATAAAAAGCTGAACCGTCACTGACGTAAACATGATGTCTTTCAAAAAATTTCACGTGACTGTGAATCCCAGTTATGAAAAGTTAATTTCGTTCTAGTGCTTTGCACACCAGTGTATTTTTGCAGGATGACACTGCACGTTTCACAGAATATGAAAGATGGCATTATACAAAGGATATTCGGAAAGTAAGTTCCGATCGGTCAAGAAATGGAAACCACTGTGAAAATCTGAAAAAGCCTTTCACATATGTGTTCGACAGCGTCTCTAATATACCTGTCGATTGCGTCACTTCGCTCTTTTCAGTTCTGAGCGCATGGTGAACACATAAAGATGCATAGAAAATAGTGTCTCCCGCCAAGTATGAGGTCCTGGTGAGAGATTTCGTCTGATGTTATGCAGCCCACATTACAGAACTGTCATACGGTTTCTACTTCGTGGCGGTTCTCGGTCCCAATGTAGAAATAAATACTTGTATACTGCGCAGAAATACAATAGGCAAGAACCCGGTTAGGGAAATACGGATTGAATGAAGTGTAATGGCATCTGATTTATAACGTGTATGTGTGTTTACATCTTGAGGAATTTATAGCATGTTGTTATCTTACTATGGCTCCCTTGAATTCATTTTCTATCTCGTCAATCAAAACATACTAGGTGCGTGATGTGAGGAGCTTGTTAATTTCTAGAGATTTCAGAAATTCCAATTTGAAACTTTTGCGCTATACACGTAGCGTCTTCAAGTGTGTTTTATTGTTGACAGTTTTTTGGCTTGTCGTCAGCACATGGTCAACAATTCCTGGATTATTATTTTGTTTGAGACGGACAGCAGCACAATGTTCTTTGAATCCTTTGACTTTTTGACATTTCAGTGAATGTACTTACACAGCAGAAGTCTCTGTTGATGACGGTGTGACCTCGAAAAGTACACTGCTGTAAAAAAGTGCTGTACAGGCAGTAGACGAAATCTGTTCCGTATTTTTTCACAGTCTCGGCTTGCTGAGGAAAGTAACTACGGTTACGAAAAGAAAAGGGATGTCACGATGTGCAACGATTTTTTATGCTTGTAGAGTACTACAACCTTAGCTAGCTGTGCTTTATACATACAACGTGTATGAAAGAGCTGTAAGAACCGGTGGGCTGACGTGTCGTGAGGCCCAACGTAGCAGCAGCAGGCGCGCTTTCGGAAAGTCACGCTATTTGCGCATGCGCCGTCCACTGCCGGCTGGGCGTGGTGCCGTGCTGTGGCGGTGGCAGCCGTACTGCGGGCTACTCTACACGACAGGCGAAATATTGTGCCGATTAACAGGAAGAGACCGAAGTCACTCGTATGCTCACAAGTTTGCGTGTGTCAAACGTGTAGTGCGATTGCGATAATCTTCACGGGACATCTAATTAAACCAGGCAGTGATTAGTGATATTCCGTGTGAATACATTGTGTATTGTCGTTGCCGACAGTATAGGAAACCAATCTCTGATGGATATCGTTCAGTGTCACGTAATGGTGCTTTACTCAGTGACGATATAGAGATTTCTAGTTCGTGAGACTGTGTTGTTGTTAATGGTGCAAGATTCCTGATAATAAACGTCGTAGTTATGAGAATGAGAAGTCTACTTGTGATGTAGTGTGTTGGGAAGTGCTTGCGTTGTGATTGCGAGTCCGGCGGCAGGCGGAACAAATGCTGGAGAGTGAATATTTGATGTGCATGTCTGTAACGCGCTCAAATCTGGGCGGCGCCATCTTACCGGAAGTGGCTGGTGACGAGTTGTTCCGGTGGGGAAGAAGGAGGCGTGGCTTCGTCGTTTCTCGTCTAGACAGGTGGGTTCCTGCCACAACAGCTCAATTGCAGCCATGCCTTTTATGAATAAGTGGCCACTATCACGTTTCTTACACAAATCATCTGTGAACTGAGTCATAATGTTTATGAAGTTCAGTACTAAATTTTAATTCTTTAGTTGTGAAGTTTTTTTAGTACATCAATTCTCAATTAACTACAAACCACGCAAAGAAAAAATTTTTCCATTTAACAAATTTGTCCGTATTTATCTTTCCTCGGTGTTCAATAAATTATAAGATACATTCATATAATTACTTAGTGCCAATGTTGGACGCAGATCAGTTCTAAAACTACACAGTACAACAACACAACTGATAAACTTGTATTTGTTGTAGTTGGCTTGGTCATATTGCGTATAATTTGAAACTACCTTATAAAAATAACTGCAGTATTTAAGAATAAGTGATCTAACATCGGAAAAATGTCGCTAATTAAAATATTTACGTTCCTGAATGTCAAACTGAATTTTTAGCTTGCATGCAATAAAGAAATTACCTGTACTCTTCCTATTCCGCAATTAGTAAGCAACTGTGTCACAAGAGACGTGGCATTAGCTGGGTTTGAAGGGAAAAGGCGAAAGAATTGTAAGCATGGTACTCGAAGAAAGTGATCTACATAACACATGTGTTATCTAAATTACACCTATGGAATTCTGGGTTACAGTCCGGTAGTTCCTCAATAAATCTCAACTGGCTTATTTCATTGTCACATAGTATGCTTTTATACTTTCATCGTTAGAACAATTCACAAGCCAAAGAATAAGAAATTGTAAGGAATAGGTTTTTCAACGACATTAAAATAGAAAGTATGAGTGTAAAAGAAACATAATTTCACTTTATTGTGAAATCTAAAGTGGAGCTTGGGGACAATGATGTAACACGCTATTTATTTGCTGTTTTTTTAATGAGCTCCAAATAAGCAACAGGTCGCCTCAGAGCAGTTAGAAATAAAAAAATTGGGCTGATTTAGTTAAGGTAACTCACACTTCGATGAAAAATAGTCCCTGTTATTCACTCTGCGAGATATTTCAGGTCATCAGTACCCATATCCCATGCGTTTTTGTTTTTAACGTGTTGTTGCATAGCACGAAAAAGACTGGCAATTTCTTCATGAGGCTGGCACCAATGGCTACAATGCCTCTACGCTGCTCTGGAATGGACTATGGTTTTATCGATGCAGGATTCATTTATTTTGAGACAGCAGCCAATAAATCATGGTGGGACATATAGCTGCCGGGAGATGGTGTCGATGTCACTAGAGAGCCATAATTAATGGCAATTTTGACTCGACTTCCATTGTCCCTGTATTTTCAGTGTCATGACATTCTCTCTTGCTTACAGCGAAATCAAAAGGAAAGGCAGCATAGGAGTAAAACTGTCAATGTAAGGTACTGATGTGTAGAAAATCAGTGATTTCTGGGAAACTAATGTAATTCAGTGGTAGCCGTTTTTCTGTTTTCCTGGAAGGTTATATCTCTCAGTACCTCAAAATCTTCACGCAAAGTTTCCTCTACGGCCAATATGTGGATCTAAGAACGACTTTTCAAAAATTCCGTTAGTAATATGGTATACTTAAAGCACTAATTTTCTGTTGCGATGTACTTACAGCATTGATAGCAGTTGCGATTAGTTTCTTCCAAAAGGAATAATAATGAAGTCAGTTACACGAACAGATTCATTAAATTCTCTAGAAATACGAACTACACCATTCATTAAATAACTGATGTGCAGAGATTTTGTAAAGTATCATACCTCTTGTTATTTCATTCCGATATTTGAAAAGGAAAATTCAATAGACACGCTGTTGGAGAAGAAAAGTTCTTATTATTATCATTGTTATTATGTTCCTGCAGATGTGGTTCATGTATACAATAAAATTAATGGTTGTTTGTGCCGTAAGTGTATCGCTTCCCTTAGTTACGAATCATCCGCAATGGGCATGTTTGTTTTATGAATCTAGTAACAGTGCTCTAAAATATTTTCAGAAATGTTAATGTATTACAGTTTTGTCATTATTGTCTTATTTTTAATTAAGAAAAAAATTATTTAGGCAGTGAGTTTCGGAAGGTTAAATGACAGTTTGATTCTACTTACTATTTTTGATCTTATTATTCCATTTTTAGTTGCATAGATGGACCATACCTCCAAGAAGGCAATAATAATAATAATAATAATAATAATAATAATAACAATACTAGCATAAAATCAGCTAAGGAACAACAGAAAACATAAAAATTAAGAGTTAATGATTGATTACATTTGCTTGACATGTGTAATAATTTGCATAAAGCTGCTGCTTACATATTGTTTTCATACATCGTATTCATGATTATTTTCTGTTAATGAATGACAATGTCAGTTGTAGTCACTGTCATTGTCAGAAATATGGCAAAGAATATTAATCCTAGAGGAAAGCAGGCAAACATTATGTTGGTAATACAGCTGTAACTTTTAACGATCACTACATATTTAAGCGTGCTCTTGAAACCTGAAAGTAAAACTGTGGTATTACAGGGGGGTCCTATGGTAATAACTCACTAAAAACTCTCTTCCAAGGCCTTCATATTTTTCCAAATTCTTTGTATAATTAGAAGCACAACGCGTTTTGCTAGTTGGAAAAGCCGGCACTAAGCTGATTACGAAACTAATCACAAAAAACTCAGTTTTCGTAATTGTAGGCATTAATATTTTTCATACATTTGGCATGTACCCTTCTATCCGTATAAAATCTTCAGAAAGTTAGGAACCTACAGACGTTATTTAAGTACATAAGCTAATTTAGTTTGTTCAATTATTCTGTTGAGTGTATTCATCCGAATATAAGAGAAGTAATAAACGAATTAGGGGAAGTTCAGTATCCTCTGAAATATTGTGTGCTTCAACGTGTGTATGCTCCAGAGATGCATCATTGTATCATATGACGATATGCAAAATATTTTGTAATTTCAATGTCTGCCAGTAACGCTGCACATAACTTTAGATTTATCGTAAACCTTTAAAATGGATCGAATTCGTCTCATTACTAACTAAAAGCAACGTCTACCGACAAGGAAGAGTATAGACTATCTTATCACACACAAGTTACTTGCTGTCGGAATCGTCTATATGGGTTAGAGCTTCTAAACCATTCTGCAAGAAAGGTAATAACTTGACTATAAAGAGCTGTGAACTGCTTCCGAGAGGCACCTTTTTTTGATTTTGCTGTCGAAAACACAATAAAAGATACGTTGGTTTCCTGTTTATATGAACAAATTTAATGCATACGTTTCATTATTGAGGAGATCCGAAAGTATACTAGTCTTTTCAGTGAAAATTGTTGTAGTTAAGATTACTGCCTATCGTAAAAGAGACAAAAGTTGAGAAAAAGACTGTATACATGCCTTCTATACAAATTTCTCGGCAAATTTATTTTCATGTTTTGGTGAGTCTCTTAGATGCCACAAATAAGGAGACCAACACTGGAATTCATAGTGCATTTGCACTTCTTAAGCCCACTGGTATTGCTCAATGACAATCTATGCTCTTCTTCTTTTGTTTGATTAAGTTGCAAGTTTTGAATGCTCTTAGAATATCGATTTATTATAGAAAGTAATATTATCACTCATAATAATCAACACCCAATTAAATATTTTGCTTTGGCACTAAAGTAATACAGAACATCAGTAAATGCAGAAGTTGTTACGGATATAATTCTAGACTAGATCAACACAGAGTTTCACATAGTTGTAGATGCTTCTGTGACTAGATTTTTCACTGGAAATATGTGAAAACCCATCAGTAGGTTAAGAAAGTGGATTCATATGCCAAAGGGATGCCCTACATTTGAAATATCTTCTAAAGGCTGCATGCTGAATCCCAAAAAGAACAGCGTAGCTGGCGTATCGAGCGTTACATACCTGTAGCTGTTGCCACAACATTCTGTAACTGAGCCTTTGCAGTTTCCTATAAAAAAATATCAGATCCCTGAAAGATGCTGTTATTACTATTGATGTATATTATGTTGTCATTAACTTTACTTCCATAACGCTGCGTTTTTTAAGGACAGACAAACGATATGAATGTGTCAAAAATGGATATCATTCAAACAGGCTCTGTTTTAAATATTTCAGTTAAATTACTAAATTTGGACAGTGTCCATTCTCAAGTACATCTAAAAAACACAACACACCATATTAAATGAAGAGAGTACAAACATGATAGTCATATAACCACACTGGATATAGCGTTGAACAAACAGAGTAATTACCTAAAATGTCAAATGGGGATATATCGTTCTTAATTGGTTAATAAATCTCGAGTCATGCATATCTGCTCACAGTACGGTCACCAACGGTAATATATGATATTACCACGCTAGAAAAATGTCACATCTAGATAGAAACGCCAAGCAAAGAAGCCTTGTAATGTTTACTACATAATCACACCACGTACACTTGTTCATGTAACTGTGCCTGATTTCCATGGAAACATTTAACTGTCAATCAGAGAATAAAAATACAAGTTTCTTACTGTGCTGTCGATTTGATTCCACGGTATGTCTCTCTCTAATACTAACAGTAATGCGAGAGACATAGATACTTATATACAAAAATTAGAGTCACTTATAAGCTCTGGTACCGGAACTTACAGTACAGTTCTCAAGACAATTATCGTTAGTACAGTAAGATACCTGTGTTCCTATTCTCTAACTGAAAGTTAAAATTGTAACGTGAAACATGCATATGTGACAGTTAGGTGAAAAAGTGTATGTAGTGAGATTTGTAGCAAATATTACAAGATCCGTTTGCTTGTTGTTACTGGCTAGATGTGACATTTTAATAGCAGCGTAATCTTATTTTTCTCGAAAGTACTATAATGGCCTGCACCTTATACTTCAGAAGGTGACCGTTGACAAACGCACTGTGCAGAAGTAGGCATGCCAAGCAATATTTAAACGAACTGACAACGATATATCTACATTCCTAACTATGGGAAAATACTGTATTTGATTAATGGTAGATCCAATGTAGTTTTATGACGTTCCTGGTGTTGCTCACTTCTTTTTATTACGGTGTTCTTAGAGGCACTTGTGAGTAGACGGTGCCCGTAACTAGTACAGCAAATAAAATATTTTGAAACACAACTTGGTGGGATATTGTCCTTTTTCAAATTTAATGAGGCTATGGGGCCCAGCCGAGAGAAAATGGTCATAAAAGGATATTCACATAAATGTTTACTGCAGCAAAAGTCTAACTGATGCTATTTTACATATGGTCATATAAACACATTTTTTGAGTGATCATTCTTTTCACTGATTTGATGCGGTTCGCCACGAATTCCTCTTCTGCGCCAACCTCTTCGTTTCATACCAGAACTTGCGTCTTCCATTATTTTCAGAGTGTATTCCAGTCTCTGACTTCCTGCACAGCTTTCACCCTGTACAGCTATCTCTAGTACCATGGAAGCTAACCCCTGATGCCTTAACATATGTCTTATCAACCTGTCCCTCTTCTTGTCAGTGCCTTCTGTATGTTTCTCCATTCGTCGATTCAGCTGAAAACCTCCTCATTCCTTATACGTCCACCTCATTTTCAATAGTCTTCTGTAGAATATTTCGATTCTCTTCTGTCCCTGTTTTCCCTCTGTCCACGAAGCGCTACCATACAATTCTGTGATCCAAACGTACATTCTCAGAAATTCCATCCTCCAGTTAAGATCTATGTTTGACACCGGTAACTTATTTTGAGCAGGAAGCCCTCTTTGCCTGTGCTTGTCTGCTTTTTATGTCCTTCTTGCTTTAAGCTTCTCACTATTTTCATTTCTGTTACTTCCCACGACTTATATATTTTTTCTGGTTTACTATCAGTCTAGCTTTGGACTCATTAGACTGTTCATTCCATTCAAAAGATACTGGAATTCTTTTTCACTTTCACTGATTACAGCAATGACATCAGCTAATGTTTTCATTGATATTATTTTACCCTATCTTTTAAACCCACTTCTGAAACTTTCTTTTATTTTAGTCATTGCATCTTCGATGTATAGATGGAACAATATGGGCTAAAGACTGCACGGCTTACAATTTGTTAATCCGAGCATTTAGTTCATGGTCTCCAATCTTATTGCCCCCTTTTAGTTATTTTATATATTCTATACCACCCGTCTTTCCCTGTAGCTTACTCTCAGTTTTGTCAGAATTTCGAACTTGTTTCACCATTTCACACTGTTGAACTTTGTTTTTTTTTTTTACATCAATAAATGCTATGAGCGTTTCTTGATTTTCCTTCGGTGTTGCTTTCATTATGAAACGCGTCAGACATGCTTCTCTGGTGCCTTAAGCTTTGCTAAAGCCAAACTGATTGTCGTCTAACAGATCCTAAATTTTCTTTTCCATTCTTCTGTATATTAATCTTGTCATTAGCTTGGATGCATCAGATGATGAGTTGATGTGAAATATCTTTCGCACGTATCTGCCCTCTCTATCTTCAGAATTCTGTGGATATTTTTCCGGAAGTCTGATGTTGTTCACCAGTCTCACAGTTTCAATATACCACCTTGAATAGTAGTTCTCCAACGGATATAGAAAGTCTCATGGAATGCGAACTATCTCTTCTGCATTATTTAGTCTTAAGTCTTCCAGAGCTCTCTTAAATTCTGACTCTAATACTAGATCCCCTATGTCTTCCTCGTGGACTCTAGTTTTTTCTTCTGTCAAGTCATCAGCCAAGTCATTTCCATCATGCCTTCAGTGAACTCTTCCCACATATCCGCTATGTTCAACTGTGGAATCCGCACTGCACACTTAATGTTGGTATACTTTCTGTTTTTAATTTTCTTTACGCTCAGTCCTTCCGACGATCATTCTTTTTCGATTTCTTATCATTTTTCCCGCACCAATTTCGCCTCAGCTGCCCTGCATTTCCTATTTGTTTTATTCCTAAGTGATTTTTATTGCTCTGTTCCCGTCTTTCCATGAAAGTTTTTGTACGTTCTCCTCTCGTCGATCAAAGGAAGTATTTCTTCTGATACCCAACGTCTTTTTTTGGCGTTACAGATCTGTGTTTGACTACCCAGCATCTGTGATTTCCCTTTTTAGAGATGTCCACTCCTCTTCAACAAATAACGAACGTAATTCACAAACGATTAGAAGTTACTTACAATCTTCAGCTTGAACATATAGGAGATAAGCGACGAATGTAAAAAAAGTCCACATGATGTAGTGGTACAAATTACACCTACATAGTTTTTAAAAAATGTAGATATGTTGTAGCAAAAATTATTTGATCGTTGTCACTAAAAAAATATACGAAGAAAAGATTTTGTTGACCGTCTAGATTGCTTTAATTTACTTTATTAAAATGACCAGTTTAGGTTCACATGAACTTCCTCAGGTCTGTAAACAAATAAAATAACTAACGAGCATGTAGACTCCATTGCGATATACGCCATTACTATTATACAAAACCTAAAATCAAATACAGCAAAAAGTACTTGACAGTATCTGTAATAAAATATGTCAGCAAAATTTTATATGCTTCTTGACGGTATAAAACAGTGGACTGGTAGAGACAACGTTGTTCTTATGGCCCGCAAAGCCACTGCCAGTACATGGTGTTCGGTACATTTGTCACATATGAGCAAAACATCATTTCTAAATGATGTGACAATTTTTTAAAGCTGAGAATTGTGATTAAAACATATCGTTTGTCATAGGTAACAAATGTACCACACCTGTAGGGCTTTGCTGATAACTGGCACCATAGTATCAAATATGTTTCAGTACATCTGAATTTAGATTTGATATAGATCTGAATGAGAAATCTGCTGAGTAATCTTTTGTTAGATACAGAATGTAATTGGCTTGGTGTTGTGTAGTTTGCGTGTTTGCTCTGAACTGTAATCATTAGTATATCCAAGCATGTAGTGTACTCTTTGCGGCTGCAAGCTATCTTTGGGTGCTGCAATTTTAATGTCCAGCACTGTAGTCTTTATTTCTATTTTCCAGAAAACTGAGAAAGTATCTTCACCATTAGGAGCTTCCAATCCTCCATAACTTTGGAGCCTCATATGTTCAAGCAGTTATGTTTTGCACTTTTCACCAGGAACTTCATCTAGAGGTTGGGGAGATGAATAAAATAATTTCGCAGCTATTAATTAGTGTGAAAAAGATTAGCAAACATTTTTCTTGAAGATCTTTGATCATTTTTTCTTGAATAACGTCAACTTCCTCCTCTTTTTCACTGACATGCGTAAGAATAGCTTACTCTCGTCATTAAAAATATTACGCAGGTAGTAATGACTAAATTTCACCACGTTGAAGATATCGCAACTGATTAAAGACATCGTTCATGTAAAACAACTGACATTAGAAAAACTAATATTTCATCAGAATAGCAAACTGAGTTCTATACTTAGATGTGAACCAGACAGTGAAGATTGATTTTCTAAATTCTATTTTAGTTTCCCGTTAGTTGAACTGCAGGCTGCCATGGTGAGTGTTGGTGATAGGCAGACGAAAGCCAGTGCATTTGTTCAGGATGACACAAAGACATGAACTCCCCACCAATTTCTTCCATATTGTTCTATGAGATGTGACACATGCTATGGCGACGTGACGTTTTCCACTGCATTTATCTTCTTTGAATGGGTGCATATTGGGCAAGATTGTGACAGAATCTCGAATTACCTCAATCCATATTCTGTGGTGCTAAACACCTTTCTATAAATAGACGTAAAAGTTGGATGAATTCGCTGCCCTGTGTTTGGAAACGCTTGCAGATACATACATCCGTGGGTCAACGCATACAGTGTACGGAGAAAAATGTGGAAACACAAAAAATTAAGCACGGTGTAGGAAAATCATTGGCATTCCAAACAGCTTTCAGTCGTCTCGGAATGGATAAATACAGATCCTGTATGGTTTTCAAGTGAATCTAAAACCACCTTTCCTGCAAAATAGTGACAATTGTAGATAACAGTGATGGAGGTGGATAGCGATCCCGTACCATTCTCTCCAAAGTAGACATCAGAGGCTCAATAATATTGAGGCCTGGTGTCTATAGCGGCCAAGGGAGATGCGAAAATTCTTCCTCGTGCTCACAGAACCAGTCCTGGAGCTGAGTCCACAGGGGCCGTGCTATCTTGGAATATCGATTGGGAATAAACATTGTATCATAGGCTGGACTTGATCAGCCAAAATGATCACCCAATCGTTGGCGGTAATGCGACCCTGCAGAGTAACTATGGAGTCAATTGAATATCACGATACATCTGCCCAAATCACCACTGAAACCCCGTCATGTTTCACTCTTGGGACGGATACTCGACAAGAAGGTGGGAACAGTGTGAAATTACATTCTTCTTTCCAGATGACATTCTGTCATTGCTCCATAGTCCACATCGGCACCACGTTTTCCTGTTACAGGAATTAAGGCTCGCCCTATAATTCCCTGCTTATGGAGCTCCCTTCGTGTAGTTTTGGAGCTGACATGGTTCTCGCGTGAAACGTTTAGTTCTGCAGTGACTTTTGCATCTGTCGTCATTTATTTTTGGACACAATCGGCCTTATTGACCGTTCGTTAAGATCACTCAACAGACAGTTTTGTCCTCGTCGTGACCAATTGAACGATTTTTTCCACTTTTCCTGTATGCTTGTTTCTTCGATACTTAATCCCTTGAAACACCAAACATTTCAGCTTTACTCGTTATGGAAGTATCCATCATACGAGCACATACAATTTTCCCACGTTGGAATTCACTTAGCTCCTCCTTCATGCTCTCAGAACTACACAGAACACTGTGCAACGTATTGAAGAGATTGCGCAGGTGTCGTTCGTGGACGAATGCAACAGCGCAACCGATGTGGTTGACTAGCAACTGAATTTACGTTCAAACATACATTTCTCCGTATGCCCATGCATAAAAGTCGTCTCCTCCTTCTCAATAAATGAGCCTCAAATGTACATAAATTGTCAACTTGTCGACATCGCCACATATCGCTATTCAAGGAGCGCTGAATACATCAGTATATTATCGTGTACTGATAGTATTAGACGATTATCCAACGAAATCAATTTTAATTGTCGCTTACAAATTTCAGATATTACAGCAAAATCCAAACTTTCACCAAAACGCTAATAAGTGTTGATTTGTATAGATCTGGTGGATGAAGTACGAGTGTCTTTCTGATGCTGCAGTTCACTTGCAGCTGGCTAATTACTATGACCTCACCATCGTTGTATAGAACTGCTACTAGTATGTGAGTTGGCGTTGACACAGGGTTCGCATCATCACTCGTATTCAACGGTCGAGAGGCCACTCACAGCGTACAGTTTGATACGAATGTGTCGGATGATTTTGATGTAATATTCAGTACACATATCACTTCAAATCTAAAATGAAAAGAATACTGAAAATGACCTACAGACATGTGTCAGCGTATTAAGAAAGCGATATCACATACGGGATTTGAATAGCGGTAGTCACACAATAGGATCTGGAGACAAAGTTATTCTCTGTAGCTTGGAAAGCATATGCTTCTGGTCAGTTATAGCAATAAAATAAGACACATTATATATTTTAAAAGCTATATATGAACATATGTCCCTGTACGAATACAGATACGTGTGGATATAACTGTGAAAGAGGACCATGTAAAGAACGACACTGCACAAATAATAAAAGGTTGCTGTGAATAAGGCTGCTAACAGTGAGGATGAAACAAAGCAAAACCATGGAATGAAAACAATAATATACGACGTAGGAGTTACAAAAGCAACAAAGGGGCAGAAGAATAAACGCTGCGTATTTATTATGTGGTATCTACTAGATACAAAAATGTGGTAAAGAATTTAATTTTATTTGTAATGGAGAGTCAAATGAAAACGAGGCAGATGGAAAAAGAGTAAGTAACCTGTTCATTATAACAAAAGCAACTTCCAAAGTTATTATACAAATCCGAATTTGAAACAAGACGGTCAGTGCCTTCATGGAAAAATCTTTGCGATTGATTACAGAGTCATGACTATACCCAGGCGTCCATCTCTTATTCCGGAGCAAATCGACGACCACGAAAGCCTCTCTTCAGGTCTGCATAAATATGGAAATCGCGTGGGGAGATATCGGGACAGTATGGAGAACATGTAAGGGCTTTCCAGCGAAACTCCTACAGCGTGGTCTAAAGGTTGTTTCGAAGCCCTAGCACATCCTCTATGCAGTTCCGATCTTTCACCATGCTATTGTCCGTCCCCAGTAGCTGAGTGGTCAGCTTGACATAACGTCAATCCTAAGGGCCCTGGTTCGATTCCAATCTGGGTCGGAGATTTTCTCCGCTCAGAGACCGGGTGTTGTCTTGTCCTTATCATCATCATTTCATCCCCATCGACGCGCAAATCGCCAAAGTAGAGTCAAATCGAAAGACTTGCACCCGGCGAACGGTCTACCCAACGGGAGGCCCTAGTCACACGACATTTAAAAAAAATGGTTCAAATGGCTCTGAGCACTATGGGACTTAACTTCATTGGTCATCAGTCCCCTAGAACTTAGAACTACTTAAACCTAACTAACCTAAGGACATCACACACATCCATGCCCGAGGCAGGATTCGAACCTGCGACCGTAGGGGTCGCGCGGTTCCAGACTGTAGCGCCTAGAACCGCATGGCCACTGCGGCCGGCCACACGACATTTACATTTACCGTGCTATTACAACACTTTTAGAGCGCTGAAGGAAGACGGTCGTGGCCGTCAATTTACTTCGAATGAAGAGGTATATGCCTGGGTACAGTCATGATTCTTTAAGAAATCCGAAACATTTTTCCATAAAGGCACTAAGCGTCTTGCTATAAGAAGGGTAAATTTATTAACACTGATGGCAGTTAATTTTGAAATCGTCAGCAGTATATTTACTTTTCTTCCTTGACTCTTGTTTTCATTTTACTACCCCTTGTGTGTCTCAAAGCCTCACACTACAAAGAGGTTTACTAACGAAGATGTGGGACTGATTTTGAAATGACTTATTCTGTGGCGTCATATGATGTGTCTGGACCAAACTGCCTCGAGTTATATTTATTGAAGAAAATAAAACAGAAATAGTTAAAATTATTTTCATGGGCAAAGGCACTCTGCTCCAAGAGGAGATGAAAGCTTTAGTTGTTATCATCGGCGTAACTCCCTCCTCGGTATATCTCAGATACTTTTTACTTGTCTAACAGGGAAACAGTATCTTTGTCACACTGTAAAACATTCATACTTTGCTCACCCGTTTGTAGTCTGTTCTCTTTCTTCCATCTCATCTGCTAATCTTATCCCATTATTTCTCGCTCTTCCTCTGATCAGTCAGCTTTTTCTCCACATTGATTACTTCAGTACAGCTGCCGCACATTTCTGTTACATGACATTACACGCATTCATAAGAAATTAATGGACTATTTCTTAACACAATGATTATGATACTGACATTTCCTTTGTTTCATATATTCATTAACATACATAAACTGTTTTTATCATCATTATTGTTACTATTATTATTAATTTTTATTGATAATGTACTTTATAAATTGCAATGATATCTCACTAAGTTCCAGTAGTTAGGTGTCAGAAATACCTGAAGGGACTAATCTTGCCGGACAAAGTAAATAAGTAAATAAATTAAGATCATGACAATTGAGAGGTAGCAAAAGTTGGAAAATTTGTGTAAACTCCATTGATACTATACTACGACTTTTCAGGCATTTTCGAGGAATAGTCCATCATCATCATTACCATCGTAATAATGATAAATTGGTGCTCCATATGCTGAACAATAACCTCGTAGAAATCTTTCCACATATTAGTATCCTCTGGTTTTTAACATGGAACGTTAGTATATCTGGTTAACTGACTTGTTAAGTTGCGTTGTTGCCTATTGTTCCTTATCTCAATGAATCTAGCAGAGAATTTTCTTAGTCCGTCTTCTGCCTGCTTGTCTTGCTATGCCTCTAAATCATATATTTCATATCAGCCATAGTAACATTCTTAAAAATATTTTGTTCTAATCCATTTCATTGTCTTCATCTTATTTCTAAAAGGTAGGACGTTGCACTGCAGGTATCCTTGTTCCCTTTATTTCTTTCCAATGCTGTTGTTCCGTTTACGTAGTTGAGGCAAACACTGGGAACCTTCCTTAGGTAAAATCGCAGACTGATCCTTCCCCTGTTCCTAATTCTTACGTAGTCCATCTATAATGTGCTCCTTGTTTGTGAGACGATAAATTGTCATTTCCCCGATATTCATTCCCAGTTTGACATCTCAGTTTTTGGATAGAGTACACATTTGATATTGACCTCTAGCTTCACTCGATAGAAAACTTTGCGTCCATAGGCTACACTATATTTTGTACTACGTGCAATGTTATAACTGAGAATTCGTAAATTTTAATTTTTCTCTGCTTCTTTCTTTAGGTGCTAATCTTTACATTTTGTTCTGCTACTCTAAGAGTAAGGATTCGATAATGGTTTCAGTAACATGTAGCTAATTAGTAATACCTACGTTTTTCTTCTTTTCATTATGAATGAAATTGAAGACTGTAGAATTTCTACAATTTTTATTTTCTTAGTTCTAAAAGTTAGTCATCAGACAACGACTGGCTATCCCCATCTAAGAAATAGCTGTTAAACTGCATACATGCTAGAATTTTGGCCGTATGTATGTCTTCCGCTTTTATATGCTATTACTGAGGATTCAAATTGTTCAAATGGCTCTAAGCACTATGGGACTTAACATCTGAGGTCATCAGTCCACTAGACTTAGAACTACTTAAACCTAACATCCTAAGGACATCACACACATCTATGCCCGAGGCAGAATTCGAACCTGCGACCGTAGCAGGACTGAACGGGCCTATAACCGCTCGGCCACAGCGGCCGGCTACTGAGGATTATAAAAAACTGTACCATTATTTCTGATAACAGTATTTAATTTATCTGTTATCAATATAATTTTAGTACAATAATCTATAATCTTACGTGTCTCACCTGAGTATCCCTCCTCCATTTTCACGCCCTTTATCATCACTGCGGTTTTTATGGTTGCACCCACATAGAAAATAATATCTTTGCAAATTTTCTGCAACACCATTCCCGGCTATCTTCTAGCTTTTCACCAGTATCGTCTTTGGGAACGACATAGTTTGCCTGATTACGGCATTGCAAGTAATAAGCTAGTTAACTACAAAAATAAAATACTGCAGAAGAATTAAATCTCTTTTCATCCTGTTCACAAGTGTAAAATAACTGTCCAAGAACTGACATAAGTTTCTATTAAATACTTTTCATTTTGGTAGGACTGCATCTCACATTCAGACATCCTGTACCAATCTCTTTCTTAAACTGTTTCAATTGTGACTGAGTGCAAAGGTTTTACCACACAGCACAAATCACAAGTGTTCAGGTAGTTTCCTTGAGTTTCTCTTCTTCATCCACCCCAGTGTAGCTAGTATGAAAACCTCCTCGAACGTTGTATAACCCAGATCTTTTCAGACAAAACTGGAATTCGTACCCTTTGCTTTCTTCCACAAACGTTTTGTGAATTGCAATGTGATCCAGTGTCTTCTTTCTGTACGATGGGCGTAAGGTTATGGGAAAAAACAAACTTCAATTGCACCGATAATAGGCTAATATGCATTAATTTATTTACACAACTTCCAAGTAATGTCTATTGTGAACAATAAAAATAAAATAACGTGACTACTTCTCTTGGAGCCATGTCTTCTTAAGATGTACCTCCACATCACCATCAACAGACGAAACGGACTAAAATGCTTTCGCATATGTTGTCCTGTGTACTGCCGGCGGCACAATAGCAGCTACATCCGTGCAGGTCCCATATACTCGTATATCCCCGAAAGCCACATCCCAAGGATAAACACAGAAACAACGCAACTGAGCACTTCGTGAATGTAAATATGATAAATATGAAATTAAAGAGATAACGAAGAAATAAACATGATGCATAAACATGGCGCGTATACGGGAAATTCAAATCTCAGCAGCAAAAAATTCTAATCGTACTTTCTAGTTAAAGTTACCACATGATTATGGATATAAAAAGGATGTGGAAAGTAGCTGATGAAGTTGTTTGTACCACCTGTAAACTGTTTATGTAATGAATTACCATTTGCCTCACTATGTACAGTAGTCTCCGGTTGTTCTGGAAGATCCAGTTTCTACCTTTTTTCTTATGTATGCAAAATTGCGAGTTCCTCTTTAGTTCCCAGATGAGGCGACCATCCTTATGAATGTACATGACTATGGCTGAGTTGTCGAAACAGCTAGACCGAAAAGGGTCCTATATTCTTGCCACCTTAACTTAAAGGATCTACCAGTTTGTCCGATTTAGTTCACATTGTAGGGGTTACATTGAATTTTGTAGATATCATCTCTCTCGTGGTTATCAATTTCATGTTCTAAATTGTTCCTTAGCTTAAATTGCAGCTAATTGTTGGTTTTAAATACTTCATAGAAATGAAAAGACAAATGTTAGCCACTTTCTGAGATCTATTACTGAAGTACGGAATTGTAACTCACCCAGTATTCTGCACTGCGTTCTCCTTTACCTCTGTGGACTGTTTCTTCCAAATTAATTTCCTCACAGCGCTTTCGTGATAATGGTTAACCCTGGCTGGTTGTTTAATTATGCTTATCTCAGTCATTCTGTCTTGTTTATTCATTGGAACTTCAAATTCTCTATGTGTTTTCTGTGACAGGAAATCGCAGGAAGTTTTGGTCTATTAGAATGACAAGAATTATTGTTTATCAAAATGTTTGTTTTTAGCTGTTTCATGAAGACTTTGAAAGCATGCCCTCCGCCTTGATTCCTAATATTTTGATCGAGAAATCGCAGTTCACAATTTTTCTCCTATTACACAGTGAATTTGATTTTATAATGTAAGTCATTAAATTTATGTTCAGTTTTGGTAATTTCCCTTTCCCATCCAGTGAGCAAATGCAGCATATCGTTTACATAGCATTATTATTATAACATTTCATCTACTGGGTGTTGGGGGTTTATGAGGATTCTTTTGTCTGGACAGTTTAAGAAAATGTCTGCCATGGTTCCAGAGTTACTGGAGCCCACAGCCAGTCTCTCTTTCCATATATGAAAGTTATTTTTCAAATAAAAAGAATTGTGTTTGAGAATGAATTCCAAACGTTGAATAAATTCAACAACAATATTTTATATTTCTGCAGATTTGCTTCAACGATGTGAACAGCCTCATTAAGAAGCACATAGTGCTGGCGTCACTAAGTTGCTGGCCTGCCTGCCCACGAGCAGCAGCAGCAGCCCTGTCGATAAGAGCACTGTCGTACTATCTTTGGAGCGACCGCTAGCATTTCCGGGGTCGTTGCGTGTCGGGTCGGGATGGAGCTCCAGTGGGGCGCGGTCAGCCAGTACTCGCCGACCGCTGGCGACGCACATAGACTGCAGGAGACTTAAACGGTGACGACTGTTGGTTGGTCGTTCGGTTGGTCGTCTCATCGGGACACGTTTATTTGGTCTTTTGACCGTTTCTGGGCCCCTTCAGTTTGTTATCTTGTGGATGTAGGTCGGTTCCTTCCTTGTGCAGAGATGTCGGGTGACCAATGGGCAAGTGTTAACTCTGCACGGTTGGGTTCGAGCCAGTGTGCCAGGGGCGCCGTGTCACAGAGTTCCGAACGGATATCAAGGGAGTCGGGATTGAGCTGCAGTGAGCTCTGCACAGCCATGACTCGCCCGACCGTTGCCGACATAACTTGAGTGGAGACGACCGTTGGTTGGTCGTTCGCTCGGTCGTCTCACCGGACGACTTGTATTTGGTCACCGACCGTCAATGGAAACTCTTGATAAGCAGCAAGAGAGTGGTCAAAAATTCATGACTCTCATTACCCACAGAATCTACCAATCCATGATGTTTCGAACGAAATACCATCGATCCGCTTGAAGTCACGGAAGCCTATATGGGTTAATACACAAGAACATCAACCTGACATCAAGGAGCAATGGCGGCACTTTTGGAATGATTCTGGAATTAATAAACAAGGTATCCAAGATCCCACTCTGGAATTACCGGGCTTTGACCTGAAGAGATGTACCTGGACTAAATTAAACCCTATCAGAACGGGCCACGCAAGATGCAGTGCATATAAGTAGAAGTGGGGTCTATGCGACTCACCAGCCTATGACTGTGGAGCACCAGAACAGAACGTCCGCCATATTATTGAGGAATGCCCCATAAGAAGATACGCCAGACCTGTCTCTGAGGTATGTATGTGAAACCCTCTGTTTTGGATTGGCTGTGCAATCTAGATATTGAGCTTTAAATATATGAATGAGTTTCTAGTCAGGCTTGCCAAGCTTTTAACGTGTAGTTATTTTGTCTTGAGTGTTTGTACTTTATCCTTTTGTGCTCTTGCTTGTTTTTTACACATGTACTATTTACACATTGTTTTGTTTTATACATTTCGTTTATACAGGGTGTTACATAAAGTTACGGCCAAACTTTCAGGAAACATTCCTCACACACACAATGAAAGAAAACATGTTATGTCGACATGTGTCCGGAAACGCTTACTTTCCATGTTAGAGTCAATTTTATTACTTCTCTTCAAATCACATTGATCATGGAATGGAAACACACAGCAACAGAACGTACCAGCGTGACTTCAAACACTTTGTTACAGGAAATGTTCAAAATGTCCTCCGTTAGCGAGGATACATGCATCCACCCTCAGTCGCATGGAATCCCTGATGCGCTGATGCAGCCCTGGAGAATGGCGTATTGTATCACAGCCGTCCACAATACGAGCACGAAGAGTCTCTACATTTGGTGCCGGGGTTGCGTAGACAAGAGCTTTCAAATGCCCCCATAAATGAAAGTCAAGAGGGTTGATGTCAGGAGAGCGTGGAGGCCATGGGATTGGTCCTCCTCTACCAATCCATCGGTCACCGAATCTGTTGTTGACAAGCGTACGAACACTTCGACTGAAATGTGCAGGAGCTCCATCGTGCATGGCTCTGAGCACTATGGGACTTAACATCTGTGGTCATCAGTCCCCTAGAACTTATAACTACTTAAACATAACTAACCTAAGAACATCACACACATCCATGCCCGAGGCAGGATTCGAACCTGCGACCGTAGCAGTCGCGCGGTTCCTGACTGAGCGCCTTAACCGCGAGACCACCGCGGCCGGCTTCATCGTACATGAACCACATGTTGTGTCGTACTTGTAAAGGCACATGTTCTAGCAGCACAGGTAGAGTATCCCGTATGAAATCATTATAACGTGCTCCATTGAGCGTAGGTGGAAGAACATGGGGCCCAATCAAGACATCACCAACAATGCCTACCCAAACGTTCACAGAAAATCTGTGTTGATGACGTGATTCCACTATTGCGTGCGGATTCTCGTCAGCCCACACATGTTGACTGTGAAAATCTACGATTTGTTCACGTTCGAGTACATACTGACGAAACTAAAATGAGCTCTAACATGGAAATTAAGCGTTTCCGGACACATGTCCACATAACATCTTTTCTTTATTTGTGTGTGAGGAATGTTTACTGAAAGTTTGGCCGTACCTTTTTGTAACACCCTGTATATTGTTGTACTTACATAAAATATTGTCGCTGTATTGCCATACGCAAAATAAAATAAATAAATAAAATAAATTAGAATTATAATGTGCCGGTAGATCAAAATGAAACTACTTTAGAAGATAAGTAGCTGAGAGCGCCGTTTTTCAATGCTAGACAGACTACACTTCTCCACAGCGCCCTTGGTACATCTGTGACAAAGTCGCAGAGCAAGTTACGTAAAACGCTGGGGTGTGATGAAGCCGGCCATCACGCACACACGTGCTTACTGCGGGGCGGAGGGCGGCCGTATCGCACCGGCCATTAATTCCGAGCCTCCAGCTCCACCGTCGGCCGTGGCTGGGGAGAAGAGCGAGGTGGGAGCCAAAGGCCAGACCTCGGCCCGGTGTACGTGGAAACAGGGCAGGGGATTATTACAGCGCTCCGCAAACACAGCTGCCGGCCGCCCCCAACTTTGTTAGAGGCTCCGCTGGCGCTACGCACGCGCGCCCGACACGCATACACGTGAGCGCGCAGCGTAAATACGCACACGGGCGTGAGCCTTTGCGCGTAAACGTGGCAACGCGCTCGGGAGGTTGTCGTAGTATGCTAAATGCTCGCGTCCCTGCAGCATTGTGTGAAGCAATCTGTGCAAACTGCGAGGGATTCTACGCCGTGCTGCGTGTGGGGCGATGTCTTACACCTTCACGTTGGGTGGCTGTGATGTTCCTACAGCAAGGCAATTACAAAAAAAAAGTCATGATTGCTATCTGATTAACTTATATAAAATAATTTAAAAGGTAAATTGCACGCCATTAAATGCGTCATCTGTAAATAAGCACGCCAGACAAATTAGTCCCTCTCCCTACCCCTCCCTCTCCCGTTTACATCACGTAACACCGACTGCAGCTTCTCAAAAAATTAGTGAATTCCTAAGGGACCAAACTGCTGAGGTCATTGGTCCCTAGACTCACACACTATTTAAAATAGCTTATGCTATGAACAACACACACACCCAAGCCCAACGGAAGACCCGAATCTCCGGCGGGAGAGGTAGCGCAATCCGTGACATGGCGCCTCAAACCACGCGGCCACTCCGCGCGACTCTAGCGCCTCACGTTAACGACGATACGCCACAACCAGCTGGAGCCGGAATACGACAGGTCCTTTCGACCCACCTCTCACCTACTTTATTTACTCAGTCGAACTATTAATCACGTGCTCTATGGCCAATGAGACTATTAGAAGGGACTGAAAGTGGATGTAACACGGAATGCAATCGTACTTAGATGCTTGCAGTTATTTGTAGTGGAGGAGACGAGCACTAGTATGGTTGGCCCGCTAGATGGCGCTGCTGTAGGTCAAACGGATATCAACCGCGTTTCTTTAAATAGGAACCCTCATGTTTTATTACGTATTCGTGTAGTACGTAAAGAATAAGAATGTTTTAGTTGAACTACTTTTTTCGCTTTGTGATAGATGGCGCTGTAATAGTCACAAACATATGGCTCACAATTTTAGACGAACAGTTGGTAAAAGGTAGGTGTTTTAAATTAAAGTACAGAACGTAGGTACGTTTGAACATTTTATTTCGGTTGTTCCAATGTGATACATGTACCTTTGTGAACTTTTCATTTTTGAGAAAGCATGCTGTTACAGCGTGATTAGCTGTAAATACCACATTAATGCAATAAATGCTCAAAATGACGTCCGTGAACCTCATGCATTTGGTAATACGTGTAAGGACATTCCTCTCAACAGCGAGTAGTTCGCCTTCCGTAATGTTCGCAGATGCATTGACAATGCGCTGATGCATGTTGTCAGGCGTTGCCGGTGGATCACGATAGGAAATATCCTTCAACTTTCCCCACAGAAGGAAATCTGGGGACGTCAGACCCGGTGAACGTGCGGGCTATGGTATGGTGCTTCGACGACCAATCCACCTGTCATGAAATATGCTATTCAATACCGCTTCAACCGCACGCGAGCTATGTGCCGGACATCCATCATGTTGGAAGTACATCACCATTCTGTCACGCAGTGAAATATCTCGTAGTAACATCGGTAGAACATTACGTAGGAAATCAGCATACATTCCACCATTTAGATTGCCATCGATAAAATGGCAGCCAATTATCCTTCCTCCCATAATGCTGCACCATACATTAACCCACCAAGGTCGCTGATATTCCACTTGTCGCAGCCATCGTGGATTTTCCGTTGCCCAATAGTGCATATTATGCCGGTTTACGTTACCGCTGTTGGTGAATGACCCTTCGTCGCTAAATAGAACGCGTGCAGAAAATCTGTCATCGTCCCGTAATTTCTCATGTGCCCAGTGGCAGAACTGTACACGACATTCAAAGTCGTCACCATGCATTCCTGGTGGACAAAAATATGGTACGGGTGCAATCGATGTTGATGTAGCATTCTCAACACCGACGTTTTTGCGATTCCCGAGTCCCGCTCAATTTGTGTGCTACTGATGTGCGGATTAGCCGCGACAGCAGCTAAAACACCTACTTGGGCATCATCATTTGTCGCAGGTCTTGGTTGACGTTTCACATGTGGCTGAACACTTCCTGCTTCCTTAAATAACGTAACTGTCCGGCGAACGGTCCGGACACTTGGATGATGTCGTCCAGGATACCGAACAGCATACATGGCACACGCCAGTTGGGCATTTTGATCAAAACAGCCATGCATCAACACGATATCGACCTTTTCCGCAATTGGTAATCGGTCCACTTTAACAAGGGTAATGTATCACGAAGCAAATACCGTCCGCACTGGCGGAATGTTACGTGATATGACGTACTTTTAAGTTTGTGACTATTACAGTGCCATCTATCACAAAGTGAAAAAAGTGATCCAACTAAAACATTCATATTTCTTTACGCACTACAGGAGTATGTAATAAAAAATGGGGGTTCCCATTGAAAAAAAAAGCTGACCTATGGCAGCGCCATCTAGTGGGCCAACCATAGCGCCATCTGGTTTCCCCCTTCAAGCTAGACGAGTTACGTTCTTTGTAGTTTTTTCGTTTGATGCTTATTTCGTGAGATATTTGGCCCGGTCACTATCAATGGACCACCCGCTATATATATATGGTTGTATATATAATTTATATACAGGGTTATTCGAAATGATGGACCCATTTTCAAAACTTCGTATCTATTGAAGTACATATCCAAAATGAACAAGCTTTATACCAATGATAATAAGAAGTTTCAAAGTTTTTTTCATAATGTATGATATCAATGTAATAATTTTAATAAGTTGTAATTAATTAGTCTTTAATAATTATTTAATAATTAGAAATATGATAAATGCTATGGACATTCACTGTGGCCACCGTTGGCTGCACGGCAAACATCGACGCGTTACCCAAACTCGTCCCACACACGCAAAAGCGTATCTGCTTTTGGCCGACCGAGGTCACCGAGCGGTTCTAGGCGCTACAGTCTGTTGCCGCGCGACCGCTACGGCCGCAGGTTCGAATCCTGCCTCGGGCATGAATGTGTGTGATGTCCTTAGGTTAGTTATGTTTAAGTAGTTCTAAGTTCTATGGGGGTGATGACCTCAGGTGTTAAGTCCCATAGTGCTCAGAGCCATTTGAACCATTTCGTATCTGCTGTTACAGAGAGTACGGTAGCAGTGATGCGGTTCCGTGTGCGCTGATTGAACTCTCGGGTGGTGCTATTCACCTTCTTGAATAGGTCACGCGTTTCGTTTAGTTTCTGATGTTGTTCTGTGTCATCACAAATACTGGTGAGATACTGTGTCTTGTCAATTCGGCAGCTGTGCTGTATTTTACGGCAAAGTTATTTGTATGCTTCTAGATCTTGAGCGGTTTGTGTGCCACGTTTCTTTAGTGTGCTACGTTCTTTCGATGAGTAGTAAAGTATTATTCAAAATCCAGGGGTTCTTCGCTTGAGGGGTCTTAGTAAACTGTTCAGGGAGAGATGAACTGATCATTTAATTCAGTGTGTCCCATATTTTTTGAGCTACTCCTTCATCTGTAAATTTTTTGAGTTTGGGTCTTATTCCTTCTCCAAATTCTTTGAGACTAGTTCTATCTGCCAGACGAATCTGCCGTACTCTTTTCATTTTGGTCACTTTCAGTTTTACACCAATGGCCATTAAAATTGCTACACCACGAAGATGACGTGCTACAGACGCGAAATTTAACCGACAGGAAGAAGATGCTGTGATATGAAAATGATTAGCTTTTCAGAGCATTCACACAAGGTTGGCGCCGGTGGCGGGACCTACAACGTGCTGACATGAGGAAAGTTTCCAACCGATTTCTCATACACAAACAGCAGTTGACTGGCCTTGCCTGGTGAAACGTTGTTGTGACGCCTCGTGTAAGGAGGAGAAATGCGTACCATTACGTTTCCGACTTTGATAAAGGTCGGATTGTAGCCTATCGCGATTGCGGTTTATCGTATCGCGACGTTGCTGCTCGCGTTGGTCGATATCTAATGACTGTTAGCACAATATGGAATCGGTGGGTTCAGGAGGGTAATACGGAACGCCGTGCTGGATCCCAACGGTCTCGTATCACTAGCAGTCGAGATGACAGGCATCTTATCCGCATGGCTGTAACGGATCGTTCAGCCACGTCTCGATCCCTGAGTCAACAGATGGGGCCGTTTGCAAGACAACAACCATCTACACGAACAGTTCGACGACGTTTGCAGCAGCATGGACTATCTGCTCGGAGACCATGGCTGCGGTTACCCTTGACTCTGCATCACAGACAGGAGCGCCTGTGATGGTGTACTCAACGACGAACCTGGGTGCACGAATTGCAAAATGTCATTTTTTTTCGGGTGAATCCAGGTTATGTGTACAGCATCATGATGTTCGCATCCGTGTTTGGCGACATCACGGTGAACGCACATTGGAAGCGTGTATTCGTCATCGCCATACTGGCGTATCAACTGGTGTGACGTTATGGAGTGCCATTGGTAACACGTCTCTGTCACCTCTTGTCCTCATTAACGGCACTTTGAACAGTGGACGTTACATTTCAGATGTGTTACGACCCATGGCTCTACCCTTCATTCGATCCCTGCGAAACCCTACATTTCAGCAGGTTAATGCACGACTGCATGTTGCAGGTCCTGTACGGCCCATTCTGGATACAGAAAATGTTCGACTGCTGCCCCGGCCAGCACATTCTCCAGATCTCTCAGCAACTGAAAACGTCTGGTCAGTGGTAGCGGTGCAACTGGCTCGTCACAATACGCCAGTCACTACTCTCGATGAACTGTGGTATCGTGTTGAAGCTGCAAGGGCAGTTGTACCTGTATACGCCATCGAAGCTTTGACTCAATGCCCAGGCGTATCAAGGCCTTCATAATGGCTAGAGGTGGTTGTTCTGGGTATTGGTTTCTCAGGATCCATGCACCTTATTGCGTGAAAATGTAATCATATGTCTGTTCTAGTATAATATATTTGTCCAATGAATACACGTTTATCATCTGGATTTCTTCTTGGTGTAGCAGTTTTAATGGCCAGTAGTGTATCTTCATTTTCATATACAGCATGATATGGTCACTGCCACGGTCTGCTCCAGGATGGGTCTTACAACGTAGGACCGAAGTACTCCGCGTTGCCTCACCAGAATGAAATCAATCTGACTTCTAACCCTATCCCCTGGAGAAAGCCATGTGTATCGACGCCGTGGATGATGTTGAAAGAGGGTATTACGGACGTATAAGTGTGTCCAATTTCTACAGTCTAACCCATCTTTGCATTAAAGTCACCCTGGATGACTAATATTTCCTTTTTGGGTATCTTTCTGACAGTATTTTCTAGCAGTTCATAGAATTCATCTATTTCTATGTGTGATGAAACTGCTGTGGTAGCATAAACCTGAATAATGTTGATATTGCACGTAGTAGCTTTCATTTTAATGGAGATTATTCTGTCGCAAACGGGCTCATAGCCCATGACAGCATTACAGAGGTTCTTAGGAATCACTATAGCAACGCCATTTCTACTCATATCGTCACATCCGGAAAAATATACTGTATTCTTTGCTTGAGTCATGAAGTGGCCACATCATCTCCAGTGTGTCTCGCTGAGTCCAAGTATGGCTAGGTCATGAAGATCTATTTCTCTCTCCACGACAGCAAGCTTTCCTGTCTGCAAGAGACCTCGCACATTCCAGGTTGCTATCCTTTTAACGGACGCCCCCGGTAGCTGAGTGGTCAATGATTTTTACATCAGTGCGGCTCTCGCAGTCGAGCGAAGCAGACGTGCGGTGTGTGCTCTCCGCTGTCAGAGAGGGCCCGCGCGCCTTGTTTACTTTTTTCGGCCGACACTAACGTGACGCCGTAGTGCTACAAGACCATGGCAAACCAATACAGAAGATCAACCTTGAAATTCACATTTCGGAACGACTTTACCCGACCAAAGGCGCTCGAAGTCGAACGCTTTTTAAAAGAGGAAGCCAAGATCCCGGCTGCCGACATTGTCGGCATTCACTTTTCGATCGTCAGTAGCACGGTCTATGTAGAGCTCATAAACGAAACTACATGCGACAAGGTGCTTCGTGAGATGAAACAAGAACTCCGCTTCTGCCACGCAGATGGCAATGTTGGCAACGTCGAGGTCGGCCATGCCGCAATGGGACTGCGGACTATACGCATATTCGAACTTCCATTTGAACTCCCGGCGGCAGAAGTTGTAGCGGCGTTCCGCCCCTACGGCACGGTACACGAACACGTGACTGAAAAATGGACCCAGTTTAAGACGTATCCAGTACTGAGTGGAGTACGCCAAGTGCACATAGATCTCCAACGACACGTGCCATCCTATCTACAGATAGGAGGATGCCGGGCCATAGTTATTTATGACGGCCAGCCGAAGACGTGTTCCGGATGCGGCAAGGAAGGTCACCTTCGTTCCGAGTGCCTCCAGCGTCGGATCACACAACTCCCACCGAAGGACGTTGCACCACCAGCGGCGAAGACTATTCTACCCGTGACTTACGCGGCGGCGCTCACGACGTTCTCCACACAACAGACACGCCCGACCGCTTCAGCGGTACAAGAATCACCTTCCACGGACAAAAACCTGGATGATCCGCCGACCTGGCCAGTGGTGGAAAATAGTACTACGACTCTGGAGCTACCGAACGCGACAGACATTGACGCCAGCAAGATGGCAATTGATTCCCTTATTGTACCGACCGAAGCGTTTGTTCCGGCGGAGCGTGAGTCAGTGCCGTCTTCTGACAATGAAGGCCATGTACCGAAACAGCGATCACCGAAACGCCGAAAGCGCCGTCGTCGGACCGTGTCGGAACACGGCGGTTCGCATTCGGCCGGGGAAGAACAACTGACCACTCAAGAAGCCAGCCGCGAAGCTGAGGCTGTTTCCACTGACTCCAACATTGCAGAACAGACAGAAAAACATGCAGCTTTCGACCATCAGCCCATTGACAGAAACAGTGAGCAGCGGGAAGGTACCAGTGCAGGCAGCGAAGTCACCCGGTCCCTTACTATCAAACATTCCGCGCCTATTCGTGGGCCGAGGACGTCGAGACACAAGATCCCGATCCGCGGCCAGCTGAGGCGCCGCCGGATCATGCAGCATAAGCAGCACAAGGAGGACCGCGTTCGGCGGGGGGTGACATCACTTCCGATGTTCGCTTCTCTCCAACTTCAACATGGATAACCTCGCCCAAACAACGCGTTGCCAGGCTTACCGCCTGGCGACAATGAATATCAACATGATCAGTTCTCCTGTCAAGATCCAACTTTTGAATGAAACCATACGAGCCATGGGGGTTGACTTTGCTTTCCTACAAGAAGTGAAAACGACTGCACTCCCACACTTTTACGATTACGCCACACATGTGACGCCCGGTAGCCCTGCAGACACCGGAGTGGCAATATTAGTGCGTGAAGGTATTGAAGTTACCGATGTCACGTTTCTTCCCTCCGCGCGAGGAATAGCATTTACGGCACTCAACACTCGATTCATTAATGTTTACGCGCCGTCGGGTACCACAAGACGTCACGACCGCGCCAGATTCTACTCTTCAGATGTCGCTCCCCTTTTCCTTGGACGATACGACCACAGCGTGTTCGCCGGCGATTTTAATTGCGTACTTCACCCCAAGGACCAAATCCCACATTACATGCCTTGTCCGGAACTGGGTGCGATGATCCAAGAACTTCACTTGTGCGACACGTGGGAAAAAGTCCACGGCAACCGCTCTGGTCACACTCATCTTACCAGTCATTCGGCCAGCCGACTTGACCGCATATATGTGTCACAAGATCTCACACAAGGTGTGGTGGACGCCGAACTAGGGCCTCAAGCCTATTCCGATCATAGTGCCTGTATCTGCACTATACACCTACGCCCCCAACAAGTCTACCGCAGCAATGGCTTTTGGAAGCTCAACATAACTCATCTCCAGGACCAGGATTGCCGTCGGCAAGTTGCAGCAACGTGGACTGACTGTGAACGCCGCCACCCACGATACACCTCGACCCTGGAGTGGTGGCTCCTCTGTGCCAAACCAGCAATCCGTAGGACACTTATGCAATATGGCAAGGACGTGACGGCGTGGCATCGACAGACCCTCGATTTTTACTACGCGGTACTCAGGGACCTCGACGCCTTACCCCCTTCCCCGGAGAGACAATATGACCAAAGCAGAATCAAGACTCACATACTATCATTGACGAAGCGCCGACTAGAGGGTGCAGTAGTCCGCGCGCGACGGCACGACCGAACGGTTGCAGAGGAACCCACTATGCACCACGTTATGGCGGATAAGCGCAGACAACGCCAACATTTAATCACACAACTCAGGACACACGACGGTCACTTATGTACGACCCAAGCAGCCATGAGTAAGGCGGTGGAGGATCATTTTCATCATCTTTACAAGGAAAGAACCGTCGATGACGAGGCCACCACTGAAGTGTTACAGCAGGTAACACGTACTATCGACGAGGCTGCCGTGAATGCACTAACAGAGGAAATCTCACTCGAAGAAGTCGAAGACGCCGTGGCCAAAGGTGCGGCCAATAAGTCTCCTGGACCTGATGGATTGCCCATCGAATTCTACCGGACTTTCCGTGACATAATGATGCCTCGCTGGGTTATAATGTTCCGCGAACTTATGTCTCCAGACTGTGTTGTGCCGCCAGCGTTTGTAGAAGGTCTTCTCATACCTGTACACAAGCCAGGTGGAGGGCTGTCGATTAACGAGTATCGGCCGCTTACAATGCTGAACGCCGATTACAAGATTTTCACCAGGATTATGGCGAGCCGTATTAAGACGACTTTGCCGATGATCCTCGCTCCAGAACAGACGTCGCAGGGGGAGAAGCCAACATACACATGGCCACCGGTGACTGCAGGGACTTAATAGCGATCGCTTCTATGTGCCGTCTGAGAGCGGCGATCGTCTCCGTCGATTTCAACCGCGCCTTTGATAGAGGGAACCACAACTTCCTCCTACGAGTGATGGACTGTATGGGATTCCCCCCGGGCCTCATCGACACCCTACGGCGTCTTTGGACCGCAGCCAGCTCACACGTCCAGGTCAATGGAAGGACGGTAGGACCAGTACCCATTCAGAGGTCTCTACGACAGCGTTGTCCCCTTTCTACCTACCTTTATGCAATCGCACTCGAGCCACTCCTAGGGGGCCTTAACCACCGCCTACCTGGCATCACGCTGCGGGACATCACCTTTCGCTATAGGACATACGCTGACGACCTGCTATTGTTGGTTCGTTCCAATGACGAAGTTCTAAGCGTACTAACCTGGATAGAGCGATACGGACAGGCCGCAGGCAGTCTTCTGAACATCAACAAGTCGGCGGCGTTGGATATTGGGCGTGGTCTCGGACCGGAAGCGCTCGCCCCCCTCCCACTAGTTTCTGATCTGCGATATTTGGGAATCACGTTCAAGAAAGATGTACGTAAAACAGCTGCAGCAAACTACCGACGGTTATTACAGATCATACGCGCAATGGTGCGACAGAACCTGCTCCGGGACTTGAATCAGCTACAACGTGTTGAATACCTGAACCCCTACGTGGCATCAAAACTCAACCACGTGGCACAGGTCCTCCCACTACCGCTGCAGATAGGCCGCCGGCTTCAGGCGGCCTTCAGTTACTACGTTTCCGCAGGTCATATCTTTAAAGTACGATACGACACTCTTACCCTCCCAGCGCACACAGGAGGGCTGGGATTGGTCAACGTCAGGGCGAGAGCAGCTGCCCTTTACACGAGCAACATGAGGAAACGATGGAAAAGTCAATATACCTCTCTCACGGGTCGTTTACTACAGGTTCTGATGCCAGTCTCTAACGTCCCGCCGGTGTCGGCTGCGCACGACGCACCACAGCTCTCCCATGTGTCGACCTTCATTCTTGATTACAGCTATGTCAGCTCGAACCTCTCCGCCACACGTCCACCAAAGGCGAAAGATTTTTATACCAACCTTCTGCGGGCTGTTCCCCATAACGTGGTGGAAAACAAGTACCCTACGGTTCACTGGCCAAGAGTGTGGAAAACACCACAACTTTCTGTCATCCACGGTGCGTTCGAAGTGGTATCAGATCGCCAACAAAAAATATGCCACACGACAGCGACTTCACACTATTGGACTGGCAGACTCCCCTTATTGCCCAGATTGTCACCTTTTGGATACCGATAAACCTCGTTTTACTTGAGCATGATCGTCCGGAGTTTGGCGACTAACACAGAAGATATTGGCTTGTTACCTCCGGGTCACACCTGATATGATTGACCCTCAGACCCTACTCTGTCCCGATGAAACTTACTTTCCGGCTGCAAAATATCATGCGCTTATATGGTTCAAAGGACCTACCGTCGCTTACATCTTTAGCGACGGAGAGAAAGAGCAGCTTGATTACTGGTGGTTCCTACAGAATGCTCACAATGCCCTCGAACGCACACCGAAATACCGTACGCTCTTCGCAAATTACTTACGCAGCGTTTTCGTTAACCCCCCACTCCGCTGGGGAGTGCCAAGCTGCGGTTAATGTTCTGTGCCGCATCGCACTAACGGCTGAACGTTCTGTCTTGTCAGCCATGAGCGAAGGAAGAGACAAGCTGCTGCAAGGATGCTGTTTTCCTTGAGGCACTAGCGAAGCAGAATGCCTCCACTGCAGATGCCCTTGAAAGGCACTATTGGAGATGTCAGATAACGATGGCGAGGCTGCAAGTGGAACGAGTTACATTATTAAAGATCATTTTAGTTGGAATTACATCAGTGATTTATATTTTTATTTTTTGATTACTCTTTTATGCCACCTTTGTTTGTTGTTGTAACACTTACTTGTAACACTTAGTTACTAGAATTCTCATTTGCACAAGTTCCCTAAATGTAATCAGGTAAAAAAAAAAAAAAAAAGTGGCAAAGGATAGCCCTAACCTTGATTTCCCATATTTCTCCTGGTATATAGGCAGCTCTCTGGGGTGGGTTTACTCAGGAGCCAACGCCTGAAGTGGATCAGATTTTTTGTTATAGGATGAAAAGTGGCGGTGGCACTTAGGTTTTTTTAGTTCCATTTTCCTAAGGGGCTTTGAAAAAAAGAATAAAAAAAGAAAGAAAACGAAAAAGACAAAAAAAAAAGAGTGGTCAGCGCGACGAACTGTCAATCCTAAGGGCCCGGGTTCGATTCCCGGCTGGGTCGGTAAAAAAAAAAAAAATGTGGTCTGTGCGACAGAATGTCAATCCTAAGGGCCCGGGTTCGATTCCCGGCTGGGTCGGAGCTTTTCTCCGCTCAGCGACTGGGTGTTATGTTGCCCTAATAATCATCATTTCATCCCCATCGACGCGCAATTCGCCGAAGTGGAATCAAATCGAAAGACTTGCACCCGGCGAAAGGTCTACCCGACGGGAGGCCCTAGTCCCACGACATTTATTTATCCTTTTAACGCTCCCAAAGGATGGTTTAGATCGATCTTTGTATTCCGAGCCTCCTCTCAACCCTGTCCCCCCAGAGATCCGACTGAGGGACTTATTCCGGAATCTAACTGAAGATTCAGTAAAGCGATGAGGTTGTCTTGGGAAAATAACAGTGGTGGTTTCCCGTTGTCTTGCACTGTTTAAATGAGACCGCCCCTAACATTGAGTCAGAATCCTTCTGTACCCACTCCTCTGGAGTACAGATGCTACAGGTTTGCCTCGTCCGCCATCGACGTCGTTCCGAAGACCATCTCCTCTGCCGCAGATGCTGTTGAGGTATTCGCCGTTGCCCTGGTAAGGGGCTCTATGACAGGGATCCAGAAGGACCCTGGCTTTTTTTACGAAGTTGATACTCCTCCCGCACCTCCTTCCTCTTCACTTGTGAGATGGCGCCCCGGGCTTGCGGCCAGCAATGGCGGAGTTAGACTGAGCGTAATGGTAACGAAATATCTACATCTGCATGGATACTCTGTGAATCACATGTAAGTGTCTGGCAGAGGATTCATCGAACCACCTTCACAATTCTCTATTATTCCAATCTCGTATAGCGCGCGGAAAGAATGAACATCTATATCTCTGATTGCCCTTATTTTATCGTGGTGATCGTTCCTCCCTATGTAGATCGGCGTCAACAAAATATTTTCGCATTCGAAGGAGGAAGTTAGTGATTAAAATTTCGTTAGAAGATTCTGGCGGAGAGGAAAACGCCTTTGCTTTAGTGATGTGCACCCCAAATCCTGTACCATTTCAGTGACAATCTCTCCCCTATTTCGCATTAATACAAAACGTGCTGCCTTTCTTTGAACTTTTTCGATGTACTCCGTCAGTCCTATCTGGTAAGGATCCCACACCGCGCAGCAGTATTCTAAAACAGGACGGATAAGCGTAGTGTATGGCAGTCTTCTTAGGAGATCTTTTACATTTTCTAAGTGTCCTGCCAATAAAACGCAGCCTTTGGTTAGCCTTCCTCACAACATTTTCTATGTGTTTTTTCTAATTTAAGTTGTTCGTAATTGTAATACCCAGTTATTTAGTTGAATTTACGGCTTTTAGATTAGACTGATTTGTCGTGTAACCGAAGTTTAATGAGTTCCTTTTACCACTCATGTGGATGACCTCACACTTTTCGTTATTTAGGGTCAACTTCCACTTTTCGCACCGTTCAGATATTTCTTCTAAATCGTTTAGCAGTTTGTTTTGATCTTCTGATGACTTTATTAGTCGATAAATGACAGCGTCATCTGCAAACAACCGAAGATGGCTGCTCAGAGTGTCTCCCAAATCGTTTATATAGATGAGGAACAGCAAAGGGCCTATAACACTACCTTGGGGAACGCCTAAAATCACTTCTGTTTTACTCGATGACTTTCCGTCAATTACTACGAACTGTGACCTCTGACAGTAAATCGCAAATCCAGCACTTTTCGTTATTAAGGGTCAACTTCCGCTTTTCGCACCACTCAGATATTTCTTCTAAATCGTTTAGCAGTTTGTTTTGATCTTCTGATGACTTTATTAGTCGATAAATGACAGCGTCATCTGCAAACAAACGAAGACGGCTGCTCAGAGTGTCTCCCAAATCGTTTATATAGATAAGGAACAGCAAAGGGCCCATAACACTACCTTGGGGAACGCCTAAAATAACTTCTGTTTTACTCGATGACTTTCCGTCAATTACTACGAACTGTGACCTCTCTGACAGGAGATCTCAAATCCAGTCGCATAACTGAGACGATATTCCACAAGCACGCAATTTCACTACGAGTCGTTTGTGTGCTACAGCGTCAAAAGCCTTCCGGAAATCCAGGAATACGGAATCGATCTGAAACCCCTTGTCAATAGCACTCAGCACTTCATGTGAATAAAGAGTTAGTTGTGTTTCACAGGAACGATGTTTTTTAAACCCATGTTGACTGTGTGTCAATAGACCGTTTCCTTCGAGGTAATTCATAATGTTCGAAGACAGTATATGTTCTAAAATCCTGCTGCATATCGACGTTAACGATGTGGGCCTGTAATTTAGTGAATTACTCATACTATCTTTCTTGAATATTGGTGTGACCTGTGCAACTCTCCAGTTTTTGCGTATGGATCTTTCGTCGAGCGAGCGGTTGTATATGATTGTTAAGTATGGGGCTAATGCATCAGCATACTCCGAAAGGAACCTAATTGGTATACAGTCTGGACCAGAAGACTTGCTTTTGTTAAGTGATTTGAGTTGCTTCACTACTCTGAGGATATTCCACGTTACTCATGTTGGAAGCTGTTCTAGATTTGAATTCTGGAATATTTATTTCGTCTTCTTTTGTGAAGTCATTTCGGAAGGTTGTGTTTAGTAACTCTGTTTTGGTAGCACTGTCTTCGATAGTATCTCCATTGCTATCGCGCAGAGAAGGCATTGATAGTTTCTTGCCGCTAACATTCTTCACATACGACCAGAATCTCTTTGGATTATCTGCCAGGTTTCGAGACAAAGTTTCGTTGTGGAAACTGTCATAGGCCACTCTCATTGAACTCCGGGCTAAATTTCGAGCTTCTGTAAAGGACCGCCAGTCTTGGGGATTTTGCATCTTTTTAAATTTGGAATGTTTGTTTCGTTGTTTCTGCAACAGTGTTCTAACCAGTTTTGTGTACCAAGGAGGATCAGTTCCGTTGTTTGTTAATTTATTTGGCGAAAATTTCTCAACTGCAGCCGATACTATTTCTTTGAATTTAAGCCACGTCTTGTCTACACTTATATTACGAGGGTCACTCCAAAAGAAATGCACACTATTTTTGTAAAGGCCGTGCGGTTAAAGGCGCTGCAGTCTGGAACCGCAAGACCGCTACTGTCGCAGGTTCGAACCCTGCCTCGGGCATGGATGTTTGTGATGTCCTTAGGTTAGTTAGGTTTAACTAGTTCTCAGTTCTAGGGGACTAATGTCCTCAGCAGTTGAGTCCCATAGTGCTCAGAGCCATTTGAACCATTTTCTTATTTTTGTAAAAATACAGTTTTCAGTCTGCATGTGTGAAAGTTTTACAGTGTGTAGATACATCCTTCCCGCTTGTTTTCAAACTTGGTTCAACCTGTTATCGTGAGTGGCGCCGTCACAACATGTCTTCAAGATGGCTACTACTCTTGACGTTCGTCAGAAGCAACGTGCTGTCATTGAATTCCTATTCTGTGAAAACGAGGCAGTGGGAAACATCCACAAGAGGTTGAGAAAGACGCTGGGGACGCTGCTGTCGGTCGCAGTACAGTTAGTCGGTGGGCAAGCAGGTTACATGGTGAAAGCGGGCACGGCAATATTGAGGATTGCCCTCGCAGGCCTCGTACTGCACACACTCCAGACAATGTGCAGAGTTAACGAATTGGTGACAGGTGACAGAAGCATCACAGTGTATGAATTGTCACGTTACGTTGGAATAGAGGAAGAAAATGTTTGCAGAATGCTGAACGTGTTGGCGTTAAAAAAGGTTTGTGCTAGGTGGGTTCCCACGATGTTGACAGTGGCTCACAAAGAAACAAGAAAAACGGTATGCAGCGAACTTTTGGAACAGTACGAGAATGGTGGAGATGAAATTCTCGGAAGAATTGTGACAGGTGACGAAACATGGCTCCGTCATTTTTCACCAGAGACGAAGAGGCAATCAATCGAGTGGCATCATGCAAGTTCACCCAAGAAAAAAATTCAAAACCACACCTTCTGTGGCTACGGTGTTTTTCGATTCCGAAGGACTCTTGCTTGTGGACATTATGCCAAGTGGAACCACCATTAATTATGATGCATATCTGACGACACTGAAGAAACGTCAAGCTCGACTGAGTCGTGTTCAACCACATCGGCAAAAGCAGGATGTTTTGCGGTTGGACGACAGAGCACGTCCACATGTCAGTCAAAAAACCATGGAAGCGATCACAAAACTCGGACGGACAACACTGAAACACCCGCCTTGCAGTTCTGACGTGGCTCCGTGTGACTATCAGCTCTTTGGGAAACTGAAAGACTCTCTTCGTGGAACAAGGTTTGAAGATGATGACTCCCTTGTGCACGCTGCCAAACAGTGACTCCAACAGGTTGGTTCAAAATTTTACCATGCGGGTATACAGGCGCTGGTTCCAAGATGGCGTAAGGCAGTTGAGAGGGATGGAAATTATGTGGAGAAATGAAAATATTGTTCCTAAAGGATATATCTACACACTGTAAAACTTTCAAATATGTAGAATAAAAGATGGATTTAAAAAAAATTGTGTGCATTTCTTTTGGAGTGACCCTCGTATTAATTTGGAATGAGTGGATATTGTCTCTCAGGAAGGCGTCAAGTGAATTTTTATCTGTATTTTCGCCAACATATCGAGGGTAAATTAAAGTCACCACCAACTATTATCGTATGAGTCGGGGATGTGTTTGAAATCAAACCCAAGTTTTCTTTGAACCTTTCAGCAACTGTATCATCTGAACTGGGAGGTCGCTAAAAGTATCCAATTAATATTTTATTCCGGTTGCCAACAATGACCTCTGGCCATACTAACTAACAGGAAGTACCTACTTCAATTTCGCGACAATTTAAACTGCTTCTGAAGGCAACAAACACGCCACCACCAACCGCGGTTTAGCCTATCTTTTCGGAACACCGTTAGGTTCCCCGCAAAAATTTCGGCTGAGCTTATATCCGGCTTTAGCCAACTTTCAGTGCCTATAACGAATTGAGCATCGGTGCTTTCTATTAGCGCTTGGAGCTCTGGTACTTTCACAACACAGCTACGACAATTTACAACTGTTATAGCAGTTGTTCCTGTATCTACGTTCTTCCTGTGTTCATCCTGCACCCTTTGTGACTGACGCCCTTCTTGTGTTTCCCCGAGACCCTCTAACCTAAAAAACCGCCCAGTCCACGCCTCACAGCCCCTGCTACCCGTGTAGCCGCCTCCTGCGTATAGTGGACACCTGACCTACTCATCGGAACCCGAAAGCCAACCACCCTTTAGGACAAGTCGAGGAATCTGCAGTCTACACGGTCGCAGAACCGTCTGAGCCCCTGATTCAGACCCTCCACTTACCTCTGCACCAGAGGTCAGCAGTCGGTCCTGTCGACTATGCTGCAAATGGCCATCTCTGCTTTCATCTTTACCACTTCTGTTAGCCACTCGAAACCAGAGAGAATCTCTTCTGATCCAAAGTGACACACATCATTGGTACCAATGTGAGCAACCACCTGTAGTTGTCTTCACCCTGTGCTCTTCATGGCATCCGGGAGGACCCTTTCCACATCTGGAATGACTCCACCCGGTATGCACACGGAATGCACATTGGTTTTATTACCTTCCTTGCTAACCAAGTCCCTAAGCGGCCCCATAACGCGCCTAACTTTGGAGCTCCCAACTACCAATAATCCCACCCTCTGCGATTGCCTAGATCTTGCAGTCTGAGAGGTTTCCTCTGAAACAGGACAGGTGACAGCATCTGGCTCAGCGACAGTGTCAGCCACACACAGCACCTGGAACTTGTTTGTCAGACAAAGCGGGGAGGCCTTACGTGCGGCCGGCTGGGAAGTCTTTCGTCGCCTGCTTCGCCCTGGGGCGACCTCCCACTCGACCGCAGGTGAGGGGTCAGCCTCAGTGCGAGTAGTAACTGGGTTTGCCACCGATGGGGACCGATCCGAGGACTCTGACGTGCTGGACATCCGTTGGATCTCGACGGCCGGCCCACAACAGTGGCGTCCATCCATTGCAGACTCGAGCTGTGTGACCGAAGCCATCACAGCCTGAAGCTAAGAGCAAAGTGTCACCAACTCGGCTCGCATCTGCACACAACAATCGCAGTCCCTGTCCATGCTAAAGAACGTGGAAAACTAAACTATTCAGATAAACGGACTATTGGCGCGTGCTGCGCAACTCTACTGTAGACGCTGACGAAAACGCACGAACTGTGTCTAGTAATACGCAGAACTTCAAAAACCTTACTAACGAAGCACTCATGTAAAACTAAATAATTTGTCCCTGATTAGGAACTTTCTGACGCAAACGAATACGTGAGAACTGTGGATATTAGATGTTAAATTTACACGCAGAAACTCAAGATACTAAACTATTAAAGCACAAATATGATACAATAAAATTCGCTCCTGGTTAGGAACTCGTAAATGTCACAATATCGGTTACTTTCCAGAATATCACTGGACAGGGTGAACGTATGAACGGCTGACCAAGGATCTACCAGAGGGTAAATGGTAGTTGTACACAACTGTGTGACTGGATGTCTTAATAACAGTCTAAATGACAGTAAGTACAGCGTTTGTTGCATCGTAGTACGTAAATCACATAGCTATTACGTGGGGTTTACGCTACATCGCGGGATGTGCAACAGCTGCGCGTTTTGTTTATTTCAAGTATCGACTTCACTCTGCAATTTCTTGTGATGATATGACGTATTGTCATGCTACCAGCGCCGTTCTTTTTGTGATATTGCATGTTATTGATTGTGTAAGAAATAATATGGGATATCCATGTAAATAACATAAGTTTACATTGAAAATAATATTTTATTACGTTTCAGAATATCTCACAATATTTACTTTCATGAGCCCCTTCCCTTACATACATACCTGTGAAAACCGTTTCTCGTTATCCTATTGTTGTAACAGAGATATTCCCGCTGATTGCATTTGTAAACATTTTATAGCTCATTCTTGGATTCGCAGTGCCAAAATTGAACTAATCTTGTAAATCTGTTCCACATTAACATATTAGAATATCTACTAAGATTCGCTGCCACATGATAATAACAGCCCACACTGGATTTCTGTGAGCATTTGCACTTTAATTATAACCACTGTTATATATGTACGCATGTTCAAAAATGGTTCAAATGGCTCCGAGATCTATGGGACTTAACATCTGAGGTCATCAGTCCCCTAGAACTTAGAACTACTTAAACCTAACTAACCCAAGGACATCACACACATCCATGCCCGAGGCAGGATTCGAACCTGCGACCGTAGCAGCCGCGTGGTTTCGGACTGAACCGCTCGGCCACAGCGGCTGGCTGTATATGTGAATATGTATGTATATGTAGTGTATATGTACATTTGTACGTGTATGTGCTCACAACAGACACTAATTAAAATGATAAGCATCTCGTAAAATGGAGCAGAGGTAACAAATTGTATGCTCAAAACTTCATTAGGAGTAAATCTATCCATTAGTGAAAACTGTATCAAAATCCCTACAGCATTTCCAGAAATTATACTACGCTGGAGACTGATAAACGGGACGGTAGACTTTAATTTATGAAACGTGCGACAGTTCAACTTCCGCCGGCGAGCCGCTCTGAACACCGACGCAACGGCTGCTGCACGTCCTGCGTGATCCACCATTTAATTAATTTTGACGTTGGCAGCAACTACGAGGAGCACTTCGGCGGTGCTGCTTTCCGGTCCTGTCTGAGTTCCTGTGGAGAGGCCATTATGCATACATCAGGTGGACAACCTATGCCGTGCGGACCATGTTCGCTACGTGGCTCGCCCTGACGAGGAGTGGGACTCGACAACGGATGCTCCAGCCGGCATACAGTTTTGAGGCGTGGTCGGATCCGTTTCACTTTCAAGTGTACTGGATTTTTCTCGCTAGAAACCAGTGGCGTGCCAAGGTACCTTGGATTACGTACTTTCGGTGGTTTTTTTCTTCAGTCAAATTAAAAATTGACTGTGTTTGCTACAAACGTTTCCTATTGATTATTAATTGATAGTGAGAGATTCTGCGTTAAACTGCGTGGTCAACTGAATGGTCATTATTATGAGATCTTGCAAGACTGACTGTAATAATCGTTTGCTGGTTTTATGGTCTTTTTTTGACTAACATGTATTTTACAAAAATACTGGTTATACAATGTTACATATAATCCGTCTTGATTGAAAAAATTTTTATTCACATGACTGGTTTCGGTTCGTCTAGAACCATCTTCAGATCTGTAATTTCGGTTACAGGAGTAACCCGTCCACACACAGCAGCCTTCAAATGCAGCATGTGAAGGTTGCTGTGTGTGGACGGGTTACTCCTGTAACCGGAATTGCATATCTGAAGATTGCTCTAGAGGAACCGAAACCGGACATGTGAATAAACATTTTTGCAATCAAGACGGATTATAAGTAACATTGTATAAGATGTATTTTGTGGACCCTCAGTTAAAGTAAAGCGTTCATTCACAATTTTGGTGGTTACGTTTAGACGACGGGTTTATGCAAGTGCCACCATGAATTAAAACAATTATGAGACACATATATTATGGTGTGGGGCGGGCTGTATAGCTGGAAATCAAGAATAAGCGTTGTATACCGTGACCGCAGTGTAGAAAAAAATTTCACTTTTGTTTCTGGTGCACCGCTATTCATTGCTTATAACCACAGCATGTGATCATTTGACACGTAGTACTTCTGCCATCCAACGACGATCTACCGCCTCTACGTGAACACTCCAGCTTTGTACACTCCACATGTGGCACAGTGCAGGGCGGCAAACTTGGGGCTGTCTTACTCCACACCGACATGCATGGATGTTATCAACTGTGTGCAGTTTGTCAACTAAGTGTTTTATATAATACAAGACTGGCTGTAATAACTGTTTACTGGTTTTAAGGCCCTTGTTTTGAAAAACATATATTTTGTGGGCCCCCTGTTAAAGTAAAGCGTTCCTTCACAGTTTTGGTGGTTACATTTACACGATGGGTTTATGTAAGTGCCATAGTGGGATTCATGGTGTCAACACTGATATATATATATATATATATGTATATATATATATATATATATATATATATGTGTGTGTGTGTGTGTGTGTGTGTGTGTGTGTGTGTGTGTGTGTGTGTGTGCGTGAGTGTAGAGTGCCTTTTGTGTACTGTATCCATATAATGTAACATGCCACTTTTAAAACAAGAACGAAGACATTAAGTTAATGGTAGCTAAAGACTGTTGAAACTGGTCATCTTGGGACAATAAAAGTTTCTACACTACGGTCGGGGCATACGAAGTATGTTATTCATTTAGAACCATATGTGAGAGTTATTAACACTGATTTTATTTGAAAACTAATGTAGCTGATGTTATAAACATATATCTCGTGGACAATTCTTTTGATTCTGGCCTTGCGCTCAACTATTGTCAGAATATAAGTTTTTATAACTTATTTACCCACCGAAAAGAATAGTGCTATCTTACCTTTTTTTTAAAAAAATTACTGTGCATTAGAGGTTATTATACATTGTAGTAATACACTGAAGCGCCAAAGAAACTGATATAGGCACGCGTTTTCAAATACAGAGATATGTAAACAGGCAGAACACGGCTCTGCGGTCGCCAACGCCTATATAAGACAACAACAGTCTGGCGCAGTTTTTAGGTCGGTTCTGTTGCTACAATGGCAGTTATCGGGATTTAAGTGAGTTTGAACGTGGTGTTATAGTTATGGGACACAGCATGACCGAGGTAGCGATGAAGTGGGGATTTTCCCGTACTACCATTAACGAGAATACAGTGAATATAAGGAATTCGGTAAAACATCAAATCTCCGACATCACTGTGGCGGGATAAAGATCCTGCAAGAATGGGACCAACGACGACTGAAGAGAATCGTTCAATATGACAACGTGCAGCCCTTTCGCAAATTGCGGCAGATTTCAATGCTGGCCATCAACAAGTGTCAGCGTACGAAGCCATCAACGAAACATCATCGATATGGGCTTTCGGAGTCGAAAGCCACTCGTGTGCCCTCGATGAGTGCACGAAACAAAGCCTCGCCTGAGCCCGTCAACACCGACATTAGACTGTTAATGACTCGAAACATGTTGCCTGGTCGGACGAGTCTCGTTTCAAATTGTATCGAGTGGATGGGCGTGTAAGGGTATAGAGACAATCCACGGAACATACATGTCGAATGGTTCAAATGGCTCTGAGCACTATGGGACTTAACATCTGACGTCATCAGTCCCCTAGAACTTAGAACGACTTAAACCTAAGGACATCACACACATCCATGCCAGAGGAAGTATTCGAACCTGCGACCATAGCAGTCGCGCGGTTCCGAACTGAAGTGCCTAGGACCGCTCGGCCACCGTGGCCGGCGGAACCTGCGTGTCAGCGGTGGACTGTTCAAGCTGGTGGAAGCTCTGTAATGGTATAGGGCGTGTGCAGTTGCAGCGATGTTTAGATACCACTCTGACAGGTGACAGGTACGAAAGCATCCTGTCTGATCACCTGCTTCCATTCATGTCCATTGTGCATTCCGACGGACTTGGGCCATTCCAGCATCACACTGCGATACTCCAAACGTCCAGAATTGCTACACAGTGGCTCCAGGAACACTCTTCTGAAATTATACGCTTCCCCTGGCCACAAAACTCCCAGACATGAACATTATTGAGCATATCCTGGATGCCTTGCGACGTGCTGTTCAGAAGAGATCTCCATCCTTTCATACTCTAACGGATTTATGTACTGCTCTGTAGGATTCATGGTGTCAATTCCCTCCAGCACTATTTCAGACATTGCGATTATGGTGTCCGAAAGAACAGACTTCATTGGAGATCTTGCAGCTCTCGAAGAATAAAAGTACAGTGCAATCCCGATCTTCGTAGCTACTTACAGACGTTAATAAATATCACCGGGGAGAGGTGAAAATGTGTGTCCTGACTGGAACTCGAATCCAGGATCTTGTGCTCACGTGGCAGACGCTATATGCGACAGAGCCATTGAAGACACAGAGTATAGTGCGACTGCAGGGGATTTCTTCTGGCATGCTCCCCGTTGAGTCTCATGGCAAGTGTGCCAGAGGCAAGACCCCCAGTCTGCTTTCAGCTGTGATATCGTGCGGACTGACTCGGCGGGCCGAGCAGCGCTCCACAGGCGTTGTTGTTTATTCGCTAGCGCGCGGTCGTGCGTCGTTGTATTCACCGGTACCGACCCACCATGGCGTTATCATATCGACAAGCTACAATCAAGCTAACGTTCAACGCATCGTACGCGAGACCGAATGCCCATGAAATAGAACGCTTTCTTCGAGACGTCATGCACATAGAATCGTAAGAATAATCATCCATTTGTGTATTGTATCCAGTACAGTGTACTTCAAAGTGGTTGACGAAGAGGCCTGCGACAGACTCCTTCAACGATCTATACACGGCTTCTGCTTCTGCCATGCTGACGGTAATGCGAGCACAGTAGCAGTTGACCATGCTGGACTGGGGGTGCGTACCGTGCGCGTCTTTGAACTACCGTTCGAAGTTCCCGCCAACATTGTCGTTGACGTGCTGCGGCCATATGACAGTTTTGAGCCACACAGAGGAGAAATGGAATACATTCGAACGTATCCTAACGTTAATGGGGTACACCAAGTGCGTGTAGAACTTAAGAAGCACGTTCAATCGTAAGTTTTCGTTAGCGGCTGCCGCACAATTGTTATATGTGATGGCCAACCGAGGACCTGCTCAGGCTGCGCCCAGGGGGGCCATGTCAGAACTAAGTGTCAGCAGCGCCGCCTTGTTCAGGTGCCCCGCAATGAACTTTCCCAACAATGCACGATGACCTCTCTCCCGCTAACGTAGGTGGAGGCGGCACGACTTGATGTGAATGATGATCAAAGCCGGATACCACCTCAAGTCACTGCAAACTCCACTGGAGAGTCAACACTGACGACGACGACGACGACGACGACGCCAACGCAGACAAACAGTGAAGAGGTTCCTGCAGAATCCGCCCATCGCGGCGTCGGGGGCACCCGGCCGCTGTCACTGCCAGGATTCGATACAGGGATTGCCGATGACCCAGACCGTTTGGAGCCCCGCCCTCCATTAGGTGTCGAATCTTAGACCCGCAAGTAGAAATCACCCAAGCGACACCACAAGAGACGATTGTCAGCTGAAGAATGGGACAGGGATATGAGACTGAGCCGCGCGGGATTAGCCGAGCGGTCTTAGGCGCTGCAGTCATAGACTGTGCAGCTGGTCCCGGCGGAGGTTCGAGTCCTCCCTCGGGCAGGGGTGTGTGTGTTTGTCCTTAGGATAATTTAGATTAAGTAGTGCGTAAGCTTAGGGACTGATGACCTTAGCAGTTAAGTCCGATAAGATTTCACACACATTTTCATATGAGACTGATGGAAGACATCGACTCCATAGCCACGTCTACAGTTGCAATGGATTCCAGCCGCCTCATTCACAAGAAGGCGCGATGATAAGGAACACTCTCCTACACCTGGTGACCCTTAAAACGAGGCCCTTCGGATCGACTCCCAAAATGTGGGCCCCTCTGAAAGTGGTCAGCTACCACTGACCTCCCAATCCTCTCTTGGTTATCGGGCAGACGACATGGAGGTAGATGACGCAAAGGAGGGCTCCTATGAAGCCCATGGCTGATATTGAGCCTGGAGGGCCCTGCCTCTGAGGGGATCATATGGCACAGTAATGCACGTCATGCAGCTGGATGGCTGTGTGGAGTACGAGCTCACCATGGGCTTGCAACTGTACGTTGCCTCCACCACTTGATAGGCCTCAGTCAATGTCAGTGGTATCCATTCCACTGTCAAGACCCGCTTGTTACATGAAATGATCAGAGCGGCAGACTTGGACATTGCCCTTCTCCGGGAGGTACGTCCCGAGCTGCGTTTAGATTGGATTGTATTGATTTGGGGGAAGAGACCAAACAGCGAGGTCATCAGTCTGCCCGCCCCGGGTGGCCGAGCGGTTCTAGGCGCTACAGTCTGGAATCGCGCGACCGCTACGGTCGCAGGTTCGAATCCTGCCTCGGGCATGGATGTGTGTGATGTCCTTAGGTTAGTTAGGTTTAAGTAGTTCTAGGGGACTGATGACCTTACAAGTTAAGTCCCATAGTGGTCAGAGCCATCTGAACAATCATCAGTCTCATTAGATTAGGGAACGATGGGGAAGGAAGTCGGCCGTGCCCTATCGAAAGAACCAACCTGGCGTTTGCTTGAAGTGATTTAGGAAAATCACAGAAAACCTAAATTAGGATGGCCGGACACGGGATTGAACCGTCGTCCCCCCGAATGAGAGTCCAGTGTGCTAACCACTGCGCCACCTCGCACGGTGCTGCCCTTGGACCTATGTGGCTACGCCACCTACAGCCTACCATCTGGTGATGGCGCAGGAGGAACGGCCATCCTTCTCTGAGATGGCATGGAAGCGACGGACGTAACATACTTGCCGAACGAGAGAGGCATCGCTCTCAAACCTGGCGCAGTTCTCCTCGTTAACGTCTACGCTCCCTGCGGTACTTCACACCGCGGTGACAGGCACGTCTTTTATTTGGAGGAGGTCGCCCCACTTTTGCAAGGAAATATGGACCATTACATAATGGGCGGCGATTTTAACAGTGTTCTGCGGCCTGAGGACGAGATACCTCATTACGTCCCATGCCCGGCTATACAAGCACTGGTACGTGACTTTGCGCTCCACGACACATGGCTCTCACATTGTGGGAACCAGCGCGGATATACGCAATTTACCGGGTACTCTGCCAGCAGTCTGGGCCGGATATACGTCTCACGTGGCCTACACACAGTGACTTGTGATGCAGAGCTCTGGCCGACGGCCTTCATGGATCGGATACGTCGTGGTATGGGAAAACCAAAACGTATGGTAAGCAGAGCTCAACGGCTACAGCGAGGGAAAGCGTAGATCCAAATGAGGTTACAGTTTCAAACACAATTTAATTTTATCAAACATTAAAAAACATTTGTTCACTGGTACATCACAAAACACAATAAAATTGTTTAAACTCCAGGCCTGAAGAGCCGCTGAACATTCACAACTGTAATGTCAGAATGACAACCTTAAGATTCAACGTAAGGAGAGAATCAAGGTCTGAAGGACCCAAAACTTTTGATTAATTATTGACCAATACAATAAGTTACTGAAAGGAATGCCTTTAATCATTCGACTAGAAGGGCCAATCAAATATAACCACAAATGCTGTTTTGATAATGCTACGAGAATACAAAACCAACAGTTAATTTACTTCGTCCAAATACGACCAAAAGACAAATTCATATACCAAAGTTTTTTTTTAATAAACCAAGCTAACAAGATAAAATTAATAGCCCAAAAGGGGTAGTGGCGTCGCCACTCGCCCTGAAGGGCCTGAATATCAGTAGTAATAAATATTTGAGAATGGTTGAAGTTAGTGAGTTAGCGGTTAACACCAGCCCGGGCTCCGCACCACTAGAAAAAAATTACAGTCAGCTGTGCTAGGACTGCCTGCTTTAGCAATATGGCACAGACCAGCAGATCAACTAGAAACTTCACCAACATGGTGAATCGTCCACATACGGCACAACAGCAACTCTCTATAACTCCTAAAATAAAAATTACTAAACACTGAAACACATGGTTCAAAATATAACGCCTATCTAGGCAGGAACTGTTAATGACGCCCAGTGGCCTATGAAAATCTTCGACTTAGTAAATTTGACGGCCAGTACTAAATAATAATACACTCAACAAATTGTAAAATACAAGATCGTTATTGCACTTGGGTCAGAATAAAATTTCAACTACAGATTATCTTTTAGGTTCAGTTATTAAAGCACAGAGAGTTAACACTCCTTTCTAGTGATAGTTACACTTGACAATATAACAGCAGATCATTGAATCGCGATTTCGGGCACGGCTGAGCCTACTAAAATTGCGAAACACCATGGCACACGACCTTAGAGCAAAACACACCCGACGACACGGGCAGAAATTGAGTGAGACACATCAAGTCAAGGAATTCTCACCGTTATTCCAGAAGACAGACAAACATTCGGCGACAGGTTGCAACCAGCACCAACTCGAGTTATGTCAATCGCTCCAGTTCCGCCATTGCAACGCGGACACGCCGCGTCAAGAGTTGCCAAGTCGAGCTTCCTTATCACACAGCCCGTCAGAACGACTGCCGCCGTCCCGATTACACACGCTCGTAGCAATCACGTGCGTTCACAGTAAGTTATACCACCTCTCCCGCAACATTGCTCTGCCACACAACCGAAAACTAAGCTCCCCGTCTCACTCCGGCAGCAGCACTCGATACTATCGTTGTCAGCAGGTCTCTCCCCAGAACGCAACGCCCTCAGAAATTTAAAAGCAAACGGACCAATCGTGGCAGAGCAAAGCCAAGGCTCCGGAAGACGACACACCACACCTAGACAAAGATGAAGATGATATGGTTCAGGATCATCTCGCGTATATCTGGACCATCGCCTTACCCCGACAATTCACCAGGCGCAGCAGAGACCAATAGACGCTAAACGTCACCCTCCTTCGCGAGAAAGCGTGTCGGCAAGCAGTTACTGACACGTGGTGTCGCCTGCCCATATACACTTCCACGCCGCTGGAATGTGTCAAACTTGTATTCCGAAGGACACTGATGGCCTACAGGCGTGACAGATCGAACTGGCAGAGGACAACATCGGAATTTTACTATACAGCGTTACGTGAGCTGGCGACCCAACCGCCGTCTCCCGAACGTCAGAAGTACGTATAACGTATCAAAGCTCGTCTACTTCGCATCAGGGTAGAGCAGCTGGAAGGTGTCCGCGTCCTCGCGCGAGTGCATGACTGCATCCCCAAAGAAACCGCATCAGTCTATCACACTGTGCGCAAGAGGCGACACCGCAAACGTCAGCTCATTTCGCCGATAAACACGAAGGCAGGCGGCCGCGCAGTGACGCAAACGGACATTGCGCCCACGTTCGCCCGATACTATGTGACCTTGTACATGGAAGATCCGCGAAACGTACGTAATTATGACGAGCTGCTGCATGATTTTCCCGCGCCTAGAGACGTGGCACCAGACGACACTCTGCTGTTGCCCATGACATCCGACGAGGTGACATCGGCCTTGGCACGTGGAGCACCGAACAAATCGCCAGGACCGGACTGATTACCCCTGGAATTCTACAGCACCTTTAATGATCTTATGGGCGACAGGTGGCTCTAAATGTTTCAAGAACTGGTTTGCCCTTATTTCACTGTCCCAACGGAATTCACAGACGGCATCTTGATCCCAGTACCGAAACCGAATGGTGGTTGTAGGTGGTAGGACTTTCGTCCACTCACACGCCTCAACGACTACTGCAAGATCTTCGCCCGCATCTTCGATGCGCCTCTTCACACTGCTATCGGGAAAGCCATCCACACCGATAAAACATGTTTAGGTGGTGTCACCAACATTCATACAGCGTTAGGAACATGGGGCGAAATAACTGCTTTGACGGCGGCCTGCAAAATACGAGGCGCCCTTGTCGCCGTTGATTTCGACCACGCATTCGACAGCGTCGACCACGGCTTCCTACGCACAGTTTCGGTACATATGAGCCTCTCTCCAGAGTCTGCACATGTGGTCCTTCGTCTGATCCACGGAGCGCGTTCCCGCATGATGGTGAATGGTTACCAATCTGGTCACATTGTTGTTGGACGGTCAGTGCGACAAGGATGCCCCTTATCGGGTGTATTATTTGCGGCAGTGCTTGAACCAGCTTTGCATGGTCTACGGAGGCGATTAACAGGCATTTGCATGCAGGACGCAACCTTTCGTTGTGGTGCATTCACCGATGACGTGGTGTTCCTAGCCAGATCAGAGGATGAAATGCACGTGGCACTTCAGTGACTACGCCAGCACGGGGCGTCATCAAAGTCAAGAAGACAAAATACATGAATGTCGGAGGGGGACTTTTCCACGCAACGGCGGTGCCCTTTGACAAGGTGCCCACGCTCAAATGCTTAGGAGTGCAGTTCTACAGCAATGTTCGCCGCACGGCGGCGGCTACGTATCGCCGGTTATTAGACGAGACACGTGCTCTGATACAGAACAACAAATTGCGTCGCTTGGTTGTGCTCCTACGACCACGTTATGTGAACACGTATATGGCCTCCAAACTGAACTATTTTGCGCATGTCCTTTCCTTGACGGCTATGATGGCCGATAGATTTCAGGCAGCATATGGACATTTCGTGAGTGCCGGTCTTGTTTTAAAGTCCGGTACGCCACCCTGACACTGCCGCAGCGGGCGGGCGGTACCGGTTTAATTCATGTCTATAGCCGTGCGCGATCGCTTTAACTCAACACTGTGAGTCGCACGTGGATCTCTGCCCACGGCAGTCTGACGGGCACCCTGTTAGCTGAAGAGGCAGCACACTGTCTACATCCCCCGGTTTCTGACGTCACCTACTTAAGATGAGATCTTCCGACGACACGGATGCACAGCACGAAAGACTATTATCGCCTTATCAACAGCACCAGTCTGTCAATACGGTCAGTACGATGTGCCAAGCAGTACACACGCCTTTTTTATCTACGACGGTGCGTTCGTTGTGGCACGTAGCTGTGAACAGGCATTTCGCTACTCGTCAGACATTACATTCCATTCGTCTGACCGACGACCCCTTGTGTCCGACATGCTCAGTCGTTGACTCGGATGCACACCGCCTGACCTGTGCCGTGACCAACGACTTCTGGCTACTCACGCAGCGCATGCTGGCATCACTCTTGCGGCGACTGTCCGAGTCTATCTCCCCTGATGATGTATTGTGCTCTTACGGCGTACAATTTCCACCGACCAGGATGAACGCCGTTAACTGGCTAAAAGGCATGGCCCTTTACCACGTATTTCGTGATGCTGATGATGGCACCCTCGACTTTTTGCCCAACTGATTTCGACACATGCAGGCTTCAACCGCCACACCAAGTACAGGGCCCACTTCGCTAATTATTCAGGTTCACTATTAGCGGACCCTCCTGCTCACTGGGGAGTTCCAGGTATGAGATGCTGAAGCTCAAGAAGAATCCTGGAGCATATTGATCCACTACGGAAGGAATTGGGGGGAACGCCCACCAACAGACGAGGAGACGGCTCGGACGCTCGGCTATGGCAGTTGTACGGTATTTTTTAATAAAATTAAATAAATTCCATAAATAGAAAGAAAATCAAAGAAAATAGAATAAAAATAAAATAAAGCACAAATAAAAATAAGTAAATAAATGAAACAACATAGACAAACCCGCTAAAGCGTCTACCTGATGCTTCGATCCTAGAACACGTTGCATGGGTATGACGACGGGATGGCCTGGCCTCGAGTGTCGACCCCTGCCCTACCCATCATTCTGCTCCTGCAGCGGTTCCTAAAAACAGGAACAAAATCTGATAGAGCGACTGACATGTGAGCAAGAGATCATGGGTTCGAGTCCCGTTCGGGGTACTCATTTTTAGCTGTCCCCGTTCATTTTTATCAACGTCTGTAAACAGCTGCAAAGGTCTGGATTTGACTGTAATTTCATTTCAGACATTATTCGAGTCCGCGCCAGGTCGTGTTGCGGCACTTTTGCGTGCTCGCGGTGTCCCTAAGCGATATTAGGCAGGTTTACCACATTCTTTGGCCCTTAAGTGTATAACGTAGCATGCCACGTTATTAATAAGAACCCTAAAATGAGATGATGGAAGCATAGGGTTGTTGCAACTGGTCATCTTAAAATAAAGTGTGAACGTGGCATACGAAGTGTATCCTTCATTTAGAAAGATAAGTGAGAATTTTGAATACTGATTTTGTTTCAAAAGAACTGCAGATTATGTTACAGACACATTCTCTCGAGGATAATTCTTTTATTTGTGGCCTTATAAAATTAACTACTGTCAGAGTTTAAATTTTCGTAAAGCATTTATCCACTGAAGTAATTAGTGCTAGGTTGTCTTTTTTTTAATGACTGTGTCGAGCGGATGGACATGTAAGGGTATGGAGACAACCTCGTGGATCCATGGAATCTGCACGTCAGCAAAGGACTGTTAAAGATGGTGGAGGCTCTGTAATGGCGTTGGGCGCGTGCAGTTGGAGTGATATGGGACCCGATACGTCTAGATACGACTCTGACAGGCGACACATACGTAAACATCCTGTCTCACCACTTACATCATTTCATGTCCGTTGTGCATTCCGTCAGTTCTAGCAGGACAATGCGACACCCCACACGTTCAGAATTTCTCCGAGAACACTGTTGTGAGTATAAAAACTTCCGCTGGCCACCAAACTCCACAGACATGAACATTATTGTGCATATCTAGGAAGCGGAGCAACGTCCTGTTCAGAAGAGACCTCCACGCCATCGTACTCTGACGGATTTATGGACAGCCTTGCAGGATAAATGGCGTCAATTCCATCCAGCACTACTTCAGACAGTTCAATCCGTGGTACGCAGCGTAGCGGCGCTTCTGCTAGCTCTCGGCGACCCTACACGATATTAGACAGGTGTACATCTACATCTACATTTATACTCGGCAAGCCACCCAACGGTTTGTGGCGGAGGGCACTTTACGTGCCACTGTCATTACCTCCCTTTTCTCTTCCAGTCGCGTACGGTTCGCGGGAAGAACGACTGCCGGGAAGCCTCCGGGCGCGCTCGAATATCTCTAATTTTACTTTCGTGTTCTCCTCGGGAGGTATAAGTAGGGGGAAGCAATATATTCGATACCTCATCCAAAAACGCACCCTCTCGAAACCTGGACAGCAAGCTACACCGTGATGCAGAGCGCCTGTCTTGCAGAGTCTGCCATTTGAGTTTGCTAAACATACCCCTAACGCTATCACCAAATAACCCTGTGACGAAACGCGCCGTTCTTCTTTGGATCTTCTCTATCTCCTCCGTCAACCCGATCTGGTACGGATCCCACACTGATGAGCAATACTCAAGTACAGGTCGAACGAGTGTTTTGTAAGCCACCTCCTTTGTTGATGGACTACATTTTCTAAGGACTCTCCCAATGAATCTCAACCTGGCACCCGCCTTACCAACAATTAATTTTATATGATCATTCCACTTCAAATCGTTCCGCACGCATACTCCCAGATATTTTACAGAAGTAACGGCTACCAGTGTTTTTCCACTATCATATAATAATACAGTAAAGGATCCTTCTCTCTATGGATTCGCAATACATTACTTTTTTCTATGTTAAGGGTTAGTTGCCACTCCCTGCACCTAGTGCCTATCCGCTGCAGATCTTCCTGCATTTCGCTACAATTTTCTAATGCTGCAACTTCTCTGTATACTACAGCATCATCCGTGAATAGCCGCATGGAACTCCCGAGACTGCGAGTTAGTTTGGCTCTTCAGTGTAATTACGCCTTCGTCTATTACGATTCTTAGAGGGTCCACGCCACAACAAAACCCGTGTGGAGAAGTGGGCTCGTGCTGCGGCTACTCTGTGCAACAGCGCCACGTCAGGCCCTCCACAATGTCGGCCGGAAGTGCGTGTCGCGTGAGTAGCGCCGTACTCAGGCCGGCGGGAGGCGTGTCCTCCCGCTGTCACCTGGCGGCGCAAGAAAGGACGCCCCTCCGGGGGCTGGGCCGCTGCTCCGCCCGCGTGTTTTCCCCGCGGCGCGGTGCGGCGCTCTAATTCCGCAGATGGAAGCCCCCCCCGTAAAAGTGGATTCATGGCAGGAAGGCCGCTGTTAGGAGAGGAGAGCTGTTTTTACAGCTACTCCGCCGCCTTGTCGTCGTCTTCCGGCTGTTAGGCGACAAAGGCCAGCCTGATGGGATAAAAAAAGAAAACGAGCGCGTCTCCTCGCCAGTGCTCGAGGCTCCCCGCTGAGCGGCGACGACTGGCTCTTTTATAATTTCCCTCCGGTTTTACCCGAGTATACTTGAGTCTCAAAGCGATAATAAGTGTTAGTAATTAACGAGATCTTAAGCAACCAGAAAGTATTTGTCTAACGAATTACAGTTTTCAGCCGTTTCACAACGATAGCTTTTTCACTCAAGAATTATTTAATTTTTAATACCGATCTGGTTAGCGCCTTCAGACCAACTCTAACGTCAGTCCAAGGCTTCATACATACAGAATTTTTTTACATTACACTTACTTAAGATATATACTATTATTACTATAATAATTTTAATGAGGACAATATTATAATGAGGACAATATTGTAAAAATGGAAAAGGATGAAGACGTGTGCAGCTGGAGTGATATGGGACCTCTGATACGTCTAGATACGACTCTGACAGGCGACACGTACGTAAGCATCCTGTCTCACCACGTGTAGAGTTTGGCAGAGCACTGAAAGACCTGAGTCGAAACAAGACCCCGGGAGAAGACAACACTCCGTTAGAACTACTGACAGCCTTGGGAGAACCAGTCCTGACAAAACTCTACCATCTGGTGAGCAAGATGTATGAGACAGGCGAAATATCCTGAGACTTTAAGAAAAATATAATAATTCCAATCCCAAAGAAAGCAAGTGTTGACACATGTGAAAATTAGCGAACTACCAGTTTAATAAGTTACAGCTGCAAAATACTAACTCCAATTCTTTACAGACGAATGGAAAAACCAGTAGAAGCCGACCTCGCCGAAAATCAGTTTGGATTCAGTAGAAATACTGGGACACGTGAGGCAATACTGACCCCACGACTTATCTTAGAAGCTAGATTAAGGAAAGGCAAACCTACGTTTCTATTATTTGTAGACTTAGGGAAAGCTTTTGACAATGTTGAATGGAATACTCTCTTTCAAATTCTGATGATGGCAGGGGTAAAATACATGGAGCGAAAGGTTACTTACAATTTGAACAGAAACCAGATGGCAGTTATAAGAGTCGAGGGACATGAAAGGGAAGCAATGGTTGGGAAGGGAGTGAGACAGGGTTGTAGCCTATCCCCTATGTTATTCAATCTGTGTACTGAGCAAGCAGTGAAGGAAACAAAAGAAAAATTCGGAGTAGGTATTAAAATACATGGAGAAGAAATAAAAACTTTGAGGGTCGCCGATGACATTGTAATTCTGTCAGAGACAGCAAAGGACTTGGAAGAGCAGTTGAACGGAATGGACAGTGTCTTGAAAGGAGGGTATAAGGTGAACATCAACGAAAGCAAAACGAGGATAATGGAATGTAGTCGAATTAAGTCGGGTGATGCTGAGGGAATTAGATTAGGAAATGAGACACTTAAGGTAGTAAAGGGGTTTTGCTATCTGGGGAGCAAAATAACTGATGATGGTCGAAGTAGAGAGGATATAAAGTGTAAACTGGCAATGGGAAGGAAAGCGTTTCTGAAGAAGAGCAATTTGTTAACATCGAGTATAGATTTAAATGTCAGGAAGTCGTTTCTGAAAGTATTTGTATAGAGTGTAGCCATGTACGGAAGTGAAACATGGACGATAAATAGTTTGGACAAGAAGAGAATAGAAGTTTTCAAAATGTGGTGCTACAGAAGAATGCTGAAGATTAGATGGGTAAATCACATAACTAATAATGAAGTATTGAATAGGATTGGGGAGAAGAGGAGTTTGTGGCACAACTTGACTAGAAGAAGGGACCGGTTGGTGGGACATGTTCTGAGGCATCAAGGGATCGCCAATTTAGTATTGGAGGGCAGCGTGGAGGGTAAAAATCGTAGAGGGAGACCAAGAGATGAATACACTAAGCAGATTCAGAAGGATGTAGGTTGCAGTAGGTACTGGGAGATGAAAAAGCTTGCACAGGATAGAGTAGCATGGAGAGCTGCATCAAACCAGTCTCAGAAACGAAGACCACAACAACAACAACAATTTTAATGTCATAAATACTAATCGAGGGATGTTCAACACGTAATGCAACACATTTCTTTTCTCCGTCAGTTTCGGTTGAAAAAATGCCGAATTTGTTGTGGGGCATCGTTGAAGATTCGCGCTTCTGTTGCTTCAGTTTCAGGAAGTTCCTATAGGTGGTGGAGCTATACGTAGCATCCAGAATGGCGTCTGTAACGCAAACAGCTGTCGTTTATTTTCTTTTGGCGGAAAACAAGACGATCGCAGATATTCGAATGCGCTTTGCAGAATCTCTAAGGAGACCTGGCGGTGAACAAGAGGTGAAAAGAACTTCACTGAACTGTTCTTCCTCATCCACCCTACAGCCCAGATCCCGCCCCTTATGAGTTCCATGCGTTCCGCCCAATGCGGGAGGCACTCCGCGCGAAGCAGTACATGGATGAAGGTAAGATTATTGCCCAAGGACGACGTGTCCGTCTTAGATTGGTACATACAGCGGGCATACAGGCATACAGGCAAAAGACCGTCGCGTTGAACAGATATTATGTTGAAAAATACGGTTTTGTAGCCAAAAAATTGTAAGTTATGTATTGGAATCTTGAATAAAACAAACTTGCTTTCCGAGCAAAATGTGTTCAATTACTTATTGAACGACCCTCGTACATTGTTCTTAATAGACTTAAAAATAATCTGGATGTATGTGAAGACAGAGCGAATAACAGTTCTGAATATGAGCTAATAACAATAATATAGGGAGCGGTTCCACTATTGCTACTGCTGCCAGTAATAATGAGAATAATACTAATAACAGTTATAGTTGCACATTCCGTATGTATTTATAGGGGTACGAAAGTGATATTTTTTTATAAAACGAATTATGAGGCACATAACTGTAGTAAACTGCACCAGCTAGGAGCATCGTCAAATGAGGAAATAATTTTATTTTATATAATAACAAATATTGCTTTTATGTTGGTTTTAAGGTGGCAAAGATGTCAATGTATACTTGAGGTTCTCTGGTTTGAAGACGGTCTTACAGATCAAACTAAAAATAGCTGCGATTCAGACTGATTTTTATCAAAATAATAACAAAGGTTGCTGTGGTTACACAATAGTGCAAGAAACTGTAACGAGCGTCCGGTTGGAGGAAATAATAGTTAGTTGTAAAGGAGTAATGAGTACGTACAAGAATAAAGGCAAATATTGTTGTTTTTATTTATTTATTTAAATGTCAAGTTCCGTAGGACCAAATTGAGGAGCAAATCTCCAAGGTCATGGAACGTGTCAGTACATGAACGTACAACATACAAAGTAATAACAGATAAAAATAAATGTTCATGAACCTGAAACAAAATCAGTCCATAAGTTTAAGCAAACGCTATCAGCAATACAATGAGAATCATCTTAATTTTTCAAGGAACTCCTCGACGGAATAGAAGGAGTGACCCATGAGGAAACTCTTCAGTTTCGATTTGAAAGCGCGTGGATTACTGCTAAGATTTTTTAATTCGAGTGGCAGCTTATTGAAAATGGATGCAGCAGTATACTGCACACCTTTTTGCACAAGAGTTAAGGAAGTCCGATCCAAATGGAGGTTTGATTTCTGCCGAGTATTAACCGAGTGAAAGCTGCTTATTGTTGGAAATAAACTAGTATTGGTAACAAGAAACGACAATAAGGAATATACATATTGAGAGGCCAATGTCAAAATACCCAGACTCGTGAAAAGAGGTCGACAAGAGGTTCGTGAACTCACACCACTTATTGCCCGAACCGCCCGTTTCTGAGCCAAAAATATCCTTCTAGAATGGGAAGAGTTACCCCAAAACATAACACCATACGACATAAGTGAATGAAAATAAGTAAAGTAGACTAATTTACGTGTCGAAATATCACTCACTTTCGATACCGTTCGAATAGTGAAAATGGCAGTATTAAGTCTTTGAACAAGATCCTGAACGTGGGCTTTCCACGACAGCTTACTATCTACCCGTTCTGTGAGATTAAAACGTCAGGTTTTGTTGAATTGTGTGTTAGGAACTGTAAAAACTTAATCTTACTCTGATTTAACGTTAGTTTATTTTCTACATGCCATGAACTAAGGTCATGTACTGCTCTACTTGAAACCGAGTCAATGTTGCACACAACATCCTTTACTACCAAGCTAGTGTCATCAGCAAACAGAAATATTTTAGTTACCCATAATACTAGAGGGCATATCATTTATATAAATAAGGAACAGGAGCGGCCCCAAGACTGATCCCTGGGGCACCCCCCACTTGACAGTACCCCATTCAGATCCCACATCACGGCCGTTATCAACATTGTGAATAATGACCTTTTGCTGACTGTTGCTAAAGTAAGAGGTGAACCAATTGTGAGCTACTCCCCTTATTCCGTAATGGTCCAACTTCTGGAGCAATATTGTGTGATCAACACAGTCAAATGCCTGTTAAATCAAAAAATACGCCAAGCGTTCGAAACTTTTTGTTTAGCCCATCCAGTACCTCACAGAGAAAAGAGAATATAGCATTTTCAGTTGTCAAACGACTTCTAAAGTCGAACTGTACATTTGATAGCAAATCGTGTGATATAAAATGATCAATTAACCTTACATGCACAGCCTATTCGATAACTTTTGCAAACACTCATGGCATAGAAATAGGTCTAAAATTATCTACATTATCCCTTTCTCCCTTTTTATAAAGCCGCTTTACTACTGAGTACTTTAATCGCTCAGGAAACTGGCCATTCCTAAAGGAAAAATTACAAATATGGCTAAATACAGAGCTAACATGTGCAGCACAGTACTTTAATATTCTACAAGACACTCCATCATAACCATGAGAGTCCTTAGTCTTCAGTGATTTGATTATTGTCTCAATCTCCCCCTTGTCTGTATCACAGAGGAGTATTTCAGACGTCAATCTCGGAAAGGCCTTTGCTAAGAAATTTATATGATTTCCTGTAGATACTAAATTTTTATTTAATTCACCAGCAATGCTCAGAAAATGGTTGTTAAATACTGTACATATATCTGATTTATCAGTAACAGAAATATTATTACTGCAAACTGACTTTATATCGTCAACCTTGTGCTGCTGACCAGACACTTCCTTCACAACTGACCATATGGCTTTAATTTTATCCTGTGAATTAGCTATTCTATTTGCATACCACATACTTTTTGCCTTGCTAATAACGTTTTTAAGCACCTTACAATACTGTTTGTAATGGGCTACTGTAGCTTGATTGTGACTACTTCTAACATTTTGATATAATTCCCGCTTTGTTCTACATGATATCCTTATCCCACTTGTCAGCCAACCGAGCTGTCCCTTACTACTAGTACCCCGTTTAGAATGTTCTAATGGAAAGCAACTCTCAAAGAGCATGAGAAATGTGTTATGGAAAGCATTGTATTTATCATCTATATTATCGGCACTATAAACATCTTGCCACTCTTGTTCCTTGACAAGTTTTGAAAAACTCTCTATTGCTGTTGGATTAACTTTCCTACGTAGTTTGTAATTAAATACGACATTGGTTAGAGTACAAAAACCTTATAGTGTTAAAATTTGTTCATCAAATTACTAACAGAATGCCAATCTAGTAATGAAGAATGAATAAAAATATTGTCTATGACTGTGCTACTGTTCCCCTGCACCCTAGTTGGAAAAAACACAGTTTGCATCAGATCATATGAATTTAGGAGATCTACCAACATCCTTTTTCCTGCAGAATCATGTACAAAATTAATATTGAAGTCACCACATAGAACTACATTCTGGTAATTCCTACAAAGTGAATCAAGAACCCTCTCTAGCTTAAGCAAAAATGCTCTGAAGTCGGAGTTAGGGGACTTATAAACAACAGCAATTAGAAGTTTAGTTTCACTAAATTCAACTAATGCTGCACAACTTTCAAATATCTGTTCAGTGCAGTGTCGTGATACGTTTATGGACTCAAATGAAATACTGTTTTTTACGTACAGAGCCACTCCCTCACCCCGTAAGGAACTCCTTGAGAAACAGCTAGCTAATCTGTAGCCTGGTAAAGGAAGCCTCTGAATTATCAAATTATTTAAGTGGTGCTCTGATATACCAATAATTTCAGAGTTAACATCTATTAGCAGTCCACTAACTTTATCTCTAACACCTCTTATATTTTGATGAAATATGCTACACTCCTGGAAATTGAAATAAGAACACCGTGAATTCATTGTCCCAGGAAGGGGAAACTTTATTGACACATTCCGGGGGTCAGATACATCACATGATCACACTGACAGAACCACAGGCACATAGACACAGGCAACAGAGCATGCACAATGTCGGCACTAGTACAGTGTATATCCACCTTTCGCAGCAATGCAGGCTGCTATTCTCCCATGGAGACGATCGTAGAGATGCTGGATGTAGTCCTGTGGAACGGCTTGCCATGCCATTTCCACCTGGCGCCTCAGTTGGACCAGCGGTCGTGCTGGACGTGCAGACCGCGTGAGACGACGCTTCATCCAGTCCCAAACATGCTCAATGGGGGACAGATCCGGAGATCTTGCTGGCCAGGGTAGTTGACTTACACCTTCTAGAGCACGTTGGGTGGCACGGGATACATGCGGACGTGCATTGTCCTGTTGGAACAGCAAGTTCCCTTGCCGGTCTAGGAATGGTAGAACGATGGGTTCGATGACGGTTTGGATATACCGTGCACTATTCAGTGTCCCCTCGACGATCACCAGTGGTGTACGGCCAGTGTAGGAGATCGCTCCCCACACCATGATGCCGGGTGTTGGCCCTGTGTGCCTCGGTCGTATGCAGTCCTGATTGTGGCGCTCACCTGCACGGCGCCAAACACGCATACGACCATCATTGGCACCAAGGCAGAAGCGACTCTCATCGCTGAAGACGACACGTCTCCATTCGTCCCTCCATTCACGCCTGTCGCGAAACCACTGGAGGCGGGCTGCACGATGTTGGGGCGTGAGCGGAAGACGGCCTAACGGTGTGCGGGACCGTAGCCCAGCTTCATGGAGACGGTTGCGAATGGTCCTCGCCGATACCCCAGGAGCAACAGTGTCCCTAATTTGCTGGGAAGTGGCGGTGCGGTCCCCTACGGCACTGCGTAGGATCCTACGGTCTTGGCGTGCATCCGTGCGTCGCTGCGGTCCGGTCCCAGGTCGACGGGCACGTGCACCTTCCGCCGACCACTGGCGACAACATCGATGTACTGTGGAGACCTCACGCCCCACGTGTTGAGCAATTCGGCGGTACGTCTACCCGGCCTCCCGCATGCCCACTATACGCCCTCGCTCAAAGTCCGTCAACTGCACATACGGTTCACGTCCACGCTGTCGCGGCATGCTACCAGTGTTAAAGACTGCGATGGAGCTCCGTATGCCACGGCAAACTGGCTGACACTGACGGCGGCAGTGCACAAATGCTGCGCAGCTAGCGCCATTCGACGGCCAACACCGCGGTTCCTGGTGTGTCCGCTGTGCCGTGCGTGTGATCATTGCATGTACAGCCCTCTCGCAGTGTCCGGAGCAAGTATGGTGGGTCTGACACACCGGTGTCAATGTGTTCTTTTTTCCATTTCCAGGAGTGTAATTCCTTCTCTACTTGGAAACATTACATCCTCTGGAGGTGAGCCCTTAGTTAGAGGCACTTCCTTTAAGCAGGTATACCTATCAGCTGACTTCAGTCTAAAAAAGGTGCAGCTCTAACACCAACTACTATAGGAATTTTTCCATGAGTGATACCACTACCACCAACGCCACCACCCACTACACTGTCACCTATAAGCTTAGCCAGCCTCCCCTTCCCATACCTACTGAGGTGCAGGCCATGCCAAGTGAAACCCCATCTACTGATAGACCCAACTGGCACCACTGAGATTTGATGGTTGTTGCTTTAATAGGTACCAGTAAATTCCCAATTCCTTATGATCCGAACTCCCAACATAGCATCAAACGTCTGATTACCTTACAAATGAGTTAACGTAGCAGATACTTAAGTAAAACGTTTAAGAGAGAGAAAAATTTTAGACAACGTTGGAAATCATGCTTAAAGTCTGTTTGAAGTCACTAGCTGCTCTCATTCTCAAATAGTGGATGAATAAAGTCTGAGTATTTGAGTACCGTCAGCTACGATCTGTCAAGACGAAACACAGTTTCTGACACTAATACTTGCCTTATTGTGTTAAACTTTTAACATAAGACTAAGCCTCTTAATGAGTAGATTAAGAAACCATTATAAAATTTTTGTTCGGACAGTAACTGCCAGAATTATTGAAAATCTATTTTTGTTGCCCCTGGAAACCGTTAGATAGACAACCGACAATTTATACTGAGTCGAGTAATCTAGATATCATTAACTGTCTCACCAAACTGGAGCTGATACTCAGTTCTCTGATATAATAAGACAAGTCATTCCAGAGTCGAATCTTTTGCTACTGGAAAGGACTTCTGGAAAGCTGGTGAGTGACAGAAAAGACTTTACTATAATGTGAACAACTGTTGCTGCTATGTTGCTCGCACAAGAGCGTTAAAGTCAAGGAGGAATATGAGGGATACGTTGATAAGATGGTAGAGCAGAGAGAGTGTATAGAAATCTCAGCATGTAGCCAGCATAGCTGTGCATAACATGATGGAATACGATCTGTGAATCGAATGTGTAAAAGCAGGCATTCGTCAGTTGCAGGTGACGTGAGCTTTCCTGAGAAAGAGCTTCGGAGGTAAATAAAATCTCTCTAATCAAAAACTGTACAAGTTTCTTTCTTAGGTGGAAAGGAAAGACCTTTTTATATTTCTGTAAGTCATGGAGAGATAATTATACCTTCTTGCAAATTGCAGCTAAGTGCTCAGCTAAGTTTAGTTTGACATCTGTTACTGCTTCTAGACACATTGTTTTGGGCCGGCCGGAGTGGCCGAGCGGTTCTAGGCGCTACAGTCTGGAACCGCGCAACCACTGCGGCCGCATGTTCGAATCCTGCCTCGAGCATGGATGTGTGTGATGTCCTTAGGTTAGTTATGTGTGAGTATTTAAGGGGACTAATGACCTCAGAAATTAAGTCCCATAGTGCTCAGAGCCATTTGAACCATTTTTTATTATTGTTTAGGAATGGAAATTGATGTTTGTCTCATTTTAAAGAGGGTAGGGATTTCTGATATTTCGGGCTAATGAGCGCTGATTGAGCAACCAGAACGCTTGGGTATTGTCTGGACTGTAGTTTAGCCTTATATCCTGTGTGCGTACAGGTCAGCATTAGAGTTCTCGATAGCTGTCTTTACGATTCTCGGTTTTGTACTTAGATACTATTGGAAACCGTCAGCAAGAAACTGGTATTTACAGTAGAACAGAACTAGTGACACATAATTGACCTATGATGTAGGGAGTCGTCTTCTTTCTCTTACGCCTTTGCCTACCAACGGTGCAGCGTCGTCATCCTTATGAACGGCGTAATTAATTTTAAGAAATGCTCGGATGCTCCACGTGTCGCCACCCCGTTAACCCCTGGAACGAAATATGTGGACCCCAGCTGTCTGCTAGTAGTGTTATTCAAGTGAAACTGAGCGATAGTTTTCTAAATGTTTGAGAATCGTGCAAATGATGCGAGACATGGGTACCAGCCCGGCATTCACCTAGTTCGATCTGCGAAACCGTCTAAAAGCCACATCCAGGTAAGCCACCACACCGACGCTTGACGTTACTTCGCCGGTTGGATTCTATCAAAGGCACACGTCTCCTCCTGGAAGCACGCTTTAACACCTACGGCTATCAGGGCGGATACATACATTGTCGAGAGCATAGGATCTAAAGTCGATTTTATGGGTACTTCTGATACTGTCTCCATGCTGACTTTATGACGTCAAAAATAACTATAGCCTATGTATGAACTGTATCAGTTTCAATGATTGTAATTTGAATAGAGCAGCCATCCATAAGTATGATACAAAATGTTACTTACATAGAAGCATTTACATCAAAGCGTTAAAAAAACCGTCATCAAATGCCTCTTACAAACCTCCGCCCTGAGGTTTGTTAGGCACAGTGGTATACGTTCCTCAGTGTTGCATTTGTCGGATATTTCTCCTGTACCTTTCTGAATTTAGCTGCGTTGTGTGTCCATAACACATGTTATGTAAATTCACTGATTATCTAGAATGGTGCTTATTAAATCTATGAATAATGAATTGCATCCAGGGTATTTCAACAGGATGCGTGCCTAATACGTTCCACAACGCTACGCATAAAAACGAGATTTTCCGATGGTTATACCTCGGGTTCTATTGGTAATGAAAAGGTATGGTCAATTGTTTTGGATACCCCTTGGGCTAGGAATCATTTGTATAAACAACAGGTGGATCGTCTTAGTGTCACTATCCCACAGTACATGGTCAAAGTACGAATATTACACCCGTCCTCCTACTTACGCAAATGGAGCAAATCAGTTGGCTCTTTTTGCATTTGATGTGGTCTGCGGTGGGCTTGATGGGACTTATGGAGGCACCATTTGTTCATGGGCAGTTCCTGGGAAAACCGCAGAAAAGCTTTTTTTACTCCACCCTCCGCTTTGATTCCGGTTTCATTTCTGCTAGGGACACTTTAAACGAGCTGCCTAAATGCTTGTGGGGGAATGGTAGCCCAGAGTCCAAAATCACTACATTCTCTGGTTTCGGTTATGTAGTAATTTTGTACGCTGGATATGAAGCGAAATCGACGTTCTAACTCGTCTCATTTGGTTCAGGCCGGGACTTTGGGCAGCCCAGTCCATTTCAGGAATGTTGTTGTCCACATGACCATTACCACACAGATGCTGTTTTATGACAGACTGCATTGCTATGCTGAAATAAACAGTCATCGCCTCCAAACTGTTCCTGTACCGTACACAGTACAAATGCTGTAAATCATGTTCAAATCCTACCGCATTTAGCGTTTTTCAAGCGCAGTAAAGGGACCATACACTAACCACGAAAAGCACCATTGTACCTTAGCACCACCTCCTCCGTACTGCACTGTTGAAACTAGATGTGTAGGCATGTAGCGTTCTCCATGCATTCGTCAAACCCAAACCCTTCCATCAGATTACCAGAGGATATAACGTGTCCTCTAAATTACTCGTTTCCAGTCATTTACTTCTTCCGATGGCTTCGCTCTTTACACTATTCCAAGCGTCGCTTAACACTGAATACAGAATTGTGTGACTTACAAGAGTCTGCTCGGCCATTGTACCCCCATTCCTTTTAATCCCTGTGCACATTAACTGTGCTAGCTGGACTCCTGGTAATGGTTTGGAACCCTCGACTGACTCTTTCCACTGATTTCGTGTGGTTTTTTATAACCACCCTCTGCAATGGTTGATAGTGTCTGTCATCAGTAAGTAATGTCTGCTTCGTTTTGGTTTAGCTGTAGTTGTTCCTTAGAGTTTCCGCTTCATTATCACATCCCGAGTAGTAGACTTGGTCAGTTTTGGAATGGCTGAAATATCCCTGATGAATTTTTTTGTTCTGGTGGTATCCAATGACTCGTTCACGTCTTAAGTCACTGATTTTTCCTGACCGACCCATTCTCCTGTCAGTGTTTCTCTACTCACAACACAGTACTCACCGACTTCTACGCTGGTGTGAACGCCTCTCGCCACAAGTAAGGATCAATTTCGCTTTACAAAAAGACGTACGGATACTTTTGACCAGATAGTGTACACTGACCAATGCCAGAAGAGCCATTTGTCTTTAAATCCCAAAATTATTTGTCATTCGCCGGCGTCCTCCTCGTAACTGAAAGCAACATATGATTTTGAATTCTTGTTGTTGTTGTTGTTGTTGTTGTGGTCTTCAGTCCTGAGACTGGTTTGATGCAGCTCTCCATGCTACTCTATCCTGTGCAAGCCTATTCATTTCCCAGTACCTACTGCAACCTACATCCTTCTGAATCTGCTTAGTGTATTCATCTCTTGGTCTCCCTCTACGATTTTTACCCTCCACGCTGCCCTCCAATACTAAATTGGTGATCCTTTGACGCCTCAGAACATGTCCTACCAACCGATCCCTTCTTCTGGTCAAGTTGTGCCACAAACTTCTCTTCTCCCCAATCCTATTCAATACTTCCTCATTAGTTATGTGGTCTACCCATCTAATCTTCAGCATTCTTCTGTAGCACCACATTTCGAAAGCTTCTATTCTCTTCTTGTCCAAACTATTTATCGTCCATGTTTCACTTCCATAAATGGCTACACTCCATACAAATACTTTCAGAAATGACTTCCTGACACTTAAATCTATACTCAATGTTAACAAATTTCTCTTCTTCAGAAACGCTTTCCTTGCCATTGCCAGTCTACATTTTATATCCTCTCTACTTCGACCATCATCAGTTATTTTGCTCCCCAAATAGCAAAACTCCTTTACTACTTTAAGTGTCTCATTTCCTAATCTAATTCCCTCAGCATCACCCGACTTAATTCGACCACATTCCATTATCCTCGTTTTGCTTTTGTTGATGTTCATCTTATATCCTCCTTTCAAGACACTGTCCATTCCATTCAACTGCTTTTCCAAGTCCTTTGCTGTCTCTGACAGAATTACAATGTCATCGGCGAACCTCAAAGTTTTTATTTCTTCTCCATGGATTTTAATACCTACTCCGAATTTTTCTTTTGTTTCCTTTACTGCTTGCTCAATATACAGATTGAATAACATCGGGGAGAGACTACAACCCTGTCTTACTCCCTTCCCAACCACAGCTTCCCTTTCATGTCCCTCGACTCTTATAACTGCCATCTGGTTTCTGTACAAATTGTAAATAGCCTGCCGCTCCCTGTATTTTGCCCCTGCCACCTTTAGAGTTTGAAAGAGAGTATTCCATTCAACATTGTCAAAAGCTTTCTCTAAGTCTACAAATGCTGGAATTCTTACTACTTTCAATACCATTATACTTTTAGTTAGCAATGTTTCCTTTTGTATTAGCAGCCAGTGTCACAATTTACAAAAAAATGTGGATACACAAAGTATTCTCACGTGTTTGAACGTAACCTACCTCTCATCCAATTAGTATGTGCAAATCTCGTATAAAACATTATCACTTACATTAACAGGTAGGCCTATCTATTATGAACTGGTGGGACCAATGTACTTGGTACGATGATATACAGGTTCAAGTACTCAGCACACGTCGAGGAAGTCATCGACATAGCTATATATGCCCATAAACAAACACACTGGGACTCATCCTCCTAGAATTAAATTCAAAATGATATCAATTCCGCGGTTCTGAACAAGGTTTTTGGCAGGATCCACAAGATAGTGAGGCAGCTGCTGGAACAGGAAATCCTCTCGCAAATATTCCCAATTGGGGCGTACTCCGTCGCACTATCAGTTCGCCTGGTACTTAGCTGCAAGGTCATTGATTTCACTTAGGCCATTGCTTACAGAACCCGTTCTACCTACAGATATGAAAATGTATATAAAATGTGATTGTTGATTAATAAACACAGTTTTTCATTAGTTTCTAGTTTTATTTTCTAAGAAATTTTACTCGTTCCCTCTGTCTCTTCCACGAAAGTAAAGTAATTTGTGGCACTCCATTCACCAGGTATCTCTCTACAAGGAATCGATGTAATTTAAGTCGTACATAATACGTCCGTACGATCGAATTACATATGATGGAAACCGTGTCAGCTTAATAAATGTAACTGAAACTACGATCCACGGTACAGCCGTGTACGTCGGGGGCAGCTTAAAAGTCGGAAACTATTTATTTATTTTATCTGAGAAGATAAGAGTCTTCAGGCTCTCTATTATTAGATCTACAATTCTGTTTCCGCCGTCTTGCAATAGATGGCAGCAAGGACCAGTGGTGATGCAGGTGGTAGATCGTAAGTGTCATACAATAAGCTTAGGAATTTGTAAACGTAACGCCATCCAAATGTCGAAGACCGGCGTGGCGGTGGAAGAGAGAAGGTGTTCGAAGCTACTCAAACCGACGGAAACAACCACAGTAGATCGTTATCGAAAGCAGTTAATGCGTTAGAACCGAGAACCGAGAGACAAACGGTCACAATACAGCAATAGACTTGAAAAGGTAATTCTGCAGCATGAAAATGCTTGAACCCGTCCAAACTTGTGTACTTCGGAACATTGGAATGGGAAGTCCTATCACAGCAGCCGTATTCTCCAGACACTGCTCCCTCCGACACCACCCCTTTCGATCAACGGCACACGGCCTAACTTACCGGCGCTTCAGGTCATCAGAACAAGTGAAAAATTTCATCGACCCATGGATCTTCCCAAAAGTCGCCTAGTTCTTCCGCGGCGGGATTAGTACGCTGCACGAGCGATGAAAGAAAAAAAAAACCGGCAGAAGCAAAGTTGTAGATCTAATACGTCTGATCATACTTCCTTAGTCAGTTAATAATACAATGTGTCTGGCACATGAGTGGTGTATTAATAATAATAATGATAATTCTTATAATTATTATGTTAATGGATGTAGAAATCATTACATTATGCATAGCAGATGAATATTACACAGTAATAACAATAATAATAATAATAATATACTAGTAAATACATGAAATTTCAGAAACGTCAGCCTAGTTAACACGATGTCAAGTAATTTCTCATTACTTGGTAATAGTGCCTAAGAGAAATGTATGACACCGGCGTAACAGGGTTCAAATCTAAAGAATAAGTTGAGGCGTAAGGAGAAAAGCGAGAAACGATATGATTCAGTAGCACATATTAGCTACTTTTCGTTGTAACAACGGTTTTCTAATAATAAAATAGGTTCTTTTCTACCTTATGAAAAATTAATTACAGTAAATAACTTCCATTGGGGATACTACACCTGGGAATCGAATGAATTGACAATGACGGCTATGAGTTCCTGGATAATTTCAAACCGTTGTCCACTAAGCTACTGTTTTAAATGCAAGAAGCAATAAATGATGGGTGTGAGGCCTGGATTGCAGCATGAGGGGCCAAAAAGTTAGCAACGGAAAATCTGGATCTTACCCACGATGCAGGCAGATGGGTGTGGACATCTGTTGTCGCGCATAGCACGTCTGAGTTTGGTGACAGTTTTGCAAAGCACATTCCATCATACCAACCAAAATAATACCCTTTTAGGCCCAGAAAATAGTAGTACTAATTTTTGATGCGAAAATGAAGATTTTTCAGTTTTGGAGGACTTAAACATCGCTATTGCACTGACTGTTGTTTCCACTCTCTTGCGGAAGGATATCCGTGTATAGTCGCCCTTATCAGTGTGGAAAACTAGATCATCGCCACCTTGTTGACAGCAGTCCAAAAACACACGTACACGTGACATTGTTTGCTGCTTCTGTTACTACTAAAGCACATTCGATACCTTGCACAGAATTTGTGATGTTCCAGTTTCTCCGAAACAAGCAAGTAAAAAGTGCTGCGTCAAATATGACGAAATTCATTATCTAGATCACCAATCGTGGAACAGCTGGCGGTTTTTGGTGCAACTGTTGCACGATTTCATCGGTCTGAATGATGGACTGCCACTCCACTCTTCATAATGCTCCTCTGTAGGCCACTTTGAAAGTGTTTTTGTCATTGTCTATTATTTCCTCCACTCGTTACTGTAGATACACAAGGTAGTCAGAAGTTCTGACGAATCTGAGCAGCAGCAGATTATTTTTCACAGAAAAGTCGAATTACAGCACGAATTGCGCAACTGACAGGAGCTTCGATTTTCGAAACCATTGTTGTTTCCTTTCGTCGATAGGCTAAAGGCTAGTGAATTAAAACTATAACTTTTGCGACTTTTTGAACAATAAATAGACGACGCTATTTTCGTGCAACTTTGTTCTGAGCTACTAACTTTTGAGTGTAAACGAACAACATTTAGCTTTAGAATTGGCCTCGTAGAAGCAATAAGTTAAATTACTTGTCTGCTGTCTAACGGTATCTGTTATTTGCAAAGAAAAGTTCTCTCAGACAGAAACCGCACTTTGTAATACTGCCCATTTCGTGTCAGACGTGTGAAGCCTGACTAAGTGAATGTCGTCGACTGTCGCTGCCTTGTGCTTTCCAAGCGTTCAGCCTACTTGCTCCTTCAAAAGTGTACGGTTCAGTGAGAGCTTAATCTTCATTGTTTACAGACAAATTGCCCAACGCGTAAATTAAACCAACTTTAAGTACCTTCATGTAGTCTCAACACTAACTTCCAGCGAACTTGTACGACGTTAAGTCAAATAAGCTAGTTTACCCAAAGTTCGAGAAACTTGGTCCTAAAAGATGGGCGGTCGGAAGTCTGCGAGACAGAGCTTTCTCGCGTTGCGTGGCTTCCACACGGCGACCCAAAGACATAGTCAGAGCAGTCTAGAGAAAACTGATTTTCTATCATGACATTTAAAAAATAAGTAGTTTAACAGAAAAATTCTGAGCTAAATCGTCAAGTTAACAGCGATCACTGAAATAATGTTATTAGAGTTGCCTTATTTTGAGAAGTAAGAAACAGACACTGTAATGTTAATCTTTCAGTGCTCGAACCATAAAATGTTTATCACCTTTCTTCCATGTTTTCGAAAGTTACAGTTACGTCAGCTGCTCAATAATGGCAAAGACTTTTTCTTGTTTTTCCTTTTAGCGATATTTATTGATATTCCTGTTAATTTGCTATGATAAGTGGCATGAATCAATCAAGATACACAAACTTATGCTGTCTCATACAGATCATGCGCTGCTTGTTTCATAGTGCTAAATATTCTTCTAAATTCGAATTACTTTCGGAGTAATATACAAACATATTTTATGATTCTTGTTCAAAGTGGAAATTTACTGCTGTCGTAGTTGCCGAAATTCTTTTATTTTCTACTCCTCATCAGTTTCGATATAGTATCTTCAAATCTTGATACATACACGGCGTTTAGTCAACAGGTTGTCTAGATACTGTGTATCTATTCATATCTGAAGATCCTGTGCATAAAATGCGTCAGGAGTAAGTCATGAAAGAATTCTGGCAACTTAGACAAGAGTAAATTATTTGTGTTAAGCATGGTCGAAGAATTTCATGTCCAGGGTAATGAAAAATGGAAACGGTTGTACGTAAAAAAATTGCGTCGTGGCTAATGTCTAGCAAGTAGTTAACTGTGATGGCGTTAAAACATCATGGCAATGAGTGCTTCTAGTAATTTATATTCTACGAGATGAGATGATCTGTTGTTGTATGGTACTTAAGATCAGTAACTGGGATATTTTTGTTAAAAAAGATCTATCTCCTCTTGAAAGGACCTGAAGTTTCATCCGTTCTAACGAACGTATTATCACTGCACAAGGCAAAAAATTTGAAACAATAGAGGGGAAATTGCTGACAGTTGTAGACACACTGTCTACATAATAAAACTGAAACTGAAACCACTGTAAACACGAACATGTGTTCCAATCTGAGGAGTAGGGAGGCAGAAAGGAGGTTGATCTTCGTAAAACACTGGAACACTGTGCAATTCCAGAAAAGCGCTCGGCCTACATGCGGTTTACGATGGACCGAATCATTTCGTTTAATCAGCAATGTTTGATCAACAAGCTCAAAGTGGCTGCCAGAAACGATGTTGTGTGCAACCTGAGGAGTACAACCAGAAATTGAGTACTTCTCCACAATGTTTGTCGTACTCAACAGGTGAGTATGCACGTAGGGCACGGATTCCACGATACCAAACCAGTGGATGTAGCCGTCAGTGAAACATGCCGCGTAGTTACTGGCTGCCTATGCTTTCCCACGTCCCCCTCTCTGGAGAGGCTATATGTCTCACTACACCGGGGTGGCTCGTCCTGACGTCCAACGAGTAGTTCTTCTGGTATATATTTATTGCTGATCTTCCGTCTAATGAGTGGTTTGATGACCCCGCCACGAATTCCTTCCGTGTACCAATCTCTTCACCTCAGAGCAGCACTTACACCAAACATCCTCAATTATGTGTTGGTTACACTGAAATATCTGCTTTTCTCTCTACAACTCCCTCTAGTTACGGAAGTTATTCCATGATATTTTAACACTTACTTATAATCCCACCTTTCTTCTTGTCAGTGTTCTCAACGTGTACTTCTCCTGCAGAGAACCTCTTCATTTCTTATCTCTTTGGTCCACCTAATTTTCAACATCCTTCTGCAGTACCACATCTACAAGGCCTAGATTCTCTTCTTTTCCGGTTTCTCCATAGTCCATGTTTCACTTGCGTAGTATGCCGCGCTCCAAACATACATTCTCAGAATTTTTTGCTCAAGCCAAGGCTACGATCTGCATATTTCTTTCAGCCAGGAACGCCTTCTTTGTCCGTACAACCCTTCTGTGTATATCATCATTTTTTTGCCTTTCATGTGTTATTTCACTTCCAAAAATCAGAATTTATTCAGTAGGCCTACTTCGTTATCCGCGGTTTCGATTTCAAGTTCATTGCTAATCTTATTTCTAGTACACTTCATTACTTTCATATTTTTCGGTTTCTTCTCTATCAATAAAATTAGTTAATTACATATTTCCAACTTTAACCTTCCTTGGTGTCCGAAAAATGTGAGATCTCCCATCCAAAAAAACAACAGTAAACATCTAAAGACGAAAAATAAACAATAAATACCCTTAAAAACTCAAAACCCTTCCATGGTAGAATACTTTGAAAGGTATATTCGGATTCTACACGCCAAAATACACACTAATTGATGGACCAGTGAGTTACTTCGAACAGTTTAATGATAAGGATATTCTGATCAGAATCGATAGCAAACCAATGCCAACAACGACAGTTCTGGTATACACGACAACGCCAAAGGCAGAAGATTATGAGGGAGGGAAACTATATGCGGATATTGAAAGGGTATTGCAGTACATACAAAAAGATAATAACCTAATAATGACGATTGGCTGGAACAGTGCAGTAGGGGAAAGAACAGAAGAAAGAGTTACGAAATAATATGGGTTTGGTAATAAGAATGCGGGGGGTAGAAAGACTAATTAAGGACGGCAATACATTTTCTACATCTACAACTACGTGATTACTCTGCTATTCACAATATAGTGCGTAGCAGAGGGTTCAATGAACTACCTTCAAGCTGTCTCTCTACCGTTCCACTTCCGAACGGCGCGGGAAAAACGAACACTTAAATTTTTTCCGTGCGAGCCCTGATTTCTCTTATTTTACCGTGATGATCATTTCTCCCTATGTAGGTGGGGGCCAACAGAGCGTTTTCGCAACCGGATGAGAAAACTGGTGATTGGAATTCCAAAAGAAGATCCCGTAGCAACGAAAAACGCCTTTGTTTTAATTATTGCCACTCCAATTCACGTATCATGTCTGTGACACTATCTCTCCTATTTCGTGATAATACAAAACGAGCTGCCCTTCTTTGTACTTTTTCGATATCATCTGTCAGTCCCACCTGATGCGGATCCCACACCGCACAGCAATACTCCAGAATAGGGTGGACAGGCGTGGTGTAAGCAGTCTCTTTGGTAGACCTGTTGCACCTTCTAAGTGTTTTGGCAATGAATCGCAGTCTTTGGTTGGCTCTACCCACAATATTATCTATGTGATCGTTCCAATTTACGGTATTTGTAGTTGTAATCCGTAAGTATTTAGTAGAATTTACAGCCTTCAGATTTGTGTGACTTATCGCGTAATCGAAATTTAGAGGATTTCTTTTAGTACTCATGTGAATAACTTCACACTTTTCTTTATTCAGGGTCCATTGCCACTTTACTTAGAAACCTAACCAACCTAAGGACATCACACACATCCATGTCCTAGGCAGGATTCGAACCTGCGACAGTAGCAGCAGCTTGGTTCCGGACTGAAGCGCCTAGAACCGCTCGGTCACAAGGGCCGGAAATGCTTTTATAAACAGCTACAATTAATACTAATGTTCACTGGAACTGAAATTTCGTAACTGCTTTGAATTAAACGTGATTCCAACCTAATGTCACTGTTCACTTCTGAGGTTATGAGCTGACGTGGTAGAATCGACTAGACTTTAAAAGGCGGTAGTGCTCTTCTAACAAGCTCTGACATTACAGCGAGTAGACTGTGTCTAACATTAGTTTAAGGGCTGTTCTTTAACAAGTGTCTTGAACTTGTAAGATAGCACTGGAACCGTGTTAAACCCACGCAGTTCAGAGGCAGACTGCTGGATATGTATCAAACGTCAAATAAGGAGAACGTTAATTAAAGTGACAGTAAACACGATCATGTACTCCTCCGTAGTGTTTCAACCGCATCCATCTCATCGAACTCCTCATTCACCTCCTCCTCCTCCTCCTCCTCCTCCTCCAACAGTCCCTCTATTCAACGGCATCTAAAATTGCGTTCATGCCTACGGATATCAATGAAACGTTATATTACATCACACCTCATCATTTACAGTTATATCCACCGACAGAAACTGCTACAGCTAGATCACGTACCTTCAGGGAACTCTACAGTGTCCACATTTGAGATGCTATCCACCTCATCCACCCCTTCCCATACAAACATACAAATGGGTGTTGCTTTGTCACTGAAGTGTGCTGGAATAGAAGATGAATGAATCACACATACAATGAGGTTGCTAATGTTTAGGAAGAGGATCTACTATTAGGGGCTACTGCAGTGCCTTTTGCTTAACTCAGAGTGAGAGCTACTTGTAACTGAAGATCGCTCCATAACCATTTAATTCACTCGATCAGAATGCTGGTAATTTACAGAAGCAGTGACAATAGTGTTAGTCAACAGCGGAAATCGTATAATTCACCAGCGATGAATTGTGCCTAGTTATGTACTTTCGCATGTAGGAATCTCAATGCAGTGTTTATGCGGTGAATTCCTTTTGGTAGATAATATCGTCAGTGTTGAAAATGTATATAAACGGAGAGGTCTGAGACACATTTGAGGATGCAATCGATTATTAAGGACTGCCTGAGTAGTCACAGGGGCTACAGTCTGCATGGCTTATTGATCTGGCCTCACAACATTAGTCAGTATGAGCTTGATGTGCTAGTACTGCGAATGGCTGGACGTGAGGGGAAACTAGAGCCGTTATTACTGTTCAGGGTATGCAGTACTGCATTACTGGTTAACGATGGTGGTATATTCTTGCGAAAAATATTGAGGCATCAGGGAAGTGTCGATTTGGTAATGGGGGGAGGTGTGGAGGGGACGGGTGCTTCAGAACATTTTTCACACTGTAGGCAAGAGCAACCACGATACTGAAAAACAATATTCAGTTGAGGGGAACACCGGAAGATCCTGATCCCTCAAAAGGGGTTGAAACTTCGACTGTGTGAAGTAGAATTGAAAAGGATCATGACGCGGCCTAGAAACCAGGAAGATTTTGCCTTCAATGATAAAGCCCACAAAATTCTACAGACTTGCATAGTAGTCTTTTGACTGTGAAGATATTATGGTGAAGTTTTCCTAGCTGGAGAGTTACTCATTATAGGAATTCACACACGTGAATCGTCAGGATGTAGCGTCAGGAAAGCAGAACGAATGTACGGATAACGGTTTCGTCACAGGCCCCTTGCTTATCACGGTGAACAGGGGAACACGAGAAACAGTCGGAAAAACAACAGATAGCTGGAGAAGATTTCGAAAAATAATCGTTCGCGCCGTAGAACTTCAGATAGTGCTGTATCGCGTGAGAAATGATGGGTCGATTCGAAAAATAATACGTTGCAGAGAGTAATGCCGAAGAAACATTTATAGTCCTGTCATAGCAACGTGTACAAGCGATGAGCTAAATGAGTTTTTGCTATAGTTCGTATTATGTTCTACTGCATTCACTGAGATCGGCGGTCGTTATTATACACAGCTGCTGCGAGCATAAGTTGTTGCTGTAACATGTAAGTAGTTCATGAATAACCGATCTTAATATTCACTGCTGACTATTAAATTCTTATCTGGAACTTCTCAGTGCAGGATCGTGTACTTTCTACGCTATTTTGACTCTAATAATACAGATTATATACGAGATTAAGATGCAAAATGGGGTCATCAATCATCTTATGTGCCATGTATATAATTAATCTATACCATTTTGCGGTAAACGTAACATTTCGAAATTATAATTACCGCATGATGTACGCGTATTACTCAAAGTCCAGGAGTCGGTATCAACTAACATTTCACAGAAGTCACATTACAGTAATTCAAATGTTTACTTAGAAGAATATGTTTTTTAGAATTATTTTTCAGAAAACAGCAAATCTTAAGTTCTTGATCACCTTGTCGCTTAGTTTGTGGTTCAAAATGGCTCAAATGGCTCTGAGCACTATGGGACTTAACATCTGAGGTCATCAGTCCCCTAGAACTTAGAACTACTTAAACCTAACTAACCTAAGAACATCACACACATCCATGCCCGAGGCAGGATTCGAACCTGCGACCGTAGCAGTCGCGCGGTTCCAGACTGAAGCGCCTCGAACCGGTCGGCCACATCGGCCAGCGCTTAGTTTGTGCACTTAAATAAGAACTACTTGCCTTAATTATCTTCTACATTATTTGTGATTTTTGATAGTATCGGCCCTCATTAAGTATAGATCGGTAGTGTATGTTGGTAGATCACCTCAATGGTTGACTGTCACCACAGACCGCTCTTCCTCTTTGTGTAAATATAAAGTTACGGTTGCGCATAGAAATCTACATTTGACTGAATGTGAGTCGGTGATATGGGTCGTAAGTCATAAGTAGATAAGACCATGAAACTTTCAGTTCCTTATGAGGAGTAACATTCATTTTAATGATTATGTCATTAGCCGTTTTCTTTTTTATATCGCACTTATTCTGCAAATTGTAGGGGAGACCGGGGCAAACTAACGAGCAGAGTGAGATGACGAATCGCTCATTCTAAGTCCATACTTCTACGTACCCTCATCGCTTGGACATTACTAACTCTGGACATGACGAGAGACAAAAAACTCGCGCACTGAAACCCTACTGTCAGTTCAGTGAGTGTAATCTAACTGTCGTGCTTATTGCTTAAAGTGCTTGAATTTTCAAGACATTCGATGTAATCTCTTGTGGATATATGGTAGGATATTTGATTATTTCTTGTTCCAGATGACTAAACATAGACTATACGTTTCACAGTCTCTGTTGACGTATTTTCTTGTATAACCATCCTTCAAAATTACACTCTTAGAACATATCCGCCTGGGAAAAATGAAAACCCCGTCATGAGTGGAGGACTGCTTGTTTCAAAGCAGCTACAGCAGCTAAAGTAATATCGAACATTGTGATCAGGTTGTGTTTAACTAGCATCATTTTTCTACGGGGAAACCCACTGTGTTCTTATTATGGACGATACAGAAACTGGATCTGCTTCCTCTCATTTTGCAGACCAAAGAGTAAGCCTGCAGAAACTCCTCATTAAATTTCTGATGAACACGTGGTACAGCATAACGAAAAAGCGGGACTTTCAACAAATTCTGCTCCAATTAAGCCCAAAGTTAGAGGTTTTAGATTTCGATACATAGCCTAAAGAAAGGTCTCATGTGATATAACTTAAGATCTACATTACGCAAAGTGCAATTATTTTTATAGGCTCACCTATAAGAGAAATTCTGGTTGATAAGGCAGGACACAGTATGAACAAGAAAATTTAAAACAACGAAAAAAGGTTCGAAAAAGAGTGTAATGCAGCGTCCTTTATGTGATGAGATATACGCTGATCCTCGACAAGAATAATGGATAGACTGTTGCAAGCGCTATTACGTTGGGGACGACGACAGGTCAGATATTGAAGGAGGGAAATGTTTGTCTGAATTTTGTTCACGTAAGCTGCTGATGTAGAAAAACATTAATTTTCAACAAAATAACCCCTTCATGAAGTGCTGTTCAGTAATGAACATATACACTACTGGCCATTAAAATTGCTACCCCAAGAAGAAATGCAGATGATAAACGGGTATTCATTTGACAAATATACTAGAACTGACATGTGATTACATATTCAACTGCTGTTTGTGTATAAGAAATCGGTTGGAAACTTTCCTCATGTCAGCACGTTGTAGGTGTCGCCACCGGCGCCAACCTTGTGTGAATGCTCTGAAAAGCTAATCATTCGCATATCACAGCATCTTCTTCCTGTCGGTTAAATTTCGCGTCTGTAGCACGTCATCTTCGTGGTGTAGCAATTTTAATGGCCGGTAGTGTACCTATGGTTTATTACTTAATACAGTGAAACTTCCTGGCAGATGAAAATTGTATGCCAGACCGAGACTCAAATGTGGGATCTATGCATTTCGCAGGCAAGTGGAACGTGGGAGTCGAGGTATTGGCTGAATTGAAGCTGTGAGGATGGGTCGTGAGTAGTGCTTGGGTAGCCCAGTACTCTCGACCTGATCCCTTGAAGCCTGCGAAAGGCAAACGTCCGGAACTCGAGTCTCTGTTCATGAATAAAACTGCATTCAACTTAATTTTTGCATTAGCTTTAAAAATGACAAAATGATTACGATTGTATTAAATTAGAAATTTATATCACTAGGTACAATACAGTAAGCGCTTGTTTTTTTTACTACGTGCAAAGAAAAGAAATCTCAAAAAATAATTTATTAAAAATGATTAATTGCTAACATTGTCAACTTGCCCCGATCTCCACTACTTTCTATTATAGCGCATAGACTGATTTTTTGATAACTTGGTATAGGATGGGTGGTTGTCATTGAAGTAAGTACGTCTATTAAGATACAGGACCTGAACATCGATCATGTGGAAATAAAACTACGATTGTAGCGCGGCTCATAATATCTAAATCTGTGGTGTAGGGGTGTGACTGTAATTAAGAACCGCTTTACCACGCAAAATCAGTTTGTGGTTGACGCTGGGCTCACATCTGTACTTGTTGGACCCCATCCACTGCCTCATCGAGAATACAGGAAGCAGGAAGTATGCCTCTGCCCTCAGGCCTCATTTCTTGCCTGGGGGGCATTAAGTTTTCACGCGGGCTGCCTTCAAGAGGCGACTGCTCCTGTTACGTTTTCGCCTTAAATCGGATTACGCCAACTTTGGAATTGGATACGCTGATAAATTTCGCTCAGAAAGCCGAGACTGTATGCTCGCCTGCGAGACAAAGCACATTAATAGCACAGAAGTTCGCTTTCGCGCCGCCGCTCCCTCATCTCGGAACTTCACATGGTGTATTACGTAATAAGTGTGTAAGAGGCTTACCGCGGCACGCCCCTCCTCAGTTTCTGCGGTTAATATTTGTACCGGGCTCCCTCGCGCTGCCGCCGCCGCCTCTAGGATCCTACGAATTTGCTCTGCTTCCGCCCCGCCGTGAATCTTCCGCGACTTGTGTTCAATTTGTCAGGGATTTGCGCCCTCCTCGTGCTCTGCGAATCTCAGACAGCAGTTCGCACCAGCAAACCTCGAGAAGTTTGAAGGGAGACGGCTCGGGATAACATATCGTACGCGATGTCTCGAGAGTTTTGGGTCTGCGTGCAAGACATGCAAATTAAGCTAGACGGAAAGTTTCACGATATCGATGAGTGAAGATGGAGGAGCGAAGTGTCAGAACGTCATCCACCACAGGAAACATGATAAATGAAATCGAAGCTAGAACTGATCCCAGTCTAGTAGCATACTGCTATAAACTTGTTCACACCGTAAATTTTGCAACACTAACTATAGTAATAAATGTGAGAAGTACTTTGAGATGAAAGGATGGTTTTAAATTTGATTCGGAATTGTGTTAAATGGAAGATCCAGAAGGCTCTTAACGCTCCAATACGCTGGACGCTGCGTAGTTTTGCTAACGTTCAATGGAAAATGTAACAGAGGAAACAACTCGTCTTTGGTCGTTGTCTTAGAATTGCGTCAAAGCTTTACTTGTAGTCTTGTGAATTTGTTGCAACTATAAGGGGCTGAACTGGGGCTATAGCACTCTTTTCTTTGCGTCTGAGATCAATATTTAGAATCAATAAGTTGTCCAGCATATCTGTTAGTTAACAATGCATAATTATGTTAATTAAACACACGAGAGTTGGAACTTTAATAGGGGAAACTATTTATTTGCAGCTCGTACAAAAGAGATACGTGTTTCAAAGTTGTACTGTCATTCAAAGTAGTCGCGAGCATTGTGTATAACCCGCTGCCAGCGATGTGGAAGTCATAGGATACTCTTAGTAATGCCAGTTGTGTTGACAGTTCAAGCGGTGCGGTCTATTGCCCGACGAATTTGTAGCAGTTCTGAAGTGAATAGGGTGAAGTGTTTCCTTCAGTTTAGGAATCGAGTTGAACTCACGAAGGCTTAAGTCAGGGGAGTGCAGTAGGTGGTATAGCACTTAGCAGCCCCATCACTCAAACAAATCAGTACACTGCACATGCTTGAGCATTGTCCTGCAAAATGATGGTCAGGTCCTATAGAAAGTGTCATCACTTCTGTCTCTAAGCTTGTCGTAGGTTGTGTTCCAAAAATGAACAGCATAGAGACAGATGTGATGACACTTTCTGCAGGACCTGACCGTTATTTGCAGGACAATGTTCAAGCACGTACAGTGCGAGATGTTACTGATTTGTTTGACTGATGGGGCTGCTAAGTGGAATACCACCTACTGCACTCCTCTGAATTAAGCCCTCTTGAGTTCAACTCGATTTCAAACCTGAAGGAAACACTTCACGGCATTCGTTTCAGAACTGCTACAAATTTATCGGGCAATAGACCGCGCCGCTCGAACTGTTAACACAACTCGCACTGCTAAGAGTATGCTATGTCTTCCACATCGCTGGCAACGGTTTATACACAATGCTGGTTACTACTTTGAAGGCCAGTAAAACTTTGAAACACGTATCTATCTTGTACGAGCTGTAAATAAATAGTTGCCATTATTAATGTTCCAACCCTCGTAATATGTATAAACACAACGCTTAAGAAGCAGGAAAACCGTGAAACGCAGAACACGTTTTAAATCTAACCTAAAACCGTTTCCCTTGGACAACTCCTACTGTATGAACCAATTTGTATTTAAAAACTGGTAGATCGAGAAAGCCAACGGCCCTGCCGCAGTGGTGACACCGATTCCCGTCAGGTCACCGAAGCTAAGCGCTGTCGGGCTTGGCTAGCGCTTGGATGGGTCAACGACCTGGTCTTCCGAGTGCTATTGACAAGCAGGTGACACTCAGTCCTTGTGAGGCCAATTGAGAAGCAACTTGAGTGTGAAGCATCGCTTACAGCGCACGAAAATTGACAACGGCTTGGCGAGCGGAGTGCTGACCACATGCCCTTCCATATACATATAAGGTGACGCCTGAGGTCTGAGGATGACACGGCGGCCAGTAGGTACTGCTGGGCCTTCAAGACCTGTTCGGATGATGTTTTCTTTTTTAGTTCGAAAAAACAAACATCCTTGTTTTTAAGTGTAGTTGCATGAGTAGGACTAGAAAATAAAGTGTTCTTTAATGTTGGCGCTAATAATGTTCGTATATCCTGTAACTGACTCGATACACATTATTTCGATGAAAGAATCGTTCAAATTATCCGTGGAACATGTAACTAACGAACAATGTTCCAACTTTAAATGCTTGTAGACTTAAAACCAATTACTCAAATTAACAAATCATGTACTAAGAAGATAGGAAAAATAAGAAGAGAGGAAAAGGTTACATTTATACAATGGCACCAACGTAGCTATCTGTGAGGGAGGGGAGCACAGAAAGATATTGAGCTTCTCGCTTCTGGACAGCGCCACCACCTGATCTGCTACTACTCGCCAATCGCGGTCGAAGAACTCAGCAGTACTCTGAGCCTCTCGCCCTCAGATGTGATCCTGTGTCTAGTTGGTTATTCTACCCGGCAGCGTATCCTGTCCTATTTCTACATTTCTCTTATGTCCGACCCCCGGTAGCTGAATGGTCACCGTGACGGATTGTCAGTCCTCTGGGCCGGGGTTCGATTCCCGTCTGGGTCAGGGGATTTTCTCCGTCCAGGAACTGGGTGATGTGCTGTCCTCATCATTATGCTATCATCATCATTGTCTGCAGGTCACCGAAATGGCGTCAACTTGAAAGACCGGCACGCGGGGAGTCGTCTGCCCAGCGGGTGTCCCTAGCCATACGATTAAATAAATTTCGCTTTTGATCTAAAATTACTTGCATATTCGGACAAGCAAATGATCAGCATTTTAGTGCAAATGTACTAATTAGACAAGCATAAAGCCATCTCCATTCTGTATGTAAGGAAAGATTACTCAGCGGTATGTCATTCAGACATTGGAAGTACAATATGACAGCTTATAGAAGACAGTTTTCTTGCCAACGTAAGGACAACACAACACCCAGTCCCAGACTGGAGAAAAATCTCCGACTCAAGTGGGAATCGAACCCGGGCCGGCCGGCCGGTGTGGCCGTGCGGTTAAAGGCGCTTCGGTCTGGAACCGCGTGACCGCTACGGTCGCAGGTTCGAATCCTGCCTCGGGCATGGATGTGTGTGATGTCCTTAGGTTAGTTAGGTTTAAGTAGTTCTAAGTTCTAGGGGACTTATGACCACAGATGTTGAGTCCCATAGTGCTCAGAGCCATTTGAACCATTTGAACCCGGGCCCCTCCTGTCAGCAGTTCGTCGCTCTGATGTAGCCGCCACTGTGACGGATAGAGCAGTGTGTTGTGTCGCGATTTAGACGAACAGCGTCCGTCAGTATACCTTGAAAATCGACAGTGGTAGGATCGTGGCTTATTGTGCACTGTTCCTCCATGTAACTGTTCGTGTTCGTCAGAATTCCACGTTCCCAACTTTGCGCGGAATATCAACGACCCCACGCGGCTACCACCTGAGAGGACGGTCGTGTAGTATCCCCAAACCACATTAAGTAGCTTGAGACAGGTTGTCGGCACATGGAGAGAGTAGTGATGTCCAGAATACCATGGGCTGTCAGCACTGCGACGATTGACGCTGCAGCAGAGAGAGGTGCACCGTTAGAACTGCACGAAACGAAAATATTTGACGCAGGATTGGCACCACGTTAGCCTTTTACTGTTTATACCATCACAATGGGTGTATCTGAGTGTGCAGGCTATAAGGAGAATAATCGTACGAGTGTTCGTCATGATGGTAAGGGCGTGTATTGGGCGTGATGGTTTGGGAAGCCTTTCAGGGCCCAACACAATCACCTTTGGGTCACAAAGCTTGTAATTTGGACGGAAAGTGTTACATTTCTGACGTGTTAAGTCCGATAGCTGTGCCATATCTGCTATGTTCCCATGACGTCATCTGTCACAAGATAATGCGAGACTACTGTCAGTTCCCTGTAATGTCTGGACTTAATTTGATATACAGGGTCGGAGCTGTTTCCGGGGCCTGCATATTCACCACTGAAGACAGATGATTGCATCACTCGTGAGTCACTTTACCCCATATAACGGGGTTGAACCACCATGAAATGATGTACGTGTGTCTGTCGCTCATCGTCGTTTCGAATCGATACCTAAACGGGGTAGAGACCTCGTTGCTGCCACAGATGGCAGGTGTGTGTTCTATATCTCACACGTTTCTTTCCTGCTATACTGTAAAATATAATAAGTAAAATTCAACATTTGCTGTCGTTCCGCGTGCTACAATTATAATGGTCAGCCGTATAAATACTCAATTTCAGATGACTGATGTCATCCATTTGGATGGTCAAATTTCAATATCGCACACCCTCTGCTGACAACAAATGAAGAACTGTCAATTGTACGTAGGCTTAGACGCTTTACTTATAAACGCGTAACAGATAAATATTTATATTTTATTGCGGGATGTGAATAATACTGCGATGTTTTTGAGGTATAATTTATTGACATATTTTAATGAAACCGCGTTGCTAACTTCGCAATCGGATTGAACTCTGCCTGCACTAGTCAAATGGCCTAATATTGAATTCTGCTTCTACACTTGGAATCACAACGTCCTGTATCTGAGAGAATTACTAGTCTGATAAAACAGGCGTAGCTATTACTTAAAATATATCACTTCTTGCCAAGTGCCTTCTCTGAATCTTATCAGTAAATTTCTCTGTGGCGCACGCCACATCTCTTATAGCGTTTGGAAATGGAGAGGGATTAGCATCTCCGTAAGACTGTGCCAACTGTTGAGCAAACCTACCGCGAAACGTTTACCTCTTCGTTCGTTCTATCCCATCTCCGCTATTAATCGATCTAGTCAGACTCAAATTATTTTCTCCTTTCATCCATTAAATTCAATATCTCTTTTGTTACCCAAGCATTTAGACCTGGTCTTTTTATCTAATTGATTCTTTGTTGCCTTCACTGCTTCATCTCTCAAGCTACCCATTCTTCTTCCACAGTATTACTTTCCCCTGGTCTTGTCAATCGTTCCCTAATCCTCCCTCCGAAACTCCCAACAACCTCTGGTCATTTCAGTTTATCCAGGTCCCATATCTTTAATTTCCTACCTTTTTGAAAATTATTCAATTTTATTCTGCAGTTCATAACAAATAAACTGTCGTCATAATCCACATCTGCCCCTGGAGAAGTCTTACAATTTAAAATCTGGCTCCGAAATCTCTACATTACCATTATATAATCTGCCTGAAACCTTCTAGTGTCTCCAGGTGTCATCAATGTATACAACCTTCTTTCATGATTCATAACCCTTAACTCAAGAGGTGTGGTCTCTCAGACCGCGCGAAAATTTTCGAACTCTCTCTCCAAGGCTAGTTGTGGAATGCTTCTATACTCCCCCTACCCTCTTTAAATTGCCAATCCTACGCCGTTTTGCTGTCGGTTGCGTTGTCGCCTTCTGTGTTTACTGTTGACACGTGTTACTGATAGGTGTTGGAGTCTCTTAGACCGCACCTCGTGAACTGCGTACCTGTTTTCTTCAGTGCGGTACCGTATAGCTCAAAATGTGTTGGCACGAATGTGTCATTTTTCACTTTCACGAGTTTGATGAAATTGTTAGTCGGTCTATAGAGGAAGGTATCAGTGATATAGATCAAGAAATAATCGAAAAAGACAACGACCTTACACTAGCCAGAGATCACATTTCTGCTATCGAACAAGAGTATCATTCAGACGAAGAACTTCAGGAAATCTGTGATGGGGACCTGGCTGTTTCCTCAATGAAATACTTGAAGTGTCTATTAAAATCGAATGTGTTCTAAGTGGTGATAAAAAATGTAGTTCCCAGCAATAAGTGCCAATTTGAGAGACTTTCTTTATGTGCCTGTAGGGTGGAATTTTTATGCGCAAATTTAAACCCTGGAATTTAATTTTATTTGGAAATTTATTTGCTACAGAGATTGTATAATTTTTCAGAATGTGAAGTTCAGTACTCTAACACTCTATTTATGTGTACTATTTAAAAGAACCACACAAAATTACATGCTTTTGTGTGATAAATAGTAAAATGCTTCCGGCTTTGTTTAGTTTAACAAAATAAACTAGAAGAATTTAAACAGCACTTCAATAATTGTAAAAATACATGTTATAAAGTATAAATTAAAAATTTCAAATCATTTTTGCCTTAAAACTCGGTTTAGACGGAGGGATCCCAGAGACCCCACCTCGTGGTATACGTTACAGAAAAGTTACCTCGCGAGTTAACGGCTAAACCAAATATTAGTAATTATTAAATTCCGTTCTGTGCAAAATTCTAGTAGGCAGCTTCCTCTTTCACTTCTCCCCCACTACATATTCACATGCTTTTTCCCTTTTATTCCTTTTCCTAATATCGAATTCCAGTCCCCCATGACTATTATGATTTTCGGTACTCAAAAAGGTCAAACGTGTGAGCATAAACAGTTTTTCCACACTTATGCACCAAACTAACATCTACGTATCTACCTAACGACCCCTGCTTGTAATCGACCTCTCATCAACCGCTGGAAACGTTTCGTTGCTCCATCACCTGCGATAAATTGTAGCTGGAGAGCCAACAAGTTTTTGGACGTTATCAGCAGAGAATAGTTTTAGAATCCTATCATAAACATTGGCCTTTTCTGTGTTGAACGAATAAATGTATTTACTATCCTACAATCCCATATATGAATATCAGCCCTATCGGCAATTGCACGATGATCGATAAGGGAAACCTTACTACCACCCTTCTGGGAGACATAATGTCAGAAGCCTAAATTTAGTATATCGATCCTCTCTTGTGTGCTGACGACTACGTTACAGTGCTCGTCTTCCGAGAAACCGCTTCATTTAACTGGAGGTGGGTACACCTAACGCCACGTGGGTGATGGTGTGTGCAATGGTCTAGAACGGGAGGAGTCGTAAGTGAACGGTGGACCGCACGTCGCTAAGCAATGAAGCGGCCACCCGTGAATCCGCGCTATTAGAGCTGGTGTTACATCAAGGTGCGAGTGACAAACTATTGCCCTACTACATCTGCAGTGTGGATTCTGGTAGCTGGTCTTCAGCGAGCTGGGGTTCTTACGATGTGTATGCAACGCAGTGTTTCATCGATGCAAAATGGTGTTTGCCTGGCATACTGTACGTGAAACAACTCTTTTTTTTCTCTTGGTATTTACTGTGATGATTGTTAGTTCCCCCTCGCCTCGGACTAGTGATAAGTGGAGTCACCCATCAAACTCATTGTTGTTACATTAAGAAAAGGAAGTGATCCAAGACTGAACTGTTGGTTGCATTACTCTCAACTAAAAGGGTTTTACATCGATCAGCCAAAACATTATGACCACCGTCCACTGCAACTTTGGATGCCGCCTGGTGGCATTGCGGGTTCGTGACGCCGTAAGCAAAGTATGTAAGCGAAGCAGACACGGACGGGGACATATGGCAGACTATTATTACGCAGAGCCTATGAACGAGTATCTCGAAAACGGTGAAGCTGGTCAACTGTTCACGTGCTACCCTCGTGAGCATCTACTGAAAGGGTAGAACAACGACGAAACTACCACTAGGCGCTAAATGGTTGGACGTCCACGACTGTTCACAGAACTGCCCACCATCCATGTGGAGCACGTGTTTGTCTCAACGTGGACTTCTAGTACTCAGCCACACACAATTGATATCAAGAAAGTGTACGGGTCTGAAGGTGACATTGACGCAACGTCGAAACTAGTAAATGTATGAAATCTTAAATATAGCAGGAGGAGTTTCACTTTCAATAAAAAATTATACCAGCTCATGTCCCACCATCATTTAATTTAAATGCGGATGTACAAAGGTTCGCAGAAGTTGTCTGCTCTGTAAAGTTGAATAGATGATGATCTGTGGCATCTCTGTCGAAAGAGCATAACGCTGGGGCAGACACAAGTGTTTCGGAGCACACCGTTCATCGTACATTGCTGAACATGGAGCTCCACAGCAGACCAGCCCTCAGCCCGATACGTTCACATGTTGGCCCAACGACATCGTTAATTGCGATTGCAGTGGGCACGAGACCATCGGGATTCGACCGTCGATCAGTGGAAACGTGTTAGCTCTTCGGGTAAATCATATTTTTGGTATACTAGGTCGACGGTCGTCTCGACAAATGCCGTCATCGAGATGAACGGTGGCTGGAAACTTGCAGCGGTCCACAGACACAGGCTAACGGGAGCAGTGTTGTGGCATGGGAGACCTTCTCCTGCACTTGTATGGAACCTGTGGTAGTAATCGAAGACAGGCTGACAGCTGCGAACCACATGCATCCCTTCATGTTTGATGTCTTTCCCGGTGGTGATATCATCTTTCAGCAATATAACTGGCCTCGTCTCGGAGCCAGTATGGTGTTGCAGTTGTTTCAGGAACATTATAGTGAACTCACGTTGACGTCTCGGTGACCAAATTCGTTTAAGTGCCTTCTCTTCTCTTGCGTTCTTCGTCTTCGTTCCAGCGCTTGTGATCACGTCAGAACACATCGCACCGTTACCTTAGGGTGATGTAGCATTTTCTCAATGGAGGCAGGAGTATGGGAGCATCGTCAGGCAGGAAGCTGTGGCTGGCAGGGGACGTCAAGGTTCCGTCCTGAACTTCCCCTACAAAATGACCAGAAGGGTACGCGTTCACTCCGGCTGCCATGAGGCCATGAGTCAGATGAAGAAAGCGGCGACTTCTGCGGTGTGGTCGGGTCGAGCTCTTTCGGGACGACGAGAGGAGGAGGAGGAGGAGGAGGAGGCGAAGACTCCGTCTCCATGGGGTCATCCCGCGGTGTCGTGATGACACCCTCTGGCGGCTGGTGTGGCCGCGTTGTCCTCTGGCCCCTTGAAACTGGGGGAATAGACTAGAAGATCACCGTGTACATGACATAGGCGAAGCTGGCTTTTATGGCGGCGCTACAAGCCGTGCAAGCGCAAGATATATGCAAGCGCCAAGTCGACGGACGCTCTCGCCTCGTACCCATCGTCTGAAGCCGCTAAAAACCCTATAAAAAATATCATGCTGGGTGCAGCGATACATGCGGCCTTCCGTCCGCGCCGGATGCTTAGGATGGTGGAGGAGGTGGAGTAGTGGTTCAAATGGCTCTGGGCACTATGCGACAACTTCTGAGGTCATCAGTCGCCTGGAACTTAGAACTAATTAAACCTAACTAACCTAAGGACATCACACACATCCTTGCCCTAGGCAGGATTCGAACCTGCACCGTAGCGGTCGCCCGGTTTCAAACTGTAGCGCCTAGAACAGCACGGCCACACCGGCCGGCGGTGGAGTAGTGTCCGACGGCGATGGCTGTGTAGCAAATCCACCGGCGATGGTCCATTTCGTAGGTGCGAACGATATGAGGTGAGAAACAGTTGCAATGCTTGATTCCTGGTGTGTGCGGAAGCGAAGTTTGGCTATCTGCTGCTTGAATGTTCTGACAATACGTTCCGCTTCGCCGTTTGACAGTGGATGGAACGGTGCTCTAGTTAGATGCTGTATGCCATTGCGTTCACAGAATGCTTCAAATTAATTTGACGTGAACTGAGTGTCGTTGTGTGACACTAATACTTCAGGTAAGCTTTCTAGGCAAAAAATTGATGACAGCACCTGAATTGTGCAACGGGTACAGCAGAAGGAAACTAGCTATATGAGTCAATCACAGTCAACCAACGGGTGTTCCAAAAAGGTCCTGCAAAGTTTATGTGCACACGTTGCCATGGCTGTTGCGACTTAGGCCAAGCAGAGAATTTTTGTGGCGGAGCGGACTGATTTTATGCACATGCGTGGCACTGTGAGGTCATCTGTTCTATTTGGGCGTCCATACCCTGTCAAGCAAGGTGTCGACGCACTAACTGTTTCGTACGAACAATTCCCCAGTGTCTTTGGTGAAGTAAGTGCAACACTTCTTTTTGCAAAGATTTACGGATCAACACACGTGACTGGCCACTGTCATTCTGAATAAGAATCGCACCTTTCTGTACAGCGAGGCTATGCCGACGTGCAAAGGATCGAGGGCAAGATGTGCGAATTTAGTTGTGCATAATGTTCGAATCTGGATCAGATTCCTCGGCCTGTCAAATTTTCCCATAATTCAGTGGAAATGACTGAAGCAATTCGTAATCTTGAGCATCGATGTGACAACAAGATGCAGCAGAGCCGTCAATGTCTTTATCAGGGCCAATCGGAAGACGTGAAAGTGCGTCCGCATTACCATGTTGACATGTCGGACGATATACAATCTCGTACTGTTATTGAAAGAACATCAAAACCGATCTTTGCAATTTGTGGACAGTTCGTACAGGAACCGGTTTCGTCAGATGAAACAAGGACTGCGAAGGCGTGTGATCCGTTACTACGTAGAATTTCCTGCCATACAAATAGTGGTGGATCTTGGTAACACCACACACAATAGCCAAAGCCTCTTTGTGAATAGTTACACTGAGCTTTGGACAATACTTCTGATGCGAAAGCAATAAGACTGTCTTTATCACCAATACTGTGAGAAACACGGCACCGATCCGGTAAGAGGAAACGCCAACTTGCAGCAGAACTGGGGTTTCTGGATCAAAGTGAACTAAGCATCAACCACCGTGCAATTCATCTTTAACCTTTTGAAAAGCTACTTGGCATTCATCTGTCCAAGCAAAGGCGACATTCTTGCGACGGAAGCTATGCAATGGAGCTGCGATGTGTGCAGCATTCGGTATGAAACGAATGTAATATTTAATTTTCGGTAAAACTGATTGCAATTCTGTGACATTGCCAACATGGCCAACAAATGCGAGTGAAGTGCACCTTGACTGTTTATGACATGACCAAGATACTGCAACTCAGGTTTAAAACAGTGACTGTGATTTGTTGATCAATCTTACCATATCGTTTAAGCATGCAACATGTATTTACAAACGCTGGGTATATCAATCTGGTACGTGTATCATGATTTTGTAATGGAAAAGCTGCTGCTTATAGAGAATACGATAGACGACTACCGAACCGCATGATATCAGACTGAAGAGTGTGTACCCGTGTTTTCGCTAACTTGTGTGACAAGTGTAGTGCCCAGCATCAGTATTTCATCTGATCGTGCAAGTGAACAGAATGCAGACGAAGTTGGCGATGTTATTTAGTTGGTAGAAACTAATTGTTCAAGAAACACAAGCAGAATTTTGACACTTACGCGGTTGTACATATGACAATCTGGCGGACATTACGTAAGCACGCTCTGCATCTCTCTTACATATATTTCAATATCATAGAGAAGGAGGTGAAGGCAGACGATTGGGAGTTTACTGACATCTGTTTGCAAGTCGTCGAGGAATCCAAGTGGTGAAGCGGCCTTTACTTTTATAACGCTCAATAACACTCGTAAATCATCTTGATGGTCTGACGGAAACCCAATTAATTTGTGGATACATATTTTCAAGAATGCTTTTCAGTAAATGAGTGATATGATACTTGATTGGACCTATAGTGTTAACACATCGCGTTGCAGGGGTTCGTTATGTAGACTTTCATGAAACCGAGCTTATAGTTTTGGCTATAATGAAGCGCTAGCTCTTCCAGCACGACGGGACACCTGCACATTCTAGTCATCTAAATCTAACATTCCCCGGAACACGGATCGATAGAAATTTCCACGTTCCGTGATCAGCAAGTTTCCTGCGTTCTGACAGCTACACTGTCCAGTTACATTAATTCGGCCACCTGTCAAAAGTCTGAATAACCATCTTTTGCAGCCCGTACCGCTACGACACGTGCAGGAAGACAGTTAATGACGTTACGGAATGAACCGATAGGAATGTGGTGCCATGACAACTTCAGTGCCGTGATCTGTTGCGCTAGGCTTCTCGGCTGGGCCGGCCGTTGTGGCCGAGTGGTTCTAGGCGCTCCAGTCTGGAACCGCGCTTCTGCTACGGTCGCAGGTTCGAATCCTGCCTCGGGCATGGATGTGTGTGATGTCTTTAGGTTAATTAGGTTTAAGTAGTGCTAAGTACTAGATGACTGATGACCTCAGATGTTAAGTCCCATAGTGCTCAGAGCCATTTGAACCATTTTTCTCGGCTGGGCATCTACGGTGCGGGTAGTCCAGTGGTTTCGGTTCACATCCTATGAATTTCGTGGCCAGGAAAGTATAGTAACCTCACCCTGCACTCTTGGAATCACGCACGTACACTGAGAGCTGTGTGACACGTTGCAGTATCCTGGTGGCAGATACCATCGTGCCGAGAAAAAACAAACAGCGTGTAGAGGTCGACATGGTCCCCAAACATCGATGTATACTTTTCTTGGTCCATCGTGTCCTCCAGAATGATTAGATAACCCAGGGACTGCCACGAAACCGTACCTCAGACCATAAGGCATACAGAAGGTGTTTGATTTCGACTTTTCACGTCGTTCACTCCAATGGCCCTCTTTCTGATGGAGCAGAAAACGTGATCTACCTGAAGAGGCCATCTGTCGCCACTCAGTGGGAGTCCAGTTTTCGATCATGGCAGATAAATTCTAGCCTTCGTCGTCGATGAATAGCAGTCAGCGTGGGTGCATGTACCAGGCACCTGCTGTGGAGGATCGTACGCAGCAATGTACGCTGACCGGTCGTTGAGGAGACACTGTTGGTAGTCCCTTCACCTATCTGGGGTGGGGGTGGGGTGCCTGTTGCACAACATTCGCACGTTTTAGTGATTAAAATTCTTCTGAGTATTATGCCGCGTCATTGCTAAAAACTAACAACAATAATAAACTAAAACCGACGTTTCGGCCGAATTGCAACGGCCTTCCTCAGGGCACGACTAATCACAATGACACCGGCCGCGGAAGCCTACGTTCTTATATTCGCACGTTTATTCACCGGTAAGCCTCTGCACAGCCGTCGTTCGTCCCTTTCATTTAAGGCCTGTGGTGCACCGCAGCTGAGTCGGTGCTGGTTTTGAATTGCTACGTTTTTCCGTGCACCGTGTTCATTAAACAAGGCGGAACGCGAACTTTTCACAAAAGTAGGCGTTGTGAAAATTCTTCCACTGTTGCCCCGAAACCCAATGATCCTGTCCTGCCGGCCGGGGTGGCCAAGCGGTTCTAGGCGTTACAGTCTGGAACCACGCGACGACTACAGCCGCAGGTTCGAATCCTGCCTCGGACAGGGATGTGTGTGATGTCCTTAGGTTAGTTAGGTTTAAGTAGTTCTAAGTTCTAGGGGACTGAGGACCTCAGATGTTAAGTCCCATAGTGCTCAGAGCCATTTGAACCTCTTTTTTTTTTTTTTTTTTTTTTTTTTGAACATCACATATCTCGCTCCGTTTTTTATGTTTCTGAGCACTATGGGACTTCTGAGGTCATCAGTCCCCTAGAAGTTAGAACTACTTAAACCTAACTAACCTAAGGACACCACACACATCCATGCCCGAGGCAGGGACTTCTAAGATCATCAGTTCCCTAGAACTTATAACTACTTAAATCTAATTAGCGGTCTCGCGGTTCCAGACTGTAGCGCCTAGAACCTCTCGGCCACCCTGGCCGGCTCGCTCCGTTTCCTCATCGTGACAACGACTGCACTGTTTTCCGCGTCCCCCACGACACGCTTTGTATACTGTCCACCGCTAGTGATGCCATCTTTCGTTAGTGAGTGGTTACTGCACTTTGGTGTCGAACGTAGGCGGTGGTCACATTAAAGTGAATGGATTGCCTATATGTAAGCTGTTTATGTCAGACACGTTCTATGCATTGCTTTAGTCAAGTTAGTCTACATTACCAGGTATTAAGAAATTTACCAATGTTTCAGAAAGACTTCATGTTGAATCTTCCTGGCAGATTAAAACTCTGTGCCGGACCGAGACTCGAACTCGGGATCTTTGCCTGTCGCGGACAAGTGCTCTACCGACTGAGCTACCCAAGCACGACTCACGCCCCGTCCTCACAGCTTTAATTCCGCCAGTACCTCGTCTCCTAACATCCAAACTTCACAGAAGCTCTCCTGCGAACTTTACAGAACGAGCACTTCTGGAAGAAAGGATATTGCGGAGACATGGCTTAGCCACAGCTTGAGGGATGTTTCTAGAATGAGATTTTCACTCTGCAGCGGAGTGTGCGCTGATATGAAACTTCCTGGCAGATTAAAAGTGTGTGCCGGACCGAGACTCGGACTCGGACCTTTGCCTTTCGCGGGCAAGTGCTCTACCAACTGAGCTAGCCAAGCACGACTCACGCCCCGTACTCACAGCTTTACTTCTGCCACTACCTCGTCTCCTACCTTCCAAACTTTACAGAAGCTCTCCTGCGAACCTTGCCGAACTAGCACTACTGGAAGAAAAGGATATTGCGGAGACATGGCTTAGCCACAGCCTGGGGGATGTTTCATTCTAGAAACATGTATCATTCTAGAAACATCCGCCAGGCTGTGGCTAAGCCATGTCTCCGCAATATCCTTTCTTCCAGGAGTGCTAGTTCGGCAAGGTTCGCAGCAGAGCTTTTGTGAAGTTTGGAAGGTAGGTGACGAGGTACTGGCGGAGTTGAAACTGTGAGGACGGCGCGTGAGTCGTGCTTGGGTAGCTCAGTTGGCATGCCCTCTGTAATAAAAAACTGAGGTAATGGATCATCGACGAACTGAAACGAATGTCTTGCGACGTCCGCCCCGAGCAGATGCAACCAACGAATACGAACAACGCGAGATTAAAAAAAAAAAAAAAAAAGGAAAAGAAAAAAAAGAAACTTCCTGGCAGATTAAAACTGTGTGCCCGACCGAGACTCGAGTCTCGGTAGGGCACACAGTTTTAATCTGCCAGGAAGTTTCATATCAGCGCACACTCCGCTGCAGAGTGAAAATCTCATTCCAGAAAACAAAAGTTGGTAGAGCACTTGCCCTCGAAAGGGAACGGTCCCGAGTTCGAGTTTCGGCCCGGCACACAGTTTTAATCTGCCAGGAAGTTTCATATTGGCGCACACTCCACTGTAGAGTGAAAATTTCATTTTAGACTTCATGTTCTCTAATTATAGTCTTACTAAACTGAATTGACAACAGTCGTTTTTCCAGCAATTTTTATTGGTGTTCTATTTAGGTAACGCCTCCAATTTTATGTTTGCAGGTCAGCGCGAGTCAGCCGTGGCAGCACGATCGGCGAGAAGGCTCCAGCGGCGCCATCCCGACCGGTGGCTACTGCGTAGTGGCTGTCCGGCTTCGGGCACTGGCGATGAGCGCCAGTTGCCTGCCAACGTCTTCCGCCGGCGGCGGCCGTAAAAGCGGAGGTAGGGCATGTGTGCGCGGGCAGTGAACTGCATCTGTCGCCAGAACTTTACTAGTTGAAAACATACTGTAAAATCTTTACGGCCGGCAGTTGTATTTTGTAGACAAGAGCCGCTTTATGGCCTATTAATACTGCGGGGTTCCCTCCTTTATTGCAGATAAAACCTGGCCGGTGCGCCGCGCACAATGCAGGTCCTGGACACCGGGTGACGTTGCAACGTGGACATCAGTCTACAGCCAAAGGGACCACACACACCATATGCGGAAGGCGTGTGGTCCGTCCTTTGTGGCTGCGGTGTTCCTCGTCTGCTTCCATACTTCCAGAGTTCGCTAGATGCCGCACCAACAGTTGCGCTTCTTGTCCTAACTCTTTCTTTCCATCATCGTGCTGCCTTCCAGAGTGGCCGAACGATTCTAGGCTCTACAGTCTGGAGCCTCGCGACCGCTAGTCGCAGGTTCGAATCCTGCCTCGGGCATGGATGTGTGTGATGTCCTTAGGTTAGTTAGGTTTAAGTAGTTCGAAATTCTGGGGGACTGATAACCTCAGACGTTAAGTCTCATAGTGCTCAGAGCCATGTGAGCCATCATCGTGCTCACCCACTTAGTTCCATGTTAGTCCGCCTTTCGATCGGAATACAGCAGCGTTTCAGCTTGGCAAGACTATTTTGCTATAGAATTATCTGCTAAGACATTTTTAGTCAGTTAGGTAGATATTTGAGAGTTACATTTATCCGAGTGTATCTAGGAGACTGAGAAGAGACTGGCCTTGAGTTTGGTAGCAGGTGACGGCTGCATTGAGATGGACAGTGGCGTGGGTGGAAAGGGTTATTTGTTGCAGGATCTGGAATCTTTCAGGTTGTTGGATGTTTTGGAGGACTAAGGATATGAAGCAGATTATATACTGAAGCGCCAAAGAAAAACTGGTATAGTCATGTGTATTCAAATACAAAGAATAGAAAGATACGTAAACAGGCAGAATACGGCGCTGCGATCGGTAACGCCTATATCAGGCAACAATCGTCTGCTACAATGGTAGTCTACCAACATTTATGTAAGTTTGGACGTAACGTTGTGTTATAGTCGCCGCACGAGCGATGGGACATACCACGTCCGTGACAGCGATGATGTGGGGAATTTCCCGTACGACGGTATCAAGAGTGAACTGTAAATACCAGGAATCCGGTAATCAAATCTCAGACATCCCTGCTGCCGTAAAAAGTTCCTGTAAGAACGGGACCAACGACGACCGAAGGGAATCCTTCAACGCGACAGAAGTGTAACCCTTCAGCAAATTGCTGCAAATTTCAGTGCTGGGCCATCAACAAGTGTCAGCGTGCGAACCATTCAACGAAACATCATCGATATGGGCTTTCGGAGCCGAAGGCCCACTCGTATATCCTGATGACTACACGACACGAGGCTTTACGCTCGTCTGGACCCGTCAACACAGATATTGGACTGTTGATGACTGAAAAAAATGTTGCCTCGTCGGACGGGTCTCGTTTCAAGTGGTATCGAGTGGATGAGTATGTACGTGTATGGAGATAACCTCATGAATCGATGGATCCCGAATGTCAGTAGAGTACTGTTCAAGCTGGTGGAGGCTCTGTAATGGTGAGAGGCGTGTGCAGTTGAAATGATATGGGAACCCTCATACGTCTATATACGACCCTGACAGGTGACACGTACGTAAGAATCCTGTCTAATCACCTGCATCCATTCATGTCCATTGTGCATTCAGACGGTCTTGGTCAACTCCAGCATGACAAAGTGACACCCCACATGTCCATAATTGCTACAGAGTGGGTACAGGAACATTTTTATGAATTAAAAATGTTCTGCTGGCCAGCAAACTCCCCAGACATGAACATTATTGAGCTTACGTGGGATGCCTTGCAACGTGCTGATTAGAAGAGGTCTCTACTCCCTCGTACTCTTACGGATCTATGGTCAGCCCTGCAGGATTTATGGAGTAGTTTCTTCCAGCATTACTTCAGACATCAGTCGAGTCCATGCCACGTCGTGTTGCGGCACTTCTGCGTGCCCGCGGGGGCCGCACACGATATTAGACAGATGTACCAGTTTCTTTGGCTCTTTAGTGTATCTTGAAAGGTGTGTGGATGATGGAAGGAGTTCATGTTTCTTGTGAGGGGTTTTGGATTTGCATTTACAGGAATAAGGTGGATGAGCCTGGTCGTAGGTGCTGCCTTTAGGTGGAGGTTTTAGTTTGCGTATTGTCTATGATATTTGTGTTGTTTGCAGCGAGCACAGGTGGTCCTTATTTTGAGCATAGTTATGCCCATGGTCATTTTAGAGATGGTTCTACACGAAGATTGCAGTGGTAAATCAGTCAGGGGCGATTACGAGAAAAAATTTTGAAAAAGCAGAGAGGTCCGTTTCCAGTCCAAAAGCGCAGTGTATTGTGTATGTTAATTTGTGGTAATGAGATCAAGTCAGTTTCGAATTCTTAACCAGCGTAGCTTAATCCGTCCCTTTAATATTTATGTGAAGGCTGGAGCTCTGCGTGCAGCCTGTGGTTGTTTTGGAGGAGGGATTTCGAGCGGCGTTATGGCTGCATATTCTCCGAAAGAAAGCGTAACTCGGAGAAGGAAGAATGTGGATGTGGATCATAGGTTTTTGTGAAGATAGTCTATCCTCTGGATGATTCTTGGGTTGACGATCCAGGTATATATGTCTGAACATGACTGAGGAGTGCATTCAGGTTTAGGTATTTGGTGAAACATGTGCTTGATAAAAACCAATGGTTAGAGACTGACTTTTGAGCTTTTGAGCGTTTTTAATCATTTTTGTTTCACTCTTTTGCTCACCTTTTCTGAACCTTTTACTAGAGTTTGTGGTAGGTTTCAATTGGGGATGCAAAGAAAGTGGAGTGGCTTGTCGAATACGAAAATGCGATCAACATAATGAAGACCGAAGATTATGAGCTGAAGATCCGGGACCTATTAGATCCGACGGCGTACCGGAAGCTAAGCGCAGATTCGAAGCAGAGTGTCACACAGAATACGTATCGGTTTATTAAGACGTCTTCTCTCCCGGCGGACATACAGAGAACCTGGGTAACACAGAAGCCCTATCACCAAAAATCCACAAGATTAATGTTCCACTAAGACCCATTGTTAGCGCTCCTGGCTCACCGACGTATAAACTGGCAAAACAATTGCCTTCTGTAGTCCAGCCGCATGTGGGGAAGACTGACACATACATAAACGACCCAGGACATTTCACTGACAAGCTGAAGAAACCGAAACTTGCAGAAAACATCATCCTGGTTAGCTTTGGTGTTGTTTCTTTGTTTACAAAAGGGCCACTCAGTGACTTCCTAGAGTGCATATCTAATAGGTGCCAGATCTTTTGCTTACAATCTTTGGTTCCATTACGTGGCACACATTTCCGTTATCGGCAGGGCGCCAAGTGCATATAATCTTCGGCCGCGAGCTCGGCTCCAGTCCACCACCAGCAATGGATTGTGGTCCTTTGACAAAGCCAGCCACTATTGCTGGCGAAATGTCAGAAAAATCATCACACAAACGTCGGCTGAAGAACCCAAGATACAAGTCAACAAGCAATGTGTGTAAAACCAAGGTTACTTACGTATTGTGTTTGTCCACATCAATTGACGTGCGTGCCAAGTATAAAATCTCCATCAGATCAAAATTATATAGTAGCAACAATTTTTGCCAACACTGCGTGTTGTTCGTGACATTTAACATAACATTTTTATCTTTAAATATATTCTACCTTCAAAAACTACTTTTCCAGTAGCGGTATGAAACGCATATAGTTAGTAAATGTTACAGACGTTCCTAGATATGACCTCAGAGATAACAAGGGACCTATAATGTAGACTCTTTGCCTTGACGACCAGATTCATGTTTTTACACCGTGAGAATACTGTGCAAAGTGACCAAGAAATCTGGCCATTTAGTACGACCACCTGTGTGCTGTAGAAGAGTAACAGACGATGGACACTATCTTGTTCACAAAGACTTCGTTGTTATTAGACCAGCGGCAAATGCTCCTATCGAAGTACGAAAAAGACGAATATGCTCTTGGTTAAAAGACTCTGAGAAGTGGGGTACCAGCAGCCTCATTCTGCTTTCCTCAGCAACTTTCAAAACTTTTCTCAAAAATTTTGGCATGCAAACGTATTTGCGATCTTTCTGACATGCAACTCACCTCTCACTCAACCAAGCTTCCCTAACCATAGACCGCTCACACCCACTAGTCCATTGCTGTAAGTCGGTCATATCCACCCACCCCCACTTGCCCATTCTCGTTCACTCATTCATCCAACTGATTGTTATTACCCCCTTTTGTTTTCTTAACTGACACTGTCTCATGTTTCTCGTTTTGTCCTACTACTACTACCTTCTTTTGATGTCACTGTTTTCCTCTTGCTCTCTCTTACTGCTACTATTGTTCAGCCAGCAACTGTGGGAGTCAGCACCAACCCAAACAAGGAAGGGGAGAAGTTGCCGTGGCTAGTGGCAGGAGTCCACAATGATCTGTACATACACTTGCAGATTGATAGACGTCTTTATTTCTGAAAAGCAACGCAACATAACTTCTCGTTGTGAAGTGGCTTGATATACTGCATGGGGGCTTAATTAAATATAATGAATGCAAATACTTTTTAAATTTTTAGTAGCTGACTGTCCGGCTACGAAGTCTCGTAACCGGTTGGCCCTGATTAGTATTACTCCGCAATCTGACTGCACAGAATAACAACAAAGAATGAAAGGAAATTTCCGTTAACACAATTAATTAATTAAGTCCCCAGCAACTATAAAACCTAGGAAACAACAAAACACAAGTGTAGCTGTTCTGTGTGTGGAAGTGTGATTCAACGTACACATCTGGCACGGTTCTTCCTCAATAATATCAGATATTTTAAACACCATTTATACTGAAGTAATAAAAAAAATAAACAAATACTATAATTACACATAGAAACCAGAAATACAGTCTAATACAAGAACACGAGCCAGATGCTTTGTTGACTGAACCTGTGACCAAGAGGCATTATTGTTTAAGACATCGAAATAAATTAAAAAAGAGGAATTTTTTTACCTTCATATATATTGACGAAAAGCACATTACAGCATCCCTAATCTAACAACATCTTGTGTCTAGCCCATCAAAACAATACTACAAGTTCTGAACAAGCACTCTCCATGGGAACTTCTCAACAACAACTCACCACTGGTACATCTCAACAAGCACTGCCTACTGCTACTTCACAATAAGCACTCTCCACCACGACTTCTCGACAAGAACTGCCTACTGCTACTTCTCAATAAGCACTGCCAGTGGAGGCGGCTGAATAATACTCTTTGGCGCAATCTCTGGCGCTGTGGCTCAGTGAAGCCATCTTTCAATACCTCGTACATCCAATTACTTTACACTGTATTACTACTCGCAGGACACAGGCTAAGTATCGCCTTCCTATTACACAGTACTGATGCTCTCGAGTTTACGACCTACTTGGGCCCAACCAGCGATGGGCAGCTGGTTAAGTCAGCGCCACCAGTGGGCGCTGAACTCTTCCTGGAGATGTAGCGCTGCCCGCTCTTTCCATTGGTGCGATAGTCAGCGACTTCTTGATGCCATTTCGCGTCGTTGCACTGGTCGGTGTTCAGTCGATGCTTTAGGTCTGCACAACTATTTCATTCCTTCCTTCCCACTACTACTGCCTCTTCTCACTGTCACTATCTCTCTCTCCTCATTGTCATTGCCATAGATTCTACCTCTCATTATCACAGGCTCTCACCCACTTCCACTTTCTTCTTCTCTTTATGCCTCCCCACTGGCACTCTCGGCTTCAGTCTCTTTTTAGTAGAGTTGTCTTACTTCGAATTACGATCCATTTCTTACTTTTCCAGCACTTTTCTACTGCCACTGTCTCATCTCTCAGCTTAAAAAAGCGCGAATACTTTCGAATACAAAAATTTTGTGAAAAGTTTTAAAGGCGCTGAGAAAGGTGGAACGAAGCAGCTGGTTACCCAATCTTCACTCTTTGAAATCGGAGCGTATTCGCCGTTTTCGTGCCGTGGTCTAGGGATAGCGTCTTTGATTCATAATCGAAACGTCTTCGGTCCCGGGTTCGATCCCCGCCACTGCCTAAATTTTGATAAATAATCCTCATTGGCGGCCGAAGACTTCCGGCGTAAGAAGTCAGCCTCATTCTGCCAACGGCCTTGTCAAAGAGGGCGGAGGAGCGGATAGAGGTTCAGGGCACTCTCTTATCCTAGGGGTGGGAAATTGCCCCTAAAGGCGGAAGAATCAGCAATGATCAACGACATGAGGATGCAGAAGGCAATGGAAACCACTGCATTAAAGACACGTAACGTGTATCCACAGGACATGTGGCCTGTATTTGAAGAAGTGTCATGATGATCTCTCCATTGGCAAAAGATTCCGGAATAGTCCCCCATTCGGATCTCCGGGAGGGGACTGCCAAGTGGGAGGTTACCATGAGAAAAAGATTGAATAATCAACGGAAGGATAACGTTCTACGAGTCGGGGCGTGGAATGTCAGAAGCTTGAACGTGGTAGGGAAACTATAAAATCTGAAAAGGGAAATGCAAAAGCTCAATCTAGATATAGTAGGGGTCAGTGAAGTGAAGTGGAAGGAAGACAAGGATTTCTGGTCAGATGAGTATCGGGTAATATCAACAGCAGCAGAAAATGGTATAACAGGTGTAGGATTCGTTATGAATAGGAAGGTAGGGCAGAGGGTGTGTTACTGTGAACAGTTCAGTGACCGGGTTGTTCTAATCAGAATCGACAGCAGACCAACACCGACAACGGTAGTTCAGGTATACATGCCGACGTCGCAAGCTGAAGATGAACAGATAGAGAAAGTGTATCAGGATATTGAAAGGGTAATGCAGTATGTAAAGGGCGACGAAAATCTAATAGTCATGGGCGACTGGAATGCAGTTGTAGGGGAAGAAGAAAAGGTTACAGGAGAATATGGGCTTGGGACAAGGAATGAAAGAGGAGAAAGACTAATTGAGTTCTGTAACAAGTTTCAGCTAGTAATAGCGAATACCCTGTTCAAGAATCACAAGAGGAGGAGGTATACTTGGAAAAGGCCGGAAGATACTGGAAGATTTCAATTAGATTACATCATGGTCAGACAGAGATTCCGAAATCAGATACTGGATTGTAAGGCGTACCCAGGAGCAGATATAGACTCAGATCACAATATAGTAGTGATGAAGAGTAGGCTGAAGTTCAAGACATTAGCCAGGAAGAATCAATACGCAAAGAAGTGGTATACGGAAGTACTAAGGAATGACGAGATACGTTTGAAGTTCTCTAACGCTATAGATACAGCAATAAGGAATAGCGCAGTAGGCAATACAGTTGAAGAGGAATGGACATCTCTAGAAAGGGCCATCACAGAAGTTGGGAAGGGAAACACAGGTACAAAGAAGGTAGCTGCGAAGAAACCATGGGTAACAGAAGAAATACTTCAATTGATTGATGAAAGGAGGAAGTACAAACATGTTCCGGGAAAATCAGGAATACAGAAATACAAGTCGCTGAGGAATGAAATAAATAGGAAGTGCAGGGAAGCTAAGACGAAATGGCTGCAGGAAAAATGTGAAGACATCCAAAAAGATATGGTAGTCGGAAGGACAGACTCAGCATACAGGAAAGTCAAAACAACCTTTGGTGACATTAAAAGCAACGGTGGTAACATTAAGAGTGCAACGGGAATTCCAGTGTTAAATGCAGAGGAGAGAGCAGATCGGTGGAAAGAATACATTGAAAGCCTCTATGAGGGTGAAGATTTGTCTGATGTGATAGAAGAAGGATTTGTAAGGATTTTAAATATCCACGGGGCTCTACGTTTTCTAGGTCAACAACAGTTTAGCCATCACAGAGATTTTGTAGTTGTCACGTACAAAATTTGATACGGATGTGCACAAAATGTAAGTAACCTTAGCTTTCTGCTTATAGATATAAAATGTTATTAGGTAGTTGATATCGATATGTATACATTTGCCTATTTGTCCTCTGTATTAGAGAGGAAAGGCGATGGGCTCTACTCCTGAATACGGATCAGGCAATTAAATAGTTTGCCTTCGGCTATGTCCGTCACCTCTGGAAGCTATGAAATCTTACCAAAACCACATTTTTGAGAAATCTTTTGTTGTTTAGAGCGAGTGCAGAAGTGTACAATTTTTAAAGGTCTGTGCTATCAGAAACAACAAACTGAGCTATGCCAAAAATATGTTTCTGTTTCGTTGCTATCCGAAAAACTTAAAAGGTGCCATTCCTATCAGGAGCGCAGTTTCAAAAAGAATATATACAAGTAAAAAAGAGAGAGAGGCTTTTTCCTGTTGTTATAAGACCATTATCGTGTATTATTTTTAATGAACGGCAAATTAGTGCCATTATAATTTAGTTAATTATTCATTAAGCCGCCAGTTTTGGGGATGATTAGCTTCTTCTGCTTTGTGCTCTAAATTAGGTCGGGTAAAAAATTAACAGATGTCCAAATGAAGTCATCAGCCCTTCTCTTTTTCCTTATTGACCACTAATTTATCTCTATGCAAACTGTTTCCTTCCAATGCCATTGTTACCAACCTTCTAGTCGACGTCTTCGTGTCACACGTCCTCAGTATCTTACTCGTTTTTATAAAGCTACATTTTATCAACGGACCATACAACACAGAAACTAGTGAGCATTGAAATTTGTTTCCCAGCCAGCTGATGGGCGCGTCCTGTATGATCTGTCAACGGGCTGCGGAGATGTCGCCTGCAACGTGGTGGCCGATGACGCCGAGGCTAGTGGGGTTTCAGTGGACAGGGGTCGTGATGAAGACGACCAGCAAGGAGGCACAACAGCTGGCGACTATGTAAGAGGGCGGCCAACTGGACGGGGTGGGTCGGAAGTTTGTGCAGCAAAGCCTCGGAGGCGATCGGGTAGAGTCTGGCGTCTGGGCCTGCGGTGGCTTGCTGTAGCACCAGTTCCGGTCTGGAGCAGCCGACTGTTCTTGACGTCGTGGATCAAAGGAACGTGGTGGCGTCAGCATATGTCATTAAGCTAGAGCGTGTGTTCGGCTATTACGATTTAAGGCGGTTGTGCCGATTATGTTCAGTGCAAACCTTTTGTCATGCAGACGAATGTGTCCGACATGGCTAATTTAAACTGTGTGAGAAGTAACATTGCCAGCAGTCGAGGACGCTGGAGGGTGCAGAGCGTTAACACTTTGAGTGCCAAAATGGCCTAGTCAGCAGAACAATGGAATACATGTCAGTTTGTACTCTTTAGGGATAGTAATCAGTAAAAAGTTCATCTTGAGCTATGGTGTGGTATATATTCACACTAATGAATCAGGAGCAGAAAATCGTGCATTGTATTTTTAATTTATTCACAAATTTATCAGTAGGTTCTTATGTCAATAGTCTGAAACGCCGAGCGAAAATTTGTACAAAGGCTTGTAATCGAACCCGCGTCTGCTGCTTACTAGGCAGATGCGTTCACCGCTAAGCCATCTTGGCACAGCACTTCACACACCTGCACAGATTACCCTGGCACACATCACTTCTCGATTCAAATTCTCATTTCTGTATCTAAGATGGTCGTAGGTTGAGTTCCAAAAATGAACAGCATAGAGAAAGAAGTGATGACACTTTCTGCAGGGCCAGACCATTATTTTGCAGGACAATGCTCAAGCACGTACAGTGCAAGCTGTTACTGATTTGTTTGACTGATGGGGCTGCTAAGTGCTATACCACCTACTGCTCCCGCCTGATTTTAGCCCTCGTGAGTATCTTACGACTTCCACATCGATGGCCACTGGTTATTCACAATGCTGGTGACTACATTGAAGGTCAGTAAAACTTTGAAACACGTATTTATTTTGTTCAGGCTGTAAATAAATAGTTACCACTAAAAAAGTTCCAACCCTCGTATATATAGAGCAGTGATACATAAGCAGTTAATCCCTGAGAATATTATTTTATTGTTTCTATTGTATTAAATTTTGATCTGTTTTACTGCTGGCATTGAGTGAATTGTTGCCTCATTCTTTGTGAGGTGTGGAGAGCAGTAGGTAAATTGTTTGGATTGTTTCATTAAGTATGCTCCGTATTCTTGTTACTTATTTATTTCAGTAAAGGGTGTTGACTTTTAGTTGGGTATATTTTGGTATAGTCTGTTCTGGGTTAAGATTTGTATATAACGGTTTGTTCTTGCCACTGTTTTCACCCTGTTATTGTAAAGCCCTAGGTATTCTGAAGGGCAAAGGATTACAGCGTATGTTTAAGTATGCTAGATATTAAATTGGTGTTTTTAAAGTGAGCGGTGGATTGTTTGTTTATGATCATGTTCTTCACACGGTCAGATTTGTTGAGGTTAATAATACTTGTTAAGGGTTTGCGACCACATTACTCGACTTTTCATTGCTACCATTCCCTACGCCACAATGGACATTAGCTGACTGGAGGCTTCTATTGAGATCCGACAAGTCGCACTTTTGCTTCTATCCAAATGATATAAGGCGCAGAATGCATCGTCGGCTCACTGAGACGCTTAAGCTGCAGTGCGTGGAGGGTGTGGTTCAGGACAGACAAGGTTCTGTTACGAGTCGGGGGTGTTTTCGTACTATGACTTCGGTTACCGTGAACGTTCAAGGTCCCACGAACAAGGACCAGGATGTTTACAATCATAACGATTACCTTCAATTATTGGTATGAAAAAAAATTAAGAGATTTGTGAGGATGGTATGCAGGTTCAGTTTCGTCTTTAGACTAAACCATCGTCCAACATCTTTGCCATCCATGTGTCACTGAATCTCAGAATATATCGTGAGCTCAGATGTAATGAGAACGATTTTTTCCATGAGAATCGGCAAGGATCCCGAAAACCCAACTTGTGATTTCCTCGCGTTACATCCTGAGATCCACAACTAATGGCGATCTGGGGAACGCAGGGGTTCTTGAGTTCCGTACAGTATTTGAGTCCTGTGGGGTCTCACAGAAGTAAGATCAAGGACGCCCAATCGAATTCTATTGTAAGACGTATTTTCATGTTTTGCGATAATTACCTAGCAGATCTAAGGCCTGCAGTCATGAACTGTGTGGCTGGTCCCAGCGGAGGTTCGAGTCCTCACTCGGGCATGGGTGTGTGTGTTTGTCCTTAGGATAATTTAGGTTAAGTAGTGTGTAAGTTTAGGGACTGATGACCTTAGCAGTTAAGTCCCACAAGATTTCACACACTTTTTTTTTACCTAGCAGATAGCAGAGGAATGTACCCAAAACTAGATCCCACTGTATTTTTAACTAAAAAAATAGAAAATAGTAAAATACAATGTTTCAAAAATATGACATATTTACTTTATAAAGATATAAACTATTGACATTTCTCTCTTAGAAAATATAATTGGAAGTTATTATTGAAACTATATTTCCCTACACCTTACACTTAGTAAGTTTCACAAATAGTTGCATACATCGGACACCGTGTAAAAATAATCAAAATAACACTAAAAAGGTTATAAAAAGGCATTAAATCAGAGGAAACATAATCTGGTTTCAAAGTAAAATATAAGATATTCCAAATAATTATACAGAGTTTCTCTATGTTTCTTTTCCTGAACACAAGAGCTCTTCGACAGATGTTCCTGCTGGCTTACTTTATGGTAGTCTAGTTTCGTGTCTTTTAAGAAACAGACTAACCCACTTTTCGCAGAAATTTCATCTTTCAAAGACTACTCAACATTATTTCTCTTTGACAATTTCATTGTAATTCTTCACAATTCATTACGACATGTCCGAAAGAACAGACCTAACACGTCTGACAGTAATATATAAGCCCTAACAGCATTTCACGATATCTTCAGTGTTGGTGCACCAAAAGTCCGACCTCTTGCGGTGATCATACGAGGTGCTACGGGTAATGAGGATAATAGATAGGGGGCGCTACGGACGTAGTGTGCGACGAATTGTGAATTTGGACTGAATGGGAAGCATACTGGTGTAGCCTAAGTGGTTGAGGCAACCACTCGTGCAAAGAGGGAAATCCGAGTTCGAGTTTTCACTTGTCGTCACTGAAATATTTCAATGACGTCATGTGACTGACGTCGGTATTTCTCTTTCATTAAATAATAAACCAGTTCTCTCTCGAAATATCTACCCAAAATTGAAGGTCTGCCCCTTTTTATTTTTACTACTTCCTCTTGTGTACTGCTCTTCATATGGGGTAACCCAATAAGTGATGCCTTTGAACTATTAAACTGTTTACTGGCCTTCTTATAACCCATTTTCTTCTTCTGAACTGCACCATTGGCTTTAGATGTTTTAAATAATTTTTTGATCAACTTTAGGATTATCCTCTGGAGTCTGCTAGAAATTTCCAAGAGAATAAGAGTGTGGGCTAAAACAGCCAGACTTGAAACACTAAAAAAATAAGGGATCGGGTTTAAGAAACTCAAGGGGGTCCACTTTACGCGACTGTAGCCCACATTTTGTTAACTCAATAAATTGTTTACGAAACATCTAAAGCAAGCGGTTTAGTGATAAAAATTAACCCTAAACCTTACTATTCAAGAATGCATGTAGGCTGAAAGGCTTGCTTTCCAATATCTAGGAGAGGTAACGAGAAATGTAACACAATATAAAACTTTTCAGTTGCCAGAACATGTAACTGTGAACTGATAGGTAGCAAGTGGAACGGGAAACGTGAACTCCGCTACAGAGTGGTGGAGGCCTAAACTTCTGTTTACGCTTGATCCCGTTTGAGTTCAGAAGTATGCAGAGCCAAGAGGCCTTGAGCCTGCTTTAGAGAAGACGTACACTTTAGGGCACTTGCATCTATTAATAGTAATCTAAAATTTTATACACATAAGATAGTTTTCTATAATAAAGTAGTACCTAAAAAAGCTATGCATGTTCCCAGAGATATACGGTGACATGATTTCAAAGTGATGCGAAGATGGACAAATTGCTTTGAAAGTGTAGAAATGTAAAATTGAGCACTTTGCCGAAAAATTGTGTCCAATTAGTCACACTTACAATCAGTCAGTTCATATAAATGCCTGGGATTTGAAAGAATATCAAATGAAATGATCGCATAGGACTACTCGTGAGTTACGCTGGTTGCAGATTTTGGTTCATTGGTAGGCTACTAGGAAAAATAGATAGCCTGAAAATGATACTGCTTACAAAACACTCGTGCATCAAATATTAGAACATTACTTAACTGTATACAAAAAAAATATCCACTACGAATGCTCACAGGATTCTTTAAGTCACGTGAGGATGTTACAGAGCCAACGGCCTTGCCGCAGTGATAAGACCAGTTCCTGTCAGATCACCAAAGTTAAGCACTGTTGGCTTGGCTAGCATTTGCATGGAAGACCGTCCGGGTCTGCCGAGTGCTGTTGCCAAGTGGGGTGCAAACATCCCTTGAGGAACTTCTTGACTGAGAAGCAGCGGTTCCGGTCACAAAAACTGACAATGGCCAGGGAGCAGTTGTGCTGATCACATGCCCCTCCATATCCGTATACAGCGACGCCTATCAGCTGAGGATGGCATGGCGTTTGGTCTTTACCGTTGGGCCTTCGGAGGCATGTTCAGATGGAATAGTTGTAGTAGTAGAGTTTAGTGTTATGGAGATGCAGAAAACTTGAATAAACTGACGCTAGCAGATATACGTCAATTATTCGCTAGAACTCACGAAGTTTCAGGAGCTAGTATTACGTGAAAATATAGATCTATACTATACACATCTAGGTGACGCTCGCATGAGAATCATGAAGACATGCTTAGACTAATTACAACGTTCACAGAGGTATTTGAACAATCAGGTTTCTCGCGGCCAGTACTCGAAGACATCCTGAAGTGTGGCACAGTAGAAGGTACACTTTTCCATGACGTGGTTTGAGATTACTTAACGATACGCTGAACTTGTCTGCACCTGATGCGTCCTTCAGAAGGTCACTGCTCCCTATGGACGCCGTTGTAAATAAAGACCGATAACGAACATGAACGTCGATGCCGCCACCATTAAACGACCGTTAGGTAAGAGCTATACTTCCGGACGCAAAAGGGAGTTTCAGTCGGCTGAACATTTACAGACCTTTGGTGGCAATCTCGTCCACTGAGTGAGAGGGGTTGGGAAAGTGCTGTCGAAGCGATCGAGAAAGCCATGTTAATACCGAAGCCCGCATCGACCTATGCGACACGAACGCACGCCGTCCGGTTAAGTGCGACGGTTAAAGCGCTGCAGTTAAACGTCGCGATAGGCTCCCTGCTCTCTGACGTTAATTCCCTGCTGTGATGGGCGGAGACTCGGCGCGCCCAGGGCAACACTATCCGCTCCAGAGCCAATACCACTCTCTGATGTCTGCCTCTGGTCGTTAATATGTTCGTTCCACACCCGTCGGGTAACCTGTTCCTTCATCCAGCTTCCCCGCTGTATTTATAACTATGCGCTCCATCAGTTCCGAAGAGCAGTATGGCCTCAGGCGAAGCTAGCGGTATCCAGACTGTGGCTGCGCTCGTATTCTGCGCGTTTCTGTGTGTGTGTGTGTGTGTGTGTGTGTGTGTGTGTGTGTGTGTGTGCGTGTGTCTGCGGGAAGGGACGTCCCGTCTAGACTGGAGGGACATAAAACACTGGGTCACGCTGCAAGTACCAAGGAAGGGAAAGGGGATTGGTTTTACGGCATCGGGCGCCGTCTCGCAGAGCCGCGGAGGGGGAAGATGGTGAGTGAGGGCAGACAGAGTGGTAGAAAGGTGCCCCAGACTGCAGAGTAGCAAATGCAACGTCACAACATGCAAACGTGTAACTTCGTCCCAACGCCTTGACGTCTCCTTTGCAAATACCTGCAATTCGGGAACTTCGTTTACTTAAACGTTGAATATTATTCACAGTTGACAGTATCACACCTTCTAGACAGAGCAATCCAGCTGCCCCTACCACTGTCGTTTAATGCAACCCGAAATGTTACACATGGCCATCATAAACATTCAAATTTTCTCGCTCGCTATGCACTAACTATTAGTATTACAGAAAAAAAAATGAACGGGAACCTTTAGTAGAAAAATTAATGTAGTTAAATTTTGTACTAGGATACGTATCCGCTACAGACTTAGTTTCCGAGTTATTTAAAAATAACGTACAAAAGTGACCTTCAAACTAACCCCACTTGCCGGCCGGGGTGGCCGAACGGTCGCAGGTTCGAATCCTGCTTCGGGCATGGATGTATGTGATGTCCTTAGGTTACAAAATTGTTAAGGCTTTCATGGCCACTTGTTGACAAACTGCCTATTGGCTTCTGTCTCGGGTTCTTCGACCGACGTCCATCTAATGATTTTGCTGACGTTTCGCCAGCGCGAGTGGCTGGCATTGTCAAAGCATCACCCTCAATTGCCTCCAGTTCACCACCGGCAATGGAAGGTGAAGCTTTGACAATGCCAGCCACTTGTGCTGGCGAAACATCAGAAAAATCATTAGTTGAACGTCGGCCGAAGAACCCGAGACAGAAGCCAATAGGCAGTTTGTCCTTAAGTTATTTAGGTTTAAGTAGTTCTAAGTTCTAGGGGACTGATGACCTTAGAAGATAAGTCCCATATTGCTCAGAGCCATTTGAACCATTTAACCCACACTCTCACACTCAGACCCTATCCGTCGTTATTTGTAGTATCTCTCTACAAATACTCACGACTGTACAAACTATTTCCTGCATTCGACCTTCTTTGATCTTCACTGACTGGCCTTATTGTTAAATTTGTGTTTGTATAATTTTTACCTAACAGCGTAAAATAAACAATTACATCGTTGTATTCGTCAAGCCTTCTGCCTGCGAAACTGCTGTCCTTATAATGTTATGTTTGATTTGAATTGTCAGCGTAATTAGTTTTAGCGTAACGTTTACAGAAATCGTTTGTCGTTCAATATCCTAACAGACACGTGTAAGTCAATTATGTTAACTAAGTAGCCGACTATGCAGCTGGCGCAATGTCGAGTCAATAGAGGCCAAAGAAGATTGAACATCAGGAATAGATCGTGTAGTTGGAAATTTTCGTAGAGTGATAGAGGGGAATGCTACGTACAACACACTCGAATCAGAAATCCTGATTGGTGGCTGACGAGTGTGGTGTGGAGCTGCTTTTTCAAAATCACTTTTGTACGTTTTTCTTGAGTAGTTCGAAAACCGTAGCCTCCAGCGAAAATTACTCCCATACAAAATTCAGCTGCACGAAATTTCCTACAAACAGGTCCTGCTCGTTTTTTTCTATAGGAGTAATAGTCTGCAGTAGCGAACAAGAGAAAAATCTCTCGCGTGGTTTACGAATGCTATAACATTGCAGGTTGCATGAAACTATGGTAGTAGGGGCAGCTGAATCGTCCCGTATATTGTTGTTTTGGTCTTCAATCCAAAGACTGGTTTGATGCCGCTCTTCACGATAGTCTAACATGTGCAGTCGTCTTTATCTCCAAATAACTACTGAAACTTACATCCATCTCAACCTGATTACCGTATTCATCCCTTGGTCTCCTACTGTTTTTGCCACAAACATTTCCCTGTAGTGCGAAACTAACGAAACTTTGAGGCCTCAGGATGTGTCTTATCAGCTGACCCCAGTTTTTAGTCTAGTTGTGCAAAAAACTACCTTTTTCGCTATTCGATTCAGAACCTCCTCAGTAGTTACTCGATCGACACATCTAATCGTCAGCAGCCGTCAACAGCACCACATCCCAGAAACTTCTATTCTCATCTTGTCTGAACTGCTTACCGTCCATGTTTTACTTCCGTATCAGGCTGCCTCAAGGAAAATACTTTCAGAAATGATTTCCTAACACTTAAATTTATTTTAGATGTTAACAAACTCCTATTTTTCATAAATGAATTTCTTTTTAGTCCCAAATTTCATGTTATATCATCTCTACTATGGCTAACATTATTTATTTTGCTGCCTAAATAGTAAAAAACACCTGTTGTTTTTGGTATCTCATTTACTAACCTAATTCCTTCAGTGCCGCCTGTTTTATTTCATCTGTATTACACTGATCAGGTTTCACTTTTGTTGAAGCTCATCGTATAAACTTTTGTTAAGCCACTACCCATTCTGTTCATCTACTCTTCCAGGCCTTTTGTTATCCCTCACAGGATTACAAATTACCAGCAAATCTCAATTTTTTATTTAGTCTTCCTGGACTTTAGTTCTGTTGCTAAAATTTTCCATTATTTTCTACACAGCTTGCTCTGTGTACAGACAGTTTAACATCGAGGATAGGCTACAACCCTGCCTCAATCGTTTCTCAGCTTCTTCCCTTCCATTTTCTTCGACTGTTATAACTGTAGTCTGGTAAATTTTTAAAAAGTGTGCAATTGATATTCCCTGAGGTTGACTTCTATCATTTTTTCCATTCTTCTGTATATAATAATTCGTATCAATATTGTAGAGTCGTTACTTATGAAACAGACGGTTCTGCAGCACTCATATCTTTCAGCACCTGCGCCGGCCGGTGTCGCCGAGAAGTTCTTCAGTCTGGAACCGTGCGACCGCTACGCTTGCAGGTTCGAATCCTGCCTCGGACATGGAAGTGTGAGTTCCTTAGGTTAATTAGGTTTAAGTAGTTCTAAGTTCTAGGGGACTGATGACCGCAGATGTTAAGTCCTGTAGTGCTCAGAGCCATTGGAACCATTTCAGCACCTGCATTCTTTGGAACAGGAATGTTTACAATCTTCTTGAAGTCTGAAGGTTTTTCGTCTCATACATCTGGCACACCAAGTGGAGTAGTGTTCTATCTGTACTTGCTCAAAAGTTAGTTCCGCTACTGAATAGATGATCAGTTTTGGATTTAGGTCCAAATACTAACTGGGAATTGAAATATTATGAAATCAACGGCTGATTTACCAATACGATATACAATTTTAATATTTAGGTGTCTCTCACGTAACTGTACCAGCACGAGTGAAAGTGTTAAACTAATGGACTCGCATTACGAATGGGCTCAAAATCCAGGTCCTGTTCAGGTTTTTTGGGCTCCCTAACAAAATGAGTCGAAAACGCAAATGTTAGCTTTAGTCCATGGCCCATCATATTTCAAATGCGCCAGGGCTTCGTATCTAACGACCGGCAGGAAAGTTATATAATTAATTTGTTAATGGCGATAAAGCTATGGGCCAAATGGCTTGAAGATTATCTGGTTTTTAAATTTCTGTTTTACCATTGTACATCTGTCTGACATCATCGATTGTCTCCAGGTCTCTTCCACGTATGCAGCCCTCTTACACCAAACCGGAACAAAATGAAGAGATGTAAAGATATTTGGGGAGTAACACACACGAATAGTCTAGGACAGTTACTGCTTACAGTTTCTGTTGGTGATCTAGTGCATAGCGTCGCAGACGAAATGAGGTTATTAGGGGACGATGCTGTTGCATATAGGAAGGTTGCAACGCCAGAAGACTGTAGCGAATTATGGAGAAATGGAAAGGATTGATGATCGGTTCAGGGACTGGTGCGGCAGAGTCGCGGAGATGCTCAACAAAATCTAGTAGAAGACGCGAAAAGCATAGTTTTGTTCACTGAATTTGCCCGAGGGTGAATAAACTTCTGCAGTCGATTTATGTCGCGCCGAAAGCTCGGATGCACCCATGACGCACTAAACCTGCAAAAATATTTACCTGGTGTAATGGAATAGGTCAACGCAGCTCTTTTTTCGTCACATGTTGAAGGATTGTATTTAAATCAGTTTACAACACGATCCATTGAGATCAAAATTTGATACAGCATTTATTATAATTTTGCAATTAAAACAAAAATAATCTTACATCTAATAAACGAAAATAATGCATAAAACTAACATAACAATTATTTTATAAGGAACATTATAATATTTTTATTTAAAATGTCTTACAGTCAAATTCACACTTGAAGCTATGAATATTTTAAGTTCGATTTATGAATATACTTGTTGTTTCTATAATTATCCCAAGAGATAGTAGATGTATATTTTCCTCCATGAAAAATTAACAAAATTTAAATGTTTGGTTTCGTAGTAGGTGTACACATATTTTGTATTAAAATCCTGATATCTATGATCTTGTGAACATTCAGTGTTTAAGTTTTTTCACAGGTGAGTAGCAGCAAAGTTGCACTCAGGAATATGCGATCATCAGTTGTAGTAGCGAGGTGGAAGGACTGTGTAGTATTGAAAGTTCATTTTACTACTTATTATTCACTTAGCGTATTAACAGAAAACCTGGGGACCTCTTTTCTAACTATTTCAGAAAGGAATCATCCACTATGTTTATTGTGCCACAAAGAGGAATGACAAAAATCTACTATGATTGTCCAGAAACAAGCTAAGTTAACAAGATTTTTACTGAAACACAGAAGGTCATAATTTTGGAATATTTTTAAAGTAGTTTAATCATAGTGAAGGGTCATAATAGGGGGCTCATAGACTCTCAATGCTGTGTGTTGAGACATTGGTGTAATATTTATATTGCAGGAATCAATCGATGTATAAATACTATTAACTGACATGAAAGCTTTTCAGATAAAGGGGCAAGTAACTGATTAATGCAAGCAACAACACAAGAACTGGTCTAAACAACAGTGACAGTATACACGGAAGTATCAGAGTGAATAGTGATTTTTATTTTGTTTTTTAATTTTTTAACATAATTGTACGTGAAGGGCATTTAGCAAAAATTACTATTTTCAAACCTATAACCAATACAGAAACAGTGGAAGGTAGTGGGGCATGTTAGACATGAGAAACTCAGATGTTACAATTAAAAAGAGAGGGTTAATCATCTGAACAAACTGAACAGGGAGATTGAAAAATAAAAAGAATGTCACTTCAAATCGGAATTGTTGAATTAGTGAACCAATAACTGTTAAAAGCTACCAATAACAACTCAGCCCAAAATCAAATTTGAGTCAATATGTGCAAACGTTACCCAATGAAATTCACGAAATAGCAAACAAAACTGTAATTGTTGCACCACAAGACTTAATTGTGGAATCCAGCGAAACTGAAATTAGTGTTCAGAATTGATTAGTAAATCTGCAGACTTTCAATGACAATGCAGTGGAAGATAAAAAATTTTGAGTGAAGGAGACTATTGTAAGTACAGTAGATGATCCTGTTGTAGAGACAAATATTTTTCCTGCTGTAAAAGACGAAGCGTTACATAAAACGGTTAGGGCAAATGAAGCTTCAACATTAGTCGCTAAAAATCATTCAGACCTGACACTTTGAAATGTGGAGAAAAGTATTTGACGTTTTCAGCACTTTATGTACTTCGGAAAAATTATTACGAGTTTGTTGCCAATTGTAGGTGAACTGGTGGACAACGTACCACAATGAAATTTGTAGTCAGTTCAGAAACAATGGTATACTAGCTAGCGGTAGTGATACAAACAATGTAATATTTACTACACACAATTCTGGCATAAGAATTTACAGCTTGAAGTAACAAATTACGATGACTAATGAAAAGATTTGCAATAATTTGTTGAAGCAACATTATAACAACGCTGATGCTGTAACTAATTTACACAAACACTTCTCTGATTCGGACAGAAATTATCGTAATTTCGTACAGGAAAGTGTGGAGAGAGCATGAATAACTGTTATCTCTGGAAGCAAATCTCTGCCAGTTTATACTCAAAACGTATGTAGCTTCTGTACGAGAACAAATACAAAAAGAATATTAGCATTAGTACACAAACTTAAAGCGCTACGATTTGTATTAATAGAAAAACAGAATAAGCCTCCTGACAAAATTTTGTTTCAGACAAGTAAACAGTGATACATAATTTTTTTCTCTTACAGGCTATACAAAGGAATTTACTTGTGTTTAGATATGGACTTGTTTTGTCACGCTATACTCTGTGAATGAATTATTGGTCCAAACCAAAAATGTAATATTAGAATCGGTGTAGTGATACTTCACAGTGATTACCGAATGGTTAAGTTTTTATTGTGATCATTGTTTATGATTACAACAATGTTGTTGAATGGTTAGTACTAGAAAATGAAACAAACTGTGATTTTATGATTTACAGGAAGTAATTAGCTACGTTGTGCTATGCATTTGTATTCTGTCTGGGTTCCGAAAAAGGTCTGAAGGGTAAACTTTTACCATTATTGAATTCAATACTATGTTTATTTTAAAGTAGAATAGGCAATTTACTATTTTAGATGGGAAAAATAAGGGGCGATCAGAAAGTTTCCGATTGAGGGTGCTGCTATAGCGTATATGCAAAGTATGCGCAACTCTGATGTGGATTATAAGCACCGACTTGTAGGCAACGTGTTAGTGTGGTATTCGTGTCGTTCTGCTGTGTGTGGAGTAATTATGGAAACATGAACTATGGCGACGTTATTACCTAGTACATCCAAAAAGGACCAACAAGCTGTTATTCTTTTCTTGGCTGCCAAAGGGCAAACACTGGTCGACCTCCATCGGAGAATGAAGAATGTATATGAGCTAGCATGTGGAAAACTGCCATTGTAGAATGATGTGCCAAGTGGTGCTGCTGCCTCATGATAATGTACGTCCCCATATCGCAATTGTCGTAATGGAAAAGTTACGTCAACTCAAGTGGGAGACATCAAGCGGCTGTTCTACAGTTCAGATTTGTCACAATATGATTACTACGCCTCTGGCCCCTTTAAAAAAGCCTTGAAGGGTCTACGATTCCTGTTAGACGAGTATGCGCAGCATACACTTACGGACTCCTTCACACCATGGTTTATAGTGTTTTATTTAATTGGTGTGTTGACCCATGTGTGTTGGTGTGGTGATTGCCTCAGAGCTTGATAGCATAACGGTTCTGGAGTGTACAGCCTTCGAACAGAAACTTTAAGATCACTACTGTTGCTATTGAAGAGTATTTGATTAGATGTGATTTATTCTTCATTATCTTTTCCATAGCAGAAAAATATTGGTAGATGAAATCTAAGATAATTTAGAACATAATTACTATATCTGTGTTGAAAATACTTTTGGAAAAGTAGCACCTTTTATGTCTTTTGGATTTATTTGCTGTTCAGTATCACGACAGTGTCTAAGCAAGTTTTTTCTAATACGTTTGGGAAAGTATTTGATGTCAGAATTTGTGTTTTACTATTTTCTGTCAGCACTTGGACAGTAGTATTTATGAAAAAGTGATGTAACAGAAAAAGAACTTTGCATTGTGTATGAAATATATTAAGCTGGGTTTATGCAATATAGCAGTCGCATCCCAGTCAAATTTTTGAGGAGCGTGTTGTCCATAGAGAGAAAACTATTTTTCAGATTACATGGGTAATACTTCAAAATAGTGTCATAACAATAGTGAATAGTTATAAAATGGGCACTGAATGATTAAAGTTTGGATTATATATGTACTATTGTTAGGATATTACTTATTTTTTCTATGTGGACAACATGTTTGAGAAATGAGATGCTGAAGGTGATACTGAGGTTGTTGTATTGGAAACTGACATGAAATATGAGATGTGGGAGATGTTGAAGATTAAACCAGGGATTCGTTTTCTGATTTATAACACAGTATTGCCAGTTGCCCTATGAACTATATGTTTGCATCAAGAATGAGCTGTAACTTTATAACGTACCTTCTGTGCCTCATAACTAAAAGAAAAATACTAGTTACATAAAACAGTACTGAAGATAAAAGCACAGTCTCACAAATAGTTGTAGAGCATATATCATTCGTATGTTTATATCAAGTTCTATATGCATTTTTTTACTGTATATGAATACACATACATATACTTATTTTTTATCTTTTCTCTGGCACACAGCTTTGAGTTTCTGACAGATATCTTAGTGATAAGATTTCTAACACTGCCGTTATAGGGATAACCATAACTGTCCATTCTGCCAGTTTGTGTTGTGAATTTACGTTGGTAGGTGGTTGGTATCATATTTTCGCGTTTTTTGTCGTAAATATATATATATTTATATATATACTCTTTTCTATTTATTTTTTTTGGTTTTGTTTTTGTTATTGCTCGCGTAATAACGCATATACGAAAAGAGCCGCGAAATGTCTGTTAATAATGCCGTGCTTTGAATTTCTTTATCATCATTACCTTTTAACAAAGCCAAATATATATATTGAGATCTTGTTGTTCTGTATCTGGCCTACAATTAAAGGAACGTTTTTTCGTGACTGTAACTCATTCTAAAAATCAACATATCTTCCCTACTTTATAGTTATTGAAAATTGAAATTACTTGGTTATGAACACTGATGTTACAGTTCGTATGATCGTTCAACAACAAAATTTTGCAGTGGATTTTGTTTCTCGGTAAAACACCATTCAAGACCACGACTAGCACAAGAACATGAGACTCTTATTAAAAAAAAAATACGTTTTCACTATAAAGTTTGCCAGACCAGAACGGAGCACAGCAAGATTCCTATTAGATTTTAACGGTACATTAACTTATTTGTACTGTGAGTTATATACTATCAGCAGCCCGCGTCAACCTGCAACACATCATAAAATCTGTTGATCTGCACTGCAAGTCTGGAAGCTAGAAGAAATAATATTATTTTACTGTTACTTTACCGCTTCCTTGCGGTATGATAGACTATATTGGAAGTCGTTTGAATACGCCGCGGCAGCGGCTTTTTCGTTCGCTACGCAGCTCAGCACCACAGATAATATTTATATAACTGAAAAATGTCTCAACAGGATGGGATAATAGGCAAGCAAGCTTTAACAATTAATAATGGAAGTTTTCATTTACGTAACTCTATTAAAACATTTAAATATTTCACTTTTTACACACCTTTATGAATTCACACGTAATGGCGTACATCTCTTAGTCTCGACAAAAGAATGCTACACTAGCGTTCGCTACTACGACACAGGATATCTTACTCGTTCGACTCCCAGATGAAGAAATTGCTATTCGTCACGTATTATATACTAGTTACTTATTTTAATCTTTGTTCGACATTTATCGTCTGTGGCGGTTTCATTACTCGCCGACGCAGATATTCTCAAAAATAAATAATAAAAAAATACATAATTTTATACAATAACACAATATGATACATATAATTTTCTCGTTACTACATTATATGTTGTTTTTGTTTCTTACTAGACGTTACAATGCCCCCTGGCAGCAATTGACTAACGTTAAGAATGTTCGGCAATATGTTGCCACTAACGTCTGTTTGGTTATTGTCTGTTACCTTGGTTGGAACATTCACTTTAAACTTCTTAGTTCTTTTACACTGTAGGTTTAATTACACTTTTTATACTGTTCTTACACTTTGCGAGGTGACCATAAACCTAGTCCCAGGGTCATTACATTTATCTGGCTCCCCCATTTGGGCTACGTGCGATCAGAAAACCTGGGAAAACTGCGCCGGAGCCATAGTCATCTCGCCTGGTTTGTTTTAATACCCAGTTTGATCACAAAAAGTTCAGACTCTATCCCATGTTCACAGATAACAAAGGCTATTTATGACAACATGTTAAACTTTTAGTCTCTTTGTTACCAATATATCTTCCACCCTTTTTCACATTTGTGTTCTGTATTGCAATGAAAGTCACTCATTAAACAGTTTTACAGTGGTATAATGAATCGTCTCTGCACTTACTCACGACAATTGTTTTAAAATGTTCTAGCATTCGTGCGAGTTTACTTCATTAACATGACGAAAACGTATTATATCTATCCATCACTGAACCGATGAATACTTTGAGTCTGCATCGAGTAACTAAAGAAAAACACAATGTTTGTCACGTCATTTCGTGTCCAATATACCGTTTTCATATTAGTGCATTAACCACATAGTTGATAGTTCATTTGAATGACAACAATGTTGTACGGAGCGGGTGGCGCGAAGCAATTGTTGAGTCGCGTCGTCTGGAACGCCGCGTGCCGACGGCCGCTGGGTTCGACGACCGGCTCTCAGTAACAGCGACGTCGTGCTGACGGGGCGCAAGCAGTCGCGAACCGCGCCGAACCATTCGCCGATGTCGGCGAGTTGCCGTGGTTTACCGCGACCGGCCGGCTGGCGGCAAGACACTGTCTCTGCCTCTCCGCATGGCTCACCGTCGTAGTGCATGAAACAAACATTCCACAACGGTGTACTGTCTCTAAGGACACAGATTACTAGCTGTGGAAGAAAATGCAACTTGTTTAAAAGTGTTTATTGTTCATTACGCCGTCGCTTCGCTGGTGTGCACAGGATGTTTTGGAATGATAACAGGTTTCTTGTGGCATTGTGACACTGGTATTCAGGGTTCGTCACACGCACATTGTACTACACACTTTCACTTGTTCTCACGGTTGATACACTGCCAGAGCGTCTTTCAACACGCGAAAATATTTCGGTACACACATACTAAATGTCTCCGTCGAGCGATGTTTGTTTGAATCGACTCCGAACGGATCACTAACTACCGTTTTTACTCACAGTGTACTACTGTTCGTTGAGCACTGCACTATGACAGTTAGTCACTCAACACTTAACTTATACCGACGTATATATTGGTGCAGATACAACAGTCATTTTCTGTCCCTACTACACACAATATTCCGTCCTTTCCTAGGTTGTTTATGCACACAGTTTATTTTTAATGCATAACAACTGTTCTTAGCATAATCACTCTCATCTACATTGAGTCCATTGTGTTAACTTCTCATTACACACTTTTAATACTATTACTAGGCATATATTGCTTTCTTGTAATTATTTAAAGGTGTTTGATTTTTTTTTTTTTTTTTTTTTTACATAGCTTTCTTTTCCTCTTTTAGTGTAGCTTGCCAGGTTATCACCCATCTAGCAAACAGATTTTTCCATGTGCATGACAGCTTGACTTGGGCATATTGTTCAATAAATACTTCATTTAGTACTAATATTATTCTAAACGGTCCGTCCTACAGGACTACAGTGTAGTTTCCGCGTAACTTGATTCGCGTACCGCGTAATTAATATTCACGAACGTGTGCCAAGTACACAGGCTTCAATTGAAGCATTAATACATACACAGCATAGGTTACACGGAACGGTTTTGTTTTTTATTGGATTCTGCTCCAGTGTCGTTCTCAGATCACTATTGGCAGTAAACATTACATCACATAATTATTTCGTACTACAAAGTCAATTTTTGGCTGGTATAGACTCTCTCTCAGGGTTCCTTGATTCTAACACAATTACATCTGCTACATATTTATATGTGATTTCATCATTAATTGTACTTAGTTACTACAAAATGATTCAAGAAATTAATCATTATTCTATCAACAAAAGATTATTCATTGCTTGAAGAGCATGTAGTATTTTAATGACACTAACTGTCTGTAAACCAAGTCTTCCATTTGCATATTATTGCTCAGTTTACTGATTCTACTTCCTCAAAATTTGTAACTATACATAAATTCTTTCTTAAAACTAACATACTTATACTCTAAACCACAATTGAAATCTTCTTACCACTACTATTTACATCAGACATGTCACTGAATAAATAACTTTACATCTTTACGTGGATACAGTCCTTTGATTTTCCCCGTCTGGGGATGCGCTAACAAATAGCTACATTCGTGTGGCACGCTTATTACTTCAAAGGGCCCTGAATATAGCAATTGCCACTTACTATTCTGTTTTAAGGTGGCTGAGGATTTAGGGTGGTTACGAATAAGTACCAGGTCCCCTACATTATATTTCTGTTCGTTAGTTACACCTCGGTCGTACTTCTTTTTCCTCTTTGCCGCACAGCTGGTTAGTTTGTTCCATATCTTTTTTATCTTTTCCTCCCTTGTTTCTGCCTTGGCTGGTAATCTCGGTAAAGGCGTGAGCCATTCATTCGGTGTCTCATTAACTCCATTCAATATCTCTACCGGGGGGTATCCTGTACTTGAATGTGGTGTTAAATTGTGTATTTCTACAAATTTAGGTACTAATCCGGGCCATTTTGTATGTCGGTTCCCTATGTAAATTCTAAGGAACTTATTCAATTCTCTGAATGTTCTTTCAACTAAACTTGCTTCTGGATGGAACCGAGATACCAGAATATGCTGTATATTTTGTTCCCGTAGGTAATTTTTCCTAGTGCGACCCGTGAAATAAGAGGCATTATCAGTCGTTATGGCTTCGGGTTTTCCCACTTGAGGCAAGTATTCTTGATTGATCCGCCTGACTATGGTTTTGGCAGTAGCTGATTTTATACAATAAATTGCCAAGTATTTGGAAAAAATATCGTACATGGCCAGTATATATTTCATACCTCCTCTGGCCATGGGATATGGACCTGCTACATCCACAGATACTAATTGAAGCGGCCTGAGTGGAACTATGGGATGTAGTTCAAACTTGGTGGATCTATTATAGTGTTTTGCTTTCTGACATATAACGCAAGTCCTAACTGTTGCCTGAATCTGGTGTTTCATACGGGGAAAGTAGCAGTATCTCGCCATGATTTCTGCACACTTTCCAATCCCTGCATGGCCCCATGCCAAGTGCGTGTGCCATATTATAACTTTTACCGACTGGTTAGGTATACATACTGCCCAGCAGTCTTCTTCCGTGCTAAGTTTATGATACAAAATATGGTTCACAATCTTAAAACCTTGCTCATCTCTATTGTTAGCACCCTTTTCAATATTATTAATGATTTTTTTCCACATCGGATCTGACCTCTGTAATTCACACATATTTTTACATATACCTAAAAAATCCTTCGTGTAAGTATTGTCACGCACTAAAAGCACTTTATACTCGGCGGATTGTTCTAACATTTCTGCTAACTCCGGTAATCCTACCGGCAGTCGCGACAGAGCATCCGCTATTACGTTATCCCGGCCTTTTATGTACATAATCTTTATTCGGTATTCTTGTAATGTAAGCATCCATCTCCTCAGTCGGGTATGGTAGAGCTTGCATGACATCAAGAAACTTAACGCCTGGTGGTCACTATACACTCTAACCTCCTTCCCCTGTAGATAGCAATTAAACTTTTTTACAGCCCAGACTACTGCAAGCGCTTCCAGTTCGGTTGCCGAGTAGGCTCTCTCGCAGCTTGTTAAAGTCCTACTGGCGAAGCCGATAATCTTTATTGTTGCCGGGTCGTTGCCTTCCTCCCACTGGAACAGGCACGCTCCCAAGCCATAGGAACATGAATCCGTCGCAAGACAAAAATCTTTTGAGAGATCGGGGTGCTGCAAAATATTTGCATTCAGTAGGGCGGTTTTAATCGCTTCGAAAGCTTGTTGACATTTGTCAGTCCAAACCCACTGCACATTTTTTCGTAGTAAATTTAGTAATGACGCGTCATTTAACAACTGGTTAGGTACGAACCTTCTGAAAAAGGACGTAAGCCCAATGAACGCTTTTAATTGTCTCTTAGTGCGGGGGCTTGGAAATTCTCGGATCGTCTCTAGTTTTTTGTTGTCTGGGCTGATACCAAGTGGTGTGATAAGATGGCCTAAAAATTTAATTTTATTTCGTCCGAATTTTGACTTTTCTAAATTTGCTGTCACACCTGCTTGCTTAAATCTCTCTAGGACTCTATGCAGCAATTCCATATGTTCGTCCCAAGTAGCAGTAGCGATTACCAGATCATCAACATATACTGTGATTTTTTTCTAACAAGTCTGGACCCAGTACCGTGTCTAGAGCAGTAATAAATACTCCAGCACTCACATTCAATCCGAAGGGAAGTACCTTGAATTGGTAACTTCGACCTCCGAATATGAAAGCTGTGTACTTCCTTGATTCTGGTGTAAGTGGGATTTGCCAATATGAACTTTTAAGATCGACCGAGGTCAAGTACTGCACTCCATGAAATTTTTGTATCTGCTCATCTAAATTCTCTGGACGAGTCCGGACAGGTGTAATAATTTTGTTAATGTCCCTCGCATCTAACACTAGCCTGATTTTTCCATTGGCTTTCGCCACTGCTACAAGAGGACTACTGTATGGAGAGAAAGAGGGCTCAATGATATCCCACTCTAACATCTTCCGAATCTCTTTAGCTACTACTTCCCTCCTCGACCAAGGGATGGAGTAAGTTGCGCGACAGTATGTTTTGTGGGGCATCACCTCTATGTGATAGTGGTACCCTTTGACTATTCCTGGTCGGTCGGTAAATACCATAGTATATTCCGATAGCAGCTGCGTCAACTGTTGCTTTTGGATATCGCTTAAACCTTCAGATTCCTGCACATTGGTTTGAAATGTCTCAACATTTGTTTCAAAATTTCGATCCTCTAAATTCGGGTAATAGAGGTCTGCTACATGTGAAAAATCATCAAGGTGTAGTACCCATGGGTTCCTACATTTGATATTAATTCGATTACAACATGGCACAAGTACCTCCTTCGATTTCATCATAGACAACTCAATCCTCCTACCTTTATTAACTATGCTTAGTTTCCCCAAGGAGAGGTCGATCACTGCGTCCCTCTCACGGAGAAAATCTACTCCCAGAATGCAGGCCACCTTTAGTCCTTTAACAATGAGGAACGAGCTCACTATGGCTTCGCCCTCCTTACAAATCTCTACCTGCACCTGGTATTTAACTAATTGGCTCTGTGCACTTATGGCTCCAGACACCTTACAATTATTAACCGGGAAAGTCGGTATGCTACGTCCTTTTCCCAGTGCTTTAAATAACTCTATACTCATTACACTTACTGAGGCACCTGTGTCGATGATTATATTCACTGCAACATCATTGATTTTCGCTTCTATTATGGCTTGCACATTTTCGTTATTATCTTTCTTACATTCGTGCGGTTCGTTCAGTAGATCTTTATCCATACTGATACCGTCGTTGTATCGCAGCATACATATTCCAGGTATATTACTATCATTCGTGTTGCTCTCACTCCACCCCTCGGCCAGCGATGGAGAGCATATCGAGGCCGATCCTAGTTTGTTGGATTGCTTACTTGTGAGGTACTTGGACGGCTATTGTCCGTGACCTCCACTATGTGTACATTCTGATTTGTAGGCCGCCACGGCTGCGCAATAGGCGCGTTTTGCGGTGGTGGTCTATTGTTGTCATACCGGTCATTACCCTGTCGCTCTGGGCTTGTTCTCTGATTCTGATGCCAATTTCGATTACTATCACTATAGTTGCTATGCCACTGACCTCGCGCATTTTTCCAGCGGTTGGTCCCTGACATTCCGGATTCGTACCGGTCGTCAAATCGAAGCTTTTTGTTATAAGTTGGTTGCCCATACCCGTTCTGGCTTCTACCATTACTACCATTTTGCGAATGCTCTTGCCGCTTGTTACCACCCCCACCATTTCCATGGTTGTGGTTTTGTGCACTATTATTTCTGTCATGTTTACACCCTGATCCATTATTCCGCGAGTGATCGCACGCTGATTTTGCGTCTTCCTGGATCAAGTCTATTGAATCTAGAACAGACAGGAAGTTTTCCATGTCGCTTTCTGGTACGTGTATTAATTTCTCTTTGATATGAATGGGTAAATGTGATTTTAGTAGTCTTATTATGTCTCTTGGTGATATAGGCTCGTCCCAGTAGCGCGTTTTGTTTATATACTTTTCAAAATACCGTCTCAATTTCCCAAGACGGGGTGAGTACGGTTCGGGATTATATACTTCTTTTCTTAGACGCTCTTGTATACAAGGCGACCAATATTTCGACAGAAACGCCCTTTCGAACTGTTCATATGTCATGCAGCTGTCTGCTACTTCCGTAGCCCACAACGCTGCATCACCCTGAATGTATGACATTACGTATTGAATTTTCTGTGCTTCATTCCACACACTAGGCAAGATATTTTTAAAGCTTTTTGTGAATACTACTGGGTGTACTGACTTCCGTTCAGTAGTAAACGTTTGAAACTGCCTATTTTTGATTAAACTTTCTTCAACTAATATTTTTAAACTATATGGATTTGCTCCTGGGACATATGCTGTCTGCTCCGAACCGAAGCTACAGCTCTTCGCATTATCGACTCCAGATTCACCATTGTTGTGTCGCGTATAAGTTTGTGCGTTGCCAAAAACATTGGCTGTTGGCGACACAGTTTCATGTTCCAGATGTTTTCTGCTTTGTGCTAAACCCTTTTCCAAGTCGGATATCCGTTTGTTAATATTCACTTGCCACTGCGGAATATCCTCACTGAGTATTTGTTTGATGGTTTGCACGTCGTTCTGTACATGACTATTTACTGCGGTACTGAACGATTCAGAATTTCTATCTGCTATGGCTGCTTGTACTTTAGAATTAATATTTTTGTCAATCTCACTCTCCTTCACTTCTAGCCATGAGTTGAATTCGGTTTCAATTTTAGTTGCTTGTTCGTTCCACTTCTGCTCTACAAGCTGTGTGGAATCTACCTCTAGCTTTTCTAACAGGTTTGCTAAGACACCTATCTCATCTACCATGTTAGTGTTTGCTACTTGCAGGTTGTTGACCTGTACAGTCAACTCCTGCACGGCCTTAGGTATCGACTCATAATTCTGTTTCATACAGGCAATCTCCTTTTTCATATGTTCTAACGATTGCACATGTTGCTGATCTCGCTCAGCTTGCCGGCGATCTCGCTCAGCTTGCTGGCGATCTCGCTCGGCTTGCTGTGCGAGAAAGATTTCAATTTTTTCGTCTTTTTCAGCTTGTTGTTGCGCAAATTTTGCCTGGTAATCCAGCACGCGCTCTAATATCGCCTGAAGTGAATACCCACCAGGCAGATTACCACTCTCTGGTTCCTGCTTTCCTGGTGGTGGTGTAATTTCTTTATCTACCTCTCCTTGTGCACTGGTGGGTGGTGGCACCACTTCCTGTGCCCCTGCCCCCACATTTTCGCATGGTATATCCTCAAAAAGAGTACTTGTACTGCTTAAGGTACTCGGTTCTACATTTCCGGCACTAACTAATTGCTGTTCCTCAGTATCCATATTGCTCGGACGTTGACTACGCAACTTAACCATATTCCTAAATTGCTTACTCAAACACAAAATCTGACAGTTTTGCCACTTGCACACAAAATACGTTAATTTATCTACACTACACTGCCCACTAAAAATTACTATCTACCATCAACTTTGTCCTGTCATAACACTAACATCAAACTACGCACAATATGCACACCACTAGCGATATGAGATCACTTCACTGGAGCTCAGCATCTACAAACAGCACAACTACACTGTAGTCTTACCTTCAGTTTATCTGATCTCGGGGTTCGGCTGCCCCCGGATTACGTAGTCGTTACAGTTTCTCAGTACTATCAGGATCGTCTTCTCTGACTCGCTTGCAGTAGTACGTTTTTTCATGAAAGAGTGGTTGCACATTCATTAATGCATTGCATTAATCATGATACACATACATACATTTATCACTAAATACATACATACATACATATATAACAATAGACACTGAAAAGAAAATACATAAAAATTTTGTGGCCACTGCAAATTCGGGCCCCGCGTTTTTGGGCGACAGTTTCGCGTTTTTTGTCGTAAATATATATATATTTATATATATACTCTTTTCAATTTATTTTTTTGGTTTTGTTTTTGTTATTGCTCGCGTAATAACGCATATACGAAAAGAGCCGCGAAATGTCTGTTAATAATGCCGTGCTTTGAATTTCTTTATCATCATTACCTTTTAACAAAGCCAAATATATATATTGAGATCTTATTGTTCTGTATCTGGCCTACAATTAAAGGAACGTTTTTTCGTGACTGTAACTCATTCTAAAAATCAACATATCTTCCCTACTTTATAGTTATTGAAAATTGAAATTACTTGGTTATGAACACTGATGTTACAGTTCGTATGATCGTTCAACAACAAAATTTTGCAGTGGATTTTGTTTCTCGGTAAAACACCATTCAATACCACGACTAGCACAAGAACATGAGACTCTTATTAAAAAAAAAATACGTTTTCACTATAAAGTTTGCCAGACCAGAACGGAGCACAGCAAGATTCCTATTAGATTTTGACGGTACATTAACTTATTTGTACTGTGAGTTATATACTATCAGCAGCCCGCGTCAACCTGCAACACATCATAAAATCTGTTGATCTGCACTGCAAGTCTGGAAGCTAGAAGAAATAATATTATTTTACTGTTACTTTACCGCTTCCTTGCGGTATGATAGACTATATTGGAAGTCGTTTGAATACGCCGCGGCAGCGGCTTTTTCGTTCGCCACGCAGCTCAGCACCACAGATAATATTTATATAACTGAAAAATGTCTCAACAGGATGGGATAATAGGCAAGCAAGCTTTAACAATTAATAATGGAAGTTTTCATTTATATAACTCTATTAAAACATTTAAATATTTCACTTTTTACACACCTTTATGAATTCACACGTAATGGCGTACATCTCTTAGTCTCGACAAAAGAATGCTACACTAGCATTCGCTACTATGACACAGGATATCTTACTCGTTCGACTCCCAGATGAAGAAATTGCTATTCGTCACGTATTATATACTAGTTACTTATTTTAATCTTTGTTCGACATTTATCGTCTGTGGCGGTTTCATTACTCGCCGACGCAGATATTCTCAAAAATAAATAATAAAAAGATACATAATTTTATACAATAACACAATGTGATACATATAATTTTCTCGTTACTACATTATATGTTGTTTTTGTTTCTTACTAGACGTTACAATATCCTACTTAGCTTTATTTTTGAGTCCATTCCTTTCATTGTCTTACCCTATACACTCATCACTTTTGCTATCCTTTCTCTATGTTTCTGCTGATGAGCGGTAGTTTCAGCTAAACCTGTCCAACAGTACCAGTTTTGCATCTTTCTTCCCATCCACACATATACTTTTCTCTTGTTTCCTTTGACAACAGTTATGATGTTATTCCTGAAAATACTCAGTTGTAAAGTTATACCGTTACTTAGATTAGAATTAATTTTTCTTAGAAAGCAGAATTAATTGTTATTATTCAGGTATGGGTCCAATAGGACAACGTGAGGTACAATCCATCAACATCGCTTTTGATGGTTGGCCTTCCTTTGGCCCCAAAATTGTTTCATCCTTTCATAATGAAATATCTTTCTTTCATCAGATCACGGTGTTCCAGTCCTTTTTCTAAGTTCCCACTGACCAACTTTCCAATCAAATATCTGTCTGAATGTTTTTTGTGTATGTAACGTCTTCCTGAGCTATACTGTCTACTTTAAGATCATACTTAATCGCAGTGATCCATTTAGCTGACTCAGTTTTGGCCTTACTTCTGGTTTTTATAGAATTCTACTCTTTGTTTTGTCAATTTATTGGTTGAAATTCTTTTAATGACCACATAAAATTTAAGTCTTTGTTTTCTCATGTCACTATATGTGTCTGTGTATTCTTCTATATCCTTATTACTGATTTGCCTATAATTTTCTCCCTGAGTAATTTTGGGGCCAGGTATTTTCCTAATAATCTTTCTTTTTTTAAATTTCATCAGTACTCATCCTTCTATTTAAAATTGACGTTTCTGCTCCATAAAGACGTTCATGTTTGATTACAGTGCTGTAATACCTAAGTATACTGAATATGGAAAGTGATTTTTTATTATAAATATTTTGTGTTTACCTGAGTGCAGTTGCCATTTTTTGAGTGCGATCTTCCTTTGCAGCCTTATCCAGATCCTTTTCTTGTATGATTTCCCTCAACTATTGAAACTGAAAAATCCTTTTTATTTTTCCATATTTCGTGTTCACAAACTTTGGTGCTTCTTTGTTGCATGTCATATGTTCCACTTTTTCGAATGATATTTGTAATCATACTTTTTCAGCAACTTCTTTATGAATTTGAATTTGTTTATGGGCTGTGGTAATGTCACTAATTAAAACTGCCAGATCATCTGCAAAGTCGAGCCAATCTACTTTAATGTTACCTCTACCTAACTTGATTGATTGATCCATATTTTCAATCGACTTTTGCTCTCGCCATTCTGTAATTATCTTTTTCAAAACACAGATTGCCAGTCTAACACCAGTCTTTATATCAAATGCTTAGTGCTAGTCTCAGTCAACGTTCCCTTAATCAGTGTTCCCACAAAATTTTGAAAAGAGATTCACGATCAGCTGATTCACAGGTCTTTTTAAAATCCACAAATGTACATGCAATATTGTTACCAGGAAACCTTTGGTGCTTAAGGATTAGTTTTAAATTAAGAATTGATTCTGGACAGGATCTGTTCGGTCTAAAGCTTGCTTGGTATTCAACAATTTTAGGTTGTGGCTGTTCTTGGGATCAATCAAGCAAACATTGAGAGAGAATTTTTTTGTGACCAGAAGAAGAGAGATTCCTCAGGAATTATTAACATTGGTTCTATCCCCTTTTTATGCAATGGATGAATTAGGGTAGTTTTCCAGTCCTCAGATATTTTCTCAGTTTACCACATGTGTCCTATTCGTTGTGTGATCTCTTTTGCAGTAGCAGGGCTGGCTGATTTTTGTAGTTCTGCCATTATATCACCTTTTCTGGACGCTTTATTGTTTTTAAGTCACTTACATTGTTTAATTATTTCGATTTCGTCAGGTTCTTTAGAGCTAGGGTTGCTCTTTAGAGCAATAACAGCGCTACGGGACGATAGCTCACGTGAAGCAACACATACAGGAGCGCGGGAGACCGCAGCAGACGCAGGTACATATAGTACTGGTGCGCCTCAGCCGGTACTAGAAGGCAGGAAAACAACGCCACTTCACAGGCGCCATATTGTTTCCACCAATTACAAGCAGTAAAGCGAACACCAATCAAACGTAGGGATTTGAAAGAAAATATTAAAACACGAATAAATATTTCTAATATCCCTTCCCTTCATCCTAAACAGCCTATCAGAATTAGATAACAACCATGTCCGCAGGTATATAAGAAACAAAGTTTTCTCATTCAGCAGTAAACAAAAAGACCCTGAAGAAGGTCACTTGCAACAGGGACCGAAACGTCCGTAGTTTTATATATAAGCCAGCTGGAGTGGCTGTGCGGTTCTAGGCGCTACAGTCTGGAGCCGAGCGACCGGTACGGTCGCAGGTTCGAATCCTGCCTCGGGCATGGATGTGTGTGATGTCCTTAGGTTAGTTAGGTTTAATTAGTTCTAAGTTCTAGGCGACTGATGACCTCAGAGGTTAAGTCGCATAGTGCTCAGAGCCATTTGAACCATCTGAACCATTTCATATATATTGACAATGCGGTCACATACCCATAAAAATTTGATTGAACATGGGGTTATTGTTCATCACTCGTGTTTCTTGAAGTGCCAAAATTTGAATCTTCTGTTCTTTTACGTTATCTTCCATTATATGACGTGTTTGTTTGTTAACTGTTGCAAAAATGTATTTGTTTTCGTTTTAAGTTGGCCAGAGGACTCTGACTTCCTCTGCTGAATCACACTGCATTTTACCCTGGCTGTCCCAGAATCTGAAAGACCAGTTGCGGCAGTAATAATGACGGTGTATTGACCACATGGCGTAAGATTGCGATTATCAAATTGCTCCATGATGAATGTACCTGGAATCAGCTGGGGTTGGGTAGACTCATTGAGTGAGCTCAGAGTGTTAAGACTTGAAAGTTTATTTCCAGAATATAAATTTCAACTGCACAATTGGTGAAAATACACTGACCACTTCGCCACTTACTGCAAGACAGACGCAAAGTGGATTTGGTTTTGGTTTTGTTTGACTTGGTCTGGTACTGCTTATTCTGTATTTGCAGCTGTCCACCATATCTGATGGAACATTCACTATCCGCCAGCTGTGACGCTTCCAATATCCTAGGCAAGGCTGGCTTCTTAGACTTCGAATTACAAAGTCTTGAAGCCTGGAGCAGAACTAATATGTTATGAGTGATGTCAACTATGGCATTTAACAAACTATATTTGGAAAAGAATTGTTCTGGTTAGTTAAAACGTATTCTAAAAGGTAAACCCATGTGTGTTATTATTGGAAACTGTTGTGTCATTTTGAAGATTGGTCATAGTTGGTAGTTATAGAAGACATCACGTAGATTCACAGTAAGCATCTGAATTATGCTGAAGAAACTTAAATATTTCTGGAAAATGTTGTTATGAGTATTACTTGAGATCAAATATTATAAATCAACACTCTTCATATACTGTTCCTAAATATTTATTTAATGGATACCCATTGTGGAAGCAAACTGTTTTTCTGATCAGATAGACAAGGAAAGTGTTGATAAGTGAGAGCCAAAAATAATTTTATGAATGAAATTGAATAATGAGATAATTTTTTTGATGGAATAGTTGAGTGGTATACAGGCACTGGAACTGACTGTAATTTAACTAGAAATGTGCTTTATTCAGAATTACTTTACAATATGAATTTGGTTGGTTGAGTAATATGATATAATGACATTATGTTGAAGCTGGGTGTTCGTGAGATGTTGATAGGAAAGGAAACATGGTAGTGATGAAATTTTTTGATATTATTATCATTATGATGTAGTTGGTATTTATAATGTTAATATTAATTATATCAGTGCAAGTGATAATGTTCTGGGGAATCTCATTCTGTATAGTTGTTTCATGTTTAAACATATCATTTAGCAATGTATATGTTTAAAGCACATCATATGATTACAGTCGTTCTGACAGCTAAAAGAAAAGTATGAAAATAACATACAGTAGTTATTGTAACGAATCTTGGGATAATAGAATGATGTAAGCAGTAGAAGAATTGAGGTGAAAAATGTTTGTAATATCAGAACATTGCTGATCATTTTATAACACCAAGAAGTTGAAACAAACCTGACCATAAAGTAAAACTATATTAATATTATTTGAAAGAGATTTAAACAGCATTTTGAAAAGTAATGCTGGCTAATATGTTCGCATAAAGGATGATTTTATTTAATATCAGGATGACTACAATAACTTTTTAATCACAGATTTTAATAAAATGTCTTTATATATGTTAAGATAATAATAAACCTCTAACATTTTTGGAATTAGGTGGACTGATAAGGTAAGGAATGAGGAGGTTCTACGCAGAATCGGAGAGGAAAGGAATATGTGGAAAACACTGATAAGGAGAAGGGACAGGATGATAGGACATCTGCTAAGACATGAGGGAATGACTTCCATGGTACTAGAGGAAGCTGTAGAGGGCAAAAACTGTAGAGGAAGACAAAGATTGGAATACGTCAAGCAAATAATTGAGGACGTAGGTTCCAAGTGCTACTCTGAGATGAAGAGGTTAGCACAGGAAAGGAATTTGTGGCAGGCTGCACCAAACCAGTCAGTAGACTGATGACAAAAAAAAAAGTTAATGTATTAAGGATTGTGTATATAATTTGTATTACAATTTTGACTTTGACCTGTTTTTTCTGTCAGAATCATTCTCTCAGAAAAAGTTCAATCTATTTGTCTGAAATAATAATTCAAGCCCACGAATTTAAAATTTATACCTATTAAAATATCTATCACTGATAATGTCATCAGATACTAATTTGACGATGTATTTTGTAGATCATGTTGTGTTGATGTAAAATTCAATATATATATATATATATATATATATATATATATATATATATATATATATATATATATATAATGCAATGATCAATTACTGATACTAAACAATAAGGCTTTATAGACCAAGTGCAACTAAGTAGTTTCTGTCTCTATGCTAACTGTATTTGTAATGTACACTAAGACAATGTATGCCAAATATAATTAAAGTCATTAGAAATGTTCATTTTGTGAAAATTTCTATGCTAAATGGGCTTGTATGAAGTAGTTTTGGTTAACTGATTGATTAAACATTCTCTTATGGCCTTTGTAAATCTCAGTTTGTTTTATGTGTTTACAATGATACTTAATCGCAACAACATCCAAACACATCAGAAAATTATAATTTTTCAGTTGCCTGTTTTAATTTTTGCTTCTTAAATGTAGCATTGTGCAGTTTCTATATTTTGGTATCACAATTCTGGTTGCCTTTTATGCTTACAAAATTCTCGTTGGGCTCTTGTAATGGAAATGGCCAGTGCACGCTCTTTTGCATCACATATTGAAGAATCTGGTAAAAAAATAGTTCACGACATGTAGTTGGATCAAAATTGTAATTATACATTTACTATGAATTTGCTGTTACAACCAATAACTTCTGAAAATCAGAAGGAAGGTAAGAAAAGGAAAAAAAGACAAACTAATATTCAACTACGTGCATCTCTAGGCACTCATACCGGAAAGAAAACAACTTGATATCAAAATGTACTGATGCCTTGCAAGAAGATTTCACAAAGAAAGTTACTCTTATTGAATGCTCCACTACATTTCAAAGTAACACAGGTACACGACACTGTTTTCCAATCTAAACACCAAATCCTTGTAAACAACGGTCGGAATGTTCCGCCAATTGTTAAATTCCTAGATGACAGTAAAGCCATGCTTGGTCACGGAGCCAATCGAGAGCTGTGTGAACTACAGATCAGAAACGTAGCAAGTACGAGACTAAGATGACGGATTGCATACTTTACAATTCAAGGCGTCGCTACTACGTCAGTGTTAACGGGATTTCTTCTCCTTCGCTGTAGTTCCGCGAGTATGACGAGTCTGAGAACAGTGGCGATGCACTGCTTCATGCTCGTCAACTCCTTGCCTCTTACAGAAGCATGCAGGAGTACAAGGCTAGTCGAGACTTGTTGCTGGTACGGAACGTGAGCACACGAAATACTGCTGTAATGTAGCACTGACAAGGCTAAGTGACCGTTTGTTGGGATATCAGATGGCCCTTACGAAAGCTGTGTTTTGTGAGATTGTGGAGGGTGTAAGACGAAAGTTATTTGGTGAAATGTAGGCAGTTGCAAATGTGTTCCATCAGAAGAGGAGTGATATCTGGAATAAGTTTGATTCTATAGTCAACGCTTCAAACGAAAAAGCATACGAATTTCGTCCAATGCAAACAAAATCGTTGTGTTCTTGTTTCTTCTACCACCACCACGAGAAAACATACGTGCTGTGTCAAACGAAAACTGGGCACAGAGCAACGTCACTGTTATACACCTGTGACAAAAAAATCACGCTGTTTCTATATTCATTTGGTCATAGAAACTTGCGGTTACGGGCTAACAGTGAATTATCATTCATTTCTGTAATTTATTTTAATAATTTATCACCATTTACCGATAGCACTTCATCCTCGTATCATGTTTTCTGGTACTATCTTTAAAGATTCGATAATGCCTAGACAGTGTGTATACGTCAACATAATTATTAGACATACTCTGAATAGATATGAAATTTTAAAATAAAGTTACAGCAGTGTTCGGAAAAGTTTTATCTACATAAATGTATGTATAAACAGAAGTATATTCACTACTAACCGTTTTTCTCTGCCCGGGGACTGGGTGTTTGTGTTGTCCTCATCATTTCATCAACATCATTCGTGACAGTGGCTAGGTTGGGCTGTGAAATAAAAAAAAAGAAAGTGGAATGTGTAAAATTTGGGACTTTGTATGGGTGCTGATGGCCGCCCAGCTGAAGGCCCCGCAAACCGAACATCATCATCATCATCGCTAACCGATCAGACATTATATTGGTGTATAATAATTGTCATGGCCAATGGTTGCTTCCGTCATCTAGGCATGTCAGGCATCTTGTGACATTTCTACTTGCACTTGAGAATGGCTATAAAGGCGAAATCATGATTGTGTGAAGTAACTGGATAATAATTTACAGTTTAATGGCGGAAATATCCTGCAGAACGGTTGCGTACGTTGCAGGAATGCCACGAATCCACTGTTACACTTGCGAACTCGTGTACTAGCTCTACTGTCTTGGTGAGCTCGATTCCACCTGTACCCGACAACATACTCAGCTGACGAGTTGGCAGCTGTGGAGACTCACGGGTCGAGTCATTGATTTGAGAGGTCACGCCACAGGACTCGTTGGTGAGCTTAAAGCGACTTTACGGAACTCATCTTTCTGATCTCTAGTGTGAAAATCCACATTATTCGCCCCCTCCCGCCCCCTTCCCCCCTGCCCTGATGTTCTTTCAACTTGCCGAAAAGGTGGGACTCTCGTGATGCAAGGTCTGGATTGTATGACAGATCATCATCACAAACGTCTGTGCGGTATTGGTGTAATCGTGGATACCATTTCACTACAGCTGGACTCGACATTGAATTTGGTCCATATACCTTCAGAATTTCACGGAGAATCTGTGTGCAGTTTAGACGGTTTAAACACAAGGACTCTAATGTTCCGCATATTTAAGCTTTGGAGTATGTTTACAGTTGCCGCAGTATCTCATTCGCACAATATTATGCACCTCTTATTCGTATCGCAGCAGAACTGTACCTGCAGGACACCGACAACATGTTTTTCTTCTGATAATGATACACTCATGCTGCATACTGGTCTTAGCGTGGGATTGCATGTGTATCTTTCTTTCTGAAGCCCCAACGTACGAGAATATAGACTACATTATTTCGTAGTAGTAGTTTAAAACTAACATTCTTGCTCACTGAAGCGCTTCCTAAAACCTTTCAGTCTTAAATTAGAATAATGATCAATGGAATTAAATAAATTCAATTTATTCTCTGACAATTCATTGGGCACGAACTTTTCATATTATAACTTATTTACTGTGTTTGTGAAATGAAATTATTAAATGTTGGTGTGCTGCATTTCGTTATTGCAATACCATTTTGACTGCAATGTCATTCCATATGTCATTTATAAAAGTTATTTTAGGAGTTTCTGTCCGATTAGACAGTTCACATTCCTGGCTTGCAAAGGAAATGGTGGGGGCAAAGTGGGTAGGAGTCATAACCTGAGATCTGGCCACGATGTCCCGTCCCTCCCCCAGAAACCCAGGAAATTGTAGGGATCATGAAGTAGAGGTGAAAAGCACGTCAAGGAGATAAGGCTTTTTATTTTTTTCTATTTATTCATTTATCTTTTTTGATGTCAATACCACCGCACGTAGCAGGAAATAGACGACGCTGAAAAGAAGATTCCAATGCAAGAGAATTACCAGTACCAAGAGTGGAAAATGCGTGGATCAACTCCTCATTTCAGTAACACACAACTCTCGGGTGGGTTAAGAAGGACACTACAGATAAAAATAGAGAAAAATTGTATGTTTTTGAGATTGCATTCATCCGAACAATGTCCATTGAGTAAGTGGCAAAAGTCAAGGGTACTTTTCCCGCCATCAGCAACCTACAGTGAACTGCATGTCCACAAATCCATTTCACTGACCTCATCTTCATTTGTGGGAAGTATCCCAAGTCTGGAAAGAGGAACAAGGGAGAAGGTATCTCATGAGGAGTCGTACAGGTAATTAAGGCCAGCATCTGTCGCACCAAGACACCTATCACCAACCCGAACATCAGGCGATGCTTGTCTGTGTCCAGAACACCACGGGCGACACACGTTGGGGTGGCTGCAAGGTGAATGCCATGAAGGCATGAACGACATACTTGCTTTCTGTTGACCATAAGGTACTCTGCAGACTGGACATCAGCGGCAAGATGAGGAGTTTACACTGTTTGACAGATGACACGCCAGTCGATGTTGGGATGCTTCCCCTCACCCACATTTGATTACCTCTTTTGTTGAAGGAAGCGTGTTGGCAGAATCGTAGTATGGACACAGTTCGGTTCAAGGAAAAAATAGCAGAAGAAAGGTGGTGACACCTGATAGGAACTGAGAACTTGGTGCAAGGACCTCCAATAAAAGGCTGGGGAGGTTCATAGGGCAACAGCGTCACAACACCATCTGAGAGCTGACAAAAAGGGCTATCGCTCAGTTAGAGGCATGATACAGGCCTGAATTGCCAATAAACTGAAGGAGGGTCTCGCCATGATTCTTGAACAGGAAGCCATGGCAAATGAATGAATCCAGTGCTGCTAGTATGCAGACAGCCATGGATGGCAGAATAGGGAGTGTCTGTGCCATGTGTGGGATATATGACTCCAAATATACGTTTACATACTGTGTCCATTGTAGAAGGTTGAGGGTTCGTAAACGACGACGCAGTTGCTCAGCTCTTAATTAGAACAGTAGGCGTGGTCAGTTGAGAACAATCGTACTCCGCAGATTACTCCTAAGCATCAGATAGTAGCAGTTACATGGAATGGAGCGAAAACATACAACAGTGCAGAGAGTGGGCAGCTTTGATGCACCGAATGACGTATCGAGCTGGGAGGTGTAAGGCAGACATTGTAGATTACTTGGCACGTAGCTCCACGAAGGAGACGCATTATGGTGTCGACGGTAGTATCAGGCAATCTCATATTCTGAAGCTCCCTTCCAGGTAGTCGTGATTGACCCTATCGAGCACCTGGTTGAAATCAAGATTGGTCAGCAGCCAGGTACTCGACAAGCATGAGGAAGAGAGTGTACGTCTCGATAGCGACAGGAGGCAGTGTGGATTTTTCTTTTTTTTTTTTTTTTTTGGCTCCTCCCAAAGAGATCTGACTAGGGGAAACCACATACCGCGCCATCTGCTTAAGCTGTGCAGTCGAGAGCCGAGTAAAGATCTTCTTTTCAGCGTTGAGCAACTTCAAGGGGCGATAGTCGCTTATCCATGATTTATCCTGAGGCTTATGAATGGGAATGTGGAGACCGTTGAAGAATCCGTTTAAGATCTGCGTTTAGGTCCCATTCCTCATTGGCGCTGGTAGGGGACGAAATGTGCCATAAAACTGTACTGGAATGCGCGCGGGCGCCAGACGATTTGTTCATAGAACACGCCTGGTTAGCGTCAAGGACTTCGTTCTCCATAACATCAGCAAGCAGATTTATCATTGCATCTCCAGGGTCTGAACCAAAGGAGAGTCGGGAGGCCGTCATAACTTTGGCAGGCTGGTGAAATTGTGCAGAGTAGAGCACAACATAATGCACGTGGAGGGCATAGTCTATGTCATGATGGATCGAAGCGCCACCCATCATCATTCATAAGAATATTAATCAAAGTCCTATAACGGTGGTGTCATTCTGCTTTCGCTTGGTACATACATTGATGCTCCTGTGCTAACCCATAATGTGTGCATGCCTTGACCATAACTCTCTCAAGGTGATGTCGAGAAAGGATAGTGAGTTGTGCCTTGGCATGATTCACCATCGTCTGATGCTCTGGTGAATACGCCATCATAGTGAATTCCTGGAAAATGGTGAAATAGAAATCCTGGGTTCATCACTACGATGCTGCGACCCATCTTCCATAGCCAGTCACGGCCTTGCGGATGTCAAGATTTGTGCAGAGGAGCCACTGTGACAGGACAGATTGATATGCATCGCAGCGTCGATGTCAGGATTTGAACATGTTCTCAGTGAGCTGCTGGCAGTCAGGTGAAGTAAGATGGAGCATGTTTGGTTTCCATGGTCCCCAGCCATGCCACACCCTTTGGTAGCAGATACTGATGGCTTAAATATGGTCAGTGAATGCAATGGGCCACACTTCAGCAGCCTACACCCCACTGACAATATTGCAGGAGGTCAAAACACGATCGAGGTGATTGCAAGTAAGGTTAGTGAAATGTATAAATCCTGGATGATCTCCATGAAAGTGCTCCCAAGAGTCCACAAGGTTGAGTTTCTTGACAATTGCCGCTAGTGCCATGCATGGAGAGTGACAGGGTAGTTGGTCTTTGGATTCTTGGGTGTAGCTGAAGTCGCTTCTCATGATCAAGGCATCCTGCTGACCCAGGAAGAGAGGTATGACCACCTCAGAGAAGGAAGTCGAAAGTTTGCAGTGGCGACCGGAACCATTTGGGGGATAGACGTTAATGATCCTGACGCCACGTAACGTGATAGATAGGCAACTGCGTCAGTGAGGATATCATCATCACTAACATGACAGGAAGAATGGCAGATGTGTGCTGTAAAGCCATGGGGAGCACGAAAAGTTGACATATGCATCTCGTGAAAGGGAGTAATGTCTACATCCGCACCATACAGCATGTTATAGACTAATGCCAGTTTATGGTGAACGTGAATTTGTATTGATACTGACCGTGGCTATACAACAAGCTACCATCGCCAGGAGGGCGGTGGTGTAATTCGGGGGAAGCATTGGGATAACCCTATGGGAGGGCACACCACTGCGATAGGGAGGGAGATGACCCCAATAAAGGGCTCCATCGCAATGTATACATCCGGAACTTCCATCCTCAGCATCGACACAGCCTTCCGGACCCAAACCTGTACAGTGCATAGCTGGCCACCATACATGATGAGAAGGCAAAATGTCCATCGCATCGCCGAGAGGAGTCGACGCCGGCGACGACGGATTCAGAGTGGGAGTAGCTGCTGACGCGTAAGACAGAGCGACGTCTCAGATCGACGTCTGAACCAGCCTACATCGGGGACATTCCGAACGGACGTGGCCTTCCTGGCCACAACATGGATAAGTCATCGTACATGGAGACAACACTGCAGCTGGCAATATCCAAGCAAGAAGGCAGGTGTTTCTTCTGCTGAATTTTTATCTGACGAACGACAGTGAGAACACGGTATGATTCGAACGTCTTCTACGTTCAGCAACGTGACTGACGACGTTGCCGTAAGGTTTACAGGCGGCCACCACAACGTCCGACGGCACATCAAGCAGGAGCTCGAAAACCCTCAACGTTAGTAGGGATGTCAGAGCATTGGAACTTGAGATCGTTAGCATGGAGACGCATTTCGAACCGTATAAACCGTTCTATTTCGTAGGCTTTTGGTCGTTCATTATCCAAAGGAAACGTTAATTTAATTGTGGCTTGGCGAAAGGAAAACGTCATGGTGGTGAATGAATTTTAACACGAAGACAAGCCGTTACGCGGAAGTAAACAAACGCTCACTCGCTCGTCAGCAGCACAATAGGCGAGATGCAAATAAGGTCGGTTCGCCTCACTTTTACCGGAAGCAAACTACCGCACAGCTACGAAGGCGTACAGTGGTTCGCTGTACATTTATCTTCCAGATAAGACTATCATTTCCGGTGGTAGATGCACTTTTCACCGTTTCGTTTCGGTTATGTTTCGGTATTAAGTGCATCATTTCCGAACTTTTTGTCTCACAATCATACGTTTATTCTGATTTATCAGATCGGTTAGTAGGAGCATTTGAAAGCTTTTCGAAGTATAGCTCTTGATATGTTCCCCGAAAGGTCAAGGAGGACTTCTTATTTTATTCTCAATCCTAGATTGGTTGGCAGCAATTCTCGTCCTTCATTTCTCTTAACTTCCGCAGGTCTCTTCAGTTCAGAGTATCTTACCAATTTAAGATCTTGTTTTATCTTCCTGATGTACTGATGTCTGTTTAGGTATCCAACCCATCGGTTCAGCCTCTCCTTGATACTCCTCCACAAAGATCTTTTGCCTCCTATGTTGCTGGAGGCTCCTTCATTGGTCATTATCCCTGCAACACCATGCCTCCAAAGCCTACAGTCCTTCCCGTTCTCCTCCCACCTCCAACCCCCCGCCTCCCCGCCGCACGCTGTCCATGTCTCTATGTCTCCGAGTCGTACAGGGCAACGCTCCAAATAAAAGGTGTTACGCACCGTTTCTTGGTATTAAAACTTATAGTTTTCGACGATAGTAGTTTCTTCTTGTTATTCTCGAATGCTATTGTAGATTTTGCAAACTTTGCGTTTAATCTCATGGGATGAGCTACCATCCTGTTTACGTTGGTTTCTTTTATTTTCTTTATTGTTAATTCATCACTCTCGCCACATACAGGCAGGGTATGGGATGTCAGCCCTGTGACATTCCGCTCTTCAGGCAAGAGTTTACTAAAACTATAACAAAGACGAAAACAAACATTAATAAAATGTTTTTAAAAACTAAAAAGGATAGATTTTCTTCGCGTTTACATTAAAACATTAATACTGCTGTCTTTATTTTATATTAAAATCAAATTTAAAAACACAATGCAGAAAGGTGACATTCTTCTAAGAAGAGGCATTGTACTTAGAAGCTGAAGGACCTGCACTGGGCCGGCGTTGTGGCCGAGCGGTTCTAGGCGCTTCAGTCCGAAACCGTGCTGCTGCTACGGTTGCAGATTCGAATCTTGCCTCGGGCATGGATGTGTGTGCTGTCCTTACGTTAGTTTTAAGTCTAGGGGACTGAAGACAGATGTTAAGTCCCGTAGTGCTTAGGGCCATCTGAACTATTTTGAACCTGCACTGGGAGAAAAGGATCTGGGGAGGAGAGAATGTGTTTTATAGTGTTGAAGAGCCTGGCTAGAAAAGTACAAGGGTCCATTAGGAAACTGTTGAGATGTAGGTAGGTGTTGGCTCAGATAGCGCGAAGGCAGAGGGTGAGGAAGAGTTTGGTGTGTGGGCAGAGCTGTGGTATCAAGAAGAAAGGGATGGGGAGAGATGGAGACGGAGGAGGAGAGGAGATGAGAAGTGGGACACGTGAAGAAGAACTATAATTGATAATATTGATAAATATGGGGGCGAATCTCATTTTCAGGTAGGGATAGTCGGTCGAATTTGCGTTCGGAGAGGGTGCGGAGTGTGTGCACTTGTAAGGACGGTGTAATGCGTTTGTAAGGGCATGGCAGCATTTCGGGACTGGGGGAGGAATCAATAGTGATTGCTGTAGTATGTGTTGTGGATAGGATAAGGGATGTGGAGCTAATCGATGTGGGTAAGCAGGGGTGGGAATTTGATGAGATAGTATAGAATCTGTATGGGAAAAGGTAAGCGGTTGTAAAAAGTGAGATGGACTGCATGACGTTCAACGACTAGTAGTGAATTATTCTATAGCGGTATTTGCATAGGAGGGGATGGATCCGATCATGTTTTCTAGGTCTGAAGGGTAGGGGAGGGGTGTAGAACCCAAGTTTGCCCAATTAGCAGCCCATTGTGGGCTTTTTGTTGAATGGTTAGTAGCAGAGGCTTTGGTTAGTTGCCAGTCGAGGGCTAGCCCGAAATATTTTAGTGTTCTAATTAATGGGACAGAACGGTCATAAATGTTAAGGGAACAGTCATGGATACAGATTGTGCGGGTTGTTCGTCCTAAAATCATTGCATGAGTTTTCGAGGGGTTGGCAGTGTGGAGCTGTCGGTTGTACTAGAAGAGAAACTGATTGAGGTGGAATAGGGAGAATCGTTGGGATTTCTAGAGTGTTGGGTAGAGGGCCAGCATATTGAAGAGGTAGCCTGGCGAAGGTGGTCTGGGTAAAAAAGATAAAGAAGAGGAGAGAGGACGGAGCTTTGAGGCTCAAGCGCCGTGGGGTGGAATCATCCTCTGTTATTCTCTATTCTCCTCAAATTATCAATATACTGCTTTGGAATAGGGCAGGAGAATATCTCAGACCCACTGTATAGTGGTACCAGAAGAACTGCCGTCATATATCGTAAGTTGGCTCGTGATTGTGGATGTACACTTACTGTTTGCAATGATTAAACTGTGCCGTGCGCAAAATTTCATGAGGCGCCTTCCCCCCTTCAATCGCTTCCAGCAGTAAGCGTTCAGCGTCTTGGCGGGCAGAAGCGGAAACCCGTCGCCGCTGCCACCTGCCTTACGGAGGCGACGCCAGCAGGGCAATAAACTGGCGCCCGCCGCCGGCTGCAGGCAGTAACTGAGCACGTGACTGCAATGCAGATAAATTAGCCGCTTCCAATCTGGCAGTTTATCTCCGTGATAAATACTTTCTACTCAGCTTATGCCCGTCTGAGCTCGGCGCGCTCGTAAATATTGCGTCTCCGCTCCGTCCAAATGAGCGTCATACCGTATTATGCAAAGCGCGCCGGCCCATATATCATTCGCTGTGAAACGTTTTATGCAGATGACTGCCTCGCCACATCGCGTGTCAACGAGATAAGGCGTTTCCTTCCGGAAGACATCACTACCACTCTTCTAAAAGCTTTGTTGCAGCTGACAGCAGGCTGGTTTTGTAACATTGGCTGTGCCTCGGGGTAAGTTGTGGATAGCACGAGAATTATTGTTTAAACACGTTTCTGGATGTTATTGAAATGTTAAGCATTTAGCTAGATGCCAAAATTATTTCAGTATATGCAGAGCAATATAACGTTAAATTATGACAGTAGTTTATATAGTTCCATAAATAAGGACGTTTTTGAAATAATTATGAAGTAACAGTTCACAATTTACAGCGCAAACTGTTGGATTGCTCCAGACAGAGTTCCTTGGATACATTGTTACATTTTCATTTTATAAAATGTTAACAAATCACAGTACCTGACATGGTCTGATGTCAGTGTTACTTCATACGCATGCACACTATAGGTAAGTATGTAAAGATTCGGGTAGCAGTTCTGTGTGACATCCAGAATTGCCGAGAGAGTGCGTTAGTGTTGGTCATGTTTTGTGTTGTCGCCAGGCCTGATATAAGTGTCGTGAACAGCGTTAGATTTTGAATGACCACTGTGCAGATTACTAAGATGCAGTGTACTCGTTTGGGACAGCTTGGGACAGCTTTTCAACACCTGACAAAGGCTGAAAGCCGTTTTATTGTGGATCCCCATCTGACCAGCTTGTCGAAACATACAGTATTCAGTTTTGTGTGTCATTCAGGTGTAACAGTGACCCAATGCGGAACTGCAAGGAAACATGAGAACAGGCATACTCATTGCCGATGGTCCAGTCGCCAACGTCTGACGATGATATGGAAGGATAGTCATATTACACACAGAACACAAAAAATACTCCTTCACATCTGCCTTTGGCATCCAAGAGCAAGTAATGAACTCCCTGCTTCAGTCTGTGGTTTCCCACACCACTGGCCAGAACTAACAGCAGCCGTAACTAGGAAATTACCGTTTCGTGCGTGGGGACTCCACAGAACAAAAAGCTGTGTTCGGAGAGTCGCCGCGACTGCGTATCATGGATTTCTGGCGAATGACGTCGCATTATGTTCGTCACGGTATTGGGAGGCATCTGGTATGACATTACGTGACGGCTGGAACTGTTTGAGGCATCTCTCACAGCGGTACTCACGGATATGTACTGCGTGCGTGTTCACTACTGTGGTGCCATTTTTCAACAGGACAATGCTCGTCCACATGCGGTACGTGTCTCAACTAACTGTCCGCCTCATTTTGAAGCAATCCAGAGGCCTATCGAACAGCGTGGTCCATTTGCTCACCACCCGAGATTTTTTTGGAGTTAAGTGTCGCGATCATGCTGCGGGAGGGCGAATGGCGCAGGCATGTGACGGACGAGAGCACCGCGGTGACGAGTTGGGGAACGGCATGGATGTCGGAGGAGAGTAAGCAGGAGCGACTGGAACTAGCAAGTCTTCTAAGGCCAGAGGAATCGCCATGATGGAGCGGTAGAAAAAATGGTCCTGAGCACTATGGGACTTAACATCTGTGGTCACCAGTCCCCTAGAACTTAGAACTACTTAAACCTGCCCGAGGCAGGATTCGAATCTGCGACCGAAGTGGTCACGCGGTTCCGGACTGAAGCGCCTTGAACTGCACGGCGGAGCGGTAGAAAATCTTATTTCACTTCGCCTGGGGCAGGTTGGTGTGGCAGACAAGATGTCAGTAACAGTGGGCTGGTCCTGATATAATTGGAGCTGGTCAGTTGCTGGAGTGAACTGAGGATAGTTCCGGGCAGAGCCAAGTCCAAGGGTCTCAAGAAGATGGTGTGGTGGGTGGGAAGGTGGGGAGGAGGGATAGGGGAGGGGGAGGTTCTATATCCACATAGATACACCGCAATCCACAGTAGAGTGCGTGGCCGAGGGCGTGCTGTACTATTATCAGTCATATACCTTCCCGTTCCAACCGCAAATATGACTAGGGAAGAAAACTGTCCATACCCCTCGTAAAAGTCCTAATTTCTCGTATCTTACCTTGGTCTCCCTACGCGCAAAATATGTTGGAGGCAGTAGAATCGTCCCACATTCGGCTTCAAATACCGATTCTCTAAACTTTCTCAATAATGTTCCTTGAAAGCAAGTCGCCTTCTCTCCAGGGAATTCCATTTCAGTGCCCCAAGAATCTCTGTAAGACTTTCGTGTTGATCGAACTTACTGGTAACAAATCCAGCATCCCGCCTTTGAATTGTCTCGACGTCTTCTCTTAATCCGACCTGATCCGGATCCCAAACACTTGAGTAGTACTTAGGAATAGGTCGTACTAGCGTCCTATATGTGATCTTCTTTTTACCACAATATTCACGTGATCGTTCTATTTCTTACCGCTTTCCACCATTACATCCAGATATTCAAACGACTAGACTGTGTCAAGCAGGACATCCTATATCCTAACATTACATGCTTGTTCTTCCTACTAACATTTTTCTACGTTTAGAGGTAGCTGCCATCCATCGCAATAAATAGAAATATTGTCTAAGTTGTATTCTCCTACAGTCACCCAACTTCCACATCTCACTGTACACCACGGCATGATCAGCAAACAACCGCAGACTGCTGCCCACCCTGTCCCCCAAATCATTTATGCATATAGAGAGTAACGGCGGTCCTGTCACACTTCCCTGGAATACTCCTGACGGTACTCCTCCCTCTGATGAACACTCGCCGTCAAGGACAATATACTGGGTTCCGTAACCAAAGAAGCCTTCGAGCCACGCACACGTCTGTGAACCTATTCCATGCCTCGTACCTTCGTTAACAGCCTGCAATGGTGCACCGAGTCAAATGATTTCCGGAAATCTAGAAACACTGAAACTGCCTGTTGCCCTTTAGTTCGTAGTATATTATGCGAAAAAAGAGCAATATGAGTTTCGCAAGAGCGATGCTTTCTAAAACCATGCTGATTCGTGGAAATAACCTTCCTATTCTTAAGAAAGTTTATTATATTCGAACTGAGAATATGTTCAAGGATTCTGCAGCAAACCGAAGTTAGGGATATTGGCCTGTAATTTTGAGAGTCCGTTCTTTTGCCGTTCTTATGTACAGGAGTCAATTACGGTTATTTCAGTCGCTTGGGACATTTTGCTGGGCGAGAGACTCACGATAAATGTAAGCTAGGTAAGAATCGAATGCCACACCACTCTCTGTTAAACCAAATTGAGATTTCATTCGAATCTACTGACTTATTTGTTTTCAACTCTTTCAGTTGCTTCTCTACGCCAGGGATGCTTATTACTATGTCATCGGTTCGATGGTCAAACAACGGTATGTTTGCGCGATTTTCCTGCGTGAACGATTCCTTGAACGTGAAGTTTAAGACTTTGGATTTTGTTTTGCTATATTCAACTGCTACATTTACAGGTGACTGGATGGATGCCTTAGACTCGCTTATAGATTTTACTTAGGTCTCTGCCAGATCTTTTGCTAAGGTATGACAGTAGTAAGTGTTGTATGCTTCGCTCATAGATCTTTCCACAGACGCACGAATCTCTACTAACCTTTACTTGTCGTCTTTTGGGCGTTCTCTTTTGAAGCGAGAGTACAAAAACATTTTCCAAATTTCGTTATTAAACCATGGTGACAGTATCCTAACTTTGCCCTTAATTACTCCGCGTCTATCTTCCTGAAACTAAGTAATACCAATTCAGCGTCTAAGTGAGCTGGAAACAACTGGTTATCTCCTCTTTGTAGCAGAAACACTTTCCTCGTCTTCTTCACTGGTAATCACATCATGATCTCTAATCCCTGTTTCTATGCTGATGTTGTCTATAAGTTCCGGTCTATTTTTTGCAACACGGTCTAAGATATTTCCATTACGTATGGCTATCGAGCTAACTGCTGAAGACAATTTTCAGAAAACATGTTCAGAGGTATTTCTTATGACTGTCTGTCTGTACCCCCACAATGAATCTATAGATATCCCAGTTTACACTCGGTAATTTAGAGTCGCCACCAAGAAGTATGAGTTGGATATTTACGCGATACTGACCGTAGACTTTCTTTGAATGGCACTAGAACTATCGCAGCCAAACCAGGTGGCCGGTGAAATCATCCGACAGTTAACTTGGCTTCACCTAGACCTGTGCACGTGACCAGACAACTTTACTGTCACACTCAACATCGACCTCAATAGAGACATTGTTTTTATCAACCGAAATAAACATGCTCCCTCCTAATCTGTCTTTACCATATACGTTTCACGAGTCACTAAATATCTCAGAGATTTCCATTTCGGATTGCAGCCAGCTGTCAGTCCCAAGAATAACTGGAGCGAGAGAAATTTCCTGGGAGGCGGTAAATTCGGGAACTTTGCTACGAACACCTCGACAGTTTGCTGATAAAATTTTGACAGTCAAATTGTCTTTACTCTAAACGCTGTCTGACTTCCCCCACTGCGAGTTGACTGGCGAGTGTTCAACAGAATATTTAAAAATACCACCTAGCCTAAAAAACCCTCATTTATACTCCACAAGTACTGTGCTACCAGGACAGCTGCCTCCTTTGTGTAGTGCACCTCCGAACTATCAAGGTGAGTCCTACAAATCCCCAACCAACGACACAGGTCAAGAAATTTGCAGCCAAGACTGTCACCGTGTAGACGAAGCTTTTTTTGAGACCCTCCACTCGGCTCCAAACCAAGGACACCGATCTACTCAGGGAACAATGCTAATATTGCGAGTTCTACCCCACGCCCGAGGCCAGCAGCCTTCACTATTTGGACCAGCCTTCTGTATGGATTGTGGATGGCCTCAGAAACCATGCGACAGGCGTCGTTGGCGCGTACGTCAACCACAACTTGCAGGCACTCTGGAGAGCTGCAGGCAAGACCGCCTCCACATCCCGGATGGGCCCCCAGGCAGACATTCTGAATGCACATGGGCTCTCTTTGCAGCCCTGAACGCCTAAGGGGTTCTGGTGAACCGTTTGTCTGCTCGGACCCTGCTGAATCACCGGCAGGGTCATTGGATGAGGCCAGACGGCCAGTCTCCACCTTGGGCGTCCGCCTCGAGCGATGCGAACGAGTTACCACACGCCACTCACCCTGTAGTGAGGGTGGATCCACAGCGTCGGGTACAGTAGAAGGTGTCTCGACAGAAGATTCTGTGGATGAAACAAATGGCAGCTGATGTGTCGCATGCGACTTGCCAGATTCTCCGACACTGTTGCATCCCGAGGCAGCAGCCTGAAGGTGACTAACCGTAGCCAAAAGCGCATTCAGCTGTTCAGGAACTGCGGCCAGCTCCTCCTGCGTCCACACATAGCATGCACACATCGTAGCAAGAGTAACTGCAGGAGTAAACTACACTACTGGCCATTAAAATTGCTAAATCACGAAGATAAAGTGCTACAGACGCGAAATTTAGCCGATGGGAAGAAGATGCTGTGATATGCAAATGATTAGCTTTTCAGAGCATTTACACAAGGGTGATGCCGGTGGCGACACCTACAACGTTCTGACATGAGGAAAGTTTCCAATCGATCTCTCATACACAAACAGCAGGTGACCGGCGTTGCCTGGCGAAACGTTGTTGTGATGCCTCGTGTAAGGAGGAGAAATGCGTTCCATCAAGTTTTCCACTTTGGTATAGGTCGGATTGTAGCCTATCGCGATTGCGGTTTATCGTATCGCGACATTGCTGCTCGCGTTGGTCGAGATCCAATGACTGTTAGCAGAATACGGAATCGGTGGGTTCAGGAGGGTAATACGGAACACCGTGCTGGATCCCAACGGCCTCGTATCACTAGCAGTCGAGATGACAGGCATATTATTCGCATGGCTGTAACGGATCGTGCAGCCATGTCTCGAGCCCTGAATCAACAGATGGGGACGTTTGCAAGACAACCATCTGCACGAACAGTTCGACGACGTTTGCAGCACCATGGATTATCAGCTCGGATACCATGGCTGCGGTTACCCTTGACGCTGCATCACAGACAGTAGCGCCTGCGATGGTGTACTCAACGACGAACCTAGGTGCACGAACGGCAAAACGTCATTTTTTCGGATGAATCCTACTTCTGTTTACAGCATCGTGAAGGTCGCATCCGTGTTTGGCGACATCGTGGTGAACGCACATTGGAAGCGTGTATTCATCATCGCCATACTGGCGTATCACCCCGCGTGATGGTATGGGGTGCCATTGGTTACACGTCTTGGTGAGCTCTTGTTCGCATTGACGGCACTTTGAACAGTGGACGTTACATTTGAGATGTATTACGACCCGTGGCTCTAAGGTTCATTCGATCCTTGTGAAACCCTACATTTCAGCAGGATAATGCACGACCGCATGTTGAAGGTCGTGTACGGGATATTCTGGATACAGAAAATGTTCGACTGCCGCCCTGGCCAGCACATTCTCCAGATCTCTCACCAACTGAAAACTTCTGGTCAATGGTGGCCGAGCAACTGGCTCGTCACAATACGCCAGTCACTACTCTTGATGAACTGTGGTATCGTGTTGAAGCTGCATGGGCAGCTGTACCTGTACACGCCATCCAAGCTCTGTTTGACTCAATGCCCAGACGTATCACGGGCGTTATTACGGCCAGAGATGGTTGTTCTGGGTAGTGATTTCTCAGGATCTATGCACACATATTGCGTGAAAATGTAATCAAATTTCAGTTCTAGTATAATATATTTGTCCAATGAATACCCGTTTATCATCTGCATTTCTTCTTGGTGTAGAAATTGTAACGGCCAGTAAAAGCAGACACAATCCTACATATGTGACTTCCTACACTCCAAAAGTATCATCAGCGTACGCTGATGTCGTAATGAACTGTGTAGCTAATTGCTCAGAAGAAATGAATGCTGCGATACGATCTTCCTGAATATGCACCTACAAAATGCGACCATACAGAGAAAAATACGAAATTTAAGAAATACACTATAAGGAAACCGCAAGAATAGGTAAACGCTTATCTTACCGCTCTTTAGATGTGTATCAACCAAGAGCTACGGCCTGAGAGTCGAGACGTCTGTTGTTAAGTGGGTTGCTTCTTTGTTGGCAGCGCTGTGTAGCCCTTTGCATTGGTTCTCTGACTGCACTTTGTAAGAGAATCTGTGGCTGGTTGGACTCGTTGTTGGAAGTTAATCGCCAGTACTGTTGGGCAGATGGAAGTTAGTTGCCAGCAGTGACGGAAGCACTGTTGGGCACTTGGAGGTGAACAGCCAGCAGTGATGGATGTTAGATGTGGGAAGCTAGCGTTGATGGAGGATAGAGATCTGAAGTGTTAGCCTAGGCTAACTATCTGTACATGTCCGACCTGGAGACGAATATTACTCATGATTATATACCTTTGCACTAGATGTCAATGAAGATTTATGTTTGTGTCTGAACTGGATGTCACATTATTAATTTAAAAAATACATTATTTGGTTTGCTAGAGAATCATTCCTTCGCTAACCACATGCCTATTAGTAGTTAGTGGCTTTAGTAGCTAGAATCTTTTGTTTAGTTGTCAGTATTGACGCTCGCTGTATTGCAGTAGTTCGCGCAATGAAGATTTTTGTGAGGTAAGTGCTTAATGAAATGTTTATCTTATTGTTAAGATTTCGTTTTAGACAGGACTGTTCTTTTGCATTTACTGTTTGAAGTAAGGTTATCCTTTTTTTGAGCAGTCATACTGCGTAGCACTAGAATATTGTGGGCCAATGTTGGCATGATAAGAATAAGTAAAGAGAAAGTAGGTTCAATTGCATGCAGTTTAAGTAAAATTTTTAATAAAGAAGTTTCACAGTGAGTGCGGGAGGGGCTAACATGCGGACAGCAACCCGCTTTCGCATTTAACGGTCGCATCTAGACGGCTATGGGATTGAGGCGGTGCGCCCTGTTCTGTGAGGACAATACACTGAATGCACCCAATTGCAAATAGTTTCCTGCACTGAAGTCTGTGGGTCCAATATACGTAGCGTTTGTTATTTAAGGCACGTAGTGTGTGCGACAATATGTGCTGTGAGACAGAGCAGGATTAATTGTCTCATTACACGCTTTCGGCGTGATTTACTGTATTAAGCACATATTGATTGTGAATCACTGTGAGCGTAAGTAAGTTGGCTACTCCAGTGATCTTAAGAGTTTATTGTGTTATTGATTTTATGTGTCAGAACCTCTGGCTCACTTTTATTTCTTTAAGATTTTGTTGTTGTTTTATGTGAAAGAGCTGTTAAATATTTTATAGTATAAGGAATTATTTAGGCATAAGTGTGAGTAACTTGGCAGTGCTGTGCGAATGTGGTGCTTTAGCTGTCTGGTGATGTTAGTAATAATAGATCAGTGTGTAGTCAGAGGTTGTATTTACTGATTCCAGGTAATCACAAGTTTTGTAGTTACTATTTCTGGTTGTGACTGGGCGCCAGACATTGGAAACTGTTAGAATGTTGTGCAATTGTCTGTATATGGCAAAATGATATTTGTTCTGGAGATGAATGTATGCTATTATTTTTAAAAGGATAGTTTTCCTGTTGTTTAACTTAGAATAAATATAGCTTTTGTTTCATTTTAAGTGGGTTTATATGTTGTTATCTGAAGTTTATGCTTCATAACATACTTGTTAAATTGAGCCCAACGTCTGCACAACCTCCAGCTTGAATCCCACTTGACCTAAATCCCACAGTAGACTTCCACACTAACAACAACACCACATCTGTCGCCACAGAACATTTGTGATACCAAATCCGTCCCACTGCCAGTACCCAGAATGTCAAGGACCGGTTGACACAGTTCACAGGAAGACGCAACGTCACACTGATAATTGATCTCGTACTGCCAAGTGCGTTGCAAATTGCCCTCTATTGTTGTAATTGCTGGAATAACATCACATAATCTCACAACCCGTGACGTTTCATTTCGTTCCGTTCTTGCCTACAGGGTGCTTCAATTTTTTAGTTAGGCAGCGTATATGTTGAACAATATTGGTACTGCGTGTTGTAGTACGTGCTATCGGTTTCCATTTAACTGCATTACCCCTGTATGACATCAGATGTCAGCCAATAGCTTTAGACAAAAAAAATCTATACACACCCATTTTTAAAACTGCCATAGGTCAATAATATTATATTAACACTCAAAGAAATAAATTCACGAGTACTGGGACAAAGAAGTAGTGATACAAGATAAGCACACCTCTGATAAGAGGACACTCATTGTCTTGTGACTGGTTTGATGTGGACAGCCACGAGTGACCCTCCTTCGCCAACATCTTCACCTGAGAGCAGCCCTTGCAACATCCGTTCTGAATTATTTGTTGTATGTATTCCAATATCTGTCTTCCTTCACAATTTTTACCCCTCTGCAGCCTCCTCTAATATCATGGAAGTTATTCCCTGATGACTTAACACAAGTCCCATCACCCTCCTTGTCAGTGTTTGCCATACGTTACTTTCTTCGCCAATTCTGTGGAGAATCTGCTCATTCCTTACCTTATCAATCCAACTAATTTTGAGCACTCTTCTGTAGCACCACATCTCAAACGGTTTGATTCTCCTCCGTTCCGATTTTACCACAGCCGATGATTCACTACGGACCTACAATGCTATCTTCCAAGCTACATTCTCTGAAATTTCTGCGTCAATACTAATAGACTTCTTTTGGCCAGGAACGCCCTATTTGGCTGTCTTAGTTTGCTTTTCATATCCTTCTTACTTCGTCTGTCATTGGTTATTTTGCTCCAAAGGTATCTGTATTAGTGGATTTTTATCCACTGCAGAAAAGTCCCCCGAAATGATATTTCTTTTTGTTATTCAGAAATGGTTTATTGACGCAGTTGAGGCTCTGTCCATCATCAGAAACATCTGCGAAAGACGAATGCAAAGTCGTAATCACAAATCTAACTTACAACACATTACTTAAAGTCAGTTTTACTAAAGGTACAGGAATAGACACACGGAAAGCAAGAACAAAGTCTTGATAAGAGTATAGAGTCACATGTAGGCGCCATCAGTATTGGAACTTAACTGATAGTAGGCTGGCGTTACAAAGCTTCGCTAACATCATTTTTCACCAGGTGCGGTAAATGTATAAGGACATTGGTGCCAGAATGTGCCCATATAAAAATTTGAAAAACGTTAGATTAAAATGTAAATAAAACAAAAAATCTAAGCATAAACCTAAAAAATATGATAAAAAAGAGCATATGCCATAGTGCGCACAGTATAAAACTTTCAGTAAACATGATATAAAACATGATATAAAAATATGATAAAGCAAGAGCGTTTGCCATAGCGCGTACAGTATAAAGGTTTCAATAAAGAGCTTTACAAAAAGTAGGACACCCGCCAGGTGCCGAAACTGAGTTGAAAAATGACATTATTTGCGCCACATTAGCAGTAAACGGTGAAAAACAAACTACATGTAATGCCCTATTCACACAAAAATCAAAATATAAGGAGAAACACCTGAGTGACAATGTATAACCACAAGGATGCAGAAAGGTATCTGTTTTGCGTTGGTAGTGCCACTTCGACTAACTATTAAGTGCGTGAGCAATTCTATACGAGTAGTAATCGTTGGTTCAGAAGTCTGTGTTTCCATTTATAATTATTTAAATCTGTTGCTACAATGAAAGGTACAAATAAGATACAAGGCATAAAACAATGACACAAAAGTTGACAAAGGGCCTTCTTAAGTAAAACCTAATATTGAAAGTTGCGAACACAGGTAAACAACTATAGACATAGGGTACGTGATAAAAATCAACAATAAAATAGTAAAGAGTGCACAAAAATACACTGTCTCGTCCCATTTATGGATATTAGAACATGCAGGCACAGCTAACTTGTATGACAACCAAGTAATAACACAGTGCCAACGATAACGCTAACATAGTTCAACAATGAGTGAAGAAATTTTTCCGAACATAAAATTCATCTTTTTACTCTTTCCACGTTGTAGCCTTCCTCGAACACTAAATGCACCTTTCTAAAGAGTCTAAAACTATTTTGAAAGGGCGAAACGTAAACTTTTCCTAAAAAAGTTACGGTCAAAGAAAACATAAAATATGCATAATCAAAAAGTCGTCGGAGCCTTAAAACGTGCGCAACATATTAAGAAAAGTATTGATGGTAAGAAGTGGGAATATTATTCACACACAGTTAAAAGGTTATACAATTGTCAACGTAACATAAGAGGATCTTTGCTGAACGTGTGCTTGTTACTGGAATCAAATTCGTCTTCCTATGAAAATTAAGAAGACTATAGTGGAAGGGACAAAACACTAACTTTTCTTGTATAAACATTAGTCAAGCAAAAAATATAAAGTGCTTAAACCAAAAGCCGGCTGAGCTGGACAACGTACTGGCATCTTAACAAAAGCATAGACTGTCAGAAGTCGGAATATTCATTACGTATAATTAAAAGATTATATATAATTGTCAACATGACGCCATTGTTGACCATATGCTTGTTAGGGGCACCCACATTGCAACAGAACAAGCTATATAAATGAGACTCCAATAAAATACTTTATAGCCAATGACTAGGCCTTTTATGACCGAATTCTGAAATTTAAAAGCAATACTGATCTTTAATCGTAAGCAGGGTATAAAATTGAGGATATGAGAGAAAATGGAACGGAAATGTTTAATGAAATCAAATATTTATGATACGTGATGAAACTCGAGTGAAGTGAGAGGTTGGGCGTCTGAAGCTATTGGTAGGCTGCTCAGTGGGGCTTATCGGGCAACAAGAAGTAGCAGTAAGCTGTACAACGTTTAGGCAGAGAAATTAGGGGACGACCAAATAACATAGTCAGCAGATCACAGAAGATGAACCACTCCCTACCAGGGCCTATTTGTTCGCTATTGAGTATGAAGGATTGATTGAACGTAGTACATTAATTTCCAACTCGTCAAGAGTATCCGTATACCCTGTTTATTGTTATTACGTATTTTTGTTATAGCAACCTATGTTGGTTGTGGCCACCTACTTCTGTGCATCTTATACTCCTGATACGCTATTTGACATTGCCCATCGAAATTCTGGCACCATCCTTCTTTCCTGTCTCTGATTTGGTTATAATGTCAAGGCCTTTACGCTGAAGAAATTTCCTGATATGGTCTTTGTAGCTTTAGCCCCTACATGCATCTTTCTCATTTCAATATGAGTTTTTTTTATATTTTTTTTAAATACAGCTGCTAGTGCTCAGTGTCCACAGCTTTCTCTGTACTGTTGTAGGGTAGCTAAGTTCGTATTACTGTATTTTATTTATGTTCATTCAACCCAGTTCACTCACGTCCCTGTAATAAGGATTAGTATTGCTTTTATACTTGATTTCTGTCACAGTGGATCTAAACTTGGGCTGTAAAGTGTTTTATCGAAGTCACATTTACATATCTCGTTCTTTCGTCATGTGTCTGCCTCTCATACGCATGTGTTCAACAATAACCCGCTTATATCATATTGACTATTATAAAAACTTTTAAGTATATGTAATTATTCCGATTACTAAACATCTATGCACTTTTTAATATGTCAAATATGTTGTCCGACGCCGTTAGTTTAAACACTTCATATATATATATATATATATATATATATATATATATATATATATATATATATATATATATATATATATATATATATATTTGCTTGACCAAAGGTTACACAAGAAAAGTTTATGTTTTGTCCTTTCCAAAATAGAAAGGAGCTTTGGTGTTTTGCCCTTAAAGAGCGCATTTGGACTAAACTACATGGCCAGTTCCTTTTGCTGCCTTCCTTGCTGCCCAAACTTCCCTCATTCGCTCGCTGTGTTTCTGTTTCCGGTCCTCTGTCCGTGCTTCTTGTCGGCTTCGTGTCTTCGGCTTCATCTTGATTGCCTTTTTGGTTGCCCATATTTCTTTCATCTTCTGGCTGTGATCTTGCTTGCGTTCTTCGGTCCATTTTATGCCTGTTCGTTTGTCACATTGTATCTCATGTAGTTTACCTTTCTTAACGATGTTTCTGAACTTTATTCTGTCGTTTATTGTGTCTGCTGTTATGTTGGGCTGGTTCAGGTCGTTTTCTACCTCTGCCACCCATTTGTTGTTTCTAGTGGTTACCCAGTCAAAGATCTGTTTGGTCAGCCTGTGTGATGGCATTCTGTATAGGTGTCCATAGAATTGTAGTCTGCGTTTTCTAATCTTTCCTGTGATTGTCGCCGTATGTTTGTACAGTTCCTCTGTAGGTTTCTTGATCCATATTCCATTGTTGTTAGTTGCGCCAAATATTTTCCTAAGTATTTTCCGTTCTACTTCTTCTAATTGTCTGATACGTGTATGCCCTAGGATTAGTGTGGTCTCTGCTGCATATAGTGCCTCGGGGAGCACCACCGTGTCGTAATGGCGTAATTTGGCTTTTTGTGAGATAGACTTCTTGTTGTAATGATTCCACACTACTTTGTATGCCTTGTCCAGTTTAGTTTTTCTTTCTTTCGTTTGAGTCTTTGTTATGTCCACTCATTTGTAGTGTTTCACCGAGGTATTTGAAGTTTGCCGTTTTGTAAATCGTGCCATACTTTGTGTTCAGAGATGAGAGTTTCTTTGTGCTCATAAACAGTGTCTTTTCGTAAGAGATCAGTAGTCCAGTTTTGGAAGCGATTTCGTGCAGTTTTTCAATAGCGTTTTTTGTTTCCTTTATACCTTTCGTGACAATCGCCAAATCGTCTGCAAAAGCCAGGCATTTAATCTGTAGGTTTCCTAAGGTTATTCCCTGTTGTGATGTTTCCCATTCTTTTATGACCTTATCTAACACCAGATTGAAAAGGACAGGTGAGAGGCCATCGCCTTGTCGGACACCTGTACGAATTTCAAAGGGCTCTGATAGTTCCCCACAGAACTTTACTTTGGAGGTCGTGTTGGTTAAAGTTTGCTCTATGATAGCCCGTGTTTTGTTGTCTACTTTGTATTCCGCTAGAATTTTGAAGAGAGTTTTCCGGTCGATAGAGTCGTACGCCTTTTTGAAGTCAACAAAGGTAATGATCAGGTTCTGTTTGTGTTGTAGAATCATTTTCAGGTTCCAAATTTGTTCCGCACAAGACCGCCCTTTACGGAAGCCTGCTTGGTATTCCCCAACCAAGTGGTCGGTTTGGCATTCTAGTCTGTTCAGTAAAGCTTTAGAGAGAATCTTGTATGTGACTGGTAGTAGAGATATTCCTCTGTAGTTGTCCGGGTCAGTCTTGTCACCTTTTTTGTGTAGTGGGTGTATCAGGGCAGTTTTCCAGTCGTCAGGAATTTTCATGGTCTTCCAGATGTCTTCCAAGATCCTGTGGATGTCTTTGGTGAGTTCTGGGTCTTGTAACTTCCAGATTTCCGCGATGATGCCATCTTCTCCTAGTGCTCTACGATTCTTGAGTGACTTTATTACTTCTTTAACTTCTTCTAGAGTTGGAGGTTCACTATCTGGATTGTATGTGCTCGTTTCTGTCATCATTTCTTCCATGGGGGGCTCCGTGTTGAGCAGTTTTTCAAAGTACTTTGCCAGAATGTCACAATTGTTTTTGGTATTGGTTTCTAGGGTTCCATCCGGTTTCCTGAAGCACAAGTTGGGTGGTTGATATCCAGTCATATTTTCTCTCAACGTTCTGTAGAAGTTTCTTGTATTGTTCTTCATGAAGTCCGATTCGATCTCTGTCAGTCGCCGTTTGTCATACTGTCGTTTTTCACTGCGAATGATTTTGCTTGATTGCTTCTGTGTTTTCAAGAAGTTCATCCAATTCTCTTGGGATTTATGCCTACTAAATTTTTTCCATGCACTGATTCGTTGGTCAATAGCTTGGTCACATGTGTGGTTCCACCAACGGTGTTTCCGTGTTCGTGGTGCTTGTGCTAGTTTCATGGCCTCTCGGATTCTTCGTGAAAGTTGTGTCCAATCTGTCGTTTTCTCCATTTTAATTTTGTGTAATATTTGTGTCTGGTTTAAAGTAATATATATATATATATATATATATATATATATATATATATAATGAGACGCGGCGAAATGCGCGAGCAATGAGGACAACAAGAGGCATCACATTAGTAGTGTGTTCATTAATTGAGAATTTGGGTCTGACGGGGTAGTCCGAAGACTTGCGATGACTCTGTGTCCGGATGGTTTCGTAATCAGAGCATCTGCTTAGTAACCAGGAGACTCGAGAAAAAAAATTGTGGTAAGGTCTTATGGGAACAAACCCTGTGGTGATCGATCCCTAAGGTTACACACTGTTTAATCTAACTTAAACTAACTTACGCTAAGGATGACACACACACACACCCATGCCCGAGGGAGGACTCGAACCTCCGACGGGCATAACAAGACGCCCTAGACCACGCGGCTACATCCTGCGCGGCAGGAGACTCGGGTTCCAAACCCTGTCCGGCACAAATTTTCAACTTTCCTCATTGATTTAAATCAATACCCACTTCCAGCCAACATGTGTAATTCCCTTGTGTCTTAATATATAGTGCACGCTCAAACGAAATTTGTATTTGGTGTTGTAAAAAGGTAGTAATATGGAAACAGTAAAAATAAGACATTTATCTTCGAAAAAGAAAATAAATTTTTCAGTCATCGTCGAACTACGTTATCCTAACTGTTAGTATTGTGCAGTTACTTGGTTGTCATACATGTCAACTGTGCCTGCGGATCCTTAGATCCCTGAAAGGGACGAGACACTGCATTATTGCGAACTGTTCCCTATTCTTATGATTACTTTTTATCACATGCCCTACAACTGTAGCTGTTTATATCTTTACCAGCAGCTCCTAATATTAGGTTTTCCTTGAGAAAACCTATGTGAACTTTTGTGTCATTATTTTATAGTAGATCGTACCTTATTAGTACCTTGCATTGTAACAATAGATTGAACTAGTTATAAATACACACCCCAGACATCTGATTCAATGATTACTGTAACATTGCTCACGCCCTTAATATGTATTTTGTCGAAGTGGCAGCACCTACGCAATAAAAATACCTCTCCTCATTCCAAATATGCCAATTTACTGTCGCGCTTTGTAGTTACACAGTCCGCCTCCATAGCTAAGGTGTCAGCGCGTACAAGTAACATGTGCAAGACCCGGGCTAATTCCCGGTACGGACAAGGATTTTTTTTTTTTTTTGTAGGGAGACAGGTACGGGATGTACACAGCCACGTGAGGCCAATTGAGGAATTACTTGACCGACGGCTCCACGGTCTGGAAAATCTGCAAGACAACCGGGAGAGCGGTGTGTTGACCACCACATCCGCATGAGGTAACAAGGTGGAGGACGACACGGCGGCCGGTAGACATCCCTTGGGCTTTTACTACGTGGCAAGGAGCTCGTTTTCTTTGACATTATATGTTGTCACTCAGATTAACTGTTTAATGTTTGATTTTTGTATAATACGTTACTGTTGATTGTATCTTGCAATTTACCACTACCGTGTCAAAAATAATGTCGTTTTTAATTTCAGTCTCTCCACCTGGCGGAACTTTCTGTCCGCTGTTTTCGGTATAGCTACTGTTTGAATCCTGTCCACTGTACACACTGAGGTATAGAGGCCTGTTTAATAATATTTTAAGCTTTATGCTTAGATTTGTTTCTTTTGTTATTTATAGTTTTAATGTAGGGTTGTTCATTTGTTTCTATGGGCACATTACAGCACCACTGTCATACATCCACGCCAGCTGACGACATGTGACGTCAGTTAAGTTTTGTAACGCCGTCCTGCTATCAGTTAAGCACCGATACTGATGGGTGATACACATGACTCGATACTCTATGTGAATATGTTTTTCCTATTTCAGGTATGTCTACTCCTGTGCTTTATGTAACAGCTTTTGTAAAACTACACTAAGTGCTGTGTTGTTAGTTAGATTCGTGATTATGACTTTGCATCGGCCGGCCGAAGTGGCCGCGCGGTTCTGGCGCTGTAGTGTAGAACCGCGAGACCGCTACGGTCGCAGGTTCGAATCCTGCCTCGGGCATGGATGTGTGTGATGTCCTTAGGTTAGTTAGGTTTAACTAGTTCCAAGTTCTAGGGGACTAATGACCTCAGCAGTTGAGTCCCATAGTGCTCAGAGCCATTTTTTTGACTTTGCATCATTTCATGGCAGATATTTATGATGATGGACAGATCCCGAAACGCGTCGGTAAATGATCTCTGAAATGAGAAGTAAATAGCTAGTTTAGCGACCTATCAGCAGTGGATAACGATACAATTTTAAGTAACGGTTGCCACTTCATGTGGCACCTTAAGTAGCACAATTCGTCTACTGTAGGATCACCAATTTTGATGTTCAGCTTCTCAGTTCATTTTATGCGCTCACTACAGCATCGTTTCCTTTCAACAAATTCTCTGTCTTCTTCCCCTTCACTGACGACAGCAAGTCATCAGCGAATCTTATCATTTATATCATCTCTCCCTGAATTTTGATTCCATTCTGGATCCTTACTTTTATTCCCGTCATTGATTTTTCTATGTATAGATTGAACAGTAGTAGCGAAACCCTGCATTCGTATCTTACACCCTTTTTTTATTAGGGCACTTCGTTTTTGGTCTTCCAATCTTATTGTTCGCACCTGTTTAGTGTACAGATAATGTGTTACCCATAGTTTCCTAGTTTTCTCCGATTTTTCTCAGAATTATAAAAATCCTCTACCGCTGACTTACGTCATAGCAGTCAAGTGGAGCGTATGTGATAGTCGGTTGTGCGAAATCAGTGCGACAAAATGACGGGAAGTAGCTATTGTTTTAGGAATTGCCCATTATCGCACCGTGAATGGAACTGTTCGATTTGTTAGTGTATAAATGCGGACTATTCAAAATGTCTGCAAGTAACGGTGTACTACAAACTGCTATGTAACAAAACAGTGGCTGTAAAAAGACCTAAGCGACGGGGAGCGCAGGTGAGGGTCACGCCTTGACAATATCAGTCTAGTTCGAGACCCACAGACACTGATGTTTGTCAGTGAATAAAGATCCTTTTAACCAGTTTCCGAGCTATCATTGCGAAGGAATTTCGTGCAGCTTACTTCAGTTGTAGGGTACCTCCGAAAAGACCACTACTCACAGCTGCTCATAAATTTACATGTCTTGAGGGGGCCAAAAGCACAGGGGTTGGGGTTGGGTTATTTGGGGAAGGAGACCAGACAGCGAGGTCATCGGTCTCACTGGATTAGGGGAGGACGGGGAAGGAAGTCGGCCGTGCCCTTTCAAAGGAACCATCCCGGCATTTGCCTGGAACGATTTAGGAAAATCACGGAAAACCTATATCAGGATGGCCAGACGCGGGTTTGTACCGTCTCTAACATCCTGCGTGGTGTCTGTTGTTCTAAGTCGTGTCTCCCTACCACTTTCTCGCAACGACGCTCTGAGCGTGTTTTTTAGGGAATTGACTAGTTTGAACGTGGGACCTGTTGCTGGTAAGGAGACGCCAGACCACACATGACATGTAGAGTTCAGAAGAGTTCAGTGAGACTAGCGATGATATAACCAAATACTTAATGATTTCAGCGTAAGCTCCACTGCACTCCCTGTAAAGGAATCTTAATACTAACTAAATTTAGTGGAAGGGGTTCAAGGCTTTCCTATTTTTAGCTAGCTGGTAAAATAACGTCGAAAAATCAGTTAAGTTTACCATTGGAAATTTTATTCTACTCACAAAACATTGTTTATAAATTGCACTATTGATAAAAGGAAATGTTTTAATACAGGATGATAAAAACCAACTGCGTTCAACAAAAATGTGAACGAATATCCCCTGAATGGGTTTCCAAGTTCTACAATGGATCGAAGGATGACCTACGCCATATCACATCTATAATCTAGATTTAAGTTTAAGTTTCACAAAAGAGAAAACTATCAAAATGGTCCACAGTGACCCTCAATTATCTTTAATTACTTATCTAACTTGTCGTAAATTACAGTGGCTGATGTGACTTCTCAATAATTATATAACAGAAAAATCATCGCGTTTCAGATTTTAACTTACGTAGCAAATGTGAATACCATTAGCTTTAATTGACGATCGACACAAGTATTACGCAAAACGGGGGGTGTAACAGATGAGACTTCTGCAGTTCTGAGTGAAGCTTTATGCACTGTTATGCGGCATCGCGTGCATTCATTACCTTGTCGTTGGTTAGGCAGTGTCAGGAGGGCAGCGGGCGGCGCAGCTGCACCTTCGCCTTCTCGGAAGGAACTCTCTCCTAACTTCTCGTTACTACAATTTACTGAAGTTGATTTTAAAAAAAACTATCTGGCTGTGTTTTCATCTGAGTAATCAGGGTCTCAATGTTAACCTTAAGCTCCGCCTACAAAAATTCTGTCTATCCAATGAGAAACGCTATACTTTTCGTGGTGGGGAAATATTTTTAAAGTTTGGAACGTAACAGAGACGCGAAAAAGTCTCACGCTAAAACTTGCGGCTGGTGTGGCCCTTTTAGTGTTATCGTAGGATCTATACTGTTCTTCTGGAGGGCTATAGCTTTTAACATGGGCTTGGGGGAGGACCTGTCAGTTAGCTGGCGATGTGGGTGTCCGTCCCTTATCGTAGGGCCTTCTAGCTTAACATGGTTCTGCTCTCGGCTTCTGTTCTCGTTTCTCCCCTCGGAACTGCGTCTGTCTCACGGTGGGAAGGTGTGGCATGCAGTTAGGCATTCTTGTGTTAGTCTGCGTACTCCATTTGCTCACTCGTTACTCGTATTACTTTGGTTAATTTAATGTCTCGATTTATTCGGAGCTATGTGACATATTACTGGATTTGCTTATCATGTCAGGGTTTTCATGGAAGGTGTTGAATTTGCCTGACACCTTACACGTCGTCCTCCCGAATGCGAGTCCAATGTCTAACCACTGCGCCACCTCGCTTGGTCAAAAACACAGGAACTGGGCAATAGCTGACACGAGACGTGTTATGCAGCCAGACGCGTCGTAATCTTCTCTCTTTTCAAATGATAGAAGAACGTCGATGCGCCGACGGGATAATAGTGGCGTTAACACGCAGCTTATGGAGGGTGAAGTTTAGACTGGAGGATATTCAGTGATGTTTTGGAGGAGTTTGTCGTATAATGAATTCGGCCCCTTCATTCAACTTACCGCGAGCATCGAGAAGTTAACATTCCTTCTAAGTCGTTGTGATGAGTGTGTCTTGGATTTTCACTTCTTCCTATGTACAACAGCCTGTTAACGGGCGTGCAATCATGCGTTTTTACTTTGACAAAGACACCAGGAACGACGTTCTAAATTACCATTAAGTACCTGGGAATATTTTGAACAGCGATTAAAAAATTATCAGTATCCCCAAAATTTTGTAGCTCTACCAGATTTAATCGCCAATGCGTGGCTTGTGTTGTGTATGGCGTAGCTGAAGCAGAGCCCGCTTTAGGCGCAGGCAACCTGGACATTTATTTCGGGCGCCAAAACTATGGGCGTTATTTTGGCTGTAAGTGTAACAAAAGTATTTGTGTGTTAAATACACAATAACAAAAAATATTACTGCATACGAACATAAAACGTAAGCTGAAGCTGGCCAGTGTGGCCGAGCGGTTCTAGGCGCTTCAGTCTGGAACCGCGCGACCGCTACGGTCGCAGGTTTGAATCCTGCCTCGGGCATGGATGTGTGCGATGTCCTTAGGTTAGTTAGGTTTACGTAGTTCTAAGTTCTGGGGGACTGATGACCCCAGATGTTAAGTCCCATAGTGTTCAGAGCCATCTGAACCATTTTTTTGTAAGCTGAAGTCATGCAAGCGGTTTCCGTCGCTGTGCGGCCTGTTGGTGCGCGATCTGGAGTGTCCTCCGTTTATTCTTTGCCGCTCCCTGCGGTGGCGAAGGCTCCCTGCTCGCTCAGAAGCACCACTGTCGGGATTACGTGACCCATCGTTATGTGGGTCGCAGTAAAGTGAGCGGCTCCCGTCCACAATTCGCGGTACGGAAGCCATAGAGGGCAAGTCGTACTCTAATTTACCCGGTTTCGTTGAAGGCAAATGCATCTATAATTAATCTGCTGTGTAGTTTCATTGATACTAGTTTATAGTAGATAGATCATCGAATCAAAACAATGAAAGTGCTTCTAATAAAGGAATATTTAATTTATCTAAAAAGTATCTTTATTGAATCAATACAAATTGTAGCAAATTTGAATGTATTCTATTGGTATAATTATTTACATATTTGTTGTATGAAAATAATTTTGTGGAACAGTAACATTAGATATTTATGAAGTTCACTGATTTGATTAAACGTGATTTGCAATTACGCTTTTGAATAACTGAACTGAATGATATCTCAAAATCAAAAATTATAAAGTTGTTTTTAAAGATTATTTATGATTTGTTAAAATATTACATATAAATTACATACAAAATAACACTAAACTCTCTTTACGTTGACAGGTTACAAAAAATATATTGTATAGGCCATAAACATTTTATGTCGATTGATGGAATATAATTTTGAAGTTATATTAATTGTGGTTTCGGCTTATTTAAAAGTGGATAGTTCTCTATTTTTCATACTCTTTAAAGTTTGCGTTCCTCGATTTGAGTTATGTGCATGCCTTTTCCTGAATGTCTAGCGGTCAAAGGAAATTTCTGGTTGCGAGTTCGCCTGCTTAGGTGAGTCGCCCGTGTGGTAGCGCAGCACGTTCGGTCAGAGGGTTAACTGTCCTCTGCAATAAAAAGAAAAATTGAGGGAATGGAGCGACATTGAACAGATGTAACAGTACGTCCGCCATTAACTAATGCAACGAACAATGACGAACAGCATAACTTTAAATAAAAGTGGCCGCGGGCCCCGGTTCGAGTCCCGGTCGGGTCGGAAATTTTTCTCCGTCCGTGGACTGGGTGTCGTGTGATCGTCATCATCACCTACGCTCAAGTGGCGTCACTTGAAATAAAACATCCGGCGGCTGAACTTCTACGGACAGGGCCTCCAGGCCAACAATGCAACACGATCATTTCATTTCATTTCTGGTTACCAGTACGAAAAAAGAAGGCTGGAAGAGGGAGTCGAAAGGCAAAACGAGCCGTACCATTAAAAATTATCTCCAGAGATGTACCAAAATAAATGATGACTGAGAATCCAGTATCAAGTTCGGTTACAAACTAGAATACTGAGTCGTCAAAGGGTGACAGTTACAAACAAATGTATGACGTTTCTAAATCAATTGGAACTGACGACACTCTGGATATCATCATCAGATGGAAGGACTGAAAAAGTTGATTCCTACATGACACATATAGAAAGCGTTCTACAAACTTTGAGTACAGATGTAGCATTTTGGCCAAGAATTTTAGGAGACGCCCAAATAAGGTTTTTGATAGGCCAAGTTCCACCTAAACCATTGCATAATTACAAATTTCCTTACAATGACACTGGTCGACAGTTTAGTTCAATTTATTATACATGAATTTTAAGCAGTGCAAAGCAAGTTTTTGGGCAGAGGCTATGGTATGTTCTTTCACTAAACGGCGTTTACTGTTTCTGTTGCAAAATTTTCGACTGTATAGTTAAGTCTCTTTCAAAGGATGATATTAAATTCTGAATCACTTCGCTGAAACTTTAAAAGAGCTTGAAACTTCCAAAAACCACGCCAAAAAAGCCATGGCTAGAAGAGAAACAAAGGTTAAAGTATTGTAAAACGATAGAAGCGACCGCTCAAAGAATTACTAATGCCGAAACAAATCACTGGAACGAGTTGCTTCTAAAAATTATAGCGATTAATAAAATGATTGGTAAAAGTGATGTGGCGTTTCATGGTTCAAATAAAAAGTTGGTCGAGTCTAATAACGGTAATTTTTTTGAAAAAATAGAGTTACTATCTGAATTTGATCGCATTAATGAATGGTAGGTCCGCGAAATTCTAAAGAAAGAAGCGAATAATGCTCACTGTTTTGGGATACACATAAAAAACGAGATAGTAGTCCTTCTACAGCAAAATGTGAAGTCTCATATAAATGATGGAATAAAAACTATATATAAATATGTTTCTCCATACTTTTAGATTTTAAGGTGACGTTAGTAGGATAATGTAGATGACACACACAAACACACAAACACACACACACACACACACACACACACACACAGCCACAGTCACAAGCACACACACACGTGCGCACGCTCACACAATCACACGCAAGGTGGCAAGCACCGTCTGTCGTTGTGGAACGGCTCGGTTCAACCATTGCAAGTGGTTTGATACATTTCATGAACGAGATAGCCTCTCTTGAATCGTTATATCGAATCTCATTTACGCAGATTTTTACACAGAGTTCTTTTGCTGTATCTCTAATTCACAGTTATTATTCAGGGCAGAGGATCATATTCCTTATTTTTAAATTTCATATACGTTCATTTCCCACATAATTCGTATAACTGAAATTCTGCGCGCTATCAACGTTCCTGCTCCGTTTCATATCCAGTTATATGAATTGTTCCCTATTCTTTCATTTAAAACACGAAACGCCCACGCTCATTGATAGAATAACCATTCAGTGTCAGTGGAATGATTCGTGTCTTTCTTTAGTATCGGTCTACTCCTTCACTCCACCTACAAAATTTCAACGTATAAGTTGTGTGGACTGTAACTGAGCTGGTAAGACTGATTTGAAAATAACGTGCTGGAATTTTAGCTCTGAAGCTAAGCATAACGTTCTCTGTTTCAAAGGCTACAAGGAATGAAAGGAAAACAAACACCTAAACTGAAATTTTTTATAACCAAATATAGCAGGTGGCCCACACACACACTGTCCTTTGTTGACGTTAATTAATCTCGGATACCACATGACGGCAAAAAGTTTGCCTAAGCAGAACAGTAAATTGTTCACAATGTTCTAGATACTGTGAACCTTCCATATCTATTATGAATGCTAGGGAGTGCAGTGTTCAGAGTAATTCAAAAGCTCTTTCCTAACGCCACTAAGAGTTAACTTGATTACGACCAAGTAGTGCAGTCCCTAACAAACTTTATGACCAACAAGTGAATGTGGTAGCATCTAGGTATCAACTCTTTAATTGCAAAAAATGTAGAACAATCTTATCGTGAATGGGTAACAGATTTGCAAGGTATACAAAGAAATGCTTGCGGTGCTTTATACTCAGATATAATGTTGCGTGATGCGATCGTGTACAATGTAACTGACGTCAAACTCAGACAACAAATTTTGAAACATTCCAATCAATCATATCAACAGGTAGTGCACATACTAGATCATTACGATTCCGGTGCCTTGTCGGCTCATACATTTGAGTAGCCAGCTATTTGTCAGGGTGACTCGCTTAGTAGCGATCGTCCCATTCCGCACCGGTGGCGTGCGCTAGCCACGTTGAGTAAATACCCTTCTACGTCACGTGTGCAGTTCGCTAAACAGGCGGCTACACAGGTAAACAGAATTACGTTTTGCCCTCCCACACGTTACACACGGCACAGACGCCAAGACTCCCTCTCGACACGTTCTGTGTTACGCTTTTAGTAGGAAAGGACATGAGTTTGCAACGGAACAAACGTCAGAAATCGGCCCACTCACAAAAATCTCGTCACAATGTCCATGTCATTAATGAAGTATATTCCAAGTCTGCAACTAGCAAGCGTGCTGTTTCTACGGTCATACACCAGTCAAACAAACTTTTTTGACATTTACCTATTTGTGGGAAACGTGTGAAATTTCAGTTGGACACGGATGCCTCTGTCACACTGCTCAATCGTCACACATATGAACTGTTAGGCTTCCCACGCCTCTCTAAATCTAGCAGGCAACTGACGGCTTGTAACGGACAAGACACTTCCGTTCTCGGAAAATGTGCTTTGCCTGCTATGTATCGCTCACATACGCGAACAGTGACTTTTACAGTGCTTCAATCATGCCAGTGTGAGAACATATTTGGCCTTAATTCTTCTGAGTTGTTTGGCTTTAACATTCAGGACAACTTGTTGTCAGTGTCTGCATTCAGTGCCGATGACAGTGCAGCTAACTTGCTAAAAGAATTCCCAGAACTCTTTTCTGAAGGTTTAGGTAAAGATAACAATTTTGTTGTGCATATTACGCTGAAAGACAATGCCCAGCCGAAATTTTGCTGGGCCACAACTGTTCTCATTGCATTACGGGACAAAGTCGCGGCCGAACTTAAGGAATTCCGAGATAACGGAGCAATTGCGCCCACATCAGCTAGTCAGTGGGGAAGTCCACTGGTTTTGCTCCCCAAACCTTCAGGTCGCATTCGCCTCTGTGTTGGCTTTAAGTCCACAGTCAATCAACAAACTATCGTTGATACTTATCCATTGCCACGCCCAGAGGATCTCATGGACAAATCAGGAACTGGGTGCTGTTTTTAAAAAATTGATATGCTCGACGCGTATCTTCAGATACCGCTCGATGAAGAATCTCAAAAAGTGCGTATAGTGAATACTCACTTGGGCTCGTTTAAATATTTGCGTTTGCCTTATGTCAGTGCTTTCATACCCGCCATTTTCCAGGGGTATTTGGAACAGCTGACTGAACAAGTGCCAAACTGTTCAAACTATTAGGACGAGCAGGTCGAACACCTGACGAATACACTGCAGATTTACGCGCTTAGTTTCGTGTGTTATCTGAAGGAGGACTCAAGTGTAGACTGGAAAAGTGTGATTTTTTTAAACCTGAGTTGCGGTATCTTGGTCATGTCATAAACAGTCAAGGTTCAAAATGGTTCAAATGGCTCTGAGCACTATGGGACTTAACATCTGTGGTCATCAGTCCCCTAGAACTTAGAACTACTTAAACCTAACTAACCTAAGGACATCACACACATCCATGCCCGAGGCAGGATTCGAACCTGCGACCGTAGCAGTCGCGCGGTTCCGGACTGAGCGCCTAGAACCGCTAGACCACCGCGGCCGGCAAACAGTCAAGGTGTGCATCCTCTTTGTTAGCCATACGAGATTTGCCAGTTCCTCACAATGGCACAGAATTGCAGTCAGTTTTAGGGAAAATGAACTATTATATCCGGTTCATACCGAAGGCTGCACAAATCGCAGCTCCATTGCATCGCTTGCGTCTCAAGAATGTCCCCTTTGTTTGGACAGATGAGTGCCAAGTACGTTTCAAAAACTTAAAGATGCTTTGCTCAATGATCGTTGCTTAGTTCACTTTGATCCTGACAAACCAGTGGTATTTCAAGCTGGCGCTCCCTCTTACGGAATCGGTGTAGTGCTTTCACACAGAATGGTTGATAAAGACAGACCTTCAAAAGTGTTGTCCGAAGCTCAGTGTAACTATTCACAAATTGAAAAAGAGGCTTTGACTAGAGTGTATGGCGTCACCAAATTACACCACTATTTGCATACATCCCGACAGCTGAGTGCTCAGCGTGACGGATTGACGTCCTACGGGCCCGCGTTCGATTCACCGCTGGGTCGGGGATTTTATCCGCTCAGAGACTGGGTGTTGTGCTGTATTAATCATCATTTCATCCCCATCCGGCGCGCAGGTCGCCCAATGTGGTGTCGAATTTAATAAAACTTGCATCAAGGCGGGCGGACCTGCCCCGCAAGGGGCCTCCCCGGCCAATGACGCCAAACGCTCATTTCCATTTTTACCACTATTTGTATGCCAGAAAATTCTGCTTAATAACGGATCAGAAACCTTTGCATTCCTTGTTTCATCCGACGAAACCAGTTCCTGAACAACTGCTAAAAATTGCAAAGATGGGCCTTGTTGATGTTTCAATGCCAGTACGAGATTTTCTATCGTCCGACTTTCACGTCTTCCGTTTGGCCCTTATGCATACTTTGACGCTTCTGCTGCATCTTTTCGTCGTATCGATGCTCAGGATTCTGAATTGGTTCAGTCTTTCCCGCTGACCTCTAAGAAAATTGCACAGGCCACAGAAACTGATCCAGATTTGAACAGTTTACTCCAGTACATTCGCCCATATTGGTTTTGTTCTTTGAATGCCACAGAGCACTCTGTAGTGCACCGATACTTTGCACGTCGGCATAGCCTCGCTGTACAAAAAGGCGTGATTCATGTTCAAAATGACAGTGGCTGGACACATGTGTGGATCGCTGAAGCTTTGCAAAAAGCGATGTTGGACTTACTTCACCGAGGACACTGGGTGATTGTACGTACCAAACATTTAGCGCGTCGACACTGTACTTGGCAGGATATGGACGCCCAAATAGAACAGATGACATCACAGTGTCACGCATGTGCGAAAAACCAGTCCTCTCCGCCACAAAAGTTCTCTGCTTGGCCTAAGTCGCAATCGCTATGGCAACGTGTGCACATCGACTTTGCGGGACCTTTTTGGAACACGTGTTGGTTTGTTGTGGTTGACTCATATAGCACGTTTCCTTTTGCTGTGCCAATGAACTCGACAACGTCACGTAGCACAATTCAGGTGTTGTCATCGTGTTTTTGCGTAGAAGTTTCATCTGAAGTAATAGTGTCAGACAACGGTCCTCAGTTCACGTTACAAGAATTTGAAACATTCTGTGAACGCAATGGCTTACAGCATCTAACAACTGCACGGTTCCATCCCCAGTGAAACGGCGAAGTGGGACGTTTTGTTAGGACATTCAAGCAAAAGATGGACTTACTTCTCTGCGCACACACCAGGGATCAAGCCTAGCAACTGTTTCTCGCCTCGTATCGCTTACACCCACGAGATGGACCATAGCCCGCCGAATTGCTTCACGGCAACTCCCATCGGACACGCCTCCACCCACTTCAGCATCCATCGCCACACGAAGGCCGCAAGTATCGTTTCGCGCTGCGTGATACTGTATTTTACATGGTTTTTAGCGGCAGTAGACGGTGGGCTCGATGCGAAATCGTCCGTCGACTTGGCGCTTGCATGTATCTTCTTTCAAGGCCCGATGTTTTGCAGCGCACCAGTCAAAATCAACTATGTCTCTGCCATGCACACACTGATAATTCAGTCTCTCTTCCGCCAGATTCACGGGTCCAGAGGGCAGCTCGGCCACAGCAGCCGCCAGAGGGTGCCATCACGACACAGCGAGACGACCCCATGGAGCCTTCGTCTCCTCCGCCTCCTCTCGTCCTATCGATGGAGGCGGACCCGGCCACACCGCAGCAGTCGCCGCCTTCTTCATTTGGTTCACGGCAGCAGGAGGTGGACGCGTACCGTTCTGGTCGTTTTCTGGGGGACATTTCCGCCGGAGCGCAGGCCTGATGGCGCGATACGGCCGGAAGCTTGACGTCCTCTGCGGCCACAGCTTCCGGCCCGTCGAGGCGCCACACACTCCTGCATCCCCCGTCGTGATCGCACTCCATACACGCAGACGATCCGTCGCTTTGTGTATGTGGAAGGGAGGGGGAAGAGGGGGGGGGATGTTCTGGCGCAACCACAAGCGCCGGAACGATGACGAACGGAAAACCAGAGAAGACGGTGAGGAAAAGTCGGCCAACGGTGCGCAAAATTGGACTTCGACGCGCCAAGAGCGTCCCCTGCGACAAGTGAATATAAGTGCAGCTCCTGCTAACCTCGGCCGCTCAGATCGTCTCAGTATACTGACATTAGTGGAACTTATTTGTGGACAACAACAACTAGTTATGATTCTTAACAGTGGTGTATTGTGTATTGAACGTTGGAGCTAGAAACGACGGAGAGATTTCGTCCCGCCTTACCCCTCAGTGGTTCACAACCCCACAACAGACCACAGCAGTCCGCCCACCTCACCGCCGCCCCACACCGAACCCAGGGTTATTGTGCGGTTCGGCCCCCAGTGGAACCCCTCAGGAACGTCTCATACCAGACGAGTGTAACCCCAAATGATTCCGTGGTAGAGTAATTATGGCGTACGCGTATGTGGAGACAGGATTTGCGCAGCAGTCGCCGACATAGTGTAACTGTAGCGGATTAAGGGGAACCAGCCCGCATTTGCTGAGGCGGATGGAAAACCGCCTTAAAAACCATCCACAGACTTGTCGGCACTCTGGACCTCGACACCAATCCTCCGGGCGGATTCGTGCCGGGGACCGGCACTTCTTGGCGCTCGGAAAACAGCGCTTTAGACCGAGCGGCTAACCGGACGGGCCGTCCTGATCAGTTACTGGTCTGGTCTTTGACTATAGCGAAGAATCTTGCTGTTTGCATGTTACTTGCAACAATGATGTAACTCCAAAGTTAAGTATTGTCAACTGCTTTATAGAAATAAAACTATAGATTTTATTTGTTTGAATTGTTGTGTAGCATTCCGAGAACTCAGAATCCCTTAGGCTCCATTTGCAAGACGAGTGGGGGAGATCCCACACAACATATATCATAAATGATGTTCCTTTAAACCTATGTTATAGACAGACAGATCTTTACTACTGCATTATTCATAATACAAACGTTCGATGCATATCCGCCTTGTTGAATGCACTGATGTAAGCGCCTCTCGGTATTAGCAGGGACATCTCTTAACCCTTCTGCAGATATTGAAGCGCGAGCGTGAAGTATTCATTCTTCAACACATCTAAATTTTGCGGTTCCGTTTCAGAAATCCTGGTCTTGCCATAACCCCTTATGGAACAAGCCAAGGGCGTTAAAGCAGGCGATGTCGCTGTCCATCGAATGCAACCACCACGACCTGTCCACTTTTCTGCGTACACATTTTTGAGATATTCCCTAACCCATCTACAATATTGAGGTGGTGCACCATTGGGCTGAAACCAGTGCCTCACATCTTACTGAAGTGGCATGTCCTCTAGGGGAGGCCCAATATTCAGCTCATTCTTTAGGAATTGCAATTACAACCGATCAGTTAGTCTGAGACCCAAATAAAGTGGTTCAATGATGTGGTCTTCTACAGTGTCGCACCATACGTTAATACACCAGTGCGCTTTCATGTGATGTGGTCATGACCAGTAACGCAGACTGGATCTGTAGACAGTGGCGTCATTGGCGACTTAGCTTTAATCTGCCCGTAAAATCTGCCTGATGAAACCCGGATTTACGGCTATTTTATTTACGGGACGTCTGCAAAAAGATACGCGACTCTGGAAGTTGTGTCCGCATAGATCTTGGTGTGATGATGATGATGATGAGTCCCATAATTCTTCTACAGAGCGTAGGGTAGCGACGCGGTAGACCCGCGCCACCTTGGTGCAGGTGCAGCTTAAAGGTATGACATTTTTGTTCCTCCAGAATCCTATGTACCGAAGACATATCTGCTGATCCATTGCAGCTCTTCTGTGTTCTATTTAAATTGATAGATTACTGGGCGAGATTTACTGACTTTCAGGACATTAATAACAATGACCATAATAATACTATTAATATTATTACTATTATATGTACAAATAACACTGCGACAGAATTGCAATAGCACGATAACACTTTCGTTCATGCTACATTACAAATACGCGTTATTTTCGTTTAAGCTATGCTTACCGTGTGTGGGATGTGCTTCAAAATGCACACCATCATTCCGGGCAACATCGGGAGCGTCGCAGATTGGTTTTTCCAAGACGCGTTGTGCCTGGAAATCTGTCTCGTTTCTTAAACGCATCTCTGTATGTCTAAAAACATGCGCAGAAAGTAGACGTCGCGTTCGAAGACAGAGTAAACGTATCCTTCGGGCCTCAGCTGAATTGTGGTGCGTCACACCAGAGGTGAGTATCATATCGGTGTAGTCTTCGCTGGAGTACAATGCAGTAGTTACCTGTTCCACCGTACTCGAACTACAAACAGACGGCCATGCGATCTTATCAAAGCGGAACCAAGTGGAAAATGCACGCAGATGGCGGTATAGTTTGGTGGAGGTACGTTTGTAAGTGCACTTCCCTCTTTGGACATCAGTGATGAGGCAATCCTTCTTGCACTAACGTATGCAGGAACTATAAAACTATAGAGGACGGCATGCGTAGACCACCTACTATAAGTGGACATTTAAGAAAAAACAGATTACCTTCCGTCAAAAGCACCTCAATGGCAAACACTGAAATTATTGAGAAATTTTTCAAATCTTGTACTAAAAGCAAGAATTCTGGGTGGAATTAATGGAGAACCTACAAACATAAAATGTAAATGAAATGATATGAAGTAGATATTCACAGATGATCTCTACCTAATTTAAGAAATAACTGCAAAAACGTTCTGTAGTGTAGAATGGTGAAGTAGTATCTTAGCCGAAACAACTACTGTAGCTATGGAATCCCGCGCAGGTTAATTGTATCATCATTTAAGTATTATTTGGCACCAACCAGACCTCACACACGCAGCATCGGCTACCTCCAATGACAGACACAAACCACATTCATGTAATTCCAGTTTTGGTGTGGGACAATGGAAAACAATGACACAGAAATATATTAATGTAGCTCCAATGCCCAGTTCGGTCGAGAATTTTTGGGATGTTTTCCTTAGTTGGTAGGCAAATTACCGAACTGGAAGCCCGTGCGATTTATTCATAACTAGCTGTGCCCCGCGGTTAAACAGTTATTTATACAAAAAATGCTGATGCCGAAACTCACTGTCCACACGTATGCACCATCAAAAAAGTTACCTCTTGGAGGCAATGAGGTGTGGGCCACTCGGACCCAATAAACCGCGCGACATCGTAAAAAACAGTTTATTCTAGGACGATTGGAACGGCTGACAGAATACGTATCTCTCTCATCTCAATTTTCGCAGTCCAAGTTCTCAACGTTAATTCTTCTGAACTATCAACATCCTAGAAGCAAATGAAATCTACATAAAAACCATAAATCACTCAAATACATACGGAAAAGCCAAGTCAGTGATTAAGAATCTCGGTAATATCAAAATCAAATACACGTCCAAAACTCGCTACCCTCTGTGAAATATTTTCATGTGCTTACATTACGTTGTTATGCAGTTTAATGATGATGTCATATAAGAACATTTCTGCAGCCCTCGATTTATGTATGTATCTATTTCTTTTGTCAAAACAGTTAAAAACTAATCTCGCACTAAATTTAATGCATTCATTTGGTAGTTAACTTTCATCGATGACTTTTTAAACATGTTACCTATCCACTAACGAGACGAAGAAAGAGAATAATCAATTTCTAGTTCAGTGCAGCGCAAATTTTGTAATATTTGTACATGCAACAATGTCATCTGCCCTCACGCGTGTACCTGTTACCCGCTATTACGCTACATGTAAAGGCATGATGTCTCACTGCCGCAGAGCATTTAAATGACACTTTCGTTGTGAGTCTTCAAGCGTCTCAGAAGCTATGACATAAGCCTGACGCTCAGAGGCTAAAATGCAACGGGCTTGTGTGGAAGTACGGATCCACTTTGAGTATTATATAAGCCCTGTATTCAATACGTTGAATCGTATTGTGTAGGATATACTAAATAAAAGCATTTTCACAAATACTACACAGTTCGAAAGTCAAAGAACAAATAGATTTTCCTAAGAGTAGTTATTGTTCCACATTTGGAGTCATGTTCCTTAAATCAATAAATATCTTGTGCAACACACTTTTAAAAGTAGCGTATGTGTTAATTGAGAAATTTGTTAACATCGAGTATAGATTTAAGTGTCAGGAAGTCGTTACTGAAAGTATTTGTATGGAATGTAACCATGAATGGAAGTGAAACGTGGACGATAAATAGTTTGGACAAGAATAGAATAGAAGCTTTCGAAATGTGGTGCTACAGAAGAATGCTGAAGATTAGATGGGTAGTCACATAACTAACCAGGAGGTATTGAATAGAACTGGGGAGAAGAGGAGTTTGTGGCACAGCTTGACAAGAAGAAGGGACTGGTTGGTAGGACATGTTCTGAGGCATAAAGGGATCACCAATTTAGCACTGGAGGGCAGCGTGGAGGGTAAAAATCGTAGGTTGCAGTAAGTACTGGGAGATGAAGAAGCTTTCACAGGATAGGGTAGCATGGAGAGCTGCATCAAATCAGTCTAAGGACCGAAGACCACAACAACAACATTGAGGGTATGAGCTAATTCCATTCCAAATTTCTTCCAAATCTTTCCATTCGTTTCAAGGTGAAAGAGTAACAAGTATACTCAAACAGAAACTTTCGCGATTATAATAAATATGGTATTGGGAACACCTCTGATCCACAACAACCTCGCCTGCTATTCGGCTGAGGAACCGCAACTCTCTAATTGGCCGGATCTAAAACAGCCCGTTCTACGCCTTGGTGTGGAAGGTGAAAAGTGCAAATAAAGATGATTAACGCATCCTGTTATTGTGTACTGTACGTGTGGTGTGCGATGGCACCATGCAGCGAGAGTATTTACCTAATTATGCAGTAAGTACAGCTTCTATATGCATCTGTAAGTATATAAAACACAACGACTCTTTCATTTTGCAATGGAATGTGTGCTGTGTTTGAAACTACATGGCGAATTAAAGTTGCGTAATGCACCGGGACTCGACTGCGGAACCCAACCTACGCGTGAGTTATTGTATTACAGCGTCGAGCTATCCAGGTACGTCACACAACCTGCTACCACAGGTTACAGCAACTCTTGCCTAGCATCCAAACTTAACGGAAACTCTTCTCCTCTTGAAAGCCATTCATTAAAAAACGTCTTTCTAATCACTTCTTTTTGCATGAGTTATAGAGGGTGATTATAATTAAACTTTCAGAACGCTGTAGAAATAGTACTACTGGTCAGAATGACGTCAAATTGCAACGGAATATTATCGGAGAAGGGGGAAAACGTATGAGAGAATAAAAAAATAAATAATGTGAAACTTGATCAATAGGTGGTGCTATATGTGTCAGAATACGTACATGAAAACACTTGCTATGCGCACGACCCACTGAAGTTGGTATAAACACGCCGGGTACACGAGTTTTCCTCCTTTCATGTCTGCTACGTTTTCCATGACTGTCTCAATGCAGGATCGAGCTCTGCCTGTAAAGCTGTATTAGAAGAATGATGACTGCGCACACGTCACTCTGCAGAAGTTCCGGAGTTTGAAAAAAGGCTATGGTCCGATGACTGACGTGGGTCTGGAGAAAATGATTCGGAAATTCGAAAAGACGGTTTCTTTTGGTATGCAACCTGGTAGAGGGAGGAAACGATCTGATTCGACGTCAGTGGAAGCAGTGGCCACAACAATGCGGTAGGAGAAGGGTGGTGGTGTGCAAACGTTTAGAGCATGGTGAATTGCCCGAACATTGGCCATAACCATGAGCGCGGTGCGTAAAATCCTACGAAACAACCTTCTTTGCTATCCATTCAAAAATTACCCATGTGCACGAGTTACTCTGCCAGGAAGAGAGACCTTTGCTTTGCTTTAGAATTTCTTGCTCGCATGGAGGTGGACAGTGATTACCAGTGGAAGATTTTGTAGACAGATGAAGCCCACTTCCGTCTGACAGGATATGTCAATACACAGAATTGTCGAATATAGGCAACCGAAAATCCACACGTAAATCAACCAGTACCACTTCATCCTGAAAAGGTCAATGTGTGGTGCGGGTTTATGGTATCATTTATCGAAAGGGCCATATATTTTCGAAGAGACAAGTGCTTCTGATCCTGTTACCTGTACTGTCACTGGCAAGCGCTATGATTGTCTTTCACGCAACCCCGTCATTCCAGCTCTCCAACAGCGTGGATGTGTAGATGAGATCATTTTTATGCAAGATGGCGCACCTCTGTACATTTCAAATCCAGTAAAGCAGCTGCTGAAGCGTCATTTCGGAAATGATGGAATTATCAGCCGCCATTTCCCTACAGTCTGGCGGTCCTGAAAACCTGATGTTAATCCGTGTGACTTCTGGATGTAGGGCTGTCTGAAAGGTGTTGTGTTCAGTGTTCCGATTGCAAACTTAGCTGCACTGAAGGCACGCATTGAGCAACACATTCTGAAGGTGTCTCCGGAAACACTTCCAGCACTTGTGGACCATGCTGTTTCTCGATTTCAACTGGTTGCAGAAATTGGTGGACGGCATACTGAATATGTTTTGCGCTAGTCACACGGATATTTATAATCCGATTTGATTCTGATTGATGCTTGTTATGCGGTTTTTGGCCTCAGGACGATTAAAAACCAATTTTTTCCATCCGACATGATATGATCTTGCCGTGGTGGGTGGGCTTACGCAACTAACAGTATCACACCTGTATACCTATGCTCACTGAGTTGTACAATTTGTTTAACGTCAATCGTACACCGTAGACATTGTTGTATGATTCATTTGTTGTTTGTAATTGACCACAATTAAATTATAATGCTTACAGCGCCATCTATTGTTACATTTTGTAACTATTTATTTTCCCTCTGCCATACGGTTTTTCCCCTTCTGCGATAATATTCCGTTACAATTTGACTTCATATTGCCCAATGGGGTTATACCTACAGCGGTTTGAAAGTTTAATTATAATCACCATGTATATCGCTGGCGATGTGGAAAGACACCCTAGGTTCTCCCCTGGTAAAATATTCTACTGTCTTTGGCTGGCTAGTGAAGGTATGCCTATACGGTTGACTTTGGAGAAATAGGCCCTTGATCAGTCAGGAGTCTGGCAGCGAGATTTCTCAGGAAGCGTCCCACGTAGACTGCAGTGGCAAAGGAATTCTTTCCTCATTCTCTGCTTTGCATGGTGTTCTGGAATGGCTTGTTTCCAGAGCGGCGATTCCCTGTATCGCAAAGTTGCTGTCTGTACGTACAATATGTAAGATGCTCCATTTCATTGCGTTTTTCCATGTTAGAACACACTGGAATGTATGGAGATATCATTGATAGCTAGCGCAGCTAGAAATAATATTTCGTTGTAGAGTTATCAGTTGCATAAATGTAACTTCTTTTGCATCAATTTTTCAGAGGGGCTTTATTTCTGTTGAAGGATCAATATCCGCATTTAACTCATTCATCAGTGAGTGTAAAAAATTGCACACTTTAGCCTCCCCCTGATTTAGCATTGTTATGAAAATTTCTGATTGTGTGGGTTTTCCTTTTTGTTCCAATTCATTTTCTGTGCAGTCATACTCCATGTGGTCCGTTGAAGGGTGACTGCAGTCTTAATACTGCAATTTCTTGCTGGATTCTTGAACAGGAACATGAAGTAATATTAACATTCTCTTGGCTTACTTGCATCCCAGACTTTTATGGTTCGTTCCCTCGTGCTCGTGTATACTGACTTGAATGTACAGTTGATGTACCCACAAAGTAGCAAATGCTCTTTACCATTAGTAGTATACACTACTGGCCATTAAAACTGCTACACCAAGAAGATGACGTGCTACAGACGCGAAATTTAACCGACAGGAAGAAGATGCTGTGACATGAAAATGATTAGCTTTTCAGAGCATTCACATAAGGTTGGCGCCGGTGGCGACACCTACAACGTGCTGAGCAAAAAAAATGGCTCTGAGCACAATGGGACTCAACTTCTGAGGTCAGTAGTCCCGTAGAACTTAGAACTAGTTAAACCTAACTAACCTAAGGACATCACAAACATCCAAGCCCGAGGCAGGATTCGAACCTGCGACCGTAGCGGTCTTGCGGTTCCAGACTGCAGCGCCTTTAACCGCACGGCCACTTCGGCCGGCTGCTGAGGAAAGTTTCCAACTGATTTCTCATACACAAACAGCAGTTGACCGGCGTTGCTTGGTGAAACATTGTTGTAAGGCCTCGTGTAAGAGGAGAAATGCGTACCATCACGTTTCCAACTTTGATCAAGGTCGGATTGTAGCCTAACGCGATTGCGATTTATCGTATAGCGACACTGCTGGTCGCGTTGGTCGAGATTCAATGACTGTTAGCATAATATGGAATCGGTGGGTTCAGGAGGGTAATGCGGAACGCCGTGCTGGATCCCAATGGCCTCGAATCACTAGCAGTCGAGATAACAGGCATCTTATCCAAATGGCTGTAACGGATCGTGCAGCCACGTCTCGATCCCTGAGTCAACAGATGGGGACGTTTGCAAGACAACGACGAACAGTTCGACGACGTTTGCAGCACCATGGACTATCAGCTCGGAGACCGTAGCTGCATCACAGACACGAGCGCCTACGATGGTGTACTCAACGACGAACCTGGGTGCACGAATGGCAAAACGTCATTTTTTCGGATTAATCCAGGTTCTGTTTACAGCATCATTATGGTTGCATCCGTATTTGGCGACATCGCGGTGAACGCACATTGGAAGCGTGTATTCGTCATCGCCATACTGGCGTATCACCCGGCGTGATGGTGTGGGGTGCCATTGGTTACACGTCTCGGTCACCGCTTGTTCGCATTGATGGCACTTTGAAAAGTGGACCTTATATTTCTGATGTGTTACGACCCGTGGCTCTACCCTTCATTCGATCCTTGCGAAACCCTACATTGCAGCAGGATAATGCACGACCGCATGTTGAAGGTCCTGTACGGGCCTTTCTGGATACAGAAAATGTTCGACTGCTGCCGTGGCCAGCACATTCTCCAGATCTCTCACCAACTGAAAACGTCTGGTCGATGGTGGCCGAGCAACTGGCTCGTCACAATACGCCAGTCACTCCTGTTGATGAACTGTGTTATCATGTTGAAGCTGCATGGGCAGCTGTACCTGTACAAGCCATCCAAGCTTTAACTCAATGCCTAGGCGTATTAAAGCCTTTATTACGGCCAGAGGTGGTTGTTCTGGGTACTGATTTCTCAGGATATATTCACCCAAATTGCGTGAAAATGTAATCACAGGTCAGTTCTAGTATAATCTATTTGTCCAATGAATACCCGTTTATCATCTGCATTTCTTCTTAGTTTAGCAATTTTAATGGCCAGTAGTGTAGTTATTCAAACAAGCTGCCATCAGTAGCAATATTTCTAAATTCTCTGCGTGCCTCTTACGGAGGAATTTCGCCGAGGCAACACTAGGCGACACCTTGCCGCAAGTCACATCGTAAATTTGACGTGCGACATGAAACCGTGTTACGATGTTACTGTTGCCGGGAAAACGTGTTGCCTTGCTCCACATGCTGCAAGTTGCGTCTGTTGGTAGCATGCATCTCCGTCTATTCAGGTAACCAACATCAGAACTGTGCACCATGTCTTTGCAAACGATAGCTGCAATTATTTTCTTGGCCGTAACCTTGAGTAACAGAAGAAAAGGAAAGAGACGTCGAGTATTCAAGTCAGTATTAAATCTGCAGGCAAAGAGAGAGCTACAGACACACCCAACATGATTCAATCAATGTATTGTCTACCAACATGAGCTTTACTCGTGGTGGATATGTTTTTCCCTGGTTCGAAAACGCCTTGTAGGAAACACGTAGATCGTAATGCAAACCGTTTTCCCGCTTGTTCGCTGCCGTACCACATTTCTTTAACTGTTACCAAATACTGTCCGTAAATTCCTCATTTTCTTGCTTGCTTCCAAAGCAAACATATTTTTGGCAACCTGCTCTAGCTTATCGTTTCTTAATCTGATGTCTTTGTAATCGCTGCTTTTTGTGATTTTTTTTATGAGCAAATTATCCCTTTGAAAGTTGTTAATACGAACTAGGTTTTTTTTGGAAGGATAGACAGCATTGGTCGTATATTTTTGTTTATTATCGCAAAATCGATTTTCGGTCATTTAGTGACCATCTTCAGTGCTGTAATATATAACTTAAATTAGTAAGCACTGGTGTCAATAAGATTACGGCGATCACATAGACTGACACCAGTGCTTACTAATTTGAGTTATATATTACAGCACTGAAGATGGTCACTAAATGACCAAAAATCGATTTTGCGATAATAAACAAAAATATACGACCAATGCTGTCTATCCTTCCAAGTATACCCATTATCTGGTCGTAGTGCACAGGACACTATGGAGTCGCCAATCAATAGGTTTTTTTTATAAATAAAATTTTTAAATTGTATCTTCTTTGCTGTTTCTTATCTGCTGTTCATGCTGACTTGTGCCTCTTAGTTGACTATTTAACTGACTTCGTTCTGAATCAGTTAATCACAACAAATAAAAACATAGAAAACACTGCGCTGCATTCGCAAGAATATGAAGTTTGCAGCTAGAGCTGACCAAGAAAGCACCAGCTAAACAAGACTGTGAGGAGCACGGTAATACCACACAAGAGAAGCAGTATAATTTTGTAAATTATTGACCACAACAGCAAGGATGGCATGCTGTATGCTGAAATATAACACATCGTTAAAAGGCCACAGTAGATTATAAAACTAAACCTTATTATTAGAATAAAAGACTCACAATTGTACAGTATTACCGAAACTAGCCATGCGTCACCGTATGTGTTAGTGGTTGATGATGCATTCCAAAAACAAGTTATGAGTCAACTATCGGCCAACCACGAAAGAGGTTTTGGTGGACAGTGCAATTGCAAAAACTCACACGCTAACAGAGAAATGGAGACAGTTTTGGTTTTCTGACATCATTGTTTCGTATGTTTAGAAAACCACTGTTTCTCTCCGTTGAAAAAGTAGAAGTTGTTACGACAATATGCTTTTAACATCAGAATTTCTTGAGAAAAAGCTCCACTTCAGAAGCACTGCACTCGCCATAAGGAAAGTTTGACACCAACACAAGCAAGGGAAATGTTGTTCGAGGATAATGGAGGTGTAAACCAGAGTGATACTGGTATGGAGAATTTGCAATGCAGACTACAGAGGTCATCTTTAGAGGCAAAAGAAGTACAAGATGGGTTTATGTGATAATTACGACGCTGAAGGACGTTTGCCTTGCCAAGATCACTACTGAAGTGTGCACAGTAAGAGGAAATACGAATTCTTAAAATACAAGCAAATGTAAACTCTAAACTGATCTACAAACATTATTATGTATGGAATCTATGAAAAAAAATCTTATTTTTGTAGATCACTGAGATTGGCAGTAGCAGGCTATTACAAAAAGTGCACTAAACTTGGTGATTTATTTTCAGTGCCCCAAAACTAGCGTCAATTATGATAATCTACAATAAAAGAAATTGACTAGTCAGTCGTCCATGCAATGCCTCATGCAACAAGTCGCACTGTTCCGCTGATTGTTGGGTAGCTGGCGACAGGGGGCAACACGGCTTTTCTTATCGTCAGTCGGAAAATACAGCTGGCAACAATTTGCCTAATGCCGCATACTAAAAAGCCGCACACGGTGTGTTGCCATGTGTCGCCCTGGTCGAACTTATCCTTGTAGCGTGCTTCGCAACCACATGCAACATGTTGCCCGAACGTTGCCTCTATAGATTTGCATCTTTACAGCAACATCAAGGTACTTGTGTTGCCGATAAATTCGAGACTTGATGCCGATCCTGAGTATGTTTTGAGTGATTACTCTGTTTCAGGTTTATTTGTCAACAGGTTTTGGGTGTATAAAGTGAGATCTATCATCTTCTTAGCATGTATTCATTCTATAACGGAAGAAAAACGAAGACAATTAAAGATTAAGCCAAAAAAATTAAGAAAGTATGATTATAATATTGCATTCATCCATATACAATAAACGCAATAACCTCACTAACTGCCTCATCATAGCCCAGCTCGAACCGCTAAGGACAGAAACTTGAAATTTGGAGTAGGTGCTGATCTTATACTGTAGGCGTCATTTAAGAAGGAATCTTTCGGAATTCCACAACTAAGGAGGTGAAATATGGGATGAAATATGTTTGAAAATAGGTCGCTGTTAAGGCAATTTTTAAGGTAGACCTACGAAAATTGGTATTTGGTTTGTCGGTAAAAAGAAAAGAATGCGTGTTTCAGAATTTTTGGAAATTTAATCCCTATGGAGGTGAATTGGTGGTTCAATTTTTTAAAAGTAAATCGTTATTAAAGTACTTAAAGTACTTTTAAAGCTACAATTAATCTGAATTTGGCTTCGCGTTTGAAACTAAAAAAAAATTACGTGTTTTAATATTTTTGAAAATTCAAGTCCTACGAGCATGAAATAGAGAATGAAATGCCTTACGAAAATATTTTATTTTGCACCATTTTTGAGGAAAAATTTCTAAAAATTTCTATTTGGCTTCTGTGTTAGAAATAACTACGTATTTCACTGGTTTTGGAAATACAACACCCAAGGGAGTGAAAAAGGATGTTGAATGTTTTATAAAAATATTTCATTGTGAAAGTATTTTTAGAGCTAAATCTTTGAAAATTGCTATTTGGCTTCTCTGTTAGAAATGAAAAAAAATACGTGTTTCACTGTTTTTGGAATTTATCCAAAAAGGGGTGAAATAACGAAAGAAAATGTTTCGTTATATTAAAAAAATGAGAGTTAAATCTATGAAAATTGTTATCTCACTTCTACGCTAGATTAAAAAGTAATAAGTGTTAAGGGATTAAAGTCCCTATGGGAACATCACCACAGTAACGCAAAAGGCATGATTAACGAAAACCTTGGACTCCAGCTACCAGAATCACTTTTTGGATTGAAGTACATTCGGAAAAGACCATGATTCTATGACCTTCATTAGCGTGAAAAGTTTAGAAGGTGTGGCAGTTCGTTAACAACATACAAATTTGATTAAAGCAAAGTAAAACAAAAATAAAATCTATGGAGACAATATTGTCCACGCGAGCGAAGCAGTGGGCGGTAAGCATGTTGAAAAATGTTTCGAGTTCCCCGTACCTTCATCGTTGTGTTAACAACCATGAAATATGAGTCAGATCGTGTTAGACGCATTCTTGGGTTAAAGTTTTGCATAATATGAGTCACATTATAAGCGTACTTTCACTTACGTCAAATCAGTTATAGACTTAAAGGCTTTTGAGCGGAAATGATTTAACGACAGCCTAAGGGGTTGTTTCCAAAATGAATCAATCAATCTGCAGTGGAGTCTGAGCTATTTTTGAAACAGTCCTGCAGGCCAAAAACTGTGTAGCCGCACGGGCTGGTCGCGTGGTTTGAGGCGCCATGTCACGGATTGCGCGGCCCCTCCCGCTGGAGGTTCGAGTCCTCCCTCGGGCGTAGGGGTGTGTGTTGTTCTTAGCGTACGTAACTTTAAGTTAGTTTAAGTAGTGTGTAAGTCACTTTGTTCCATTAGGAATTCACACACACACACACACACACACACACACAAACGCGCGCTCGCGCACGCACACACTGTGTGCCAAGTCGGGTGTCAAAACTGGGACGTTGCCTCGAAGCAGCCCCCATACTCTGCTGATAAACTATTTCTCCGTCGAACTAAACTTATCTGGAGCGCACCGTGACTCGTGCTTGTACACCCACGAAATAAGTTTTGCACTACCCCGGGTCCCAGAACTCCTGACGATAGACGTTCACTATGGATATTGTATCACAGAAACAGTCCCTTTGGCTGTTCAGAGATGTCACTAAGCCCACCTAAAACGTAAAAAACCAAGCATGAGCAGCTCCTATTGGACGGAGGGGGTCCGACAGCCGATCAGTTTCAGTTATTCCACCGGGAAGAACGTACACACCTTGTGTTGTCTGTAAATCAACCGTGCCTAGACGGTCGATCGCGTCCGAATTGTTACTTTTTGCCAGGAAGGACTCTCAAAATGGGTAGTGTCCAGGAGTGTCGGAGTGAACCAAAGCAATATTTTTCGGACATGAAGGAGATACAGAGGACAGGAACTGTCGATGACATGCCTCGCTCAGGCCACCCATGGGCTACTACTGCAGTGGATGACCGCTACCTACGGATTATGGCCCCGAGAAACCCTGACAGCAACGCCACCATGTTGAATAATGCTTTTCGTGCAGCCACAGGACGTCGTGTTACGACTCAAACTGTGCGCAATAGACTGCATGATGCTCCCGACGCGCGTGGCGAGGTCCATTTTGCAACCACGACACCAAGCAGCGCGGTAGAGATGGTCTCAACAACATTCCGAATTGGCATCACGTATTCTTCACCGATAAGTGTCGCATATGCCTGCAACCAGACAATCGTCGGAGACGTATTTGGAGGTAACCCGGTCAGGTTGAAGGCCTTAGGCACACTGTCCAGCGAGTGCAGCAAGGTGAAGGTCCCTGCTGTTTTGGGGTGCCATTATGTGGGGCCGACATACGCCGCTGGTCGTCATGGAAGGCGCCGTAAGGGCTGTACGATACGTGAATGCCATCCTTCGACCGATAGTGCAACCATATCAGCAACTTATTGGCAAGGCATTCGTCTTCATGGACGACAATTCGCGCACCCCTCGTGCACATCTTGTGAATGACTTCCTTCAGGATAACGGCATCGCTCGACTAGAGTGGCCAGCATGTTCTGCAGACATGAACCCTATCGAACATTCCTGGGATGGATTGAAAAGGACTGTTTGTGAACGACGTGACCCATCTACTACTCTGAGAGATCTACGCCGAAACGCCGTTGAGGAGTGGGACAATCTGGACCAACAGTGCCTTGATGAACTTGTGGATAGTACGTCACGACGTATATAGGCATGCATCAATGCAAGAGGATGTGCTATTGGGTATTAGAGATACCGGTGTGTATGGCAGTATACACTACCAACTCTGAAGGTCTCACTGTATGGTAGTACAACATGCAATGTGTGGTTTTCATGAGCAATAAAAAGAGCGAAAATTATGATTATGTTGATCTCTATTCCAATTTTCTGTACAGGTTCCGGAACGCTCGGAACCGAGGTGATGCAATTTTTTTTATGTGTGTATAACTTAGTCGGTAAGTACACAGCTCGTGATAGCTAAACTTTAGAGAGTGAGTTGCGATTTGGCAGAGAGTGTTAATCTAAAACACATTACAAAGCTGTAATACACATTTCTTCACTAGCGAAATATGACGCATAATCCCTATCTGTCAAATACACAAAAACAGGACACATGCACGTGCGACAAGTAAATTCCAAGACGCAAAGAAAGCAAGTGCCCGAAGTAGTGAATCGATGTCTTCCTTGTGTATTTCCTAGTCAGTCACAATTCGCAAGAAACAATCCGTTAAGAACGAAGCATTTTTGCAGACGAAATTTTATGATTATTCTCCAGGAGGCGACGCGTGCCCCAAAGCCATTTTCATTAGTAACAGATTTTGGCAGCACATCATTAATGGCCGCCATCGAAGTGCATGATTCTAAAAGGTATAATATGAAAAGTTTCATAAAGATTCGGTGAGGGACGCCTTGCCGTATCTCTCCGAGAAATTGCTTTCCGTTTTAGAGACTCACGTAAAGGCACGAAGTTAAAAATGGCCTTTGAAGCCAGAATTTTCTTTTAAAACCAGCCGAAATATATTACGTGGGAATAATCGGCTTTTATAACTCACATTCAGTAATACGACGGCGAAACAATATTCCAAGTTCAAAGTGTCTATCTAATAAAGCGTAACCTAACCTCGTTCCTTACTGCCAGAAGAATTTAATCATCTTCTCAGACCTATAAAACGAAAACTCTGACGTTGGCCAGAGCCGACGGATATTTTTCTCTTTTAACGATATCGTAAATTTAAGCTTACGTTCTATATCGAGCGGTGTATTTCTGAGTAAGGACGGAATGTTGAGTAGATAACGGAATACTACACGAGGGAGGTTACTGCTTTCTGAGAACACTCAGAGAAGTCCACGAGGAAGTAAAGCATCAGTTTCTTGGGTACTTAAATGTAATATAGGACACTGTATTCGGCATTCAGAACGATGCTGTGGTGAGGTGATTCTGTTTGCTGGCGACGTAAGTAGTAGACGTTGCAAAATCGGTGTTTTGTTCAGTGCCGAGGAAAATGAGCTACAGTAGGGCCTCTCTAATTCGCCCTATGGGACGGGGACCATCGGCGTGACTCAGAAAGTCGGATATCAGAGGAACACTGTTAATGGTCTTAACATCCGAATACAGTATTGTAAAACTTTAATTTCCAACTGAAAATACTGTCTGTAATGTTGTTCCGTGTTAAAACTGTAACAAAACGAACAGAAAACTTTTACACACTAAAAGATCTCACACGGAAGTGTAATTTAAAGTACTACCTCTTCTGTGAAATACGTCTGTATCGTGCGGTGAGATATTGTTGCTGTGTATGAAAGTTTAGCATCGATACATATTTTATTACAGTATTGCATTGACACACAACTGATTTGCACTTAACTGTTTCAAAGAAATGAGAAATCACACGATAAAAAAGTGCCGTGTTCTTAAACTAGATGTAAAAGTCTATAATGTGCCTTTGCTTCGCAGACGACAGCCGTGATCCTGCCACGAATTTCCATAGGAAGTTTGTTGCGGTAGACATAGAGCTTTGTTCGATTTACTAACGGCATCTGTATGTGATACTCGAGCCGTAGGGTTACTGTTTTGGCATCATCTTTTACGTTCTCATCGGTTGTTTGAGTTACAGCGCCAATGAGCTGGTCGTCACTTAATTCCGCTACAGTTGTGCAGTCAACGTCTGCTGTATTGACCCATTCACTCACTTCACTGTGCTCCACATCTGTTTGTAAAGACAGCGTCACATGTTTGCTTTTAGTTGTTGCCATAATTTAGTTTCACGTACACTACTGGTCATTAAAATTGCTACACCAAGAAAAAATGCAGATGATCAACGGGTATTCATTGGACACATATATTATACTATAACTGACATGTGATAACATTTTCATGCAGTTTGGGTGCATAGATCCTGAGATATCAGTACCCAGAACAACCACCTCTGGCCGTAATAATGGCCTTGATACGCCTGGGCATTGAGTCAAACAGAGCTTGGATGGCGTGTACAGGTATAACTGCCCATGCAGCTTCAACACGATACCACAGTTAATCAAGAGTAGTGACTGGCGTATTGTGATTAACCAGTTGCTCGGCCACCATCGACCAGACGTTTCCAGTTGGTGAGAGATCTGGAGAATGTGCTGGCCATGCTAGCACTCGAACATTTTCTGTATCCAGAAAGGCCCGTACAAGACCTGCAACAGGCGGTCGTGCATTATCCTGCTGAAATTGTAGGGTTTCGCAGGGATCGAATGAAGGGTAGAGCCACGGATCGTAACACATATAAAATGTAACGTCCACTGTTCAAAGTGTCAGTGCGAACAAGAGGTGACCGAGACGTATAACCAATGGCACATACCATCACGCTGGGTGATACGCAGTATAGCGATGACGAATACACGCTTCCAATGTGCGTTCACCGCGATGTCACCAAACACGGATGCGACCATCATGATGCTGTAAACAGAACCTGGATTCTTCCGAAAAAATGATGTTTTGCCATTCGTGCATCCAGGTTCCTCATTGAGTACACCATCGCAGGCGCTCGTGTCTGTGGTGCAGCGTCAAGGGTAGCCGCAGCCATGGTCTCCGAGCTGATAGTCCATGCTGCTGCAAACGTCGTCGAACTGTTCGTGCAGATGGTTGTTGTCTTGCAAACGTCCCCATCTGTTGACTCAGGGATCGACACGTGGCTGCACGATTCATTAGAGCCATGCGGATAAGATGCCTGTCATCTCGACTGATAATGATACGAGGCCATTGGGATCCAGTACGGAGTTCCGTATTACCCTCCTGAACCCACCGATTCCATATTCTGCTAACAGTCATTGGATCTCGACCAACGCGAGCAGCAATATCGCGATTCGATAAACCGCAGTCGCGGTAGGCTATAATCCGACCTTTATCAAAGTCGGAAACGTGATGGTATGCATCACAACAACGTTTCACCAGGCAACGCCGGTCAACTGCTGTTTGCGTATGAGAAATCGGTTGGAACTTCCCCCATGTCAGCACGTTGTAGGTGTCGCCACCGGCGCCAACCTTGTGTGAATGCTCTGAAAAGCTAATCAATTTCATATCATAGCGTCTTCTTCCTGCCGGTTAAATTTCACGTCTGCAGCACGTCATCTTCGTGGTGTAGCAATTTTAATGGCCAGTAGTGTCTTTTATATGTAAGAAGACCGCAGTCACTAATCTACAAAACAAATGTGTGCTCAATAACAGTTATTGGTCAAATTAGAAACAAGTTATTTCAGGCTAAAACTGATCGAACTATCGCACCTGGCAAAGGTCAACTACCTAGTGATCATATCGGAGACGGTGAGTCATCGACAAGTTCTGAGCTGACTGTACCAGCGGCCTGTGTGCATAAACAAACACCGGAAGTGGGATGGTCGGTCTAAGTGGCGAGTCGGTCCATCCGTAGTCGGATTATCGAGGTTCTACTGTATTGACATCTATTTTTTAAGAGTTGGAACTAAAGATAACATTTAAAAATGTCAGAATCTCCGCAGCAATAAAACAGAAAGGTGGGTGGCAAAACAGACATTCCTCTGTGACCTGAAAATGGCGCTTTTAAAAAAACAAACCAACGCACAACAGTGAAAAACATCTCCATAGAAAGTGATCAACAATACTAGAACTTTCCTCTTTCAATACGTATTTATAGCACGCTCACCACAGTACGCAGCACAGTCACATACAGTCTGGCAAGCATAGTCCACCGGCAGCACTCAGTCTAAATTAGACGATTTAGCTGTAAGCAGAGTCTTTAAGACAATATGGGAAAAATTCCGATTCACAGCAATTACTCTTTGAAATATCTGGAAAATATCACGAAATGCCTGTTATGGCTATCAGTGCCCACCATGAAGCTTGATTGACATGTCCTCGGCCGATTTGTAGACTTTATTCGAAAATGATCTCGGTGTGTCCATCGCTTCAGAAAACGATAACCTGGAACCTATTAGAGATAAGACACTTTCAGCAGCCGTCAGAGCGTTTTTCTGTTGTTCCTAATTTCAATGCGTTCCCAACTCGTCGTTCGCAGAATATCAAAGCCCGTCTGCGTGTTAGCATTGCAGCATCAATAATTCTGATTGTTTCATTGCCTCGTGAAGGAACGGTTGAAACGTAATTGTCTGCTGCTGTGCGTTCGTGATGCTTGATGTAACCCCACAAAAAGTAATCTAACGGGGTGACATCTGAGGAGTGTGGGGCCATGCCATGAGACCATCACGAACCATCCATCTCTGAGACACTATGTCATTCATTACGCCACAGACGTCCAGACTTCAACGCGAAAGTGCTGGAAACAGATGGACGACTGCAGGACTTTGAGCTGTGGTAGCAGGAATAGTTTGAGCATGTACAGGTAAATATATCCCTTTATCGTTTTCTCTGTGAAGAAAAATTGGCCTATCACCCAATCGTCCGTTAGGCAACACAAAGCATTAAGCTACTGACTATCACAGATGTATTCACATAAGTTGCATCGGTTTTTGGATGCCAAAAATCGTAAAGTTTGAGAGGCGGCATGCCGCTCTCTCTCTAAAACAATATGGTCAGTTAGATTAAATTTCATATTTTATCTCATGATCTGGGTGTTCTCGAGTACTACATTTTACAGGTGTGGTTCATGGCCCTTTTACATGAGAAAATTGTTGGTAGAATATTCTTGTAACTACATGTGTAACCTTTAGAAAACTTTTACCCGAGTGGTCTTAGTGGTGGCAACTGAGAACAGGGCGAGAGATCAATTAGGGGCCATAAACGCTGTGTGCAGCGACCTGGCTGTGTGAGTGAATCTGGGAAGCAGCGTTCAATGGGTCGTACCTGCAGTGGGACTTCATGCAGAATCCCTCTCGCCCTTCTACTTATGAATGGACAGACGAGCGCCGGTTCACAAGACATTACACCTGGGTCACGCGGCAGTCCATTGCAAAGGTGATCACATGCTGGAAAGTGGGTGGAGGAAACCATTTGAGAGAGACTGTTGAAACTGAGGCCCTTGTGCAAGCGGTGAGAAGGTCGCAACGATACTGACAGAGCGGTTGGTGCACCTATTTAGTGGAGGCAAGATTGAAGCTTAACATCCTTCTTTCAGAAATTGGTCAGCCCAGAAAAATTGGATGTATCTATACATGAGCGAGTGTGGTCCCGTCTGGGTAGATGTTTCTTGCCTAAACGTGGCCATGCTCACTGTTAGAACGACGCCTCTCTAGTCCATAATCTTCCTCTTTCAGACAAGAGAGATTTGGAGCCGCTGATGGCTACTCTCCGGACTTGCAAAGTGGAGGCTTGCTTCCCTACGTTAGAATTCCCAGTGCGAAATCTGAACTGGCTAGCAGGACAACAGAACAGTTAAGAGGGGAGTTTCAAGGAGTAGAGGATAGTTCGATTCGTTTATGCAATGTTGGGGGTGGTTTCGTTTTTGCTAATTCGGCTCTCGTACCAAGGCTTGTGGGAAAGTGGTTGATTCTTTACCGTCTTGATTTTTCCAGATGGAGAGCTTGAGGTCTTGCTCCAGAGGTAAAGTCTTGTGGTCAGTATCTTGTGGTGGACTGAGAGCCAATCGCAGTTTCCAACTATACCGACAGCAGAACTGCATATCGTGTGTCTAGAGGGTGAACTTACTCGTCCTCGCTCGGCCGTTTTGACGTTTGACAATCCCAGCACAAACAGTCGTGCCCGAGTCAAATTGGTCTGGCCAGAGCAGCAAAGGGGTGCACACACACTGAAATCTGCCGGGATTTGAGGGCAATGGTAGGGAAGTTTCTCGCGTTGTAATAATCAAAACAAAAGAGCTCATAGTTTGCAAATTTTCGTGGACGTGTCAGAACATTACAGATGCCACAGCGCGACCCTCCTCGCCCACAGGGCGCCGCTTTCTGTTGCTGCCGGAATCAAGGTGAAAGGGTAAGTATTGCTGCACCAGCGTGGGGTTGTCAAATGGTATTCACTGCTCCCGGTTCTCAGGTGAACTATAGTTTGGGTATACTTGGTCATAGTTGATTCCATTTGAGTAGAGTTGGGTCTCACAGTGGATAGATGTAATCAAAGTCAGCTCTAAAAGGGATTGATTCAGGGGAAATTTGTGTAGCTCCCACCCTAATCTACACTTTGCCAATCGAACGTCACTCCTTTCTTGATTTGTGTTTGTCACTTTTGTATAAGATTTATCAGCTAGATGTAGTTACAAAATTATTAATAGTACTTGTCATTATTTTGTAAACTAAAATACGCCACTGCTCTGTTTCATACTCCCTCAATTATTCGCTGTTTTTAGTTCAGTTTGGTGGTGCGTCGGTACACTTGAAATTTAAGGTTAAATCTTATTAAATTAATTAATTTGACTATTAATTTAAGGTATGAAAGTGACCTCAGGTATAGGCAATAAAAGTGCCAGAAGTAAATTCACTAATTCATGTATAAAAATTAAGGGTGCAGCTCACAATTTGAGGGTTATTGAGAAGATTACACTTTTATTTATCTATAAATAACAACGTTTAGCATTACTCAAATGTGTATTTATGATTAAAGCAAGTGACAACATGCAAGGTTTTATGATTCACAGGTCCATAAATGAGGATCGTTACTTCATCTGAAAACAGACCTTTTTTTAGGTAGTCACAGTCGGCATCTTCGGAGAGCAGCATGAAATACGCGAATGCATACCGCAGAGGACGGTTGGAATGACTAGACCACTTGCACTTTGTACGCAGAAACGCTTAAATACTTATATAACACTTTTTGGACAACTGGTCTGGGTCACGACGATTTGACTACTGAGGCTGCATTTAATTGCTGCTTTCACTTTCTCAACTTGTGCTTGAGACTTTGGGGGCTCGTCCACTTCGAGGTAGGTTTTGACACTGCCTGTATCTTTACAGTTTTTGAACTGTCTGATTAGTCTTGTTTTTACGGGTACTGCCTCCCCTTATTGGCGTCAATAATTCCGCAGTACCTTTGTCACATATTTTAATTTTTAATTCTGAACACCAGATGACAAACTGCGCCTTCTTCTGGTCTGTCGCCATTTTACTGTATGACAGATGAATGCCCATTCCACACTGCTCTGTTATTCCCTGTAGTGTTGTGAGGTCCGCAGTGTACTTCAAGCAGTAGTACGATACGTACTATATGGTTGCTGCACTTAAGTTCCTTAGTGCCAGCTGACAGTGTAAACACCGTTATTATGTCTCCAAGAGTGGACGTATCCACAGAAAAACGTGCTGCAACTGAGCAGTCAGCAAAACAGGTCTATCTATGCCCCAAATTGTGGAACGAGGAGTGCACTACATCCTTCAAGTCAAGAAAACGACTTGTAGTCATAACGACCTCCCACGGCCAGGACGACCTCGTATAACAATTAAAAGTGATGAAAAATTCTTCAGAATTAGTAGTAAGAGAAGTAAGTTCAAAACAGCTACACACCTTCGAGCAGAATTGGTGAAATGAATAAGAAAAACATACCTGTTGCAACAGTAAGAAGGAGACTGATGTCGGCTTGAAAGGACGTTGGCAGCGAGGAAACCCCTTCTGAAGCCCCTAAATAAAAAGAAGAGACTCGAATGGGCTAGGAAACGTAGTAAGTGGACACAAGAAGAGTGGAGAAAAGAGTTATTCACCGATGCATCCAATTTCGAGGTCTTCGATACCAGAACAGGACGTTCGTTCGTCAGTCTGAAGGAGAAATAGTGGCTCAGCAGTGCATTCTTCATACAGTTAAACACGGTTGGTGTTCTGTTACGGTTTGGGGTTGTTTTACAGGAGACAGAGTTGGCTACATTGTGAAAATAGAGAGGTGTATGAACCAACGCGCTACCACCGCATACTTCAGTATCATACAATATCATGTGGGTTGGCTTAATGGTGTAGCCGTCTCAAAGCACAGATTCTAATCCGATTTATGTTGTGTAGGATGAAGTGATGTACCCGGAAAGTTCACACAGCAAGAAACGAACATCTCTGTATTGTTAACATTGTGTAGGATCATATAGACTCGCAATAGGTACAAAAATTTATTTGCCGCATTCCTCAAGTTGGTGAGGCGGTCATCAAATCGAAGGAAGGATATTTCGATGAAAGTAAAACATAATTTTTCAAAAGTTTTCGATGGCGACTAGCCACAGTCATGCAATACGTTTCAAAAGAATAAACAGACACTTGACTGTGTACTGTTATACACTGAAGCACCGAAGAGACTCGTATAGGCATGCGTATTCTAAAACAGAGGTTTGTAAACAGTCAGAATACGGCGCTGCGATCGGCAAGGGCTGTATAAGACTACAAGTGTCTGGCGCAGGTATTAGATCGGTTACTACAGCTACAATGGCACGTTCTAACATTGAAGTCGGTTTGAACGTGGTGTTGTGTTACAGTCGGCGCACGAGTGATTGGACACAACATTTCCGAGGTAGCGATGAAGTGGGGATCTACCCGTACGACCATTTCACGAGCGTACAGTGAATATCATGAATCAGGTAAAACATCAAACCTCCGACATAGCTACGGCCGGAAAAACATCCTGCAAGAACAGGACCAACGAAAACTGAAGAGAATCTTTCAACGTGACAGGAGTGCAACCCTTCCTCAGACTGTTTCAGATCTCATTGCTGGGCCATCAACAAGTGTCAGCGTGCGAACGATTCAACGAATCATCATCGATATGGGCTTTCGGAGCCGAAGGCCCACTGTTTAACCGTGATGACTGTACGACACAAAGCTCTACGCCTCGCCTGGGCCCGTCAACACCGATACTGGAAACATATTGCCTTGTTCTACGAGTCTCGTTTCAAACTGTATCGAGCGGATGGACGTGTATGGGTATGGAGGCAAGCTTATGAATCTATGGAACCTGCATGTCAGCAGGGAATTGTTCAAGCTGGTGGAGGCTCTGTAGTGATGTGATGCGTGTGCAGTTGGAGTTATATCGGATCCCTGAAACGTCTGTATAGGACTCTGACAGGTGACACGCACGTAAGCATCCTGTGTGACCATCTGCATCGTTTCGCATCCTTTGCGCATTCCGACTGACTTGGACATTCCAGTAGGATACCCTCATGTGCAGAATTGCTACAGAGTGATTCCAGGAACACTCTTCCGAGTTTGAACATTTCCGTTGGCTACCAAACTCCCCAGATGTGAACATTACTGGGCACATCTACGATGCCTTGCAACGTGTTGTTCAGAAGAAATCACTACCCCCTCGTATTCTTATGGATTTATCGACAGCCCTGCAGGATTCTTGGTGTCAGTTCCCTCCGGCTCTACTTAAGACATTAGTCGAGTCCATGCCACCTCGTGTTGCGGCACTTCTGCGTGCTCGCGGAGGCCCTACACAATATTAGAAAGGTGTACAAGTTTCTTTGGCTCTTCAGTGTATTTATATGGATAATGCAAAAAATAAATATAATAATGCACACTGAAATGGCGGTTTACTCTTTTAAAAGCCGGCCGATGTGGCCGTGCGGTTCTAGGCGCTTCAGTCTGGAACCGCGAGACCGCTACGGTCGCGGGTTCGAATCCTGCCTCGGGCATGGATGTGTGTGATGTCATTAGGTTAGGTAGGTTTAAGTAGTTCTAAGTTCTAGGGTACTGATGACCTCAGATGTTAAGTCCCATAGTGCTCAGAGCCGTTTGAACCATTTTTTAAAAATATACAATTTTTCTCTTTTTATAACAAGAAGTATCTGGTCACATCAATGCGACCACCTGTCAAAAGCCTGAATAACCAACTTCTGCAGTGCGGACCGCTGCGAGATGTAGAGGCAGACACTTAAGGAGTTTCTGGAAGGTAGCGACAGGAATGCGAAGCCATACCGCCTCCGTTGCCGTGGACAGCTGCGCTAGTTTCTTGGTTGAGGTTCCATGTCGCAGACAGCCCGCAGAGCCTCGCTTGAGTTGAAATTCGGGAAGTCTGGTAGTCAGGGGACAATGGGAAACTCATCATGGTGCTCTTCGACCCACGCACGTATACTGCGAGTTGTCTGACACGTTTCGTTGTTGTGCTGGTAGATGACTTCGTGGCGAGGGGAAACTGACCGCATGTGGAGGTGGACATTGTCCCCAATGATAGATACAGACTTTGTGCCTTCCAGAATGACGAGATCACCCAGTTAATGCACTCCCATGTTTGTTGCAGGGTGTTTGCTTTGAGACATTTTACGCCGTACAGGCCAACGTTCATCTGTCTGATGGGGCAAAAACGTGATTCATCTCGAAAGACCACCTGTAGCAACGCAGTGGACATCCATGTGTGGTACTGGCCTGCAAATTCCAGGTTTCGTCGATGATGAACAGCAGTCAGCATTGATGCATGAAGCAGGATCTTGCTGTGGAGGCTCGTACGCAGCAACATTCGCTGAACGGTCGTTGAGGAGGCTCTGTTGGTAGCCCCTTGGTCGGCGTGGCTGGTCAGTTCAAAATGGTTCAAATGGCTCTGAGCACTATGAGACTTAACTTCTAAGGTCATCAGTCCCCTAGAACTTAGAACTACTTAAACCTAACTAACCTAAGGACATCACACACATCCATGCCCGAGGCAGGATTCGAACCTGCGACCGTGACGGTCGTGCGGTTCCAGATTGTAGCGCCTTTAATCGCTTGGTCACCCCGGCCGGCGCCGGTCAGTTGCTCAACAGTTGCACATCTACTGGACAGCACACGTCTTCGCAGCTGTCGTTCACCCCAGTCGACAATGGCTCTTGCTGCACCTCAGTTGCCTCGCCGTTGGTTTTGGATAGCGTCATGTAACCATACATGGTATACTTTAACCACAGCGGCACGTGAACAGTCTTATAAACTTATCCATTTCGGAGATGCTTCCACCCTTGGCCCGAAAGAAAATGATCAAGCCCTGGGTGTCAGATAGGTCTCTCCTTTCCGGGTTACGGTAACGAATGCATTGTTTCCCGTTTCTACCCGTTATCCTTTATGTAACCTCTACTGCTAGTAATGCCACCTGCCGTCTGTGAATGGTTTTTGCACGTTGATGTCGAACGTAAGCGGTGGTTACATTAATGTGACTCGATCATGTATGTGTTTAAATGTGTATAATTTAAACTTTTTTTTGTGGAATTAAGTTTCGTTTGTGATCATATTTGGAATATCAGATAACATTCACGGTTTATCGAAATTAATGAGCGTTGCTGTAAATCGGACAGGAAGTACACAAAATTTATTGTCTGTCAAAAGATTGATAGTTTTATTTGAAACGCCCGCTAAGCCCGCTGGGCGGAACAGGTGACTAGGATTGCGGAAAGGACCTAATAAGGTGCAGGTCAGGTTCACACAAAATTGTAATTTATTGTAATTTACTAACAGCTTTAAACAAAAACGGCACATAGCCTCCTTCGTAAACGCACAAACAAGCCCAAACTGCTACGGTAATCAGTGACTGGGGCAGGGGCACAACGTGGATAGTGTGTGGATAAGTTGGAAACTTTGGTCGGGAAGGGACCGCGACCGGATAGCCGCAATGGACAATGCACCCGCACTCATCTTCCATGATTAACAGGAGTCAGACTACATTCGTCGATGAAGACCACCTCGCACCGCTGCTGCAGGCCCGATCAAAATGTTTACTTTCCGACGTTCTTCGCTCACCACGGTGCTGAGGAGGTTGTACTTTTACACATTGTGGCTACCTACACTTAAGAGGTGCTCCCGTGAGCACGCAGAAGTGTCGCAACACGACGTGGCATGGACTCGGCTAATGTCTCAGTCCTGTAGGGCTGTCCATAAATCCGTAAGAGTGCGAAAGGGTGGAGATCCCTTCTGAGCACCACATTACAAGGCATCCCAGATACGCTCAATTATTGTCATGTCTGTGGATTCTGGAAGCCAGCAGAAATGTTTAAACTTAGAAGAGTGTTCCTGGAGCCACTGTAGCAATTCTGGACGTGTGGAGTATCGCATTGTCCTGCTGGAATTGCCCAAGTCCGTCCGAGTGCACAACAGATATGAATGAATGCAGGTAATCAGAGTGGGTGCTTACGTACGCCTCACGTGTCAGAGCCGTATCCAGAGGTATCAGAGGTCCCATTTCACTCCAAATGCACACGCTCCACATCATTACAAGAGCGTCCACCAGCTTGAACAATCCCCTGTTGACATGTAGGGTCCATGGATTCATGAGATTCTTTCCATACCAGTACACGTCCATCCGCTCGATACAATTTCAAACGAGACTCGTCCGACCAGGAAACATGTTTCCAGTTATCAACAGTCCAATGTCGTTGTTGACGGGCCCAGGCGAGGCGTAAACCTTTGTGTCGTGCAATCATCAAGGGTACGCGAGTGGGCCTTTGGCTCCGAAAGCCCATACCGATGACGTTTTGTTGAACGTTTCGCACGCTGACACTCGTTGATGGCCCAGCAATAAAATCTCCATCCATTTGTGGAAGGGCTGCGCTTCTATCTCGTTGAACGATTCTCTTCAGTCTTCGTTGGTCCCGTTCTTGCAGGATCTTTATCCAACAGCAGCGATGTCGGAGATTTCATGTTTTACCGTATTCCTGGTATTCACGGTACACTTGTGAAATGGTCGTACAGGAGAATCCCTACTTCAACGCTACCTCAGAGATGCTGTGTCCCATTGCTCGTGCGCCGACTATAACACCAGGCTGAAACTCACTTAAATCTTGAGAATGTGCCACTGTAGTAGCAGTAACCGATCTAACAACTGGGCGAGACACTTTTTGTCTTAAATAGCCGTTGCCGACCGAAGTACCGTATTCTACCTGTTTACATATCTCTATATTTGAATATGCATGCCTATACCAGTTTCTTTGGCGCTTCAGTGTACAAATTGAAAACTTGGGAAGACTGTGACTTACGGCGTAGGTAGGACTAGCTCTCTCAGTTACCTCCAAAAAGTCAGGACAAAGCATTATTACTTTCTCCTCAGGGCGGCTAGGAACCACAATTTGTAGATATCGTCTTCACTATCTGGCGCTGGTCGTTGTGAGCAGTCACTTTGAGGCAGATCTTTCATGTTCTGAGAGTTGAAAATCCGATGACGTGGTCGTGGTTTGCTAATTCGGTCAAGAACTCCCAATACAGACAAACCTTTCTGTAATATGACAATGCGTCGACAATGTAAACTTAAAATGACTGTTTGGGGCATGTCGACAAAGTGAACAGTGAACCCTTGTGCTGTTCACGATCGCTGATACTGTGCACTCTACTGCAGTGGAAATGCAGGCTGGTTTTACCGTTATCATACAAGCGTATTGAAAAAGGACAAAAACCATCTTATACATCTTCGAGATAAATGTCACGTAGTAATGCGGCAATATAAAATCAGGTACTAGAGAATACCTGTCGCACATACATCCGATGCGCTCGACGACATCTCAGAGTTATTGTATTGTTAAAAGTAAAACTAAAGTATTCGTGTTTCTTTGTCCTTTAACAGACAGGGATGGCGATTTCATGTCATAAATGGTTTGAACATGACACAAAGGAAGAAACAGAGGAGAATGAGACTTCCTGAAATGACAGCCAGCGAAGCGGGTGATAAATACTGAGTTCCCAGGAGTACAATACGCGATGGATGAAGTTTTACGTGAATACGAAGAGGCAGCCATGAAACCTCTTTTAGGCTATAATAAGGTTTCCCAAGAACAGTCAGTGATGACAAGGAAACAGCGTTTTGCGATAATGTTAAAAATTTATTAAGTTTTACTTTGAGAATAGATAAGCTCTTAAATCTAGTGTAAAATGTGTGGAGTAACTTAAAAAAAGCAATCCTTCAGTAAGACAAAATTGAGAACGGTTAGAGGTTTTTACTGTAGTATTATGAAAATACATGGAAACTTAGCGTTAAGAACACCTGAATCTATCAGTTTGCCACCAGCAGCAAGGAAGAAGTTCACAGATTCTTTGATTAGGTGAGGTTGTAGAAGCCCAAGTTTATACCTATTTACGGACCAACGGTCAATTAAAACTTCTTGCAACAAAATACGACTTTTTTACACACTAGAAGTCTATGTCCCACACTGTCTTTCAAAAATTTAAAAGACCTATGGGTAAAAAAAAGAAGAGCTTATCGAACGAATATTTTTATCGCATAATTCTACGAAGCAATGTAATACATAATTGTTTAGTGTCAAGAATATTCCAAAACAGCTTTCAGAAAATATAATTTCGAAAAAGCTTACGTGGTGAATACTACCCGACTTTCCCTTGATTCCCTTTCAGTGGTTTTGTACTCATAGGAATGCAGCAAGCTCATGAAACGAAGTTTATATGCCTGAGACATTATTTTCTCTAAAGAAATGGAATATGTAGATGAACTGCATCTCACTGTGCACTCTAATTTTGCGTGCTGTGTGATTTAAGAGTTTCTTATGGACTAGAGTGCCATTTTACTAGGGAGGCGGACATTCGCTGGGCATTGTCGTCTCGAAAATGTAAAAGTTTTAGTCTGAGCGCGTGTGGACTTGCAGTCACAGTGAACAGGAGCCACGAGTCTAGTGCAGCAGCGTGCCGAGGGGGAAGATGGGGATAATCTTGAGTGAAACGAACCTATATTGAGTAGTGGGGAATATTACAAATCAGATAAATGTAACAGAACGTAAGAAGTGGAAGTGCGATAAATAGAAAAACGTTCCTTAGAGAATTCAAAGGTAGATAATAAGAATTTGTGAATCAAAATACGTAGGATCAAAGTGGCTCAAGTGTTTAAATTTACAACCACACCTACAGGATTACAAATGACAATTGTCCTAGACGGTGTTTAAGATTGACTAATTTTATGAAGAATATTCCAGAGTGATTATCAACGCAGTAAAAATTATTAGTAAGGACCATGATGAGTATGAGTGCTGAATAAGGCATTGTAATTAAATTTCAAAGAACAATGCTGCGACCAGCAGTACTAGATGAAAACAAAGGCTTGCAAATGGTAATAGGCACATTTTCACGTTTATTAACCTTCCATTGTTCACCTCTACGGAACTTCTGAACCCTTCACAGGCAATTTCCGATGGCATTCATTAAATTTAAGAGCCACTAAAAACACGTTCGAAATATACCGAGTAGGAGAGGAGTGTTAAAACGGCCACATCCTTCTTTGCTTTCGCACCTTAAACATAGATTTCGCTACAACAAAGTTGGAGTGAAATCATCTTTTATTTATGCGTAATAAGAATTACGATAATACCCACATCGGCGTGTAACGGGGCACTTCCATTTGTACTAGCCATTTTACACAGCAGCTCAGTGGTCTAAAATTATTTTCCGTAGAGCAGTAAGTTTTTATGTGCGTCTAGACCAGAATGTCGTTTCCTCTGCTTTTAATGCGGGTGATAAAACAAAAGAACTTGAAGTCGGTTTTATTTGCAATGAAACACAGGAGAACGTTCATGAAGTTAAAGGCAGAGAATACAAAATATTAGGTAAATCTATTTTCTTTTAAAGTTTATTACTTTAGCGAGATGCTATTAAATGGAATACAACCATTTTCATGATAATGAAGAACACATCTGCGTTAAGGCCAATTTAATGAAAAACTTGTTTGACACTCTAAATACTTCCTCGAGAAGAGATTGGTAAATGACTGAACTATCTATTGTGAAATACGTAAACAGATAAATGTGACAGTGTGAAATTGTAGATTAGAAGTGGCTTAAGACTGCGCACTAAGGATTTAGCTGGCGATATACTAAAGAAAAACTTTATGAATGATGATAAATTACTGGCATTTCGTCTACATTGGGCTATTCCTTGACAGAATCCGTAAGGGATACGCAAAATTTGCATTGTAATGCAAATGCACAGGACCCGACAGAGCGATAAGAGAGCGTTTCTAGTGGCGTAAATTTGCTGATTATTGTTAAAATGAGAAAACATCATTCTTCTCCTTTTAACTTAGAATGTTGGTGTGTATGAAATAACTTTTTTTCCAGTATAAATAGCTACTCTTAACACAAAATGTTATTGCCAATAAGATAGAGTGAAACAATGCAAAAATATGCTTAGGTATCACAATCAGAGACAATGCTGTTTAAAAAACATCACAAATAACTTATGCAGAACCTTTTGTTGGCGAATTATTGTACTTTCCTTAAGAGTCAAGACAATGAGAAGCTTGTAGATTTTCAGCCACCGTAATTTGGTTTTGCTTTGCTTACCTTAATTCTTATACCTTTAATTGTTTTTGAATTGTGTCCCTTTCTGATGTTTCCTACTCGATCTTTTCTATTTATCAATGTACCACTATCTTTTCTTCCAAGGAAAGGCACAGCTGTGACTGTGGATGCATCAGTCAATGGCTGAATCCACGACGATCAGCTGAGTAAATCCCGCATAACTGAGATGCCTTCATCATTATGGAAGCTCCGAACTATGCATCAATGATTTGTTGCATAATTAAACGTTCAGTGTGGTTAATTACCTACTGATTGCTTTTTTGTCAATAATAAGTCATAGCTTGAAAAAAAATCATCGATCCAGTAGCTGCGTTCTGTGAATGCTGTGTGAAGGAATGGTAAGCACGTGAAAGCCGTGCTCCCTGCAGAAAGAAAAAAAAAAAAAAAAGAAGATTGCTTTCAGACTCAGATGTATCTGTTCCAATTAACAAAACTGTATTTTCTGCACTTGATTGGGTTGTTTTTACTGTTGTGGCGTTTAGTCCGAAGACTTGGTCGATTCATCTGTCGACGCGTTTCTACATCCATAACTACAGTAACCTACGTGCGTCAGAGCCTGCTCCCTAAACTGGTCTGTGTATACAAATTTTACCGCTCGCTCCCCCCCCCCCCCCCCCTCCCCACAACCTTCCTCTCACTGCAAGCACGTTTACTTCCATTACCAAACTGACGATTCCTTCATCACACAAAATGTGTCCTGCCAACTGATCTCTCCTTTTACTCAAATGGAGCCACAATTTTCTTCTCTCTCTCTTTCTTCTTTTCTTCCAACTCGATTCAGTATTTTCTCATTAGTTACTCAATCTGCCCGTCTAATATTCAATATTCTCAGCATTCTTCTGCAGCAGTACATTCCTCTGGAATTGTCTTCTTGTCTGAACTTCTTATCGCCCACCTTTCGCTACAATACAACGTCACATTCACACTAATAGCTTTAGAAAAAATGTTTATATTCGATGTTTACAGATTTCTCTTCTTCTGAAAACCTCTTCTTACAATTACCAGCCGGAATTTTACTTCCCCTCCACTTCGGCCTGCACCATTTATTTTGCTACCCAAATAGCAAAACTCGTCGTTTACTGTATCTCATTTCCTAATCTACTTCTGACAGCATCACCTGATTCAGTTCGACCATTCCTGCGTGGGATTAGCCGAGCGGTCTTGGGAGCTGCAGTCAACGACTGTGCGGCTGGTGCCGGCGGAGGTTCGAGTCCTCCTTCGAGCATGGGTGTGTGTGTTTGTCCTTAGGATAATTTAGGTTAAGTAGTGTGCAAGCTTAGGGACTGATGACCTTAGCAGTTAAGTCCCACAAGACTTCACACACATTTGAACCTTATTCCATTACTTTCGTTTCACTTCTGTTGAGATTCCTCTTATAACCTCTTTTCAAGACACTATCCATTCCATTCTCTCTATGACAGAATGTCATCAGCAAACAGCAAACTTTTTATTCAGTCTCCCTGAAATTTAATTACCCTACCAGATATCTGCTTGGGTTCCCACACTACTTGCTTATCGTAAAGATTGAATAATGTCAAATAGAGACTCAACCCTGTCTTACTCCTTTCTCAACCACAAATGCAGTCTTGAATCCTATGTACGCCTATTATCAGCCTTTCCTTGTTTTCGCTTACTACAGGTTTCCTATGATTCATGTGGGTGTTTCTCTTTCCTCTACAAAGGTCTCTCTAACGTTCCTGACGGCTACAACTATCTTTCCCATAAAGACTTCTCGAGCATCACATTTCTCGTCTAACCCTTCCTTCTATGCCACTTTTCAGTTCCTTTCAATCTGATATATGTTTCTCAGCCATCCTTATTCTCTTTTTGCAGCTTCACTGCCGGATTTTTATATTTTGTCCTCTCGTCAGTTAAATTTAATATCACGTGCGTTGTCCAAGGATTTATATCAGACGTTGCCTTTTTGCCCATTTGATCCTGCGGTGCCTACACTATTTCATTCTCAAGACTATACTTTTGTCTTCTGTTGCGATACGTATCCTGTTTCAATTAATCACCTAATGCTCCCTTTAAAACTCTCGACAGCCTTTGGTTCTTTCAGCTTATTCGGATCCCGCCTCTTTAATGTCCCACATTCCTGAACTTTTTCAGTTTTAATCTAGAGTTCATAACTAATAAATTATCGTCTGAGTCTACATATACATCTACATCTCTACCCGCAGCTCATCTTCCAACGTGTGGCGGAGAATATATTGTGTACCAGTATCACTTCCCCCGTTTCCTGATCCAGTTGCTAATAGTTTGCAGGAAGAACGATTGCCGGTAAGCCTCCGTGTGGTCTCGAATCTCTCTGATTCTATTTTGATGTACGAGGGGAGAAGCATTATCAGAATCATTATAGAAGCATTATATTTGTTGACTCTTCTAGGTACGAACGCTCTCGGAACTTCAACACTAAATCACAGTGTGAGGCAAAACACCTCTCTTGCAGCGTCTGCTACTGGAATTGGTTGATCACCAATGTGTAGCTTTCGTGCTTACTGAATAAAACTGTAACGAAACGCGCTGTTATTATTTGGATCTTCTCTATTTCCTCTATTAATCCTATCTAGTAAGGACCCCATACCGATGAGCAATGTTAAATACTGGTCGAACGAGAGCTTTGTAAGATACGTCCTCTGTATATGGACAACATTTCCTAGGGGTTCTTCCAATGAATCTCAGTCTGGCAAGAGTATTTTTTGTAATTAGCTTTATGTGGCCGTTCCAGTTTAAATCGCCTCGTAGGCATACAGCTAAATATTTCATACAACTAAATGCTTCCACTGATTTTTCTGCAATCGTGTGATCATATAATAATGGGTCTTTCTATCTATGTGTAGGCAGTACGTTAAATTTATCAGTGTTGAGGATCAATTGCCATTCCATGCACCGAGCGTCGATCGTCTGCAGGTGTTCCTGAATTTCGCCACAACTTTCTAGCGTTGCAACGTCTCTGCACACAACAGTATTATCTGTGAAAAGCCTCATGAAACTTCAGAGGTTATATATATATATGTGTGTGGAAACTAAAACTAATGAGCCTATAACTCTCCCTTTGAATACGCTCGATATCAGTATTACGTCCGAGGGCTTCTCCCATTTGGGAATGACATACTGCGTTCTGTTGCGGGAAACTCTTCAGTCCAGCTACACAGTTGGTCTGTTATTCTGTTCACCCGTATTTTTTTCATTAGGTGCCAGTGCCGAACTTTACTGAACGCATTACGAGGTCAAGGAACACATTATCTATCTGGGCTCCTGTATCTACCGCCGGGGTCTCGTGGACGAACAGAGCGAGTTGGGTTGCAAAAGATCGTTGTTGTCGGAACCCCTGTCGATCCCTACAAAGCACATATTCGGTTTCTAAAAACGTCATAACACGAGTGCATGAAACATGTTCCATAATTATACAACTTCAAAATGGGAACGAGTTTATTTTTTTAAATTTTTTTTAGTCGCCAGGAACACTTCGCATACTGTGAGTAAAATCATATCCCTTCAGGTCCCTTGGCCTTCCATCTTGTTGAGCGATTCCAGCTGCTCTTCTATATCATGGTCATTTGTTTCTATATCAGCCATTTAGTCGTTCACGTGACGATTTAAAGGAAGTGTTACAGTGCCCGTGGAGTTTTTTTTAAGTTTAAAATCTGGTTTCGAAATCTATTAGGATTATGTAGTCTATCTAAAACATTGTATTTTGTGCAAGTGTGTTCAACGTATGCGATCTTCTTTCATGAGTTTTAAACTATGTATTAGCAATGATTAACTTGTGCCCTGCACAAAATTCTAACAGGCGGCTTCCACTTTCAGTCATCTACCCCACCCAGCCCATGTTGTCCAACTACCTTTCCTTCCCGTCCATGCCCTACTACGAGTTCCGTCCCCCATCAGAATAAAACTTATATATGTATATTTGTTGAAATAATGTAACAATGAGAGGTACAGGTATTGATGTTTCCAGTGTTCGAAAACATCATTTGTGACTGCTTGATCGGATTCGAGGAAATATTATTCCTGGAAGAAATCATAAACCTACCATACAGCTCACAAACGTACCTCTTTTTCTGGTGTATTTTTACCTGGGTGCTTCTTGCCGCAAGTTACAGCTACTTTTACACTTTTGTAAAGAGCAGTTTAAATATCTTGGAAGCACAATGACTGAAGAGTTGAGATGTCAGCAGGAGGTGAAAACTCGAATTTCCATAGCGAAGGAGGCATTCAACAGGAAGAGGAGATTGTTAGGTGACAAATTAGATAGAGGTCTAAGGAAAAGGCTTGGCAAATGTTTTGTCTGGAGTGTGGCACTGTATGGCGCAGAAACATGGACGCTGAGACGAGAGGATGAAAAAAGGTTAGATTCATTTGAGATGTGGATGTGGAGGAGAATGGAGAGGATAAGCTGGATGGAAAGAGTGAGTAATGAAAGAGTATTGGAAAGTGTTGGTGAGAAAAGACTTCTGCTGAAGGTCATAAGAGAAAGGAAAAAGAACTGATTGGGACATTCATTGAGAAGGGACTGCTTGCTAGCAGATGCTTTGGAAGGACTGGTTTGTGGGAGAAGACTGACGGGAAGGAGGAGATACAAGATTATAGAAGACGTAACGGGAAGAGGAAATTATGCGGACCTGAAGACTGCAACGAATTTAAGTAACAGATCCCTGCGACACCCTTCAGTTTGTACTGCAGTGCTGTGTAGGTCAAAAAGTAGTTTTTCATTATTGTCAGATAACTGAAGGAGTAAGCCAAATTTCACTGATCATTATTGATTTATTCATAGGTGCATCTCTGTAGCTTATTTTAACAGTTTTTCGAATAATGCATCTGGGAGAATGGAAACGTTGGTAGACTGCCGTATAGAATATTCGTATTTACCTTAAGCATTTCTCTTCAGAGCAAAGGCCGAATATTCATTCAGAAAAGCTGATAAGCAGCCGATTAAATTAGGTATAAATCTGCGCTCGATGTCATAATTTATGACAGTGGATGCGACAGGTGGGGATAGGGAATGGGCATGGAGGTTGTTGTGGTAGAATTTAATACTTGTTTATCACCCCGGTTACAGGGTAACAATAGCATTAGGTCGTTGGCAGTAAGATGTGAGTAAAGAGCATTTTGGAGTGGTTATCTGGCATATATTGGGATTGCGTTGTGTGTAGGGTGAAGGGTTAGTGACATTAATGTTGTTCACCAATTGGCTACGAAGTCTTTCGCGACGTATTTCCTGAGTAAAAATTTCTCGGTGTACATGCCGCGTCAAATCAGAATAAATCTCCGAGCTTTCGACCACTACCTCCATGGTCGTCGTCAGGGCTAAAACTGACTGTCGTGAACTAGCGAGGTTCCCACTTTTATATGTGAAGGACGGCTTCTTATTGGCTGGAATACGTCAGCGATATGGCGCGTAGCGAAGTGGTGCCCTCTACTTCCATAGATGTACGAGTAGTTGCTATCCCACGTTGCTTGCAGCGCCATCCCTTAAATCAGGAGGTAAAGTGCGAGAAGTTTTTCTCTGCGATTTTTCTTTATCCAGTGCGCTCTTCCAAGTGTTGCTAAGTGCATAGCCGTTGTCTCTATTAAAGTTATTATCGCTAAGTCTAATTTCGACTGCTTCCCGGATCACAGAGTCCCAGTAATTCGATGTGTGGGCTATTACTCTGGTTTCTTCAAATAAAATCTTATGCTTGTTAAGCAGGCTATGTTCAGCCACCGCTGATTTTTCCAAATATCTGTATTTCAGGTGGCGTTGGTGCTCGATGGAGCGGTCTGCAACGGTTCTTACAGACTGGCCCACGTAATTCTTGCCGCATTCGCAAGGAATAGTATAAATTCCCGGCACTCTTAAGCCGAGACTATCTTTAACTGGTCTCAACATTTCCTTAATTTTCCTAGGTGGTCGGAAAACTGGTTTTATTCCTTGCCTCTTCAGGACTCTGGCTATCTTGCTCGTTGTAGCACCGCAAAAAGGAAGCCGCGCTATGTGTTGGTCCTCTTCTTGTATGTGGCCGGCATCGTGTCTTACTTTCTTGGACAATACTGATTTAATTTCACCGGCAGAATAACCATTCCTCTTGAAAACAGTCGTCAAATGGTTGATCTCGGGACCGAGGTGGTCCTTGTCGGAAATAGTCCTGGCTCTGTGTACTAAAGTATTCAGCATAGCTCTCTTCTGAGACGGATGATGGAAGCTATGGCTATGCAGATATAAGTCTGTATGGGTTGGCTTCCTGTACACAGAATGGCCCAGTCGTCCATCCGGCTTTCGCTCTACCAACACATCTAAAAAAGGTAACTTCCCTTCCTTCTCGACCTCCAATGTAAATTTTATGTTTGGATGTACACCATTCAGATGTTCGACGAACTGCTGCAGCGTGTCGCTGCCGTGTGGCCAGATTAAAAAAGTATCGTCGACGTATCTGTAGAAGCATGATGGGCGGAGGTGAGCACTGCTCAGGGCTCGTTCTTCAAAGTCCTCCATGAAAAAATTCGCTATTGCTGGTGACAATGGCGAACCCATGGCTGTTCCATCCGTCATTTCATAATAATTTCCACTGTATAAAAAATAAGTGGTCGTCAAGGTATGCCGGAACAACTTCAAAATTTCTGAGGAGAAATGAGCAGACAACAATTGTAATGTGTCATCCACAGGTACTTTGGTGAACAGAGAAACCACGTCGAGGCTGACCATGATATCACTTGGGCCTATCTTCATCTGTTTTATGATATCAACAAACATTTTTGAATTTTTAATATGATGTGGGCAGTGACCAACTATAGGCGCCAACAATTTAGTTAAGTGCTTTGCAAGCTTGTACGTAGGAGAGCCAATAGCGCTAACAATCGGTCTCAACGGGACGTTCTCCTTATGAACCTTTGGCAAACCGTACAGTCTTGGTGGCCTAGGTGCTCTCGGCCGTAAGTTCTTCACCAGTTCGTCGGAGAGGCCAGAGTTTTTTAGTAGCTCCCTTGTCTTCCTGCTGAGCGCCGATGTGGGATCCCGTCTGAGAACCCGGTATGTGCTGTCCTCCAGTAATAATCCAACTTTCTTATGGTAATCTGTAGCATTGAGGATTACCGTGGCGTTCCCCTTGTCAGCAGGTAAAACAACTAGATCTTCATCCTTCTGCAACAATTTCAGTCCTTGTCTCTCCTCTCTGCTGATGTTTGACTTAGGCGGCTTGGATGTCGCTAAAATCCGGCTAGTGGCAAGCCTTACGTCATCCGCTGCTTCTTGAGGAAGATGACGAACTGCTTGTTCCACTCCACTAATGATCTCAACCACCGGTAACTTACGTGGAGCTGGGGCAAAGTTCAATCCTTTACTGAGAGCCGAGATGGTAGCTTCATCAAGTTCCTTGTCAGAGAAGTTGATAACAGTGCGGTGAATGCCGTTGGACCCAGTAGTTCCTTGATCACGGTTAAGCCGCTCAAATTTATCGGCCTGTTTCGCCGTAGTCCTGCTTAAATTGGCTCGTTGGTGTGCCGCCAAAGTCATATCCACCCATTCCCAGTCCAATGGTGAGAGGACTTCGGCCAGAAATAAATGGCAACTAAATAACAGGCGAGCGTTCATGTCTAGTTCATACCTGGTATGACGTATCCTCTCCTTCACAATAGCATGGCTGGTCTTTCGTAATATTCTGTTTACTGCAGCGCTTCTGATGTGGTGTTTGACGACTGCAAACTTCGGTACTACCTCCTTGTCACGACAGCGTTGTAAAAAAGCCAGATTGCTCAGCAACTGAGACTGTTTCAGGCGCAGCTTTTCCAGGTGACGAACGCTGCGCGCTATGTCCTCCCCGTAGAGGAAACTAATATGGCTACGAAGTCTTTCGCGACGTATTTCCTGAGTAAAAATTTCTCGGTGTACATGCCGCGTCAAATCAGAATAAATCTCCGAGCTTTCGACCACTACCTCCATGGTCGTCGTCAGGGCTAAAACTGTCAGTTTTAGCCCTGACGACGACCATGGAGGTAGTGGTCGAAAGCTCGGAGATTTATTCTGATTTGACGCGGCATGTACACCGAGAAATTTTTACTCAGGAAATACGTCGCGAAAGACTTCGTAGCCATATTAGTTTCCTCTACGGGGAGGACATAGCGCGCAGCGTTCGTCACCTGGAAAAGCTGCGCCTGAAACAGTCTCAGTTGCTGAGCAATCTGGCTTTTTTACAACGCTGTCGTGACAAGGAGGTAGTACCGAAGTTTGCAGTCGTCAAACACCACATCAGAAGCGCTGCAGTAAACAGAATATTACGAAAGACCAGCCATGCTATTGTGAAGGAGAGGATACGTCATACCAGGTATGAACTAGACATGAACGCTCGCCTGTTATTTAGTTGCCATTTATTTCTGGCCGAAGTCCTCTCACCATTGGACTGGGAATGGGTGGATATGACTTTGGCGGCACACCAACGAGCCAATTTAAGCAGGACTACGGCGAAACAGGCCGATAAATTTGAGCGGCTTAACCGTGATCAAGGAACTACTGGGTCCAACGGCATTCACCGCACTGTTATCAACTTCTCTGACAAGGAACTTGATGAAGCTACCATCTCGGCTCTCAGTAAAGGATTGAACTTTGCCCCAGCTCCACGTAAGTTACCGGTGGTTGAGATCATTAGTGGAGTGGAACAAGCAGTTCGTCATCTTCCTCAAGAAGCAGCGGATGACGTAAGGCTTGCCACTAGCCGGATTTTAGCGACATCCAAGCCGCCTAAGTCAAACATCAGCAGAGAGGAGAGACAAGGACTGAAATTGTTGCAGAAGGATGAAGATCTAGTTGTTTTACCTGCCGACAAGGGGAACGCCACGGTAATCCTCAATGCTACAGATTACCATAAGAAAGTTGGATTATTACTGGAGGACAGCACATACCGGGTTCTCAGACGGGATCCCACATCGGCGCTCAGCAGGAAGACAAGGGAGCTACTAAAAAACTCTGGCCTCTCCGACGAACTGGTGAAGAACTTACGGCCGAGAGCACCTAGGCCACCAAGACTGTACGGTTTGCCAAAGGTTCATAAGGAGAACGTCCCGTTGAGACCGATTGTTAGCGCTATTGGCTCTCCTACGTACAAGCTTGCAAAGCACTTAACTAAATTGTTGGCGCCTATAGTTGGTCACTGCCCACATCATATTAAAAATTCAAAAATGTTTGTTGATATCATAAAACAGATGAAGATAGGCCCAAGTGATATCATGGTCAGCCTCGACGTGGTTTCTCTGTTCACCAAAGTACCTGTGGATGACACATTACAATTGTTGTCTGCTCATTTCTCCTCAGAAATTTTGAAGTTGTTCCGGCATACCTTGACGACCACTTATTTTTTATACAGTGGAAATTATTATGAAATGACGGATGGAACAGCCATGGGTTCGCCATTGTCACCAGCAATAGCGAATTTTTTCATGGAGGACTTTGAAGAACGAGCCCTGAGCAGTGCTCACCTCCGCCCATCATGCTTCTACAGATACGTCGACGATACTTTTTTAATCTGGCCACACGGCAGCGACACGCTGCAGCAGTTCGTCGAACATCTGAATGGTGTACATCCAAACATAAAATTTACATTGGAGGTCGAGAAGGAAGGGAAGTTACCTTTTTTAGATGTGTTGGTAGAGCGAAAGCCGGATGGACGACTGGGCCATTCTGTGTACAGGAAGCCAACCCATACAGACTTATATCTGCATAGCCATAGCTTCCATCATCCGTCTCAGAAGAGAGCTATGCTGAATACTTTAGTACACAGAGCCAGGACTATTTCCGACAAGGACCACCTCGGTCCCGAGATCAACCATTTGACGACTGTTTTCAAGAGGAATGGTTATTCTGCCGGTGAAATTAAATCAGTATTGTCCAAGAAAGTAAGACACGATGCCGGCCACATACAAGAAGAGGACCAACACATAGCGCGGCTTCCTTTTTGCGGTGCTACAACGAGCAAGATAGCCAGAGTCCTGAAGAGGCAAGGAATAAAACCAGTTTTCCGACCACCTAGGAAAATTAAGGAAATGTTGAGACCAGTTAAAGATAGTCTCGGCTTAAGAGTGCCGGGAATTTATACTATTCCTTGCGAATGCGGCAAGAATTACGTGGGCCAGTCTGTAAGAACCGTTGCAGACCGCTCCATCGAGCACCAACGCCACCTGAAATACAGATATTTGGAAAAATCAGCGGTGGCTGAACATAGCCTGCTTAACAAGCATAAGATTTTATTTGAAGAAACCAGAGTAATAGCCCACACATCGAATTACTGGGACTCTGTGATCCGGGAAGCAGTCGAAATTAGACTTAGCGATAATAACTTTAATAGAGACAACGGCTATGCACTTAGCAACACTTGGAAGAGCGCACTGGATAAAGAAAAATCGCAGAGAAAAACTTCTCGCACTTTACCTCCTGATTTAAGGGATGGCGCTGCAAGCAACGTGGGATAGCAACTACTCGTACATCTATGGAAGTAGAGGGCACCACTTCGCTACGCGCCATATCGCTGACGTATTCCAGCCAATAAGAAGCCGTCCTTCACATATAAAAGTGGGAACCTCGCTAGTTCACGACAGTCAGTTTTAGCCCTGACGACGACCATGGAGGTAGTGGTCGAAAGCTCGGAGATTTATTCTGATTTGTTCACCAATTGTTGAGCATTTCTGTCACGGGCAGAATCTAATATAGTGGTCGTTTGGCATTATGATTCAGCAGCATATGGCCAGTCTCTACAAATTCTAGAACTCTCTGTCCATCTGTACTCCCGCCTTAGATTTCGATAACTCTCATACGAGTGCTATGGTGACCTAGAGGCAGTTCAGTATTAAAACGTTAGGAACTAAAATAGCAAGCTCTGCGCAAGCGATGCACCGAATCTCAGTTCCACGTTAAGCTTGATAAACCTGTTGTTTTTTCGGTTTCTCTCTCTGTCTTAAGCATATTGCACGTTGAAAATCTCTTCAACATAGGCACTTTTTGCTTTCCAGATGCTTTGGTGAGAGTCTTCAACATGTCACGAAACCTGGGTGAATCAACGACCAGACGTCGAGGCGTCGGGCGGCTACCTCATATTACATATGTCGGACGTAGTAGGCTGAGCAGACTGGTAAAGGAGGACACGTTGCGAACTGTGGCGGAACTAATGTTGGGCGGAGTACAGTGCACCTAACACTCCTAAGGATGTGCATCTGCAGTCGACGACGCATGCATGTGCCGATGTTAACACCAAGACATCGGCAACTACGATTGAAGTGGGCCCATGACCATCGGCACTTCGCGTTGGCGCAGTGGCAGAGCATTGCGTGGCCTGATGAATCCCGATACCTTCTTCATCCGTCAACTTCCAGGCGAACAGCTCTTTGACACCTGTACTGCGGGACAGAGACAAGCTGACCGTGGCTCCACTGTGCCCTGATGAACAATCACATGGTTATCCATGGGTCCAGTGGAGCTCGTGCAAGGCAGCATGATGACCAAGGAGTTTCGTACACTGGCTGCAAACCACATGTACCCCTTCATGACGGTCATGTTTCTCGACGACAGTGGCACTTTTCAGTAAGATAATGCTCCATGTCACAAAGCCAGGACTGTGATGGAGTGGTTCGAGGAACGCAGCGGAGATCTCCAGTTGATGTGCTGGCCTCGCAACTACCCAGATCTGAACGCCATCGGACACATCTGAGATTGAACGTGGCGCCAGAGCTCATGGCTCCCCTCCCCGGAATTTGCGGGAATTAGGTGACTTCCGTGTGTAGATGGGTTGCCAACTCCCTCCAGCGACCTATCAAGTCCTAACCGCCTTCATGCCATGACGCGTCGCCACTGTTATCCGTAAGAAATGGTTCAAATGGCTCTGAGCACTATGGGACTACTGTGGTCATCAGTCCCCTAGAACTTAGAACTACTTAAACCTAACTAACCTAAGGACATCACACACATCCATGCCCGAGACAGAAAGCGAACCTGCGACCGTAGCAGTCACGCGGTTCCGGACTGCGCGTCTAGAACCGCTAGACCACCGCGGCCGGCTATCCGTAAGAAAAGTGGTTTTACCGGTTATTAGTTAGGTGGTCATATGGCTGATCAGCGTGTGTCAAAATCAGGCAGAGCCAGTTTAGTTATGTTTCAGAGCCAGCAAAAATAGAAGTTGGATGTAGTATGTATGTTGCATGAGGATTTGACAGGTTATAGTATACTTTGTTTTTGTCAGTAAATAACTAAATGTTTATTTTTCATGATGAGTTCTTTGTCTCAAAGCAACCACTTTAGTATCCTGTGACATCTGTGTGTCATATAATGCTGTCAGTTCAAGTAACCAGAGTTATGATAGTACAGGTTAGCTGGTGCACTGCTGGCGCCAGTCTCCATCGATTCTCATGACGATCGTTTGAGTCGATTTTCGATGCCTGCTTGGCTTCGAATTTTTGGCGGATGGCTATTTAACTGCGGCGCGCGCGCTCTCTGGTTCTTCAATTTGGGTATCAGCTGTGTCGGCGACAGCCACGTGTGGCGTTGTGCCTGTATGCAGCGTGGTGGGTGGCCCAGTCGGTTCGACGAAGGAGCGTGGGCCGCTGCTGCGGTGTGTTTAGCCGTCGTAATGCAGATCCGCTGCCGACGGTGATTGCGGTTTCTTGGATACGTGAAGAACAGATTCCCTTCATGTCTCTTCCATGTGATTCAAAGTCAGTAAACCGGAGTCGTCGAAGTGTTCGAAGAACAGATTCCCTTCATGTCTCTTCCATGTGATTCAAAGTCAGTGAACCGGAGTCGTCGAAGTGTTCATCGGTGGGTTCCGTTCTTGATAACTGAATACCCCTGTGCACTGAAAACTATCTTGGCTGTTTCAGTTACCTTTGATCTTGCTGCCTGACATGTTGACGGTATTTAAGGGAGTGCTAGTGACGCACAGCCAGTAGGCATGAAGCCGCGTTTAATGCATACCAAGTTGTGCGTAAGGTTCAAATGGTTCAAATGGCTCTGAGCACTATGGGACTTACCGAGCAAGGTGGCGCAGTGGTTAGACACTGGACTCGCATTCGGAAGGACGACGGTTCAATCCCGCGTCCGGCCATCCTGATTTAGGTTTTCCGTGATTTCCCTAAATCACTCCAGGCAAATGCCGGGATGGTTCCTATGAAAGGGCACGGCCGATTTCCTTCCCCATCCTTCCCTAATCCGATGAGACCGATGACCACGCTGTCTGGTCTCCTTCCCCAAACCAGCCAACCAACCACTATGGGACTTAACATCTGTGGTCATCAGTCCCCTAGAACTTAGAACTACGTAAACCTAACTAACCTAAGGTCATCACACACATCCATGCCCGAGGCAGGATTCGAACCTGCGACCGTAGCGGTCACGCGGTTCCAGAATGAAGCGCCTAGAACCGCACGGCCACACCGGCCGGCTGTGCGTAAGTTTGTGCCTGGCGATCAGAAGCGGGACGAAATATTTTCCCTAATTCCTTTTCTATTTTATTATTTTATTTGCTGTTTTGGAGGTTGTCTAATATCAAATCTTAAGAGCCACTGCCACGTATGTTAAGTCTGCTTAAAGTTCATTTGTGCCGCGTATAATTAAAGGTTCATAGATAACTGGTTGGGTTAATATACTTGTGTATCTGTTGCGTCAGAATGTTGTCTGCCGCTGATGTGTTTATGTTTCAGATAATTGAAGGTGGTCGACGCGGGCAAGCTCCGATCGGGGTATCACTGTGGAAGAGTGAAAATTAAGGACCTGGATCGGTGTCTATTGTTACGTTGTTAACGTGCGGCAATTCCATATTGCCGGTGGAGCGTTGTGGTTTTCCACAAGCTTATTTGTAGATCAAAGTTGATTATATTTTTATTTCACCTTCTGGTTCGCGTATCTCCTCTATCTGTTAGAACCTTTCGGTTTCCTCGCGTCCGTCACAAATTTACTGTAAAGTTGAGGGGTTCCCATGTTAAGACGATTTACTATGTTATTATTATATTGAATGTATTATAATCCTGTTAAATTGTCAGAAATTTTAAGACCAATTTTGGTAACATCTGAGATTATTGGACTTAAGTGCATTGATGTTCTTAGCCGGGTCCTGAGTCACATGAAAACCAGTTTCTATGTTAGTTGAAGCATGTTTGAGATTTGATTGGTTGTGGTTTTATGACTATTGTTTTAATTAATGAAAGTTGGTTAAGCAGATTTTGAAAGATCTGTATTTGTTGGACTTAATGTATCCCCTTAGTTGTGAAGTAGTTTTAGAGTTTTTATGTGAATTATATGAAAAACAGTCTCAATGTAAGTTATGAAGCTTGTGAAGTTTAGTTATGGCAGTTATATTTTATTAATAATGGTTTTATGGTTATTGTTTTATTGAATACATGTTGGTTAAGCATATTTTGAAAGATCTGAGTTTGTTGGACTTAATGCATTCTTTAGCTGTTGGAAGTAGTCAGAGTTTTGATGTGAGTCATGTGAAAAACAGTTCCATCTAAGTCATGAAGCTTGTGTGATTTAGTTCACTCAGTCATATTTGATTAATGATGCTTTAATGAACATTGTTTTAACTACTGAAATTTGGTTTAGACAATTACGAAAAATATGTGCTGCTACTGTTAATTTAATAAAAGCAATATATTTGTAATAAAGAAGTGTGTGGCAACTACAAACTGGTTGTGTGTTTAATTTCGATGTGTCGAAAGATTCTATACATCAACAGGTGTAGCTGAAAAACGGATTCGTTTAATCAGTAATAAAAGAGAAATGGTAGTATTGCCAACACTGAATGTTTGTCATATGTTTCAGGTACGTACGCCATTTGCTGAGCTATAGCGCTGGAGCGGACCAGAACGTGCTGTGGCGGTGAGACCCTTCACAAAATATGTGACTCTTTTGTTGCTAGGTGGGAATACTCTCGTCATTTCAGCCTCAGACGGAGTGATCCTGTACCATCACCACATGCACTTTGGCAAAAACAGGAAAAAAGGTGAAATTGCCAGGAAGGACCAGATATTGTCGCTCACTGGAACGAATAGATGACGTGCAAAATGTTGTAATCAACTGTCCAAAGCGTACTATGGGACAAATTGCGGCAGTAATAGGAACGTCCAGTCGCAGTGTGCACTGAATTTTATGGAATGATTTAATGTTGCAACTGTACAAGATAGAGGTTGTGCAACAATTAAATGAAGGTGATTATGAGATGCGTACGATTCTGTCTGTTGAGTTATTGACTAAAATTAGGGACAACAAGGTTTATTAAATTTTGTATGGATGAGTGACGAGGTACTCTTTCCTCTCAGTGGTTATGTCAACAAACGGTGCAACGTACACAGTCAGAAAGTCACAGTGTAGTGCGCATAAGCGGCCCTTTCTTTTTTGAGGATGAACAGAGACGACCAACCTCAGTCATACCACCGTGCTTCCGCGGAATGCTGCCACGGGTGACACATTCCTTGCACCTGAAATTGAACAGTTTCTTGCAGATCAGTGTTGGTTTTAGCAAAATGATGCTATGTCTCACTGGGCTCAAATTTCAATGGCAGCAGCGTGCAGATTGTTTGTTAACCATATCATATCAAGAGTGGGGACATTTTGTCGCCTCCCACATTTCCCGACTTAACGTTGTGTTATTGCTTGTTTCGGGGGGGGGGGGGGGGGGCTCCTGAAACAATGCGTACATGCTACACGTCTGCACACGATTGCGGTACTGAAAGCCAACCTTCCTGTACAGACCCTTGAACGTACCTTGAACGATTTACATCTCAGACTGTCTGAGTGTCAAAGTATCGATGTTGGCCACCTACAAGACATCATTTCCAAAATATGAACAGTACGTGAAATGACAGTACGAGAGGGTTTTGCTGTTGTAACTGAAAATGTTTACAGTTTAGTCCTCGGCCTGTCCCGCTGTATCAAAATCGGCCTGTTCCTCTGCCGCACTCTGTAGTGTGCCTGGGCAAATGTACGTCAGACATACAGGGTGATTCTTTTGGCTCTATCGGTGTGTTTTATGCGACCCTCGACACCTTCATAAACTACACGCAAATCTTCATGTTCTCTCGCTCACTACGTTCAAACTATTAATCCTACAGAAAGAAACGAACAGGACCTTTCTATAGGAAACTTAATGTAGTTAAATTCTGTACTGGGATACGTTTCCGCGGGAGGCCACGGTTTCTCAGTTATACAAGGAAAACTCTTTCGAACATCACTTTCGTACGTTTTTGTTGAATAATTCGAAGCCGTGTCCTCTAACGAAAATGTATACTGGCACAAAACTGCATTAGGTTCACAACAAGAAGATCCTGTACGTTCTTTTCTGTAGGACTAATAGTTATCGTGTAGCAAGCGAGAGAGTATGAAAATCTTGTCCAGGATACATAAAAACACTGATGGTTACAGAAAACCCATCGGTACGTGTAGCTGACTCAACCTGTATACAGACACTATTCATAACAAATACACTTCTAGGGTTTGCCGCCGGATCGTATTGTGTAATTCGCACAATATTTCATCGATGCAACTACCTTGCAGCTGTGACAGCAGCAACCGTCACCACCTGAAGATGTCGAACAGTTGCATCGGTGCGATTTACACAGTTCGATCAGGCGACAAATCAGAGAAGTGTATTTGCAGGAGATCCGTTGGGAAAGCATGAAATGTCACATTAATTTAACGCAACACATAAAATAGTAGGTAGCAAGGAGAAAAGAAAATCAGCGTAAAGCAAAAAATATATGTTGGCTAAAATACTTTTATGTCAGCTACACTGGAAAGAGGAAATATTATTCCAAATTCTCGTATGTTCTAATAACGCAAACTATAACTAAGCCTTAGAAAAAATATCGAGCGATAATGGAGTTCAGTATTTCAACAGCAAATTAGTAAAACTTAGACAGATATGGCCTCAATGACAGAAATTATTACGTTTGAAAAAAGAAATGAATAGGGAAATACTTTTAAAATGTTCTCACTACTACTACAGAGAACAATCAGTGAACGGTGAACTGGTATTTACGCGTCGCCGAATCTACCGAGAAATTAAGACCGTCCAGATGGAGCTTCATCCGTTATCGGTACGATCTGCCTCATGCCACGAGAGAACTTTACAGAAAGGGCACGCGGTGTGGAGTACAGAGGCAATTCCTATACCGCCGGAGCCCTTCGACGCAGCTGAGCATAATTTTTCATATTTCTTCCACTGTCACGCGTTTAATGTGTGTGCGCGTGCGTGTGCCAGTTGAATGGGAAGAGGAATGCTCCACTGGGAAAAGCGTAAAGGGCCTCCGAAATTAGGTGCGGGAATGGAGCTGTCAAAGGGAACGCGCGAACCCTCGGGGCATCTAGGCAGAGGGCCGTCCATTTGTCATCGAGAGACCCGCGGCGAGCCGAGGCCAGAGTCACACAGGACGGAGACCTCTGGCCCCGGGGAGCGCTCGCTTCATTCCTGCAATAGCTCTCGCCGGCTGTTTGCTGTATACCGCGAGCGTACGCGCGCACTCATATTTCGGGAGCTTCGCACGCACCGCAGCGGCCGTCAGCGTTTGCCACAGCTACGTCAATAGCCACCACTTCACTCTAACTGACTCTGTTGTCGCACAAGCCGAGAATTACGTTCTTCGCCAGTGCAACGTATCAGATTGTGTCTCTATATAAAATATGTCCCCAACATTAACACCGTACTCACTAGTATAAAAGTGGCTTATCAAAATTCACATTTTCATATTCGTTAATAACAGCCGCTTATACCGTTGCAGACGATACGTTGTATGACGAAACAAGAAACGCTAAAAACGGCTACAGTTATACACTGAAGGGCGGAAGAAACTGGTATAGGCATGCATATTCAAATACAGAAATATGTAAACAGGCAGCATACAGCGCTCAGTTGGCAGCGCCTATCCAGGGTGGTCCCTTGATAGTGACCGGGCCAAAGATCTCACGAAATAATCGTCAAACGAAGAAACTACAAAGAACGAAATTCGTCTTGTTTGAAAGGGGAAACCAGATGGCGCTAAGGTTGGCCCGTTAGATGCGCTGCCATAGGTCAAACGGATATCAACTTCGTTTTTTAAAAATAGGAACCATTTTTATTACACATTCGTGTAGTACGTAAAGAAATATGAATGTTTTAGTTAAACCACTTTTTTCGCGTTGTGATAGATGGCGCTGTAATAGTCACAAACGTATAAGTACGTGGTATCACGTAACATTTCGCCAGTGCCGAAGGTATTTGCTTCGTGATACATTACCTGTATTAAAATGAAATGTTTACCAATTGCGGAAAAGGTCGATATCGTGTTGATCTATGGCTATTGTGATCAAAACGCCCAACGGCCGTGTGCTATGTATGCTGCTCGGTATCCTGGACGACATTATTCAAGTGTCCGGACCGTTCGCCGGATAGTTACGTTATTTAAGGAAACAGGAAGTGTTCAGCCACAAGTTCAACGTTAACCACGACCTGCAACAAATGATGATGCCCAAGTAGGTGTTTTAGCTGCTGTCACGGCTAATCCTCACATCAGTAGCAGACAAACTGCGGTAGGATCGGGAATCTCAAAAACGTCGGTGTTGAGAATGTTACATCAACATCGTTTGCACCCGTACCATATTTCTATGCACCAGGAATTGCACGGCGACGACTTTGAACGTCGTGTGCAGTTCTGCAACTGGGCACAAGAGAAATTACGGGACGATGACAGATTTTTTTTTTGCACGCGTTCTATTTAGCGACTAAGAGTCATTCACCAACAGCGGTAACGTAAACCGGCATTATATGCAGTATTGGACAACGAAAAATCCACGATGGCTGCGACAAGTGGAACATCAGCGACCTTGGCTGGTTAATGTATGGTGCGGCGTTGTGGGAGGAAGGATAATTGGCCCCCATTTTATCGATGGCAATCTAAATGGTGCAATGGATGCTGATTTCCTACGTAATGTTCTACCGAGGTTACTACAAGACGTTTCACTGCATGACAGAATGGCGATGTACTTCCAACATGATGCATATCCGGCACATAGCTCGCGTGCGAAAAAAAAAGGTTCAAATGGCTCTGAGCAGTATGGGACTTAACTTCTGAGGTTATCAGTCCCCTAGAACTTAGGACTACTTAAACCTAATTAACCTAAGGACATCACCCACATCCATGCCCGAGGCAGGATTCGAACCTGCGACCGTAGCGGTCGCGCGGTTCCGGACTGAAGCCACTAGAACCGCTCGGCCACACCGGCCGGCGCTCGCGTGCGGTTGAGGCGGTATTGAATAGCATATTTCATGACAGGTGGATTGTCGTCGAAGCACCATACCATGGCCTGCACGTTCAACGAATATGACGTCCCCGGACTTCTTTCTGTGGGGAAAGTTGAAGGATATTTGCTATCGTGATCCACCGACAACTCCTTACAACATGCGTCAGCGCATTGTCAAAGCATGTGCGAACATTACGGAAGGCGAACTACTCGCTGTTGAGAGGAATGTCCTTACGCGTATAGCCAAATACATTGAGGTTGCCGGACATCATTTTGAGCATTTATTGCATTAATGTGGTATTTACAGGTAATCACGATGTAACAGCATGCGTTCTCAGAATTGATAAGGTGACAAAGGTACATGTATCACATTGGAACAACCGAAATAAAATGTTCAAACGAACCTACGTTCTGTATTTTAATTTAAAACGCCTACCTGTTGCCAACTGTTCGTCTAAAATTGAGAGCCATATGTTTGTGACTATTCAAAAAATGGTTCAAATGGCTCTGAGCACTATGGGACTTAACTTCTGAGGTCATCTGTCTCCTAGAACTTAGAACTACTTAAACCTAACTAACCAAAGGATATCAAACACATCCATGCCGGAGGCAGGATTCGAACCTGTGACTATTACAGCACCATCTATCACAAAGCGAAAAAAGTAGTCCAACTAAAACATTCATATTTCTTTACGAACTACACTAATATGTAATAAAAAATGGTGGTTCCTATTTAAAAAAACGCAGTTGATATCCATTAGACCTATGACAGCGCTATATAGAGGGACAACCATAGCGCCATCTGGTTTCCCCCTTCAAGCTAGACAAGTTTCGTTCCTTGTAGTTTTTTTCGTTTGACGCTTATTTCGTGAGATATTTGGCCCGGTCACGATCAATAGACAACCCTGTATAAGACAAGAAGTATCTGTCGCAGTTGTGAGATCTGTTGCTGCTGCTGCAGTAGCAGGATATCAAGATTTAAGTGAGTTTGAAACTGGTGCTATAGTCGGCGCACGAGCGATGGAACACAGCATTTTCGAGGTAGCAATGAAGTGGGGATTATTCCGTACGACCATTTCACGAGTGTACCGTAAATACCAGGAATCCGGTAAAACATCAAATCTCCGACGTCGCTGCGACCAGATAAAGATACTGCCAGAACGGAACCATCGAAGACTGAAGAGAATCGTTCAACATGACAGAAGTGCAACCCTTCCACAGATTGATGCAGTTTTTTGTGCTGGACCATCAACAAGTGTCATCATGTGAACCATTCAACGAAGCATAATCAACAAGGGTTTCGTAGCCGAAGACCCACTCGTGTACCCTTGATGACTGCACGACACCACGCTTTACTAAATTTCCTTTAATTTACGTCTATGGTCACAAACCTTTTGTTAACATATGACCAGTTTCGGTCATTAATGACCATCATCAGATTTTTTTTCATAAAAACAAAGTCCTAATGTACTGCAGCCATTGTGGCATAGTAGTTGCAGTACATTAGTACTTTCTTTCTATGAAACAGATCTGATGATGGTCACTAAAGACCGAAACCGGTAATCCGTTAACAAAAAGTTTGTGACCATAGACGTAAATTAAAGGAAACTTATTACATACACGGGTCACTGTTTCTTCGCGACGATGTCGCAGCTTGTGAAACAAAGCTTTACGCCTCGCCTGGACCTGTCAACACCGAGGTTGGACTGTTGATGACTGGAAAGATATTGCCTGGTCGGAAGAGTTTCATTTCAAATTGTATGAAGCGGATGGAAGTATACGGGTATGGAGACAATGTCATGAATCCATGGACCCTGCATGTCAACAGAGAAGTGTTCAAGCTGATGGAGGCTCTGTAATGGTGCGGGGCGTGTGCATTTGAAATGCTATGGTCCCCTGACACGTCAAAATGTGATTCTCACATGTGATATGTACGTAAGCATCCTGTATGATCACCTGCATCCATTCACGTTCATTGTGCATTCCGACGGACTTAGGCGTTTCTAGTAGGACAATGCGACACCCCAAACGTCCAAAATTGCTGCAGAGTGTCTCCAGGAACACTCTTCTGAATTTAAAGATTTCCACTGGCCTCCAAATTCTCCAGACATGAACATTATTGAGGATATATCGGATGCCATGCAATGTGCTGTTCAGAAGAGATCTCCAACCCCTTGTACTCTTACGGATTAATGGACAACCTTGCAGGATTCACGGTTTCAGTTCCCTCCAACACCAGACGTTAGTCGAGTCCATGCCATGTCGTGATGCGGCACTTCTTCATACGCGTAGGGGCCCTACACGATATTAGGCACGTGTAACAGTTTCTTTCGCCGTTCAATGTAGAAATCGTGCAGTAACTCTAACGTAAAAATATATTGTTAAACTATTCCCACAATGCATTGTGCGAAACCAATCACGCACTATTAATAATGTTTTTGTAACGGTGCTAATTTCGCATGTTTTAGAGTAAATAAACCCAGTGATGACGGCGATATTTTCGCTGAAACTAGTTTGAAGAACAAATTAAACGAAAGTGTTTTGCATCAAAACGGACCTACAATTCCGTATTCTTCTGCGAATACACGAACCAACAGAAGAGCTTTAAAGTTGTAACGACGATGACCTGAATATTGGTCCATGTTTGATGGAGCAAACGCCTGTAGCGTTCTTGTCAGTCCAAGTAAATTTTATTTCAGATACATTGCGCACTGAAGTTAGGTGTAGTCGGATACTGCCATAGCTATTTTCATGAAAATAATTAAAAGGTGTCCATTTCTCTTTTATAATTTAATTTATGTTTATTGTTGTTTTTCAGACCTACTTTTTCTGGTGCATCCCATGAACTTATTGCAGCTGCAATACTTCTTTTGGAAGCAGGCAGAGTCTTTTTACATCCTAATTACACTGACGCCCTATGCCACGTGAAATCGTTAAAAGAATATGACTCGTTAAACTGTATCAAGAGCACAACGGAATCTGTATAATGATTTCACACAAATGGGTTAAAACAACTTCTCTAAGCATTTCTCAGACATTCTCATTATTATCGATCTTATAGAGGATGTGCGAAGATGGCGAAATGCGCGCAAGAGGAAGAATACGAACAGAATTACTTTCGATGAGATTTCAAATCACTCGTCGTGTATCACAAGCAGAACAAACTCATAGCTACCGTTCCTTAAGGGGTTGGATTTCCAACAGATCTCAGTATCAGTATAGGAGCAGTACAGGGACTGTACTTGGGAAGATTATAAGCTCTAAAACACTCTTGCATCCCAACATTTACACCGGTTATTCAGGTCAAGCGGAAAAGTACGCAACCATCAGGTAATCCAATCACAACTGAATGAAAAATGCTTAGAAACTAATTTCACCATACTGGCACAGATTGTAATAATCGGGGCACATTCTGAAACTAGCAACGTCTTCCCTGGCTGGCTTGCATTCATATCGCTCAAAAGCTGTGATAAAGAAAACCATTTTATAGCAATACTCTGAGCGAATCGACATCTTAAAGTCTATCCTGAAAAACGGAGAAAATTCGTTAAAATCACCATATGCGTCTTGGCGGCGGCAGGCTCTCACACAGCCTGGTGGATGTCAGCAAACCATCAAGAACGAGTTTGCCGGACAAAGCTCGAACAGAAAAGACACTGAAACCTTCCACAGTTCCCCGCACTGATTTTTATTCGACCAATAACAGGGCGTACTTTATAACCTTTGGCGTCCGACAAAATTGTGTATATATAAATTTTTAAGTTTTCTCACATAATTAGACTTGCTTATCATAGTAAGCAAATAATGCAAAAAGAAACTGGCAAAAACTAAACACTCATTTGTTTTTAGGAGGTGGTTTCACTTTACAATATACATAATTTTAAAATTTTTCACAGAATTCACGGTTATCATCAAAGTCAGCAAAAAATATAAGAAGAAGTTAGAAATAGAAAACAGTCACTTTTTTTAAATTTGGAACCACTAGGAAATACAGTTTTCAATCACCCATCATTTCAAGTGACGTATTTGAAACCAAAAATTGGTAGCTTTCTCAGACACAATCCCACATCTCGAAACTTCCATGAGCGCATAACGTCTAAAACATGTTGCACTCCTAAAAAAGAAGCAAAAATGGACCTAAAATTTAATAAATTTTGCATCAAATCTATATATTTCCCCAGAGGACCGCTCACAAAATGTACGTTATTCACTATCACTACATTCGTGGGAGTACTTCAGTATACCACTAGAAGTCTCTATTTTGCAACGGCATCAGTGGTTGCTTGCTAAGGGCACACCTAGTTAAAAAAATAATTGTGGTTTCGGTCAGAAACCACTGGTACTCAGAATGTTAACACAGCGAGAAGTTTGTTGCTTACCGTCAGTTCACGCCACAAGTCAGGTTCGAGAGTAAAATTCGGGTGGAAATTACGGAGTTGCAACATAGAAGGAATAAGACAAACTACTCTAGGAATAAGACAAACTACTCTAGTCAGCAATCAATGTATAATTACTCATCCATTGACACAATATGGAGCTTATTCTTGAAGAGAAATATGCTGAGAGGATAGCACAGAATGTCGATGTGAAACAGTCAATTTAAATGAATAGACAATTGAACTGACTCAATTTCAGAGACTTTACTGGTCTCATACAGATAAGATTTTAAATATGTAGACTGAAGCAGAGAGTGAAAATTTGTACCAAGGGCGGGAATCGAACCCAGATCTCCGGCTTACTCGGCAGGTGTGTTACCCACTAAGCCACCTTGGCGTAGCAGATCTCAGAACTGCACCGATTACCGTGGCACGCCTCCCTCCTCTATCGAAATTCTCACTGCCGCCCCCTGTCTACTTTAAATTCCCTCTTACACATCATCAGAATTACCGAAGCTCTCCATGTTCTGGAGCACCACCTCAACATCGAACGCAAATGGAGGATCCAGCATGAAACCCAGGTGCAGGAACTTAAACAAATAAACGAAACAATTTCAGAGACTTTACTGGTCTGGTACAGATGCGAGTTTATGTATATACACTGAAGCAGCTAGTGAAAATCAGCAGTTTACATTCAATGCTGAGGTGCCATTCCAGAACATGGAGAGCCTCGGCAATTCTGTTCGTGTTTAAGGGGGACTGAAGGAAGACTGATGCGTCAGTGAGAATTTGAATCGGGGAGGGAGCGCCCCAGGGTAATCCACGCAGTTGTCTGAACACCTCTGACGAGGTGGCTTGGTGTTTAACGCACTGCATAGTAAGTAGGAAACCCGGCTTCGATTCCTGGCCTTAGTACAAATTTTCACTCGCTGCGCCTGTCTATACAGGGTGTTACAAAAAGGTACGGCTAAACTTTCAGGAAACATTCCTCACACACAAATAATGAAAAGATGTTATGTGGACATGTGTCTGAAAACGCTTAATTTCCGTGTTAGAGCTCATTTTAGATTCGTTCTTCCATCTACGCTCAATGGAGCACGTTATCATGATTTCATACGGGATACTCTACCTGTGCTGCTAGAACATGTGCCTTTACAAGTACGACACAACATGTGGTTCATGCACGATGGAGCTCCTGCACATTTCAGTTGAAGTGTTCGTACGCTTCTCAACGACACATTCGGTGACCGATGGATTGGTAGAGACGGACCAATTCCATGGCCTCCACGCTCTCCTGACCTCAACCCTCTTGACTTTCATTTATGGGGGCGTTTGAAAGCTCTTGTCTACGTAACCCTGGTACCAAATGTAGATACTCTTCGTGCTCGTATTGTGGACGGCTGTGATACAATACGCCATTCTCCAGGGCTGCATCAGCGCATCAGGGATTCCATGCGACGGAGGGTGGATGCATGTATCCTCGCTAACGGAGGACATTTTGAACATTTTCTGTAACAAAGTGTTTGAAGTGACGCTGGTACGTTCTGTTGCTGTGTGTTTCCATTCCATGATTAATGTGATTTGAAGAGAAGTAATAAAATGAGCTCTAACATGGAAAGTAAGCGTTTCCGGACCCATGTCCACATAACATATTTTCTTTCTTTGTGTGTGAGGAATGTTTCCTGAAAGTTTGGCTGTACCTTTTTGTAACACTCTGTATACATGAATAAGCAATGGTTCCCCAAGAAATGTTTCTCCTATCTCTTATTTACATAAAGCAAAATTAGCTGAGTTACCTAATACACTAAATGAACGTAAGTTACACATTCCCCACAAGTATTACATGTTACAGTGTCCTTTAAACATTAGTTGAAACAAACGTCAAGAAAAAACATCGTGTGCATCTAGATTATTCTCCGTAAGCCACCTTACGGTGTTGGCGTAGAGTACTTCTGGTACATCTACATTTACAAATTATACTTGACAAGCCACCTTGGTGGGTGGTTCTTTGAACACCACAGTAACCTCCCTCCGTTTCCTCTTCGAGTCACGAATGGTGCGCGGGAAGCACAATAGTTAGTAAGCGTGAGAGGGACCTCGGATCTCTAATTTTCCCTTCATTGTCTTCACGCGAGATAAGCGTAACGGGAAACAGTGCACTGATGGGCCAAAACGTTTGACAAAAATGAATGAAATGACTCTCAGCACTATGGGACTTAACATCTGAGGTCATCAGTCCCCTAGAACTTAGAACTACTCAAACCTAACAAACCTTAGTACATCACACACATCCATGCCCGAGGCGGGATTCGAACCTGCGGCCGCAGCGGTCGCGCGGTTCCAGACTGAAGCGCCTAGAACCGCTCGGCCACACGGCCAGCCGTTTGACAGAAGCACATCGCGAGATATAATATCAGATAGTGGCACTGCGGACAAGTGGCGCGGTGAAAAAGGTATATAAGTAGGTTCAAATGGTTCAAATGGCTCTGAGCACTATGGGACTTAACATCTATGGTCATCAGTCCCCTAGAACTTAGAACTACTTAAACCTAACTAACCTAAGGACAGCACACAACACCCAGCCATCACGAGGCAGGGAAAATCCCTGACCACGCCGGGAATCGAACCCGGGAACCCGGGCGTGGGAAGCGAGAACGCTACCGCACGACCACGAGATGCGGGCTATATAAGTAGGGAACAGACGATTGGGAAATGCAAAAATCATTCTAGTGAAATAAATGGGAAATTCACTAACATAAGTGACCTTGAGAAATGGTCTGGGAACGAGTATTTCGGAAACTGCAGAATGTGATTTACCTTTCCCAAGCTACTGTCGTGAACATATAATGTAGAAAGTGAGTAAATGACAGTGAGACCATGTGTCGGTGACAAAATGTTGAACGTCGACGCTTATCTTGGGACTTGAAGGTCAGGGTCTTCCACGCTCTGTAAAGCGGATAGCTGGCAGAATAGGTGGCAAATATGTAGAGAGAGTTCAGTTGTTGTGCACACACCAGATATTCTAACACCTCTGTAAGTGCACGTTGTTGAACACGATGCTCTGCAGCATATGAGTCCCACTTGCTCTCACGTTGACTCAAGACAGCATCGATTACGACTGAAGTGAGCTCGGGATAACATACATTGGACCGTGGGTCAATGTAGACGTGTTGCCACGGCAGATGAACCGTGTTGCTTATTACATCAGGTAGATGGTCGTAGCCTACGTCGTCAAGGCAAATAATTACTCGTAACGTGTACCACGCCACAGGTGCGGGCTGGTGGTGGTATTATTATGCAATGGAGGACATTCATTTGTTCTTCCATTTGTCCTTTGGTATAATCGAAGACATCATTAGAGCTTTGATTCACATAAACGTTACTGTAGACCGCCAGCATCCCTCAATGTTTGACTGAGCAATGTAGCACGGTAGTTACCACACGGGTCTCGCGTTATCGATGGCGAAGGTTCAAACCCCTGTACGGACATCCATATTTATGTAATTGGTGATTTCCCTAAATTGCTGCAGGCGAAACCTGGGATGGTTCCTTTGCGAAGTACACGGCAGATTTCCTTTCACATCCAATTCTTAATCCGAGCTTGTACTCCGTCTTTAGCAGTATCAATGTCGATGGAACTTTAATCTACAATCTCCATTCCTTCGTTCCTTCCTTCATGTTTTATTGTCTCCTCGATGGCGATGGCGTATTGCAGGTGGATAACTGCTCATGCCACATGGCCGGGATCGAGATAGAGTGATTTGTGGGGCGTGACAGTGAACTCACGTTGATCTCCTCACCTCCAAATCCGTGAGATCTGTACACTTGTGGAACACATCTGATACGATACTGCCTGAGCTGTGCTGGCCCCAGCTTATGCATTGGTTTACACCTTGACCTGTTTCTCTGTGTTTGGTTTCCCGCGGTTATTGCGGTTATGCTGTGGTTCTTCTTCTTTCTACGTGTGGCAGCAGCGGTGTCTACCGATATTCGCACCTTGTACTATCTTTGGTCTGGTGCTTGTAGTTTCCGGCTAGTCGGTGTGCGGCAGTCGGTCGGTTGGTGTGGATCAGCCAGGAAATCTCCGCGCGGCGCAGTGGGCCGTGCCTGCTGGCGGTCTTTACGCAGTGTCGAAGTGTGTGGGAACTGTTCCGATTGCTACGAGATTCGTGGCTCGCCGACCCAGGACAGGAGTTGCGTGGTGATTTAATTACCGAAGCCAGTGTGTTCACATTGTGCCGCTGGCTTTCGTGGTTGGCTATTGGGGGTATTCCCGTGAGCAACAGCGAGTGTACGAGTTGGCGAAGGTTGGGCACCATCCGGTGGTGTTTAACTGTGTTTTGGATATTTGAAGTCCAAGTGCACCAGCGGAATTTTTTGCCTTGTGGCCGTTAGCGTTCCAGTTACTGCCCTGGCTGCTGACGTAAAATTCAGGCAGTGTCCTTTCCTCACCGTATTGTCGCTGTCCAACACGTGTGTGTAGTTTTGAAAGCTTTTGCATACTTGGTTGTGGGCGGCTACGCCGTTTACGTTTGGGCTTTGGAGTTCCTTGTGTGCTGGTCGGGTGGAAAGTAAATGACGATGGGTCCGTGACTGTCTCTTGGTTGGGTTGCCGGCGGATCGGATATAGTTGGGCAGACTGCCTGTCTCCCGTAAGGGAACGTTAATATTTCAAGTGCAGACCGACCCCCGGAAACTCCTGAGCGCCGCTGGATGTACTGCCTTTTCTTATTGGTGTTTGGTTTTGTATTTTAATGGCCGACGGTTTGAATTTGAATGCTTTTAGTTCGGTTTTAAATAATCGGCCTTGAGCCGCTTTAAAATTGGAAGTTCCTTACTTGTCAAGTCTTGCATTGCTTGGGCCTTCAGACTTATTTAAAATATTTTCTTGGATAAAACTTTGGACCTTCTACCTTTTGAAAATACATTGTAGTTGTGTTTTTCAATCATGGGCCTTCAGCCTTCTTAAAATTAGAATTCCTTACTTGGCAAGTCTGAGATTGTTTGGGCCTTCAGCCTCATTTTTTTCTGCATTAAGCTTTGGGCCTTCTGCCTTGTAAAAATTTTTTGTAGTTGTGGTTTTAATCATGGGCCTTCAGCTGTTTTAAAATAAAGTTCCTTACTTGTCAAATCACAGATTGTTTGGGCCTTCAGCCTCATTTGAAATATTATTTAAGGATAAAACATTGAGCTTTCTGCCTTTTGAAAATGTATTGTAATTGTGTTTTAAATCATGGGCCTTCAGCAGTTTTAAAAATCAAAGAGGTTGTACCCTTAAGCCATAAGATTGAATGACATTTTCAGTCGATCTTTAAGCTCAGAAATTTGCTCTGTAATGTTTGGGCAACTAAATAAAGTTAAATGCTTTCGAACGTAACTGGCAGCCGCTCATTTTTGGCCCCTTTCAGCAGTTCCAACTGCCTGTTCTGTCCTGCGGATCCAACCAGGCGTTTCACGGGCCGCAAGCTGTGCGCCCACAGACCATCGGCCCCTCATTTACGGGTATTGCCTGCGTAGACATCTGGTGCTACGTACGCTGCCGGAAAAAAAAAAATTCGTGGACCTGAAAAGACGGCACCTATTCTGGCCCGTCGACGGCACATGCCCCATGGGGAATAGGAGATAAAGTTTTCAGCGTCGTCTGCCAATAGATGGGGTAGTGGCATAACTACGAGAGCGTCATCTGTGTCTACCGTTCAATAAGGAATCTTCACAGCAGGGAGGATCAGCGTTGTGTAAACGTCTGAAGCAGTGGTCTACGGGCATACATATCTCTAGCCCGCCTTCCACTTATCTCACACTGACGTGCACGGATCGACTGGTGCTGTCAGAGGATCGCCTAAGATGGAATGGTGCGTCGTGGTATCCAGCGATGAAGGCAGATTCTGCCTGCATGCAGGTGGTGACCGTTTTCGTGTACAACGTAGACTGCGTGTACAGCTCTCTCGTAGAGTGCATTCGTCCACGACCGACTCGTCCCGTCCCAGGCCTTGTGGTTGGGTTGGGTTCTTTCGGGGAAGAAGACCACACAGCGAGGTCATCGGTCTCAACGGATTAGGGAAGGACGGGGAAGGAAGTCGGCCGTGCCCTTTGAAAGGAACCATCCCGGCATTTGCCTGGAGCGATTTAGGAAAATCACGGGAAACCTAAATCAGGTTGGCCGGACGCGGGACTGAACCGTCGTCTCCCGAGTGCGAGTCCAGTGTCTAACCACTGCGCCACCTCGCTCGGTCCGGGCCTTATGCCTTATGGTCTGGGATGCGATAAGCTACAGGTCTCGTTCACCTTTGGTGTTGTGTTTATGGGGGGAGGGGGGGAGGAGGGCGTGCTAAGCAGGGTCCTGTTCGTGGAGAATTTTGTTATACTCGGTCTTTTGCCATTCTTGCAACAGGTTGTTCCAATAGGATAATGCACCCCCACACACTGGCCGTGAAATTCAACGTTCTCTGAAAGATGTGTCGCAATTTTTCCTGGCCAGCACTATCTCCAGACTTGTCTGATATGATGATAAGAGAAGCGACTCGTGCTACTCGTCAATCTACAACTCTTACAGAACTACATGAACAAGTCAAGCAGGCGTAACGTACGTATCCCTGGACGGTATTCACCATCTGTACGATGGACTGGATGTCAGAGTCATTTCCCGAATTGCCGTCTCTGGAGGCTACACCACACGCTAATATCGGTGTTTCAGCATAGGTCGGCACGTGGTACCTCAGAGACACCTATGTTACTGTTCTATAAATGCAATCATTTCATGTCCTCAATATGCATTGTAGCAACAATAAATACTTAGTGAATTGGAAACCTGTAAAAGGATGCATTAACTTTTTTTCAATCGGTGTAATTCTGAAATCTATTCTACGCAGAATTATTGCTGTATTGCGTTCGGGGCTGACCACCACGCCATAACATAGATAGTCTTGACGATTTGGCTCATCAGTGAATACTAGTTGACCGTTATAGAGATGTAAGCTATCGGAGTTTTAATGACAAACCAAACCTTGATGTGTAACGCCTCTTTTGTAGCGTCTACCACTGTAATTCGATGAGCGTCTGTAATGTCTCTTTCTGCTGTAAGTAATATGAGGATTCTTTTAAGTTCGTGAAGTTAAATTTCGTAAAGCTATCTTTCATGAAACCTTGTAAGAATCAATTACAAATAAGCAATACTATATTTGCAGGTTGCCAAATTAAACTTTAAATTGAAAACGAGCGCCAGGCTCCCTACAAATAATATTAGATGCGTTCCCGTAATAAAATTTATGCAAAGAGTCACCTGACCTATAATAAATTGTATCACTGAAAATAGTCACTATATGATAAAATAAATCTTGTGATTTGATGCTAATTAATTTTGATAGTATTTTTAAATAAGTTGTTCTGCTCCGGCTTCATCGTATTTCCTGTGGAAATAAAAAGTTTAAATGCGCCGCGTAATGGCGGCCAACTTTCTCAAATATGATCGCAGCTAGCTCCGCAGCAGCTGCAAAAAGTGCTACACAAACTCTTGCGTTATATCAAATGTAGCGTGGGTTCCTTAAATGATTACTCTGCACTTCAGATAAGCTCACTATATTTTCGTAACTTTTTTACACATCAATTATGTTCTAGTAATTAAACGAGAGCAAGACAAAAGCTATCGCAATACAATCGCTCTTTCTGAACTCAAACAATAGCTAAGACACAAGAAAACATCAGAAGACGACAAAGTTCATTGTCTTCCAGTCCTTTTATAATATAAGAAAGATTATAGTGTTCAGTTCTTTAGTTTAGACATATGATCTTATATCATGGAGAATAATGTCTTTTTTTCTATTATCAGATTCGATAAATTGTCTTTAAAGTTATTTCGTCACTTTGTCCGTATCACAATTAGCCATTAAAGTTCACACAACATTACGCATGTATAGTTCTTTTGTCGTTATTTATATTTTTCATGTCAAATATATGGAAAGGGACACTATACGTCACTGTGGTGCTGTCGCACCCCTAAAGCGAAGACGCATTCGGGAGGACGATGGTTCAGATCCCCGTCCAGCCATCCTGATTTAGATTTTCTCTGATTTCTCTAAATCGCCCCAGACAAGCGCCGGGACGGACTTTTGAAAATGGCACGCTCCATTTCATTGCCCACTCTTTAGTGATCCGAGAAAGTGCCCTGTCTCTGACCGGGCAGCATGAAACTGAGAATTTCCTTTCTTCTGTTTATGCGAACTTGAGACGAAACGAAGTGCTCTTCTTTGAATTTTTTTCTATTTATTAAACCTGTTTGATACTGGTCCCAGAATGACGACAAGTATTCAAGTGCCTATCGAAATTTCTGCTTATAACTCTCAGTCTAGCATTTGACGTGTGTGGGATTAGTTCTGTGGGATCGTTCCACATTACGTTGCTCGTTCGCATACTGCCTGATGCTTAATTGCTTCCAGCAAGGGACATGTGCAGACTAGTGAATGTCAGGAATATTGTTGTCCGCAAAGCATTCCATCACAGGTGGTGTTTTATTGCAGGGTGCATTCTGATGCTCTTACAAACAACCAACGTCTCCGAGCTGTTTCTCTGTTCTACGCAGTGCCCGATGCTGTAGAAAGTGTCTACATCCTTCGGAAATTAGCGTCTGCTTAAGCGAAATAAGGGAACTACACTATATTCATGAAAAAACCGCCGTACGATAGCACAAAGTAACGTGCCAAAAATTTGGCTTGGGACGTTACGAGCAAACGTCTTGCCTCAAATTATTACGAAATAGTTTCCAGACCGAAGTTTATCTAAAAACGTTGTAATTATAAAGCAATTTGTTAACTTGAAATCTGATGTGTTTCTATTGTTACAGAGAGCGCTAGGGGAGAAAGTGTCGCTGCTAATTTGTTGTGGCTTTGTGTTGCAGCCAAACGGCACTGTGAGTGGAAAGGATTGTACATAAAAGCTGCAGCTGTCTGCTATTCAAAATTGCGACGGCTTTTGACTACAATCTATTACTAGTTAAAGGTATTAACAATGCTGTTCATTTGTTTGGGATAATAAACCATCAATAGTTTTATATGGGATTAATAGTCAGTGCGGTATTGGTCGGGTTTCAGCTCGAATGAGTGAGGAAAGAAACTGACGGGAAAAACATCGCAGCACTAAAACGTTGTTAACGTACAGTAATGAAATTTCAGGAATATTTTTGTCTGGGTAACATATTGAAATGAGTAGCATTGAAAAACCACAGGTTAATTAATATAAGCGCGAGATAAGACATTGCAAATGTGGAGTGCTGGAACAGTAACAGCCGATGCAACCGCAGAATGTTGAATGCAAGCATGCAAACGTGGATGCATTGTATTGTACAGGTGCCGGATCTCTGCTTGTGGGATGGAGTTCCATGCCTGTTGCGTTTGATCGACTAGTATAGGGACGTTAATGCTGGTTGTGGATGACGATGGAGTTATCGTCCGATAACTAGTGATCTAGTGATCGAGCACGCCCTGGCAACATTTCGACACTCTGTAGAGTATGCTGGGGTACAAAACCGGTATGTAGGCTAGCAGTATCCTGTTGGAAAAAAAACCCTGGAATATTGTTCATGAATGGCGGCACAACAGCTCGAATCACCAGACTGATGTGGAAATTTGCGGTCAGGGTGCGTGGAATAACCACCACAGTGCTCCTACTGTGTCATACAAAATAGCACCCCAGACTACAGCTAAAGGTGCAATTCGAGCGTGTCTAGCACACAGAGAGATTGGTTACATGCCCTCAACTGACGTCCTTCTAACCAACAGACGGCCATCACTGACAGCGAGGCAGAACCAGTTTTCATCAGAAAACACAATAGACCTCTAGCCTGCCCTCCAAAGAGCTCTCGCTTGACACCACTGAAGTCGCCAATGACGGTTATTTGGGATCAGTGGAATGCGCCCTACAGGCCGTCTGGCTCGGGGCTGTTCCTGAAGTAACAGATTTGTAACAGTTCGTTGTGTCACTGTGGTGCCAATGGCTGCTCAAATTGCTGCTGCAGCTGCAGTACGATACGCCAGAGCCACGCCGAACACGACAGTCTTCCTTCTCGGTAGTGCCGTCCGCATCCCCCTCTCTTTGCGACCGCTGCCAGCAATAATATACTGTGGCTACATTCCTGCCAAGTCTTCCTGCAATATGGCAGAACGAACATCAGGCTTCGTGTAACCCTATTACAGGCTCTCGTTGAAACTCAGTTAGCTGCTGATAATGGCGTCTTTGTCGCCTTAAATTCGTTCTTGACTAACATCAACTCACCACGACCAACCTCAAAGGTACCTCAAGATCGTTACAGTATGCATTTGAAGCAACGTTGATTTACTTCCTCATAGCGGCACAACTAATGTCACTCTTAAGCGACTGGCGCGAAATTGCATAGACATCATCTTTTAGATGAAGAATCACGCATACCAACTTTCGTTTCTGTTGCACAATTCCTTCTTTTCTTTCCCATCGGTGCAGATTATCTGACCCAAGTTGAACGTGAAGTTTGAAGGTGTAAGTCAGCGAGAATGCTGGACTTCCAGTTAATGTTATGTTCATAGCGATGTTTGATGCTAATTTTGCAGAGATTAGCTAAGATTCTGTACTTTAAGTGATTCTGTACTTTAAGTTTCTATGCTCTGATTCGACCTCGACTCAGTATTAAGCAGTAGGTGGGCGTCTTCTACAGTACTGTAGTAATTGCAGGGCGTAGAAAAGCAGTTGAATCACAGGGGATTACGTTTAGATATTACTATTCATGAATGAATAAATTGTTGTTTGAGGATATAGGATGGTGAGGCGTTATTAATCAGTATTGTGCCCGATATTGTGTTCTGGCTGTGTTGAAATGGTGGTCTGGCACACTCACAGTGAAGAGTGGTTTATGAATGGATTAATAGGGGCTGGTTGTTTGGAAAGTGCAGTGAGTGCGTAGAGACGACTCATTTGCTTATTATGGTAAAAGACTAAACTACTTATTTCTGTTACGGAACTATAGGTTTACTCTGCAATGTAACTGTTATTAGGCTACCTATTTAGAAAGAATATCTATGGCGAGTGCCCATGTTAGAAGAAATAGTACGTGAGATGAGTGACCGATAGAAGACAACGTCTGAAGAGAGATATTTTGTTTGCCTACGTTAAATGTAGTTTCAAAGTGGCGGTGGTGACAGTCTTTGGTCATCTAGAACTCTTTCTGTGGTGTGTGTGTGGGAGGGGCCGGGGGGCAGTGGGCACACTAACTCATGCACACGGCGGCAAAATATTCTACAAGAACGTACGCAAACAAAGAAATTGTTTAGGTGAAAAAATATAAATACAAGGCTTCCGAGTTTATTTTTTTGTCAACAGTGGTATAACTCGAAGATCAATTAAATATCAATTTAGAAAACAAAAGTAATCTAATATTAGACAGAAAAGGCAATAAAAATATAATTTCGACTTCCAAGTAGCAGGTAACCAGTTATGTTAAAAAGTGTATTAGTGATCCACATTGAGAATAACTTTCAGAAAAAGTCTCAGTACACCGATTCCTTTCAACTTTACTGTCCAGATGCTTATCTCGCGTAATAATAATTAAAAGGTACAGTAATACAAATACACAAAAAGGGTAGCATAAGCCTGTTCCTGTTAAGAGAAATACGTACTGGATACAAACCAGGGAAAGGCTGTTGAAAGAAATGTAAATGTTGACTTTTATAAAAACTGTTAAATGAAGCGCTACTCTGTATAAAATACATGTCTTTTCTTGCTTATTACAAAATTTGTGAAACAATAGTTTGAGTAGTCTCGTCAACTATAGCGGATACGGTGATCAGCTTTCTATATTAGCATTCGTTAAATAGTAAAACTTTAAAATTTTTAAGACGGAGCGTTTGTACGTTGATTATAAACAGAGTCAGAGGTGTAAATCTTAGATCAGAAGTGGGAAGTGACTTCGTTGTGGCGTACACTACTAGCCTGTAAGTGATATCAATTTTTGATACGATTAATTTTAGATGCTCGGTACCAGGACTGATGAGCGGTAGAAATAAAAGAAAAGGATGAGTCTGTTTTGATCAAATGGTTTTGCTGAAATATTAACATAACTAATAATCGTATAGAACTAAAATCCTATAAGTTATCCATCATGTAATTGGTGTTGCGTAGTTTAAATAACCTATCCGAGCATACGCGTTAAGGGGAAAGTTAGTGGTTTATTAAGGAAAATAGCGCAAGATAAATAGTGCCACTTTTATTGAGTATTACCTTGCATTGACTTTTCATAAACCCGTGTGGTAGGCTATATGAGTGTCACGTGTTATTATTAATAATGGATTAATATACTAAACAAAGACAGAAAGGTGTCGATCTACTTAGCAGTATTTTATTGAATGAAAGAAAGAGTGAGCAATAGATAAAGTACGGACAATATTTTAACCCTTAGGACTAGAATCACTGAATATAAGTGAGTTTCAGATGCGTTTGTGTGAGGTGCATTTACATGTGTGTAGTGAAGTCTGCATTGGAAAGAAGGGGCGGACTATGGATAGTAGAAAGGAACATGCACTGGTTATACCAATTTCCTCTCACCCAGTCAGAGTTTCGAGTCCTCCCTCAGGCATGGGTTTGTGTGTTGTCCTCAGTTAGTTTAAGCTAAACTAAGTAGTGTGTAAGCTTAGGGACCGATGATGTCAGCAGTTTGGTCCCATAAGATCTTACCACAAATTTCCAAATTTTTCCAATTTGCTCTACACAATAAAAATAAGTTTGGACCAGTGTTTGCTTATTGTTATAAGGTCTCGCATAATATGACGAAGATTTTGCAAACTGACAGGGCTTACCTTTCCTACCGCTACAACAACCACGTCTGTACTTCATTCTTCGCACTCCACATGATGGCAGGTGACGTTCACCAGGTATTCGCCAAACCCAGACCCTTCCGTCGGAGCAACATAGCGTATAGCGTGAGTCATCATTGCAGATCAGTAATTACAGGCATCAATTGTCCAGAGGTGTCGATCCTTACATCACCTGAAGCATCACTTAGCAGTGAGTACAGAGTTGTGTGACTTCTGAGGATCTACCATTGTACCTCATTATTTTTCAGCTCCCATGAACCATCATTGTGCTAGTTGGACATCAGATATCACTTTGGAACACACGAGTGATTCTTTCCCCTGATTTCGTGCAGTTTTGTACAGCCACCCTCCGCAATGCTCAATGGTTGCTGTGCATCAGTACATGATGTCTGCCTGTTCTTGTTTTAGCTGTGATTGCTCCTTCACGTTCCTATTTCATAGTCATATCATCAACAGTCCACCTGGGGAGCCTTAGAAGAGTTGAAATGTCCCTGAGGGTGGGCCGCTGTGGCCGAGCGGATCTAGGCGCTTCAGTCCGGAGCCACGCTGCTGCTACGGTCGAGTCGGTCGCTGTGGCCGAGTGGTCCTAGGCGCTTCAGTCCGGAACCGCGATGCTGCTACGGTCGCAGGTTCGAATCCTGCCTCGTGTATGGATGTGTGTGGTGTCCTTAGGTTAGTTAGGTTTAAGTAGTTCTAAGTATAGGGGACTGATGACCTCAGATGTTATGTTCCATAGTGCTTAGAGCCATTTGAACCATTTTTGCCACAGTCGCTGGTTCGAATCCTGCCTCGGGCATGGGTGTGTATGATGGCGTTAGGTTAGTTAGGTTTAAGTAGTTCTAAGTCGAGGGGACTGATGACCTCAGATGTTAAGTCGTATAGTGCTTAGAGCCATTTGAACATTTTTTTTCCCCTGATGGATCTGATACTCGAATAACACTCTGTGACCAGTCCACAGTCGAAGTCACTGAGTTCTCGTGGCCGACGCATTCTGATGGTACTACATGCTGCACTGACAATACAATACTCCCCGCCTCCTTTTACACGGACGGGCCCCATTCTCGTGACATGTAGTAGCCAGTTCCGCATGCCGTAGTGATGTTCGGATACTTTTCTTCAGATTGTGTACGTTTATCTGTAAGTGCCTCTCTGGACGTGTCCACTTGACTAATTAGGAGTGTGCAGAAGTATGTTTGATTTGTAATACAGCATAGTAGTACATTACTACAGCCCATTCAAAAACACCATTTGTTGATGGCTCGATACTAAATCGAAGCCAATAATTAGAACCATTTGATTGACTTAAGATAGAGATTTTTTATTAAATGATACATTTTAAACGACTGTCACTGACTTTGCCTAAGGCAATATGACTAGTCTGCGTCAGTTAATTAGTATCGATTTCTCAAGAAACTACATTCTGTTTCAATGCATCGAAGACGTCATAATGTATTCACATTATGAGGATTTCGGAGCAGTCCGGACCAGTCCTTATCCTCATCGCGGCCCATAAATATTTCATTTATTTCCCTGGGACGTTACTATGGTGCGCTTCAAAATAATCTTTTATTTCAACAAGATCACGTACATTTCCATACTACACACAATTTTGTACTAAAAGTAAGGGTTAGAGAGCAGCAGCCTTTTGGGCTGAACGACTGACAATACCAGCAGGTACGACGGCCCTTCATTTTGCGCCCAGAGACATTACTGTGGCTCTACGGGAGACGGGATCGATAACGACGTCATATTTTAAAGGCGCTCGACATGCACCCCCGTCTGCCCCATAAACTCGACGGCGACGGCGTCGGCGTCGGCAAGGGCGACAGCAGCGCCTCTCGCGGCCCATTGCCTCATCTCGCGCAGACGCCGCGACGCACTCTCGCTCCAGACTTGGCCGCGGCGGCGCTGCAGTAGCGGCGACACTCCACCGCCATTAGCACGTAATTTAATGATCCACTCGGCCGAGACGCAATAAAAAAACGGGAGCGAAAAAACATTTGCAGCACACTCCGGGAGGCTCCAGCCGCGGCGGTAATGCTCCGGCGGCGCGGCGGCTGTTTGCAATAAAGGCGGCACGCGGCGAAAAGCCGTGCCACGCCACACCGGCCGTTATGCCTGCGACCGCGCTCCGCTGTTCCCCGTGCGACGCTTTCTCTTTACCGCCGTGCTGCGTACTTCTCTACACGGCAGCTTCTTTTCTCCTCTACAGGTTGTCGCTTTCTAGTAGTAGGTTGTTACTGAAAAGTGTCTCATGACGCTTCTCTCTTCACTAATACTTGTCGGGACTACACATGAATAGAATAAGAGAAAACCTTATTATTTCTTCAATTTTCTTTCTTAGCTACTTTCACGTTAACGTTGAAGTTTCGAATGTATTTGTTCATTTTCAAACAATTACCAACGTTAAAAGTGTAGCACTAATCAAAATCACAATGGTTCATTACAATGTCTCTAACATTCGAGACTCGTTCTCACGTGAGTAACGAATTAATTAGAAGGAACCGACTGATGAAACTTTGATCATTAGTAATCTCATGTGTTTTCGAACGTCCCAGATGACAATATCAAGTAGTTACTTATGCACCGCTAGAAAGCACTGTCAGCTATACAGGGCTATTGATAGTGACCGGGCCAAATATCTCACGAAATAAGCGTCAAACGAAAAAACTACAAAGAACGAAACATGTCTAGCTTGAAGGGGCAAACCAGATGGCGCTATGGCTGGCCCGCTAGATGGCGCTGCCATAGGTCTAATGGATATCAACTGCGTTTTTTTTTAAATAGGAAGCACCGTTTTTATCTCATATTCGTGTAGTACGCAAAGAAATATGAATGTTTCAGTTCGACCACTATTTTAGCTTTGTGATAGATGGCACTGTAATAGTCACAGACATTTGGCTCACAATTTTAGACGAACAGTTCGTAACAGGTAGGTTTTTTTAAATTAAAATACAGAACGTAGGTATGTTTGAACATTTTATTTCGGTTGTTCCATTGTGATACATGTACCTTTGTGAACTTATCATTTCGTTGGCGTATGGCAGCGCCATCTAGCAGGCCAACCATAGCGCCATCTGGTTTCCCCTTCAAGCTTGGCAAGTTTTTTTTCTGGTTTTTTCGTTTGACGCTTATTTCGTGAGATATTTGGCCCGCTCACGATCAATGGACCACCCTGTATAAATGATTGTGTCTCATCATGTTTTTGTCCTATGATTTAACTCAAGTTATAACACTAACAAAAACCTGGATTTTGTGGGTTAGCACTTTTCTTTCATAGCTTAATTTCATGAATTAATAGCTATACGTTTTGAACTGTTGTCGCCTCCTCACATTTAAACTTTCTATGCCCTCCGTGGCACTGCTAACTCTACGGTAAGGGCCGAAAATTCTGTACCCACGCGCTTTTTTGGTCATGTTGTGTTTTTATACATTATATGTCTTTCCTTTTTTTCAGATGACAGACAATACTACCCTCAGTGTGGAAGAACGTGTTGTGGCAAGTGCATGGGCTCATGAACGTGCACACACCGGGAAAACTATAACAGATGTGCAACGGGATTTGATTCCATAAATAAGCTCCACCGAAGCGAACGATGCTGCGGTGGCAACAGAAGCTCTTCAGAACAGGATCCCTTTTGGATGGAAAGAGGACAGGTCAACCATGAACACCACAATAAACATGCACAGCAGTGGCGGAATCTGCGACCAGCTCTACCATAAAATCGTAGCGGAAAAGATCTGCTGAACTTGGAATTCCAAAAATGACTATGTCGACAGACATGGAAAATGACCTGGAACTACAGACTATTAAGCCAACATTCGTAAATTATTTGTGGGCGAAGACACGAAACTAGCTGAAGATTACTCGATGTCTTTATGACTCGCCCACAGATCTAAATACTAGCTGTATGTATGTATTCCAGAAAAGAAAAGCCACTGAGGATGCCACAACTGTGTTGAAACATAATAATTTGTGTACTTGCAAAAAGGGACTGCCATGCTTAATGTATTATTGTAAAGATAACTATAAAACTGCGTAAATACTTTCATATTTATATTTTACATTTTCACTAGCGATGTATTTTTAACGGCGGTAATGGTTTTTAAAATGATCTAACACATTCGAAACTAGTCACCATCAACTCAAATGAGGACTGCAAGTAAGGCAAAAAAGTGATGAGATAACAAGATTGACGCTTGGAGGTAGTAGCAGATGCATATTTGGGAGAAGAGCAAAGTGGGTTTAGAAAAGGACGCTCGTACGGCGATAATGCTTTTAGGATCAAGGAAAGCTTACAAAAACGACGTGATAAATCATGGTCTCAGTTAGGGACGTAACATGTCACCGATCCTCTTTAACATTTACTTTGAAGACCGCATAAGAAACTCGAAGAAGGAGGTACTGAAGGCATACAGCTGAAAAGGAATCACCCCCTAAATGTTATGCTGTATGCCTATGATTTAATTACTACAGAAGACGGAGGTACGATTACAAGTATATGACTTGGGAAGAAAAAATTAAACTAAAAAATAGTTACTACAACAACAAAGGTTATAGAATGCTGCAAAAATTACCAATTTGATCGAAGATTATCGAAAACAAACTGATTGAGCAAATCTACAGTTTCAGTTTTTAAGCTGTGACATACGTCCGCACATACAATGATGAACCAAGACGTTATGACCACCTGCTTAATAGCTTGTTTCTCCGTCTTTGGAACGAAATACATCCCGGATTCAGTGTATCAAACCGACAGTTTGTTGGTAAGTTTTGGGAGGTATGCGTCATTAGATGTCTAGCACAGGTCACTTGATTCGCGTAAATAGAGGGCCGCTGATTTGCGTACGAGTTGATGGCACTCGATAGTGACCCAGATGAATTGCATAGGATTTACATCAGGCGGATTTAATAACCGAGACGTAAGCGTGAGTTCACTATAATGGTCCGCAAACCACTGTAGCCCGGTTCTGGCTGTGAGACACGGACAACTATAATGCTGAAAGATGACGTCTCCGTTGGGAGGTGGCATCAACCATGAAGGGATGCAGGTGGTTCGCAGCTACTAGCGTGTCTTCGATTACTACCGGAGGTCTCATGCAAGTGCAGGATAAGTCTCCCATAGCATAAGACTATTCCCGTCAGCATGCGTACGTAGCGCGCTGCACGTTTCGAGCAGCCGTTCACCTCGATGACAGACATTTGTGGAGAAGAGCAACTACCTAGTTTAGCTAAAATGGCATTCACCCTAAGGGCCGACACGTTTCTATTGATCATCGACCGATCCCGATGGTCCCGTGCCCACTGCAATTGTGACTGACGACGTCGCTGGGTCAACATGTGAACATGTAGGGGTGATCTGACGCTGAGCTTAATTTTCAACAATGTACAACGAACGGCGACCTCCGGAACACTTTTGCGTGCACCAGCATTGTTCTTTCAGAAGAGATGCTACACATCACCATCTGTCCTACTTTACAGGGCAGACAAGCCTCCGATCCTCACGTTCTGTGAAGAGTCGTGGACATCCAACCATCTAGCACCTGGTAATAGCTTCACTGTCCCTTTACCTCTTTCTATAGATGCTCACGACAGTAGCACGAAAATATTCGAACCGGTTCGTCGTTTTCGAGATACTCGTTCACAGGCTCTACGGAATAACAATCTGCCCTTTGTCAAAGTCGCTTATCTTGATGGATTTCCCCATTTGCAGCCCATATCTTTGTTAGGGTGATCCCCCGTCCATGTCTGTTCCGCTAACATATTTTTGTTGCCGTATCACTTGCCCGAAACGCCACCAGGCGGCATCCAACATCACGGTGAACAGAGGTCATAATATTCTGACTTGTCAGTGTACACTGATGTGACAAAAGTCCTAATATTGTGCCGGACTTTCTTGTATCCGGCTTAGTACAGCAAACGACGTAGCATGGATTCAAAAAGTTGTTGGAGTCCACTGCTGAAATATGAGCCATTCTGCCTCTATAGCCTTTCATAATTGCGAAAGAATTGGCTGTACAGGAATTTATCCACGAACTGATTTATCGATTATGTTCCATAAACGTTCATTGAGATTCATGTCTGGCGATCTGGGTGGCCATCCCTCGCTTGAATTGTACAGACTATTCTGACATGGCGCATTGTCATTCATAGAAATTCCATCGTTTGGGGAGATTAAGTCCATGAATGGCTGCACATGATCTCCAAGTAGGCAAACATAGCTATCCAGAGTCAATGATCAATTCAGCTGGACCATGGTATCCAGTCAGTTCCATGTAAACAAAACGCACATCATTACGGAGCAACCATAAGCTTGCACACTGCTTTGCTGACAACTTGGGTCGATGACTTCGTGGGATCTGCGCCAGACAAACCTTACCATCGGCTCCTTCCAACTGAAATCGGGATTATTTGATGAGGGCACGGTTTTCCTGTTTTCTAGGTTCCAACCGATATGATCACGAGCCCGGAAGAAGCGCTGCAGGCGATGTCTTGCTGTTAGCAAAGGCAGTCGCATCGGTCGTCTGCTACCATAGCCAATCAACGCCAAATTTCGATTCACTGTCCTAATGGCTTCGTTCGTCGTCCGTCCCTAATTGATTTCTGGGGTTATTTCACGCAGAGTTGCGTGTCTGTTTTTTGAAAATTTGTGGTACTTTCCTTAGTTACCAAACTGTCGAGGTCATCGGTCTCTAGGCTTACATACTATTTGATCTAAGTTAAATTAGCTTATGCTAAGGATAATACACACACCCATGCCCGAGGGAGGACTCAAACCTCCGACACAGGGGAAGCCGCGCGAACCGTGGCACAGCGGCCATGACCGTGCGGTTGCCCAGCGCGGCTCATTTGTCTGTTAACTCTACGCAAACGCAGCTGCTCTCGATCGTTAATTGATGGCCGTCGGCCACTGCTTTGTCCGTGGTGACAGATAATGCCTGAAATTTGCTGTTTTCTGGGCACTGTTGACACTGTATATCTCACAATATAGAATTGTACAAAACGCATGTTTGACCATCAGCTGCTTTTATTTTAAACGTAAATATCAACTGGTTTCAGTCATGGATCACCTTCACGGATAAGGTTTAAAATGGTTTAAGCCACCACATTACATTTGTCACTACTTAAAAAATGTGTAGAGCACGTCATGAATATTACTATACGACACATGACTTTTGGAAGCAAACACACTAATGGCAAGCATACACACTTTTTACGCTTCGTAATAGTAGGTTCACCATATATATATATATATATATATATATATATATATGTGTGTGTGTGTGTGTGTGTGTGTGTGCGTGTAAAATAACGTTAGATGTTAGAAAAAGCACAAAATCGAAGCTGTGTAATTCGATAGCAGTGCCTGTACAGCCTTAAGGCAAGACATACTGGACTGAGAGGAAAAGAGGTAAAAATGAGATACAGTCAGCAGAAATAAGACTTTTCAGAACTGTCCAATATTGCTCATGGAGGGACCACATAAAAAATGATGGGATTCGGCCAAAATTAGGAATTTATAATTAAAATGAGAAGATCTGACGACTATAGGGAAGAATGGAGACCACTCCTTAATCGTGTGGAAGAAGACAACATTATAGTCATTGTAAGCGAGTACAAGCCCTCAGAAAGATGTAGGGCTGGCGACAAAAGAGATGGAGTCGGAACAGCCATATTTCTTGTAGTGCAGAAGAAGGAGAAGAAGAAAACTACGATCGAATAAAGTTGCTGGACCTTCACTAAATGAAATATTCGAATGCCACGACGTTCCAGGTGAAGACAGTTCGTGTTATTGCCTCGCAATACAGCCAGAGAAAGGGATCATAGAAAATGTCCTCGCCGGCCGCCAGTCAGTTGCTGCTAACGTTATTAAATTTATTGGTGAAGGACAGGAGAAGGGAGACAGCGCTGTCGAAAAAGGTGACGCAACGTGACATCAGAATGGTCATGGTTCTCTGGCTCTGAGCACTATGGGACTTAATTTCTGAGGTCAACTAACCTGAAGACATCACACACATCCATGCCCGAGGCAGGATTCGAACCTGTGACCGTAACGGTCGCGCGGTTCCAGACTGTAGTGCCTAGAACCGCTCGGTCACACCAGCCGGCCAGAAAGGTCAGTAAACAGAAATGAGAGATCGTATCTGGGATGTATTGATTGTAATATTGTCAGTAATATAAAAAAATTTCCGTCTCGATCGCAAAGTATTAATCGTTCAGCCTAAGAAGACTTTCAGCGCGGTTCCTGATGGGAGTAGCTGTTTCGATAAAAGTCAGAAGATGGTTTCTAGCTTTGGACCTATATTCACTTCTTTCCGGTCTCTACCAATCTCAGCTTTCAATATTGTGTACAAAGATATCTTCATTGAACATATCAATAAATTAAAACGATTTCAAAATCAGTTACACCTAACATTTCTGTGGCCTTTAACCACACGTGTTACGGCTGCTTTCATTTACAAATACAGAGACACATTTAGCAGTGACGTCTATCGCTTCTGTAGACTTGCACCCAGGAAACTATCAGTATCGACCAAAGCCATTCGACTTTTTTCGAGAGAGTTACTCCCAACAGCTACCTGACCGAAAGTCTTCTTAGGATGAACAATCAGTATTTTTATTAAAATCAAGACGAATAATACGTTACCTAAAGTTCAGTAAGTCGGTGGCGTGCAAGTTATGGTGCGTGGAACATGATGCTGAGCGGACTGAGATTAAAGTAATTCCTGGAAAGGAGAATAACCGACGTACGCAAGAAATAGCCCATTAACTATACTGATGAACGTTTTATGCGACGGTAAGAACAATACTACGAAGTATCAAGTTCGCGCTAACTTTACAGTACTGGACTAAAACAATGGCAAGGAACTTCTGAGAAAAAGTGTTCTGCGTGTAGGATTTGATTTTAAAACTTGCCTCAGTAAACGATTAATCACGTGCAAACGACACGAAAAGTAAAATAGAAAACAGCATACCGCTCTAGGCTTCCTCGAAACTAATGCTTCAGAAATATAGCGCCCCGCGTTTTTTCAGGTGGAACGTGAACGGAATATGGATTTATACACGTTATCTTAGGCATCCACAATAGGAGACAAGAGTACACACTTTTTATTCACTACAGGAGTCTCTCAAATTTCTATCAGTCTCTGTGCGTAATCTATTGAAGTGCAGAATTAATATGTCAAACGCGACGATAAATGTTGCTCTTTATCAGTCGCTTTACATTTTAGGTTTCCTCAGCTGTAATTCCGTTCATGGGAAATTGTACTGATTCCTTGGTGCCATAATCTGCAATCAAAATGAATACTATTCTTTTTCTATCGGTTCCTATTTCATCCCTTACGCATATTCACACGGAAAAACAAAATGCCATTTTCTGTGCTAGAAGAGTGGGAGAAATGTGTGAAATTTAAGGACAAAATGTGTCCTCCACGACTGCGGCCTTATCAATGTCTGCGACACGTCTTAGGATGCAGTAGTGGTAATGTGATAAACTGCACAGGCGATGATTGCCTTCGCTCTGTCCCAGGCTACTAAAAGTTGACTCCACCAGCCAATCTGAGTGCGGTCCAGGAGGGTTCTCACTTTGGACTATATCCAACAAAACCAAAAAATGTAGCTTTCAAGATACAGTTTTCCCACTTTAGGTATGACGGTCTAAGCTAAAGATATAAAATTATGAAATCAATTTAAAAAATCGATTAACGTGAGCAAATGTTAAGTTTTATAAGCAAATGAAGTTTCACATAAGGCATAAAAGTTGAATAAATCTTTTTAAAAGGTTTATTCCCTGTTTCTACTCTTTGGGATGTGTTAATGTGACATTTTTGTTCATATCCAGCAGGATTTTTTGAATCATCCAGACTTTTCCTTCGGTTTGAGTTTTCATTTTTAATTTCAATCTACTACTGTAGAAGCGTGACTAAACTGTTTTATGAACATTTTCTAACTTTATGTCTCAACACAATGGATATTTTGGATTTAATCACATGTAGACAGAATTTCACGTCGTTAAATCAAACAGATGACATTCCAGAGTGGAGATAAAGAATTTCTCCGAAATCTGGGAAGAGAGGGCTCAAAATCATTAGAGAAATAAGAATAACCAATGATAAGAATAGCATTCACAAAAAGATGCAACAAAGAAGTTTATTGTGAAGTAGAGAAACAGAATAGAACCGCAAAACACAGGCATGACCTTATTGTCAATTGAAACGAATTGACGTGAATAGGTAGTTTAAAAGGATATCAGATTTCATCGAGACAAAAGCCAAAATCCCAATAAACTGGTTACAAGCACCAGTGATGACATCCCAACATTATTTATCAAGTCGAAGATCCCTCCGATAAAGCTCTCTTTCACAACATTCGTTTTAAGCGTTAGAGCTTTGGAACTTCACTTGTAAGAATCGTAAGAGAGAAATTCTATTATATTATGCGAACAGTACGGTGAAAATCACATACCAAGGTTCTCAGGTAATGGAAAAGATATAAAATAACATACAACGGAAAGTATGCAGTACAAAGAGACATGATATGAAATAACGTAAGTTTCGTTTTATTCACAAAAAATGTTATATATCGCAAATGAAACACCTCCCATAAAGCGATACTATACCAGAGTGCACGAACTAAATAAAATAGACAAGTTTTCTTCGCTTGTAGTAGCTTTGCATACTGCTCATAGGAGTTAAAAATGTGCCTGAGGAAAATTCGTAATTCTGGAATATCCATAGTCTTTCCCACCAAGCGGAGTACAATCTAATTATGTCATTGAGCTCGGTTTAGGGAAAATGTAAAAGCGAGTGCAAATAATGAAAGACAAAAATGCTTTGGTAACCAAAAAAGAGTTTAAAAGTTAAAACGAAATTGTACAAATTCATAGTTGAACGTAAAACAAGTTATGGGAGCGAGTGTTGGGAACTCGCAGAAAGATTTAAAAAGAGACTTAGAGCTTTAGAAATTAACCTCCTGAGAAGAGCACGTAGAATTTTCCGACGTACCCGCGTAAGAAATGAGGAAATATGAGAAAGGACGCAGGCTGATTATACTCGTAGTCTTGCGGAGAGAATAGAAGAAAGACAGCTAAGATGGTTAGGGCATGTCAAAAGAATTAAAGAAGACGTATGACCGAAGAGACTCTTTTATGTCAGCCTCCTAGAAAGAGGAGAAGAGAAAGACTACGAAAACGCAAGCTAAGGGGTATCCAAGAAGCAATAGAGAGAAGAGGAATAGAAGAGGATAAGAAAGAATGGCGCTTTAGAGAAATTGGTGACAAAGATGCGGGATGCGGTGACACCTGTAGCAAGAAGAAGACAGGAAAAGATGCTTTGTTGCACAAATAGAAGTTACGTGAAATAAATGAAAATGCTGCTTAACTGAGTATTCATTCTGCAGGGATACTTACTGAAATTTAGTTGGGTTTTGCGACCCTAAAGCTTTCTCAAAATATTGGCAAAAAAAAAAAAAAAAAACTGAGCTTGGAACATTCCATTACACGGAATGTTTGGAGTAATTTGAAACAAATATCAGTTTCTAAAATGAGCTATATTAATGTCTATAATTTTCGGTCACATACGGAACCATTTTTTAATTTTGGCCCAAATTCTCGTTTATGAGCCACCTGTTCCTGTCTAGCCAGCCTCCTTCCTGTACACATCTAGCCACCACTGACCTACAGACACCATCCTTCTAGGTTCTGTCTGGGCATCCTCTTTTTCCTCTTCCTTGAGGAGTTCATTTCCAAATTCTCTGTGCCCACCTCTTGTTATTCATCCTTCCAAAACTGACACCCGCAGTATTTGATTTGTTTCTCTTGTATCAATTAACGTTTCATAGCTTCGATAATTTTCCTTACTGTCTTATTGATCACACGGTACGTACCAAACACCACAACTTCTATTCCCGAAGTCTGTTTTCAGTACGTCCTCTCTCTCTCTCTCTCTCTCTCTCTCTCTCTCTCTCTCTCTCTCTCCATTTCTCTCTTCCCTCTCAACACAGCTCTCAGAACTTTGCACCTTGTGTGGAAATACTCTCAACAATTACAGTTGGTATGTTTCATCCTGTGCATTGTATTGCTATTCCAGAGCACGAAATGAATTTTATAACTGTTTTTTTCTTCTTTCTCTATTTTGTTATTTACGTCAACTATGACTGTCACAATATGTGACAGCGATATTCTTAAGTATCTGAAGGCGTCACGTGTTTTATTTTTAGTCGTCTAATATCTTTCTCCCACTGTTAAATATTGTGTTCGCTGCATGCTAACCATCAGCCTACTTTCTTCTTATTTATCCTTCTGCTTTCACAGTACGTAGCTTGTTTTTCTTTATCTGCAGCTATAATAACCTAATCTTCAGCATTGCGAAGTCTATACGAAGTTTCATCTTCTGTTTGTATTTCCTTTCTCCTCATTCCTTCCTGTAAAGAGATTTTGTAATTTTATTATGATATGTATTGCATTATTGAACTGTCCTATATCAGAATGAGAATTTCACTCTGCAGCGGAGTGTGCGCTGATATGAAACTTCCTGGCAGATTAAAACTGTGTGCCCGACCGAGAGTGATTTCTCTAAATCAGGCAAATGCCGGCATGGTTCCTCTGAAAGGGCACGGCCGACATCCTTCCCCATCCTTCCCTAATCCGATGAGACCGATGACCACGCTGTCTGGTCTCCTTCCCCAAAACAACCAACCAACCAACCCGACCGAGACTCGAAACTTGGGACCTTTGCCTTTCGCGGGCAATCTGCCAGGAAGTTTCATATCAGCGCACACTCCGCTGCAGAGTGAAAATCTCATTCTGGAAACGTTCCAAGCCATGGCTCCGCAGTATCCATTCTTTCAGGAGTGCAAGTCCTGCAAGGTTCGTAGGAGAGCTTTTGTAAAGTTTGGAAGGTAGGAGACGAGATACTTGCAGAAGTAAAGCTGTGAGGACCGGGGGTGAGTCGTGCTTCGGTAGCTCAGATGGTACAGCACTTGCATAGTTCGCCGGCGGACGGCGTGGAGGTAGGACGTAATATGCTGTGCTCTGCGCCGTCTGTGCTTCTGCGTGGTAAGTCTTGCGCTTGCTGCGGCTTAAAACTCTGTTTATCGAACACTTCGAGAAGTAATGAGTAGCATGCAGTGATGGCTCAACCAAGTCGAAAAGATACGTTGAAACTTACCTTTGATCCTCGATCTGCCAGACCCAAGTCGTTTGAAGTAGAAAATTGGTGAGAAGAAGATGTGAAGCTCTCCTTTAATGATGCAATTGGGATCCACCTGTCGATTGTAGCTTGTGTCGTGTTTGTTAAAATGCGTAGTTCCGAGTTGTGCGAGAAAATAGTTGAGTCTTCTGGAGGTGTCATTAAATTTAAGCGCTCAGATGGAAACGTTGGTGAAGTCACCGTTGCACATGCTGGATTTGGAATTCGCACAATTCGAATCTTCGAGTTGCCTTTTGAGATTACAACATACCAAAGTAATGCTGTAATTTCACCCTTCGGGAAAGTGCTCAGCAACTTTGCCGAGAAATGGTCAAGCACGCATAAATTCCCAGTACTAAATGGAGTAGGGCAGCTTCGAGTAGAGTTAGAAAAGCACATCCCGTCGTACATCAATGTCTGCGGATATAGAGGGATTGTAATTGATGACCAACCGCGAACCTGTGCCGCCTGTAACAAGCCTGGGCACGTTCGCGCAGAATGTATACAGCGGCGCGTTGCACAGATGCCGGCCGGCGAGGCCACCAGGCCGGGAACTTACGCCGCCGTGGCACGCGAACGGCCGACTGCTTTCTCAACCCCTGAATCGTGTGCAAATACAAATTCTCCAGACACTGAAATTCCGATGGACGTCAGTGCCGTCATAGCTGACGACCTACAAGAGTCCCGCCAATCTACGGAAACAGTTGAAGTTCCACCGAAACAGGCACCTGCAACTGTAAAGGCAGCAGATCCGCCGGAAGTTGAAGACCGACACACCTTGCAGGAAAGCGACACTAACTTGGATACTGAAGAAAGTCCGTCGAGAGGCAATTCTCCAAAGAAAAATAAGAAACGCCCGCTGGCGCGCAAAGGTGCAGAGGAGACAGCTCCCACACTCCGACAAAAAGCAAAGGAAATAGGTAGTACCTTAAGCCAACAGATCTATAGCAACACGAAAGCGACACCAGTTTCTGAGGAGCGTTCCCCTTCTGCGCTGGATAAACGAGACGTCCAAGGAAAGCCAACAAAGAAAGCGTCCAACCACCCCCAAGAAACGAGTCACTCTCATCTACATCTACATCTACATCTATACTCCGCGAGCCACCTTACGGTGTGTGGCGGAGGGTACTTATTGTACCACTATCTGATCCCCCCTTCCCTGTTCCATTCACGAATTGTGCGTGGAAAGAACGACTGCTTGTAAGTCTCCGTATTTGCTCTAATTTCTCGTATCTTTTCGTTGTGATCATTACGCGAGATATATGTGGGCGGTAGTAATATGTTGCCCATCTCTTCCCGGAATGTGCTCTCTCGTAATTTCGATAATAAACCTCTCCGTATTGCGTAACGCCTTTCTTGAAGTGTCCGCCACTGGAGCTTGTTCAGCATCTCCGTAACGCTCTCGCGCTGACTAAATGTCCCTATGACGAATCGCGCTGCTTTTCGCTGGATCATGTCTATCTCTTCTATTAATCCAACCTGGTAAGGGTCCCATACTGATGAGCAATACTCAAGAATCGGACGAACAAGCGTTTTGTAAGCTACTTCTTTCGTCGATGAGTCACATTTTCTTAGAATTCTTCCTATGAATCTCAACCTGGCGCCTGCTTTTCCCACTATTTGTTTTATGTGATCATTCCACTTCAGATCGCTCCGGATAGTAACTCCTAAGTATTTTACGGTCGTTACCGCTTCCAATGATTTACCACCTATGGCATAATCGTACTGGAATGGATTTCTGCCCCTATGTATGCGCATTATATTACATTTATCTACGTTTAGGGAAAGCTGCCAGCTGTCGCACCATGCATTAATCCTCTGCAGGTCCTCCTGGAGTACGTACGAGTCTTCTGATGTTGCTACTTTCTTGTAGACAACCGTGTCATCTGCAAATAGCCTCACGGAGCTACCGATGTTGTCAACTAAGTCATTTATGTATATTGTAAACAATAAAGGTCCTATCACGCTTCCCTGCGGTACTCCCGAAATTACCTCTACATCTGCAGATTTTGAACCGTTAAGAATGACATGTTGTGTTCTTTCTTCTAGGAAATCCTGAATCCAGTCACAAACCTGGTCCGATATTCCGTAGGCTCGTATTTTTTTCACTAAACGTAAGTGCGGAACCGTATCAAATGCCTTCCTGAAGTCCAGGAATACGGCATCAATCTGCTCGCCAGTGTCTACGGCACTGTGAATTTCTTGGGCAAATAGGGCGAGCTGAGTTTCACATGATCTCTGTTTGCGGAATCCATGTTGGTTATGATGAAGGAGATTTGTATTATCTAAGAACGTCATAATACGAGAACACAAAACATGTTCCATTATTCTACAACAGATTGACGTAAGCGAAATAGGCCTATAATTATTCGCATCTGATTTATGACCCTTCTTGAAAATGGGAACGACCTGCGCTTTCTTCCAGTCGCTAGGTACTTTACGTTCTTCCAGCGATCTACGATAAATTGCTGATAGAAAGGGGGCAAGTTCTTTAGCATAATCACTGTAGAATCTTAAGGGTATCTCGTCTGGTCCGGATGCTTTTCCGCTACTAAGTGATAGCAGTTGTTTTTCAATTCCGATATCGTTTATTTCAATATTTTCCATTTTGGCGTCCGTGCGACGGCTGAAGTCAGGGACCGTGTTACGATTTTCCGCAGTGAAACAGTTTCGGAACACTGAATTCAGTATTTCTGCCTTTCTTCGGTCGTCCTCTGTTTCGGTGCCATCGTGGTCAACGAGTGACTGAATAGGGGATTTAGATCCGCTTACCGATTTTACATATGACCAAAACTTTTTAGGGTTCTTGTTTAGATTGTTTGCCAATGTTTTATGTTCGAATTCGTTGAATGCTTCTCTCATTGCTCTCTTTACGCTCTTTTTCGCTTCGTTCAGCTTTTCCTTATCAGCTATGATTCGACTACTCTTAAACCTATGATGAAGCTTTCTTTGTTTCCGTAGTACCTTTCGTACATGATTGTTATACCACGGTGGATCTTTCCCCTCGCTTTGGACCTTAGTCGGTACGAACTTATCTAAGGCGTACTGGACGATGTTTCTGAATTTTTTCCATTTATGTTCCACATCCTCTTCCTCAGAAATGAACGTTTGATGGTGGTCACTCAGATATTCTGCGATTTGTGCCCTATCACTCTTGTTAAGCAAATATATTTTCCTTCCTTTCTTGGCATTTCTTATTACACTTGTAGTCATTGATGCAACCACTGACTTATGATCACTGATACCCTCTTCTACATTCACGGAGTCGAAAAGTTCCGGTCTATTTGTTGCTATGAGGTCTAAAACGTTAGCTTCACGAGTTGGTTCTCTAACTATCTGCTCGAAGTAATTCTCGGACAAGGCAGTCAGGATAATGTCACAAGAGTCTCTGTCCCTGGCTCCAGTTCTGATTGTGTGACTATCCCATTCTATACCTGGTAGATTGAAGTCTCCCCCTATGAAGCTTCACTCGTCCCACCGACGACGACAACCTCAACCAGCTGGGCAGACGAAAGCGACCATAACAATGCCGACAGAAGTTTCAGAAACTAAGACAGACTGTAAGCTAGCCCCACAGGTGGCTGAGTTCTTCAACGAAGACGTCTCCGCGAACGAACATTCTAAAGAACAAGCACACACCACTGAAACATTTGCTACCGGTGAATATTATTAAAATGCGTTTTAAAGCTGACGCTTGCGAGACAAAACAGAAGAATGTTTTTTAAAGTTAGATCAAGTAGGACGAAGAATGTCTGACATACAAGCATACAAAATCGCGACAGTAAACCTTAATAAGATTCATAGTTCCTTAAACTACAGAACTTAAAAGATTTTATATATGCTTCTGACAGTGACATTATAATTTTACAAGAAGTGACAGACATTGAACTTGGTAACGTACCTGGCTTCAACGCCATTACAAACCCAGGGCATGGAGCGGAAATGGGTACGGCTCTGCTCACAAAGGAGGGCACAGTAGTCCAAGATGTGGTAAAACTACCAAACAGTAAAGGCATAGCGGTCACAATAAACAAAATACGACTCATTAACGTGTATGCCCCTTCAGGATCCAGTAACAGGCACCGGAGTTCTTTAAAGAAGAAATTGTCCCACTATTTGGAACTCGATATGAACACCTTATCCTAGGGGTAGATTTTAATTGTGTTTTGCATGCCAAAGACCAAACTCCCAATTTCAACAAGTGTACTGAACTGGAACGTATAGTTAATGACTTAAGACTAATAGACTCATGGGAACATATGCACGGTGCAGCCCCTGGCTTCACCCACGCCACAAGTCACTCGGCGAGCCGTCTCGACAGGATATATGTAACGAACAATTTGAAACACCTCATTTTGCTGTCCGAAGTATGGCCTACCGTTTTTTCGGATCATGCTGCATACATATGCACAATCAATCTGATAAAACAAGGGACCTTCCGAGGCAGAGGCACATGGAAGCTTAATGTGTCACATCTGGAAGACCATTCTTGTCAGGAGGCATTTTACAAGGTATGGAGAGAGTGTGAAAGCAAATTTAGCTCGTACAACTCTGGCACTGACTGGTGGCTGAAACATGCCAAACCTAAAATACAGAGGTTTTTCATAAACTACTCAAAAGACAAAAACTTTTGGTACAAATCAACTATAGAATTTTACTTTCAATGTCTAAGGAATTTGTACAAGTCAGATGCAACAGTTGTGGACAACTACGAAAGAATTAACAAAATTAAAGCAAAAATTTTAGCACTACGGCGTAAACAACTGGAAGGCTACCAAATAAGGTCGCGTGCCCAGAATATAGCACAGCACGAGGTCACTTCCATTTATCACGTCATTCGTGAAAGCAAAAGGGCGTCTCGCAAGATATTATCTGAAATAACAACTGATGATGGAAAGAAGATGACGAAGCAAAGAGAGATTAAAGAGGCAATCGTACAGCATTTTCAATCCTTAATGTCTAGTCAACAGGTTGACGAACAGCTTCAAGACGAGTTAATGATCAACCTCCAGGGCAAAGTATGCCACGCGGAAGCACAAACTCTCATCTCGCAAGTGACTGAAGAAGATGTGGAAGAAGCTATATATGGAAGCACGAAAAATAAGGCTCCAGGGGAAGATGGAACTCCGGTAGAATTTTATCGCAGATTCAGTGGCCTCGCAAAAGGCAAGTTTACTCTCATCTGCAACGAACTGATAAACCCTGAAAATGACATCCCGAAAGAATTTCGTGAGGGACTCGTAGTGTTAGTGCCAAAAACTACCAATACGAAATCTGTAAACGCTCTGAGACCAATTACGCTTTTAAACAGCGATTACAAAATCTTTGGCCGCGTCCTCCCTCGCAGGCCGAAAACCATAATGACCAGCGTCACTGGCCCTTATCAAACAAGTGTGCGCAAAGACAGGAGAATTCTCCAGACCCCTTGTGATTACACGGACCTAATCTCAACGGCCGACGTCTGCAAAATAAAATGTGCACACATCTCACTCGACTTTGATAAAGCCTTCGACAGGGTTAATCATAGTTTTCTCCTCCGCCCCATGGGCGCAATGGGCTTCCCACCTAGATTCATTGCGGTAGTAAATACATTAACAAACAACTCAGCCAGATTTGTCATCAATGGACACATTAGCCGCCCCATTGACGTCACCAGCTCCATTAGGTAAGGGCGTCCAATGTCAATGGCACTCTTCGCCATCGCCATCGAGCCCCTGCTTGCCTCCCTTATGAAACATCTACAAGGACTACAAATACATGGAGAAAAGATCGTGTGCAAGGCGTACGCTGATGATGTTGGCTTCCTAGTCGTGAATGGCGCTGAAGTACAGAGCGCACTACGAACAGTAACAAAATATGAACAGGCATCTGGTGCAAAACTTAATAGAACAAAGTCGGGGTTTTTCAACATCGGCCGTGGAATTGGGACGCAAACGCAGGATCTGTTACGCGAGCTTGTAACCATGAAATGTCTCGGCATAGATTTTAAAAGAAATATCAAGCGCACTATTGCTGCAAATTATCGAAACTTACTTAACAGCACACGTGCCTCTGTACAAGCACATAGTATTAGGAAACTCGATGAACTTCAAAAAGTAACAGTGGCAAATGTATAAATCACATCCAAAGTTAATTATGTAGCACAAGTTCTGCCACCACCTGCGACTTTGTTGAAAAGCATCGCATCTGCACTAAGACACTTTGTGAGCCGCGGACGTATTTTCAAAGTCAAATATGACATTCTGATGCTCCCTACGAAATGTGGTGGGTTAAATCTCACCGATGTCAGCAAAAAAGCGCAAGCCTTATACCTTGCTACCACATACAAACAATGGAAAGAACCAAGTGGTACCTTTGCTGCACATTTGTTGAAAGAAATAGCTCCTGCTGACGTCAGTGCAATTATAAATGTCCAACACATACCCAACGGACTATACCACTTGAAATACTTTTTCGTAGAATACAGCTACATACAGGCAAAGATTCCTGAAAAAGACATCATGAAAGTAAAAGAACTTTACAATAACTTGATGAAACACAAACGCAGAAACGACGTAGAACAAAAGTATTCTTGTTATAACTGGGAAACAATATGGGAAAATATTCACTGCCGGAACCTGCCAACGTATGTCAAATCGACCTGGTACTTTGCTGTAAACAGAAAAATTACGACGAACTCTAAACTTCACTGTATTCGATTGGCCGAGTCACCGCTGTGTACATTATGTAATATACCAGATACCGAAGAGCATAGTTTGCTGTGTGACAGGGTAAAAGAAATATGGCTCTACATAAGACGAAAGATAGCGAGCGTCAGCAGAACTACGCCCAATGCCGTTACGACTGCTGAATTTTTAAACCCTGACGGTATACCTTACCCTAAAACAAAACGAAACCCAATTAACTGGTTGAAAGGCCAAACGATGCATTACATCCTAACAAAAGAATCAAGCAATAGGGAGGACTTCTGGGTATACCTTACAACTGAGCACCACAAGTTGATGTGCACTAAAAAATACAAAGAAAATTATGCAAATTTTTTAACTAAAACAATACTGTAACCAATAAAAATGCGTAATTTACATTACACATCCAAGCATTTAGTATATTAGACGAATGATTTTTGGTTAAAGTTTGTACTTCACGTAGCAGGAGGAGGATTTCCGACAGAAAGTAATCAGAGAAGATCATCAGTATAGACCAGTTAAGCCTATGTATATTACTTTGTTTTGGGGGAAGCACAGTGATGAAACTGGTATACACCCTTTATTTAGTTTCTTTCTTTCCTTTTCTTTTCACAAGAAGACACATTTATGTTAATTATGTGTAAAATCAAGCAGAAGAAGCCTATTTTACTTCATAACCTTCTGAGGAAGGAAATTTTACTTATCAGCAATAATGAGTTTGCTTCTTTCCGTTTCTCCACGCACGGAGAACGAAATATACAGATGCAGTTACATTTCGATAACAACTATGTGACTGCCTTCTCAATGGAATTTACATTTATTTTTATTCAAGCCATGTTGCAAACAAAGGCAACATACTTCGTTAGTCGTTCAGTAGAAGCGTGTTTCCACATCATCAAGTTACATCCATTCTTTAAAGGCGGAGAAGCCGGGCCGAGAAGGCAACACTTGGCGAGCGTAAAGGACGGGTTGAAGGGGAGGAAGGAGGTCCCACCCCCCCACCCCCCCAAAAAGAATGGTAGAGCACTTCCCCGCGAAATGCATAGGTCCCGAGTTCGAGTCTCGGTCAGGCACACAGTTTTGAACTGTCCTAAATCAGTCGTTCGGAGACCTGTTAATGACTGAAACAATGTCTCCTACTTACCCTTCCAGTGCAGCATCTGTATAATTATTATACAGCTTGAATAACGTGTGCAATACTGCAGCAGTGATACTAAGAGACATTATTCGGCTATAAATTTTTAAGATAGGCTTTGAATGACCCTATGGAATGACATTCGGAATCTACTCATTTTATGTTCGACTATGAACGGTTATATGTAGTGCTCTATTTTTCCTATTTTGATCTTATCTGTTTTCCTACGTAATTAGTGCATCCAACATCCACGGTATTGTTTCGTGTATTTAAACACTTGCGTACCCCTGGAGCTGTTATGATAACTGCTTTTCGAGTATCAATTAACATTTCCTCTACGCAGTATCTGTTGTCACCTTAACGTGTCCCTTCCTGGTATAATTATTATATTTGGACTTCTGGCCTTGGCCAATCTTTTTACTACCTCCTTATTTCGTATTTTATTCGTCCACTAAGTTTTTATCAATCTTCTGCAGTGCCACATTGCAAACGCCCTCACATTCTACGTGTTCCCCCATAGCAATCCTTACCACAGTGTGCTACAGATGTTGAATTTCGAGAATTGCTTCCTCGTTCCATGTCAATGCTTGAAACCTCCAAAGTTTCTTTTTTGCGAAAGAAATCGTTTATTATCTAAATGCATGTACTGCTGTTACTGTTTTTAGTTCGACCATCCTGAGTAATGTTGTGTGCTGAACAGGAGATTTCTTTCATTTCTTTATTATGGTGTCATCCCTTAATTCTTAAGCCCTGACACCATCAGATGCTGGAGACAAGGCGATTTGTATTATTATAAATTTTAACAGCGTTGATCATAATAAAACGTAATTACAACTGTACGATTAACGGTTTCCGTGGAGTAGCAACCAGCCTGAGATGTAGTTTATACTAGAATTGATACCGAAGTACGGTGTTGACCGCAAAAACACTACTTCTGTGTGTAACTTGCCAATAATTAAAAGCTGGTCAAAGCTTGACTGTTGTCGTATAAACCAGCAGTATATTACCCAAATTTCATGTTAAACATGACGCTATTCTCATTGTTGTTATTCTATATTTCTTCTGTCTTTGCCTTATTTTTCCGTAGCAAATTCCGTGCTGAGTAAACTGTTGGAGCGTGTACCCTCAGATGAAATCTCAAGTAGAACCAATGGTCAACGTTGGCGAGTTAGAGATAGATCATAAAACAATCCCAGAAAATGATGTACTAATGTATTAACAGTAACGCAATGGTGATAAATAATTGTAAGGTGAAATGACAGAAAATAGTCTATGGGGAAGGAAGAGAGTGGAAAAGAAGGAAGGGCAATAGCAGGAGCAGGCGAGTACAAGCTTGGTAGGTACAAGATTTACTACATACGCAGAGGAGGTAGAAGGGCGGCTATGGTTTGACATTTTCGACAAAGATCAAGCTCAGAATGAACCAGGGGAGGGAAGGACGCTGGCCACAGCATTTTCAGTCGACGTGTGTACCTCAAACGATTTAAGGAAACTATGGAGAACTTTAACATTAATACAAAGCCAGGATTTGAACTCTGTTCTCTGCAATCCGAGTCCTGTGTCTTAACAACTGAGCTACTTCAGTCGTTCCAGAGACACTAGGGACAGAAGTAGATGGTGAGAATGATATTGCTTTTGTTGTTGGTGTTGATAACTATGATGGTGATGTTGCTGATGATGGTGATGTTGCTGAGGAGGAGGAAGAGGAGGAGGAGGAGGAGGAGCAGAGCAGGAGGAAGCAGAACAGCAGAAACAAGTACTCTCCATATATTAAAAAAGATTTGCACATAAATAAATGGAATGGAAACTGTTTTGCGACAAGAATTGCGAAGTACTTTTCTAGAAGCTATTTTTCACGCATCAGGCTGCGATTGTAATTGCAACAAAATCTTTATTTAACTTTAACTTCCGTCCTTATGTTTATTATCAACCACGTTCACATACATCTTTGGTAAAAGCTTCAATTTGTCGTAATCCAGTCATTATCGACGTAGCTTTGTGGAATATCTTTTTTATTTTGTTAAGGAAATCACAAAAACGGTTCAGTATGCTGTTAAGGTCTAGACCAGCCAGTGGTCACCATCAGAGCGTCTAAAAGCATCTGCTGTAAGCGGAGTTATAGGACTTCCATCTCATTTCCACTGGCGTTATAACACTTTTCCCAAACTAATACATACATCACCATGTCACGGCTCCATGGTCAAGCTGACTTCGGGTATTCATGCGGAGGTTTAATTACGGTATTTGGACTGTGCTTACTCATTCTGGGCATGGAATGTAGTATCCGTCAACACATACTGTGACACATTGCTATGGTCCTTACTGCTATGTAGATTACGCCATTCCTTTGACAAATACCATTGCTTTGCGTAATGTAACTTCATAATGCGCAAATGACGGAAGGGGGTTGGATTTGATAAACTGGGAATTACGTTAAGTGTTTTCTTTCAAAGAAAAATGCTGTTACATGATGGAATAAAGGATGCGGTTGTGACGAGAGCATGAAGAAGACAATTCAGTCAGAATCATTTTTTTAATACATGTATTTACGGTCCATCGTCTATGTAACAAATATGAAGTGTAGCTTTTGTGTAACTGTTTTTGAAACAAGTCGCACAAAATTCATGCCTCGCTGTCTAAGGCGCCCTGCCACGTTTCGCGCGGTTACCCCCGTCGGAGGTTCGAGTCCTCCCTCGGTCAACAGTGTGTGTGTTATCTTCAGCGTAAGTTAGATCAAGTAGTGTGTAACCCTAGGGACCGATGATCTCATCAGTTTCGTCCCATAGGAACTTAACACAAATCTGCAAAACCAAATTCATTTAAAGAATTTGTTATGATTTATTAAAGTATCCATTGTACTTGGTGAACATAAAGTCTTTCGCTTATTATAATAATTATGTTCTATGGAACTATGCTAGATACATTATTGTGAACGACTGCTTAAGTCATAAAATTTATTGTGGTTTTACTTCCAAAAGATAATGGGATATTTTTCAAATGACGTTTTTACGGACACACTTCTACATGTAATGTGACAGCATATGATTTCTTCTCTCTCTCTTTCTTGTTACAGTTAGCGTAACGTGAGTATGCTACTGTTATGTGCGCCTATGCAGAAGAAAGCGCACCGTTTTTGGTGGTTTCGTGAATCACAGTCTCCTGTTTAGTTCAGCGAGAGGTACGAAATGCCTGTGGTCACGATACTCCAGGACGTAGTGAATCAAGGGCATGATTAAAAATATAAAGGCACAGGCATTACTGGTGACTGGAAAGAAGTGGCAGACTTTGAGGGATTGACGATACAGTTGATACCATAGTTACAGCATTCCAACGTAGTACGCGGCAATCAACTCGTCGTGTTTCCAGAGTGAGCCGTGGCGGGACTGGCGCCAGTTGTACCTCTGACATGAGTACGATAGATTTCCGAGTCCAGAGGTTTGCCTTTGGACTTCGGCCGGCTCGAGATATAAGGGAGTTCCGACCGCAAGTAGAGGAGAGGGAGGACACACTGCTTGGAAACGTTACGCGGAGGTGCACGAGTTGGTTGGTTGGCTGGCGGGCAGAAGGTGTGGGTGTGCCTGAGGCCGGGCGGCGGTTGCCACGTGCTTGTACTGGAGTCGGCGGGAGCTGGCCGGCGCTGTGTATTCTCCGGCAACCTCGTGAGGTGTGGATGTGCCCGCTTCCTTCGACAAACACGCTGTTATGGTCTTGCGAAGTGATGGTTTGATACCTTCGCAAAATCCCCCCAGCACCAAGAAACCAAGTTAAGTACGCTGTTTACTAAGAGCGGTTAGCTAACTGTCATTGTGATTGCTCTTGGTACAGTAAGACGTTGCAAGACGTGTGACATTATGTTTGTTAGATTTATTTTGAAGCCTCTTCCTAGGCGGTTGCACTGCTTCCGCATAATATTGATGTATTTGCAGATATGTGTTATTAAGTTTTAGTGAGTGTTGGCTTTGAGTCAGTTCATTTCTCGCTCTTGGTATTGTTATCAAGTACTGTATCTCTTAAAGGAAGCACTTGTGAGTGAAATTATTGTTTAGTCTTGATTTTATAGGGTACTATACTGGTCAATCTTAAATGTTAATGTTAAGAAAGGTTTTCTGGTTCCTGTTGTCGGGTGTGATCTGCGTTTCAGTGAGCTGAGGCAGTGGGCAACCGAAGCACAGGGTTTCCCTTTAGATTAAAAGTTTGGCTTATGGGCGGTGTACTTTGCCTGAGTTCGTAGTCCTCTTCGGTAGCGTTTGCTTGCAGCACATTTTGGTTTACTCGACGTGGGGTTGCAAACGAAGCTGCGTCTTGGTTCGAAGTTAATTATTACTTCTCTCGGTCGATTCTACCGTTCGTGGTTAAACTTGGGACTTATAAGCTTGGACCTTGCTTCCGTTGTTACACACTGATAATTGTACAATGTTGTAACTTTCTATGCCATAAAGGTTCATCTCACAAGTTGCTCAACCGAGCGAGGTGGCGCAGTGGTTAGCACACTGGTCTCGCATTCGGGAGGACGACGGTTCGATCCCGCGTCCGCCCATCCTGATTTAGGTTTTCCGTGATTTCCCTAAATCGCCTCAGACAAATGCCGGGATGGTTCCTTAGAAAGGGCACGGCCGATTTCCTTCCCCATCCTTCCGTAATCCGAGCTTGTGCTCCGTCTCTAATGACCTCGTTGTCGACGGGACCTTAAACACTAATATCCTCCTCCTCACAAGTTGCTCGCTCTGGAAGACTGACAAGTTACGTTTAATATATAAGTGTTTTGAGTATTTCTGTAAAGTCGGGGCTCTGTGTCAACTGTTAATTCAAATGTATAGTTTAGAAATGAAAAGGGTTTTAAATAATGTGTCTTAACTAGAGTTTTGTTAAAGTTCTGGTTAAATTAAGCCTTAGTGGCTTTTGTCAATTTTTGTGCGAGATTGTGGGCTAATAACTTGCTAACCTGGTTATGATATTATGTAATGAATTTCTTAAATATTTCGCCTGACTGGCGGTCTTTAACGTTTATGGGAAATGTTTTATTAACTTATGATTTTATGTCATGAATGTCTCCCAAAAAAGTCTTCCCCAAGTGGCGCCTGTTAAATTGTTTTGGGGAATTAGTAAATCGATTGGAATTGAAATGTTCACTTTATTGAGTCAGCCCTTCCATCCCTTTCAGATTTAAAGGTAAAAGGAAACAGCTGTTAAGTAATAACGTTCCACGTAGATACATGCATATCGCAGACTATTGTGCTGAAGATTTTACACAAAAGGCTGCATCATTTCCACGCATAAAAAACGCAAATCTTGCAAGCTTTGCAACCAGTGGACAGGCCCATACGTGCTAATCTTGCTAGGAACATGCTGTAACCAATCGATGGATACCAAGACTGCCATAATAAGCTTGTTTTCCCTGTGATACGTTTTTTTACAAAATGACTCTGAGCACTACGGGACTTAACATCTATGGTCATCAGTCCTCCCCTAGAACTTAGAACTACTTAAATCCAACTAACCTTAGGACATCACATAACACCCAGTCATCACGAGGCAGAGAAAATCGAACCCGGTTTTTTTTTTTTTTTTTTTTTTTTTTACATCTCCCGGACAGTAAACGGAGAAAGTGACCGGGTCTGGGAGTCAGAGTACCCATACAACGTGGTACAGCAGCAGATAATGAGCTGCCCGAAAGAGAACGTGTGGTATGGAATAACGCACAACACAGATACTGGACCGTTTTTCATACTGAGCTTAGCATTACGGCCTCAGTTTGTCTGCATACGTTGGTACTCTACGTTACACCTCAGTTCCTAGAATTGCAGCTGTGGGCAATGTTTCAGCAAGATATTGCTCCTATACGCTGGGGTTATTTGTTCGTCTGTTCTTGGATGAAACCTTTCCGGACAGATTGATCGGTACAGACTGTCCAACATCATGGCCACCATCTTCACCAGACATAACCCCTCTTGGCTTAGCTCAATGAGAAATTAAGTTCACCGGTTCCTGGTATACAAACGCTTATGGCACGAGTACGAGGTATAAAAGCGGTGGCGTATGAGATGTTGACACAGACACGGAGACAACTTGAATATCGCCTAGACGTTGTACGGGCAACAGATGGAGCACATGTGAAAGTGTATCCATAAAGACCTTATGGATTAAACTAATATATGAAAAACTGCATATCTGTGTCTAGTATAGTTCCTTAGAAATAGCCGGCCGGAGTGGCCGTGCGGTTCTAGGCGCTACAGTCTGGAACCGAGCGACTGCTACGGTCGCAGGTTCGAATCCTGCCTCGGGCATGGATGTGTGTGATGTCCTTAGGGTAGTTAGGTTTAATTAGTTCTAGGCGACTGATGACCTGAGAAGTTAAGTCGCATAGTGCTCATAGCCATATGAACCTTTTGAACCTTGGAAATACATTTTTTTACTCAGGAAAAGACTCTGCTCCCGTCCTGTGTTATCGTAGTCTCGTCCATTGGCAGCAGACGACCTTTCAACGCCGTGCACCGATCTTCGCCGAAATCTATGGGACTTGATGTACTATTATACATAGTGCGTCTGAAAATATCGGTGAATGGTCTCAGAAACGGAATAAACCAAGAATCACAAATGGAACACCTTTACTAGGTTTCAAAGTAGTCACGATTAGCTGTAACATACTTCTGATATCAGTTTTATAAGTGTTCGAAACCGTCAACAAACACTTCCTGTGGAGTCGCACGAAGCTTAGTCACTTGTTTTTGGATATGCGTACTATTAGCAGAAATGAGACCTGGTGCTACCAGTACTGTCCGGAGACCAAACGATAGTCGTTGTCCTGATGTACATCGCCTTCCCCTCTTCACAAAAAAAAAAAAAATAAATAAATAAAAAATAAAAAAAAATAAAAAAATTAAAAAAAAGGCTGACAAAATCAATGGCAATGGTTTGGGATGTTGATCGCCTTTTTCGACTTATAGGACTTGATCCGTTATTAATTTCTACTCGAGGTAGACGGGAAGGACGATTAACGTAGGCCACTGACTGGCGCTTGGTTTCCGGATCGTACTCGCAGCACCATGTTTCATCTACCGTAATTATGCAGTATGCAACAATACTTTACCACGGTATACCAGCGATTCCACAACGAATTAACCAGTTGTGAACAGCTTTACCAATGATGTCAGAAGTGTGTTATAGCGGGCTGTGATTACTTTTAAGGATGATATTTTGTTCGTGAGTTTTCTTTTCTTTACTTTCTGAAACCATTCACCGAACATTTCGGACGTACCTTGTAGTTTTACCTCTTTAAAGTAACCTACAATTTATATTACGAAGAAAAGAAAGTAATAATAATAACAATTTATAATAATGAAAAGTTGGATAAGTCACCATTATAACTTTTAGGAAGATGGCAGTAGTGAACATCAAAGACACAATTGTGAAACCAGAACAAGTTATTCAAAGCCATGGAAAGTAAGATGACAGAAGAAACGGTAACAAGTGTTTCTGGAATATTGAAAAATAATTTTGTTTGATCAGAGGTTAGTGGAGAAGTCGTGCACACACCGCGAATGTGGAAGAGCGATGCAGGCTAGTGGTGTAATCGGAAACACGGGGTACGCCGTGGTCGCGGGGAGCGCACGTGCTGCGCCCTGGTGCGTCGGTCGTTGGCCCTGGTCCACGCCGGGCTGGGTACGGGCCTTGGACGGTCTCCAGCAGCTGGCTGGAACTGCTGGAGGTTGCCCACCATCCGGGGACTGCCGCCGCCTACAGCGCCCCTCGCGGCCCGCCACCGAGTTAGCGGCTGCTTCGCGGGCGCCTGAATAAACATGTAATCAAAACGAGAATAGCTTCTGCTTGTTTTCGCTATTGCCAGGCTTTGCATTCATTATTCTGCCGGAGATACGGTGTTGCTGCACTGTTGTCTGGTTATCGAGTTCTTTCCTGTGCAGAGGCTTACATGCGTGATGTTGGTTACCTGGGCTGTGGACAAGTTGCGTTCTGTGTGGAGGTAGGATTCTGATAAACAATACGGTTCTTCTCATAACGTTTGGCACGAAACACATTATAAGGGCAAGCACTAATCTCAAAGCAAGTTTCTATCAAAAAGTTCATAAAGAAATTTTGAGCGAATGAATTTTTTATGCGTGATTTGCTAGTAATGTATCTCTGTAAATAAACATATACTGTACAGGTGGTTCTGTTCAGAAGTATAATTAACAATTGTACTGTGTGTGCGACTACGTGCTTTCCATGGGTTGTAAGGAAGATTCAAGGTATGTTTACACGTTTACACTGCCTCTATTGGCTTCACTGTCGATGCGACGCTCAACCTTAATCTTCCTTGTTTCCTTTCTTACATGTGCGCAAATTTTCGTGCCTAGTGAGTCCAAGCGGCTATTGCACGAAAAAAAAGGGGGTACATACAAGGGCGCAGAGTGACCCATACCTCTGATTTCGGCACACGGGCCACGGTGCATTGGCGCCGGAGTCTTCCCACCTCGAATGGGTAGACACATTTACAGTTGTGGTTAATTCTGCGTGAAAAGAAAAATAAGCGCAACTCCGAAACAAGAAATGTAATGAAATAAATACATCTTGAGGTGTGATTACGGGGTCTTCGTGCGCCGAAGTTGTTCTGGTTCCTGTACGAGCCCCTGCGACTCGTTACTAGTTTTCAAGGACAAGGAAATATAACTGAAGTCGTGCTTATAATTGAAATGTACTTTTGTATGCATACTCCAGATTCGCACTGCACTGCTAGGTGTCTCTCGCCGAAGACATAGATCGTTCTGATCGTTTGAAGTTGCTTCTGTGAGATACACTGACGGCGGAGTGCTCTTCATTGGCATGCTAGTGTAAAAGGCGACAAGAAACAAGTTCGAAATACATGCAATTAGCACGTTTATTCGCTTATACTTAGGTATACAAGTCGGCTTCCGATATTTTTTTCTGTCCGAGTAAAATCATGTGTCAGATAAATTCATATAGAAAACTTAGGTCCAAAACATGAACTAAAATTTAAACTGGTTGTTCGTGTTCATTGTAGCAGAACTCGTCATGTAACGTGATATATTGTACATTTTCTTACATTATGAATCACAAAGAAGTTTTTATGTGCTGTAGAGGCACTTGTAATCAACATTTGTGACTTACACAATTTTGGTAGTAATGTTTACGTTCAAAGAATCCTTCACACCGAATTTCAGTGTATATGGATATGAACAAACGTACATTTTTGAGAATTGTCCAAGCTAGGAGTGTAGTGTGTAACACGTTTCCTAGTGCATCAGAGTCCGTGCTTTAGTTACTGTTTCGTATATTATACAGGTACGTAGTTTTACATTTAGTTTTACCTTTCAACAGGAGTGTGTATCACCTGCATTTATCGTAAATTAACAATAATTTCGAATTAATTAGTACCTATAACCTCAAAAAGCTTTAGTAAATTAGTTACTGTTATCGCAGTTTTTTTCTTTACTTTTATACAGAACTCATTTTACGTGCTAATTACTTAAGATAGAAAAGTAATTAGAATAATTTTAGCTACACAGGTCCATTAATTTAAAAAAATACCAAGCTTATTTTAAAGTTATTTGTTTCCTGTTCTGCACTAGCTACAATATATTCATACTGCGAATGCTATTCTCGGATATGGAATGAGATAGTTGACGTACGCAAGCGCTGGAAATTGCCCTGGCTATTGTCAGACGATTGGATGCTGCTACAAATTGTGGTGGGAGTGCTCCAAGAGTTGCTTTCGCCCACCAGGTTAGCCATGCAGTCTAACGCACGGCTTTCCGGATTGGGAAAACGCCCCTGGTCCCCGGCACGAATCCGCCCGGCGGACTTGTGTCGAGGTCCGGTGAGCCGGCCAGTCTGTGGATGGTTTTTTGGCGGTCTTCCGCCTGCCTCGGCAATGCGGGCTCGTTCCCCTTATTCCGTCTCAGTTACAATATGTCGGCAATTGCTGCGTAAACAAGTTTTCCACGTACGCGTACTCCAGCATTACTCTACCACGCAAATATAGCGGTTGCACTCGTCTGGTGTGAAACGTTGCCTGTGGGGATCCACGGGGGGCCGAACCGCACCATAACTCTGAAAGAGTGTTTCGGCGAGGAGCGGCGGAGGGGTGAACTGCGGTAGTCGTGGTGGGGTGGACCACTGCGGCTGCGGCGGGGACGGAGCCTGTCCGTCGTTTCTAGGCCCCCGGTTAACATACAATACAATACATACAAGAGTTGTGTTCCAGAACACCAAAGATACTTCAACTGCTAATCTCTACTGTGGATCGTGTAACCTCCACAGGAAGTATGGGCTCTATTATTATTGTCCATTGCACTGTGAGTAGTGTGACAGTAGTAGAACTAGACGCCACATATAAGAGAGACAGAGTCGACGAAAAACTCACCCATCTTCCTAACCAACAAGTTCTAAGTGCTGGCATCGACTGAAACCGAAAATGAGGCAGTCAGACTCACACTACCTATTCGAAAACCTATTGTATCCTGTGTCAAGAGGAGGAAAAGGTAAATGTGTAGCGATCTATTAATGGTTGACACTTCAGAGGTATGGGAAATAATGGTACCCCTTAGGAAAATAGCAACAAACGATAGGAAGAAATATCAAGTGCACATAGTGAGTATGCCTGGAGGTCTCGTTCAAGAAGTTGAAGAGGCTATTATGGCAACCATCGCAAGAACATGGTACAAACAACTGCAGATTGTGACGCCTTTTGTCTAGGCTACGAGATCATACGATAGGTAGAAATATCAGGTGCACTTAGTTCGCATGCCTGGAGGCCTCATTCAACAAGTTGAAGAGGCTATTCTGGCAACCGTTGAGAGAACATGGTACAAACAACTGCAAATTGTGATGCCTTTCGTCTAGGCTAGGAGGTCAGACTGGGATCATTTCAGTGACTGACAATGAATGTTTTGAAAATCAACATTGCTCATGGAGTTTCAGTGATGATCTCCGAACCGATGGTGACCCCGTGGTTTCGTGTTGGGCGGAAGGACTGAACAAGAAACTTAACGATCCTGTGATTAGCTAAGCTGCAACATTCTGGACTTGTATCACTGGGCTTGAGAACTGTAGAATTTCGTTTAATAGGGCAGGTGTGCATTACACATTAGAAGCTGCTGTCCAGGTAGATGACAGTATGTGGGCTGCACTCAAGGTTTTTTTTAGATCAAGCAACTCTCCGTCCAGTCCATATCACGTCAGCTGTATGGAACCCAGAAGTATCAGTATACTGGCCGCTGTGGCCGAGCGGCTCTAGTTGCTTCTGTCCGGAACCGCGCTGCTGCTACGGTCGCAGGTTCGAATCCCGCCTCGGACGTGGATGTGTGTGATTTGCTTAGGTTAGTTAGCTTTAACTAGTTCTAAGTCTAGGGGACTGATGATTCAGATGTTAAGTTCCATAGCGCTTCGAGGCATTTGAACCATTTGAAGTTTCAGTATACGCTCGAAAGAAAGGCCCCTAAGGGTGAACGTCTTAAAATCCTAGTGCCGAATCATTTCCAATAACGTGTCAGTGTTTGAAGCACTCCTACAAAGCTCACCTAATACTAGGTAAAAAAACGCACATTTTATAGCATTGAGGTTTAAGGGAAAATTTACTTTTAATGGATGGGTAAGCAAATGGTATACGGATGTGGTGTATTTTTTCTATTGCACAATAAACTTAAACCCACGGAGACAGAAATTAAACTTCGTTCGAGATTATTTTGCTAAGACTCAGAATCAAGAGCGAACATAAACGTAAAACTGGATCACTCTATTCACCTCCATGACCAACTCTAGAGGCAACCGAGAATTTTGGCGAAACCTAAGTTTACTAGCACGATGATTCCTCAATCATACTGTCATTGCCGGAAGAGACATTTATCATAGAACAATCAACTGTGATGATTACAGTTCTGTACGTTATGAGCGTGAGAATTCGTAAAGGAAAGGAAGGAAGATTGGAGCTGAATGCCCCGTAGACAATGAGGCCATTACAAACGGGGCACAAGCTCTGACTTGGGAAGGGTGGGCGGATATAAATCGGCCATGCCCTTTCAAAAGATTCCCCGACATTTGTCTTAAGCGGAAAATCTTAATCTGGATACCGAAACAGAGATTGCAAACCTACGTCCTCCCGAATGCGAGTATATTGCGCTAACCACTGCACCACCTCTGTCGAAATGAGAAATATTCCAGTCAAATTTTACTAAAGGTATTCTCTGATAACTACCTTGGAACAGATTATACAGAAACCCACTCATGAAGGAAATATATTGGATCGAGCAGCATCATATGGGACTGAAGTCTTTGACGATGCCCACGTAGGAACTGATATTAGTGACCATGATGCGATTGGTTGGTTGGTTGGTTGGTTGGTTTGGGGAAGGAGACCAGACAGCGTGGTCATCGGTCTCATCGGATTAGGGAAGGATGGGGAAGGAAGTCGGCCGTGCCCTTTCAGAGGAACCATCCCGGCATTTGCCTGGAGTGATTTAGGGAAATCACGGAAAACCTAAATCAGGATGGCCGGACGCGGGATTGAACCATCGTCCTTCCGAATGCGAGTCCAGTGTCTAACCACTGCGCCACCTCGCTCGGTCGATGCGATTGAAGTAACGATTATTACCGAAGTATAAAAGGTCAACAAAAACGAGTAGAAGGGTTTATATTTTCAGCAAACTAGATGAAATGGCGGTACGGTCATATCTCAGTAAAGAATCCGAAACATTTATCTCTGGAGAGGAGCATGTAGGAGAACTGAGGCTCCGTTTTAGAAAAATAGTTGATCATACACTCGGCAGATAAGTACCTAGTAGAACAGTTCATGATGAAAGGGGCCATCTGTGCTACACAGTCACTGTTAAGAAACTTATAAAGAAATAGAGACTACCGCATAATAGGTGTAAAACAAAAGAAGTTGCTGAATGAAATCCTTTTTCTGTCAATAAGAGAATACGCGAGCTCTTCAAGATTACCATACCAAAATATTATCGAAAGGTCTTTAACAAAACTAAACAAATTCTGGTCATATCTAAAAGCTGATAGTGGTGTCACGGACGGGACAGGGACGGACACTGAGTATAGTAAAGCAAAAACAGAAACTTGTTCCTGTTTGATTCTCGTATCACTGAAAAGATGAGCGATATTGACATATGTAATAGAGATGTTGAAAAACGGCTTAAGTAGATAAAATTGAAAGAAGAGCTTTAGGCAAAATGAAATGCTTTTCAGACTATGTACTGAATTTTCTGCTTTTACCCCTTATTTTAATCATAACATAGATCCCTCGAACATAAATTTGTCCCCAATAGTGGGAAGAAAGCATATCGCTCCATCCCTCCACAAGGCGGATAGCGGAAGTGATCCACAAAACTGCCGACCAGTATCATTAACAATCATTTGTTGTAGAATCTTGTAACACGTCCTGAGCCCAATTGTTTTGAGGTATCTCGAACAGAATGGCCTCCTCCATGGCAACCACCATGGATTCCGATAACATCGCTCACAAGAAACCCAACCCTTGTTCTCCTCACGTGACTTAGTGAAAGCCATGGATGAAGGTGGCCAGGTAGATAGACTATTTCCAGATTTCCGAAAAGCATTTGAATTAGTACCACATATACAACTATTATAAAAGGCTCTATCGCATGGGGTATAAAGCGAAGTTTATGAGTAGATTGAGAATATCATGGCAGGAAGGAAGCAGCTTACTATTTTGGATAGACAGCCACTGTTAGAAGCTAAACTGGAGACCAATGTACTTCACTCTTTTGTGGTAGAACTGTAACAGTTTGCGATATACATCCGAATGACTTGACAGCCAGAGTTCTGTTACTCTGCACTTAGATGCTGTAGTTGTATACAGGGAGGTAAACCCTTTAGAAAACTGTTACGAAGTGGAGAGGGACTTCGACCTTCAACATGAACAAAGGGACGCAATTCGCCTGAGTAAATGAAAGATCCACTACTATTTGAATGCTTGATCGAAGATCCGTCATGGTGTCAAAAAGGAATATCTGTCCAAAGCGTCACATACACAAGAGATATCTTACGTGTTCCGCGTTCGGTCGTTGCCTTCCGACAAATTCTTCACTTTTGATCGATGATCTGTTCCCCTTAAGAAATTGGATTAATTGAAGAGAAAGAATATTTAAAGACGAACTGTTCAGTTACTTACTTCATTCTCTGCCACAAATTTGTTTTGTATGGTAATAAAGCCATACAGCCGCTCCAGCAAAAATCCGATGATGATCGCTTTTTCTAGTAAAATATCGGTTTTTAGTTACTTTTTGTGTGCTTCAGAGGGAAAGAAATTCATCCACTGCCTAGGTAATTACAGCAGACAGAGCTTATGTTTTCAAATAAGTGGCATAGCGAAAGGGATCTTTAATTTAAAAAAAACCGTCTTCTTCAGAAGGAAATAATGAATTACACATTGTGGCAAGGGTTCATTAAAATATAGCTGAAAGGCGTCAGTCAAATATAAAACTTCAACTCTGTAATATTTAAAACAGGCACAAAATGGTTGTTATCATTTGGTATTTTCTCACTAATGTACAGCTAGTGCAATTTAATATGTGACTGAAGCCTTTCAGCTAAATCTTAACTTTTCTCTGTCACAACTTATAATCCAGATGTCAGTATTTCCTTCTGGAAAAGACGTTTCTATAAACGTTTAAACTGTGGTAAAAGTTTTTTTAATAAACCTTTGTAAGATGTCGTGGTCTTCTGACCTTAATTGCTTACATATTCCGCCCTCACACTCATATTCCACACATCAAAACGCTTCATTCGAACCCAAACTCGATAAGATAAAGTCAATGTTGTATGAATTCATGTACACGATATGCAAATAACTAGTAAATTGCAAATGCGCACCGAGATTGAAATATTCGAGGCTGGCCTACACACACACATTCCAGACACGACGGTCACAGGAGCTCTTAGTTCAGGAGAGGCAGACTGCAGTCCAGGAGGCCGGTCCCTTCAGTGGACGATTCAACCTATCTACGTCGGCCGGTGACCGCCCGTAGAGCAGACAGCATTTGCCCGAGTGAAAGGCAGAACGACCCCGTGTTCAGCTTAAAAGCAAATTCCGCTACATAGTGTGGGAGAGCCCAGACTATGCATTCTTTACAAACATAGCACACAGTTTCAGAGGTTTTCATAGGGAGACAGCAAACGCCAAACGCCGATGCTACGGATTTCTGGATTCGTTGCCTTAAACGAAACGTCATTCTCCCGTTTTAGAAGAGTAATGCTGCTTGTCAGACAATATTCCTGACGCCTTGAGCTGAAGGAGTAATGGAAGAGACAGAAAGATATACCTCTTCACATCTGGCGTGGAGAGGGGCCGTTCCATTGTCGCTCTTGGAGCGAGAACACGTAACGAGAGCGTGTGCGCTCGTACGTGTACTCAAAGAATGAGGAACAAGTCTCTCCTCAGTACTTCACTGGGAGAGCACCTCTGTCGAGAGCGAATCGGAGTGCGACTCTATATTGAGTCCTTGCGATTAAGCATTGTTCACTGTGTTGGCTGCCACACTTATTGTGCAGTGTGAACAGACAGAGTTATAGTTAAACGCCCGCGAGGGAATTTATGAGTGGCATCGCGGTGGACTGGTTATCTGACCGGTGTTCCACGCCAATAGTTAGACTAGGGGTGAATAGGAGTCCTTGACTTCATCAAGGCGTAGGGAGAGTTTGATTGGCGAAGGTCAATCCCAATAGAACAAGAGTTATCTTATTTGTCAGCAGTGAGCGGCACAGACAGCAGTCATCGCAGCTTACGCTATTGTATGCTACACCTCTTGCGAGCCCTGTGTTTCCTCCACAACAGTACACTTCACTGGATTTCACATGCAACAGCCTCGACCGTACCTAGCAACATTCTAATGGATAATTATTCAAGTTGAGTAGGCGCGGCTCCCAGCCATTCTGCCAAGTCAATAACAATCTTAAACTTTGTATAGAAATTTTATTAGCGAATCCTATCCTTAAGAGGTAACTTCACATTCCGAAAAGAACTCGGAAATAACTTGTTCATTTCATAACTAAAAGTGCCATTGTGATTTCTCAGAAATTTTGCAAAATAAACAATAATTTTCGTTAGTTTCATGTTTTTCTTTCACTAACTAGCACTACTCCAGTACCCAAGTATCCCATTAGTTGCGTAAGAAATTTTTTGAATATTTGTGTCATTTCCTTACAGCGGACGATTCCAGAAGATATTTATTGCTGAACGTTTTTTAGGAATTTCTCTTTGGAACGTTAGGAGCGTCTAACTTCTGTAGTAGTGTGGGGGTGGAAAATGAATCTTGCAGGAGCCACAGGGTAAAGGGTACATCTCAGATTAATCCGTTGCGCAGAATGACAGAATAGCACCCACATGCTCACACCCTCCATTTTTCAATAGTTTTGCTGTTCTCTTTTTCTTCAAAAGGACGTCTGATAATTAACGAACTTTCGGAATGTGTTCATCACACAAAGTGTATTGAGTGATGGATTTCGGAACATCAAAATGAGGTAAGCCCCACATGGGTAGAAAAAACTTCTAGTATTCGATGAGACATTGAAGCAATGGACCTCTGAATGTCATCTTGACAAATAGCTTAAACACGTACTGCGTCTGTTCATGGAAACTGCTGACTGATACGAAAGCATTTGTATTCCGATCCCGTCCCAGACATGATCTGTGGATGCCACCTGCAGAGAACTGGGCAAACAAGTAAAGAATCCGTACATTGATCCACCTTTTTGTGATTTGAAACGCAGTGTGTGGTCTTGCATTATCTTGTTGGAATTCAATATTTTGTACCTGGGCATGGTTGGTTGGTTGATTCGAGGGAGGGGACCAAACAGCGAGGTAATCGGTCCCATCGGATTAGGGAAGGATGGGACAGAAGTCGGCCGCGCCCTTTGAAAGGAACCATCCCGGAATTCGCCTGAACCTATTTAGGGAAATCGCCGAAAACCTAAATCAGGATGGCCGGACGCGGGCTTGAACCGTCGTCTTCCCTAATGCGAGTCCGTTGTGCTAACCACTGCGCCACCTCGTGCGGTTCCTGGGTATGAAGTATATGACAGCTGGGTTTACCATTACTGCCAGAAATTGACGATAACTTAGCATTCCTCCAAAAATACCAAATAAGTCCTTTTATGGTACATTCAGTGGTTCCTGGCATCGTGGAGTGATCCACGGAGTTGGAGGGGTATGTATCTCGAGAATCACTGTTACCTATTATCCTTTAACAGTAGCATACTGACATATAGTAGTCGATTTCACCGTCACAAACTGAAGTGAGACCCATCGATAAACACCACATAATGTCACTCAATGCCCCTGTCGACTCTGTTTCTGCACCATCCAAATCCCTTTTGTCTGTAATATGATAAACGACATATGAAAAATCGAGATCTCAACCTACCTTGCAGTAATCTGTTACCTAAGTCTCTTTGTGACGCTTTTCGTTAATCCTCTGTCATAAATTCAGCAGCTGCAGCCCATGCATTCGCCGGAATCATTCGAACAATCCTACGATTTCTCGTTGCACAGTCTGGAAGAGCCTACTTTTACTGGCACATTTTTATTCTAAATCTTTCTCGTCTTCACTCGTGTTCTGGTTCCATTGTACTACAGTCATTGTCTGAGTAGCCTGTAGGAACAGGGTGACAGTTAATGAACTAAGTGAAAAAATAGTAAGTTAGCTATGAACAACGACGCGCACACACATTATTCGATATATGAACGTCACTACAGATATTCGGATTTAGGTTATGTCATGGTCGATATGCATGTCATCATTGGCGATGATGTGGGGTGTACGAATAGCGAAATTCTGCATGACTCACTGAAGTGTTGCAAAATCGATGTTGTCGATGACCTCCTAAACGGCTGTTTTCAGCTCAGCAGTGGTTTTGGGGTTATTGCTGTACACCTTGTCTTTAATATAAACCCACAAAAGGGATTCGCATATGTTCACATCTGGAGAATATGGTGGGCAATCGAGGCCACTGCGTATCCCAGAGCCGGAATGTGATCCCCAGAGTCTTCCTGCACTACATAAAACATTCTCCTGCTTCGGTGGGCTCGAGCTCTGCCTTGCGTGAAACACATCAGGGTCACTTTGGATAATGGGAATGAATTTTGCTTATTAACGGAGACATCCAAATGAAAGTGGACTTAGTCGCTAAACTTGACTCAAGGTCAGAAATATAGTGGTAGCTGAACGTTCGCGTGCTCCGGACATGCCGCGTTACGGTCCGCACCTAAAACGTTAGACACACTTACTGGTCATCATGTATTTACACCGTTCTTCATCTTTCTGTACCGAAAATAATGCGAATAATCTCTCGAGAGGAAGAAATTTGAACCAACATATTTCACAGGCGTGGAAATACTGGGGTATACAGGGTGTTACAAAAAGGCACGGCCAAACTTTCAGGAAACATTCCACACACACGAATAAAGAAAAGATGTTATGTAGACATGTGTCCGGAAACGCTTAATTTCCAAGTTAGAGCTCATTTTAGTTTCGTCAGTATGTACTGTACTTCCTCGATTTACCGCCAGTTGGCCCAATTGAAGGAAGGTAATGTTGATTTCGGTCTTGTGTTGACATGCGACTCATTGCTCTACAGTACTAGCATCAAGCACATCAGTATGTAGCATCAACAGGTCGGTGTACATCACGAACGTGGATTTGCAGTCAGTGCAATGTTTACAAATGCGGAGTTGGCAGATGCCCATTTGATGTATGGATTAGCACGGGGCAATAGCCGTGGAGCGGTACGTTTGTATCGAGACAGATTTCCAGAACGAGGGTGTCCCGACAGGAAGACGTTCGAAGCAATTGATTGGCGTCTTAGGGTGCACGGAACATTCCAGCCTATGACTCGCGACTGGGGAAGACCTAGAACGACGAGGACACCGGTAATGGACGAGGCAATTCTTCGTGCAGTTGACGATAACCCTAATGTCAGCGTCAGAGAAGTTGCTGCTGTACAAGGTAACGTTGACCACGTCACTGTATGGAGAGTGCTACGGGAGAACAAGTTGCTTCCGTACCATGTGTGCAGGCACTATCAGCAGCTGATTGACCTCCACGGGTACACTTCTGCGAATGGTTCATCCAACAATGTGTCAATCCTCATTTCATTGCAAATGTTCTCTTTACGGATGAGGCTTCATTCCAACGTATTGAAATTGTATATTTTCACAATCAACATGTGTGGGCTGACAGTCCGCACGCAATTGTGCAATCACGTCATCAACACAGATTTTCTGTGAACGTTTGGGCAGGCATTGTTGGTGATATCTTGATTGGGCCCCATGTTCTTCCACCTACGCTCAATGGAGCACGTTATCATGATTTCATACGGGATACTCTACCTGTGCTGCTAGAACATGTACCTCTACACGTACGACACAACATGTGGTTCATGTACGATGGAGCTCCTGCACATTTCAGTCAAAGTGTCCGTACGCTTCTCAATAACAGATTCGGTGACCGATGGATTAGTAGAGGCGGACCAATTCCATGGCCTCCACGCTCTCCTAACCTCAACCCTCTTGACTTTCATTTATAGGGGCATTTGAAAGCTCTTGTCTACGCAACCCCGGTACCAAATGTAGAGACTCTTTGTGCTCGTATTGTGGACGGCTGTGATACAATACGCCAGGGCTGCATCAGCTCATCAGGGATTCCATGCGTCGGAGGGTGGATGCATGTATCCTCGCTAACGGAGGACATTTTGAACATTTCCTGTAACAAAGTGTTTGAAGTCACGCTGGTACGTTCTGTTGCTGTGTGTTTCCATTCCATGATTAATGTAATTTGAAGAGAAGTAATAAAATGAGCTCTAACATGGAAACCAAGCGTTTCCGGACACATGTCCACATAACATATTTTCTTTCTTTGTGTGTGAGGCATGTTTCCTGAAAGTTTGGCCGTATCTTTTTGTAACACCCTGTATAATGAGGCGACAAAAGTCATGGGATAGCAATATATATACGAGGCCTGTTCAGAAAGTAAGCTCCGATTGATTGCCAAATTGAAACCACAGTGAACATCAGAAATGTTTTACTTGTGACAATTAGCTACACCTTTCAGCTACTTCTCCACGTAGTCGCCGTTCTGACTTAGACTTTTGTCATAGCGTTGTACCAACTTTTCAATAGCCTCATCATAGAAGGCAGCCGCCAGTGCTTTCCGCCAATTCTCCACGCTGGCCTACACCTCGTTGTCTGTGTCAAAATGTTATCTTCAAAGACAGCGGTTCATGTGACCAGAGATGAAACTCAGGGGGAGACAATTGCGGACTGTATTGTGGGTAATCTAACATTTCCATTAGAAAACGATGCAGGAGCATCTTCATTGCCCCTGCAGAATGCGGCTGAGAATTGTCGTGAAGACGAAACAGCACGACAGTTATGTAATGTTAGCTGCTTAGCTTCAGGCGAAATTTCTCACCAGGCCCTCGTACTTGGCGGCAGACACTATTTTCTAGACATCTTTACGCACTCACTGCGAGCTCAGAAATGAGAAGAGCGACGTGATGCTAACTGGGGTTATACTAGAGACACTACCCAGCACATCTGTGCAAAGCTTTATCGGATTTTCAAAGTCGTTTCCATTTCTCGACCGATCGGAGCTTACTTTCTGAACGCCCCTCGTATATGGCAGTAGTAACGCGTACACAAGGTATGAAAGGCCAGCGCACTGGAGGAGCTATCATTTTTACTCAAGTGATTCATGTGAAAAGGTTTCTGACGTGATTATGGCCTCATGACGAGAATTAACAGACTTTGAACGATGATTCCCTTTCAGAAGTCGTTAGAGAATCAGTATTTCGAGATCCACAGTGTTAAGAGTGTGTCAAGAATACCAAATTTCAGGCATTATCTCTCACCACGGGCAACGTAGTGGCCGACGGCCTTCACATAATGACCGGGAGCAGCGGCGCTTACGTAGATTTGTCATTGCTAACAGACAAACAACACTGCATGAAATAACAGCAGAAATCAATGTGGGACGTTTGGTGAACCTATCTGTTAAGACAATGTTGCGAAATTTGGCGTTAATGGGCTATGACAGTAGATGACTGACGCAAATGTCTTTGTTAATAGGACGACATCCCCTGCAGCGTCTCTCATGGTCTCGTGACTATATCGGTTGGAACCTAGACAACTGTAAAAGCGTGGCATTAAGTCCAGATTTCAGTTGGTAATAGCTGATGGTAGGGTTCGAGTGTGGCGCAGAGAAGCCATGGGTCCATGTTGTCAAAAAGGCACTGTGCATGCTGGTGGTGGCTTTATAATGGAGTGGGTTGTGTTTGAGTTGAACGGACTGGGTCCTCTGATCCTATTGAAGCAATCATTGACAGGAAATGGTTATGTTCGGCTTCTTGGAGACCATTTGGAGCCATTCATGGACTTCATGTTCCCAAACAACTACGAGATTTTTATCAATGACAATGTGCCATGTCACCAGGTCATAATTGTTCACGATAGGTTTTTAGAACTTTTCTGGACAGCTCGAGCGAATAATTTGGCCACCCTGATCGCCCTATGCAGGACATAATCGAAAGGACATATCATGCAAAAGATCCTGCACCGAGAAGACTTTCGCAATTATGGACGGCTGAGGCACCATGGCTCAATATTTCAGCAGGGGACTTCCAACGACTTGTTGAGTGCTTGCCACGTCGAATTGCTTCACTGCGACGGGCAAAGGGAGGTCCGACACGATATTAGGATGTGTCCCATGACTTTTCTCACCTCAGTGTAGGTTAGATGTCGTTCGGTTATGAAGCAACAACTTCCGTTACATTGGTACAATTCTAGGTATATAACGTGTCATTGTAATTACTCTTCGAGAGCAATAGTATTTGGCATATTCCACTGTCTGGTATTATCCATCTGCAGCAATCAACGTTTTATTTGCTGTGCTATGATATTGTTCTGTAACCAATAACACTATAGTCTGAGTGTTGAAATGTGAACGATTCTGATACTGTTTAGAATGGTTCAAATGGCTCTGAGCACTATGGGACTCAACTGCTGAGGTCATTAGTCCCCTAGAACTTAGAACTAGTTAAACCTAACTAACCTAAGGACATCACAAACATCCATGCCAGAGGCAGGATTCGAACCTGCGACCGTAGCGGTCTTGCGGTTCCAGACTGCAGCGCCTTTAACCGCACGGCCACTTCGGCCGGCGATACGGTTTAGACATGTGCTATGAAAGACCCAACTAGTGAGATTATAAATTTGAATATTGAAGGCGAGATGTGAGCTACACGAGTACTCAGATTTAATTTGAAATGATTAAGTCACAAAATCCGGTAGACGTATGAAACAAGGATAATTTCTTCAATAAAAGCGTCAAACGTGTGCAGCAAACTGGTGGGAGCACTTTGCCGGTACTGTGTGTTGCACGGGTTGCCTGTAGCGCAGGGTGTCGAGTGCTCGTGGGTCGTCAGGCTGCAGCAGCTGGCAACGCCGGCTGAAGCTCCGCGTCGCGCCGGACGGGCCGCTCCAATTAAACAAATGAATCGAGTTAGGCAGCAACTTGTGCGCTCGCGACGGAGGGTGGCCCGGCGTAGGCGCCGCTGCTGCAACAGCCAGGCCCCGGGGGCCTGCCGACACCTGCAAATCTCGCCTACACGTGGAACCACCTGAAGATCATTTGGAAGGTGGTGAAAGCACAATTTTCAAAAGTTTCATCTACCACTGTCTCTGTACCACAGATTAGCCAGTACTTCATCATTATTGCCGTGTCATTGGAAAACTGCGTTTTGTAACACTGCTAATACGATTGATATTTCATAAATAATGCACAGGTTGTTATTACTGCGGATTGTTTGATGCGACAACAATGAAAATTAGATCAGATCTACATCTACATCCATTCTCCGCAAGCCACCTGACAGCGTGTGGCGGAGGGTCCTTTGAGTACCTCTATCGGTTCTCCCTTCTATTCCAGTCTCGTATTGTTCGTGGAAAGAAAGATTGTCGGTATGTCTCTGTGTGGGCTCTAACCTTTGATTTTATTCTCATGGTCTCATCGCGAGAAATACGTAGAAGGGAGCAATATACTGCTTGACTCCTCGGTGAAGGTATGTTCTCGAAACTTCAACAAAAGCCCGTACCGAGCGTCTCTCCTGCAGAGTCTTCCACTGGAATTTATCTATCACCCGTAACGCTTTCGCAATTACTAAATGATCCTGTAACGCAGCGCGCTGCTCTCCGTTGAATCTTCTCTCTCTCTTCTATCAACCCTATCTGGTACGATCCCACACCGGTGAGCAGTGTTCAAGCATTGGGCGAACAAGTGTAACCTACTTCCTTTGTTTCCGGATTACATTTCCTTAGGATTCTTCCAATGAATCTCAGTCTGGCATCTGTGGAATCTTGAGAAAGAAGCAAATGTTTTTGGTTTTTCGCTTGTGTGCTCTAACATAAAATTGGTGAGAGGTACAAATGGACACTGCAGGGATATCGGGTACTGTGAGATCGAAACTTTGCGCGGCAAAAACCCGACAGAAATCCACATTGCGTTAAGTGTATTTTGTGGTGAATTTATAGCGGACCGTAGTATAGCTTCACGTTGGGTTGATGGTTTTCGTGAGGGTCGTGTGAGCATAGACGATAATCCAACACCCGGGAGGCCAAAAATGTCAACAAATGAACGAAGTGGCAGATGCTCCTGAAGAACGTAGCAGTGCCATTTATGATGAACTATGAAACCACGAAAATTCCTCCGACATCAGTATTCCGTATTCTGACAAATCTGAAGAACAGTGAAATGCCTACGAGATGGATCCCACACTGTTTGACTAATGAAGAAACGTCTAGACATTACAACCTTGCTCAAACAGTGTTTCGACCGTGAAGGTAAAATATTCTTATGTCGAATTGTTGCTATTATTGAAAGGTGAATTATAGATAGTTAACCGAAGTAGAAATCAGAATCCAACAACTGAAGAGCTTCAGATTCTCCACCTCCAAAATAATTTCGACGCACTGATTCGAAGCTCAAGCAAATGGTGAGTTTTGCTTATGATCACGAAGGTATCATCATAATAGATAAAGTCCTATGTAGAAAACGTGTCACAGCAGCGTATTATCGTAACTTCATGCAAACCCTGAGCAGAAAAATGCACAAAACTCGACCTCAATTATTCCAGGCTGGGTCACCTATTCTTCACGACAGTGTTCGTTGGCATGTCGGCAATGTTGTAACCCAAATACGGAGTGAATACTCACTACAACCGAGACATGACTTTACCAGACTTGTCCCGAAGATCAAAAAACCTATGCGTGGACGTAGTTACCTTTGTTTGGAAGAGTTTTCTGCCACTATTACCGTAGCCATACGATAGGTAAACAGAAGTGGCGTCCTAGATGGAATAATAGAGCTACCGAGACGTTAAGATCAGTCGTAGAGAGACAGGGAGGTTATGCTAAAGAGTTGTTAAGTGATATTGAAAAAAACGTGTGAGTCAAAAACATTAGTGTGCGTTATTTATGAAATATCCGTTTGCTTCAAAACAGTTTGATGTAGCTCTATGATGGCCTTGTATACCTCATAATAAGACACACGCTTAGCAGCTGTCTACATCTACATTAATATCTATATCTTTAGTGTGCAAACCACTGTGAATTACATCGTTTGTTAGGGTTTCTCCCGCTCCATTCACATGTAGAGCGCGTGAAGCGCGATTGTTTAAATGTCTCCACGTGCGCTCACCTCACGATCTTTATGGGAGGGATACTTAGGGGGCCGCAGTATTTTCCTGGAGCCATAATTTAAATCCGGTTATTGAAACATTATGAGTAGACTTTTTCAGCATACTTTAAATTTTCAAAAGTCTGCCAGTTCAGTTTCTTTTGCATCTATGTGGCACTCTCTCACGGGTCAAACAAACCTGTGACCATTCGCGCTGCCCTTCTCCGTATATGTTCGATATCCACTGTTAGTCCTGTTTGGTACGGATTCCACACACTTGAGCAATATTATAGATTGGGTTGCAAGAGTGATTTGTAAACATCTCTTTTGTAGACTGATTGCATTTCCCCAGTACTCTACCTTTAAACCGATGTCTACGACCTGATTTATCCATGACTGAGCCTATGTGATCATTCCGTTTCATATTCATACAAAGGATTGCACCTAGGTATTTGTATGAGTAGACCAATTACAAATGTGACTCATTGACATTGTATTCATAAGATTCTACGTTTTTTTTCGTTTTGTAAAGTGCACAGTTTTACAACGTACATCTCTGAATACTTAAGGCAAGTTGTCAATCTTCGCACTACTTTGAAATCTTCTCAGTACCTTAATGACAATTTACGCAGCATTTTTAAGACAGAACTTCAATGTAGACAACTGTATCATATGCGAATATTTGAGATTGCATTAATATAGTTCGCAAGATCATTAATATACATTAAGGACAGTCCTACCAAAAAATTCTCAGTCCAGTAACAAATGTCACTTCGTACCCCGTACGATAGTAGTTTGATAATAAGCGTATATGTGATACTGAGTCAGATGCTTTTCGGAATTCGAGAAATAGTGCTTCTAGCTGACTGCTTAGATCCAAGGGTTCCAACATGTCACGTGAGAGGTGCAAGTTCCCTTTCACGTGATCGATGTTTCCAGAATCCGTTGGTTAACTTGGTGGAGGTCATTCTGTTAGAGATACCTTCTTATGTTCAGTTCAGAATATGTTCAAAGATTCTTCAATAAATCGATGTCATACATATTGGGCGGTAGTATTGTGGATCACTTCTACTACCCGTCTTGCTGTGCTTTCTTCCAACTACTGGACACCGCTTTTTTGCAGGATTATGCGATACATTATAGTTGGAAGAGGACCTACCTCAGCCGCAAATTAAGCGTAGAATGTGACAGGAGCTCCATCGAATCCTGGAGCTTTGTTCATTTACAACGATTTCAGCTGTTTCTCAACGTCACCGACACTAAATCAATTTCACTCTTCTTTTTGGTGGTACAATAATTAAACTTCGGCGAAACTCCAGAATTTTGATTTCTTAAGGGATATTTGAAAAAAGAGTTTAGCATTTAGCATTTCTTCTTTTAGCCTTTTACCCTCAATTTCAGTTCCTGTCTCATTCACGAACCACTGGACGCTAACTTTGCTCCCACTAACAGCCGAATCAATAGCGTATCGATGAAAGTAAGGCTTCCCCGTGTAACTCAGTAATTGGGTACACGGCATTTTACACCACGCCAACAGCGCAAACTGACTGGAATTCAAAAATCAAACAGGAAACGTTACGGGTCCCTCAATGATCAGTCCACAGGTTGCTTCATGACCTAACTATAAATGGTTTTCTTGTAGGGCCAAGAGTGCTGGAACGATGTGTGTGCTCTGAATTGTTTGACTCCTGGACCATAGACCTTTGCACCCTTTTCCAGTTAATTTCAACGATTCATCTTCCAACAGCAGTGATTATTAAAATGTAAGAAGTGGTTAATCATTACCTGTAGGGCACGCACTAGAATTTGTTTGATATCCCGTTTACTTATCAAAATTGGGCAATAAATGTTGACTGTGTACTGCATAAATTGAGAACAAGAATATTTAGTCCAGCATAAGATTGCACGATAATAAGATTATCTTTCATATTCAAGCTGCAATTTTCTGCCAAATAATTCAACAGATTTGCGCACTGTAAAGTTGAAGACAATCACAAACTAATCAGTAAAATTCTGATTTCCATATGTTAACTGAACGTTGATTTGTAAAGATCAGTACCATTCATCTCCCCAGAATCCGTCTCGATGAAATCTAGTAGACTTTCCTATTCCAAAGATACGCAAATCCCACTCAGATAAGGCTTGGCTTATACTCTGTCTTTCACTCTGCACGTCTAGCCCCTATACACCCTCGCCACCACACCACTTCCTAATCCCTTAATTTTGTTACCGAAGTACAGAAAAACTTAGATAAGAACTACAGCTCATAATCTACACCAAACCTGTTGACACCACAGTGCGTCACTTTCATAGCCACACCCCCAAACAGAAAACATGATGGCGTTTACAGTTGTTGTTTGGGTTCGATATTTGATAAACTTCCCTTGATCATTTGAAAAAAATAATAAATTAACCCAGTTGCAGCCATCAAGTATATTCTTGGAAGGCAAACTTCTGAGAATCCCACTGGAAGCAACGGCCAAGCGCACACTTTGTCAGTGTTGGCTCGCACGCACAGGGTCCCCGGTTGAGATCTGAAACGGAGTGAGTAGGACTCTAACGTTGAGTGTTGCATTCATTACAAGTCAGGGCGCCTCTTTAAGATGAACGCTGTACTGGCCTCCATCTTCCTGGTACAGTTCCGTGAATAGAACAATTCTGACAACTAAGATATTACGCTATTATGATTATTACAATAATTCTGACAACGTCTGACCTTTACGGGAATATGCGTGGTGGATGTACCAGTCCAAGCCATAGACGCATAGTTGACGACATATGGAAATTTGGTTCTAGCCGTGAGTCGTGCACGGATAACCAACTGCTAAGGCGACCGGTCGCGGTACGAGGGAAATCCGCTTTCGAGTCCTGCTCCGGCACAAATTTTCATTTGCGTCATTCCATTCTGGAGGTGATGGTTGTCATTATTCGCAATTGCGAATACATTTAATGATTCTGACAACGTTGGTGCTGCAGCTGACTCTCACTCATCGACTCGTTCCATCTTACTGAAGCGTGGAGGAGTGTGGAACTGCTCGCTAGTTTGTATGGAAGCTGAGGGCATGATTTTACTATTAGACAGTAGCACCAACAAGCGAAAAAGACCGAATAGCTGGTTGAGATGGCTTCTAACAAAGCTACGTTTTACGAGACTGTGAAGAGTGCAGGACGAAGGGCTGCCGTGTATACAACTGCAAATTTGCTCCATCAGAGAAACAGTCGATTCTTCAGAAGATAAACATACATTGTACATCCAGTGCAAACCAAGTAAATGTATTTTTGTTGACTCCACATTTATGATGAGAAAATGTATGAATCGCTTGTTGCAGAAATGCAACGTGTCCACATTTCTCACTTTTACAGCAAAAACAAAAAAGTGAATAAAACCGATATAATGCCATTTATCGCCTGACATGCACTTCTGGTTTCTTGATGCAGGTATACTTGCTTGTTATATGCATGTAAAAATCACGTATGACGTAAGGGGAAAGAGGGACAGCACTTCGTTGATATTGGATATGTTCCCTTTCTACAGTACATTGGACTTCCAAATTAATTTACTTCTCTTAGAGTAGTGTTGTATGTATAAGGGTCTTTAACTGTAATAAACACTATTTGTTACATATTTCCGAATGACATTTGTCGTATTTCGTGGCTGCGTTACTCAATTATCTTCATTTACATCATGAGATGCCATTGTTGACGTCCATGTAGGATTTCCTTGAAGAGATTCCCGAAGGTTGTACAGCTCTTCTCAACTTAAAAGTGTCAATCGTGAAGCCAGCAATATTTATGTTTCATGTAACACTATACTGATTTTCAGCTGGAAAGTTAATCTCATGATATTCTGAAATTGTGAAAACTCTTTTTACGTGTCTAGGAGCGACTTTACCATGCGAAAAATTGCTCAGGCAGGTTCTTTCATAGAATCTAGGCCACCAGGAGCTGTAGTCTATGAAGGAATTCACCTTCATTTGAAAAATGGATAACTTGTTATCTGGTTTTGGGAAATGATTTATGGGTTCATTAACGCCATCCGCTGTATAGTATATTTCCTCCTCCTTTAGATTCCCCTAGCTATCCCGCTTCACCACAAATATGTCCCAGGCTAGTTATCTGTCTACAGTTAACGGAAAGTTGACAGCGTTCCCACAACTGTGTTATTATGCAAACAAGTTTCGTTTTCCCGGAAAACAAAGCATTGACCCAATCAGAATGATAATCGTCGAATAACGGAAATTTGCAAATTCGTATTAGTTGCCTTTCTGCAGCAATCAGTTCAATGGTATGTTCCATCAGACTAAAACCGGACACAGAGCAAAGTCACAGTTATGTCCCTACGACCAAAAAGTGAGTTAACATAACTTGCGTTTATGTGTTAATAATAAGTTATGAAGCTGATCATTAACTTATTTGTCTTTTTTAAAGACTTCTGTAATTTTTTTTAATAATTAACCGCCATTTACAGAATAGAGTTCGTCATCATCGTCTGTCTCCCTATACTGTCGTCACAGACCCGAAACGTGTCGAAGGTGTGAAGGTGCATGTTTATCAACGTAACTGTTAAACATCCTCTGAATAGAGACAGAACATTAAAATAAACATTGAAGCTGTTTTTTTCATTTCAAAATCTTAAACATGGCTGCCAAACAGCAACTGTGTAAATCTGAAAAGGTTGAAAAATCAGCCGACTAGATGGAAAAAAGGTTTATTAGCTCTTGACCTAGATTCCGATATGTGTAAAGATATCTCCTTCAGAAACGGTGGGCCTTGTTACATGATGGTGCATTAGATTAGATGAAGCCGAGCGACTCTTGTCATATGCAAAATTGACGAAACAAGAATTATAACAATCCAAGGCTTTAGATAGCAAACAGACTACATGTATCGTAATTTATGCAAATATTTCATCCTGTGACGCCTATGGCAATTTTGTGTTGACAAGAGTCTCTACCTATGGGCATTTGCTTGAGAGGATTCATTCTGAAGTACAATGAAGTGTTACTGCTAGTACTAGCCATTCGCATCCCAATGGTATTAGTGTTTCACTAGAATGACTGTCGTGGTGCTCTGTAATATAAGAAGATTTTTTTCTACTTTTGTATGGCCTTTGGGTATGAGGATGAAATCATCTGTGTTTTATTTGAAAGTTTCACACTTGCCACTTCCTGTCTATACCGCTCCATGAATAGGAGGTAGCATGAAGTTTGAATGTGATGGGATACAGAAAGGTAAGGACTAGCCAAAGATATCTGGAGTTTAGTGGGCTTTGTGAGATATGATCTGGGGGAAATCTAAGCAAAGGAATTGTTGTAGCCTTTGTGAAAGATAGACAGAGTGGAGAGGATGACAGGTGGCTACATCCTGCAGCAGAGGTTCCTCTCCGGACATTTCGAACAGGGAGTTGCCGTCTCCTAGGTCCGCCATGCTGGGACACTGTTACACTAACTGGTTGTTGTGGAACTCTTGCTGATGTGATGAATAAAAGGTATAAAATAAGTTATAACGTAGTGGATAACGTTCGAAATGTGACATGTAGAGTCAGGGAAGCGATAAGAGACCGTTTAATTGTCATAATTTTAATGGTATAGAGCAACTGATCAATTGTGTTCTTGACCCTTGAGAATCAGAATTGGCCAACAGCCCTCCATTTTGTTTGTGGAATAATAACGAGTAAAATCTTTTCATTTGAGAGAACGTGTCGAGTTGGTGAATAAATACTGGAGTTTTTGGACTAAACCTGAGCATTACAGAAGTTTCTATGTAACGTGGTGAGAGTACACGTTTGCGCCAATTCTGTGAGTGTGGTTAATTACCATAAATGTTTGCTAGAGAAAATGGAAGCCGGCCCAGAACACTTTCGTTCAGTAATTTTACAAATTTTACGCAGTTTCTTTTTGACTTCTACTGGAGTTGCAGTGCTCGCCATATGGGTGTTCGGACTATGCTATGTGTCCGCGTGAGATATTAGAGTGCGCTAGAGTGTCTTAATGTTTTCTAAAAGTGATTCAATGAAATGTGATATACCTATTCGTCAGAATTTTTGTCCAATTTTGACTTGTTTCTCTCTAAGTGAGATGTGGCCATGTGTGTGGCAGTAGTTCAGGTGGAACCTAAGAGAGTGAGTCAGATGTCATTTAATTTCTTACGTAATAATTTGATTATTTTCTGTGAATTGCTTTTGTGAATAGTAACGGAATCCATGTGCTCCCACTCTTGCGTTCCCGCGTTTGTTTCAACCTCTTGGTTAGCAATAATAGCCCATTAAGTTTTAATTCATTTGTTTGTGTCAAATTACTTAACTTCGCTATTTTGAGTGTGTAGTCACTCCATATCTGAGTGCTTTGCTAAGGGATATCAGGTACGGTAGCCATCTTGGCATCGTATAGCATAATTCGTGTATCGAAGCCCCTCAAAAATCTCCGCTTGGCTTCGCTACCCGCCAGTGAAAGCTGGTGCAATTAGTCGGAATACCAGCTACGTGATCCTCAGTCCCTCTCTCTGTTGTGCAATTTTTACGTGTACGTGTGTACATGTATGAATGTATTGTTGCATGCTGCTACGTGTAGCAATATTTAATTTTGTTAGTGTCCCCACCCCGCAGCGTGACTTCAAGAGGAAGTTCGTAACTATTGTTACGGGAATAACACGCCAAGAGTCACTGTTATGCATACAATCTAATGTTGAAGGCAGTGTCTTAGGCCCATAAATGTGGATAGTAATGAAGAACCACCTTTTGAGACAGATAGTTAGACCAGGACTCCAGTTCCTTATTAAATACAGATTGTGTTGAACCCAACTGCAAAAAACGATTTGAAATATGAAGATAATAGGAAGAATGATTAAAGCCTTATAGGAACACCAACAAATAACATCTTAGCTATGGTCATGAAAAAAGAAACCGTTATTGCCCTTTGTACTGAATGTATTGGTTCGAGGTACAGCTAATGTTATCCGTCGCATGTTAAACTGATTAGACTTCAGGCTCCCTGTACAGGCCGTGGTTGTTAAATAACGTCACTGTACCAAGAGCCCCAGCACGCAGTAACTCTTTTAGGTGTGTATACAGATAACCAGAGAGTAGATAAATATATAAGCACAGGGCACATAGATATTATTACAGAGCAAAGATTACGGAATAAAAGAATATTTGGCATTCGTGTACCAGAGTTCCATTTAAACCACTGAACTATATGAGACAAAACTTAAATTAACTGCATATTACGGCGTGTGCACACCTGGTTCAACTTGTAAACTTCACTACAGATATTCGGATTTAGGTTATGAAATGTTCGATATGCCTGCCATCTTTGTCGATGATGTGGGACGAATACCAAAACTCTGCGTGACCCGGTGAAGTGTCCGAACATCGATGCTGTCGATGACCTCCGGAATGGTTTTTTCAGCTCAGCAATAGTTTTGTGGTTATTGCTATGCACATTGTCTTTAATACTGTCCCACAAAAAGGAATCGCATGTGCTCAGATCAGGATAATATAGCGGCCAATCGAGACCCATGACAGGGGCCCACGGGTTCAACACAGCCAGAATGCGATCCCCAAAGTGCTCCTCCAGGACACCAAACTTTCTCCTGAATCGATGGGGTTCACCTCTGTCTTGCATGAACCACATACTGTTGAAATCAGGGTCACTATGGACAATGGGGAAGAAATCACCTACCAAAACCTTCACGTACCGTTCGGTACTCAACGTACCATCAAAGAACATCGAACCGTTTATTCCGTGACTGGACAATCCACACCACACAGTCATCCATTGAGGGTTAAGAGACTTCCTGACTGCCAAATGCGGATTCTCAGTCCCCCAAATGCGCCAATTTTGTTTATTGACAAATATATCCAAATGAAAGTGGCCTTCGTCGCTAAACCAAACCATACTCACAACGAATTCCTGTTCGTCGGTTGTCTGGACAGTAGTGTTGGCGAAACACAACAGCTTTTCCATAGCCCTGGCATTTAATAGCTGAAGGGGTTTGAATTTTGCATGGAAAGAGAAGCAAGTTTTCAACAACAATACGTCGCAGGGTCTCCCAGTCGATTCCCATCTATTGTCCAGCTCGTATGATCGATTTCCTAGGGCTGTTTTGAAACACAGCGCAGGTCTTCTCGACGTTTTCAGGGTTCAAAAAAATGGCTCTGAGCACTATGGGACTTAACATCTATGGTCATCAGTCCCCTAGAACTTAGAACTACTTAAACCTAACTAACCTAAGGACATCACACAACACCCAGTCATCACGAGGCAGAGAAAATCCCTGACCCCGCCGGGAATCGAACTCGGGAACCCGGGCGCGGGAAGCGAGAACGCTACCGCACGACCACGAGCTGCGGACAATGTTTTCAGGGGTTTTCACCATTTTTTGGACGACAGACATTGCCAGCATTGTCATCACGAACACCACCCGTTCTCTCACACTTGCGAATCAATTTCTTGGTTGTTAGTTCAGTTGGGCCGGTTGTCTTCAGCTTGAACTCGGTCGAGAAGTTCATTTGAGCCGCAGTTGGGCTGTTATTGATCACACTGTAGGCCTTCGCAAGCGCAATACGCTTCGGCACGCTGTACCGTGAAATTTTCACGTGCGAAAGGTCCACAACAACAAGGCGCATGCGCATGCGCATACTTATTCCCATTATGCCCCACTGCCAACAGTGCAGTTTGAAAGTCCTAACGCAAACCGTTCAGTAGGTATAACGATTTTTGTCATATACACACATCAAAAGTTTTGCATCACCTCGGTTCCGAGAGTGCCGGAACCTGTACAGAAAACTGGAATACAGATCAACAATAATATCATTTCCGCCCTTTTTATTGCTCATGAAAGCCACACATTGCATGTTGTGCCACCATACAGCGAGAACTCGAGAGGCGGTGGTCCAGATTGCTGCACACACTGGTACCTCTAATACCCAGGAGCACATCCTCTTGCATTGATGCTTCCCTGTATTCGTCGTGGCGTACTATCCACAAGTTCATCAAGACACTGTTGGTCCAGAATGTCCCGCTCCTCAACGGCGATCCGCTGTACATCCGTCAGAGCCCATAAACAGCCCTTTTCAATCTATCCCAGGCATGTTCGATAGGGTTCATGTCTGAAGAACATGCTGGCCACTCTAGACGCGTGATGTCGTTATCCTGAAGGGTGTCATTCACAAGATGTGCACGACGGGGGCGCTAGTTGTCGTCCATGAAGACGAATGCCTCGCCAATATGTTGCCGATATGGTTGCACTATCGTTCTGAGGATGGCATTCACGTATCGTACAGCCATTACGGCGCTTTCCATGAGCACCAGCCCCACATAATGCCACCCCAAAACAGCAGTGAACCTCCACATTGCTGCACTCGCTGTACAGTGTGTCAACCTGACTGGATTGCCTACAAACACGTCTCCGACGATTCTCTGGATGGTGGAGAGAACGTGATGCCAATCGTGAGTGGTCCATTCGGCATGTTGCTGGGCACATCTGTACCACGCTGTATGGTGTCGTGGTTGCAAAGGTGGACCTCACCATGGACGTCGGGAGTTAAGCTGCGCATCATGCAGCCTATTGCGTACAGTTTGAGTCGTAACACGACGTCCTGTGGCTGCACGAAAAGCATTAATCAACATGGTGGCGTTGCTGTCAGGCTTCCTCCGAGCCATAATCTGTAGGTAGCGGTCATCCACTGCAGTAGTAGCCCTTGAGTGGCCTGAGCGAGGATTGTCATCGATATTTCTTGTCTCTCTGTATCTCCTCCATGTCCGAACAACATCGCTTTGTTTCGCCCCCGTTGAGAGCCCTTCCTGGCACAAAGTAACAATGCGGACGTGATCGAACTGCGGTATTGACCGTCTAAGCATGGTTGAACTGCAGACAACACCAGCCGTGTACCTCCATCCTGGTAGAATGACTGGAGCTGATCGGCTGTCGGGCCCCCTCCGTCTAAGGGGCGTTGCTCATGCATGGTCGTTTACATCTTTGGGTGGGTTTAGTGACATCTCATGAACAGTCAAAGTGACTGTGTCTGTGATACAATATCCACAGTCAACGTCTATCATCTGGAGTTTTGGAAACCGGGGTGATGCAAAACTATTTTTTGATGTGTGTAGTTCAGTAATTGTCACCTGTAGATGAATGAATGTACAAACAGAAAAATATTCACTGATAAGTGATCAGTCACTGGAATGAGATATAATCACCATCGAGCACAACGTTTACGTATGAAGAAGGCGATGTCGCGAATCCTCGGTTGTACTTGCGAACTCCTGTATTCGTTGTTCTTACTGGTTTGATGTGGACCGCTATGAATTCCTCTACCATGCCAGATTTTTCATCTCATAGCAGCAATTTCCGTATACTCCTTCATTCATTTGATGGATGTTTTCTAGTCTCAGTTTCCTTTACAACTGCTACAACTTCTACCCTCTGCAGCTCCATGGAAGTTATTCCCTGATGTGTTAGTACTTGTATTATTATCCTGTCCCTTCTTCCTGACCGAGCGGGGTGGCGCAGTGGTTAGACACTGGACTCGCATTCGTGAGGACGACGGTTCAATCCCGCGTCCGGCCATCCTGATTTAGGTTTTCCGTGATTTCCCTAAATCACTCCAGGCAAATGCTGGGATGGTTCCTCTGAAAGGGCACGGCCGACTTCCTTCCCAATCCTTCCCTAATCCGATGAGACCGATGACCACGCTGTCTGGTCTCCTTCCCCAAACCAACCAACCAAACTTCTTCTTGTCAATGTTATCCAAATTTGTTTCTTCGGCGATTCTGCGGAGAAGATCCTCATTGCTTATCTGTCTACCTAATTTTCAACATTCTTCTGTACCACCTATGCTCAAGTACTTTGATTCCCTTCTGTCTGGTTTCGTGTTTCCAACCTTTCTTGAAATTTCAACGAAGGTTGTTCTTATTTTTCTATACGCTGAGTCAGTAGTTGCAACAATCATTTCTTTTTGTGTATCTTCACGTTTTTCGGGGTATTTTTTCGCATTAATTCCCTGCGTTTTCTGTTTATTTCATTTCTAAATGGCTTGTATTTCTGTATTCATGAACTTCCCTGTGCACTTTGGTACTTTCTTTCTGGTCGCTGTACTGAAGTATTTCTTCTGTCAACCGTAGTTTCTTTAAGCGTACCATTTCATTCCTTAGTACTTCTGTATCCCATTTCCTTGCATACAGATCCTTCTGACTAGTCTCTTAAACTTTAGCCTACTCTTCAACATTACTAAATTGTGATCTGAGTCTATATCTGCTTGTGAGTATGCCTTGCAATGCAGTGTCTTATTTAGATATCTCTGCTTGACGATGACGTAATCTAGAGGGAGTTTCCCCTTATTTTCCGGCCTTTTCCAAGTATGATTCCTACTCTTGTGATTATTGAACAGTATGTTCGCTATTACTTATTTAAATGTATTGCAGAACTGAAATGGTCTTTCTTCTCTCCCATTGCTGCTACCCAGCTCATATCCTACCGTAAGCCTCTTTTCTGTTCATTCCCCTAAAGCCGAATAATATGTTCATACGCTTTCTCTGTCTCTTCATCTACGGCCAGCGACGTTGGCACCTATACCTCAATTCTTGCTGAGAACTATTCACAGCAACTCATTCTATTCCCTACTATACTATTCCTAATGTATCTCACTCTCGTTATATCATTTCTGACATTATTCTGAGATTATGTTATACTCATCTTACTAGAAATTTTTGCCTTCTTTCCATTTCACTTCAGATTCCCGCTATATTTAGATTGAGTATTTGAATTTTCATTTTCAAATTTATTAGCTTTCCTAACACATTCAAATTTCTGGCATCCCATAACCAGACTCATAGAACGTAAACCTTTCACTGGTTAATCAATCTTTTTCTCATGGTCCCCTGCCCCTTAGGATTCCCTTTTCAGAGATCCGAATGGATGACTAGTCCGGAATCTCTTGCCAATGGAGATATCATCATAACACTTTTTCAATTGCACACCACATATCCTATGGATACAATTTATGTGTCTTTAATGCAGTAATTTCCATTGACTTCTGCATTCTCATGCCGTTGATAATTGCTGATTATTCCACCTTCTGGGGGCAGTTTCCCACCAGAATTGCAAGAGAGTGCCCTGAACTTCTGTCCGCTCCTCCCCTCTGTTTGAGAAGATTGTCGACAGGAAGAGGGTGACTTCTTATGGCGGAAGGCATTGGCCACCATTGCCAATGACTTTTATTCAAAATTAAAGCAATAGCGAGTTTCGAACCCCGGCCCAAGAATATCTGGATTATTCGTCAAAGACGCTGGCCCTAAACCGTGGATACACAAAGCTGATTTCCGATCTCTAGTCCCAGGACGGCGACACTGATGCGACGCCTTAGAGCATTGACAGCAATTACGTCACCAGAAAACCGTAAAATTTCATAATATAACATGTTGATACTATCACCTTCACAAACGTGATTTAATGCGGGAAGATTTGTCAGCATTTCTATGTAAATTTGTCAATATAATATCTTTCTTGCGATTCTTCTTGTATTTCCAACCGTTTATGCCCTACATAGCTGTCACAGATATACGAATTAGCCAAGTTTTGATAAAGTATTTGTTTGAATATGGAGAAAAACCATTTTTATTCTTTTACACCCGTTATCGCTATAGATTTACTTTGTTTCTATACTTAGTGTCCTGCCTGCGCTGTTGGAGGACGCACGTTTTCTGTGTCTGTAAACGCTCTTTCTCAAAAATGTTTGTCATTGTTCCATTTGCCATCGGAAAGTGGTGTAATTTAAGAGGTTCTCCATGCGTATGACGAGCGATCAATGAAATATCGTGCTTGCTGTCCAGTGTAGTTCACGTCTTCCACTTGCCCAGCTGTACCAGCGACGAAAGAAGTCAACTACAGGTAACTAGATATTTCATTAACTGAGGCTTGTATTCTTTTACGATTTTGCTTGAGTCATCTGCCATGATAAACTTTCATCGTAACCCTGAACCGCTGGCGGTACAGTACTTTCCTTTGCAGAGGAAATTTTGTCTTATTCCACTTTGAGAGTTAAATTTTAATTACACCTCATCAGTCACTGGAAGCTTTGTTCTGCGAAAACACGTTGGCTCTATGGAGAAATTTAAGTTTTGATGGAGCGTTCACGAGGTCTTTTCTTTGATTGTATACATTTTAGGATCGACTTCAAATTATACAAGATACGCCGTTCACAAATAAGGTAGCGCTGCGAATCGTTACGACAACGAAACGTTCGCATGTTCGTACTGTTTTGAAACCTTTCGAATTATATACTTGGTCATACAGTACAACAATACTCAACTTTGAAAATTGTGTTAGATGCGCTCAATTGTTTACTTGCTTTTCGTGGTGTTAATTATTTATTTCTATGTGGCAACACAGACGGGTCATTCCACTTCTTCAATTTGGTTTTTTTTCAATAACTTTGTCCATTACTTGTTAAACGACTCATTTTATTTAAGGCGAATTTTTTTTTTGAACGACTCAGTATCTGTGAATTTTATTAAAAAGGGTGCATTACTGTATTTCTACTTTTATTCTGTACCGTTCGACATTACTGTTCATGTGGAAATTTGTTTGAAGGCCAATGGCTTATTCTCCTATTTAGACACTGCAATGCTCTCAACCAACTACTAAGTGGTAAAGATGATCTAATTACACACTCTGATGATACAGTATATGTGTGATAGCGTTTTGCTACATCTCTGGTTCGTAAAGCAGCAGGGGTTCTGCTACCATGAATTCCTTTGTGGGCTTCCGGAAGTATGTGGCACCTTAGAGCTGCACACGGCCCGCGTGATTCCCATAAATAAGGAACCGGTGGTTTGTGGGTAATGAGCTAGAGTTTGCACCCCAGATGTGTTCCATCGGGCTCAGTTCAGACATCATGTGATTTCACTACGATGCTCCACATACCACTTTGTGACTCGGCCATTTATCTTATTGGAAGACATGAAGAATGAAAGAGTGCAAGTGTGCAATAATTTTCAGGCAGTCAGTAACTGTTATGGTTCCTTCGATTACTACCACAGGTCCAATGGAGGCCCAGGTGAATGCCTCCATAGCATTCTTCTGCCCTGTATCCGTGGTGCGCGCCAACTTTGGAGCAGCCGTTTGCCACCATTACGCTACTTCAGGACATCGCCATCGAGCTTATGTAGTAACAATAGTTATCATACGGTCGGGTGACAAGTATTAATTGATTAACAGTGCATGGTCCCATGTCCACTGCCATCGTAACTGACGATGTCACTAGGCCTACACGGAAACATGTACTGGTGGGTCATCTGCTGCGGAAGCCAGTGTTCAACAATGTGCACAGAATGGTGTGCTCCGCAACACTTGTACCTAATCCAGCACTCTATTCTTTCGTCAGACCTGTCACTGATCGCCACCTGCCCTGCTTTACGAAGAGGGCAAGCCTGTGACCTCAACGTTCCGTGACGAACCGTGGACATACAACACATTGCTGTCTACCCATCGTTTCACCATCCATCACCCACTTTCGATAAATGCTAACGACGTTAGCACGCGAACAGCCAGCCACCTTCTCCATTTCCGAGATGATTGTTCCTAGGTACATGACTTATTTCTGTGAACTTTCCCATTTGTGGACTGTAGAATGATACCTCACTCGTCTCTGTTCTTGTTTTATACTCTCAGTAATAAACCACGAACCTTTAACGTCGCCAGGAAAAGTGTGCATGCACATTTGTGATCCTGTCCTGACATATGAAACATTCACTACCGTTTACTCCCGGAAAACACTTCCCCAAAAATGGTACTCTGTAAGTCTTGCCGTCCTTAAATAATAAGCTCACTCGTGCAGGTAGAGTACTGTTATTAACTTGGTGAGTTCCCAAACATATAGATGAGATCTTTGCCTGTCAAGAAACCAGCGATATTTTTCTTTGGTGGATAAACTCCGTTTGTAAAAAAGGACAGCACATTTGAAGTACATGTTTGAGCTGCTTACTAAGGACATATCGTGAAATGTTCGTCTGCCACCATGGCTTAAGTGATACGTGTATGCAGTTTAAATATCAGCACTTTGTGTTTCTTCCAGAAATGTATGGCAGTCAAGACCAGACGACAAAACATCAACAAGAACAAACGAAATTGTACATGATTGCATGCAAATTAGAGTATTTTTCTATGTTACACTATTCTTGCACATAGCACATAACGTGGAATAACTATTTAAAAATTCTACAACGAACAGGTACAGCCGACCTTCTGCCGACGACTCTCGCACCTTATGAAAAGTAACGTTCGTCTAGAGTAGAATTTTGGAACATGTTACTCGCTCTTGTATTATGACGTTTCTGGGGATCGAAAAATCTCTCCTGTAGGAATCAATATGGATTCTGCAAGGAAGGATGCACCAGCTCACTCTGTTCGTCCTCGAAATCCAGAAATCACTACGTGCTGGTACTCAGGCTTATGTCGTGTTTCTTAAAGGTGTGTTTTATGATGTTCCATATTGCCACCTCGTGGAAAAAATATGAGCGCTAGGAACATCATACCAGTTGTGAGGTTGCATGGAAGAATTCCTGAGCAACGGAATACGACATTTCATTATTAAATGAGATGAATCTTCAGAAGTAGAAGTAGCTTCGGGTGACCCAAAGGGGATGGTATAGGACCATTACTTTTCGTAATATGTACTAATAGTATAGTAGATAACGCTGGAAATTCCATGAAGTTTTTCGCGAATGTTGCTGCTGTACAAGATGCGTCACAACACTATAAAATTGTAGCAAAATGCAGGAAGACCTGTAGAGGATCGAATCTTGGTGCAAGGGACTGATAGTTGACCCTGAATATCAACAGATATGACTTAATGTATGTAAACAGGTAGAAATATCCCTTCATGTATGACTGCACGATTTCACAAGTCACTAGAAGCAGCCACACCCTTAAAATATCTAGAATATTCAGTCCAACCCGTGTTAGATGCTGCAAGATAGGTATTCTGCATTAACTTTGGTTTACTGTTTAAATTCAGAAGGTGTAGGTTCCTAGAAAAGTCAACAAACATATTGCTCTCCCCTATACACATCTCACGAGAAACCCATGAAGGTAACATTAGAGCGTTTGGGGATCTCACGGAGACTTACCAAAAATAGTTCTTACCGTTGATCGGTCGTGACTGGAACAGGAAATGGGGCTAAAGATAGTGGAACAGTATGTATCCTCCGAAACACATCCTAAGGCGGTTTTTGGGGTACAGATGTAGAAGTAGGAATATGAAGAAGGATATAATAGCTCGAAACCGTTCATATCAGTGAAATAAAGCTACTTAAGTACATGTGGCTGGTTGCGGTTTGTATCAGCAATCTTTAATTTAATAACAGCCACACGGTCCATAACGGATGAAATACTGTGTTGATTATCTAAAACGCCTGCCCTTGAAAATTTTCAGATATCACTGAATCATTTTTAATGAGACTGTGCCGTCTTTTCTGCATCACAGCTGGAAATTTCGTCTGCAAGAATGCACAGCTGTGAAAAAGAAACACGGCGTCGCGCGACAGAGGGAGGCAGCTGCAGGATGTGGGTTTATCAGTAGCGGCAGTCTGAATGGCAGGCGGCAGGGGGCGCGGCCCGCACCTGCGACATCAGCGGACGGGGGTTCCCCTCGCTGTGCTGCTAACGGCCTACGCGATTCGCTTATCTGCTTGCAGGTTTCCGCCACGCAGTCGTACCGTTCGCCTCTTCTCTCCTTAGAAAAGCAGCAAGATAAAAAAGGCTCTGCGTTGGCTATGCCACGGTGGGTAACACAGGCTCTTTGAGAGGGCCATTGTGGCTAGCACCCCACTGAACGAGGCGATATTCACAATAACACTTAGCTGGCGAGCTCCAGCCGACACCGATGTACTTACCTCCCGCATTCGCGAGAGTAATACATGTTTCGTTGACCGACGAGAGAAACATGCTGTCACAGTTAGGATGTAATTTGAAAAATACGTCAGTTATAGTTTGACAATATTTAGCCACGAGTGGAATAGTGTGCCTGAAATTGATGAGCTTGAAGAACAGAGGAATGACGTAAAATTAGCTATGCTGTCGGGTTCCACTTCCACATCAGCACATAAAAGATATCTTACCTGTAGAAGTTCTGCTCTTGGCCCTAAGGGCGTTCGAGGTTCTCGTTACAGCAGATGTTTCCGCCAGAAGTAGTTTATAGTACGGGCCCACAACAAAGGATGGGGCCCCTCCACGCCCGCACCAACGTGGTGACCAACACAAAAGTTCTACTGTCACCTCCGTATGCATGTTAGTTTTGAATCAAGGCGTCACAGGATGCAGGCTGTGATGTTATCCATGCGTCTGGGTGAGACTACTCATTAACATGGTCCATCAGGAGATAGAAGTGGTCGAAAGCGATCGAAGGGTAGCGGTTGTAAGAGCAGAGGAAAAAAAGTGCCAAGGCCAGCGCCAAGGGAAAAAAACCTCTGCGACAGTAGGACGGGTAGTAAGGGCAGTAGCGGCTTGCTATCTGCGACAGTGCATGCAAGGTGTGGTTGTGTTAGTTCGAGGTATCGTGCATCGTTACCTTTGCCGTTGTTGGAGCTTGTTGCGGCGCTTGCTGCAGTTGCTGCGTCCCTGCAACAGTTCAAGGTCGTTGTGGATTAGTGGGCGAACGGTCATAGATCGGCTCACGGACTGTGTAGGGGTGTGTGTGTGGCTGGTTTGCGTGTTGTGTACAGCATGGTTTCCCTGCGGTTGCCTGTTTTTCGGCTAGTCGCACATCTGGGTTTCCAGTAATAACTGTGTTGCAGGGGTTCGCCAGTACTGTCGTGTTAGCGTTCTATAGACCATAGATGTTCAGTTCCTAGCCAGTAGTGTCTTTGGTCTGTTATGCTTCCATCTATGGTTGTGGTCGTAGTTACCCAGAGAAAGGATAAACGGGTTGCGCGAGTGTCTCGTGTTATTGTACAGTCGTGTGGAGAGTTTTTGGAATACCTGCAAGATAGTATCTAGCCGGTATTCCCGGTGAAGGTCCGCGATGTGTGTGTAGCGCGGAGCGTTGCTTATGATTTTGAGTACTTTGTTCTGTATGAGCTGCAGACGGCGCAGGCGAGTTGGCGCAGCGTATCCCCAGACAGGGGCTGCGTACGTCATCAGGGGTCTAATAAGTGTCATGTACATGGACCTAGACACCCTCCTGTTTAGTGTGCTACGCCTGTTAAGCATAGGGTAGAGTTGTTTGAGCCTCGCGTTAGCTTTGTTGGTCACGTGTTGAATGTGGTCCCCCTAGAGTAGTTTCCTGTCCAGCCAGACACCGAGGTATTTGACCTTCTCGCGGAAACGTATTGGGCGTGTGTGTAGTGTTATTGGGTTGCAGTGCTGATGTTTGCGCAGTTGCTTCGGTCTTCTAGTGAACAGAACGGCCTCGCACTTGTCGACGTTTACTCTAACACGCCATTTCACCAGCCAAGGCTCCGCCGTTCTGAGTGCGGTCTGTAGTCGTGAGTTAATGTTAGACGGCTTCCAATCTTGCGCAAGGATGGCAGTGTCATCCGCGTAGATTGCTACCGTCGTGTTATGTGTAGCTGGGAGGTCGTTGATGTAGAGGTTAAACAGTAAGGGCCCTAGGATACTTCCTTGGGGTACTCCTGCCTGTATACCATGTCGTGTCGATTGTTTGCCCTGCACGTCAGTGTTGAAACTCCTGTCCGTGAGATATGAGTGTATGAGACGTACGAGCCCGTCGGGGAACCCTGCGTCACTGAGTTTGCGTATTAGGCCGTTGTGCCATAGACGATCGAAAGCCTTTTCGATGTCCAGGAACACCGCCCCAGTTGCCTTGCTTGTGTTGTATCCGTGTGTTATGTATTCAACGACGCGGAGGAGTTGTTGTGTTGTTGAGTGGTGATTCCTGAAACCGAATTGCTCCGGTCTCAGGGTGTCGTTTGTGATGCAGTGCCTGGTGAGTCGTTTTAATATTACCTTCTCAACGATCTTGCTGAGCGCGCTCAGCAGACTGATGGGTCGGTAATTTTGTGGTAGGGAGTGGTCTTTCCCCGGCTTCCTGAACATCAGGACCTTGGCCGTCTTCCAAAAGGCGGGGAAGTGTTGGTGTTTGAGTATGGCATTCGTAATGTGTGCTAGGTAGTCTACAGCTTTGTCCGTGAACTCCTGGAGGACACGGTTTTGAATGCCATCGTGACCGGGGCCTTCCTAGCGGTGGTATGCATGATGGCCCATTTGATTTCTGCTGTACTAGCTTGTCGGATGTTGTTGCGCGCTGGTTGGGCCAAGATGCGTGTGACCTCCTGGTCCGTATCAAGTGTGAATGCTGGGTCTGAGGGATCCAGGTTCGGTGTGAATGACGCTGCGAGTGTGAGGGCCATCAGTTCCGCTTTTTCTTCCGCAGAATATGCTGGTCCGTCTGGCCCTTGTAACGTGGGGGTGTACAGTTTCTCCCTGGTGAAGTGTCGGGCTAGCTGCCACACGCCAGGCCGCGTGGTGTCTAGCCCTTCGAGTTTCTGGTCCCACTGTTGTGTCTTGAATGTTTGTATTTTTTCCCGGATTATACCCTGGAGCCTGTTAATGTGCCGTTTGAAGTGCTGGCGCCTGGTACGCTGCCAGTGTCTCCTGAGGCGGTTCCTCATTGAGATTAGGCCCAGGATTTCCTGGGGCAGGGCAGCACTGTGTTGTTGTGGCGTGCGGATTGGTATGGTGTTGGCTATTGCGTCCTGGACGGCGCCGGTGAGGGTTTCGACTGCCTCGTCAATTTGGGCTGTCTCGTTAATCGCGTGGGTTGGTGGGATGCGACTGTCAAGCGTTTCCTTGAACTGGGTCCAATTCGCGCGCCTGTAGTCTAACATCCTGCGTTGTTCCATGTTCTGCAGTGTTTCGTCAATGTACAGTATAACGGGTTGGTGATTTGAGGGCAGATCGATTTCAACGGCAACGTTGAGTGTCGTTGTTATGCCCTTGATGAGGGCCATGTCTAGCACGTCTGGCCTGTGTCCCCTCCGGTAGGGAATGTGCGTCGGTTCGGTCGGCGCTAGTCTGATGTAGTTTCGTCCTAGTGCATGTTCGTATAGTTTCTTGCCGTTGGAGTTTCGTATTCGTGAGTTCCAGTCCGGGTGTTTTGCGTTAAGATCTCCAGCGGCTATTAAGCGCGGTGATATGTTGAGTATTGTGCTGATGTCGCGTGTTTTGATGTTTTTAGGGCTGTTGTATACTGACACCAGTGTAGTGTAGGCTCCGTTGAACACGACCCTGACGGCGGTTGCCTCTAGTTTTTCGAGTTCAGGGAGCACTATAATACGGGACGTGGACAAGGCTATAAATACTTAACACAAGCAGTAAATCAATGGAATAATTATACATAGCCCATTTAAAAATATTCTTCAGTGCGAGTACTGGACGACACCTGTTAACTATTCCAGGTTACTCGTCATATAGGCGTGCGTCTCCATAAATTTAAAATAACGAGGGAAAAACAATCAATCAAGAAACAAATGTTAGTCCAGCCCCTGTAGTACTCCAACTAGTGAAACCTGGGCAACCATCTTAAGAAATGTGAAGGACATATTGTTGTAGGCAATGAGGTATGAGAGATTTGCATAGAAAGAGCACTAAGTGTGACAGCTCTTACCTCATCAGTATTGGTGGGTGGTGTGCTGGCAACTCTCAAAGCAAGATGCAAGCAGTGGTCAAGATTAGTCCGTGCATACTCTCAGCACAAGCAGATTTTTACTGATGTGAATTCATACAGGACCTGATACCACAGTAATGGAAACCGGTTCATGTTAAATAATGTTGGTGGGGATATCCACACAAACAATTTAATATCATGATCTTGAACTTATATCCGAATGGGTGAAATCTGCAACAAAATGAGCTCAAAGGGCCACTCTCTGTCGTTTTATTGTCTCGGAGGAAACGCTATGGAGTTCCAGTTCTGGAGCTCGGGAAGAGGGCGGGCAGCACTGACTATTCCAGCGGCTTTTGACCGGAGAGACAGGGGAAGATGCAGTTGTTCTGCGGTGGTACTAGACGTATGACTTCTATGAAAAAATTAAAAAAATGTCTCCTTCAATGCTTGCTTGTTTGAGTGACTATTTGGATGCAGCACCTTTCTTCTTTACCAATTTACGCCATCTTCTGAGTTTGTAAAACTATTTGGTTTTCTGATACTGTAGTACATTCGCCCCTACCACGCAATGGCACTTCATGTAGACGGCACATCAGTGGTTCTAGAAAGTAAAAAAAAAATTGATTCTGTAACTGAAGTTGGCCTGTTTAACTTCTGACTCGTTCAATATTCGTACAACTGGCATGTGATTACTGACTTGGATTTGTAATTTTGACTTTAGTACGAATCCGTGCTTCGGAAATATTATTAGTCAAAGAGTTAAGTGCTCTTGCTCTGTAAAGGAGTGGACGTTACAGCTACTCAGGTCTTTCCAAGTGTGAGCGACTTTGCGGAAAAGTCTCAATTTACAAGTATGCAGCGTAATGCCAGAGGGAACTACCCCACACACAAAAAAAAAATGAATTTTTGGGATGTTTGGGCATCTCATTGCATTTGCTGTTCAATGTTCAAATCTGTAGTGTGACATCCCACTTGCCACTGTAACACCTATGCACCCCAGTCGATTTAATCACAATGACTTGGCGAGCTAAACCTAACAGTTTAGAAATAAGGCAGTGTGTTGCGGAATCCAGCCAAAACGAGGTGGGGAAATGTACATCTTCTGCTAGAAACAACAGATGAAATATTCCTACAGTGTGAGGCTGCCTAAGTAACTTATATTGTAACAGGTATAAGTGCAGACTTTTTTTTGTATCTGGTACCTTAATATGTACACACATCAGCGTGTCGATTGTTTATTCTCTGTGTCTAACAGTCCTCCCGCAAACACGTCACGTAATTTACTAGCTGATTCTTTGTGTATGGTTGTTACTGCAGCACTAAGTGGACTACCCCTGCCACTTTGCGTCCACGCATCCACATTTCAACAAGTGACCTGCTGCCCAGGGGAGAATGAGCATTAATGGCTTGGTCTTGAAACATGTACGTGGAGATACTACCCAACCTTAAAGCACATACGTTAAAAGTACTTTAAAAATGGACACAAACAGTCTCGACCGCGATGCAGTTTTAAACTATTTCTTTCCAGACCGCTGTTCTCCACGAGAAATATTATCAAAAATTACTAAAAAATACGACTTGCAATAACTATAATTGTTATTCTGCAAATGACGTAAATACTGATGTAATGTTGTTCAGTACACCGTCCTCAGTCAGCAACAGAAATATCTGCACTTATACCCTTTACACCGCTTTTAGTATTCGTATCTATTTCATTACAAGTCACGTGTACTCGGTTATTTGACATGTGCGAGTAGCGAGAGAGAGATTATGCTGTACCATGAGATAAAAAATATTTCATTTCTAGCGAGTTCTTTGGATTTCGCTTTGCTACAGGATGTTATGTTAGCTGTGGTTCAGTAGGACAAATGACAGTCAAACTCAGTGCAATCTATGACAACCTGTCGAGCGGTTTATTTTGGGAGCAGAGGTAAAGGACTTTGGAAAGCGGAAACGAGTGGACATAGGGCCGCTGAGTCTCAGACTTGCGTCGGAGATGATTCTGGACACGGAATCTGAGGTCGCTGCTGGAGCACTTTGAGTGATATATTGCTACACTATGCCAAGATTGTTTTCGAAGGAGATAGAGGTTTAATTTCGGAGGAATCTCCTCTCAGTTTGGCTATTTGACTCATAGTTCATTCATTTATGATTAAAATCTATTCCTGAGAGCCTCTTGGTTCAAATAAACGTTGTCCTCAGCGAATTAGTCAGCCATTGCATTTTCTCGCTCATTTATATGACAAATAATTTTCTTTATACGTACAAAGTTTCGTAAATTAGCGTGAAAAGACGTTGGCTGGAATTTATTGCCGTGAGCTCACATGTTGTTACTGCGGTCGCTTCTCGGCAGCATATGTCGTAACTATTTAGGAATTGGTTTTGTCGAAATGTGTTGTATGTTCGTAACAACCTACAGAATAATTTTCGTAAATTCGTGATTATGTGTGGAGTCTAACCACGAAGTCCTTGGTCTTACGAGGTAATTAGTTGATTAGTTACATGTAACATAGATCATTTAAACACTTCTTTAAACGAAATCATGTGGAACGAATTTATTTAAAGGTTAGGGTTCCCATTATTAGCGTTAACAATAATGAACATATTTTATTTTAGTAATACCCACGCAACTACAGTTAAAAACTAATCCTACCTTTAGTTATATATTTTACAGGCACTACGTTTTTAAATAAAAGGAACTGACTAGCAGAAATAAAAGGAGTTGGCTACGAGAAACGATTTGAGGTTAGGTTTAAAACTCGCTTTGCTACTTGTCAGAAATTTCATGTTATGGGGCAACTGATCAAAACTTTTCATTGTTGGATTCCGAACTATTCTGAACCACAGACATCTTTAATAATGTGTGATAAGGTCATTTCATCCTCTAGGATTGTGCGATGTTCATCACTATTATTCTCAAATTGGAGTACTTGTGACGAATTTCATTACCGAATTGTGTATTACGATGGTGCAGTTTGGAGATAACTATAAGACGACGACTGGTAGACACCATATATTACTCTTACTGCTCGTTTTTATGTGATCAGTACTTTCTTTCTAAGTGATGAGTTGCCGCAGAAAATAATTCCCTAAGACATTTTTGAGTGGGAATATGTAAAATAAGTCAGCACGATGATTCTTTTGTTTTAAAGACTAGCTGTTATACGAAGATCAGAAGTAGCTGCACCTAATTATTCGATCTGCTCTGGAACACGCTTTACCACTTCACGTTTTCATCAAAATGTGTACCCAAACATTTGGAGGTTTACTCCCTGTTCACTTGCTACTGTTCATATGTTACCTCAAATGTTGGTATGACTATTTGTTGTACGGAATAGAATATAATCTGTTTTCTCAAAATTTACGGGGAATCCATTTTCAGAGCCACCCTTTGTGGTCAGTTTCTTCTATTGCTTTCTCCCTAATGAGATTTAGTATAACACTAGTATCATCTGCATAATGTACCACTTCTGCTTGATTATTAGTCACTAAAATTCGCTATCCTTCCACAATTTTCTGAATTGCTTAGCTCAACTTTTTGAATTCTTTTGTTAAGTATGATTAAAATCAGTTTTGTGTAAAATAATAAATCCCATAGTGATTAATGAGTCCAGAATCCGTACTATTTGTACGAAATAGGGATGCTGGATCACGTTACGTAGAAATTTATGATTTGAGTCCGCTTTGTCGTGTTTTTATTTAGTTAAAGCTGGCAAACCGTTGCCTCTAAGGCGAACATACGACTGAGCAACTGGAAACTCAATTTATCGTGCACTATATGCGAGATTCTGTGAAAATGCTCGCATTTTGTCACATACTCCAACTAGTATGTGAACATTTGCAACATGATTATCCCTATACAGTAATTAAAAGACTTTAATACGGAGGTCTAGAGCCACACAGTAGTATGCTAGGCTTCCACAGCTGGCAGATTGTGTGAGTGTCGCCAACCTGTCGTACTGGTCATGGCCAGGGCGCAGTGAGGAACATCTTACTTCCTGCACGAAATCTTCCACAAGATGAAGTACAATTCGAGGACGATAGAGAACACACGCTCGCAGCCGCCAGACGTTTGGTGACGTCTGGAAGAGCACACTAACAACATCACTCCAGTATAAAAGGGGTCTCAAGTGGCTTTCAGGACAGTTCACATCCAGCATTTGAACTGACTGAATCGTACAGGGGTGCCCAGGCTTGCAGCTTCGAGTAAAATAATGCTCCTCTCTTATTAAAGCTTAATACTGTAACACTAGTAAAACTTCTAACATTTCGTGTCTGGGACACTTGTAACAGATTTATGTGTGGAGATTTGGTGGTCTCTATAAAGAGTTCGTAACACAATTATATGTTCAGACTTCGCGTTTTCCATTATAGGTGGTACTGTAAATGTACTTTGAGACATGGTGTCTCTTTGTAAAGAATGAGAAGTTATCTTTACGTCTCCACTGGTTTGCGGTAATAGAACCACTGACAGAGTTATGTATGAACATTCATCTGTTCTCAAATTCAAGTTATCGGGAAGTACTTCTAGTCTTGTTTTGACTACGGAAAACATGGACTTCAGTGTATACTTTTCTCAGATGTTCTATTAAACTACAATATAAACCTTGATTTATTCAAATGATGGCTCTGGACACAATGCGACTTAGCATCTGAGGTCATCAGTCCCCTAGACTTAGAACTGCTTAAACCTAACTAACCTAAGGACATCCACACATCCATGCCCGAGGCAGGATTCGAACCTGCGACCGTAGCAGCAGCGCTGTTCCGGACTGAAGCGCCTAGAACCGCTCGGTCACAAAGGCCGGCAAACCTTGATTTATAACTTGGGTTCTACCCCTGGAATTTGCTACTATCCCGGCCGATTTCCAATTCAGTTCAAAACATTCCAGCTTGTACTTCAAAGTTATCCTGTAGCTGACAGCCGGACGAACCTATTTCTGCCAGTAAAATTCTTAAATCGCTTGGAGAATTACAGAAGTAAGTCGTTTAGTCCCATTTAACCTTTACTACAGAGACGCGACAATTTTGCTCAAAATAATTCGAGTATAAAATTGTTTCGTAGTCTATTATACATCCATATTTACCCTTTCCTGTGCGTTACTAATCTGTATTGAAAATTTGTTTATTCACTTGCCGTCGATGTCTGCAATTTCGATTATCTGAGAAGATTTACACTCAGAGAAGCAAAGTTTTAGGAAACAAGTTATCAGGACCAAACTGGTCCATTGTGCAATCACTTACTATAACGCACAGTACTATGTCACTTTTGTTTTAGCTTTGTGCTTCATGATGAAGCTGACCAAATACACGTACACCGCAATCGCATGCTAATTTCACAGGGATGCTACAATGCTTCCGACAACGGAACTGATGCCGCGCGGGAGTAGCCGAGCGGTCTAAGGCGCTACAGTCATGGACTGTGTGGCTGGTCCCGGTGAAGGTTCGAGTCCTCCCTCGGGCATGGGTGTCTGTGTTTGTCCCTAGGATAATTTAGGTTAAGTAGCGTGTAAGCTTAGGGACTGATGACCTTAGCAGTTAAGTCCCATAAGATTTCACACACATTTTTTTCAACAGAACTGATGTTATAGTTGACTTTGTGCAGTCATAAACACTGTCTGCATATGTGCTTTTGTTTAAACTGTTGTAAAGTAATTCTGTTGCACTTGGCTATCCAGTGCTAGACCCATGCAAATAAATTATTAAACAGTCGTGTTGTGGTTGTCTGTATATTAGTCAGACATGCTTATATTTTCCATAACAGTGAGATATAATGGTACATCTGTTATCATTTCTTTACACTCGTATAGTCATTATTAGACAGATCAACTTTTGCATATACTATCAGTCAAGTTTGCTTCTGTAGTCAGTTCATTTAGATGAGCTTCAGTATAATTAACTTTAGTCAGATGTGCTTATATATTACAGAAGTTCTTTGTAATTTTCATTCTAAAATAATCCACTCTCTTAATCATCAAAATTCTCAGTTTGAAACAAACCTCACACGTCAATCTTAGAAATTTCCACAACCTCGTATTTTGTTCATTTTTAAATACGTAGTAATTTTGATGAATGTGGTGTTAATTATAAGGGGTCTGAAACGTTGGAAGTGCCCCCTACTTGCCAAAAATTAAAGAAAAAAAGAACAAAATATTTATTATAGAGTTTCATTGGGCGACTAATTACTTATTCCGGCAGAGGTTTTCGGTGCGGTCAGTGTTCAGAAATGTGAAATGGTGCACTTTACAAAATAAAAAACAGACAGGAAAGACAAGTTTGCGTGTTATGGAAAAATGATTGATTATAAAAGAAAAGTTTGCCCATTTAATTCCGAAACACTGTGATTAACGCAACAGTTTATTATGGTAAAATTTCAACAGTGTCAAGGATATTGTTGTAGCAAAGCGCTACTTGTGGAGGTTATCGTTAATTGACGAGATATAAATAGTATAAAATTATATCTTTGCGCTATGAACTTATTCTCCAGTACAGGTTGCTGTTACTGGTAAAATAAATACATAATTTTTACTCCCCGTAGACTCTCGCATTTAGTATTTTTCTGGTGATTGAAACTAGCTTTGGTGGTAGTTTGTCTTTCAAACCTAGCGAACCCTAATAGTCAGATCTTTGGTTGAGCGCTTTAGAAATGTTCCTGTAAAGAGACAATCGGTGACAGAGTCCTAGGCCCCTGATAACGGGCATGCGAATCGGAGGGCCGCCAAGGGGTTGCCTGCAGGCGCCTATGACTGTCACCTCCTGAGGTCATCTCGCGCCAGTTCTGAGCCGTTATTGTCAGAAGTGTTTTCCACAGCCACCCATAAGACAACCGCATGATTTCAACGCTGTGTGTCACGGTTCTCCCCTCAATCACAGAGGCGTCAAAAGAAGGTGTTAAACGTAGGTAAGTTGGTGCGTGACGACCTTTCCATCGTGTCACACATCCACAGTGGCGGTTGCTGAATTGTGGTGACATTTGGTGACAATGTGACTCCATTAACCTTCCTCACAGCTCACAAGAACTTCTGAGCTCTGGCCTTTTTTCCCATGCGTTGACACCTTGATATCTGAAGCGAGGGTGACGTCGCAAGACACCATTCTTTTGCACCATTACAGAGGAAGGCTGTAGTCACCTTTTGGCAATTGCAACAAGAGCATATAGAGACATTAAATACTGAATAATTACTGCAATCACCACTGTGCTGTTATTGCCTAAATACCTAAATATGCACTGAGAAAATTTTTACACGTTAAACGACGTACCTTAATAAATGTCGACTTCTCGATTGCGGTGGAGTGGATGATGATCTGTTTCACATTCCACAATACTGGACGTACACTTAATATGGTGAGACGTCGGAACACATAATACACCCAGGAACACTGCCGAACGTGACCGTTCTGGTGTTACGGTGGGGAAGACGTAAGGTTTCATTGGCGTACTGACCTCCAAATCTTTGAACATGGTACACTGGTCGTTCAACGTTCTTATGGCAGTTCACTCCTCACTACGTCCATTTATTCAGTACTGCATTCGGTCCTGACTTCATTTTTATAATTGACTATGAGTGACAACATTGTACAGCGCAGGTGGATGAGCAACCAGTATGACAAAACATTCGGCGAATGGACTGGGATACATTTTCTCCCGAATTAAATTCCATACAGCATGTATTCGTTGGCATGTCGCAGCACATACACATGCACCAACGATCGTCCAGCAGTTTCCAACGGCACTGGTTGAGGAATAGAAGGCCTATTACAAGAACACCTTAACGAGCTTGTGGTCAGCCTGGGAACACTTTGCAGCACACCGATTGCCGTCTATGTTGATTACACACTTTACTAAAACCATGTCTCGTATTTTCCAAAGTCCAGGGCACCATCATGACTTCAATGTAATTATTTCCTTTGAGTTAAAGTGTAATTTCTGTTGGTCTCGTTGCACTATTTTTTCATTTACCTTCCGTACTGCAGGGTGTAAGTTTTAAGTTGGCAAACCAGAATCACTTAACTCATTAACTAACAGAGCAAACAAAGTAAAAGACTAACTGAGGAAAAGACTAACTCACTCGCTAATTAAGGATGAAGATATTCCCGTTTAAGATTTGGTGGTCCTGAAAAGGAACGATTGGTTTCGTTTTATTGTTGATTATTTACAAATACTTGCAAGTTAAGTATTTTTATTTATCCGTAACGATTTTCCACGCAAAAATTAGAACATGGATTTTCTTGAATTACAGCGCCAACTACTAAGAATCAAAAGAAATGTTTAAGACAAAATGTGCGTAGTTTTTATGTAGAATCTGATTCTGCAATAAAAATTGGGGGTTCCCCATTTGAAATTTTAAAGTTGCCTCCTTCCCCACCCCCAATGGGCTGGGGTGCCGGGCTAATTTTAGCACCAGCAGATGTCCCCCTCAACAACAATCAACTTCGGATTCTACAAATTTTTTTCGTGTGAAGTTTATTTTTCGAGTGATTCTGGTTTGTCAACGTGTTCAAATGGTTCAAATGGCTCTGAGCACTATGGGGCTTAACATCTATGATCATCAGTCCCCTACAACTTAGAACTACTTAAACCTAACTAACCCAAGGACATCACACAGCATCCAGTCATCGCGAGGCAAATAAAATCCGTGACCCCGCCGGGAATGGAACCCGGGAACCCGGGCGCGGGAAGCGAGAACGCTACCGCACGACCACGAGCTGCGAACTTTGTCAATTTCAAATTTACACCCTGTATACTGTAGCGGTTCTTACTATATATGGTCCAAGTTTCATCGAGCTACGTTAATTGGCAGTGACATCATGCGAAAGTTACTTTCATCCTATATTTCTGTATACCATTAAATTACTTAATTTATTTGTATAAAAAGGCAATGTATTAAGCGATAAAGACAGTATTACTTACAAAATAAAGACCGGTAGCCTGTAATGTGTGTCTAAAATCCTACTTTTAAACGTAATTACATGAAAAAACCTGAAAAATATTGCTTTCATTAATGCCAAATTTGGACCAGAGTGCCACATAGGGACGTCTTGATGACTAGCATGTAGCAATCCATTGTAATTAATCATGCATACATATCTTTAAAATGATTCGTTCCACTTCACATCAATATAAAAGTTCAAATAATATACAGTACATGAAACTAACTAAGACTTACATAGGGATGAAAGACGACCACGGACTACAAAGATTAGGACTGTACAATCAATGAGAGAAAAAGAATGGTGAGCGAGAAAGAAATTGTGTCAGTATTCCTAGATTTGCATGGCAGAAAGGTCAAAGTTGCAGTTCAAGTGGTGTACACCAAATAAAAATAAAAAGTGGTACAGTAGAGGGAGAACTGCGAGGTGAGTTGGGAATTTCAGGTTTTCAAATGAGTCTTCATAGGGCTCGTGTTACCTAGAGCTCAGTTCCTCTCGAACTTTGTCGCCTCCGGCTCCGGCCCTGCGTGCTTCGGGCTGCGGTAGAGAGCAGAAAAGAAGAGGGAGTTCTTGGAAATGAAGGCGCCTGTATTCGCCCCGGGGACAGCCGGGTTTATGATTCTCGCAAGTAAGTCTCGACTGGGACCGTAATATGCGACAAGCCGGTTGTAGTCGCGCTATCCCTTTTTATTTGGCGAGGAGTTTTTATACTCACAGTAATAACGGGGCCGACTGTTTTATTCGCCGCTGTTAACTGTCCCCTTCCAGTTTTACTGCCGCCCGCTTTAAGTTTTATCCCCTCCGGGAGATAAATAGCTGGGAGCTAATCGAAGCTACATTACTGGGCAAGCAGCGACCACTCGGACCCTCGTGAAGTCGTCGCCGCACGGCGGATATGGCGCCGTACTCAACGGCTTGTGTCGTACAGTCCCCGCGAGATTTACACGTAACAGCAGCGGAGGGACGGTGCTCAACAGCAGCTCCGAAGTAGTGCTTAGATTATTGTCAGGGGATGCACCATTAAGTGTTCTCTCTTCTTCCTCAGAGTAACTGTATCTCTCTTCTTAAGTAATGCTCAGATATAACTAAGGATGTGCCATTCAAAACAGAGTTGTAAGCGTCAAGCAATGGAACGAACGGCATGGCAATCCTCTCTCTTTCTTCATCTCCTTCCCTCATCCACTGCAACTTCAGTCAGGAACTCTGAATCTACTTCGCTATGTGTTATCCCTCCTATTTTACCGTTGTATACAAATGCAAATTCGTTATGAACTGATACATGCAGTACACATCTATACTTTTAATTTTGACAGTCGAGGGTCTCGCATGGTGACAAATCATCGGGCCATAAAAGATATATTTAAATGAGCGTTAGCCAAGTGGGATACTTCATCAAAATCTAGAATTTCTCTGGTTGGTATAACTCGTTAAATAATTAATCATTTACTTTTATCTTCTGTTTTCCACTTTAAACTATTATCACGCCTTATCTTTTACTAGAAACTTAGCAGCAGACAAGATGCTAAGATGGTGAGAAGGGTGATGACAGTGAGTTGCAGCAAGGAAGAGAATTTCAAGTTTTAGAACAATAGCAGTGCAATGTTGGTTCTGGATAAAATCTGACGTCTCACCTGAGACCACGACCTTCACCTCCCACTCTCCTCCTTCCATCCCTCCATTTCCCCCCTCAACCTTTCTCTTCTTTCTTTAACTGTTCCTTAGAGGAACTGTTCCTACGGTAACTACCTCCTCCACAGGCGCACTGCTCCTTTCCTTCACTTTTCGTCCCCACTCCTCTTTATCATTCTTCCTATACTGCTTCTGTCTCCCATTCTTGAATCATGCTGCCCCTTCTCCTCCACTCACCTTTCCTGAACCATACTTCGTTTTTTTTGTTTTTTTTTTAAATAGGCCAATCAGAGAGTTTTTACGTCAAACAGTGTCTTCCCGTCTGTATGGCTCTGTAGATGAGGATAGCACAGTTCACTGCCATGTGGAGGATGTGGGTTGGATTCCCAGTACTACTACTGATTACTCCCTTGATGCGAGGGCTGCTACAGGCTGAACGCAGCCACAGGAGACCAACTGAACAATTATTCGACCGATTAGTAGTGGTTCCAAGGACTAGAAACAAGAAAACCACCGGGAGAGTGCTGTGCCGATCACTTTCCCCTCTACACTGCATCCAGTGACACCACTGACAGAAGCTATGTGAGGTGACACAATGCATGTGGTACATCACAGCTAAGTGAACCGCCTCAGCTAATTACTATTAGATAGATGAACGTGTGTATTTTCTCCATTGTTACCGTGTTCCTGGTTTTGTGTATGAAAAACACTTGGTTGTACATAGATGGCGTACACTGTGTGTTCAAAAGTATCCGGCTGAAAACGACTTAAAAGTTCGTGGCGCCCCCCATCGGTAAAACTGGAATTCAATATGGTGTTCGCCCACCCTTAGTCTTGATGGCAGCTTCCACTCTCGCAAGCATGCGCTCAATCAGGTGCTGGAAGGTTTCTTGGGGAATGGCAGCCCATTCTTCACGGAGTGCTGGACTGACGAGAGGCATCGATGTCGGTCGGTGAGGCCTGGCACTAAGTCGGTTTTCCAAAACATCCCAAAGGTGTTCTCCAGGATTCAGGTCAGGACTCTGTGCAGGCCAGTCCATTACATGGATGTTATTGTCGCGTAACCACTCCGCCACAGCCCGTGCGCTATGAACAGGTGCTCGATCGTATTGAAAGATGCTCGTCAATGGTGGGAAGCAAGAAGGTGCTTAAAACATCAGTGTAGGCCTGTGCTGTGGTACTGTCACGTAAAACAACAAAGGGTGCAAGCTCCTTCCATGGAAAACACAACCACACCATAACACCACCGTCTCCGAATTTTACTGTTGGCACTACACACGCTGTCAGGTGACATTCACCGGGCATTCACTGTACCCACACCCTGCCATCGGATCACCATATTGTGTACCGCGATTCGTCTCTCCACACAACGTTTTTCCACTCTTCAATCGTCCATACACCAAGCGAGCCGTCGTTTGACATCTATCGGCGTAATGTGTGGCTTAAGAGCAGACGCTCGACCATGAAATCCAAGTTTTCTCACCTCCCGCCTAACTGTCATAGTACTTGCAGTGGATCTTGATGTTTGGCATTCCTGTGTGATGGTCTAGATAGATGTCTGCCTATTACACATTAATACCCTCTTCAACAGTCGGCGGTCTCTGTCAATCAACAGACGAGGTCGGCCTGTACGCTTTTGTGATGTACGTGTCCCTTCACGTTTCCACATCACTGTCACATCGGAAACAGTGGACCTAGGGATGTTTAGGAGCGCGGAAATCTCGCGTACAGACGTATGACAGAAGTGACACCGAGTCACCTGACGACGTTCGAAGTCCGTGAGTTTCACGGAGCTCCCCATTCTGCTCTCTCCCGATGTCTAATGACTACTGAGGTCGCTGATATGGAGTACCTGGCAGTAGGTGGCAGTACAATGCACCTAACATGAAAAAGTACTTTTTTAGGGTGTCCGGATACTTTTGATGACATAGTGGATATATGTTCTCCTACTAGACAGAGAGTTCTGCACCCCAGAGAACGAGCTGCCACCCAGAAACACCAACCGATGGTATAGACAGATAATTAACTAAAAGTTAAAATTATTCCATTTAATGGTTCAGGATGATTTTAACATGCTCTTAATGGACAGTATCAGTTTGACTGAGAAGCGGGTTACAGTTTGTACCAGTCTGGATAACTGACTGAGGGAGTTGTTTGTTCTTTGGATAGTCAGGTGTGAGATTAGGAGATGGTAAGTCTAATGTCTGGTTAGACATTGTGCTAATTTTGTGTCGAAGTTCCAGTCAGGGAGAGATTTTTGGATAAATTTATCAAAGATTGTAACCAATAGTTTGTCGCGGGAGATTCTATGACCTCCTTCAGAGCTGTTAAACTCTCGGGCGTAAAGAGATGGTTTGTAGTCTGCGAAATTTTTCCACAGATTATTGGTTTGATAAGATGTCATTGGACGAATTATTGTCTGGTATCAAAATGGCTGCTCGAAGATTCGCCATGGTTCATATATGGTTATGTAGCAGGGGAAAGGGTGTACTGCTCAGAACACTAACATAGTTGAGTGGGTTCTGGAGTTTTTGTTGGATGGACGTACTGATCAGAATATCCTAACGTAGTGGAGTGGCATCTAATGCATTACTAGATAGTAATGCTGATCAGAACAATAGAAGGTAGTTTAGTAGTTTCCAGTGTTTTTGTCAGGCGTTAAAAAACGTCTTGAGTACATTAAGCTGTCTTGCAGACAGTATTTAACAGTATCCATTCTCTTGTGAGTAAGGAACGTAATAGCAGTGAGACAGCTTTGGTTTGGCCCCTGTACAGAACGGGATAAAGCCCCGAGTGAACAGTAAAACACCCAGTCTCCTGACGACGTTCGAAGTCCGTGAGTTTCACGGAGCTCCCCATTCTGCTCTCTCCCGATATCTAACGACTACTGAGGTCGCTGATATGGAGTACCTGGCAGTAGGTGGCATCTAATGCAATGAAAGTAAAGATAAAATGGAAACGGCGATGGAAGAGGAGGCACTCACACAGAGTGTTACGAACAATAAGCGGTGGCAGCTCTCTCCACTTCCACCTGTACCCTCTATTTTGATCTTCGGCCGTCGATTGTGACTCCAGCGCGAGGTGAAGCGGAGAGAAAAAGGAGTCGATTGGGCCGTGGAGCCTAGGCCCTTGGGGACCGCTGACGGCTGTTTTTATGTGGACCTGATTCACTTACCTGCCAATTGCAGAATTTATGCTGTCAGACGAGGACTGTTGGAATATTTTAATGAGATTATCTGTGCTTACGTTGTTTTATTTTAATATGTTTTTTTCCCTCTGTATCTCCATGTACGTTTACGCGGAAGTAGCTTTAACTGCAGTTTGCTGTTTGCTCCGGAATTTTAATTCATATTCATGGTTTATCGCGCAGGTCGGTTTTAAGATCGATTAAGTTCAGAGTGGTGCTGAATAGTAACACAAGTTATCCGTGCCAGGGTTTGAGTTGTTTCACTGACACTGTTACCTTGAAAATCTGTGATTACAGTGGGTGTTCGTTGTTTCATCCTCTCCCAGTAGTGGCGCTTAATCTGTTCTGGACAGCACTGTGTACTGCCGTGCAGCGGTCATGTTCGACAGGCTTGTTATTGCGCCAGATATTTGCTGGGGAGTTTTGGGTGATGCCCCTGCACTGAATAAGCAACGACTGTAAGGTAAATATGTAACTGAGATATTTTTTGAACTAGTTTTTTGACAAATAAAAGTGTGGTTTCGTCCAAGAGTTTTCAGATTAAAATTTCCTTCGGTTACTTACATCATTTGGCAGTAGTTTGTAATTCACGTTTTGTAGATTTAGTTAAAATTGCATCACTGTTCTTAGGAGTGTGTGTTCTGGGCTTAGTTGTACTTATCTGAGTTTGTGTGCAGGCGGTTGGCGTCTGCGAAATTTAAAATGTACTAATGTATGATCAGCACTCCAGTTGCCTATGTCCGATCGTGAGTATTCGAGCCTGGCTGCGGCCGGTGATCTTTGCTTCGCACATCCATAGTCTAGCGGTGCACTGTTTGTCCCTTTACTGGCTGCCAGCAGCTGAGCTAGCAAGGCATTAACTGTGGCTATCATTGTGTGCGACGGCATTGTCGAAGCTCACTCCATGTACGGACATATACAGCTTAAGCTGTATTTGTCTTCTGCGAGTTTTTGCTTCAATAGCTTGTGCTTTACACAGAAGGGTTTTAATTTTGTATATTACCATACCTTCGGTTTGTATATTGAGAGCGGCATATTTTTTCGCTGTTGTTGTATCTGTATATTTCTACAGGAAAAAGAGGTTCAAGTGTTGAACGTTTTCTAAAAATGTTTTGGGGGGGGGGTGGTGGGGGGGGGGGGGCGCTTGAAGAATTTCGCCCTTGATATTCACTAAGAGTATGGGAGTCTCCTGTCCCAATCGACAGCGATAATCACGTAAAATTGTTTTAATAAGCAGGGGTTGTAATCCCCTCGTTATGCTGGACCGAGTTCTTGTACTTTAATGCCATCCTCTTGTTCCTTCTACGGCTGAATTATTGTTAGTATGACTGCTCTCCTTGGGGCATGTTATCTGCTATAAATAAATTTAGGGAAGTATTATTATCCGTTCGACCTTCTAATTGCTGAAACTGTCATTAATTGATTTACGCAAAATGAGGTGTTGCTTACTGATCTCTTTCCCTCTAAGCGGTTGTTTTAAGCTCAGCCTAACAAATTTTAATTTTTTAATTCTTTGATATAAATCTTTTTGTGTTTGAAAGATTTATATTGTTGAATTGTTGTTTTAAAGTCGTAAACTTTGTTTGAGTGTAATTTACCTTTAAATTTTAATGTAAAGTTGATTGATTGTTTTAATTCTGTAACCTTTTGCAAATAATTCATTTTGTGTGCAATAAATGGGGAATGACGATCCAAACCCTGGGGTCCAGACCTTCCTCTATAATTTTTATTGGCGATTCTGGTGCACCGAGGTTTTCCCACTAGAAGCAGTATAACTTAAAAGGTCTTAAGGAATCAGGAATCTCTTAGCAGCTCTGGAAGTTGCTCATGAAATTACTTCACACAACCTGAAAATCTTTGTTTCTAATACATACTGCTTCATCAGTGCTTGGAAGAGAAGCTGGAGGCGGAGTGGGGACTGCTAAGGCAATTAATGATGCAAAGACTGCCCAAAAACAGTTATCTGAGATACAATGGAAGCAACAGCGCCTCACGAAAGAAAAAGACTGTATTTAGGGCCATATAGAAAAAGAAACAACCATGTTAGAGTCACAGTTGAGAGCACGTTTGTCTATAGGTTCAGAAGTGTAGATAATTTAACAAGTCTGAAAGACCCAACAGTATTCGCCCTTGAACACAGTATAACGTTTAGCCTATTGGGTACAAACTCGATTACAACTGGCGTCTATAGCTCCACACTACATTTGTCTCATGATGCAATGAAATTCCCTTACCCAACTTACTTACCTATAGTTACATTCCATTTATTACTTCGAGAAACAATAACTTCTGCTTCCATAATCAGAAAGGAATCAGAATGTTCTGGACATGGTTGCTTTAAAACATGAAACTGACATTTTTTCCATGTTTTTGGAAGATATCGTTTTACAACATCAAGGGTAAATACAAAGTTATTGACAAGAAGAAAAATTCAGCGTGTAACTGAACGTCAGTGCCGAAAAACTCTCAAACGATGTGATAGGAGTAGTAACGTATATGTTTATTTTAAGTTTCATAGTAATGTAGTGTCAGATATTGATTTTGAGCGATTTGAGTAGAAAAGGAATTCTTAAAGATAGTAGAACTTCCATTAAATTTTCAGAAGGCTAACACCGTACACATTGACTGCAACATTTCTAAAAGTTTATTCCACAATGCTGCGTGGAAAGATACGTTGAAGCATTGGATACATCAAATGGAGATCAAGACGGAAATCTTATGAATTTCGATGGTGAATAAATAACTGCTCAATTACGCTTAAGGAAACGTAATGCGTATCGTATAAAGGCAACATGTTATTCCCGAAAACAAAGACAACAATAAGAAGAAAAAATGTTTAAAAAGTCTTAACACCTCACATTCGACAAATACTTTCATCACTAAGATAAACATTGCTATAAATGCTAATTTCATTTTCTGTGAACTCTCATTTGATGTTATGATGAGCGAAGAAGAAGAAAAATGTCAGTCAAATGCTGAGTGCGAGAGCAAAATTCTCTTTAACGACTGTATTATCGTTTCGAGTGCTAAAAGAATGTACTGGGAGATGTTAATAATACTAGCGCTCAAGAAAGAGCTGACATCATTATGGAACATCTTAAAAAATAATCTGAGACTGATATTCCGCAGTTGGGATTTAAAAGAGATTATTGTATCAGAAATTACTTTACGGGCGTGGCAAATGATATTCAGTACAGCTCTCGAAACAGTAACATTTTTAATTTTCACTTTTCAACCATACAGGAATATAATTCGTAATATTTGCAACACACAGTATGCAATAAATATAACAGAGGAAGGTATGTCCAAATTAGTTTAAATATCCTAAAGAGAACTATTCAGTGAACTTTCGTATGATGAATACTGCGCGAGTGTATGAATTTACTGTAATTTTCATTTACTATATTATTCAGTGAGAGGACTATATGGTGGATAAACTGAATTCCAGGGCTGTATCATACAGAGTTTCGAAGTGCACCATACAGTACATTTATTCATTAATGAAATTTATTACGGATAATATATCTCTGTTTCCAACCAATACCTGAATATACAGCAGCAATACTAATAATAAGAATAATTACATAAAGACCTAAAATCACTTATCTTGGTTCAAAAACGATCCAGTATTCAGGAACACACATTTTCAGTAAATTGACAGCAACCATAGAAAATTTGGTTTCAGATATAGCACAGTTTAAACAGACTTTGAAAGGCTTTTTGGTAGGCAATTCCTTCTACACTATGGATGAATATCTTAACAATGAGTGTTAGACCAGTTTAAGTAAAAATGTCTGTTAGATCTCAGTTTTAACAGCACTTCGTCGCAACAGTCAAGATTAGGTATTTTGTGTATAATAAATTTATTAAAAATGTATATCTATGTTTCATTCCGACAGTATACTACTACTGTAAACATTAGCAGTTCCAGTTTACTGCAGTGTATTCACATACTTTGACATTCTCCTGCCAAATGATCAGAGACATGAGTAATACACTCAAATGTTCTATATTTTTTATGTTTTGTGACATGTTCCACACCCACGAGAATCATCTCATTTTTGGGTCTATGGAACAAAAACTTAATGTAATATAACGTTTCTATGAATGTTTGCGTCTAGATGCGGAAATACTGAAATCGTCTGTCACTGATACGAGAAATGAAATGCAGAAAAGACCGTCATTCCCAAGAAATATGACAACACATTGTCTGGATATTCATGATTCTGTTATTGAAATCAATCTCTCAATCTGTTGGGTAACAAGACACCCATATAGAACAGATTTAATACTGTTATGCTAAAAAAGCAACAATTTACGTATGAAAGTTGGTGAAACAAAGGATCAGTGTTTTTGTATGAGATTCACTCCTTTTTATTTACATTTTTTCTACATCTAAAACTGCTCCGTGCTCCGACTTTCACACAAAACTTATGATATCTATATCACTCACCCTTTCACAATAGGTCGTGCTAACTTCTCTAGTGTTCAGATACTTCAATACATCTTATTTAACAGATGCAAAACATGAGTGTAGGAAGACTAGTATGTCTGAAAATCAGTCACTAATATTGAGCTGAACCTCGTTGTTATTCGACGCATTCAATCGAGATGGTACTTCCTGTTGCAGATTGTTCAGCCTCTGGATGGGTTTTGCTTTCTCCACACCCATTTTGTTTATCTTCTCCAAAACCTTACCCTGTTCACTTAAGGTTGAGTACGTAACCCATTAGAATCCTGGTGGGGTTTTCTTTCTCCCTGGTTACCCAATACTTATACAGTACACCTGTAAGCTTTGCCAGCATCCGTAGACCTGAAACAACTTATTCAGCACACACGCATTCTTGGAAGAAAGAGGTAGCCATAATCACATGTACTACTGTTATAGTGCTTTGTCAGCTTTCGCAAAACTCACAAAGCTTTGTCAGAACACATCTATGAAATTTCCTGGCAGATTAAAACTGTGTACCGGATCTAGACTCGAACGCAGGACCTTTGCCTTTCGCGGGCAAGTGCTCTACCAACTGAGCTACCCAAGCACGACTCACGTCCCATCCTCACAGCTTCACTTCAGCCAGTACTTCGTCTCCTACTTTCCAAATTTTACAGAATCTGCGAACCTTGAAGAACTAGCACTCTTGAAAGAAGTGCAAGTTCTGCAAGGTTCGCAGGAGAGCTTCTGTAAAATTTTCCACAACCATAGGAACTGCGGTAAAGCATAAACAAAATACCGCTGACAAGTACCAAATGGTAGAGGTATAGCATCTTTCCCTGCCACATATTACGCATGGAAAGGTTATGAACAAACTCAATATTTTACGCATACAGTCACATGCAAACAGAAGTGGAATGAAATAAAAGGAATCGAAGTTCTCCTCTTCTTCCACGGACGATGTGGCCTATAAGTTGTGAATTTTAATTAACTGTGGGAATAAGTGCAGTAGAAGAGAGTAAATTTTCCTATACTTATGTCTTATTTTTCAATGCGAGGGTGAAGCAACGCTAAACAAGTTATTGAACGTTTCACTGTCTATCCGCAGAAAGTTGATGAAATCATCAGGTTCTGAATGTAACATTTCCATTGACTGGTTTTCAGTTGTATGTTTTTCTCTCATTTTAAATTATAACCTGGACCAGCGTATTGTTTTCTTCTTCTTTAAACACTGTGCCAGAGTCAGTGTTATTGTTTTTGTGGTCTTCAGTCCGAAGAGGGGCTTGATGTAGATCTCCATGCTTTATTTGCATTTGTAGCCATTCTCGCAAGTAACATAATACAACAAGTACGAAAATCTTCTGCTTCAAATAAAGACAGCGCGGGGTAGGCGTGCGGTCTGAGGCTTCTTGCGCGGCTCTCCCCGTTAGAGGTTCGAGTCATCCCTCGTGCATGGGTGTGTGTGTTGTCCTTAGCGTAAGTTAGTTTAATTAGTATGTAAGCCTAGGGGCTGATGACCTCAGAAGTTTGGTCCTATATGAACTTACCACAAATTCCAATTCCAAAAGTAAGGTTAAATTGACAAGCTCTCTTCGTATGTGTATTGGCTTGTTAGAGACAGCCGTGTCTTGATAAGAGTCAACTCGACTGACAATTTGGCTCCTTTAGGAAGGTCTTTAGCAAGTTAAAAAAAATTGTTATGCATTCGAAGAAAGTTGACATAACCATCGAGTTCTGAGGGTAATATTCCCTTTAGCAGATATCCATGGGAATATCTCTCACTTTAAGCCATTGCCTCTCTAGAGTCTTGTTTTCTTCTTCTTCTTCTTCTTTAAATATAGTGCCAACGTCGGTGCCAGGACTGATTTGACTGCATTTGTCGTCGTTCTCACTACTCAAAATACTTACGAGGACGGACTGCTTCTGCTTCATAGTGAGGTTAAGCTGACAAACATTGAACGTGTACGGGCTTGTAGGCAAACCCGTGGCTAGATAAGAGCAGTTTTGTCAAACGCGTTTGATCGTTTACGGGGGGCATAAGATAATGTGAGTTTAGATTATGGATGCATATTCTCACAGGATGGCAACATAGTGAAAGAACTGGAAGCGAGGTGTAACAAAGCTAATGCAGTGAGCGCTCAGCTACGATCTACTCTCTTCTGCAAGAAGAAAGTCAGTGCCAAGACTAAGTTATCTGTGCACCGTTCAATCTTTCGGCCAACTTTGTTGTATGGGAGCGAAAGCTGGGTGGATTCAGGTTACCTTATCAACAAGGTTGAGGTTACGAATATGAAAGTAGCTAGGATGATTGCATGAACTAGTAGATGAGAACAATGGCAGGAGGGTGTCCACAATGAGGAAATCAAAGAAAAACTGGGAATGAACTCTATAGATGTAGCAGTCAGGGCGAACAGGCTTAGATGGTGGGGTCATGTTACATGCATGGGAGAAACAAGTTTACCCAAGAGACTCATGGGTTCAACAGTAGAGGGTAGGAGGAGTCGGGGTAGACCAAAGAGAAGGTACCTGGATTCGGTTGAGAATGATTTTGAAGTAATAGGCTTAACATCAGAGGAGGCACCAATGTTCGCACTGAATAGGGGATCATGGAGGAATTTTATACGGGGGGGGGGACTATGCTCCAGACTGAACGCTGAAAGGCATAATCAATCTTAAATGATGATGTTGATGATGATGATGATGAGATGTATATGAGAAAGTATTTACACTTCTGATAAGCACAAAGAATCGTTGTGATTACTTAAATGTAACATTTATATTTTAAGATTATGGGGCTTGAGACGTACACGAGATGTAATTAAATCCTGTTAAGCACTCAGAAATAAGCTAAGTAAACAAAAAGGTATCCAAAACTGTTATGATTCTTTTATGGAAATTGGTTAATTTTGTAACGTGTTACCTATTGTGTAAAAGTTATGTGCTTTTTTCTATGGATTTAAATTTCATGTTCATTTTAAAGGTCAAATTGTGGTCTTTATTACAAGTGTCTTGAGCTCAACATTCATATTCCCAAAGTACGGAACTCCACCCAGTGCAGCTTTGTGAGACATTTTTGGCTGTGCATTTGAAATGCTTTTAAATGTTCCCTAAACACAGTGCGAAACTTACTATTATTTGGTTCTATATACTGGGCAGAGCATTTATTACAGGCAATTATGTAAATGATAGGTATCGCTAATCTGTTCAAAATGGTTAAAATGGCTCTGAACACTATGGGACTCAACATCTGAGGTCATCAGTCCCCTAGAACCTAGAAATACTTAGACCTAATTAACCTAAGGACATAACACACATCCACGCCCGAGGCAGGATTCGAACCTGCGACCGTAGCAGTCGCACGGTTTCGGACTGAAGAGCCTGGAACCACTCGGCCACCGCGGCCGGCCGCTAATCTGTCATCAGTAGTTTAAAGATTGTGTTGTGGGGTAGTCTGCCACAGATATACCTATTTGATGAGAAAGAAGTTCTTATGCTACGCCTGAAATGTTACCTAAATATGGGAAACGTGCATAGGATATGGTTTTCTTGCTTTTACTGCATTCATTGCATGTTTTATTTTCCTTTTGTCAGCCAAATCATCTGTTAATGAGACTGCATAACAGTTACCTATAGCTATCTGTTTAATTATGTCCATTTGTACAAGGAGATTTTCTTCAGTCAGACGTATTTTTAGTGCCATACCGTATAATGATTAACTTATTTGACTATTGCCTCGAACAACTGGTCCAAGAACTTATACGAGAAAGAAATATTTTAAACTCTTTTGCGAGAATGGTTAGAGTCCACGATGCCATTACAGCAACGAAAGTCACCAATGGAAAATAGTCCACAGAAAAAGCTGGGAGAGTATTCGTGAGTGTTCAAAGTAAGAGTGTCCACCAACTTAAGGGATGGACTGACAGCGTATAGTTAACTTCTGGAAAACGCAAAACAATTATAATTAAAGTTGAAAGACTTTTTAAACAGATCAAAAACTCACCCTGCTTTAATGGTCGCATTGGGAGAATGCTGCTTAGACTGAGAGTATTATACTCTCGTTACGAAAATGGCTTCAGGGAAACTGATAGAGAAAAAATTAATAGCAACTTGTTCCTATGAAACAGGACGGATTCCAGAATAACTGCCATGTTAGTAACATAACCCGACAAGTTTTCCCTCTCTTTAGTCTCATGATACTTGACTTTCCATTTCAGTTTATCGATCTGTTTTTATTTGATAAGAGCGGCTTCTGAGGACCCTTTGTAGTAGGAGCGCGTGTTGCACTTGCAAAGAGGCTTTTACCTCCAGCCAGCCCTGTAACTGAAGTTTTATACGTATTTTTATTCCATTTTCAACCAATAGCATTGATTTTTTGTTTGCTGCATGTTTATTGTTTTCATTTTTTTTTTTTAGTTACAAAATTGCTCCAGGAAAGTAAGGTTTTTCCTATTGTTTAAAATTGTTTCAAAGTACGACATGGTCGTGTATCTAGGAACAAATATTCTATTGCAATTGAAAAGTGTTGCAATCGAAAAGAAATTGTCAATATTATATTTAATCGTCTACATGCCACCTTATTACTCTGCTTCAGACCAATGATCAGTAATTGAAATCCAGTTGAGAGAAAGTACTATCAAAACAAGTTACAAATTAAATACATTTGAAATTTATATGTTATTGGAAACGACCACAAATTTCCATTTAAAGACACGCAAAATTGTTAGGACATTACAGAAACACAGTTCATTTGCAAATATAACATGTTCCATGATGAAAGATCTTCTTCCGTTTCAATGTACAAGATAATGCACGATGGACGAAGAAGGGCTTAACCGTCCACACGTTATAGAATTAGCTTTGAAAATACATAGAATTTTGCTTGTGATGAATGTCTGTGATTGTAGAACTAAAAATATCTTCCAAATAAGTTCCATGTATTTTACAGCATTTTTATTTGTAGAACTCAAAACATTTGAAAATGCTGCACAAAACACAACCTCATGTATCACAACAACAACATAAGTAGAAAATGCCGGAAACAGCCTTATGCTGGCCTCTAGTGCTGCCTTTCATGTGGAGATAAAATCGGTCATTAGATTGAAGTACTTAACACGATACGTCATGTGTCCCTTGACACGCTACGTTCTAGTATATAATGAAAAAAAAATTCTGTTATGGATTAGAAATACCTTCTTTAACCCATTAAGAAAAAAGTGAGAAAATTCAACTGTGATGCAAACCACGCGCCTGCATCCTTTCTGGCTTCATCGGTGTTAAGAAATTTTCTTCCCTTGAAGTGTTTCTTGAGGTCTGGAAACAGATAGTAGTCTGAGGAGCCATGTCAGATGAGTAGTGTGGATATTTGTGGATTTCATAGTGGAGACCTGCCCATTTTTGCTGCGTAATGGACTCCTTGTGAGGAGGGGAATTATCTCGGAGAAATAAGATTATTTGTCTCAGCTTTCCTCAACTTTTCGAGTCCAATTGTAGTTTCAGTTTGTCGAGAAGTTCAACATAGTTCTGGTTTTCCTCGTTGAAAGTAGTCGATAAGTGGAATTTTATTGCTGCAGTCGCAGGTTAGAATCCAGCCTCGGGCATGGATGTGTGTGATGTACTTAGGTTAGTTAGGTTTAAGTAGTTCTAAATTCTAGGGGACTGATGACCTCAGATGTTAAGTCCCATAGTGCTCAGAGCCATTTGAACCATTTTTGGAATTTTATGTTTATCCCTAAAGACGGATGCGAGCAACTTGTCAGCTGACATCTGTTTTGAACTTCTTCGGACGTCAACAACCACTGTGACCTCAATGTTGGAATTGTTCTTTGGTCTCTGGATCATAAGTGTATTTCTGTGTTTCGTCCATGGTTACGAGGTGATATAAAAATCCCATAGAATCTCGGATTGTGAGGCAAACAATCCTTGACGCTATTGGTTTGCATTGAGTCATTCGGAAAAACGATATGGCTGAGTGCTTTCTCATGTCTAAAATCCAACGAATACTATGCCGAGGGTCTCTGTTATCTTTTTAGCAGTTGTCCTCCCGTCATCCACGATAATGAAGTGAGCAACATTCAGCGTTTGCGGAACTGTGACATGAGTTGGCCTTCCAGAACGCTCTTCATCTTCAGTGCTGAAATGCCCTGTTTTAAATGGACCAACGCAGTCATTGGAATTTTTTATTTATGTTACGGATTGAAAACCATGAAGTCAACATCGCACATGAAATCCTCTTTGCATTGATTAATTATTAGTTTCGGCTAACAATCTAACAATCTTCAGATCAGGAAACTTTCTTTATTAGTGTTGCTGCCAATACTGCTTCGCACATCGTTCAAATCTTTCTTAAAAAGATGATGTCCATAAATGAGAATTATAAGCAGCTATTCACTATGCGTGGCCAGTGTAATTACTCGCTGGCACTGTCAGTATTTACATAATTTCGTAATAGACTCACTGTGGCAGTTGTAACGGCATAACACCTTCGTTTTATAACCATCGTTCAATTACACAGTCCACGACCGATGAAAATCTGTTTTTATGTACCATGCATGAAGTCTGTCATTTTAAGAACGATTTTAACGGTGTGTGCAGCCTTAATGGTACCATCACTAGTTGAGAATGTTTTAAGATCTGATGATGGCTGGACTGTTAAGCGAAACTAGTGATCCATCCCAATAAAGAAAATATCATGTGCGATCTTGACCTTGTGGATGTTTAACCCCTAACCTAAATAAAAAGCTTACAACAGATCGCGTATTTCCTTGGCAACGTCAGGAGACTTGACAAATTCTTGACAGTGGGGTAGGAAGGACAGTCATAATAAATTTGTTTAACAGTATACCCTTTTTTAAAAATATACGTAATAACAGCAAGGCTCTTTTCCACTGTGTATTCTCTATTTGTTTGCTCCGTTTTTACTTCAACCATGCCATAAAAATAAAAATCATTGTTACTGCTACGCAATTACGAGGTGTATTCGAAGAGTAAGATCCGAGTCGGCGTGGAATGAAAATCAATGCGAAAATCCAGTGGAACTTTGCACAGACGTATTGGGCAGTGTCTTTTGTGTACCTGTCGTTCGCTTTACGTCGCCCTGTTCAGTTAAGAGCGCAAAGTGATCACATAGAAATTCCTAAAACAACAGTGTCTCCCACCAGGTATGTGTATCTGGTGAGAGATTTCGCCTAAAGCTATGCAGCCCACACAGCATGAATACCATGCGTTTCTTTCTTGAAGAAATTTCTCAGCCGCATTCTGCAGGGGCAATGAAGACGATCCTGCAGCGTTTCCGATGGGAAGTGCTTGATCACCCACAATGCAGCCCTTAACTGGCTCCCTCCGATGTTCATCTCTGCTCACATGAACCGCTGGCTACGAAGACAACATTTTGACGAAAACAACGAAAGACAGGGCAGCTTAGAGAATTGGCAGACAGCACAGGCGGCTGCTTTCTGTGACGAGAGTACTGGAAGGTTTGTGCAACGCCACGACAAATGTCTAAGTCGGAGAGGCTACTATTTAGAGAGGCAGCTGGAAGGTGTGGCTAACTGTTGCGAATAAAACATTTTTGATTTTCACTCTGGTTTCCACTTCGCGACCGGTCGAACCTTACTTTTGGAACAGCCCTTGCACTATCAGATATAGTGAAAAGAACAAGGTTGAACACCAAAACTTCAGAAGTAATCTACATCAGTTTTAACTGAAAAAACCCTGGACTTATCAGTAACCCTGCAACAGAAGGGAGTACCGGTCACCAAATGCTACATTTCGCAGTGGCGCCTCATGTTTGCGTGTGGTCAGCGACCTGGCCAGCCCAGGCTGTCCGCTGTCGTCCTATGTGGCGTCGGCTCTCAGTTCTTGCAGCCGTTCTTGCTCCGGCGGCCAAAGAACGACGCGGCCTGCGGCGGCGGTGGCGGCGGCGAGGGCGCGTCACGTCAGCGACACCAGCCCCCGGGTCGGCACTTCTTGCCGCCGTCGCCCCCTGCATCCACCGACACAAGCTGGTTTAATTGGAATAGTTTGCAGCACGTAGCCGGCCCTCCGACTGAGAGCCGAGCTGATTAATCGAATCTGCCGCTGCGGTGGCGGCCAGCAGGTCGGATGGCACGGGAAGGGGGAGGGTGTGGAGGAGACGCGCCGGGGGCGGATTGCTTGCTGCCGCGCGAGCGTGTGAACGGGAAGAGGGGTGGGGGAGGGGGAGGTGCAAGTTGGAGGATATCGCGCGAGAGGGGAGGGGGGAGAGGAATCGACGAGCACTCCCCTGGCGGCAGCGGCGGCCGCCCTTGTTTGGAGTTGGTAATGAACACCTGCTGGAGCGATCGGCCGCAGAGCTCTCCGGAGCAGGCGATCAGCGCGTGGGAGCCTCCCGGCGGGGGGAATCCCCAGAGGGCGGCAAACACCGATCAGGTGGTTCCCCGCCGCTGCGGCCGCACTGGCTGCCGAGCCTCGATGAGCCATCTCTCCGCGCTGGATTAGTGGCCTACATGCGGATCACGCTGCCAGGCCGGGATCAGGCTCTGCGTGTAGGAGCACGCTACGGTGAAGTAGGGATTACTGATTCGTCATACTTGGTGAGCTCTCTGAGCTCACTCATTATTATTGCCGAAAAACTTCTTCTGCATTAGCAGCGCTGCGAATGAGGATCTGCTTGATGGCGTGGCTCAGGAAGCGAATATTGCCTGCATACCGATGAGTTGGGGATGCTTCGCCTGAAGCTGTTGGTCCGGAACTGGGATGTAATTGCGCGAAACGGTTTGAATGCAACCTCTGCATATCGATCACATCCGTAAGTCGCTGTAGTGACTCACTCCTGTAAATTCATGTTTTCTTTCATGATTTAAATCATTTTCTACAACTACCTTTGAGGACCACCATCAAGTTTCTCACGCCTAATCTGTTAAAGTGATATCTAAGTGATAAAATGACGTGGCCGTCTAGCATCTGAGTCTAGGCCGTAACTCACGATACACTGAGGAGATTGTAATACTGGTGCCTTCTATGCTGCAGTCCTTTTTCAGACCCCGCTTTGTATGACTTACATTCTGTAGTCTACGGATGTAGTCGGATACACTTTAATCAATGATAAATATTGTGCGATATGTGTTTTCTGAGTGGGCTGATACACTCATTTTGTTGTATGCCTTCGGGTGACAGTGTTCAATCAAGTTTAGGAAGGCAGATGTAGAAGCTGATTGAAATTAAAGTTAAACTTTCAAAACGTTGTAGAAATAATACCACTTGTCAGAATGACGTCGGATTGCAACGGAATTTTATCGGATAATGGGGAAACGTATGGCGGAAGAAAAAAAAACAATGTGAAAATTGATCAATACATGGCGCCGTTTGTGTCAGATTACGTAAATGATAACGCCTGTCATGCTCACGACACATTTAAGTAGGAATAAACACGTTGGGTAGACGGATTTTTCTTCTTTCGCGTCTGCAACGTTCGCCATGACTGCCTCAATGCAGGACCGCGCTCTGCTTGTAATGCTGTATTACAAGAATTATGTCCTTGCACACGTCGCTCTGCAGAAGTTCCGGCCACTGCAGGGTTTGAAAAAAGTCGTTGATCTGATGACTACCATGGGCCTGCAGAAAATGATGGGGTCTTTTGGTGTGCAACCTGTTAGAGGGAGGAAAAGAACCGAATCGACGTCAGTGGAAACAGTGGCCACAGCAATGCTGAAGGAGACGAGTGGTGGTGTGCAAACGTGTAGTGGACGGAGAATTGCCCGAACGTTGGACATACCCGTGAGCACGGTGCGTAAAATCCTACGAAACACCCTTCTTTGCTCTCCATTCAAAATTGCCCATATGCACGAGTTGCTTCCTAATGACGTGCCAGCAAGAGAGACCTTTGCTTTAGAATTTCTTGGTCGCATGGAAGTGGAGATATTGTGGACAGACGAAGCCCACTTAAATCTGACAGGATATGTCAATACATAGAATTGTCGAATATGGGCAACGGAAAATCCACACGGAAATCAACCAGTACCACTTTATCCTGAAAAGGTCAATGTGTGGTGCTGGCTTACTGCATAATTTTATTATGGGGCCAGTCTCTTCCGGTCCTGTTACCTGTACCGTCACTCAGAGCTATGAGTGACTTTTGCACAACGTCATTGCAGCTTCCCCAACATCGTGGATGTGTGATGGGATCATTTTTACCCAAGGTGGCACATCTCAGAACATTTCAAATTCGGTTAAGAAGCTGCTGAAACGCCATTTCGGAAATGCTAGAATTATTAACCGTCATTTCCCAACAGCCTGGCCGTCCCGATCACCTGTGTGACTTCTGGCTGTGGGGCTGTCTGAAAGATGTTGAGTTCAGTTTTCCGATTGCAGACTTAGCTGAACTGAGGGCACGCATTGCGCAACACATTCTGATCGTGCCCCGGAAGCAATTCGATCAGTTGTAGAACATGCTGTTACTTGGTTTTAACTTGGACAGCATACTGCACGTTTTGCGCCAGTCACACGGAAAATTCGATTTCATTTTGATTGATGCTTTTTATGCGGTTTTGGCCTCAGAACAATTAAAAACCGATTTTTCCCATTCGATGTGATATGACCGTGCCGCGTTGGATGGTCTTACGTTACTAACAGTATCACACCTGTACATCCACGCACACTGAGTAGTACAGTTTGTTTAACGTGAAAAGTAAACCTTAGGCATTGTTGTGTGATTCATTTGTCACTTGTAGTAGATCACTATTAAATTATGATGCTTACTGCATTTTGTAACTATTTATTTTTCTTCAAATGTTCAGATGTGTGTGAATTCCTAAGGGACCAAACTGCTTAGGTCATCAGTCCCTAGACTTACACACTACTTACACTAACTTATGCTAAGAACAACACACACACCCATGCCCCAAGGGAGGACTCGAACCTCCAGCGGGAGGGGCCGCGCAGTCTGAGACATGGCACCTCAAACCTTACGGCCACTCCGCGAGGCTGCCATACGTTTTCTCCCTTCTCCGATAATATTCCATTACAATTTGACGTCATTCTGAGCAGTGGTGTTATTTCTCCAGCGGTCTGAAAGTATAAATTTTATTATAATCACCCTGTATCTGTGGATGAAAACCGAATTACGATATTTTGTATGTATACACTATCTGATCAAAAGAATGTGGACTCCTACTAGTGGACATTAATATGTGGTGTGTGCACCCTTCACCTGCGCGTGAGCTTGGCCTCTGCTGGGGACACTTCAATGAGGTGTCTAAATGTCCTTGGAGCAATGACTGTCCATTCTTCTTCAAGTCAGAGAAAGCAGTGATGTTCGACGCTAGGGTCTGGACGGAGTGCGATGTTCTAAGTCATCTCAAAGGTTTCTGAAGGTTTCTGGTCGAGACACTGAGCAGGCCAATCAATTTCAGGAATGTTATTGTCCTCAACAGAGTTCATTGTCACGTTGATACAGTTATTGTCCCCAAACTATTCCTCTTCTGTACGTAGCACACAATGCTGTAATAGGTGTTGATATCCTTCCTCATTTAGAGTTTCCTTCAGCACAATCAGGCAACCATACCCTAACCACGAGGAAAACACCCTCATGTCGTAACACCACCTCGTCTGTACTTCACAGTTAGCATCACACATTATGGCAGCTAACATTCTGCAGGCAATTACCAAACCCAAACCCTCCCAATGGATTTCCATAGGTTATAACGTGATTCATCATCTATTATAATCGTTTTCAGTGATCCACAGTCTAATAGTGTCGCTCGTTACAGCATCTCACGCACGGACACCCAAAGCATGGCTTATGATGAGCTGCGCGACCACTGTGTCCCATTCTATTTAACTCACTACATACAGTCTTTGTGCAAAGAGGACTGCTGGTAGTACTTTGGAATTCTCGAGAGATCCCTTCCACTGATTTCATCCGATTATCCGATTTTGTGCAACCATCATCCGCAATTCTCAGCGATGCATGTCCGTCACTATATATAAATGATATTCCTTCTAGTATTATGGGTAACTCTAAAATATTTCTGTTTGCTGATGACACTGGTAGTAAAGAATGTTGTATGCAACATTGTCTCAGTTTCAAATAGTTCAGTACATGAAAAAAGTTCATAGCTTGTAGAAAATAAACTAACGCTAAATCACAGTAAGGCTCAGTTATTACCGTTACTAACACACAATTCAACAGAACCCAATATTTTAGTTTCACAGAATGGGCATATGATTAGTGAAATTGAACAGTTCAGGTTTTTAGGTGTAAACTGTCGTGGAAAGAAACGTTCAGGATGCATTCAAAGACTTAATGCTGCCATTTTTACTATTCGAACGGTATCTGAGGTAAGTGATCGTTCGACATGAAAATTAGGTCTACTTTCCTTATTTTGATTCGCTTATATCGTACGGTATTATATTTTGATCTAACTGTTCCCATTCAAAAAGGATATTTTTGGTTCAGAAACGGGCGGTTCGGGCAATAAGTGGTGTAAGTTCGCGAACCTCTTGTCGGCCCTGTTCACTAGTCTGGATATTTTGACATTGGCCTCTCAATATATATATATATATATTCTTTATAGTTTTTTTTTGTTAACAATATAAGCTTATTCTGAAGAATAAGCAGCTTTCACTCAGTTAACACTCGGCAAAAATCCAACCTGCATTTTGATCGGACTTCCTTAACTCTTGTGCAGAAAGGTGTGTGGTATACTGCTGCATCCATTTTCAGTAAGCTACAGCTCGGATTCAAAAGTCTCAGCAGTAATCCACGTGCTTTCAAATCGAAACTGAAGAGATTCCTCATGAGTCACTCCTTCTATTCTGTCGAGGAGTTGAGGGGTTCCATGGCCTCTTTTGCATGTCGCCCCTCATTTTCATCAATTTTATTAATGTTTTAAGTCATTGCACGGGGGTAACAGGATGAATAAGGTTATTGCAATGAGAGTATTTGTACTGAGAGCTCAAAATACTTTTGACCTGATTCCTATGGATGCTGAGTTACTTCCCTGGGTGCCCTGCGCAATGCGAGCACCGGCGGACGTGGCCCACTGCGTTTCCGATTGGGGACTGCACTTCTGCGAATACTTAGAGTGTCGTACATCAGTGAGCTTAAGCACCTGGCAGATCGACTTGTGGTGTCACCGCCAGACACCACACTTGCTAGGTGGTAGCCTTTAAATCGGCCGCGGTCCGGTAGTATACGTCGGACCCGCGTGTCGCCACTGTCAGTGATAGCAGACCGAGCCCCACCACACGGCAGGTCTAGAGAGACGTCCTGGCACTCGCCCCAGTTGTACAGCCGACGCTACACTGACAAATACGCTCTCATTTGCCGAGACGATAGTTAGCATAGCCTTCAGCTACGTCATTTGCTACGACCTAGCAAGGCGCCGTATTCAATTGATATTTATTATGTGAAGCATGTATCATCAAGAGCGATGTTCTACAATTGTGGATTAAAGTTAAGTATTCCAACAGCTACGTACTTTATTTGCTAGACTCAAATCCTTTAACTGTTCCAGACCTCACGCCAATCCGCGTGAGCTTAAAAGCGTGCATTTCGGCCTCCTCTAGCAACACGATGTTGGCTCTTCTGCCAACACTACACGACTGACGTCAGTCGAGTTTCGCCTATTGTATGCAGGGAAAAACGACCTGCGAGACGTCTGAGTGTCGTCACAGTTTAAGTGTTTATCGTTCCGACGCGCCCGGACGAAGACTGCTGGTACCGACTGACTGCATTGTCCTCATGTTTCTGAGAATACTTGTGGACCGTGCCCTGCTGGGCGTGACCGTCTCGCGCCGGATGGTCGGTGGTCTAGGCATATTTTTTTCGTTGCCGGTCAGACGGCACATTCAGTGCCCTCAGCTGAATAGCAGAGGCATGACTGGTCAACTTAAACTGAGGCTAGTTGACGTCAAAAATTCCTGTTCGAAATTGGAGGAAACGGTCGCCACTGGCGCGAATAGTGTTCTGAGACAGTTTGGGGGAATTTTGGAATCAGCACTGAGTGCTGTTTCGCGGTTTCAGAGGCTATTAGGGAGCTGAGCAATGTTGGCTTCGCCTTGCGCAGGCTCTGGGCAATCGGGATCTGATCTTCGTCGGAGTCGGACGGTCTTGCGACTTCGGCAGAACTTAGAATTCTCGAACAGCCTTCGAAGCCAGGGGTTGAAACAGTTAGTACAATTATAATTGTTATAATGGTTGTAATGTTGTTTTCTATTAGTGATTATATAACAATTCATTTTGGAGTTGCTGCACAGCAGAGGTCGGCGCCTACATGATGAGGACGCTGCCTACCGACGACCTGCTACAGATTTCAGGATTGCGGTTCCGGCATTGTAGGACCTATCAGGTTTAAACTGAATTCCTCAACAGCACACACGCTCGGTTTGCTACAAGTCCACCTTGCTTGTTTCTCCATGTGATCCCATTTGAGCTCTCACTACTAATCGCGATACTGCAGTATAGTCGGGAGAGTAATATTTGATTCATTAGGACCTCCAGTCATTATCATCAATCTATTGAATCACAGAGAGTAGGAGCCCCTTGCTCTCGAACCAACTCTTATTCTCATAACCAGTATACCCTATCCTTTAATCAACTGTTTGTGTCGATAATCATCTGCCTTTATGTTCTGATGTATAGTAAAACTCATTGTAATATTTAATCCGCATATCATTTCGTAAATATGTGCAGAATCAGTCGGCCGGGGTGGCCGGGCGGTTCTAGGCGCTACAGTCTGGAACCGCGCGACCGCTACGGTCGCAGGTTCGAATCCTGCTTCGGGTATGGATGTGTGTGATGTCCTTATGTTAGTTAGGTTTAAGTAGTTCTAAGTTCTAGGGGACTGATGACCTCAGAAGTTAAGTCCCATAGTTCTCAGAGCCATTTGATTTTTTTGTGCAGACTCCCATTTCCTCTTGTTTATTATGATAAAGTTTTCTTTTATTTTTTCTCTGAATAGACTACGATTTTCATTAAATTAATGTGAGTGTGCACTCCTTATTTTACCAACTAGGAGGGTCCACCATTATTTGTTTTATTTTTATCTCTTATTACTTCTATGTTGTAATTTTATGTACTCACACGTTCCATGACCTTGGAGATTTTCTCCTTAATTTGGTCCTACGAAACTAGACGTGTAAATATATAAAGAAATACATGAGGTCTGCCTAATCTTGTTTCAGCTGAGTTTTTTCCTTCACGTTCCAATTTCACAATCTCTTCACCAACAGTCAACGTCAATAGCTTCAGAAGTCCTCAAATGTCCTGATGTATCTATTATGTAGCTGGCGTCCAGTTCCTAGTCCTTGTTCGAAGTCACTGAGCTCTCCTGACCGACCCTGAAACCTGGTCGTCAAGGGAAAGCAGGATTCGGTTACGATTGTGGATCGGGCCGTAATCAGTTGCTATTAGTTCCGATTTACAGTTACACCCAATTAATTTAAACCAGTAATTCAAGACTCAACAACAAATAAAAATATACTACACGTTATTAATGAAGGAATAAACCACTGTGTGAATTGCAGTGTTTTCAGTGAGTTACAGTTTAGCAAATCACCGTTAAATACAGATACAGCAGATAATGTTTCAAAAGCAAGCCACTGTGATCTGGGCAGAAAGCCTTACACGCCAGGAATGGCAATAAACTAGGATTTGTTTAAAACTCGCTGCAACTTACAAATCACAGGTATTGAAATATTAAAAGCAAGTCACCACGAACACAGCAGAAGGAATCAGACGCCAGGAATGGCAGTAAATAAGGTTTTAAGGCTTACTGCTAAAATACAAATACCAAATTAGAATTTTAAGGCAAATGACCACAATCACGACTGAAGGCCTTACATGCCAGGAACGGCAATAATATAAAAAATTTAGAAACCTGCTGTAAAACAGCAAATACAGCAGGAAAGGTTAATTAAAAACAAGCAACTGGTCACCAAACGGGTGAAGTAAGATGATGGTAAACTTTGTAACACAACCCTTAACATTCACTGAACACTACAACGTTAGATTTATTCCAGAAGGCGACCAGAACTATTAACTAGACATATATAACCTTTAATGTAGGCATTGCAAGGTACTGTAATAAATAAGACAATAATAAAACGCACATAAGTTCCTTGAAGGGTATTGAGGCAGATTATACCAGCAGAAGGCGGGGACTGAAGGAGCATTCACTGAACTACTCGCCATCAGACCTCTTTTTAGAATATACATGTCTTACAAGAACGAAGGGGCTACAGAAGGTGCTCCAGGAATCGACCTCTAAGAAGGTCCGCCAACAAACACATTCGCGAGCGATGTGATAGGCAGCCAAGAGTTGCATTCACTTAACAAGATGGTAACTCAGACTAGTGGCAATCTAACGAATGACAAATGATAATCTTGCTGAAGCTACCTGGCGTCCGATAAACCAAATGCAACGGTGGAACAATACACCAAAGCCGGAACCGGGGGTCTGCATCACGTCCCCAGAATACTGTGTTTAGAGCACCTGGAACGAGAGAAGAACCACTACCACCAGAGTAGAAGAATCGTCCACCGGTCTACAATCAACAAAGCTGTCAGAGCTACACCCCTTACCGGACAGCAGCGGCAAGGCGAAGAAACGTACACTGCCGTTCATACACTAACCCCCAGGGCAAGCAACTGGGGCGTTAGCGGCCACCAGGCAAGAAAAATTACCGCTGGTTGAACTTAACAAATTGTAACAAGTTGAACGCAGTAAATAGTAACAAGAAGTCGAGGAAAGCTAATCAGATCCGCCTTCCCCAAGCACTCCACTCGTTTCTCTTCGCCTCGGCGACACTACGATCAGCAACACGAACCCAAGTCACTGGAGAATCGCGAGATATCACAATGGTGGAGGTTTCTCTACTGGGCTTGCTGGGTCCGGTTTACGACGAGGTCGTCCACCCTCGTGACCACAGCCCTTCCATCCGACCCTTCCATCAACTCGAGAAGAAGACAAACAACAACAACCTTGCCAACTAAACGGTACCGTCTGGCCTCCAACAGAGGGCGGAAGCCTACAAACAGAATCAATACGAGCCGCAGCACGGCTCTGACCCAATCCGATGTTCCTTCTTCTCTGCAGACAACTCAGTACTCCTCACCTCCTGTTATGCTGGTATGTCCGTTTCTCCAGACATCGTGTGGCCAATTCCGCACTGCATAGGAGTGCCCGGATACTGTGAATCAAGTAGTGAACGTCATGACTCAGCTAATCGGTGCGTCACAGGTATTTCCAGAATCAAATAACATATCGTTATTCGGTTTCCACCCAGATGAATTCTGAGAAAGTTCTCACTAAATGACGTAGAGTCTATTTTCGTAGATACATTAATTTAGATCTGACGGTATCAAATTCGGTGTTTCAAATGTAACTATAGCAATTTCTGTTGCTAGTCTCGTAGTGCTAAAGGACGACATGAAACGTATTGCTATCTTGTGCGGAACTTGACGGTTTCATACCAAAATGAGGAAATCCGTCAGGTGAATAACAATGGAGCAGAATGTTGCATCGCCACAGTACCGGTACAAAAGAAGCACAAAGAAAATATGGATGTCATTCTGTGTTTGTCCTTTACGCGTGTCGAGTACTGGTTAGCTTGTCCGCCCGGCTAGCCGCGCCGTCTAACACGCTGCTTCCCGAGTGGGAAGTCGTGTCGGACCCCGGCACGATTCCACCCGACGGATTATTGTACAGGCCCGGTGCATCGTACAGCCTGTGGACGGATTTTCCTGTGGTTTTCCGTCTAACTAAGCGAATGCGGGCTGTTTCCCCTTATTCCGCCTCAGTTGCACTGTGTCGGCGATTGCTGCGCAAATAGCGTTTCCACATAGGCGTACACCATAATTATTCTATTACGCAAACATTTGCGGTTACACTCGTCTGGTATGAGACGTTCCCGGGGAGCCGAACCGTACAACAACCCTGGGTTTCGTGGGGGGCGGCGGTTGGGTGGATGGACTGCTGTCACCTGCTGTGGGGTTGTGAACCACTGAGGGCTACGGCGGTACGAAGCCTCTCTGTCGTTTCTAGGTCCCCGTTTAATACATACACACTGGTTACAAAACAAGAGATACAAGAAACGAAATTTCTTGACGGAGAACACAGAAGGAAAGCAAAGAATACATTTCATATAGACAATTATAGGTATCGCGACAGCTGTGTCCAATTAGAACGGCATTTCAGCGAATTTAAAAAAAAAAAAAAAGTTATTAGAAAGGCACTGAAATACTGCACAGGGTAAGGAGGAAGCTTGCAGCGAGTGTATCGAAGGAAATAGGTTTTCTGGCAGCTCTTACTCATAATCCACATGCTTCCTTCTGAGAAACTGCGAGCTCCTCTGAAATATGTCAGCCAAGCGTTTTTCGCATTCTGTGCATTAACAGCGGATCGCAGGAGAGCCATGGAGTTGTGTCGCTCGGTGCTGATGCGACACAGGGCAATAGATTCTTACTTCGGAGGAAATTTTCTTTACTGATGAAGCTAACTTAAGTAATGGAAATACGAATATAAGTAATATGCGTTATTGGTTTGCCGAAAATCAGCACTGGCTGAAGCAGGATGACCATCAGACCCAGTGAAGTTTGAGAGTTTGCTGCAGGATTATTGCAGATTACGTGACTGGTACTTACTTGTCTGAAGAAACCTTCATGGGTAAAAGATGCGCATAACTTTTTATGGAAGTGCTGACCCACCTGCACCTTCGTGTAATTTGACGAAACTGAAAGATCAAGCCCACATCTAGATTCCGACAAACTCAGTTATAAATACTGTAATTTCCCCTAAACCACTTACCGGACTGTATAGAGCAAAATGACGATCATTCAATCTCTTCTAGAAGTACCATACTCTCAACAGAAATTAATATATTTCTATTTGAGAACAGATGGTTGACATCGATTTCTCTGTAATTACAAGGGGCGATCAAAAAGTTTCCGCCTAAGCGCATTGTTAGAGTGTATGTGCAACATAGAGCGGCTACGAAGTGGGTATATAAGCACCAACATGTAGGCTAATAGTTGGTACGCTATTCGTGTCTTCTCAAAATTCGTGCTGTAAACAGGGAAACGCGACCTATGGCGACGTTTTTACCAAATGCTATCAGACAGGACCAACGTCCTGTCATTCTTTTCTTGGGTGCCGAAGGACATTCACTAGCAGACATCCATCCGAGAATGAAGGATGTATATGGGACAGCATGTCTGTCGAAAACCACCATTGTGGAACGCTACGACTAGTTCTGTGTTGGTCGCGGTTAAAGACAAGACACCGGTCTATCTGGGATGCCAGCCTCATACATTACCAACAACTGGGACACACTCGAGAGCCCGTGTTACAGTCTCTGCATCTCCCAGGGTGATTACCAGGCCTTCGGTCCCTTAAAAAGGCTGTGAAGGGTAGACGATTTCTGTCAGATGAGGATGTGCAGCAGAGAGTTACGGACTTCTTCACGCAGCAGGACACTGTGCTTTACCAAACGTGTATCTTCAGCCTGGTGTGTGCTCCATGCTCACGGTTATGGTGCCTGATTGTCATACCAATTACGGACCGTATAGCCATCTAACTGAAACTCTTTGATCGTCCCTTATTATATAAAGTTGAAACGAGAACACATGTCGTTAGCCGGCCGGGGTGGCCGAGCGGTTCTAGGCGCTAAAGCCTGGAACCGCACGACCGCTACGGTCGCAGGTTCGAATCCTGCCTCAGGAATGGACGCGTGTGATGTCCTTAGGTTAGTTAGGTTTAATTAGTTCTAAGTTCTAGGGGACTGATGACCTTAGAAGTTAAGTCCCATAGTGCTCAGAGCCAACTACATGTCGTTAAATGAGGGATTCTCGTAAACCATTTGGGCGAAAATAATTACGATCTCGTAAATTCCTCAGGAAATATCTTAGGTAAGCAGCTTTGCTGAATCACCCTGTATATACGAGCAAATAAATAAATCTTTCGTCAGTCGGAAGTTTGTTTTTCACACCATAATGCGTTCTAGTTAAAGTCCTATTGCCATTACCTCCCTCCAACTTTCGAACTGACTTACCCAGTCGGTAATAGGGGAACCTACAGTTTTAGTGTGGACCCCGAAGCACGATGTTAGACAAAATTTTTCGCATCAGTAAATATGCCAGAGGTGAGAGAAGCGACAAGTGACACACAAATATTTTAACGCTAGGCGGAGGTGTAGCCTGAGATCTTGGAAGATATATAGGATGGACCAGGACTTCAGCGATGGAATTTCGAAGGCTGTTCAGGGATATTTGCCGAATGTTTGGTATAAGGGACACGTGGTCTGCACTAGCTCTTTACAGAGTAAGTTGGTAAGTATGATTCATTCAGTTTGTCATCCAAATTACCTTTAGTTATGGGAAACTACCTTCACAAAAGTGAAATATCTGTAATACAACGACACAAAACACAGAGTACTGCGAAAACCCCCAAAAAGATGCAAAAGTGTTGTAATGGGTAATGCTATCGATGCATCTCAGCATAGGGTCGTTGCGGCGTTCTTCCATTGCACTCACTGAGTCCATACACGAGTTGATTTTCGGTGAACTCTATACCAGTAAACCTATCCGCACTGTTGTACATCACTGTTAGTAAACAATTAATGCAGCCAGGAAAAAGAAAAGCGAGAAGGAAGCGAGCAGTAGTGAATGCAGTCTTGACGGGAAAGAATAAAGTGATCTTTCCTATTGTCAGCAACTAATTCCATGAGTGAATGGACAAGTGTTTTCAAACAAGACACACTGCTCATGCCATCGACATATGCAGCGTCATGCATATATTTTGAGTGTGAAATCGAACGAAGTGCAATAACTCTTTAACGAGCCACCGTAGACCATGGGCCACTAGTATCAAAATACACAGAAAGTACCCCTGAAGACGCTCAGGAATTTCGTAGGTGGAGTTCTGTTTCACCCCATATATATGCAAGACGTCGTGGATAATATCTACTGCTCTTTGAAGACATTAGTGAAAGATGAAGTTGCGTATAGGGAGGTGCCATCATTAGATACTTCTTACAAAAGACATATGGCTGTAACAAATTAGCGTATGGCATCGTTGTCTCGGAGGCCCCATCCGGTGAAGTGCGGCCGCGAAGTGCAACTCTTATTTCAGTCGACGCCACATTGGGCGACCTGCGCTCCGGTGATGTAATGATGATGAAAACAACACAACATCGAGTCCCCGAGCGGAGAAAATCTCCAACCCGGCCGGGAATCGAACCCGTGCCTATTTCCATTGGAGGCGAGCACGTTACCACCCAGCTAAGCAGGCGGCTGGTTCTTACAAATTAACATTAATAGATGAAAGGTCCTGTAACGTTTGACGCATGACCTGAGATCAATCAGTGGAATAAATCTTTCAAGCATTTATTGCCTTTCCTGAGTGATGCGACTTGGAACGTCAAAACAATTGTAGCGAAGAGAAAGGTAGATGTAACACTTCTGTTTATTGCAAGTGAAAATGTACCGTTTACAAGACCCCCGTTCGACCAACTTGTATGTTTTTTTTTTGTTTTTCGTCAACCTTGCACCCTTACAAGGCTATACGTAGGAAACAGAGAGAGAGGTTCAAAAAATGGCTCTGAGCACTATGGGACCTAACTTCTGAGGTCATCAGTCCCCTAGAACTTAGAACTACTTAAACCTAAATAACCTAAGGACATCACACACATCAATGCCCGAGGCAGGATTCGAACCTGCGACCGTAGCGGTCTCGCGGTTCCAGACTGTAGCACGGTCACTCCGGCCTGCAGAGAGAGAGAGAGAGAGAGAGAGAGAGAGAGAGAGAGAGAGAGGGGTGGAGAGAGATGGGGGAGAGAGGGGGGGAGAGGACGATAAGATTCAGAGAATATCTACGCGATTTGTTGTGGAAGTGTTTGAAATGCTTGATCAACATGAGAATGTCAAGACAGTGCTCTACTAATAGCAGTGGGTGGCGTTAGAAGCGAGATGACGAGCACTGCAGGCTTCCTCCTAAAACTAAACATCAGTGAATAAACATACTAAAAATTACTTGCTCAACACAAAACTACCGGTATGACCACGATGATAAGAGTGCACAAATTACGGCCCTTATAGTATAGTCCTTGCGCTATTTTTTTTTCCTCGTATCAGCCGTAAATAGAATAGAAGGAGCAAAGGATGTGTTAAGTGAACAATACTCAATGTACCCTCCGTCACACACCATAGTGTGGCTTACGGAGTACAGATACAGGTCCAATTCCTTGCATACTGATGATCCAACACTTTATGATCGCTTGATGTTCGTCCCTATAGCTGCGTGGTCAACACTGCATAATGCGGTGCGATGGGCTCGGGTTCGATTCCCGGATTGGTAGGAGACTATCTCAGGGACTGGGCGGTGCGTTGTCTTCATCGTCATTTCATCCCCATCGTCACACTAGTCGCCTAAGTGGCGTCAACTAAAGAGACTTGCTCCATGCGACCGGTCTACCCGAGGGAATGTCCTAGTCACACGCATATTTCACGATAACCTGATCAACAGCGTGTTGACATAGTTTTGGAACGCAATGCAGCAGCGGTTCTTCGTGGTACCCCTTCGACCTCTGCAGATATCTGGATATATATGGCACGTGATGTCTAAACGCATGTCACGGAATTCCTGCCCCAGTCTGTGGGAAGTGGTCGCGGAACTGACGTCCGATCACGTCCAAGTTGTATTCCTTTCGGTACACATCAGAACATCTAGTGACGAAGACATCAACGTGAGCTCATTATCATGCTACTCATATCACTCTAACAGAATTCTAGCGTTCTGGTCAGTTATCCCGATGAAACATGTCATTGCCACCAGGGAAGGCGACAAATATGAGGGATGCTGATTGTACTCAATAATGTCATTTGTCCACAACTGTCATTCACCCTTCGATTACTACCACAGGTCCCATGAAAGCCGATGTGAATGTTCCCCGTAGCGTATTTCTGTTGCTGCCAACGCGAGTCCGTGGCACGGTGCATATTTCGAGCAGCCATTCGTCCTGACGACGACATATCTTCACACAATCATCGAATAAAAACAAGGAACACGGTGGGTTCAGCAAGGCGAGAAGTTCTCACTAATTCACTGGATGATTTTATAATCACTGCAACCGTAACTGACGACACCGTTAGGTCAAAATGAGATTACATAGTGACAGTTGTGATGAAACAAGCGCTGTATCATTTCAGAGATACGGAGTGCAGCGACTTTCCCGGGACTTACCCCACCCAGTCCACTGCTACTAGCGCCACATTATCATAACCGCGCTTGTACGTAGCATACAAAGTATCGCGCTATAATCTAAGGATGAAATTAAAAACTGAAGTAACTTTTCCAAACTTTGTCAATATATGTTTTAGTATATTAATGTTAAAATTAAATCTCGGAATGATCAGATGAAAATGTTTTACTAAATACATTGTTTTAAGAAAAAGAACAAGTGGCACTAAATAATAAATCTAAGAAATCAAAAATTATTCAAAATGTGCAAATGCATGTCACAATTAATTGTTACAAGTCTGAACTTGATTGTAGCAATATTTTAGTCAAAATTGCCGTTGTAACAAAAATTTAAGGTGCTAAATATTAGACTCAGAAAGTTGAAAATTCGTATGAAGCTTCAGTTTCATATGCGGCCTTATTAAGCTACTATGCGGCCTCATTAAGCTACTTGTACTAGTTTTCACGTAATATACTAAAAACTAAATTTGGAACAAAAACGTTGTTACTTGAAATAGATTAAGTATAATTTATATTAATGAATGACAGATCTGATTGCAGCAGTTGATTACATCCATTAAATAATAAAGCTATAACAGATATCAAGACTTTAATGTAAATAGCAGTCAATAGAAGGTCTCTTAAAGGTGTACTTTAGAGGTTATGTTCTACTGTCGGTTCTATTCTATAAATTCTAGCCGGCAAAGTTTAAATGCAGACGAGCTGAAACTTTTTCAGTAACTAAAGTCAACTTAATTTTAATTATATAAAGTTATGTCGATTGTAAATTGATTCACAACAGCGGTATTAAGTAATACGTGTCCGAGAAAGTGGCCATTTAGATGCTACTACCTGGGCATAGAGCAGTTGACAGCAGATGTTCTGTTTGGCTACCCGCTGCGCCCACGTATATAAATATTGTCAGAGAGGAAGGAAGAGACATTTCGCACCCAGTTATCAGTCGGTCCAAGTCAGTCAAACGCCGGCTTACGGCTGCTTCGGATGACATCAGAACTGGGCACCCACGAAACGTTTTCGGTAAAAGTAGGAAGTGAACTAACGAGGACCGTACACCATCCTGAATCGCTTAGATTCGACGGAAATAACTGACAGTAATGTTGACAAAACCGCCTGGCAAGTGGTGAGATTATTTTTCACTTTTGGGCCAAACAAATAACTTTGATGATTAAAAAATGGTACAAATGGCTCTAAGCACAACGGGACTTAACATCTGAGATCATCAGTCCCCTAGACTTAGAGCTACTTAAACCTAACTAACCTAAGGACATCACACACATCCACGCCCGAAGCAAGATTCGAACCTGCAACCGTAGCAGCAGTGCAGTTCCGGACTGAAACGCCTAGAACCGCTCGGTGACAGCGGCCGGTTTTGATGATTTGAAGTCAGGGCTAAAGACCATTTCATTTGAACTTACTGTAGACGTCGCCTCTGAACTGCTAATAGTGCTGTTTATGATAAGAAAATTATTATTATTATCAGGAATATTACTATGTTTTTGCGTGTGAACTTTTACTGGCCATTAAAATTGCTATATCAAGAAGAAATGCAGATGATAAATGGGTATTCATTGGATAAATATATTATACTAGAACTGACGTGTGATTATATTTTCACGCAATTTGGGTGAATAGATCCTGAGAAATCAGCACCCAGAACAACCACCTCTGGCCGTAATAACGGCCTTGATACGCCTGGGCATTGAGTCAAATAGAACTTGGATGGCGTGTACAGGTACACCTGTCCATGCAACTTCAACACGGTACCACAGTTCATCAAGAGTAGTGACTGGCGTATTGTGACGAGCCAGTTGCTCGACCATCATTGACTAGACGTTTTCAATTGGTGAGAGATCTGGAGAATGTGCTGGCCAGGGCAGCAGTCGAACATTTACTGCATCCAGAAAGGCCCGTACAGGAACTGGAACATCCGGTCGTGCATTATCCTGCTGAAATGTAGGGTTTTGCAGGGATCGAATGAAGGGTAGAGCCACGGGTAGTAACACATCTGAAATGTAACGTCCACTGTTCAAGGTACCGTCAATGCGAACAAGAGGTGACCGAGACGTGTAACCAATGGCACCCCATACCATCATGCCGGGTGATACGCCAGTATGGCGATGACGAATATACACTTCCAATGTGCGTTCACCACGATGTCACCAAACACGGATGCGACCATCATGATGCTGTAAACAGAACCTGGATTCATCCGAAAAAATGACGTTTTCCCATTCGTGCACCCAGGTTCGTCGTTGAGTACACCATCGCAGGCGCTCCTGTCTGTGATACAGCGTCAAGTGTAACCGCAGCCATGGTCTCCGAGCTGATAGTCCATGCTGCTGCAAACGTGGTCTAACTGTTCGTGCAGATGTTTGTTGTCTTGCAAACGTCCCTATCTGTTGACTCAGGGATCGTGACATGGCTGCACGATCCGTTACAGCCATGCGGATAAGATGCCTGTCATCTCGACTGCTAGTGATACGAGGCCGTTGGGATCCAGCACGGCGTTCCGTATTACCCTCCTGAACCCACCGATTCCATATTCTGCTAATAGTTATTGAATCTCGACCAACGCGAGTAGCAATGTCGCGATACGATAAACCGCAATCGCGATAGGCTACATTCCGACATTTATCAAAGTCGGAAACGTGATGGTACGCATTTCTCCTACTTACACAAGGCATCACAACATCGTTTCACCAGGCGACGGCGGTCAACTGCTGTTTATGTATGAGAAATCGGTTGGAAACTTTCCTCATGTCAGCACGTTGTAGGTGTCGCCACCGGCGTCAACCTTGTGTGAATGCTCTGAAAAGCTTATCATTTGCATATCACAGCATCTTCTTCCTGTTTTCGCGTCTGTAGCACGTCATCTTCATGGTGTAGCAATTTGAATGACCAGTAGTGCATATTAATCAGTTATAGCTAAAAACTTTTATTTATAATCATAATGCCTGATCCCTCTGAGTAAACAGCTAGTAGGAACATTTTCTTTCCGTGATCACAAGAAGAATGCGGATTTGCAGACTGGAAATTATGGTCAGTACGTTCTCCTTCGCTTTCTGGCTGACTGTAAAAATAGTTTTCAGGTTCTTGGTAAAGACGTCGACGAACGAACAAATTCAGTATTATTATCCACCCAGCACGGCACATAATTTTCAGTGGAGCCCTATATTCGACAATGTGCGCTAAATGGCGTGCAGTGAACGTTTGCGCCTGCAGTAGCATTTTACTCAGCCATGCAAGCGTCCAAGTTCTGTGACGAGGAGTGAACATCTAACAATTTATCGTCTACTCCTGCTTTTACCGTCCTTCACAATTTATAAAAACTCACGACAGCAGCGCACGAATAGCTGACTAACTTCGCCGTTAGGGGATACTGGTTGGCAGCGGATTTCCCCACTAGTTCAAAAATGGTCCTATCGGAGAGCAAACAAAGTGAATACGCTCCTGTTTAAAAGACTGACTGTAGGCTACCAGCTGCCTCATCAATCTTCCGTAGCATCTTTAAAAATTTTCTCAAAAATGTTTGCATGCGAACATGTTCGGCTTTTTTTAGCGTGCAAATCCCCTCCCACTCCCACAAGCTCCCATAATTGTAACTCACTCACATTCACTAGGCGATCACTGTTAATAGCTCATACCCATCCATTACAACTTACCCATTCTCTCTCACTCATTCAGCCCATCTCATCGTCATCACCTGTTTGTGTCTCTCTGTTACAGTCTCTTGTCTCATAGCCACACCCTCCTTCGTTCTGTACTACCACCTAATCTCACTGCCACTGTATCCCTCTTGCTCTCACTTACAGCTACTCTCTCATTCACTCCTTCGCACTGTTGCTGTTTTTTCTCATTGTCACTATCACTCTCTTCCTCGTTATCATTGCCATACACTCTGTCTCTCATTATCACTGGCTCCCTCCCATTTGCCCTTTCTCCTTCTATTTGTTCCTCTCCCACAGACACTGTCTCCTTCATTCTTTTCTTAACACTGCTCTGTCACTGTAAGCTACGTTCCACTCCCACTTTGTCCCTCTTTTTCTCTCATATTGTCACTGCCTCCTTCGCTCTTTCTATACCACAACCATTGTCTTCTGCTTCCCAACATTACTTTAGCGTCTATTTCTCAGTATTCTCTATTTCTCCTCTCTCGGATGAAAAAGAGCGAATAGTCTGCAAGCCAAAATTTTGGGATAAAATTTTAAAGATGCTGACGAAGGTAGTAGAATGAGGCATCTGGTTCCACACTTTTCAGTCGGAGTCTTTTAAGCAGGAGCGATTCGCCTTTTTATACTCCGGTTGGAGCATTTTTCCGCTGGTCCCCTCCTTTTTCCTGCCTTTGCAGGGATGTCATTCAAATGAAAAGAACTTCATGAGTCATTAAAATTTTGATAGTTTACATATGTGAAATTTAAACAGGCAAATCTAGTTTTACACCTCAGATCGGATTCGACGTGCACAAAAATTTTGCATACACTTCGGTAAAACAACATGGGATTCCCCAAACCCTTCTGATGATAACGGAAATACCTACAGCATATTTCTCCTTTCTACGTCACTTTATAAACTATTTTCCCATCTCGCACCGGAGTTTGCGTGCGTATTTTACGTGTACAAGTGGAGTAACTTTGGACATCTGTATCTCGGAAATGGGCAAAGACATGAAGATAATTTTCAAGGTTGTTCGAGATCGGAATCTTAGGAATATATAGAAAAAAACTGTTGGCCATTTCCGTCTTAGAATTCGTGGCTCGGTTTTGGTACGAGAAAATGGTAAAGAAAACCCTTTTATTAGAGTTTTCTAAGGAATCGCCCATGTACAAAGTCCCTTCATGTCCACCGTAGACCACATCAAAAGCAATTTTCTCCAGTTGTTGAAGCTGGAGGAAGTATGTAATATTCATACTTTGACCCTGTTCTGTGCATCAGTGACACCAAGACGATCTTTCTGTTGGATATACAAATGGTACCTAGCCAAAGGGCTATCCGAAACACTTGATTCTGCCTATCACTAATAGAATCCGAAGTATTAGCACCGAAAAAATCTCACTTCCAAGCGTGGCGTTTTAGAACGTATTAGTTAGCACATGCTGTCGCATGCTTACTGATTTGAGACGTGTATCGTTGATAAAGTGATTCCCCATTTTTCTATACTCCGTTTTATATACTTCCTTAGCGCGCCGCGCGACAGCAACGTCACCAGATGGTATTTAATGTGGTGTTTGACAGTGCTCGTAATAGTACGGCCCATCAGTATGATCTTACTGCAAAGTGTTCGTTGTTCTTGGTTCTACGCCTTTTCAGAAAGGAAAGCAGGTTTATTGTTGCCATTCCTCGGTGTTCCCATTACGAAAGAGGAAATGGATAATGAGAATTTACCCCAGGGTGACAAAAGTCATAGGATACCTCGTAATATCGCGTCGGACCTCCTTTTGCCCGGCGTAGTGTCGCAACTCGATGTGGCATGGACTCAGCAAGTTGTTGGAAATCCCCTGCACAAATATCGAACCATGAGGCCTCTACAACTGTCAATAATTGCGAAAGTTTGCCCGTGCAGGATGTTACGCACCAACTGACCTCTCCATTATGTCACATAGGGTTCGATGGGATTCTTGTAGGGCGCTCTGGGAGACCAATTCATTCGTTCAAATAGTCCAGAAAGATCTTGAAACCAAACAACTGAGGCACGGTAACATGGCGCACTGCCAACCATAAAAATTCCATCGTTGTTTGGGTATATGAAGTCAACTAATGGCTGCAAACAACCTCCCCTTGTTGACAACTTGGGTCCGTGGCTTTGTATGGCCTGCGCCACTCTCTAACCCTACCTTCACCGCTTACCAGCTGGAATCGGATCTCGTCTGACCACGCCACGCCTTTCCAGTCGTCTAAGGTCCAATCGATTAGGCCACGAGCCCAAGGCGATGTCGTGCTGTTAGCAAAGGTACTCACGTCGGTCGTCTACTTCCATATCCCATCAACGCCCAGTTTCTCCGCACTGTCCTGACGGATACATTCGTCGTACATCCCACACCGACTTCTACAGTTGTTTCATGCAGTGTTGCCTGCCTACGCAAACGTCTCTCCTCTCGGTCGTCAAGTGAAGATCGACGGCTCCTGCGTTGGCAGTGGTGAGAGTTGATGCATGAAATTTGGTATTCTCGGCACACCCTTGAAACTGTGGATCTTGGAACATTTAACTCCCTAACGATTTCGGAACTGGAATGTCCCACGATCCTAGCTCCAACAATCACTCTGCGTCCAAAATCTGTTAATTTCCGCCGTGCGGCCATAATCACGTCGGAAACCTGTCCACATGAATCATCTCAATACAAATAGCAGCTCTACCAATGCACTGCCCTTTCATACCTTGTGTACGCGATATGACCGCCATCTGCATATACAAGGTGTTTCACTAAATGTGTTTGCCTCTGTAAGTTACGAAGTAACGGGCGACGGAAATATTTATTGCGGTAGGTCACCATAAGAAACGTTACACTGTCTGCCGAGCTATGAACATAGTTTATTGTGTTATTATCCAAAGAGTTACAGCAAAAAGATACAATTTTTTAAATGGAACAATAGTTGTTTCTATCATGCACTGGAATCAGTAACAGCAGTGACCCGTGATTTATTTTTAAAGAATTTTCTTGAGAATTTATTCTACTTACTAGCGATTCAATCAAGAACATTAACACATTTAATCACACTATGTGAGCGTGCCAGGGAGTAACTGATGAAAACATAGGCAAAGTCCTTTTTAACAAAAGGGAATTTTATTCACTTCACTAGTGCCTAAAAGCATTTTTTAAAAGAAACAGATTTAAAATTATAATCATAAAGCACCCTCTAAATATAAAATTTACAATTTATTCAGAGGCAGAAAGAAACAAGTTTTGACTGTATGAGCTTTCGCGCAGAGAACCTTGCCGTTCCCTTTTGACACGGGCATAGTTAAGACCGCTCACAACAGCCTCTGAAAGACTATACTGATTCAAGCCTGCAACACACAAGATTACTTTAAACTAGAAGTTTTAACAATTTACACAAACACACAAACATTGCACCCTGTGGGAGGGATGGAAATGGTACAAAACACTAAAAATTAAAATATTAATTTTGCCACCGAAGGTGCAACAAGTTTTTAACTTCTAAGAAAAGTCTTACGGTGGAACGGTGGAAATTTTATATACTAAAATGACCATTTAAATAAAAGGCCATGAAATGCAATCTTATATAAAATTCTACAGGGTTGGCCAACAAGTTAAGATGCTCTACAGTACACGGATACCGCCTCTCAAGATGATAGGCAAGATCAAAACATATTTCATGAATTAGGCCGTTACACTCCAAGCAATAAATTCTTTAACACACCAAATCCGACAAACATGACAGAGGCAGATCCGAACGACAGACAGACACTAACTGCCTAACAAATGCGGACGAGAGATAGACGAGCAAGCTGGGGTCGAGAGACTGGCCAAGAAAACCTGTAGAATTTAACATGAGTAAATCACACAACATATCATCAATCACTTAACTTCTAATGAACTGCGATTTCTAGAGAAGACCTAGTGCAGCACACCCAAATCGCTCTCCCGAACCGTCCGCTGCCAGCCGCTTCAACGGACGCAGGCAGGCGCACCGATTTCCGCACCAACCGACCGACTGCCCGCTGCTCCGTCCGCGACTGCTGCTCTGTCGCGACTGCACTGCTAGTGCGTCTCCCACTCACTTCCAGACACACGACGGCGGAAATACTGGCTCGGACCCAACCATGCAGAGGAAACACGCCCACTGTCAAAACGACACCCCTGTACCAGGAAAGGACCGAGCCAAGCTCCACAAGATGGTAATTGGAGTGGCCCAGAAGCGCTCGGAGAACCAGTTACACCACGGCGTCGCAGCTCTGTCGACCGCGAAGCCACTACCCTTCGCTGTACGGCACAGTCCACTGGACTCACGTGGTGACCACACATGCGCCGACGCTCAAGACGGCAAGTCAACTTGTGTCTCAGTGCGCGACCGACCAACCGATCGATCCAACCGCCTATGACCATTGCCTGAGCAAACTCGAGCAGACTGGCGACCTAACGCGCAAACTCAGATGCAGGAACTAAGGGCCAGACCGGGCGACCACTCGCTAGTTCTCTTACTGGCGGAGTGGAAGGACTCTCATTTTGCCGGCCTTAAAGGTTGATCCGAACGACAGAAATACTAGCACTCCGGACGACAGACAGACACTAACTGCCACACAAATGCGGACGAGAGACAGACTAGCAAGCCGGGGAAGAGAGACTGACCTAGACTGACCGAGACTGACTCCAGACTCATTGGCTGGCGAGCTCATAGCTCCCCTTAAATGCACGTGTACAGTGAACCTTTCCCCTTTCCCACCAGAGGGAGACACCAAAGCCGCGATTACCACAGAGGCGCCACCGCCAGAAACGGAGGGCGACTGCTTCACACTACGTGCTACGGCGCGCTCTTCAAAACAGAAATTTGTACCACGGCTCAACCAGCCGTGTATACACCAATTTAAATTACATTCCTATCACTTTTAGTTTGGGAGCTACAGCCTTTCAAAGTTTCAGGGGCAGATACCACACGCTGTACATAATATATGGCTGTGTGGTGGGTGATAGATGTTCTGGCGGTGGGAAGTTGATTTAAATGAGATGTTCAAATGTGTGACCATGTTCCTGAGGGCACAATGCAATGGGCCCTCTAAAGGATCTGATTTAACATCACCTGTGGCACGGAGCAACATGCGTCCTCGATGCGCCGTTTTAGATCATCTGGGGATGTGGGCTCAGTGACATAAACACGATCCTTTAGATATCCCCATAAAATGAAATCTAATGGTGTTAAATCGGGCGACCCTGCGGCCCATGAATAAGGACCATGGCGCCCCAACCACCTTCCTGCAAACCTGTTGTTTAGTTCTTCCACAACAGCACGCGCAGAATGAGCTGAGTGACCATCGTGCTGCATCCACATATGGTCTCTCGTGTGTAGACACACATGTTCAAGGTGACCACCCAAACTGTCGACATTAAATGTGCGATATAACTTACCTATCAGTGTACCTGGTAAGTAGTGTGCACCGATGATTTCATCCCCAAGGATTCCACACCATACATTAATAGACCACCTACGTTGACGGTCGACAGGTCGTACCCACCGTGGATTGTCTCCGGCCCAGGTTTGAACGTTATGGTGATTCACTGCACCATAATTTATGAACGTGGACTCATCAGAGAACATAACACCTTGTAATGAGTCCTGCGTGAAATTATGTGTGGCCCATTCACAGAATATAACTCTCGCAGCTCCTGGGTCAGTGACGAGCGGTACGGGTGAAACCTGTGGCCGTGAACTTTGCGCCACACAGTTGAGAGACTGACACCAGCGACTGCAGCAACGGCTCCTAAGCTGATATGAGGATCGTGGTGCACTGCAGCTAAAACAGTCACCACCGTCTCCACACATCTTGCAGTTCTTCGTCTGTTACTGTGGCGCTTTATCAAGCTGCCTGTTTGCCGAAGTCGTCGTTCGGCACGTAAGAACGTAATGGCTGCCTGAGCTCTTCGCTTAGGATATCTCACGGCGTACGCCATGGCTGCTTCAGTGGCTTCGTGTCGGCACTCGCCGAGCACCAGCAACATGTCAACGTCCTAGTTCGTGTATGCCATCTTCATCCGATCTCAGTAGCTGTGGTATATTGAGCCCCGTTCCTTTATGTGGCTCGAACTGTCGGGTATATGGCCGTGTGCGGCGACAGTCGGCAGTCTAACAGCGCATCGAGGAAGCTTCTCGCTCCGTAACAACGGCGATGTTATAACTAGGCCGCACCACATTTAGAAGGCGCATTTCGTTATGCGCAGCGTGTGTGGTATCTGCCCCTGAGACTTTGAAGGGTTGTAGCTCCCAAACTAAAAGTGATAGGAATGTAATTTAAATTGTTGTATACACAGTTGGTGTTACTGATTCCAGTGCATGATAGAAACAACTATTGTTCCACTTAAAAATTGTATCTTTTTGCTGTACCTCTTTGGATAATAACAAAATAAACTATGTTCATAGCTCGGCAGACGGTGTAACGATTCTTATGGTGACCTACTGCAATAAATACCGGGTGTTAAAAAAGTCAGTATAAATTTGAAAACTGAATAAATCACGGAATAATGTAGATAGAGAGGTACAAATTGACACACATACTTGGAATGACATGGTGTTTTATTAGAACCAAAAAAATACAAACGTTAAAAAAAACGTCCGACAGATGGCGCTTCATCTGATCAGAATAGCAATAATTGGCATAACAAAGTAAGACAAAGCAAAGATGATGTTCTTTACAGGAAATGCTCAATATGTCCACCATCATTCGTCAACAATAGCTGTAGTGGAGGAATAATGTTGTGAACAGCACTGTAAAGCTTGTCTGGAGTTATGGTGAGCCATTAGCGTCGGATGTTGTCTTTCAGAATCCCTAGAGATGTCGGTCGATCACGATATACTTGCGACTTCAGGTGACCCCAAAGCCAATAATCGCACGGACTGAGGTCTGGTGTCCTGGGAGGCCAAGCATGACGAAAGTGGCGGCTGAGCACACGATCATCGCTAAACGACGTGCGCAAGAGATCTTTCACGCGTCTAGCAATATGGGGTGGAGCGCCATCCTGCATAAACATCGTACGTTCCAGCAGGTGTTTATCAGTCATAATGCTCAGTGCCATTTGAACCAACTTTTAGCCGAGAACAATGTAGATTACTATGAAGGGCCATAACATTACGACCACTGCCTACCACGAGATTAAATACCACCCGTCTCCGTTGCTATTATGAGGTAGTGATATACATACAGGGTGTTTCACTAAATGTGTGAGCCGCTGTAAGTTACAAAGTAATAGGCGACGGAAATACCTGGTGATCAAAAAAAAGTCAGTATAAATTTGATTTGAAAACTTAATAAACCACGGAATAATGTAGATAGGGAGGTAAAAATTGACACACATGCTTGGAATGACATGGGGTTTTATTAGAACAAAAAAAAAAAAAACGAAGTACACAAAATGTCCGACAGATGGCGCTGGACATCAGTCCCCTAGAACTGAGAACTACTTAAACCTAACTAACCTAAGGACATCCCACTTATCCATGCCCGAGGCAGGATTCGAACCTGCGACCTAGTGGTCGCGCGGTTCCAAACTGTAGCGCCTAGAACCGCTCGGCCACCCCGGCCGGCTCAGCTAAAAGTCTCTTTAGAGAAGAGGTACTAGTTTACTGCTGCGATTTCTCTGCGTACTAATTATGAAAGTGGAAACAGATGAAGTGAAGAAATGTAGATATCCAAATTCAGCGACACAAAACAGAGGGACAACGCAGTGGCGACCACCGATTTCGCCGTGCGCCGGCTTTTTCCGGCGGCGCCGGTCCTCGTTGGCGGAGCTGCCTCAAGGGTGGCGCGGACGCCGGACGCCGGACGCCGGATGCCGACAGCTGCCGAGGCGGCATGCGAGCGGGCAGCTCGGACCGGCCGCGTCGAATTGCGTCTCCGACAGAACGGGGCGGCGGGCTTCCTCGGATCGCCGCCAGGAATTCAATTGGATGCGCGCCGCGTCCTGATATATAAAACATGGCTGCCTCTCAGAGGGGACCTGCTGCCGGGGCAGCGCGCGGCAAAGCGCCGGCGACGAGCTGTCCCGCCATTACTCTCAAGGCGCCGCACGTCTTCGCGAGAACCTCTGCTACATGCAAACAGGTATTGGCCAAAGGCGAGCTCGTTTGTGATGAAGGAACGGCAGCTTCCGTCCCTCTCACCACCAGCACCTATTGCCTCGTTTCACTATTCTGAGTCTCTTCAACAAAACCACTGGGTATTTCTGGCGTCTCCGAAAAAAAATTTCATTTAGTTTCTCTACTTTTTCCTTCCTTGTACCAGACAAAACTTACAATTTTAACCAAAGAATGAAGTTAACTTCTCATGGTTGGGATTCGCAGTCGTATAATATTTCTTAAAAGACATCATAGTCGCCGTTGATTGTAAAAAATATGTATTGTTACTATTGCAATTTCGGCCTTATGGCTATAAGGCCATAAGGCCGAAATTGCAATAGTAACAATAAATATTTTATGCAGTCAACGGCGACTATGATGTATTTTAAGAAAAAAAATAAGAATGAAGTGTTTCTGCTTGGTGGTACCTTTATCTTTCGCACTGCACTGCTAGTCTTTAAGAATGTAAATCCATGAAGACAGTATGCAAATAGCGTCAAATTCGGTGGGAGTGAACTGCGCTCTTAAATATGCAAATGACAAAATTTCGCCGGCCGCGGTGGTCTAGCGGTTCTAGGCGCGCAGTCCGGAACCGCGCGACTGCTACGGTCGCAGGTTCGAATCCTGCCTCGGCCATGGATGTGTGTGATGTCCTTAGGTTAGTTATGTTTAAGTAGTTCTAAGTTCTAGGGGACTGATGACCACAGATGTTAAGTCCCATAGTGCTCAGAGCCATTTGACAACATTTCAATGCAACGTTTCAAAGTAGGCAGTAGTAACGAAATCTACAGAGTGGTCAGAAGCAGTCTGTAATCTTGTAACGGTATTGCGGGGTAGGTTGTGCTGAAAAATAATTGTTAAGAAAGAAATTCGATACGTTGCGCCGTTTTCGAGTTAATTAGCATTAACGTTAGCCGATCAGGCCGCTGCGCATTCAAATTCAAGCGACCTGCTAGAGACGGTGTCGTCAAATGCCTTCTTTGTTTGGTTTCCTAAAATTGAATACGAGAGCTATATAAAAATTGGACATATGACGGCAATGAATATGGAACCCATGCTAAAGATGAGCATGTGCATGCGCTATCGTCTATGCTATGAGAACAACTGATACTAAGCGGTGGGCCGCTTGAATCTTCGCCCGCAGCTGCCTGACTGGATTAACTTCAGTGTTATTAACTTGCAAACGACGCGACGTATGTAATTCTTTTCTTCAGAATTATTTGTCAGCACAACCTGCCCTTTAACACCCCGACAAGGCTATTAAGCTGTTTCTACCCTCCCTGTGTCTTGTATAGATATGGAAACATAATGCAAAGGTATGCTCATTCATAAATTGTATTTCAATGTTTGTTTGTGACTACTTTGTGTTATGTCTCCTATAAGAAGACAACCAGATGTTTATTCCACGTTGTGAGTAGAATCTATCAGACAGCTGACATATCATCAGGATTTCGGAAAAACATCATCCACGCGATTCCGAAGATTTCAAGAACTGATAAGTGCGACAACTATCGCGGAATCACACTAACGGCTGGTGCATCCAAGTTGCTGTCAACAATATGATACAGAAGAACGGAGAAGAAAATTGAGGGTCAGTTGCATGACTATCTGTTTGGCTTTAGGAGAGGAAAAGTTACCAGAGAGGCGGTTCTGACTTTCCACTTTATAATGGAAGCAGGATTGAAGACAAATCAAGACACGTTGATAGGATCTCTCGACTTGCAAAAAGCATTCGACAATTTAAAATGGTGCATGTTGTCCGAAATCCTGAGAAAAACACGAGTAAGATGTAGACGAAGGCGGACAGCGTCCAACATGTACAAGAACCAAGTGGGGAGTGACCTGAAACCAATAAATGAAGTACGCGGACTAAAAAGTGTGTACCACAGGGATGTGATCTTCTGCTCCTGCTGTTCAGTCTATATCGAAGAAACAACGGGGAAAATAAAAGAAACACTCAGTTGCTGGATTAAAATTCAGGCTGAAAGGATATCGTTGATAACACTCGTTGACGGCAATGCTATCCTCACTGAATATGAAGAAGAATTACAGGATCTGTCGAATGGAACAGACAATCTAACGCGTATAGACTATGGATTGAGAATAAACCACAAAAAGGCAAAAGTGAGGAGAAATAGCATAAGTAAGAAGAATGAGAAAAAAAATGTCAAAATTGATGGTCACAAAGTAGACGAGATTAAGAAATTCTGCCTGCTTGGAAGCAACAAAGCCCATGACGGGCGAAGCAAGGAGGACATAAAGAGAAGAGTAGCACAGGAAAAAGGGCCATTCCAGGCCAAGAGAAATCTACTGCTGTCAAAATTAGTCCTCAATTTGAGGAAGAAATTCTTGAGAACGTGTGTTTGGGGGACAGCATTGTATGATAGTGAATCAAGGACAGTGGGAAAACCAGGACAGAAGAGAATCGGTGCGTATGAGATGTGGTGCTACAGAAAAATGTTCAAAATTAGTGGAGTGGTAAGATAAAGAATGCGGGGATACTCCACAGAACTTGTAAGGAAAGGAACAGATGGGAAAAACAAGAAGAAGGGACAGGTTGATAAGACATACAGGGATAGGCAAAATAATGTGAACAGTGGTAGTAATGGAATGGTTGTGTTTGACTGTCTACAATGCCGGTAAGGTACGTGTCCTGCTGGACTGTGCGTGTTCAGTACGGACTAGGCATCAGTGCAGATTGGTTAAGAGTAGTTTACACTTTGTATTTGAATTATGAGGCCGAAGTCTACGTGCAATGAAAGGCCTAACAGAGTTCCAAGGAGGGCAGGTTTTGGGGACCCGATTAGCTGGAGCATCAGTAACCAAGACAGCCAACTTATTGAATGTTTCAAGAGCAGTTGTTTCAACAGTCATGACAGCCTACACAAAACATGGAAAGAGATCATCGTGTAAACGTAATAGGCGGCACAAACCAAAACTAAATGGCTGAGATTGTAGTTTGCTAACGCGAATTGTGTCAAAACCACACAAAACTACAGCGGTTAAAATGACTGCAGAGCTCACTAGCCATCTTCGAGACCGCTTGTCTGTCGACAATGTCCGCCGAGAACTCCATGAAACGAATGTTAATGGACGTACTGCTACACCAAAACCATTAGTGACGGCAACCAACGCAAAGAAGAGTAAAGGAGCATAAATCCTGGGCGGCTGATCCAACGAGTCAAAGTTTTAGTTATTTCCAACATCGAGTCGGGCTTACGTCTGGAGAACGCCAAAAGAAGCCAAGAATCCTAACCGTTTGATTCTAACGGTTAAGCAAGGAGGTGGGAGTGTGATGTTGTGGGCAGCTTTATCATGGTATTCTGCTGGTCATTACTCTCAAAGGCCATATTACAACCAACGATTATTTGAAACATTTTAGGTGATCAGGTGCACCCCATGATTCAAATGTCGTTCCTCAACAGTAATGCCGTATGTCAGGGCGATAATGCATCCATTCACACAGCTAGGAGAGTACAATCATGGTATGAGCGTCTTCCCTGGCCAGCACAGTCCCCGGACATGAACATTATCGTACCCTTGTGGTCGGTATTGGAGCACAGACTCTGGAGCACATTTCCACCTCCGTTGTCACTACAGGAGCTAGATGAGGTTCTGATTAAACAGTGGCATAGCATTCCACTGGAGACTATACAATCATTATATTCCAGTATTCCAAGAAGAATCGCAAATGGGGGTCCAATCCCTTGTTAACAAACCATTCCCAAGTAAATAAAGGTATCCGCGTTATTCTGCCTATCCCCTGTATGTTAAGACATTATTCCTTGCAGTGAAGTAAGCTATCTCATGGTGTGTCTTGTCCCGTAGCTTGGAAGGAGAGCAATTTTTTGTTCTGGCATCCATGAAACCATCCTTTGTGATCTGTGGCTTCTAGGGCAAGGGACTGGCGTGGCGTGCGATCGATACGTTAAGCACACTCCCTATGACCTAAAAGAAATGTTGTTCGACATTTTGCGTACTCCATAGTGAGTCTTGCGTTGATGCTATAACTATACTGAAAACATCTCAGTTAAGTATTTTAAATGCTTTCAGAAATGCAAAATTTTCCATAATAATGTCTATGGTGCTAAAGAACAGAACAACTGATCGTAACGTATTAAATTATAACCTCATCTAAAACCATAACAAAAAAGATCAGTTAATAAAAATTATTTTTATAGAATTTACTTTGCTTTCATTAGAATAACTTGATCATGTAAAAGTAATTCTTCCAAAATTATTAATTACTTATGTTTGTTGTGTCAGTGATGTGAAAGAGTGCGAAAGTGTATGGAAGACATACATAAAGAATGGATGTTTTATTTTACTGAAATCTATGTTAAACTATGCGTGGGAAATTTCTTGTGCAATCATGAGCCATGCCACGTATATGAGTGTGCGTACTTTTATGTAAAATCAGCCAGAATAAAAGCTAGGTGTTGAATCAATTATTATTTCATTTCTGTGGATAATTTGAATTTTGGTTTGTTTTAATTAAATTTAGTTTCCTGAATTTAGAAGCTTCTTTCATAAATTGCTTTCCGTGCTCGAACTGGATGAGTTAGAAATAATCGCGAGTATTTGAGGGCTGGAGCTTATCTGATTATGTGTTCAAATCATCAGCCAATAGGAATTAAACATTTCATGTGCTTGGTGTAGGGCATTGTGCTGCAGTTCTGTCTTGTGGAGTCTTTCTTGAACTGTGTCAGTGGGCAGAACATGTGGAACCGCATCTCACAAATTTCCGCTAAGATGAAGAAAATCTTTTGTTCTTCACCTTTTTTTTACCAAAAATACAAACAACTACAGTTTCAGACATGTTCACGAAGACCTGAGTATTTGAGATGAACTTTTTCGAAAGTTATTTGTTGATGATCTTTTTTGTCCTACAACAACTCCCCATGGCATGCTTCGTAAACTTTCTCGAAACGTTATGGCGAACATTGCTTTTGAAGAAGACCACTGAATAACTTTACGTAGTAGCTCGCAAACAGGTGTGGGTCAGTGATTGTCTAGATTCTATAATTTATTCTGGTTGGACTTGCAAAATTGTGGCTGCTTTTGTGCGAAGACTTGCATTAAAACAGCAACCAACTTTGAATGATAATACTTTTGGCAGTAAATTTGGTCTTGACAGGCATTTAAAACATATTTCAGAGGCAATAAAGCCTAGTTAATTGAAATTTGAAATATTAAAGCAACTTATTAAAATCCCAAAAATCTAATATATTCCTATTGACTTTTTTACTGCTTCCAAACTTGAGTTATGTGGTCTTTGTTTGGTAGATATATAATCGACCTTTCTTCAACGGCGCTTTGCGTCAGCTGAACCAGCATCTATCAACACAGAGTAAAAAGAATGGATTTCACGAGGTCTGTCGAGGTAGTTGGATTGAAAATTCTAAACAAAAACCCCAAAGAGGCACTTTTAGATTGAACTGTGTTTGAAGTAGGTGTATTACGATGACAGAGTAAAGAACCAGCTCGGTAACATGTGGTTCATTTAGTGGTCAGGAAACGTAAAGTCTTAGTGAGTGTAAACTTAGAAAACAACATTAAAACCTGAAAAAGTGAGAACCCACTTGTATGAATATAGACTTTCGGTCTGAGAGGTAGAAAAAGGACTGGAAATCGGTGCAGACACATTGTGCAGTGAAAAATATTAGCGTGTGTCACGAGACAGCTGGCTGTTAGGTAGCGAAATACAACGGAAGCAGCAAAGCACCGTACAGAGGCTAGCAGTGGTGGATGGGGGTCACGTGCAGTTGGCAGCCGTGGACGGAGTGAGAAGCCATATTCTATACCGGTACTGGCGGAGCTTGGCAAACGGACGCGCAGTATCATGTCGCCATTCTGACACCGAAATCAGAAAGCTAAGAAGCGATTTATTTCATTTGTTGTTTGAGTGTGTAAAGAAACTTATGAACATGGGGAAAAACAATAATTATGTAATAAGTGAAGAAAAGGAGCGAGTAAATTTGGATGAATCAGTACTTGCAGATTATAGCATGAGAGGTGAATTTATTTTCAAATGATCACAAGTCACTGACGGCTAATTATGGGCCAGTTAATGAACAAGACATGATGGAAGCTGATGTTAGGTTGCACTCTTTTTTATGAACGTAATAAAAATGGAGCCACTATCGGACGTTCGTATACAGAGGGATACTATTGCAGTAATGTTGCAAAAATATTATGAAACAAACAAGGGACGTTAATAATAAAATGAATGTAATGGATTCTAATATAAATGGATTTGGTTCTGATTTTAACCAAGGGTTTATTCAACAGTCAGTAGAATTTGATGATAAGTGAAAGAATTTTAAACTTGAAATTCAGCGGAAAACTGCTATTAAAATTTCTAATTCAAGACATTCACTGAAAACTTACGCATCGCAAATTAATGATAGTTTGCAGTGTCAAATTTGTCAGCATAAAATGAACGTAATGGTAGTATTGTCACAGTGGAAAGTGCGTTTACAAACCGTATAGTGCAAGCTACTGAAAATGGAAAACAATTTGTGGAACAATCAAATGCTGATTTAGAAAATTGCAGGTACAAGTAAATAATGTTGAAAAACAATATAATACTGAACATAAAATTTTGGAAAATAAAATTAAGGATAGAAGGTGTAAGTGTTAACTGTTTGGTGTGCAAGTGGTGGTAAGAGTTATTAACTTGGGAACTAATTTAACCCTATTAAGGAAAGCTGTAAGTGATAACTAGCATGAAGATGACTGTAGAGTTGAACAAAATTTAAGTAATGGTAATGGTCATGTTATAGATAATAGTGCTACAGATTCATCTGAAATTGTTTATGTTATGCACAGATAATATTTTAGATTTGAGGCCAATAAAAGCATCCACCGTAAGTGGTTCTGAGGATGTACTGCCTAGGTCATGGAACGATAAGCAGAAGATAGCCTTGATAGTGTCAAAGTCCATGGGAGAACGTAGAGGTAGATAAATGTGGCAGCATGAAAATTTTTAAACAAGCTATCATTGAGGTGAACTGGGTAAACAGAAAAAGTGGAAGGGGTGAATAACTTTTGGCCACGTGAGAAATGCAACAGCAATAAAGGTTCTGTTAAGAGGTTTGTACAGAAGTGGGTAACAATATGGCACCAAGAAAAGTGTTAAACAAGCTTTCATTGAGGTGTATTGGATTAAACAGTAAAAGTGGAAGTGGTGAATAAATTTTGGTTACGTCAGAAATACAGCCCCAAGAAAATTCTATTAAGAGGTTTGTGCAGAAGTGGGTGACAACTCTGTCATATCTGAGTTCTAAATTGGAAACTGAGCGGACTGTTATGGAAACTGAGAATTTCCGATCATGCTCGAGAAAAAGTAATAATTTCTGTACATAGAGAGGACGATAAATTTATTCGTTATTTGGAGAGAGTAACGCATCTACAGAAGGAGGAAGGGAATAGAGATTTTAGAGGAACTGAGATTCTAGACCTCCTATTAAACAATATACGAACAAAATAACTGATCTGAGTAGAATAGTAATACAGTGATCAAATAACTACAGAGCTTAGGTACACTGGACGAGGAGGCTCAGCTGGAAGTAAATATAATTTCAGCGGAAGGATTGATCATTACCAACGTCCACAATCATCTGAACGTGCAGAACAGCGTTATAGGTAGCCAACAGAACGTAATGTCAGGGTTAAAGACGGAAGAGGAAAATTAATAACAGTCTGTAAGGGTGCTAGTAGTTGCAGACTGCTAAAACGTAGGTTAAATCCGTTAGCAAAACCCTCTGTAAGAAGAGAACAAATAGAACATTGTAGTGCTGGTACAGTAAGAAAAGACATATAAGAGAAGAGGGGTGAAGTAAGGATATGTGTTTTCATGGAAGCTTAGTAGACGTTTTGTGAAAGAAAATACGGTAACTGCAATTATATGAACCAGTTTGACGAGGAACGTAATTTTAATTGCACATTTTTAGAGCGGGGTCGTAATGTAAATGAACACTGCAGTACTAATGAGGAACCTATAGAATAATGTGGAGAAAGAATTGTAAATGTGGAAAAAGTAACAGAAGTGGAAAGATATACAGGCAGAAGAAGCTTTATACGGAATAGAAGAAATTTGGCTGATAAGTGTTGAAGTAGTGACAGGTGAAGGAGAAGCTTTATGCAGGAGGGAAGAAATGGTGTCTCATTGTGATGAAAAGTAACGTAAGTAGAAGGGACTGGCGTTGATATTTTGAAAATTCTGACAACATAGAAGTAATTGTTGCAGAATGTGATAAGATCAGAGACAGAGAATTATTAGAGAAGAGTTTCGATATATGACTATTTACTAAATAGCCACGACTGGTCGCTCTATGCCGCACGAAAATGTCGAAATTCCTGCGTCGACTTCATCTTTATGGGGCCCGATGGTGAAAGACACAGTTGAAATTCTTTTGGCGAAAACTTTAATTAACAAAAATGGCGGTTTCAATCGAAGCAAATGGTGGAATACTGCGCTTTCTTTAATAAACACACAAAGACGTCGGTACAGTGCAGCTGATGATGACACATCGACATCCAGTATGGATGAACACCGTAGATACAGATTCAATTTATGCATACCATTTCCCGGCGATCAACGTCTCTGGCACTTGCGTTTTCTAAGGTTAAACGACGGAACAGCTACTGTAACGTACTGTAACTTCAGTCGGCTCACCTTAAAGTTGGCAGGAACATATAAAGCAGAAATATTAGATAGAGAAGAAATAAGGTTTGAGCTATCGTACTCCCGAAATGTAAGGGATGAATTTCCGTCATTTCTGTGTCAGTCTCGCTTATGTCAGTCCATTTCCCCATTTGCGGCCCAGGCGTTTTGCTCCGCTTACATATCTTCATTACCATGTTATGTGCGGGCTGCGCCCCCAGACGGCTTTTGGTGTCGCGATGGGCAGTGGTCATAGTGTTTTGTATCGTCGGTGTATTTTGTGGTGCTTTATTTTCTAATCCTGACAGTGAGTTACCATACTTACGACCAGCTTGGTTCTCTCTAGTTAACCACAGTCCAGTGCTTTAACATGGCTGTTCCTCACTCTCTTTCCCCAAAGAGAGTCCTTTCATAACTGAGGTTAAAAACGCGTTTGATGTGGTCATCCGTCACTATTAAGAAATGTGTTCATCGCATGTTCAGGAGCTATGAATTCCTTGAGGCAAGTGTTCAACGTACTAGCACTTAGCTCTGTTAAACTGACTTGTACATTAGAACTGAATGTATTAACGTCCCGTTGAGGTCATTATAAACGAAGCACCATCTGAGATACATTTTTCTAACACTTCCCTGGTTGAAACACTTCCCGTAAAAATATCCAGTCACGAGAGATGCAGCAGTACTACTGAGCCTATTTATCTCATTAAGAAAAAAGGATTTTTGAACTTCAAAATGTTGCCTAAATTATGGATAAGTTAGCAGAATTGAAATATAAGGAATTCAACACGATTCCATCTATTGTCACAATTTCTCAAAAGCGATTTAAAATTCCTTAGTTACGAACAAAGAAGAGTGTGGGTTTATAGTGTTCAAAACAGACATTACAACTGCAGCTGTGTTATCTGTGGCTATTTAGTAAATACTTAATCATACGATTGTTAAATAAACGCAGTCTTCACTACAATTTTTAATCGCTGTTTTTTTATGTACAGGTTTTTCGGACACCACTATCAGTCACAAGATTTGTTAACTTCCAAATTATTTAATGAAGCAAGATGTTTCGAGGTATCAACCTTACCTTCACGCTACAATGGCAATACAAAACATTGAACAAAAGTATACACAGACACATTACTGCTATAGCCTGAAGATGAGATTTGTGCAAGGAAACATTTTGCTTCATTAAATATCAACAAATTTTGTGACTGGCAACGGTATCTGAAAAAGTTTTTATTTTTGAAACAGTCACAGTCAATATGGCTTTAAATTGCGCAACTGATAATCAATGGAAACAGTTCGTAAATATCAGTGCAATACTTAAATGATATCAGTCGCGAGCAGTGCTGAAATCCATAACAGAAACCACGTTCTCATTGTATTGTTTATTGCTGTGATTCATCTTTTGAACTAACTCTAGATGTGCAAAAGCTATGTCACTATGACATCGCTGAAGCAACAGATAAAATAACACCGCAAAGAAACGTTACTCAAAGCAACAAAAATACGCAATAAATATATAAGTTAAACACTTTATAATGTTACGTCAAACTAACAGATTCTGCTAGAAATTGCAGTTTTAATTCTGACTCGGAGATTACAAAGTAGCAGGAAAATGTCTGTGGGCCTGTACTTTGTTTTTAAGGTTCCTTTGAAAAGTGTCACATATAATGTACAAAACAATTATTTTAGAACTCTGATAATCATCTCAAGTCCTTTTTTTACCATTTCTTACAATAAAATGGCGTTAAGGTTCAAAAATTAGAATCCTGTTCCATTCTGTATGAAATGGCTAATTAAATCCTGTACACACAATCAAAATAGACAACTTTATTTCTTCATTTGACACAAATACTGTTTCATGCATTTACAGGACTAACTGTCTGAAGGAGATGAAATGATACTCTGTATTGAACGTTGTCACTTACATAGTATTTGCAGCCTATCCCTGAATTTGGATCAGACTTAGCACCTACTCGAGACCAGATTAAACTCTTCAAACCCTTTACAAAGTGCTATGGAGCCCACCGTGTCTTCTTATTAAGCCACGATACAATAACATAGGACTTCATACGAAGAGTGAAATAAGTACGCGTGAATATCTGTCAATATTGGTGTTCACGTACTTCTTACAATAACTGTCATTAGCAAATATTGATCAACTTTAACGTTTTGAAGTAAATTAAGATCATGTGGCCTAACAAAAGACGCATACGCATACTAAATGAATTATGCAACAACAGATGTCTACTGACAGTGGACGCATATTGATATTAATCCGACACTGCAGTAGTAGAAAAAAAGTACGGCACATTTCAGTTTGAAATTTATATATGGGACCATCGTATACAAAATTACGCATCATAGCCGTTGGCCATTCCGGCATTGATAATACAATGAAAAAGTGTGTATGTAGATAGCCGTTGATAAAACTAAACATATGAAATTAAAAATAATCTATACACACGACGTTAGATTCGTAGGCATATTTACCGCACTTGGCAAGCGAAACAAAATGGTAGTAAACACATAGCTATCGTCACGGTATATTGATAATTTTTACTTATGGACCGCCTGACAGCTAGCTATCGTATTTGAAATGGTAAGTGTTTAGTTTTCAATCTAGAAGCTGTGGCTTGACTTCATTGGTTTTTTTTCTGTATTGGTAACTGGACATTTCAGGAAACCCGCTATCATTTCCTTCCCACACTTGCCTATACGATAAGTGTCCGTCTACCAATAGACAAGAAAATCGTTGATAAATACGAACCACTGTTTGACTTGAGATACCTCTTTTACAATCGACTACAGTATAGTATCGCCGCGCCTGCAGTTTATACAAACAACAATGGAAATAAAAAATACTGAAATAGTCCCAGCACGAGACAGCGTTCGGAAAAGACGAAGCACGACGCTGTTTCTGCTCCGTGAGTGTCGAACTACTAAGGTCTCGTACCTTTTGAGCTTTTTTTTCGTATATCCTAGTGTATAGGTAGAAGGTAAACAGCCATCACGTCTGACTGCTACGCAGCATATGCAGGTTGGATTCTCCATTCTGTGGAGACTATTCTTCTTTTTTGGTGGACAAATCTCGTGCTTTCACTATAGTGACGCTGATCGAGGAGCCATGGCTCCGGCATACGAAAGCTGGCTGAGAGAATATTTTCTTCCATTACGTAAATCCCACGATGACTCATCTCTGTGATATGGAAAGAGGACAATGATGCGCATTTTATGCAGCTGTAACATAGCAAAAATTATGAAATTCCGATTTATCGAAGAGTAAATATTAAGTACAAAATAACCTTAAACATCCCTTTTAAGAATATGTGTGATTATCCTCCTCAGTGGAGCAGAAGGAATGCCCTATCAAATAGTTTTACATCCTGCCTGTAAGTCCAACACATTACCTATAAAACTTTTAACCCAATCTGACGGATAGATGGAGTGCCCCAAGTGAAAGATATTTTATCATCCAGTATCTACGATACGTCTAATATACTCTGACATGAGTAGCCATGTACTTTTGAATCATATTTACTGATTACTATCAAAATTGCCTTGAAAAATCTAACCATTTTTTATTATTTTGCTAGCTTCCCTTTCAGTAAGAGGACTAGGCTGATAATGGTGGTATCTTGGGCCCCTCCTAGTAATTTTGGCTCCTTAATATCTAATAAACAAAGCCGCTTATTATGGTGATGAATGTGTCAATTGCAAGTTTCTAGTTAATTCTGTAGAGTGTCCTGATGAAACAGGTAGTTTTTCAGTGGGAAGTGAGATTAATTTCTTTACACTGCTGACAGTAACATTTAGAAGTAGCGGTTTATTTCCAGTATTACTACAGTTAAGCCCATGGAAATATTCATTACGATGTTTTCCTTGCAATACCACGTGTATCAAGTGTTATGTTCCAGTGCTAACATTTCACTTTATACTTTAGACAATAATAAATGTTTGTTTACAAGATGGCGGCGTTCGTTTTATGAGCCCCTATGCTGCTGGCCATTTTAATACCCAATAAAAGAGCGCAGAAATTAAAAACACTAAGGAACTTCTCTTTAATTTTGTGTTGTAGAAGCCCTGTAAAAAGTTAACGCCTATCAGAGGATTAAAAACAAAAAGGCTTGGGACGAACCATTTATGAAAAGAACTTAAATGTCACCATCGAGCAAAGAACGAGAAGAGGCAGCAGAATTCGGGGTCGGTCTTCAAGAAGATTCTGCACTGATTTAAGAGACGTGGCTTTATTGTAATTTTTTGAATTTATTTCATGTTGCCCGCGAAAGGCAAAGGTCCCGAGTTCGAGTCTCGGTCGGGCACACAGTTTTAATCTGCCAGGAAGTTTCATATCAGCGCACACTCCGCTGCAGAGTGAAAATCTCATTCTGGAAAAATTTCATGTTGCTCATATTACCAGCACAGTTTTTCGGAGATTGTGTAAGGTTCCATTAAACAAACAACTTTTTTGTGTCATGCATAAGATCTCATAAATTATATGGTAAATAAATGAAAGACATGTCATAGTAGTCGTATGTTTCCAGCAATTTTGAAGTCGACAGAAAAGGAATTCTGGCAATAAGGACAAAAAAAAGTGGCTCATTACACCATCTCTTCCTATCCTATTCTTTCTGCAGAAGGATAAATGGTGCTCCTTCTGACAAAGAAAATGGAACGTCATTTATGTATATCAGATAAACTGGGGGATCCAAAATAGAACCTTGCAGCACATGAAGTCTCTACTATGTCACGTGGTGTGGTCGACGTTCTTTATAGGTCTGATCGCGAACAGGCAATAAAGAACTGGTTTGGAATGTAGTTACTACAAGCACTTTCATGATAACCACAACACTAAGAATCTGAAAGCTATGACCTTGTACGAGCTCGAGACTGTACTCGCAAACGGGCACAGGATCGTCTGCTGTTTCCAAAGCAGATGGGATGGTGTTCCTGCCACCGGAAATCGCTATCGTCCGTCTTTTGGTTTCGTCGGCTTCGTTCTCCTCCTCCTCTTCCGTCTTTCTCTGGCCCCATATCCGATTCTCCTCCGCAGCACAAATTTTGTTCCTCAGCAGAGCACGAGCACGAACGTGTGTGTGTGTGGGGTGGTGGGGGGGGGGGGTGAGACTTGGAGGGGGAAGAGGAAAGAGGAAGAAGAAGAGGGAGGGGGCACCTCTACCCCCAGATTTCCTTCACTTATCTGGGCAGGCAATCGGCGGGTCGCCGCGAGATAGGGGCCCGTCAGTCTGATCGCCGGCAATGGCAGCGGTCTGCGGGCAAACGATAGAAGACGTGCCCCAACCACCCACACACGTTGGGTACCCCTGAGCAGCGCTGGGAGCCGCGCCATCTGCTCGCGGCGCAGGCAGACAAATCCCCGGGCCGGCGCCATCATCGCCTCGTTAAATCGGCGCGCGGGCCCGCCGACTGCCGCAATAATAAAACGCAAATACGCAGCCCGGGGAAACCCCGACCCCGCTCGCGCTGCCCGGCGACGCTCGCGAGTTGCGTTTGTCTTATATCTCTCTATAACGGCCGGGGAGCGCGTCCGCCACGCGCGTGCGTGTGAGAGGGAAGAATAAGAGAGGACGGGACGCGCGTGGACAGGATCGCGGCAACGGCGCTTACAACTTTCTGAATGGTTCCCCGGAGAGGGCGGAAATAATTTGAGCACAAGCGGTCCGCAGCGAAATGGCTAGTGCCTGCCGCACACGTACGCGTTGAGGGCTCGAGCGTGTTTGCAACTGTGTGTGCATAAGCAGGGGTAGGTCTACCGACGAGGAACCGTATGCCGAAATGGGTAGATGGAGGGGGGGGGGGGGAGGAGTTAGAGAGTGTTACATTCAGCAGCAGCGTCGCAGTTCTGTGTGACAGATGTGCCTGTCTAATGTCGAATCGGTCACTTGAATTGGAGAGAATGACCCTCAGAACTGAGGGGAAATCACTGACACTTTTACGACACATTCGTTCCCCATCTTTCTTTCTCATACGAGGTCTCATCATCTACATTAGGGCCGACCTACTTCCCTTAACCCTCTGCGTACGTGTACCAAAGTTTCTTTAGTGTATTTGCCTTGCGGCAATCTGTCTACATGGTCTATCTATTTCTGCTTATTCGAGTCGGTCTTTTTCAATTACCCCATATATTTTAAGATCTTTTCTAATATCTTCGTTCATTAAATGTTTTTCTAGTTTACATTCTTTAACTGATTTGAGGAATTTCATTTCCGAGGTAAATGTGGTGTCTGTTCTTTCGGACATGTCTGATCCTGCGGCTACTATGAATACAAGGGAATTGAAGACATCGGCTGCTAATGGGCAATGATTTAAATCGACAAAGAAAGTTGAAATTTTGTGCTAGACTGGGATTTGAACCTGGCACTTCTGCTTACTAGGCAGATGTGTTGACCATTGCGCCGTCGGGACAGCATTGGTCAGTGCAACTGCATGGACTACCCTAGCACGGCTACTGTCAGATCCAAAACATCAACTTATACACACACTACTGATGTACTGCCCCACTATCCTCATTACTCGCGGCATTTCAGCGATTTCCTCAAAGGTTTGAGCATAGTGTGCATCTGCACTGAAGGGATCAATCTTGGTGTGCTTCTGCGCTCATTGGCCGTCCTCGTCCTAATAATTTATGTGGTGCCTGTTCTTTCGGACGTTACGACCAATGCTCCGTATTAAGCATGTTCGCTTCAAAGTAGCTTGCCTTTCTGCCACTGTGTGGGGCAACATGCAAACTAAAGTAGTATCGTGACAAAAATTGAATTTAGAAGCGCTATTTGTGATCTGGAATGACTGTTTTAATGTCTTTAAATATTTATCATGAACAATAGAAATTTCGCAGCCCACATAGTTCAGATGGCTTAGTTGCTTGATTATTTTATTTTCTATCACTATTTCTGGTCGTACCTGTTAGTCTCCTCTAAATGTCATTGAGCTGGTGCGCCGCTGGTGCCAGTCTCCATCGATTCTCATCACGATCGTCTGAGTCGATTTTCGATGCCTGCGTGGCTTCGTAACCTCGACGGATGGCTATTTAACTGCGGCGCGCGCGCTGCCTGGGTCTTCAGTTCGGGTATCAGCTGTGCCAGCGACAGCCACGTCTGGCGTTGTGCCTGAATGCAGCGTGGCGAGTGGCCGAGTCGGTTCGACGCAGGAGCGCGGGCCGCTGCAGCGGCGTGTATAGCCGTTGTAATGCAGATCCGCTGCCGACGGTGATTGGGGTTTCTTGGATATGTGAAGGACAGGTCTCCTTCATGTATCTTGCATATGATGCAAAGTCAGTGAACTGGAGTCGTCGAAGTGTTCACCGGTGGGTTCCGTTCATGATAACTGATTAACCCTGTGCACTGAAAACTATCTTGGCTGTTTCAGTTACTTTTGACCTTGCTGCCTGACATGTTGACGGCATTTAAGGGAGTGCTAGTGACGCACGACCAATAGACATGAAGCCGTGTTTAATGCATACCAAGTAGTGCGTAAGTTTTTTGCCTGGCGTTCGGAACCGGGCCGAAATATTTTCCCTAATTCATTTTCTATTTTATTATTTTATTTGTTGTTTTAGAGGCTGTCTAATCAAATCTTAAGACCTACTATCACGTATGTTAATCCTGCTTAAGGTTCATTTGTGCCGCGTAGAATTAAAGGTTTATTGATAATTGGATGGGTTAAGATCCTTGTGTATATGTTGCGTCAGAATGTTGTCTGCCGCTGATGTGTTTATATTTCAGATAATTGGCGGTGGTCGACGCGAGCAAGCTCCGGTCGGTGTATCACTGTGGAAGAGCGAAAATTCAGGATCTGTATCGGTGTCTATGGTTACGTTGTTACCGTGCGGTAATTCCATTTTACCGGTGCAGCGTTGTGGTTTTCCGCAAGCTTACTTGTAGATCAAAGTTGAGTATAGTTTTATTTCACCTTCTGATCTGTGCATCTCCTGTATCTGTTAGAACCTCGCGTCCATCACCAATTTATCGTAAAGTTGAAGCGGTCCCATGTTAAGACAATTTCATATGTTATTATTATATTGAATGTATTACAATACTGTTAATTTGTCAGAAATTTTAAGACCAATTGTGGAAATAACTGAGCTTATTGGACGTAAGTGGATTAATGTTCCTAGTCGGGTCCTGACTTACATGAAAACCAGTTTCTATGGTATTTGAAGCGTGTCTGAGATTTAATTGTGGTTTTATGAATATTGCTCTAATTAATGAAAGTTGGCTAAGAAAATTTTGAAAGATTTGTACACTACTGGACATTAAAATTGCTACACCACGAAGATGACGTGCTACAGACATGAAATTTAACCGACAGGAAGGAGATGCTGTGATATGCAAATGATTAGCTTTTCAGAGCATTCACACAAGGTTGGCGCCGGTGGCAACACCTACAACGTGCTCATATGAGGAACGTTTCCAACCGATTTCTCATACACAAACAGCAGTTGACCGCCGTTGCCTGGTGAAACATTGTTGTGATGCCTCGTGTAAGGAGGAGAAATGCGTACCATCACGTTTCCGACTTTGATAAAGATCGGATTGTAGCCTACCCCGATTGCGGTTTATCGTATCGCGACATTGCTGCTCTCATTGGTCGAGATCCAATGACTGTCAGCAGAATATGGAATCGGTGGGTTCAGGAGGGTAATACGAAACGCCGTGCCGGATCCCAATGGCCTCGTATCACTAGCAGTCGAGATGACAGGCATCTTATCCGCATGGCTGTGACGGATCGTGCAGCCACGTCTCGATCCCTGAGTCAACAGATGGGGACGTTTGCAAGACAACAACCATCTGCACGAACAATTCGACGACGTTTGCAGCAGCATGGACTATCAGCTCGGAGACCATGGCTACGATTACCCTTGAAGCTGCATCACAGACAGGAACGCCTGCGATGGTGTACTTAACGACGAACCTGGGTGCACAAATGGCAAAACGTCATTTTTTCGGATGAATCCAGGTTCTGTTTACAGCATCATGATGGTCGCATCCGTGTTTGGCGACATCGCGGTGAACGCACATTGGAAGCGTGTATTCGTCATCGCCATGCTGGCGTATCACCCGGCGTGATCGTACGGGGTGCCACTGGTTACACGTCTCAGCCACCTCTTGTTCGCATTGACGACACTTTGAATAGTGGAAGTTACATTTCAGATGTTTTACGACCCGTGGCTCTAAGCTTCATTCGCTCCCTGCGTAACACATTTCAGCAGGATAATGCACGACCGCATGTTGCAGGTCCTGTACGGGCCTTTCTGGATACAGAAAATGTTCGACTGCTGCCCTGGCCAGCATATTCCCCAGATCTCTCACCAACTGACAACGTCTGGTCAATGGTGGCCGAGCAACTGGCTCGTCACAATACGCCAGCCACTACTTTTAAAGAACTGTGGTATCGTGTTGAAGCTACATGGGCAACTGTACGTGTACACGCCATCCAAGCTCTGGTTGACTCAATGCCCAGGCGTATCAAGGCCGTTATTACGGCCAGAGGTGGTTGTTCTGGGTACTAATTGCGTGAAAATGTAATCACATGTCAGTCCTAGTATAATATATTTGTCCAATGGTTACCCGTTTATCATCTGCATTTCTTCTTGGTGTAGCAATTTTAATGGCCAGTAGTGTATTTGTTGGATTTAATGTACCCCGTTAGTTGGGGAAGTAGTTTTAGCGTTTTGATGTGAATTACATGAAAAACAGTTTCGCTGTAAGTTATGAATCTTGTGAGGTTTAGTTATGGCAGTTATATTTTATTAATAATGGTTTTGTGAATATTGTTTATTTAATGAAAGTTGGTTAAGCAAATTTTGAAAGGTCTGAGTTTGTTGGACTTAATGCATTCTTTAGCTGTTGGAAGTAGTCAGAGTTTTGATGTGAGTCATGTGAAAAACAGTTCCATCTGTGTCATGAAGTTTGTGTGATTTAGTTTACTCATCTTTTATGAACAGTGTTTTAATTAATGAAATTTGGTAGAGACAATTTTGGAAAATATGTTGTTGTATAAGGCAAGCCAATTTCTATAATGTTTGCTACTGTTAATTTCATAAGACCTGTATGTTTGTAATAAAGAAGTGTGTGGGCAACTACAAACTGGTTATGTGTTTAATTTCGATGTGTCGAAAGAGTTCCAACCATCAGTTATTACTTTTCTATTTTCTACGGACATGTTGAAATATCTACATATATGTACAACTGAGCAGAAAGGGGGGAAAGACTGCAACCATCTTTATCTGCTTGGTTAGTCGTAATGTCATTCTTACTTATTTTGTTCCCCACTTTTATAACTAATTTAGTTTCACTGAATAATCTTTTCAACGTTCGTATACAGTGCCGAGAATTCTATTTGCTACAATATTGGCCAGAGTGTTGACCTCTTAACGTCTAGACGTAGGCGATAAGAGCTATGTTCGTCACATTATAAAATTCTCTACCATTGCTTATCAATATCTTCAAAATCCAAACTTAAAATCCATTCTGGCTATTGTTTTTAACAATAGAGTTAAATTTTTTGCATATACCTAATGTCCAACTGTTAAAACGCTTATTCCCCAGTCACCATAATAGTCTTTTCGATCTTCTTTCTTAAAAATTGTGTACAGTACAGCTGTTGACCTTATTCCCGGTATTCTCGCTTTCTCCCAGCATAAATTTAGGACATATAAAAATCTTAGTTTAAAAATGACTCTGCGGTATTTTAATAATTCGCTGTTAGTATCACCTAAGCCACGTAGTACCCCAAATTTCGAAGAATATCACTGTTGTGTCCGAACAGGTGAGACTATAAATTGCCGCCTCCAGGTGCCTCCAGTTGTATCTGTCAAATGCCAGTCTTCCACGTGACACTGTGAATGCATTGGTGTAAACGTTGTTGCTGATTTCGTTACCCCACGTTCTACTGCGCCTGCGAATTTCTAAATGAAAGACTCTTGAGAAATGCAGCTGAATCTCACCGCAAGCTAACTGAGATTTTGGTGGGCAAGCACTGAGCCAAGCAGGAACATATGAAGGTTCAAGAGATATAAATATGTATGGGATCTGTGGAAGATGATAAACACTTGGGCTGGCCCTCATCATGCACAACTCTAGCAACGATAGGGAAAGTGCATAGAGTGGTTCAAATTGAGAGAAGGCCGACAATCTATAGTAGTTGTGAAATAGTTAGTGTGTCACGCAGGATACGTGAACGCATAGTAGCTGATGTATTGAACTTGAGGTGGATGAAAGCCGACTAACGACACAACTGTGCTCAGGTGTGCACTGAACAGCAAACAACAGTTTGAGCCATGCAGGGTCCTAGCTGCCGACGATTCATGGATATACGGCTATGACCCTGAAATGTAACAGCAATTTTCGCAGTGGATGACGCCATCCGTCAGAGGCCTAAATGAATGCGCCAAGTACGCAGTAACGCCACGTGAATGCTAATGATTCTTTTCGATGTCCAGAGAACTGTCCGTACGAGACTTCTTCCATGCGGTCAGTCATAGGCAAATCCTGCTACGATGTTTTCAGGAGACTGAGAAGAAAGGAGAACAAAGACTGATTGCCGCATCACGACAATGCTGCAGCACGTGCCTCTCTCTTTACAGAGCCGTTCCTGGCAAAAACCTCATAACAAGTACCTCTCACCCACTCAACTCACCTGTTATAGCCCCTTCCGGAAAATGGAACTGAATTTGAAAGTGCTGCGTTTTGACTCGCTATAAGAGATCCAAGGGGAATAGCCACTACTTTGGAACACAGTTCAACGACCAGACATCCAGTAACGCTTTCAACAATGGAAAATTGGCTGGAAGCTTCGCATACAAGCACGAGGGGACTATTGTGAAAGTGCCAATGGAAAGTAAATATTATGTCTTTTATGAAGATGTTCTCGGAAATTTTGCGTAGCACGTCGTAAAGAAAAAACAGCTACCAACATGAGTGACGTGGAAGTAGATATCGTCGGAGTAGTGAAGTAAGTTAAATCAATTAACAAAAGCAAGTCTTCCGGTCCAGACTATATAACACTTAGGTTCCTTTCGGAGTATGCTGACGCAATAGCTCCATACTTAGCAGTCATATACAGCCATTCGCTTGACGAAAAACACGTACCAAAATACTGGAAAGTTGCACAGGTCACACCAATATTCAAGAAAGGTAATATGACTAATCGACTAAATCACAGGTCCATATTATTAACGTCGATATGTAGCACGATTTTGGAACATATGTCGTGTTCGAGCATTATGAATTACCTCGAAGAAAACGGTGAATTGAACCACACTCAACACGAATTCAGGAAACATTGTTCTTGTGAAACACAAATAACTCTTTACTCACACGAAGTGTTGAGTGTTGAGTGCTATTGACAAGAGATTTCAAATTGATTCCGTATTTCTATATTTCCAGAAAGCTTTTGACCCTGTACTACACAAGTGGCTTATAGTGAAATTGCGCGCTTATGGAATATTGTCTCAGTTATGTGACTGGATTCGTGATTTCCTTTCAGAGAGTTCATACTTCGTAGTAATTGGCGGAAAGTCATCGAGTAAAATAGACGTGATTTATGGCGTTCTCCAAGGTAGTCTTATGGCCTCATATATATAAATGATTTAGGAGACAATGTGAGCAGCAGTCTTTGGTTGTTTGCAGATGACGCCGTCATTTATCGACTAGTATAAGTCATTAGAAGATCAAAACGAATTGCAAAACGATTTAGGAAAGATAACTCTATAGTACGGAAACTGGCAATTGACCCTAAGTAACGAAAAGTGTGAGGTCATCCACATGAGTGCTAAAAGGAATCCGTTAATCTGCGGTTACACGATAAATCAGTCAAATCTAAAGGCCGTAAATTCAACTAAATACCTAGGAAATACAAGTATGAACAACTTAAATTGTAAGGAAAACATAGAGAATGTCATGGGGAAGGCTAACTAAAGACTGCGTTTTACTGGCGGAACACTTAGAAAATGTATCAGATCTACTAAAGAGACTGTTTACACTACGCTTGTCCGTCCTCTTTCGGAATACTATTGCGTGGTGCGGGATCCTTATCAGATAGGGTTGACGGAGTACATCGGGAAAGTTGAAAGAAGGGCAGAACGTTTTGTATCATAGTGAAATAGGGAGAGGGTGTCACTGAAATTATACAGGATTAGAGCGAACTCATTAGAACGAAGGCGTTTTTCTTTTCGGCGGAACCTTTTCACGCAATTTCAGTCATCGACTTTCTCATCCGAATGCGAAACTACTTTGTGGACGCCGAACTACATAGGAAGAAACGATCACCACAATAAAATAAAAGGAAATCAGAGCTCGCACCGAAAGATATAGGTGTTCCTTTTCTCCGCGCACTGTACGACTTTGGAATAATGAAGAATTATTGTGAAGTTGGTTCGAGAAACCCTCTGTCAGGCACTTAAATTCTATTTGTTGTGTATCCATGTAGATGCAGATGTAGAATGTAGCATATTGGCCATAAGTAGGCGCTAAAACAAGTTGCTGTGCGATTACAATATTGCCAAAAAATGACTGGAAAGAGTCACACCCATTCAAATATTTCGGATACTTATAGAGATGTTTTAGTGGAACGATCACAAAAGAATCTGTAACACAAAAGGCTGAAGCTAGACAAATTCTTTCTTGAGGTATTTTAGTCGATTCACGAAGGAGGTAGCTTACAAATCTCTTCTCAGACCGATACAGGGATATTAGGCTTATGAATATTAGTCTTCAGTTTGATGCCCACACTGATACAGGAAGTAAAGAAGTCCGTCAGAAGTTCGTTTAGTAAGCGCGAAAACGTTACAGAGATGTGCAACTAAATCCAGTGACTAAATCTACGAGATCGGCGTTGTGTATCACGAAGTGGCTTACTGTTCAGATTAAGAGAGCGTACTTTCCCGGAAAAGTCAACCAGTATTTTGCTTTCTTCTACGTAGGTCACACAAAAATTACTTGAAGGTGATATCAGATTCACGTTCACTTGGCGGATTACCAACAATCTTTCTTCCAGTGCACCATTCGTGACCGGAACAGTGGGACTGACTGTGCTATATGAAAAACTCTCCGTCACACATCATAAGGTGGTTTGTGGAGTATAGGTGAATATGTTTCCATCATCTGGATGCCGTATTATTCCACGAAAGTACTTCCATTGTGAACAACCGAGAAAAATATTATAAAAAAACGTACCTTCTCCCCTCGTACTCATTAGTGAATTTTAATCCGTTTGTAATTTAGACATAATTTATAGCCTACCAGTTATTTTGTGCTGAAATGACGATGGCACATTTCTGGTAGTTAATGATGATGAAGACAGAGACAGATGAACATTCGACAGTTGCCGACCAAAAGATTATGGCTGCCTGCTTCTCAATGTTTTCTTCCAAGCCTCGCAAACTATAGTACTGCAAACCAGACTGAAGTTGCATCCAGAAGGAAAAGGTGTAGCAGAAAATCGCGGATCTAGTGAGTAATAATTACAGAATAAATACACTAATTAAACTGACAGAAAAAATTGCAACACAAAAAGTAATGAATATAGGATAACGAAATTTCGGGAATGCATTTCTCTAGGTAACATATTTAAGTGATTAACATTGCAAGATCACAGGTTAATAAATCCCGAGATAAGCTATTGAAAATATGAAGTTCTGGTACAATAACAACTGGTGTAACTGCCAGAATTTGAATGCAAGCGTGCAATAGCACATTGCGTTGCACAGGTGTCGGATGTCAGTTCGTGGTATGGAGTTCCATGCCTGTTGCACTTAGTCGGTCAATACAGGGACGGTTAATGCGGTTTGTGTTTGACGCTGGAGTTGTCAAATACATGTTCTAGTGAAGACACATATGGTAACCGAGCAGGCGGAGGCAACATGTCGGAACTCTGTAGAGAATATTGGGCTACAACCTCTGTATACGTGTGTCATCCTGTTGGAAAACACTCCCTGGAATGCTGCTCACGAATTGCAGCACAACAGACCAAACCACCAGACTCAAGTACAATTTTGTAGTTAGGTTGCGTGGGATAACCACGAGAGTACTCTTGCTGTCATATGAAATCGCACCGCAGAACATCACTAGAAGTGTATGTCTAGTGTGTCTCGCAAGCAGACCGATTGGTTGCAGGCCATCAGCTGGTCTCGTTCTAATCAACACATGGTCATCAGTGGCACTAGAACCAGCTGTCATCTGGAAACCCAACATACGTCGTCCCTGCCCTCCAATGAGCTCTCGCATGAAACCATTGAAGTGGCAAATGTCGGTCGTTTTGGGTCAGTGGAATGCACGCTCACAGGAAGTCTGGCTCGAGGCTGTGCTTGAAATAACCGATCTGTAACAGTTTGTTGTCTCCCTGTGGTGCCAACTGCTGTTCTAATTGCTGCTGTAGATGCAGTACCATGAGCCAGAGCCATACTCTGAAGATGATGGTCTTGCCTGCCGGTAATGCCACATGGCCGTCCGGAGCCCGTTGTTCTTGCGACTGTACATTCTCGTGACCACCGAGCCCAGCAGTCATTTATAGACGCACATTCCTGCAAAAACTTTCTGCAGTGTTTCAGAACGAACATCCACCTTCTAGTGCCATATTTTCCGACCTTGTTCACACTCAGAGAGGTGTTCATAATGGCGTCTTTGACGCATTAAAGGCATTCTTGACTAACATAAACTCACCATATCAAATCTCAAAGGTAATTCATGCGCACGAGCGTTAAAGCGTATATTTAAAGCAAACCTGATTTGCATCCTCGTAGTGGCACTATCAGCGCAACTCTTATGTAGCTGGAGTGATTTGAACAGACATCATTTTGCAGATGTAGAAATACGCCTACCGACCTAAGTTTACGTCGCAAAATTTCTTCTTGGTGTTGCGATTTTTTTCCGTCAGTTTATTTACAGACGCCCCCCCGTGAACCATGGAACTTGCCGTTGGTGGGGAGCTTGCGTGCCTCAACGATACAGATAGCCGTACCGTAGGTGCAACCACAACGGAGGGGTATCTGTTGAGAGGTCAGACAAACGTGTGGTTCCTGAAGAGGGGCAGCAGCCTTTTCACTAGTTGCAGGGGCAACAGTCTGGATGACTGACTGATCTGGCCTTGTAACATTAACCAAAATGGCCTTGCTGTTCTGTTACTGCGAACGGCTGAAAGCAAGGGGAAACTACAGCCGTAATTTTTCCCGAGGGCATGCAGCTTTACTGTATGATTAAATGATGATGGCGTCCTCTTGGGTAAAATATTCCGGAGGTAAAATAGTCCCCCATTCGCATCTCCGGGCGGGGACTACTCAAGAGGACGTCGTTATCCGGAGAAAGGAAAGTGGCGTTCTACGGATCGACGCGTGGAATGTCAGATCCCTTAATCGGGCAGGTAGGTCAGAAAATTTAAAAAGCGAAATGGATAGGTTAAAGCTAGATATAGTGGGAAGTAGTGAAGTTCGGTGGCAGGAAGAACAAGACTTTTGGTCAGGCGAATACAGGTTTATAAATACAAAATCAAATAGGTGTAATGCCAGACTAGGTTTAATAATGAACAAAAAAATTTGAGTGCGGGTAAGCTACTACAAACAGCATAGTGAACGCATTATTGTGGCCAAGATAGACACAAAGCCCACGTCTACCACAGTAGTACAAGTTTATATGCCAACAAGCTCTGCAGATGACGAAGAAATCGAAGAAACGTATGATGAGATAAAAGAAATTATTCAGGTAGTGAAGGGAGACGAAAATTTAATAGTCCTGGGTGACTGGAATTCGAGAGTAGGAAAAGGGAGAGAAGGAAACATAGTAGGTGAATATGGATTGGGGCTAAGAAATGAAAGAGGACGCCTCCTGATAGAATTTTGCGCAAAGCATAACTTAATCATAGCTAACACTTGGTTCAAGAATCATCAAAGAAGGTTGTATACATGGAAGAAACCTGGAGATACTAAAAGGTATCAGATAGATTATATAATGGTAAGACAGAGATTTAGGAACCAGGTTTTAAATTGTAAGACATTTACAGGGGCAGATGTGGACTCTGACCACAACCTATTGGTTATGAACTGTAGATTAAAACTGAAGAAACTGCAAGAAGGTGGGAATTTAAGGAGATGGGACCTGGATAAACTGACTAAACCAGAGGTTGTAGAGAGCTTAAGGGAGAGCATAAGGGAACTATTGACAGGAACGGGGGAAAGAAATATAGTAGAAGAATGGGTATCTTTGAGAGATGAAATAGTGAAGGCAACAGAGGACCAAATAGGTAAAAAGACAAGGGCTATTAGAAACCCTTGGTTAACAGAAGAAATATTGAATTTAATTGATGAAAGGAGAAAATACAAAAATGCAGTAAATGAAGCAGCCAAAAAGGAATACAAACTTCTCAAATATGATACTGCCTACAGGAAAATTAAAGAGACCTTTGGAGAAAGGAGAACCACTTGCATGAATATCAAGAGCTTTGATGTAAACCCAGTTCTAAGCAAAGAAGCGAAAGCAGAAATGTGGAAGGAGTATACACAAGGGCGATGTACTTGAGGACAATATCATGAAAATGAAAGACAATGTAGATGAAGATGAAATGGGAGATATGATACTGCGTGAAGAGTTTGACAGAGCACTGAAAGACCTAAGTCGAAACAAGGCCCCCGGAAAAGACAACATTCCATTAGAACTACTAACAGCCTTGGGAGAGCCAGTTCTGACAAAACTCTACCATCTGGTGATCAAGATGTATGAGACAGGCGAAATTCCCACAGTCTTCAAGAGGAATATAATAATTATAAACCCAAAGAAATCAGGTGTTGACAGATGTGAAAATTACCGAACTATCAGTTTAATAAGTCACAGCTGCAAAATACTGACGCGAATTCTTTACAGACGAATGGAAAAACTAGTAGAAGCCGACCTCGGCGAAGATCAGTTTGGATTCCGTAGAAATGTTGGAACACGTGAGGCAATACTGACCCTACGACTTATCTTAGAAGAAAGGTTAAGGAAAGGCAAACCTACGTTTCTAGCATTTGTAGACTTAGAGAAAGCTTTTGACAATGTTGATTGGAATACTCTCTTTCAAATCCTGAAGGTGGCAGGGGTAAAATACAGGGAGCGAGAGGCTATTTATAATTTGTACAGAAACCAGATGACAGTTATAAGAGTCGAGGACATGAAAGGGAAGCAGCGGTTGGGAAGGGAGTGAAACAGGTTTGGAGCCTATCCCCGATGTAATTCAATCTGTATATTGAGCAAGCAATAAAGGGAACAAAAGAAAAGTTCGGAGTAGGTATTAAAATCAATGGAGAAGAAGTAAAAACTTTGAGGCTCGCCAATGGCATTGTAATTCTGTCAGAGACAGCAAAGGACTTGGAAGAGCAGTTGAACGGAATGGACAGTGTCTTGAAAGGAGAGTATAAGATGAACATCAACAAAAGCAAAACGAGGATAACGGAATGTTGTCGAATTAAGTCGGGTGATGCTGAGGGAATTAGATTAGGAAACGAGACACTTAAAGTAGTAAAGGGGTTTTGCTATTTGGGGAGCAAAATAACTGATGATGGTCGAAGTAGAGAGGATATAAAATGCAGACTGGCAATGGCAAGGAAAGCGTTTCTGAAAAAGAAAAATTTGTTAAAATCGAGTATAGATTTAAATGTCAGGAAGTCGTTTCTGAAAGTATTTGTATAGAGTGTAGCCATGTATGGGAGTGAAACGTGGACGATAAATAGTTTAGACCATAAGAGAATAGAAGCTTTCGAAATGTGGTGTTACAGAAGAATGCTGAAGATTAGATGGGTAGATCACATAACTAATGAGGAGGCATTGAACAGAATTGGTTAGAAGAGGAGCTTGTGGCACAACTTGACTGGAAGAAGGGATATGTTGGTAGGAAATGTTCTGAGGCATCAAGGGATCACCAATTTAGTAGTTGAGGGCAGCGTGGAGGGTAAAAATCGTAGAGGGAGACCAAGAGATGAATACACTAAACAGATTCAGAAGGATATAGGGTGCAGTAGGTACTGGGTGACGAAGAAGCTTGCAGAGGATAGAGCAGCATGGAGAGCTGCATCAAACCAGTCTCAGGACTGAAGACCACAACAACAACATTTACAGACGAATAGAAAAACTTGTAAGAGCCGGCGAAGAGCAGTCTGGGTTCGGTAGAAATAACTTAATATGAGGAAGAAATTTCGGAGCGTGTACGTTTGGATCACAGAATTGTGTGGTAATAAAACATGAGCTGTTGGGTAACTGGAACAGAAGAGTGTAGAAACATTTGAGATATGGTATTGCAGAAGAATGTTGAAAAATAGGTGCACTGGTAAAGTAAGGAATTTGGAGCTACTCCACAATCGGCGAGGAAAGGAAAGTGTGAAAGACACTTGCAAGAAGAAGGAATAGTATTATAGGGCATCTGTTAAGACAAGAAGGAGAACTTCCGTGGTACTAGAGGCATCTTAGAGGGCAAAAACTGTAGGGAAAGACAGGGACTGGTATACATCCAGCAATAACTGTGGACGTAGATTAGAAGTGCTGAGATGACAAGGTTGGCACAGGAGAGGGCGTCGTGATGGGCCGCATCAAACCAGTCAAAATGACGATTCGACAAAGAAAGAAGGAAAAACGAAAACAACTGGACAGACGTGAAGTAGTGTTGACTCTACGACGTATCATGGAAGATATACTGAAGGAAAGTAAACTCACAGTCATAGCCTTTGGAGATTTAAAGAAAGCTTTTGACAATGTTGACTAGAATACACTTTTTGAAATTCTGAAGGTAGCAGTGATAAAATACAGTGACAGAAAGCTTATCTACAATTTGTACTGAAACCAGACTGCAGTTATAAGAGTCGAAGAAAATGCTAAGGAAACAGCAGTTGAGAAGGCCGTGCAGCAGGGTTATAATCTGTTCCCGATGTTATTCAGTCCGTACACTGAGCAATAAGTGAATGAATTTGGAAAAAAATTATAAATGAGAAAGAAGATATAAAATCGTTACAATTTTCCAATGACGTAATTCTTCCCGAGAAGGCAAAGGAACTGGAAGATCATTTTGACAGAATGGACAGTCTCCTCAGAAGAGTTTATAGGATGAGCATCAAGAAAAATAAAATACAAGTAATGGAATGATAACGAATTGGGTTGGAAATTGTGATGATAAGAGAAGTAGATGAGTTTTGCTGTTTGATGAGTAAAACAACAGACTATGGTCAGAGCAGGCAGAATGTAATATGCAGACTGGCAATAGCAAGAAAATTGTTTCTGGGAAAGCGTCTGTGATATTGGTATGTGTCGTCACTTTGGTGTGCCAATGTGATCTTTGGGTGATAGCACGCCCTTAGAGGCGATTACATCGAAAATTCAAGTGCTAAGAAGGATTTCTGAAGGTAATTGTCTGGCGTATAGCCTTGTACGAAATCGTAACGTGTACAGTGAACAGCTGAGACAAAAAGAGAACAGAGCTTTTGATGCGCTTTTGTAAGATGACTGCCATCAGCCGTTAAGTAATGTATAATATGCATATTTAAGCCATCAGCTGTTTTTATTTGAAACCAAATTTCTACCGGTTTTGATCTTATTGCTCTGAGTACAATTCGTATTTGGATGTTTGCTTTTAAAGTCCTGTGTCATGTATTTACATTTAAGAAACGCCCAAGATATTTTAAGCAATGGCTAACGCAACATGGTGACTTTACCGTTTTAACCCTTCATCCCTGAAGATTGTCCAAGACCGAGACAGGTAGACCTTGGGTTTAAAATAAAAAACAGCTGATGGTTTAAATATGCGTTGCATACATTTTTGATACGTGGTGGTACGGAATACTGCTGATTGAATGGGTAGAACGGATAACTAATGACGAGGTACTTAATAGAATTATGGAATAGAGGAATTTATGGCACAACTTGACTAAAAGAAAGGCTTGGTTGATGGGCACGTACTGATGGATCAAGGAATTGCAACTTTGGTGCGGGGACAGTGCAAGAGAGGAACGGGTGATAAAAATAGCATGGCCAGACCAAGGCCTACTACTGAAAATGGATTCAAACGGATGTTGTAATCCCTGTGACACAGTACTCGTTAAAGCCTGTGCTATTGTAAGTGAGCGGGATTCACCTTAAGAGAAAGGATTTTCGCATAGATATCGACCGAGTGTACCTGAATGGTGGCAAATCAGACTTACATCCACTCAGTAATAACAATGACCTGTCAAGTAAGTTCGAAATGCAATTACATGTTAGTATGGATCAAACGCAACCCAGAAGATGCTACTAATGTGATTATAGTACGGTCGCCAGCCTAATTAGGCATTAACTGAGTTTCTTCCCTGTACAAGTTGGTATATATTCACGCAAAACAACAAGTTGTAACACTGCATAATATAGTAGAATTTTAGAGCCAGAAAATCTATTGAACTGATAGTTTCACCTTCTGTACTGGTATGGGAAATCATGAATGCGTAACACTACACTATAATGTTTACTACAAAACTTTATACTGTCTATTAATCTAATTAAAATCGGGCATAGGTTACCCTAGAAATTGCACTTTCGTGTCACACACACAAAATGTCAATTTTGATAAAGGTAAAACACTGATAAATTTTGACTTTTATATTGACTTTAACTTTTGCTGGCCAAACCAATTTAGAACACATCAGAATTCAAATGAATGAGGGGGGATCCCGAAACTGTTATGCTCACTGTATTTATAAAAAAAAATGATTACTGAATTTATTATGCGTTCAATATTTCCAGTACATAAGTTACTACTCTTTTCAGCTTATTTACTGCTCATTTAAATACCTTTAAATCTGTCTCGAAATAATAAACTTCATTACTATATCAATACTAAAGTTATCTTTCAACTTCGTTAGACCTTCGTTATTCATTTACTGGTTCATTAACAAAACATTTCTTTAAACACCATTCTAATAAGCTAGTTCTGCAAATAACTATTATTAACACAAATTTTAATTTTCATTTCGGGACACTCGGACTGCACAACGTTTGGAAAGGACCCTGTCTAGGTTAGTTGTGAGGATAATTAAATGATGGATAAGTTCTGGTAAAATTTAGGTTATTATTACACCAAACAAACACAGTTCACTCTCTGATCCACACGAATACAATACTAAAAATTTCAACCTGCTACTATCGATGTGGCGGTTGGCAGGCGGCGAAATGGCGAGGCACAGAGCACACATACAACCACAGCTATGGCTCTTGATGTATGGGCACTTTAATTCTTCTTAGCGTAGCAATACTTTTCCATTTATTTCCTTTGGAATTTTGCCATGCTGTGTGGACGTTGGAACAGCATACTCGAGGCTCAGTGAAGCTATGTCTTCCAGGAGAGCCTCCTCGCTCCAGAAGGTGTTGCTCAAACCAATGCCAAACTCTGACGACTACTGTGCCCGCTGTGCCGTGCAGTGCCCGCGCGCATTTTCCCGCGCTCGCCTACCATCCACCTTTTACCGCTCCCTGACAGACCGGGTATTTACCCGATGTTTTGCATTCCACATACCCTAACACATTGCCTACGTATGGACCAGACGCACAGTTCCAATTTTAAACATCTTACAACAGTTTCAACATTTGTTACATTTCAATTGTATTACAATATTACTTGACAATTGACATAAACATTAATATTCACATTGAAACTTGTTTATAGTTTTCTTACCACAACGGCAGGAAACAAAAAAAAAAAAAAATGAAATCAGAACATCAATTTCACAAGTTTATCGAAAAATCAGATGGGAAGAATTAATCATATTAACAATATTACAGAGTCGTTGTTGTTACAATGTAACTTTCAGTTCTTATGCTGAAATGATGACGCTTGCTTAGGATAGACTACTAACAAGGGAACCTCCCCATCGCACCCCCCTCAGATTTAGTTATAAGTTGCCACAGTGGATAGACCCTGAAAAACTGAACACAGATCAATCGAGAAAACAGGAAGAAGTTGTGTGGAACTATGAAAAAATAAGCAAAATATACAAACTGCTTAGTCCATGTGTAAGATATGCTCCATCAAGGCGAGACTAGACTCAGGAGCACCGTGGTCCCGTGGTTAGCGTGAGCAGCTATGGAACGAGAGGTCCTTGGTTCAAGTATTCCTTCGAGCGAAAATTTTAATTTTTTATTTTTAGACAATTATCAAAGTTCAGGCACTCACACATAAATCAACTCCGCTCTCCAAAATTCCAGGACATATTCAGATTTGCTTGGACATATGCAGGATTTGACGGTCTACACACGGAAAAATTTGAAAAAGTTAAAAAGATGTGTTTTGATAGAGCACAGGGAAAATTGTGCGACTGTGAGACTTTTGGATTCATTTATTGCAGTTTATGTGACAAACTCTGATGTTTTCATCACTTTTTTGGGAGTAATTATCACCTCCACAAGAAACCCTAAATCGGGCAACGTAGATGAATCTTTTTACCCATTCGCCAAGTGTACAAGTTAGGTGGGTCGACAACATATTCCTGTCATGTGATGCACATGCCGTCACCAGTGTCGTATAGAATATATCAGACGTGTTTTCCTGTGGAGGAATCGGTTGACCTATGACCTTGCGATCAAATGTTTTCGGTTCTCTCCTACGAAGTGGTATACGCCTAGCCCTATCAGTCTGTTTCACACGTCTCGGAACGTCTCTCCTCTACGGAACTGAAGGAGAAGAGGGAAGCTACTAGCAGGCCGATACTTGTCTCTGCGTAAGTGGACACATTAATTAGTAACATCTCTTTGCGTATGCTAGGTAATGGTTCTATTTATGAGTAAGTCTGCATACAATTGCAATAGGTGATCCTGCAAGGAAAAAGGAAGAGAGCCACTAATTTCCCCTTTATTGTCACCGCAAGCAACTACTTTCATCTGGATGTAACTGTGGGTTCGTTGATTACTCTCGATGATTTGGCGCATAGGAACTGTAACTCGTGAAATATTAGTTCACTTTATTAAATTAATGAATAAAAGATTTATTTAACTTTGACACAATTCCTTGCTACCGAAGTACTGGAAAATTTACAACTGTAACTGACTATCAAAGCATCACTTGACGCGCTAATCACCAAACTGTTCTGTTAATGCATGTTGTTCAACCTTTACTAAAGTACAAGTTCATCAGAAACTTAAACAACTCGTTGGTGCTACGCTTTGATGTTGACATCTTCAGATGAGGTCACGAACGGGGCGAGAGCGTTTCTGTCGTTGGCTCTATATTGACCTGTGATCTGAGGGCGCTGCTGTGCTGAGAAGGGAGGTGTGGTCTTCAGGAGAGCCTCCCATACGTCATTGCAGATTGCAGTGAGACCTCACTAACGTCTGTGATATCGGTGTGTGTCGTCACTTTGGTGTGCCAATGTGATCTTTGGGTGATAGCACGCCCTTAGAGGCGATTACATTAAAAATTAAAGTGATCTACAAATGTACATTAGGGAAGAGAGGTGTAAAGCTCGCTGTGTTCGTGCCAAATGGTGTGCCTCTCAGGGAGCACACCCTTCGTTGGCTGGGTACAGCCTTAGCAAGTGTGGGTTTCGTAAGCTGGGAACTGATGAGTGCCGCGATTCATGTGCATGTGTAAGTTCTGGACATCTACAGCGACCACCATGCGTCGCAGCGGTACAGCATTTGCGTCGCACGGAACTAGGATCCTGGATAAACTATCCAAATTTCGAGTACAGTACAAGCCCTTAAGAAGAAAACTCAACATTAAGGTGAGCAACATGCCGATGGGGTGAATGACTGTTGCGGTACATGTTCGTTAGTGGGGGACCTCTAAGGTAGCTGACGCACCTCAGTTGTATAAAGCTAACGTGATCGTGTCTCTCTGGATGGATTTTTATATCCATATCTGCTCGTGAACTTAGTGGTGAATTGATCACAAATAAAATGTTCGCAGTAGAATCATTGCACCACTCGGGACGAATCCGTCCTATTCAAGAACAAGTACCTTATACAGCTCACCAGAACCTTAAGCTAAAAAAGAGAGAACTTACCATAACCTTTTGATTTCGCTGAAAATAGAGTCACGAACTTGCTATCGGGTTCAACAGCAGTGAACGAGTAGATGATCCGACAATTTTTCGAAGTTAATGTCGAAGTATATACACTACCGGCAAGAAATCAGTACACCGGAGATACGACGTCGCTTTTGATCCGATGACGGCATATGCTACCTGGAGGATAGTAGATGTACTCATAATCGCTTCAGCGTCGTCCGCCAACAGATAGCGTAGTGGCATAGCTTCCAGACTCCATCTTTGTCTACCCTGTAATAGGGAATCCTCACAGCCACAAAGCTGGTGTAACTGTGTTAAGCAAGCAGGCAGTCCTTCCAAGGAGACGTACCTTTTGCTTTCTACAGCCAACTGAGCGGGTTTAAGAAGAGTCAAACTGCAGCCTTCCGAGTGGCGGTATGGTCCTTTCGGAGAATTTCCACACAAACTGGACGTGATGCGTCAGTTGTGTTAAGACGCTGATGGTCATGTGAACATTATAGCACCCGTAGACGATGTTATGGATGTCCACGCAGCACAGAAGCCCACCAAGATCGCCGTGTTGTAAGGGCAACAGTGGGAATCGTACAGATATCACAGCGCATGTAAGAGGGTTTGTGAGCCCAGGCGTGTAAACACGAACTGTTGAGAACCGGTTATTAGCTGTAGAACTACGTGCGCGCACACCTATAGCCCATCTGCCACTCAAGCCGTAGCATCAACGTGCACTACTCAACTGGTGCCATCAGAGGATCGCTTAGAGGATCGAACGGCGCACCGTTGTCTTCAGCGATGAAAGCAGATTCTGCCTGCAGGCAAGTGACGGTCGTTTGCGCCTACGATGTAGAACTGGTGAACGCTGTAACGTAAAGTGCGTCTGTCCAATACACACTCTCCCCACCCCAGCCTTATATTTTGGGGTGCGGTAACCTACAGCTCTCGTTCTCCTTTGGTTTTTCTGGAGAGGACACTAACCAGGGCCGGGTAAAAGACGAACATTGTTAGACCTGTCTCTTTGCCGCTCCACGTGGCCGCAAAGTTAGCAGGCAGCATTCAGTCTAGTGTGGGCAGCGGTCTCAAAGTTATGGCTTATATGTGTGTAAGATTCCAATGTCAAACACTGGAAGCTGTTTTTATACACGACGGTTTCTGCTAGCTAAGAAAGACATCATGCGTAATTTTTACTTCCAAGTGGTCAATCATACCACAAAACGTATCCAACAATCCGTAAGTTAAATCGGGAGCTGCCTTTTACTGTCTTCTGGAGGAATAGTGCGTGGTGAGTTTCATAGCACTCCGTCTTGAGGCCAGAAGTGGCCTATCGGAACCTTCCGACCGCCGTGTCATCCACATTGAGGATGCGGATAGGAGGGGCGTGTGGTCAGTGCACCGTTCTCCCGGTCGTTAAGGTGGTTTTCTTTGACCGGAGCCGCTCTTATTTGGGCGATTAGCTCGTCAATTGGCATCATGACGCTGAGTGCACCCCGAAAAATGGCAACAGCGCAAGGCGGCTGGATGGTCACCCATACATGTGCCGGCCACGCCCGACAGCGCTTAACTTTGGTGATCTCACGGGAACCGGTGTATCCACTGCGGCAAGGCCGTTGCCCAGTGAGTTTCATAGGCTCGCTTAAAACAGATATAACATTTCATTTCATGAATAAGTGTGAGGCTTCTGAACAAGATAGAGCAAAAATTCCAAAAACCTGCTGAAATACAGCGTCCTGCGGGAACGTATTTTCAAATCATTCTAGCACCTTAATTTTTAAATAAATTTCAATTTTTATTTTTCTCAAAGATTATCAATACAATTCCATCTAATAAAGATAAAGTACAAACATGAATGCATTGCAATTCAGGATTAAAAAAATCACATCATCCAAGTGGCGCCACTATGATGATGTAAATCAGATTTGCTTAAAATACACGATGAAACGGTCGTGAGCGATAGTTAGCTTTCGATACTGGACGTCGTGAGCTGATGTTAGTGAACAATGCCTTTAAGGCGACAAAGACGCCATTATCAACATCTCACTGAATTTGAACAGGGCTACAAGAAGCTGGTGGGACAGAGACAGGTGGGAAAACATTCTAGCGACGGTACGGGAAGAAAAGGAAGAGATCCGCTGACACAAGCGACTTTGACAAAGGCCAGACCGTCATGGCCTGGAGCCTGCGAACGAGCATCTCAGAAACGGTGCAGCTAGTCGTCTGTTCGTTGTCTGTTACTGTCGCGAATGCCTACAGAAAGTGTTAGAAAGATAGTGAAATCACGAGTGGGCGACAACATGTCAAACACCCACACCTCGTCACCGAATGTAGAGGCCGGATTCCCCACTCTGAAAAGAAGAATAGGCGACAACCTGTGGTAGGTATAATGTAGGAGTGAAATGCTGGTGCAGGCACAAGTGTTTCGGAGCACACCGTCCAACTTCACAACAGACAGGCCGAACGTGCTCCCACGTAGTTCGTTAAAATGTCAGTGGGTTCGGGATGGTTAAGATTACGCCGAGGATCAGTGGAAACGTATCGCCTGCTCGGATGAATCACGTTTCTTGTTACACCAGGTCGATGGTCGTGTAGGATACCCCATTACGTAGGCACAGTGCTGCTCGAAATACTCGCTATGTGGCGTCTCCATTCGTCATCATTGCCGAAAATGAGATGTGGGCCAGTTGTGCCAGCCAGACATTTTTTTAGAGCATTGCAGGTGGATATGTGAACTTCTGTAGAGTGCTGCGGATTCTTTTGCCTGACAGCTTGCAGTGTCCCGTACGCAGCATGTATAAACGTGCACGTTGCTGCAGTGAAAATCATTACATACAAGTTTAATGGGCTGTTGGCCCATATTACATAAATAAACTAATGGAAAAATAGCAAAACCAAAAAATAACCGATGTAGAGTAATGAAATTTCAGGAATATATTTGTCTGGGTGACGTATTTAACTGATTAACATTGTAAGAACACAGGTCAATGTAAGTGCAAGATAAACCATCGCAAATGTGGAGTGCTGATGCATTAATAACCGGTGTAACCACCTGAATGTTGAAAGCAAGCATGCAAACGTGCAAGCATTGTGCCGTACAGGTGCAGGATGTGGGTTTGTGGGATGGAGTTCCATGCCCGTGGCACTTGGTCGGCCAATACAGGGACGATTAATGTTGTTTGAGGATGACACTTCAATTGTCGTCTGTGACGTTCCATATGCGTTCGATTGGAGACATATCTGGTGACTGAACAGACCAAGGCGAAATGACGACACTCTGCAGAGCAGTGATATATTGGAGTGCGTTATCCTGATGAAAAATACCGTCTAGAATGCTGCTCATGAATGGCAGCACAACAGGACGAATCACGACTGAGGTACAGTTTTTCAATCAGGGTGCATGGGATAACCACGAGAGTGCTCCTGCTGTCATACGAAATCGCAACACAGGCCATAAGGTCCAGTGTATGTAGCACGCTGACACGTTGGTTGCAGGCCCTCCACTAGCCTCCCACTCAACGCACGGCCATCGTTGGTACCGACGCCGAAACAGCTTTCGTTAGAAAATACAACAGACCTCCAGCTGCCCTTCAATGAGCTCTCGACACCTCTGAAGTCTCATTGCCAGTGGTTTTGGGTCAGTGGAATGTAGGGTACAGAGCGTCTGGCTCGGAGCAGTCACTGAAGTAGCCGATTTGTAACAGTTCATTGTCTCACTCTGGTACCAATAGCTGCTCAAATTACGGCTGCATATGCAGAACGATGCGCAGAGTCCTACGCCGAAGACGATGGTCTTCCGTCTCGATAGTGCCCTGAGGCCGCATGGAACTCGATCTTCCTGCGACCACACATTGTCGCGACAATCGTTACCAGTAGTCATGTACAGGGGCTACACTCCTGCCAAGTCTTTCTGCAATATCGTGGAAGAAACGTCCAGGTTCTTGTAGCCCTGTTACTCAGTGAGGTGTTGATAATGGCGCCTTTGTCGCCTTAAAGGCATTGTTGACAAACATCATCTCACCACGTCCAGCCTCAACAGGTAACTATCGCTTACGATCGTTACATAGTGTGTTTTAAGCAAACCTGATTTGAATCCTCACAATGGCGCTGCTAGCGCCACTCTTTCGCAACTGGCATGAAATGTAAATAGACATCATCTTCCAGATGCAGAAACGTGATAACCACCTTTCGATTATGTCTCGCAGCTCCTTCTTGGTGATGCTATTTTTTTCCGTCAGTGTATTTTAGGGATGCCATGACACATTTTATTTTTCACGAGAACCATATTGTGTAGTGTGTACCGCTTATAATCACAATCTCTTTAAATAATAAACACTAAATTGAAGTAGAATAAGATCTGCAATACTTTCAACATGTTCTCGCATGATACGAGAGTTTTACAGAAAGTAAGTTCCGATCGGTCGCGAAATGGACGCCACAGTAGAAAGCCGATGAAGCTTTGCACAGATGTGTTGGGCAATGTCTCTAGTATGACCGTCGGTTGCATCAAGACGCTCTTTTCAGTTGTGAGCGTACTGTGAGCGAGTAAAGGTGCCTAGAACAACGACGTCTCTCGCCAAGTATGAGGCCCCGCTGAAAGGCTTCGCCTTAATGAATGCAGCCCACTTAACACAGCTGCCACGCACTTCCTTCTTCATGGCAATTCTCAGCAGCACTCTGCAAAGGCAGTGAAGACGCTCCTGCAGCCTTTTCGATGGGAATTGTTCGATCACCCACAACACAGCCCTAATTGGCTCGTCCTGAGTATCATCTCTGTTCACATGAAACGCTGGATACGAAGAAAACACTTGGGTGCAGGCTACGCGCTATAGGCCAGCGTAGAGAGTTATCGGAAAGCACAGGCGGCTGCCTTCTATGACGATGGTGTTGGAAATTTGGTATAGCGCCCTGAAAAATGTCTAAGTCGGAGCGGCGACTACGTAGAGAAGTATATGGAAAGTGTAGCTAACCCTTGCAAATAAAATGTTTATGGTTTCCATTTAGCAACCGATCGGAACTTACTTTCTGGAAAACCCTCGTATAATGCGAGAGCATGTTGAAAGTAGTACAGATCTTATTCTACTTCAATGTAGTGTTTCTTATTCAAAGAGATTGTGATTATAAGCGGTACACATTCCACAACGATGGTTCTCGTAAAAATAAAATGTGGCATGGCATCCCTAAAATATACTCACACACAGACTCCGACTGAAGCCATCTCTTTTTCTCAGGCCTTCCTGGAGTCTCTATACTCGAAAGCTAGTTAATCAGCGTCGAGAAAAGGCTACGCTTCCTTATAATGGCGTGCTCTGGACACCAAATAGGAGCCGAGAAAATGTACTTCACAATAGTTTCACGTGATCGATCGGGTATCAAGGATGTGATAACGAAGCAATAATTGTTGCCCAGCTGAGTCTGTCCAAAATTGCACAACAGTGCAGTTTGCATATACCGCATTATTTGGCTGGAATAACTGTTTTCCCATGTTTCAGATTTGGCATATTGCAACATAGGACCAATGACGGTGTGCCAAATATTACGCTGTGGGGGTCCGTTACTTGAGCTACGGTGGGACCTGTGGCATTAATCGAAGGTACAATGGCAGCTGTGCATTAAGTAATTACAGGGTTATGCTAAGTGATGGACCTGTTTTCAAAAATTCGTATGTATTCAAGTACAAATACAAAATGAACCAGCTTTATGCCAATGAAAAGAGGAAGTTTCAATGTTTTGGCGGTCGGTGAGCGGGCGGGTGATGGTTTCAGAAGCGGCTAGTAGAGTCCGTGCGTCAATAGGGTCGTCATTCCGTTCCACTGTCGGTTGTGAGTGAGATGGCGACTATGGAGCTCAAGGTTTTCTGCGTTCTTGAGTTCTCGAAAAGTGAGTCGCAAATTGCAGTGCAACAGGCATTTCGTACCAAATTCGGTATTGAACCAACAACTCGCAAAATCATTAGCCATTGGCTTAAGCAATTTAAACAGACTGGGAATATGTGAAAAGGAAGAAGCACTGGGCGACCGCATGTGTGAGAGGATGATGTCCGACGGATTCAAGAAACTTTTGTGCACAGTCCCAGTAAGTCTACCAATAGCCAGTCGAGAACTTGGAATACGCCAACCAACTGTATGGAAAGTTCTGAATTGGCGTTTGTTGTACAAGAAATACCGATTACTACTTGTGCAGGCTCTCAACCCCAATGACAAAGAGAAGCGTCTCGCATTTTATGGTTATGTGCTAGCAAAGATGGAGGATGACGCACTTCTTCAGCGTGTAATTCTTAGCGATGGAGGGACGTTCCATCTTAGTGGAAAAGTCAACAAACACAATGTTCACATATGGCGTTCGGAAAATGCACATTCACCATTGTAACACGAAAGGCTCACCGAGCGGAACTGTTCTGTGCCTTATCCCTTACAAAGGTTTATGAGTCATTTTCCTTTGCAGAAAGAACTATAACACGAATCACGTACTTGGACGTGTTGGAACAACGGCTGTTCCCTCAGATTATGGAAGAGTCTGAGGACTTCATTTTCCAACAGGATAGAGCTCCGCCCCATTGGCACCGTGATGTATGATGCTTTTTGAATGACTCCCTTCAAAAAATGGTTCAAACGGCTCTGAGCACTATGGGACTTAACATCTGAGGTCATCAGTCCCCTAGAACTTAGAACTACTGAAACCTAACTAACCTAAGGACATCACACACATCCACCGTAGCGGTCTCGCGGTTCCAGACTGAATCACCTACAACCGCTCGGCCACTCCGGCCGGCGAATGAATGACTCCCTTCCTACCGATCTAGGTAGCAGGGGACTTGAGGACCTGGCTCTGCATTTCTGGCCACCCAGATCTCCTGATCTCACACCATGCGATTATTTCTTATGCGATTATGTGAAGGAAGCTGTTTACGCCCTTTTCTCTACCAACCACTCTGAACGATGGATCACTGCTAGATATCGTGCACTCAGTAACAGCAGATACGTTTTCGCGTGTATGGGACGAGTTTGGCTACCGCATCAATGTTTGCCGTGCAGCTAATGGTGACCAAACTGAACATTTATAACATTTATCACATTTCTAATTATTAAATAATTATCAAAAACTAATTGAGTCCGAATTATTAAATTTATTAATTTGATATCAAACATTGTGAGAAAAAGCTTTGAAACTTCCTCTTTTCATTGTTATAAAGCTTGTTAATTTTGGATTTGTACTTGAATAAATGAGACGTTTTGAATATAGGTCCATCATTTAGAATAAACCTGTGTTATTGCATACCACCTACATCCTTTCCTGCTTTAAATGCTCCCCGACAGCGATGATTATTCTAGCAAGAAAATTATCTATCTCAGAATGCCAGATTCTCACAACTGAGATTTGAGGTACATAGTACTGATCTCAAGTTGACGCATTCGCATCGACTTTCACCAGGTACCAACAAGGCGTGGCATATCTGGGACCTTATAGGTTGCCGGCTCTACGCTTACAAACCGTCGGCTCCTATTTTAAGGGATTGTGTGACCTGTGAGTACACATCTGGTGATACATACCTCAAGGAATTGTCGAATCCTTACCACGCAGAATCGACGCTGTTTTCCATTCCACAGGTGGATCGACACGTTATTAAGCAAGTGTTCTTAATGTTTTCGGCCAACACTGTAGGTTTGTTACTGTTCATGATATGCAAGGGTTGTCATATCGTTCGGAACTCGTTTTGTAGGCACGAGGATGATGAATTGGCGCATCTCCACTGGCCAACACAATCACCAGATTTGAATATTACTGTGCTTTTGTGGTTTTCTTTGGAGATAACGTAGTGTGGTAACTAACCGCCTCCACCATCGTTAACTGAACTTGCCATCATTGTGCATGAAGGCTGTTAGGATGTTGTAACGTTTCCTTGAAACCATAAAACACCTGTATTTATCCATTCCAAGAGGACTGGAAAGTCTCTGAATGCCAATGATTTTACCACAATTTGTTATGGATGATCACATCATGTGTTTTGAACTGTTTTCCACCCATTGTTTATAAATAAGTGATATGGTAGGTAACATTGGAGGATTCATGACACTGTCGCAGATGATGGTGATGTATATAGAGTTTGTCGTGGAGACGGAAAAATCTATAGAAATTCAGAGAAAGATCTGTAGTGGATCGCAATCAGACAAATGCAACTTATTCTTCATAAACGGGAGAACTGGCCCATTAATGTTTAATGAAGCTATTAACTCTCATAAGTGGAAGCGGATGCCCCGATAAATATTTCAGAGTTACTTGGCACGAACACATAAAACTTGATTTAGGACTAGCAGCTTCTTTTGCTATGGAAAATTATTTCGCCCACATAACCCACGTTTGACCCTTTCTTTGAGTACTGCTCATGATTCTGGGAGAATGGAAGCAATTGGGAGATACAATTAAGAACTGTGTCGTTAGGGCTTCGATTAGTAACCGCGAAAGATTCACGAAGGTGACCACCAAGTTTCAGTGGCTGATTTAAAATAGAGGCTTTGTAAATAATAGAGACAATTCCTGTTGAAATTCCTAGTTCGTACTTTCCGAGCTGACTTAAACACTAAACGCACTGCTATATACATCTAGAAAAATGACCAGGATGGAACTGTAAGAGAGATTCGAGCTCATGCGAAGGATTACTGTCGGTTGTGCAGCAAACCACGCAATGAATCGAAAAGGAAAGGAGTGAAATAAAAGGTTTTTATGACGTACCCTTCAAGAGACACTAGACGATGGTTTTGACGAGTGTATCCGTACGTTGTTGGTTTAAATTTGAAAAAGGTAGCATCGATGATTTTTGGTAGCAAACTGCGTAGGTGAGCAGTTTTAATATGCTTAATGACACTTTTAGCACTTTCTCTTTTGCGTCATCACAACAAGACACGATTTTAACAGTGCTAAAACCGTAACACATGTGTCTCGTTCACATTAGAAACATTCATACAGCTATATATGTATATATGGGACGTGGGAAGTCAGTGTCAGATGGTAGGAAGTTGCCAAAGTAGATCTGGCGCAGAGCACGATGGTTTGCAAATGGTTCAAATGGCTCTGAGCACTATGGGAATTAACATCTGTGGTCATCAGTCCCCTAGAACTTAGAACTACTTAAACCTAACTAACCTAAGGACATCACACACATCCATGCCCGAGGCAGGATTCGAACCTGCGACCGTAGCGGTCACGCAGTTCCAGACTGAAGCGCCTAGAACAGCACGGCCACACCGGCCGGCGAGGGTCTGCTAATAAATCCTTGGCTTCATAAAGAAAAACTGCTGTCATGAGTTTGAAAAAAAATTATTTACTCTAAAAGTTCTGCTCTTTACTCAATACATTTATGACATCTTTGTCCCATTTTCTTTAACCTATCAAAAGAAAATTTCTATTGTTCTGTAAACCGCTCATCCACAGCCTTTCTGGGTTTCACAATGTTCAGAAATCGTCTTTCCGTGAGATTTTTCTTCAGACAATTCCATAGATTCATTACTAACAAGTTCAAGCTAATGAAGACAATGACAGTTATCAGCCTCAGCAAAAGGTGTATCTCCGAAGGCATCACCCCTAGCTATGCCCAAGTGAAAGTAAGAGGACACACCAAGATTAGACCAAAAGTAAAACAGAACTGTGAAAGGTTGTGGAAGAAACTAGAGCTTGGGAATTTATACCGGAGATATGATTTCCTTTCAGACAAGTTTATTTGAATCTCCTATGACTTACTAAAATGTTGGATCCCTAAGAGTTTGATAGAATAATATTTTGGGTTTATGATGTAGTAGACAGCATTCTGCATACTACAGTTAACATTAATGAAAATCAAATCTGCAAATTAAAATGTAGATATTGTATTATTATTTTATTACAGAATAGTTAATAAAACAGAAAATTTATTTTATAGTGAAGATAACCGTAATAAGTGCGTTGTTCACGAACCCCTCGCTTACGAGCAGAGCGCAAAGTCATAAACAGAATGCCCCAATGAGAGTCGCTGTGAAATACATTGGTAGTCATGATTACAAACTGTGAAATAAATGAAACGGGATTTCAGTCAGAAACTATGTGTTGGAGCGGCAGTTGCTGAGAAAATTAAGAACATACAAATACCAAGGAACTATAGATGTCATTAGACACAGTAGGTCTATATACAAACTTTGCTCAAAATGAAGTCATTCCTATTGTTAGGAAGAATTTTATTCAGTTTGGACATATGTCCATATGTGAGACTGATGATTTTTTTAGGGTTCAAACTGCTTGTGTCATACAATAACATTTCTTTTAAAGGAAAGATTTTCAGATAACGTGATGGGTTAGAGATGGGGTGTTGCCTACCACGAACACTAATGAACATCAATAGACACCTTGAAGACAGGTTTTTCTATTGCAACAAGAACTATGATTTGATTTTATATTATCATCGATACACTGATGATACACTATCATTGGTTAAATAAGGTAATGATGGTTCACAGAAAATCTTGAGGCCTTGTATGATTTACATCAAAGGATCCAATTTAGATATGAAAACGAAGGAAACAATAAAATTAAATTTCTAGATATTACAGTAACGAATGACAATGGAAATCGTAAGTTCAGCATTTACAGAAAGCCAACGATCACTGATACACTTATCCAATTTACATCTGCACGCTCTGATAGATATAAAACTTCCTTCTTTTACGGTCATCAAACGAACAAAAATTCCTTTACAGATTGATGAAAGCGAATATGCCCAGAATTAATTTACTTCATACATCCAAAGTTCGTTCAAAGCAACTCTGATCTACCACAAGATAACTCTCCTGAATGATACAAAATTAAGCAAAAGCTATTTTGCAGTATGGATTACATTGGACCACTTTAACTGAGGTTGCATAAATTTTTCGCAAAATAGGCATTGATGTAGGGTTCAGGAATAACAACACAGTATCCAGATTACTGATACATTCTGTGGAACGTTTCGATCCCTCACTGAAGTCAGGTATGTGTAAAATAATCTGTCGTGGATATGACACCGAGTATTTCGGACATACAGATAGAGCTTTTTCAGAAAGGGACCGAGAACATCCATCACTTCATACCATTCAACACCTTACACTCAAATAACATTTGGAAACAATGAAACATACTGTCGCGACAAGAATCTTAAAGTTTTAAATTTCGTAGACAAATGAGGTACAATATACTTTTTAGGAAATTATGAAATGTATATCCACCCTCGTAACAGACCTAGGAACTTGCTGAACGAACGCACGGAGTCCAAGAACAAATTGTTCTCCGACTGATTTCGTAATTTTTTATGCACTTAGATTTTTAATGTTTAACCTGAAATGTTTTTGAAACTCCGAGACATATTTTCTACTTTTCACTGTATTTACTGTCGATAATCGTTGTGACGTACTCCAGTCTCGATGTTTTAGCCTACATATTGATGTTGTGAGCCGTTACGAATTTCCACTATTCATTCGCTTTTAACTACTATTTTTTTCCAGCTCCCTTTTGGTGCTTCATTCCAAGCGACATGTACGTTTTCTGGTGTGTCCTTTATAGGTTGTTCCTTTTGCACATCATTAGTCTGACACCGTAATATGTTATTGCTAATACATTGTGTATGTTCGTCCCTTTTGGCCATAATGTCGTTATTTGCACTACTTTTCAAGTACTATAATTATGGGAACATTCCTACGCACTTCATTTTACTTACAACAGTTCTTGTAACGTCTTCTCAAACGGCCACTAACATCGATAATGGCATGCACGAACGCTATTCCTTGCCTACCTCGACCTATGACTTTCACTTTCGGACATTCTGGTTTGAATGTTGTCCTGACAGTCGTCAGCTGATGAACGAAGGGACATTGTAGTACAAGCCAGGTACACGTGTTATTTTCACTACAATATCGGTTATTTGTTTGTACCTTCTGTTGTTCGTAATTTCGCTTTGTTTCACTTTGTTAACGGAGCTGTACAGATACTGATGTTTTAATATTGGCTCCTGTTATGACTGCACACGTCATTGAAATCTTAACTTGGTCAAGATGAGTTCCCAGTACTTTTCTATAATATGTTATGTATTAATGAACGTATTTTCTGACCGCGTTTATGACTCGTTTTCCTGTTTCTCGACTTTTCAGTGCAATTAACCCCGTATTTTTGACGTTTAGCATCCTTCATAATATATTTTATGTCAGTCTTTCTCCTGCTTTATCATTCGAGGTGTAACATTTACAGCTATGGATTGTAAATACCACCTCCTCTATTCTTTTTCTTTTTAAGACATCACGTTTATCTGTCCCACTCCCTCCCACTTCATTTTACGTTGTTTTCAATGCTCTTGTGATTTCACGTGGCATATCAGAACACATTTGGCACCATGCAAAATTATTATTTATGGAATGTACACTCATTTATTGGTTACTCGTTGTTTCATGATGTTTACTTCTGATTGATGTTTTACTTTCTATTCTTAACATTACTTGAGCACCTACAAAGTATACCAGTATATAAGCAGTTGCACTTGATTTTTAGGTGTTTCACTAAAGAACGTTACTGATAATGCATGTTTTACTGTCACTGACCTTTCATTTTTTGTTCGACCTATTAAAATTAAATGTCACTAGATATTACACACTATTTATGTCCTTCTATCATACGACAACTATGTTTATACGCGACATATCCCCCACAGCTGTTACTGTCTTCTTCAGTTTAACAAAGGTTTGTGGCATCGTCCTTATTATGGCTACACCTGGTGTTCTACTCGGCATGTTGGATCGTAGCACTTCTTCGCTGAGAGTTCACCGTAGTGTTTCGCAGTCGATTCGTAAGTTGCTGACATGAGTTTCAGGTTTCTTGTTTCACTATTTATACTGCCAATTGAGACTTATTATGTTTTCTTAATATTTCTTGTTTTGGTCTCTTCCTGTCTGCTTGGGTTGTTGCAGTTCTACATCTACATCTACGTCTACATGATTACTCTGCAATTCACATTTAAGTGCTTGGCAGAGGGTTCATCGAACCACAATCATACTATTTCCCTACCATTCGACTCTCGAACAGAGCGCGGGAAAAACGAACACCTAAACCTTTCTGTTCGAGCTCTGATTTCTCTTATTTTATTTAGATGATCATTCCTACCTATGTAGGTTGGGCTCAACAAAATATTTTCGCATTCGGAAGGGAAAGTTGGTGACTGAAATTTCGTAAATAGACCTCGCCGCGACGAGAAACGTCTTTGCTTTAATGACTTCCATCCCAAATCGCGTATCATATCTGCCACACTCTCTCCACTATTACGTGATAATACAAAACGAGCTGCCCTTTTTTGCACCCTTTCGATGTCCTCCGTCAGTTCCACTTGGTAAGGATCCCACACCGCGCAGCAGTATTCTAACAGAGGACGAACAATTGTAGTGTAAGCTGTCTCTTTAGTGGACTTCTTGCATCTTCTAAGTGTCCTGCCAATGAAACGCAACCTTTGGTTCGCCTTCCCCGCAATATTATCTATGTGGTCTTTCCAACTGAAGTTGTTCGTAATTTTTACACCCAGGTAATTAGTTGAATTGACCGCCTTGAGAATTGTACTATTTATCGAGTAACCGAATTCCAGCGGATTTCTTTTGGAACTCATGTGGATCACCTCACACTTTTCGTTATTTAGCGTCAACTGCCACCTGCCACACCACACAGCAATATTTTCTAAATCGCTTTGCAACTGATACTGGTCTTCGGATGACCTTACTAGACGGTAAATTACAGCATCATCTACGAACAACCTACGAGAACTGCTCAGATTGTCACCCAGGTCATTTATATAGATCAGGAACAGCAGAGGTCCCAGGACGCTTCCCCGGGGAGAAAGCAGTTTTTGATTCTGTGTTTCTTGTCCGCAGGCGGTTGTAACGTCTATTAGCAAAAGACATATTATGTAGTAAAGAGAAAACATTGTGTATCATGTTTTGTTATTGTATGGAATTATGTACTTTTTTAATTATTTATTTTAGATAATATCTGTGTCGGCGAGTACTGAAACCGCCACAGACGATAAATATCAAACAAAGATGAGAATGTGTGACTAGTATAAATAATACAGCACTAACATTAATTTCTCTGTCTTCTTCTTCTTGGAGTTACGGGAGTAGGATAGCCTGTGACGTTGTATTGTACGCTAACGTAGCCTTCTTTTGTCAAGATTGAGAGATGTACGCCATTACGTACTCATTTTAAAGGTGTGTAATAATTAACATATTTAAATGTTTTGAATAGAGTTATTTAATGAAACCTTGCATTATTATTTGCAATAGCTTGCTCGGCATATTATCCCATCCCTTTAAGACATTTTCAGTTATTTAAACATTATCCGTGGTGCAGAGCTGCGCTACGAACGAACGAGCCACTTCCGCGGCGCATTCAAACTGCATTAAACGAAATCTATCATACCGCAAAGAAGCGGGGAGGTAATAGTGAAATAAAATTATTTCTTTCAGCTTTCGGACATGCAGAGCAGAGCAGCAGATTTTATGATGCGTTTTGCAGGTTGACGCGGGCTGCTGATAATATATTACTAACAGTACAAAAAAGATAATTTACCTTCGTAACATAATAGGAATCTTGCTGTGCTTAGTTCTGGTCTGGCAAACCTTGTAGAAAAAACGTCTTTTTCTCCGATAATAGTCTCATGTTCTTGTGCTAGTCGTGGTAATTATTGGTGTTTTACTGTTATCAAAAATCCACTGCAAAATTTTGATGTTGAGCAATCATTGCGAACTGTAACATCAGTATTCATAACAAAGTAATTTTCATTTTCAATAACTATAAAGTAGGGAAGATATGTTGAATTTTATAGTGAGTTACAGTAACGTAAAAATGTTCCTTTAATAGAAAGCCAGATAGAGAACAATAACAATACAATATATTCTGTTTTGTTGAAAATTAATGTTTATAAAGAAATTCATGGCACAGCATTACTGAAAAGTAATTTCGCGGCTCTTTTCGTATATGCGTTGTTACGCAAGTAATAATAATAACAAAACAAAATAATAGAAAAGAGAGACAAGAAGTGAAACGGTGCAGTGTTTTTCACAGATTGATATCGGATCATAATCACTTTTCATGATGTGTGCAACCAGGTTCTTTCTTTCTTACTGTTGATTTGTATGTATTGTGGGGACTATGATATCATATTCATTTATAGGTTAATCGAGGTTTTATCCTTGTATTTGTGTTTGCTTATAGGTTAATCGAGGTTTTATTCTTGTATTTGTGTTTGCTTATCTTCCTCACGTTAGTGTCAAGGAAGCGGCATCCAAAGTTATCTCTGATAATGTTACCACCTAGCTCTATCGTTGGAGCTTTCTCCACGCTAATGTGTGGAAGATACAGGGTGACAATTATTGAACTATATGAAATAAAATCGTCATAACCTGAGAACTGTTTGGGTTAATACATTCAAACTGCACGGTTCGCTGCAAGGCAGTTGGGAATTAATATGCCCATGCGCATGGCTTAGCGACGAAGCCCTCTTTCATTAATAAGTGAAGTGGGCACATTTGGGGGACTGATAAACCGCATTTCGCAATCGAGAAGTCTCTTCACCGTCAACGTGTGACTGTGTGGTGTCCAGTGTCCAGTCACCAAATAATCAGGCGACATTCCTTGATGGAACGGCAACTACCGAACGACACGTGAAGGCTTTGGAAGATGATTTCTTCCCCATTAACCGAAGTGACGCTGATTTCGACAAGATGTGATTCATGCAAGACGCAGCTCGACCCCGTCGAAGCAGGAGAGTGTTTTATGTCCTGGAGGAGCACTTTGGGGACCGCATTCTGGCTCTGGGGCACCCAGAGGCCACTGGTATAGGTGTAGATTTTCCGCGATATTCTCCGGATCTGAACACATGCGACTCCTTTTTGTAGAGCTATATCAAAAACAAGTTGTACGACAATAACCCCAAAACCATTGCTGAACTAAAAACAGCCATTCAGGACCTTCTAGCCAGACATGTATGTAGGAGGACGCCATATAGTGGTTGAATTTTCTAAAAACATACGCTCTCGGAATTTTGAAATTAAACTTCCCCATGTTGCACAACGCCTTTCTTGTACCGAATGCCACTGGAAGTGGAAGATCATTTCCGTGACGTTTCCGTGCTTACTGAACGTACATGTGGCGAAACAGGATGCTCTTCATCGGATTTTCACTATTCCGTCTATCAATTTTAACTTGTAAAGGCTCCAGACTGAGTAGAACGTATCGGTCGAAGTATGGTTCTGTAAGCTACCACTGTCATGTGGGGAGTACATTTTCTAACGATTCTCCCAATAAATGTGTCTATCATTGCCATTTCTACAATTACTCGTGTATGGTCTTTCCGCTTCAGATCACTACGTAAGGTTACTCTCAGATTTTTAATGAATGTAATTGCGTTCAGTGATTGTTCGGCTGTCCTGTAATCATACAGCAACGGATTTGTCCGTCAGTATGTCCATAATACTTTCCAGTTCTTTATGTCAATCGTCAACGGTCAGTCCCACACAAAGCGGCCAACTTCTATAAGTCTATTTGCATTTTCTACCTTATTAGGTTCTTGACAAATGGGAGATACACATAAAGGTTTAACTATCTCCACTAAAAAGTAAAGTTGCGAAATTAATTTTTTTTTTTTTTTTTGCAGGTACACACTTGCAGTCTTTTCACCCACTGATATCACTGCGCCACAATACAGAAGCACACAGCTAGATAAGGCAAAAAAAAAAAAAAAAAAAAAATGCCGCAGCCGATGGGTAAAGATTCATCCGATAATTTTCTGCATTTGAAAGATGACAATGTTGAGATGATGGAAGTGTTGGCTATAGTGCACCCTCAAGTGACACAGGAGCGAGGCGAGTAGTGGGCCACTGACGTTTTTGGCGGAATTCCATGAATCGGCGCTCATTACGTCGTCATCCGTATCAACATCTTTTATCATCTCTCCTGGCGTTGTGCATCAACGTTATTCTGGGGATCATTACATTAGATCAGCATTTCCGTTTCATTCCAGATACCCTACCACGCTCATGCTGGTGTGATTCTTATATTTCGCCGACATCTGACCATGTGCCAAAGCTAAGGAGGGGAACAGGAGAGCCCATCTCCATGCAACTTTGTACCCCTGCCCCTGAGCTTGGGAGCCAATGACGTACAATTTGCTCCCTCACCCCCCCCCCCCCTCCCTTCTAGAGCTCTCCACTCGGCAGAAAACATATCATGACACCAAAAAACAATTAATATAATAGAGAAATGAAATTTCAGAAATACATTTGTCAAGCTGATGTATGTAAGCGATTATCATTGCAAGATCGAAGGTTAATGTAAGTGCAAGATAAGCCGTTGCAAACGCTAAATGCTGGTCCATTAATAACCGATGTAACTGCCTGAATGTTGAATGCAAATGTGCATGCCTTGTGTTGCACCGTCACCAGATGTCAGTTTGTGAGATGGAGTTCGCTGCCTGTTGCCCTTGGTTGGTCAATACATAGACAGTTAATGCTGGTCGAGGTCGGCACTGGAGTTGTCTCCAAGTGACATAGCTGATCAGAGGCAGAGTCGATGATCGAGCAGGCCAAGGCAACATGTCAGCATTCTGTGGAGGATGTTGGGTTTCAACAGCGGGGTGTGGGCGAGCGTTATCGTGTTGGAAAACACCCTACGGAATGCTGTTCATGAATGGAAGCACAACATGCCGAATCACCAGAACCATCTTTCATCAGAAAACACAGTAGACTTCCACCCAGGCCTCTCGATTCATACCACTAAAGTCGGAAATCGCGGTGGTTTTGGGCCAGTGGAATACATGCTGCAAGGCGTCTGGCTCGGAGCTGTCCTTCAAGTAACCGATTTGCAACCGTCGGTTGTGTCACTGTGGTGCCATCAGCTGCTCAGATTGCTGCTGCAGTTGCAGTGCGATGCACCAGAGCCAGACGCCGAACGCGATGGTTTCCTGTATTGGTAGTCTACCTCTTGGCCCGCCGGAACGCTGTCTTCTTGCGACTATACATTCGTTGCCATAAATCATGTACCGCGGCTTCATTCCCGCCAAGTCTTTCTGCACTATCGCAGAAACAGCATCCAGATTATCGTAGTCCTATTACACGAACACGTTCAAACTCAGTGAGCTGCTGACAATGGCGTCTTTTTCGCCTTAGGGCCAGGTACTCATTCAAAATGGTCAAAAATTACATTCTTTTAAATTGCATTTTTGAAACGTACATGTGTATAGAACGTTGTGAAAAACAGTTCTTTTTTTTTTTTTTTTTTTTTTTTTTTAATCCGTGCGTCAGAAAAGTTCTAAGCAGTGTCATGGCCGCCTTGGGATGCCCTCAACTGGAGATGCCCAGCGCAGGTAGAAAACTTGTCGTGCCGTGACGCACGTTCACAAAATGATTTACATTGGAGTATGCGTGCAAGCATATTCGCCGTCAAAGCAGAGGAACATCGTATGCAGGCTATCGAACGCAGCATATCCAGCTCAGGCAGATCGGCTTTTGTCGCCAAGAAGAACGAGGGAATTTCTCTAGAGGAACAATTAGAGTTAGTGAAAGGCTTGACATACGGTCCTGGTATTGCAGACGAAACGTAAGTAAGAAAAACACTTGTTTTGGTCAAATTTTGCTCAAAATTGGTCAAAGCGTAGTTTTGGGTCGGCCATGTTCGATTAGCCGTTTTGAGTTTTGAAAATATAACTTCAGATACGTGTTGATATCAAAAATATACAGTAACATGTAGTTTTTATGCAAATTGAACTAATATACATGTATAAGTTTTGCTTAAACTTTAAACAGAATTTTCTCGAGAAACGATTTTTCAAAACTGCGTGCAACGTAAAATAATAATGGTTCAACCTATTAACTTCTACCTTTGGCCCTAAAAAGTGAACATTTTTCTTGGCAGCTTATACCTATAACTTATGAAATCTGTTAATATTTCATATTTTTTTGTAAAGGCAAAAAGAGTGATACACACGCCAAAAATCGAACTCAAAGTTTGAGTTGGCACTTTATCGTTAAATTTAAGGTTATTTCATTGTGGTTAGTAATAATCTCCCATAAATTTAATGTAAAATCGACTGATGTTATTCATTTTTTTTTTTCAGATAACTCCTGAGGGTCTACACTGCCGCAGTCTGCATATATCAATCCTTTAAGCCCTTGATCACACCATAATTACGGGGGAATCTTGTTTGTTGTTTTTGTATTGGAAATCTAAAATAAAGTTAGTAGTATCATCAATTGTATTCCCGAAATAGATCCTATGTATGACTTTTTATTGTCTCAAAAAAAGTTTCCAAACCTTGCCTATTTTTTTGCTCTTTTGAATGAGAACCTGCCCTTAAAGGCTTTATTGACTAACATTAACTCACCACGTCCTGTCTCAAAGGTAATTGTCACTTACGACTGTTAGCGTGTATTTCAAGCAAACCTTATTTTCATCCTCATAGTGGCGTTACTAGCGCCACTCTTCAGTGACTGGCGCGAAATTTGAATAGACATATTCGTTTTGATATAGAAATGTCGCAGAACTATTTCTTGGAGGAGCGATTTTTTTCCCGGCAGAGTGATTGCGTGTGTAGCAACATTTGCTGGTCAGCATGAACCGCCGCCAGCAACAGCGATCAGCAGGGATAAAAAGTTTTATCAATCCATCTCTAGGTATTAGTTTTATTATTACGTGCTTATGGCGTTATACTGCTAGATTCCGGGGTGAAGAAGAGTTTGTACCTCTTTAATTCTGACGAATTTTGCATGAGAACGAGACATGCACACGACCCCCTCCCTACCTGCCACCTAATTAATTATGCGCACAACGGTAACGAAGGGAAATGATGGTGGACCCTGCTAGTTGGTAAAATAAGGAGTGCACATTCACAATAATTTAATAAAGAATCCTAATCTACTCAGAGAAGAAAAACAGAGAGATTTTATCATAATAAAAAACAGGAAATGGGATTCTGCATATGTCTACGAAATGATATGCAGCTTAAATGTTGCAACGAGATTTATTATACATCAGAATATAAAGTCACATGATTATCGACACAAACAGTAGGTTAAAGGATAGGGTATTCTGAACTATTTTGCGAATAAGAGTTGGCTGGAGAACATGGGCTCCTGCTCTCTGTGATGCAACATCTTGACGATAGTGACTGGAGGTCCTAATCAGTCAAATATTACTCTCTCGACTATACTGCAGTATCGCAACTAGTAGTGAGAGCTCAGATGGGATCGCATGGAGGAAATGAGCAAGGTGGACTTGCAGCAAAGAGAGCGCTCATGCTGCTGATGGATTCAGTATAAAATTGATAAGGTCCTGTAATGCTGGAGCCGCAAAATACTTTACCACTCCTGAAATTTGTAGCAGGTCGTCGGTAGGCAGCTTTCTGATGATGTAGGCGCCAACTTCTGGTGTGCAGCAACTCTGTTTCAACCCCTAGCCTCGAAGGCTGTCCGAGAATTCTAAGTTCTGCCGCAAAAGTGCGACTAAGTCGCAAGACCGTCCGACTCCGACTAAGATCAGATCCCGAATCCCCTGCGCCTGCACAACACAAGAGCGAAGCCAAAATTGCTCAACGTCCCATGCTCCTAGAAAACCGCGAATCAGCATTCAGTGCTGATTCCAAAATTCCCCCAAACTGTCTCAGAACATCATTCGTGCCAATAGCGACGTCAACTAGCCTCAGTTTAAGTTGACCAATCATGCCTCTGCTATTCAGCTGAGGGCACTGAATTGCCGTTTGACAGGCTACGAAAACAACCTTCCTAGACCACCGGCCATCTTGTGCCAGATAGTCACATGCAGCAAGGCACGGTCCACAAGTATTCTCAGAATCAAGAGGACAATGCAGTCAGTCGGTGCCAGGAGTCTTCGTTCCGGACGCGCTGGAACGCTAAACACATAAACTGCGGCGACACTCAGATGTCTCGCAGGTCGATTCCCTATGCACACAACAGGCGAAACTCGACCGACGTCTGTCGTTCCGCCCACTGTACTAACCCCTTAGAATTCGGGGAAGTGCAGCCCCCAACCGGAAATGCAGTGTGCCGCGTCCTCCGATGCTCGCCTCGCACAGGCCACCCAGGGAAGTAACCCAATGTGCATAGGAATCAAGTGAAAAGTATTTTTGAGCTCTCATTACAAATACTCTCGTTACAACAACCTTATTCGGTCTGTTACTACCATGCAATGACATAGAACAGTAACAAAATTAATGAAAATGGGAGGCGAAAAGCAAAAGAGAGCATGGAACCTCTCAATACTTGGGGCTTAGTTGCTGTTAATATTACAGATGTACAGCAGCAGTCACATCCATATGATGCCCTCCTGACCCGTCGTTGTTAGACTATGCCATAGCTCTAGCAGAACAGCTACAATGAGACTCTGATCCAGTTGTGAACGATTGCACTCCGACGTTCCCACCTGAACGACATTCGCTGTCGATAGGTGGTCTTCCCAACATACCGTGCCTGCCGTTGTTGCACAATGCCGTATCACAGCTACAGCAACCGTCTCCCACAGGAGTACCATTGTTCGCCAAGACACAGATTCTGACTCACAGTTGCTCGAAACGTGTAAATGTAGGCTAAGCTCCATCATATGACACATGTGGAACAGAATCGTGAGGCGTTGTCAAACAAGGACGAAGTTGCAGACCACTCTATGTGAAGACTGAATTCTCTTGACATGGCACCCATTGGCTTCTTCTTCTTTTCTTGTTTGTAGATATTTTTGCGTGGCAGATATTTCCAGAAAGATGACACTGTGAATTTCGACGTGGGACGTTTCCTGAAAAGCAAAAATGCCGACTTGTACATTCAAGGTGCGCACTATTATAGGGAAAAATATGTAGCACTGAATGGAGATTATGTAGAGGACTAACACCATCATCATTTATCATTCTGCAGCTAATAGTTTGACGGTAGTTACTGAAACTGAAGCTGGTATCGAAAGCCACGTATAACGTGCCCTCCACCACAAACCGTTGGGTGGCTTGCGGAGTATAAATGTAGATGTAGCATTAAAATAAAACTGTGTTTATAACGACGTAATTGTAACTTCAGTGTCGGTTCCACTAACGGCTTTACTTTTTTGCAGTAGAACTTCGTAACATTAGCAAAAGAATCTCTGACATTCAGTATCAGTAAATATTTAAACTATATAGGAATGCGTGGCGTCCATTCTTTCGGACATGTCGGAAAGAACAGACACCAGGCATTCATATATACTTGTAACTGATTCACCCCGATGGTCAATGAATCCGCAACTTTCAGTACGAATGGACATGTATGTTGGACATCCAGAGGGAATCTAAAATTAGCGAGCATGGACTGCAGGTAGGTGGTGCTAGGTGTGTATACAGGGTGTCCAAATAGTTAGAGGATTTACGATAAACACTGTGTTCGGGTAGCTCAGTGGTTAATACAACTGCCTAGTAAACAGGAAATACCGGGTCCGAGTCGCGGTCTAGGTTACATTTTCGCTCGTTCCGCATAAACTCACAGTGCAGCTGATATATGTGTTCTTCCCTTTCTCTTCTATCCCCCCCCCCCCCCCTCCAACTTCGATTTACAATATATTTAAATGACAGTTGCACATTTATATACACAGAGTGACGGAGTAAAGGTACAAAGATCGAGTAGCACCTGAATGTGGGAAAATGCCGAAATCAACTCTTCTTGGAATATAAACGACAGTGGGAGTATAATACAACCACTGTGGAAAATGGAATTATCTTTTAATCTAGTCAAGATCTTCACGGGAAAATAACTGTGTTACACAAGAAGCCCACAACTGTATTCGATTATGAGGTACGAGTTACTGTTAGTTACTTATATTCTGGGCACCAGCTGTGAATGGAGAGAGATAATTCCATTTCTCCATCCTTATTAATCACGCTAAGCTTTGCGGTGACTACTGATATGAACACAGTACTTTGACTAGTATTCACTAATGATGATTCCGCCTATCTTGCGCCTATGACATGAATTATACAATCATAAATTATTATCAGTTCTGTGCACAGACACCCCACCTTGACTACACACTATTCTCAGTCACCTCTCTGGCATGTCTGTTCTGTACGAAGTGGCCATCCAAATCTTCCGAATGTCCCTTTAGCACGCTGTCTCATCCCGTCTATCACGCACTGTCACGTAAATACTGCGCAAGGGTTCGCAATAGCAAAATGGTTCAAATGGCTCTGAGCGCTATGGGACTTAACATCTGAGGTCATCAGTCGCCTAGAACTTAGAACTACTTAAACCTAACTAACCTAAGGACATCACACACATCCATGCCCGATGCAGGATTCAAACCAGCGACCGTAGCGTTCGCGCGGTTTCAGACTGAAGGGCGTAGAACCGCTTGGCCACAACGGCCGGCCCCGCGGTAGCAAAAGATGCAAGTCTAGCCTTGCCCATTAACCATGTACTTTGCCGTGGTGGGGTGACTTATGTGCTCTGCTATACAGACAGCCATAAAGCCATAAGTGTAACCACAACAGAGGGGTGGGTATCTGTTGAGAGCCCAGAGAAATCTGTAGTTCCTGAAGAGGATGAACAATAGAAGGCAAAATAGTAGGAGGATATGGATGGAGGGAAACAAATGAAAGAGGTAGTCACCTCGTAGAATTTTACACAGACCATAATTTCATCTTCGCTAATAGTTTCTTAAAGAATCACAAAAGAAGATCGTATATGTGGAAGAGACCTGGAGACACCAAAAATTTTTAGACTGATTATACAACAACAAAACAAAGAATTCGAACCAGATTTTAAACTGTAAGACATTTCTAGGGGCAGATGCGGTCTCCGATCATAATTTGTTGCTTATGAAATTGCAAAAAGGATAGGTAATTAACGAGCTGTGACATGGATAGTGTGAAAGAATCAGAGGTTGTTGAGCGTTTCAGAGGGAGCATTAGGCAAAGATCGACTGAAACAGGGAGAAAAGAATACAGTAGAAGACAAAAGGGCAGCTTTGAGAGATGAAATAGTGCAGGTACCAATGGACCAAATAACTAGTAAAATTTATTAGATATCACAGAAGATATTCAGTTTAATTGATAAAAGCAGAAAATATAAAATTTAGTAAGTAAAGCAGGCAAAACGGACTTAAGACGTCTAAAAAAAATACAATATGGCTAAGCTGGAATGGCTAGAGAAGAAACATGAGACTGGAGAATCATATAGAAATAGGGCAAAGGTATAGACCGTCTAAAATAAAATTAAAGATGTCGTTAGAGAAGAGGGAAGCAGCTGTATAAATATCAAGAGCTCAGGTGGACGACGAATTCCAAGCAAGAAAGGGACAGCTCAAACGTGGAAGGAGTATATTAGGTGACCCAGCAAAGCCGCGTTCTGTAGTTTTATGTTTCCCGTCCAAAGGGGAAGTGCATTACAAGTGAACCTCCACCTAACTGTGTCGCCATCTGCGTGCGTTTTCCTCCTGGTTTCACTTTGATAAGGTAACGTGGCCGTCTGTTTGTCATTAGAATCACGTCTCACAGTGAAACAGGTAACAGCTGCATTGTACTCCAGCGAAGACTACACCGATATGATACTGATGCACGGCGAGACGCACCTTAATGCAGCTGAGACACCAAGGCTGTACTCACAAAGTTTTCCAACGCGACGTCTACCTTGTGCGCATGTTTCTAGACGTACAGACATGCGCTTAAGAACCGAGAGAACTTTCTAGGTACAACGTGTCGTGGAAAGACTAATCCGCGACGCACGATGTTGCCCGAATTGTTATTGAGTATTTTGGAGCACATCCAGTTCACAGTAAGCATAGCTGAAATGAAAATAACGCGTACGTACAATGTAGTACAAACGAAAGTGTTATCGTGCTATTGCAATGAGGTTGCAGTATTATATCTACCTGTAATAAAAATAATAATAACAATAATCATAGTAGTAATACTGTTATGGCCGTTATTATAAATGTTATGAAAATCATAAATCTCACCAAGTAATACCAATTTCTGAACGTTATAATGACAAAGAAGAGCTGTAGCGGACCGGGGATATCGAGGTGTTCGATACAAAGGACTCTGGAGGAACGAAAATGGTAGCCCCTTAAGTTGCACCTACACTAACAGCTATGTGGAAACGATTTCCAAAATTGGATGTCGTTCTGTAGATGTCTCGTAAATGAATTAGCCGCAGATCCCGTGGTCTAGGAATAGCGTCTTTGATTCTTAATCAAAACGTCTACGGTCCCGGGTTCGAATCCCGCAGCTGCCCAAACTTTGATTAATAATCATTATTGGCGGCCGAAGACTTCCGGCGTAAGAAGTCGCCCTCATTCTGAAAACGGTCTTGTCAAAGAGGGCGGAGGATTGGACAGAGGTTAAGAGCACTCTCTTGTCCTAGGGATGGGAAGCTGCGCATAAAGGCGGAAGAATCAGCAATCATCAACGGCATGAGAATGCAGAAGGCAGTGGAAACCACTGCATTAAAGACACTTAACGTGTATCCACAGGACATATGGCCTGTAATTGAAGAAGGGTCGTGATGATCTCTCCATTGGCAAAAGATTCCGGCATAGTCCCCCATTCGGTACTCCGGGAGTGGCCTGCAAGGGGGAGGTTACCATGAGGAAAAATTGAATAATCAAGAATATCCAGCCGGAGTGGCCATGCGGTTCTAAGCGCTACAGTCTGGAACCGCGCGACCGCTACGGTCTCAGGTTCGAATCCTGCCTCGGGCATGGGTGAGTGTGATGTTCTTAGATTAGTTAGGTTTAAGTAGTTCTAAGTTCTATGGGACTGATTACCTCAGAAGTTAAGTCCCATAGTGCTCAGAGCCATTTGAACCAATAATCAATAATCAACGGAAGGATAGCGTTATACGAGTTGGGGCGTGGAATGTCACAAGCTTGAACGTGGCAGGGAAACTAGAAAATCTGAAAAGGGAAATGCAAAGGCTCAATCTATATTTAGCAGGGGTCAGTGAAGTGGAAAGAAGACAAGGATTTCTGGCCGGATGAGTATAGGGTAATATCAACTGCAGCAGAAAATGGTGTAACAGTAGTAGGATTCGTTATGAATAGGAATGAAGAGCAGAGAGTGTGTTTCTATGAACAGTTCAGTGACGGGGTCCTTCTGATGAGAATCGTCAGCCAACCCGACAACGATCGTTCAGGTATACGTGCCAACGTCGCAAGTTGAAGATGAAGAGATAGAGAAAGTGTATGAGAATATTGAAAGGATAATACAGTATATAAAGATGCATGAAAATCCAATAGTCATGGGGGACTGGAATGCAGTTGCAGGGGAAGGGGTAGAAGTACAGGTTACAGGAGAATATGGGCTTGGGACAAGGATTGAGAGAGGATAACGACTAATTGTGTTCTGTAACAAGTTTGAGCTAGTAATAGCGAATACACTGTTCAAGGTATACATGGAAAAAGCCGGGTGATACGAGAAGATTTCAGTTAGATTACATCATTATTACAGAGATTCCGAAATCGGGTTCTGGATTGTAAGGTGTAACCAGGAACAGATATAGACTCAGATCACAATATAGTAGTGATGAAGATTAGGCTGAAGTTCAAAACATTAGTCAGGAAGAATCAATATGCAAAGTACGGAAGTATTAAGGAACGACAAGATACAGTTGAAAGTCTCTAAGTCTATAGTTAGAGCAATAAGGCATAGCCCAGTAGGCAGTACAGTTGAAGAGGAATGGGCATTTCTAAAAAGGCCATCGCAGAAGTTGGGAAGTAAAACATACGTACAAACAAGGTAACTGCAGAGAAATCATGGGTAACAGAAGAAGTACTTCAATTAATCGATGAAAGGAGGAAGTACAAAAATGTTCCGGGAAACTCAGGAATACGGAAGTACAAGTCGCTGAGAAATGAAATAAATAGGAAGTGAAGGGAAGCTAAGACGAAATGGCTACAGGAAAAATGTGAAGACATCTAAAAAGAAATTATTGTCGGAAGGACAGGCTCGGCAAACAGGAAAGTCAAAACACCTTTCGGTGACAATAAAAGCAAGGGCGGTAACAGTAAGAGTGCAACGGGAATTCCGCTGTTAAACGAAGAGGAGAGAGAGGGTAGGTGGCAAGAATAGATTGAAAGCCTTTATGAAGGGGAAGATCTGTCTGACGTGATAGAAGAAGAAACAGGAATCGATTTAGAAGAGATAGGGGATCCAGTATTAGAATCAGAATTTAAGAGAGCTTTGGAGGACTGGAGGTCAAATAAGGCAGGAGGGATAGGTAACATTCCATCAGAATTTCTAAACATGTTGGTGTGTAGAATGTATGAGTCTGGCAACATACCATCTGACTTTCGGTAAAGCATCATCCACACAATTCCGGAAACGGCAAGAGCTGACGAGTGCGAGAATTATCGCACAATCAGCTTAACAGCTCATGCATCCAAGTAGCTTACAAGACTAATACACCGAAGAATGGAAAAGAAAATTAAGGACGCGCTGGATGACATCAGTTTCGCTTTTTAGGAAAAGTAAAGACGCGAGAGAGGAAATTCTGACGTTGCGGTTAATAATGGAAGCAAGACTAAAGAAAAATAAAGACACGTTCATAGGATTTGTCGACCTGGAAAAAGCGTTTGACAATGTAAAATGCTGAAAGATGTTGGAAATTCTGAATAAAGTAGGGGTAAGCTATAGGCAGAAACGGGCATATACAATATGTACAATAGCCAAGAGGGAATAACAAGACTAGACGACCAGGAACAATGTGCTCGTATTTAAAGCGTGTAAGACAAGGATGTAGCTTTTCGCCCCTACAGTTCAATCTGTACATCGAGGAAGCAATGATGGAAGTAAAGAAAACGTTTAGAAGTGTAATTAAAATTCAAGGTGAATAGATATCAATGTAAAGATTCTCTGATGACATTGCTATCCTGAGTGAAAGTGAAGAAGAATTACATGATTTGCTGAACGTAAGGAACAATCAACTGAGTGCACAGTATGGACTGAGAGTAAATCGAAGAAAGGCGAAGGTAATGAGAAGTAGTAGAAAAGAGAAAGGCGAGAAACTTAACACTAGGATTGATGGTCACGAAGTAGATGTAGTTAAGGAATTCTGCTACCTAGGCAGTAAAATAACCAATGACGGACGGAGCAAGGAGATCAAAAGCAGACTAGCTATGGTAAAAAAGGCATTCCTGGCCAAGCGATGTCTACTAATATCAAATATCGGCCATGATTTGAGGAAGAAATTTCTGAAAATGTATGTCTGGAGTACAGCATTGTATGGTAGTGAAGCATGGACTGTGGGAAAACCGGAACAGAAGAGAATCAAAGCATTTGAGATATGGTGCTACAGACGAATGTTAAAAACTAGGTGGACAGATAAGGTGAGGAATGAGAGGCTCTACGCAGAAACGGAGAGGAAAGGAATATGTAGAAAAAACTGATAAGGAGAAGGGACAGGGTGATACGACATCTGGTAAGCCATGAGGGAATGACTTACGTGGTACTAGAGGGAGCTATAGAGGACAAAGACAGAGATTGGAATGCATCCAGCAAATAATCGAAGACGTGGGTTCGAAGTGCCACTTTGAGATGAAAGTATAGGAGAGGAATTCATGGAGGACCACATCAAACCAGTTAGGAGACTGAAGACCAAAAAACAAAAAAAATTAATATAGGGCTGTTCAGCTGTTTCTATGGGCACATTACAGCACCACTTTCATACATCCACGCCAGTGGGGAGATGAAAGCTCTTTCGCCAATGACGCCACTGTCAACGGACGCAATCTACAATACTGGATCCTGCCAATTCTAAAGGGTTACAATCATATCACATACAAGCGCATGTGTGTGTTAACGTATGGTGCGGCATTATGGGAGACCACATCGTTCGACCAGTTTATTGGGCTCCCAGTCTAACTAATCGGCTATATTTGCAATTCCTACGGAATGATCTTTATCTTGGGAATCTTCTAGAAGACACCCCACTTCAGTTAGACGTGAGGCGTTGGTTTGAGCATGACGGTGCACAGCCCCATTATTGCGCCAGGGGTTAGAGACTATCTGAACAATGTGTACCTCGAACGGTGGATAGATCGTGATGGTTACATTCAATAACCAAAGGGCAAAAACTGTAGAGGAAGACAGAGATTGGAATGCAGCCAGCAAATAATTGAAGACGTGGGTTGGAAGTGCTAATTTGAGATGAAGAGGTTAGCATAGGAGATGAATTCATGGAGGGCCGCATCAAACCAGTTAGAAGACTGATGACCAAAAAACAAAAAAATTAATATAGGGTTATTCAGCTGTTTCTATGGGCACATTACAGCACCACTTTCGTACATCCACGCCAGTGGGGAGGTGAAAACTGTTTCGCCATTGACGCCACTGTCAACAGACGCAATCTACAATACTGGATCCTGCAAATTCTAACTGGTTACAATCACTACATACAAGCACATGTGTGTGTTAACGTATGGTGCGGCATTATGGGAGACCACATCGTTCGACCAGTTTATTGGGCTCCCAGACTAACTATTCGGCTATATTTGCAATTCCTACGGAATGATCTTTATCTTCGGAATCTTCTAGAAGACGCCCCACTTTAGTTAGACGTGAAGTGTTGGTTTGAGCATGATAGTGCGCAGCCCCATTATCGTGCCGGGGGTTAGAGACTATCTCAACAATGTGTACCTCGAACGGTGGATTGATCGTGATGGTTGCATTCGATAACCAGAGGGCAAAAACTGTAGAGGAAGACAGAGATTGGAATGCATACAGCAAATAATTGAAGACGTAAGTTGGAAGTGCTACTTTGAGATGAAGAGGTTAGCACAGGAGAGGAATTCATGGCGGGCTGCATCAAACCATTATTATGTGGGGTTATCTCAAGCTCAGGGTTTACGAAACGGAACCGAAAAATCCACATGTGTTAAAAGAACGAATACGTTATGTTTGCTCCTTAGTATCTGCAGAAATGTTAAGAGGTGTCCATACTAATACCAAAAGGCGCTTATATCAATACATCCAACAAGGCGTACATACATTTGAATTTGAATAACATGATTAATGCAGTTATGAAGATCTATATCATAACCTTAAAGGAACATCATTTATAATATTCATTATAATCATTGTCCTTCATTGTAATCAGAGGTAAGAGAGCAGTTAAGTCATACTGCCAATTGTGAAGCATAAATTGGTTTGTTATATGTTGTTAATACATTACCTCATATATGTTGATATACTTTGAAACAGATAATTAGTCTGCTGTGGTCCTTGTGCGCATTGTTTTGGTCAGGGGCAATCACTCTTCTAGAAGACACATATCTCGAACCGAGGAATAGAACCCGGCGCCTCCCCCAATCACCCTACAGCAAGAAAGCTTTCTGGTGACGAACTTTTTAAGTGCTAGCCTTTCGTTTAGCAGAGTCTCCATCCTGTTGGTGAGCAGTCCCATTTATTGTTCCACTTGGACAAACCTTTCGGCGTCTATGGTATCCCGGATCAATTAAAGTCAACGGAGGACAGCGTTCGTGGGCCACCTGGCACAGAGGGCTGTACAAGGGAAATGAAGGCAGTGTTGTAGAAAGAGAAGATAACGTAGACGAAGATGAGATAGGAGATATTATACTGCGACAACAATTTAACAAAACACTGAAAGACCAAAGTCGATACAAGGCCCCTGGTGTAGACGACATTCCGCCAGAACTATTGATATCCTTGGGAGAGTCAGACATGATAAATCTAAGATATTTGAGACAGGTGAAATACTCTCAGACTTCAAAACTAATGTAGTACCAAATTCCAAAGGAAGCAGGCGCTGAAAAGTGTGAACATTACCGAAATATCAGTTTAGTAAGTTATGGCTGCAAAATACTACCACGAAATATTTGCAGAAGTCATGAAACACTGCTAGAAATCGACTCCAGGTAAGATCAGTTTGGATCCCTAAGAAATATAGGAACATGTGACGAAGTACTGTCCTAAGGTTCCTTTTATAATATAGGTTAAAGAATGACAAACTATTGTTTATAGCATTTGCCAACTTAGAGAAAGCTTTTGACAATACTGACTGGAATACACACTTCGAACTTCTGAAGGTAGTAGGGGTAAAATCCAGGGAGAAAACTGTTCTAGATAGCTGGTACACCAACTAGACGGCAGTTACAAGAGTCGAGGGGCATGAAAGGGAAACTGTAGTTGAGAAGGGAGGGAGATAGGGTTGTAGACTTTCCCCAGTATTATTTAATCTGTACACGGAGCAATCAGTAAAGCAGACCAGAGAAAAATTTGGAGATAGAATTAAAGTACAGGCAGATAAAATAAAAGCTTTGAGGTTTGCAGATGACGTCGTAATCCCGACAGCGATAGCAAATTATTCTCATGGGCATTTGAACAAAAAGCCATTGTCGTGAAAGGAGGACATAAGATGAAAATCAACAAGAACAATACAGTGCTAAAGGAATATAGTCGAATGAAATCAGGTGATGTTGAAGGAATTAGATTAGGAAATGAGGCACTAAAAGCAGGAAACGGGAGTTGCTATTTGGGCAGCAAAATAACAGATGATGATGATGTTTGGTTTGTTGGGCGCTCCTGCCCTGTCATCAGCGCCCATACTAAGTCTCACTTTTTACACAGTCCAATTTTTCAATTTTTTTCACAGTCCCATCTAGACACTATTACGAATGATGATGATGATGAAATGATGAGGACAACACAAACGCCCAGTCCCCAGGCAGAGAAACTCCCCAACCCAGTCGGAATCGAACCCAGGACCCCGTGATACAGGGGCAGCAACTCTAGCCACGAGACCAAGAGCTGCGGACGAAAAAACTAATGACAGCCGAAGTAGAAACGATATAAAATCGACAGTGGAAATGTGAAGAAAAGCGTTTCTGAAAAAGAGTAATTTTTTAACATTAAAAATAGATTTTAGAGTGAGGAAGTCTTCTGAAGATATTTCTCTGAAATATACTCTTCTACAGAAGTGAATCATGGATGATAAACCCTTTAGACAAGAAGAGAATAGAAGCTTTTGAAATATGGTGCTACAGAAGAACGCTGATGATGGATGAATTCACCATTTAATTAATGAACATGTACTGAATAGAACTGGGGAGAAAAGAAATTTGTGGTACAGCTCGACAAAAGGAAGGAATCGATTGATAGGACATATTCTGAGATATGAAGGGATAGTCAATTTAACACTGGAGGGAAGCGTAGCAAATTGAAATCGTAGACGGAGAACGGGAGATGAACACAGTACATAGACTAGGTCGCAGCAGTTATTCGGAAATGAGGCTTTCACGTGATAGAGTAGCATGGAGAGCTGCATCAAACCAGGCTGCCGACCGCGGTGGCCGAGCGGTCCTAGGCCCTTCAGTCCGGAACCGCGCTGCTGCTACAGTTGCAGCTTCGAATCCTGCCTCGGGCGTGGATGTGTGTGATGTCCTTAGGTTAGTTAGGTTTAAGTAGTTCTAAGTCTAGGGGACTGATGACCTCAGATGTTAAGTCCCATAGTGCTTAGAGCCATCTGAACCATTTGAACCAGGCTTCAGACTGAAGACGACACCAACAATGTTGTTCTGAACGACTGCTTTTTTCAAGATCGTTTTGTACGGTACCTAATGGGTTAAATCAAAGGTTCAAAGTCAGGTATTCATTTAGATATGAAAAATTAATCAAAAATATGTTAATAGAATTGTGAGGTAACATGTGAGGTCTCTTTTCTACTAACAACAGAGCTTCGCCACTGTTCTTGCGGTGTTATCTAGCGACTGCAGTTGAGGCGCTGTGAGGCCAGAGTGAAACTAAGGACAGAGGGAGGGAGAGAGAGGTGTTTATTTTCTTAGTGGGCCACTCTTGGCGCTGCCTGCTGGTCGTGGAGCGCCCTCGCGGCCGGGGCGCAGGCCTGCGCGTGAAAAGCGGCCACAACTCAATTTCCCGGCATTCAGCGCGGTGACACGCGCGCCACAATGGCTGCCCTCTCCTCTGTCGCTGCCGCTGCCTCTGCCTCTCTTCCCCCTCCTCCCCTCCCTCTCACCACCCTAACACCACCACCCACACCTCCCTCCGCTATTTCACGCACTGTTCACTCACCAGCGCTGCTATATCGTCCTCGCAGAGTTCTCTCGCTCCTCCGCCATCTCCTCGCTAGCGATTCGTGGCTGCAAATTCTCACCATTTACGAGGATAGCTTTGGTTCTACAGGGTGAACTCGAACTCCATTCGGTGGTTTTTGAAGAACATTTTCTCAGTATTCTGGTATAAGGGTCGCGTGGACTCACGTCGTTCGTTACAAAGTAGTAAAAGACTAATAATGACTATCATCATCTTCAAGGATAATGCCTTTTCAACTGTTTCCCCTCTGAATTGTTCACACCATCTCATTAAGGGACGAACAGCGTTTCTCTTTCCAATTAGAGTAGACAGTATTAAGATTTTAGTTATCCTATTATTAGACATACTTTGGACAAGGTATTTCCAGTATAGTTCGTATTCTCGAACTGTTGTTTTAATGGGACATTTAATTCTTGTCTAATAACGATGTTACTTTTATATCCCACTAATGAATATCCTCTACTAAGCGTAGCAATTTGTCGTCATTGATCTAGTGTTAAGGTCCAAAATTCTCTATCATAAAGCAACAAAGGGAAGGCTATTACATTGTAAAGTTTAATTAATGTTTCTATCTGTACATTATGTTTTAATGCACATTGAATGTTTCCACATAAATGTCTGAATCTGACCGATTTTAGCTCTACATCAAATGAATTAGAAAATTTAAATTTGCACTCTAAACAATTAAACTCTCTTTGTTGTTCAATTATTTACACGTCTACAACAGTTTTGGCTCTAAAGGGTTCAGTTATTGGAATTCCATATTTTTTTCCTATCGGTAGGTGTTCTCAATCCGTATTAGCTCTATTTAAAAACCGTAATTTAAATCCTTCCTTCAGAATTTCTATTTATAAACTGATCATCAGCAGATACGTGCGTCGTAAGTTAAAAATAATCCATTCATTATGTGCCGTCAACAAAATCAACCATTTATGTATGATGTCGTCAATATATATATATTGGAAAGGGTGGAGACAGTAGGTTAGCATCGTCTAACTCCTTGACTAATATTGGCAGATTCTATTCTATTCCTTACAGTCCGGATCCTTACTTTACTATATTCGAATAGCGACTGGATTGCCGCAATGAGACGTGCTATGTGCTGGAACTGTCATTTCTGGTGGGGCTCCAGTTGCATTTTCCTTCCGTTTGACCTTGTCAAATGCCTTTTCATAGTCGCTAAAAACGTAATACGCTGGTAATACAAATATCTATTTTTCCCTCGGTTATTACAGTCAAAAGTTAAAATACGGTCACAGCATGGCCTATCTAGTTTTTAAACCGTGTTGTATTTCTGACTCAAGAACTTTCACTACTTTCACTATTAATCTCTTATTTGAAATTTTAGGGCTCAGTTTGTATCAGGAGTTTGATAGATTTAGTCCTCGGTAGTTTGCTCATTGTGATTTATTTCCTATCTTGTAAATAGGGCATCTCATTCGCCTGCGAAATGTAATCCTCCATAATATCAGAAATTTCGATTGAACTTAAAAGAGAGCCCTATTAAACATCTGAGTCAGAAATGTTTAGAAGCCTGTCACTCACATAAAACACATCTGTTCCCCATGTTTATACAGAATATAAAATTAGTAATATAGCAGCTTACTGATGGAATGCATGCTTAGCTTTCGGCGCCCGACTACAGTCCATGCACATGTGTGTTGCACCCTCTGCTAGGTTGACCTCTGAGTATACAGCATACAATCATACAGCTGATCCGTTGTAACCTGGCTCCCTCCTTCAGAAAGTTCTTCATGAAGTGTTGTGTCTACGTTTTAGATTTGGTTACAGAATTTACTGGAATTCGATTTAGTGTACACTCTGTTGTAGCAGCCGTCTCAGACCACGGTAGCCAACCAACAGGCATGTCGGCAAGCCATATGCGTAATTTGGCAGTTGCACTCTCCAATAATGCTGGCGTAGCGTTCTGCAATGAACCGATCTACGTAGCGGTGGAATGGATTGCTACATGCTGCACCATAATGCAACGTCGCACAGCCAGCTGTGTGACGGAAAACGAGCTCCTGTTACAACACACGGAGACAGGGTAAGTCCATATGCCCCCAATTCAGCCAGGAACCTCATTACACCAGCGCCATACATTCACGCGGCGCAGCCTCCGAGCCAGTGCCCAGTTGGTAGTGTGGAATAAGTTTCCTTATGTCTATGTATGATCACAAACTTGTTACATACACATAGTACCAGTTTCGGTCAGCAATGACCATCTTCAGACCAGGAGCAAAACATGGGACAAGCGCAAACTAGTGGATTATCTGCAGCTTAAAATTATAGAATAGGCCATAATGAAAAGTATTACTGACATACATGTGAATATTATCTGCATTAAATATGACAGGGGATACCTGCTGCAAAAACGTATTCTAGTGTAACAAAGTCATAATAGCATCGTCAAAAGATAAACACAAAACTAATTTAGCATCATCACACATATATTTAATATGGCATATACTGGAGTCCTCTTATTAACAGCGCTACTGCTCATAACGAACTGTTGTACAGTAGCCACAAAATGCTTGTGTTCTAAACTTGTTAGATGCCGCTACACACATTCTTCAGATACAGAACTTTTTTCTTTTTTTGTATTTTGTATTTCGGGCTGGCAACAGCGTAATACTCCGCTCTGCAGCTTACAGATAAAGTTAAAAAGTATAATGAGGAGAGAGAACAATAAAAAGAGGCGATAAAACGGTGACTCTTTCAAACTGGCACATGGCGAAAAAGTTGTGAAGAAAACATAAAAAACAAATAGGTCAGTGACACTGATTAAAAGCACTTAGGAAATCGGCAGGCACAATTTAAAAACACGACGACAGTCTGCTTTCTGTTCGCAGCATTTTAAAAGGGGACGCACAACAGTGAATGCTCACAGAAAACACTGCGCTATAGAGTATGAAGGCATATGTGTATGGGGGGGGGGGGGGTGAAAAGGGGGGACCCGATGGAGGGAGAGGGCACAGAAAAAAGGGGGGAGCAGGGTGGACGCGGGAAAGGAGTGGGGAATGGGGAAAACAGTGGAGGGCAAAGAAAAATTACTTGGGGTGGGGGGGGGGGGGGGGAGAGGGAAGAATGGAGTCAACGAGTGGGTAGGTGGAGAAAACACAGGACAGAAGGGTGGGGGGAAAGGGAGCTCGGGACAAGGACAGAGGGGGAGGGAGGTGAGGATCATAGTTGATAAGAGGGACAAATTATGAAAGAGAGGGCATCATCTGGCAGGGTAAGGAACTGTAAAAATGGACTGAAAAGAATACTATAGGTAAAGTCTGTAGTGAGCATACCAGATGTAGAAGTCAAACAGTAATAAAACGCAAACAATTAAAAATGCAAACAGAGTCAGATTGTTAAAAAGGAAATAGTTATGTGATAATAATTCTGATACGCTCTTGGGGCGACGTTTCAGATAAAAATTTAATTACATACATGCGAACAAGCTTACAGAGCTCACAGAATAATAAAATAAATCTTGAAGTAACCAGCAGCCTCCATTCCTGGGCTCCCTCTCACCCCCTTCCATCCTGTTCTTCCGCACCTCTCCTCTCTTTGACTCCCTTCTATCCCCCAAGCCATTTTGCTTTCCCCTCCATTGCCTTCCCCACTCCTTCTTGTGTCCAATCTGCCCCCCTTTTTTCTGTGTCCTCTTCCTCCATCAGCTCCCCCCCCCCTTTTTCTTTTCACTCCAACCATTTTTTTCCCATCATCGGTCCAGGTTCTCCCCCCACCACTATTTTGCGCAGTGTCGCCTCTATAGTGCTGTTTTCAGTGAATGTTCAGTATTGTGTGTCCCCTGTCACTGTTGCGAACAGCCACCATACTGTCGATTGTTATGTTTTTTATCTCATACGAACAGACACTGAACTGCCACCATGCTTTTTTTAACTGTGCCTGTCTGCTTACTGTATGTCTTCATCCGCATTCTTACCGCCATGTTTTTCGTATTTTAAATTCTACAACTTTCTACCATTTTACTGTTATTAACAAAGTCACCGTTTTATCGCCTTTTTTTATTGTTTCTGATCTTACCATTGTGCTGTTCAACTCTTCCCTCGGGGGGGGATCGAAAATCAGTAAAGGAAAAAAAAGAAAGCAGACACTCCTTAACATTGAACATTACCAAACAAACCAAAGTAGGCATTAATACAAAATCGTTGTGTTCATTGAGCAATTTTGTTTGGCCATTATTTTTGTTTTACAAATTTTAAGCTTTTCTAATAAATCGAGAGCGTGGCATTTTTGTATCCTGTAGAGAATACGCATGTTATTCTAAATGCTCTCTGCAGAATGTCCAGTTTTTGCTAAATACAATCCCAAAGCAGTTTTGTTATGTGGCTGTGAATGCTCCTTAAACCTTTTGTTAGAAGAGTGGCCGGTTTGGCCGATGTAAGTTTATTACAGTTATTAAAGTATATCCTGTATACCCCAAAGTCATTCGAGCACTGCCCATGCAGTTGAGTGCCCCACAAACCAAACATCATCATAATCATCATCCAAAGTCATTAAATTTGTCATTTGTTTGTGTAAACTTGCAGTATCAATCAGGCGAATCCGCTGGCCAGCGGGGTGCCATCCAGTGCTAACGGTTCTGGGTTTTGAACTGGGTGTTATCGCTTGGCACTCCAGCTTCCCTTTGAGGGTCTTGGATTCGAGCTGGAGCGCTGCCATACGCATCAGACAGAGCTCACCATTCAACCATAAGCACGATGTGCTGCAGAACGGACACCTGTCTTGTGTCAGCTGGGTCGTCATCACCGCCAGCCACTGTTCTGCTCTCTGAGCAAATCGCTGCCTCAGCGGACTTGCTTCCTACTTCTAGCAATAGTCTTCACCTGGCCTGCAGCCATCAACCTACTGTACGAGAAATGTTGATTAATGAAGACTGTTTTAATGAACAACTATTTTTAGCTCAGCACTTCTGCAGCACTGGAAGATCACATTCCCACAGCCTCTCGCACGTGCCCTTTGGGGGCGTAAGAAGCTACCCTGCAACACTATTGTCAATGTAGAATTCAACACAAACACAATTCCAATACAACCATTATGACAACGTGTGCCTCTACTGCTCTGCATACGTTCTAACAACAGCTGTCACAATAGGTTCTGGCAGGTAAGCATAGATTACAGACATGAAGTTTGGGATAAATTCGAACAACCAATGAATAATAAAATAAGTGAAATAAATTAAATGAAACTTCAGTGGAAAAAAGTAATAAAGAGTTTAGTCAACACAGTGGTGAAGTTAAGATTTATGCTGTATATTGTTCACACAAAACACAAAAATAGCCATGATGGTCTTACATAAAAACGTTTACACATCAAGGTTAGAAAACTAACATTGTTGCTGAGTGGAGTTAAGAGGTCATGCGGTAGCGTTCTCGCTTCCCACGCCCGGGTTCCCGGGTTCGATTCCCGGCGGGGTCAGGGATTTTCTCTGCCTCGTGATGGCTGGGTGTTGTGTGATGTCCTTAGGTTAGTTAGGTTTAAGTAGTTCTAAGTTCTAGGGGACTGATGACCATAGATGTTAAGTCCCATAGTGCTCAGAGCCATTTGAACCATTTTTTTTTGGAGTTAAGATATCGTAAAGAACTAATGAGATCTGTCACTTTTCCAGTTAGAGACACTATCATCAAAGCAGAACCAAAATGCAAGGGCCGACTATAATTTGAAACTGTTCACCAGAGATGCTGCTTCACTGACCACTGAAGTTCAGCTCCAAATCTGTTGCGAAGACCTAACATATTAGAATCAGGGAAACATACAACACTCTAAAGCAGCATGAAAATCTCTGTCTCCAAGAGCTGCTGAAAAATTACGAGCGTTGTTCGGAAAGTAAGGAACGACTAGTCACGAAATGGAAACCAGAGTGAAAATCAAAACTGTTTACTTTGCACATTAGCTACACCTTCCAGGTACTTCTCTACATAGTCGCCGCTCCGACTTAGATATTTGTCAGAGCGTTATAGCAAATTTCCAAAACCATCGTCATAGAAGGCAGCTGCCTGTGCTTTCCGATAATTCTCTACACTGGTCTATAGCGTATAGCCAGCGCCCAAATGTTGTCTTTATATCCAGCGTTTCATGTGAACAGGACGAGCCAATTAGGGCTGTATTGTGTGTGATAAAAACTTCCCATCGAAAAGGCTGCAGAAGTGTCTTCACTGTCCCTGCAGAGTGCGGCTGAGAATTGCCATGAAGAAGAAAGTGCGTGGCAGATGTGTTAGGTGGGCTGCATTCATTAAGGCGAAGCCTCTCAGTGGGCGATTCGACTTGACGGGAGACATTGTTGTTTTAGGCACCTTTCCTCGCTCACAGTACGCTCCCAACTGAAAAGATCGTCTTGATGCTATCGATGGGCATACTAGAGACACTGCCCAAAACGTCTGTGAAAAGCCTCATTGGATTTTCACAGTGGTTTCCATTTTGCAAAAGATCGTTCCTTACTTTCTGAATAGTCCTCGTATATTATCTTAATATTTTGAAGTGTTAAAACGACGCGATTGGATTGCTACACAGAGAATAACTGCTGCCGAATGCTACCCAGACACACAACCAACTCTATGTAAGACCGTACCACATGAAAACGTTAGAGCTTGAAAGACCAGGAGGTGCAAAAGCTCCGCCTGCTGTAACCCTGGGAAACCACGCCGAACTAGTATTTTTCAAAACTTGATACAAATTTACGTTAAAATTGCCATAAACGAATGCATATTGTTTTTCTTAAAACTTAACATATTAAAAGAAGCGCCAACTCATACTTGTCTCTTTTCAACCCTACAAAATTTTCACACATATATGTCACACTAAATATTACTGAAAACGTGACCTAGCAAGATTTGGTGCCATCCCTCACTACTTTTAAAATAACAAAATGTAGCCGGTGTTGTATACACACTAATGCGTCATAGAACGGAGAGTGATTTCCTGCTTGTTTCCATAATGCTCGTGTTTTTTGTGTGTCACACCCCAAATTTGAACTATGGTCGAGTTAATTGGACGGATATTCCAATCATAATACTTCCTTGGCTCCAAAATATCTGATGTATTTAAACATAAACACATTCAGTAAAGAGTAAAGGTATATCTTTATACCATGCTAACATACTGATAGGTGTGACTATGGAGTGCCTCTTTTTTTTGTTTTGGCCAATGTAATTGAGTGGTTTCAATAAGAATCATCTTTACTATGGATTCAGTTAAGTTCCAGAAAAACTATGTTACTAATATGTTTACTGTACGGTTCTAGCTTGAAGTATCATTTACAAATGTGCCAGTTTTGTATCATCAGCAGAATAGATTAAAATATTTTTTGCAATCGCTGTTTATAAAAATAGATGTCAGTTAAAAAGTAACATTTTCATCATGAAATTGTGCGTTGAACTCGTGACGCTGCGATGCACAATTGGATGTACTCATTTAATATGTAGACCTATTCGACAGAAATTTTGTATTTTCCAAGCAGTAATGGAGGTAGTATTTCGTGGCTGGAAAGTCATACCTCTGCTGTTGGCCAAGCATCCATAACCACTCCCTTTCATGGAGTATCAGCCATTATCTGTCGAATTCCGCCTTTGTATTCAGCTCCATTCTCTGGCCAAGCTAAAGATAATCCACCACCCGCAACATTATAATCCAATTCCAAGCCAAGAGCAAGCCAAGTTCGTAAACTCATCCCCTTGTCTATCTTTAAAAATATCGACCACCATGGTCTCAGCAGAGGCTACAGCGATGCACTGTGGCCTGTGTTACGTCGTCAAGAGTCTTAGGATTTGATCTTACTGCTTCCACCTCTGCGACAATCCCAGCAACTACACTCTTCACATGTCCTCTGAAGCAGTAGCCCATTATAGACATGATTTGTGACCGTGTTGGTCATGAAACTGGAGCAATGTAGAGCCTCCATCGTTGTCCAACCGAAATGTAATTACACTGCATCGAAACATAGGAGGTGACGGGTCTGTGATACCAAAGAACTCACAAAATGCCCTGAACATCCTCCAGGATTTTGTCGGTTCATCGTGCAAAAATGGGCTCACCCACATTATTATAAAAACGGAAGGGAATAAACGCAAGATACCACAGTTGTAGAGGAGTAAAAACAACTAGTCTGTAAGTTTAAGTAAGTGTTCTCCACCATCACTGCTGATGAGAAGCTGGAAGAAGAAATTCGAGAAACAGTAGGGGCAACAGGCCGTCTGTTTAACACAGCCAAACTAATTTTACATATCAGATAAATTCCCTCGTTTTGACTGCTGGTACTTCTTAAACTCCAACATGCGAGACCGGGAGGTGAGCCAAGGGAGGATGGATTCCACTTGGTGGATTAACGGCTGATGGTCTGGTACACCAACCACCCTAAGTTCAGAGGCATGTAGCAAGCGTCACTTTCCTCCTACATATTATTTGATGCCTGTGATGACAGGAATGGCACCCAGTCACAACGTTAAAATAATTTTTACAGATAACTTTTGATGAGGAACACACGTACTGAAACGCAACGCTTGAATATAAAATATGTATGGAGATCGGATCACATTCAGATCTCCCTCCTCACGATATGCACACAAACTGAGAACAGGAGCCCTCGTCGGTCCCTGTTGTAATGACGATATTACTAGCGAACCCGGCAATGCTTCGCAATTGCTAAATATGAAAGGGAATTGGATACACATCCTAAATTCCTTCACCCCTCTCTCTGTCCATCGCCTCCTGCCCACTCTGTCCATGTCCCCCCTACCTATGAGTGACACCTCATGCCCACTATCTCGGTCCAGCTACTTCTCCCTTCTCGCGCTCTCCATCTCCACCTCTCCCATTTATCTGTACATCTCCTCCTTCCCTCTCTCTACGTCCACTTTCTCAACCCCTCTTCGTTCATCTCCTCTTCTCCCCTTCTAGCTTTGTCTGTTGTTACTGCAAACGAAATCCTGATTGAGGATTCAAGTCGCATAAAATGAATTGCCGAACGGTTGGGGTATATATACAGGGTGTTACAAAAAGGTACGGCCAAACTTTCAGAAAACATTTCTCACACACAAAGAAAGAAAATATGTTATGTGGACATGTGTCCGGAAACGCATACTTTCCATGTTAGAGCTCATTTTATTACTTCTCTTAAAATCACATTAATCACGGAATGGAAGCACACAGCAACAGAACGTACCAGCGTGACTTCAAACACTTTGTTACAGGAAATGTTCAAAATGTTCTCCGTTAGCGAGGATACGTGCATACACCCTCCGTCGCATGGAATCCCTGAGGCGCTGATGCAGCCCTGGAGAATGGCGTATTGTATCACAGCCGTCCACAATACGAGCACGAAGAGTCTCTACATTTGGTACCGGGGTTGCGTAGACAAGAGCTTTCAAATGCCCCCATAAATGAAAGTCAAGAGGGTTGAGGTCAGGAGAGCGTGGAGGCCATGGAATTTGTCCGCCTCTACCAATCCATCGGTCACCGAATCTGTTGTTGAGAAGCGTACGAAAACTTCGACTGAAATGTGCAGGAGCTCCACCGTGCATGAACCACATGCTGTGTCGTACTTGTAAAGGCATATGTTCTAGTAGCACAGGTAGAGTATCCCGTATGAAATCATGATAACGTGCTCCATTGAGCGTAGGTGGAAGAACATGTGGTCCAATCAAGACATCACCAATAATGCCTGCCCAAACGTTCACAGAAAATCTGTGTTGATGACGTGATTGCACAATTGCGTGCGGATTCTCGTCAGCCCACACATGCTGATTGTGAAAACTTACAATTTGATCACGTTGGAATGAAGCTTCATCCGTAAAGAGAACATTTGCACTGAAGTGAGGATTGACACATTGTCGGATGAACCATTCGCAGAAGTGTACCCGTGGAGGCCAGTCAGCTGCTGATAGTACCTGCACACACTGTACATGGTACGGAAACAACTGGTTCTCCCGTAGCACTCTCCATACAGTGACGTGGTCAACGTTATCTTGTACGGCAGCAACTTCTCTGACGCTGACATTAGGGTATCGTCAACTGCACGAAGAAATGTCTCGTCCATTGCAGGTGTCCTCGTCGTTCTAGGTCTTCCCCAGTTGCGAGTCATAGGCTGGAATGTTCCGTGCTCCCTAAGACGCCGATCAATTGCTTCGGACGTCTTCCTGTCGGGACACCTTCGTTCTGGAAATCTGTCTCGATACAAACGTACCGCGCCACGGCTATTGCCCCGTGCTAATCCATACATCAAATGGGCATCTGCCAACTCCGCATTTGTAAACATTGCACTGACTGCAAAACCACGTTCGTGATGAACACTAACCTGTTGATGCTACGTACTGATGTGCTTGATGCTAGTACTGTAGAGCAATGAGTCGCATGTCAACACAAGCACCGAAGTCAACATTACCTTCCTTCAATTGGGCCAACTGGCGGTGAATCGAGGAAGTACAGTACATACTGACGAAACTAAAATGAGCTCTAACACGGAAATTAAGCGTTTCCGGACACATGTCTACATAACATCTTTTCTTTATTTGTGTGTGAGGAATGTTTCCTGAAAGTTTGGCCGTACCTTTTTGTAACATCCTGTATAAGAAGACAGAATATGCATGGAAGACACAATTTCTCTAATGGCTTACGTCCCGTCCTACGGTAGTTAATTAACATAGGCAGAATGAAAGAAAACGAAACCGTTAGAAGACATCAAAAACTCATCAATGCATTTCCTCTCTCGCAGTCGATTCTACAATATACCTCGATATATAATTAATTGTGTCACCCCTGCCCTCACAAAAAACGCCGGTACGGGACTAAAAGTCCCACCGCCACACCTTCACCTGCCCATGTTAGGCAAAATTTTTCTGCCTGACTCATGTAGTACTATCACCGTCAGAGGGTGGTACGGGACTACAAGTCCCACCGCCACACCTCCAAAGTGAATTGCAGTGACGCAGTCACTGCCCTGTGGAAATTTACTGCCTCACCAACACAGTTAGACCGCTATAGACCGGTGATGCTGTACTGTAACATATCACCTCGGACTACAAGTCCATTAAAAAAAAAAAAAAAAAAAAACCCTGCCCTGCGGTGCTTCAGGTTGGATCCCTGAAAGTGTTGTTACTTAAACGAGTGCGTTACCGTGTCGTATCGTTACAGTTTTTGCACTGCTTAACAGCGTTGGTATATCCGCTATTTCGGCGTTGGAGTTTTAGTAGTTATTACCCCAGAATAGCTGGGAAGTTTTTGGTGTGCGCAGTCCTCTCGCGCCGGGCCCCTGGCCATGTCAGGCGGACCCGCGCCCAGTATGGAGAAACTCGCGAAGCAGCCTTCGCGACCCTCCGACCTTTGCACTGCCGCCCTTCGGGGAGAACCGCGTCGGAAAAGCCGCTCGTCCCGGCCCCCCGTCGCGCACAATGCTCTGCCCACCTCGCAACGGGCGAAAGATCGCTTGAATCGCGCCAACCGCCACAAATCACCGGTGGACACAACCGGCACTGAAACCGATCATCATGAAGACCGTCCACCGTCGCGTCTCAGGGTCCGTTCATCCGCGTCGTCGTCGTCGTCCGACGATTCACCTGACCGCCTAGTAATTGATCTTTCTCGTAGTGAGGCGGCGAACACATCGGCTCTGTCTGACCACCACCCGGCTGTACCTGCACCCCCCTCTACGCCGTCCCGCCACCGTGGCGAGTCTTCGGGACACCCAGACCCAGTCGGAAAGTCCTCTGGCCGTCGCTCCAGACGTCCCTCCGCCCACGCGGGCTGTGGTGGCAGCGGATTGTGCTCCGATACCCCCCTGCCGGGGGACGCCGCACCGGATGGTCCTGTGGATGAGGAAATGACTCATGCTCCCGACCCTCCTTCTCAAGAGATCCCGTCAAGCCCTCTGAAGAAAGAGCGGATACCCCCCATTGTGGTATATAATGTCACTAATTACACGAAACTGAACACTGAGCTCCAGCGGCTCATTGTCGGCCAATTGAGAGCTGTTTACCAAAAAGATCATGTGAAATACCTGCTTGACAGTAGGGACGACTATCTTACCATTCTCGACTTCGTAAAATCAAAGGCGATGCCTTACTTTACCCACCAGACGTCGGGTAATCGCCGCACCAAAATCGTCATCAAGGACTTGCCACCAGAGGTTACGGCAGAGGAGGTCAAGGAGGAACTGCTTCGACTCGATTTCGAAGATCCTTTGGTCCACCAGTATAGCAAGAGAAATCCTGAGACCAAGGCGTTGATCCCCTGCCCTACCCACGTCGTCTCCCTTTCCCGGAGGGAGGACATAGAGCGGATTTACCAAATCCGGTATCTTCTGTACACGAAAGTCCGGATTGAATCGTACGAGGGCCGCAACGGGCCAGCCATCTGTCGCAAATGCCAACGTTTACGACATACTGGGAATTACTGTTCCCTGCCGTTGCGGTGTGTTAAGTGTGCTGGCCCACATTTAGTGGAGAACTGCACACTCCCTGCTTTGGAGAAACCTACCTGTGCCAGATGTTTGGGAACGACGCACGATCCCCACCACATGGCATCCTGGAGGGGGTGCCCTGTTTACCAGAAGGCACTGAAGTCTTCTCGTCCACCCAAAAAGAAACCAAGAACAAATCGACCTCCCCCACCGGTACGGGACATGACCAACTACCCTGTTTTGCGGGGTCAGCCTGGTGCACTGTCCTCAGCAGCCACTCTGGTACCAGCCACTCAGGCACCAGATGGTTCGGTGGCTCCTGTGCCCCTTCCTGCCCAGACTCCCACGACATCCTTTGCTGCTGCAGCCCGGTCTCCTCCTCATTGTCTGTCTTCCGTGACAGCTCCCACCGCTCACCAACTACAGGAGCCAGCTGCAGCTCCCTCCAGTCCATCTGTGGCTCTGTCTCAGCCCTCTGCCCCTACCCCCACTCTGCCTACTACTACACCTGCTCCTGCGCGCCGTAGGGGCAAGCAGACCACCCAGGACCCTGCCCCAGTGGTGGAGACTGATGCGTCCTTTCGGGCGGATATGCGTGAAATCCTCCAGGTCATCTCCTTTTTCACGAAACCCCACATCCGGGCTGTTATTCGTGACACTGCACAAAAAATCCGTCAGTCGGAGGACGGGCTCTCCAAGGTCATCGCCCTAGTGGAGGGGCTTAGTCAAATATTGTTGTAATGGCGAATGGACCTCCACACCACCACCAGCCCCCTCGGGATCTTGTCACTTGCATTTTTAATGCCAATGGCATAAAACGTATGAAGACGGAATTGAACACCTTCCTCCATGACTATTGTGTGGATGTTTTACTGGTCACAGAAACACACCTCAAACCGGCAGACGATTTCCGCCTTCGCAATATGGTGTGTTACCGCTCTGACCGCCTCGACCGCCGTGGTGGAGGCACAGCTGTATTCCTCAACAAAGCTCTTGTCCATACCCAAGAGATTCTCCAGCCAATGGAACACATAGAGGCCACAGCAGTTACCATCTCCACACGCCTTGGTGCGATTACCTTTGCAGCAGCGTATTTGAGCCCAAACAAGCCACTGCTGGAAGCAGACCTACGCACATTGTCATCCTTTGACAGGCTTATCATTGGGGCAGATCTCAATGCCAAGCACCCAGCTTGGCATTCTCGCGTGTCTAACCCCAAAGGCCGGCTCCTCCTTGACCTGGAGGATACTTTAGCACTATCAGTCTATGGCCCCCACGAACCTACCCATATCCCAGTCCGTACTAACTGCCAGCCAGACGTTCTGGATGTGGCCATCTTCAAAAACATCACTGCTCAGTTTTCGCTGGAAGTTATCCACGAACTGGCCTCTGACCATGAGCCAGTACTATTGCACCTCACCAATGCTGCCCTTTCATTTGATGCTCGTTCCACTGCGACCCTCACCAACTGGGACAAGTTTACCAGGGTTCTTAATAACACCACTCGACACGACCTCGATTTGACAACACCGGCCAATATAGTCCGTGCTGTGGATCACCTTACCACCAAAATACAGAAAGCAGTGAAACTCTCCACCTCCACTCCACCTCGAAATTTAACATCCCTGGACGACTTGCCCCCTCTGTTACGAGAGCTGAAGGTGCAAAAGAACCGCTACCGCCGGAGGTGGAAGCAGTTTCGTGACCCCCAGGACAAACGCCAAATGAGACGCCTCCAACGCGAATTCAGCCACCGGCTCGCCGAATGGAGGTCTGAACAGTGGGAGGACAGGATGTCCACTTTCCTACTCCACCAAAACTCTGACTGGGCTGTAATTCGCACCCTGCGGCGTTCTAAGCCAGCGACTGCCCATCCTATTCGCACAGCAGCGGGCTTGTCATATGATACCCTGCAAATTGTCGAAACGCTGGCAGATGCGTTCGAGGCCCAAAACTGCCCTCTGGTCCAGGACCTTTCTCCGAACGAACTACAGGAAGAACATGAAGTCCTGACAGCTGTTGCTGCATTCCGCAACCGCCCACCCCAGTCTGCTCCCCTTCTTACGTCCATGGCAGAAATTCAGCGCATCCTTCGACGGAAACGTGGCCGGTCGGCCCCTGGATTGGACGGAATTTTAAATGAACATCTTTGCCACCTTCCCCGCACACCACTCATCTTGTTCACCAAGATTTTAAACTGTTGTCTCACATCTGGCCTTTTCCCCCCTCAGTGGAAACAAGCCAAGCTGATTGCGATCCCCAAGAGGTTCAAAGACCCTACAGTCCCCACCAACAACAGGCCCATCAGCCTCCTAAACACTATGGCGAAGGTCCTTGAATCTGTGATCCTTCACCGACTTTCCCAACCTCTTGCAGCAGCTGGGACGATCCGTCCTGAACAGTTTGGATTCACTTCGCACCTCTCGGCGGAACTTCAGGTCCTACGGATCACTGAACACATCAGCAAAGGCTTCAACACTGCCAAGTCGACAGCTGCCGTTTTTTTGGACTTGCAAAACGCCTACGATAAAATCTGGCAAGACAACCTCGTACACAAGATGCTGACACAGACCCCTATACCGGATATTTATGTCAAGATCGTGGATGACTTCCTCCGTGGTAGGACTTTCCTAGTGGCTCAACGGGGAATGCGTTCTGGCATTCGCCAGTTGTCGGCAGGCACTCCGCAAGGATCGGTGCTATCTCCCATCCTATTTAATATCTATGTCAATGATATGCCGGTCATCCCCGAGTGCCACCTTGCACAATACGCTGACGACACAGCGCTATACACCACTGGTCGCATTACTGACGCCGTCGTCGCCCGCCTCCAGCGACAGGTGGACGCCACTATCACCTGGTGCCGGACAAACAAAATAGCTCTCAATGCCGCCAAAACTACGGCAGTTTACTTCACGAAACGGCGCCCAGTCCTCCGCCGCAATATCTCAATTGCAGGTGTGCAGGTGCCCTGGTCCCCGACAACCACCTATCTCGGGGTCCAGATGGACCACAAGTTGCTCTTCCACTGTCATGCGGAGTATGTCACCACCAAGGGGCAAAAGCTAACCAGGGCTTTGTACCCGCTCTTTCGCAGTAGGGATCTTAACCTGCATACCAAGCTCCGCATTTACCGAACAGTTATCCTGCCTGCCCTCACGTATGGATCTGCTGCATGGGCCACGATTAGTGTCACCAGGATGCGGACATTGCAGCGCCTGCAGAACAAGGTGCTCAGGTGGAGCCTGAACGCCCCGCCACTCACGAGAATTGTTACTCTCCACGAGGAAGCAGATATCGTCCCCCTAAAGACGACCATACGCAACAACGCGCGGCGGCTCTATGAGAAAGTGGATGCCTTGCGGGACACTGTCCATGGGTTACGCCACGTTGGGACCACACTTCCACGCCGCTGGCATCGACATCCGGTTCCACTAACCATCCTAGAGGAAACGGATTCCGACCATGGCTAACGATAGGTCTGGCACGCCCACCACGGACGCATCCTTTGGCGGGACTAGCCCCCATTCTACGTCCAATACTTTCCAATCATACCTGCCCATGTTAGGCTAAATTTTTCTGCCTGACTCATGTAGTACTGTCACCGTCAGAGGGTGGTACGGGACTACAAGTCCCACCGCCACACCTCCAAAGTGAATTGCAGTGATGCAGTCACTGCCCTGTGGAAATTTACTGCCTCACCAACACAGTTAGACCGCAATAGAACGGTGATGCTGTAATGTAACATATCACAAAGGGAAAAAAAAAAAAAAAAAAAAAAAAAAAAAAAAAAAAAAAAAAAAAAAAAAAAAAAACCCCTGCCCTGGTGTCCCACCGCCACACCTTCATCTGCCCATGTTAGGCAAAATTCTTCTGCCTGACTCATGTAGTACTATCACCGTCAGAGGGTGGTACAGGACTGCAAGTCCCACCGCCACACCTCCAAAGTGAATTACAGTTGTGGAAGTTTACTGCCTCACCAACACAGTTAGACCGCAATAGACCGGTGATGCTGTATTGCAACATATCACCCCGGACCACAAGTCCATAAAAATAAAAAATAAAAAAAAACGTAGTAATCGTATAGAGGTAGTGTGGTTATGAGGATTGACAATATTGATTACCATTTGTCTATGAGTAATGGTTCAGTCATGTCACATGTGTTTGACTGCAATGAAGTCTGTGTGAGTAACTCGTGTGGTGTTGTGTAGAAGGTCCAACTGTGCCGCTTCACAAACGCGCCGCATTTTCGGCTCTGAGGCCAACGCCCCTTCTGCTATAGAAGAGAACACAACGAGAGGTGCTGGAATCAGTGACGATTCTGTGGTCTCTCGTAGTGTGTACAGGTCAGAGCCCATTGCCTCCTCTATGTGGAGCAGGAAATTTGATACTGATTTTACATCCAAAGGGTACATTTACGGAGTGGATTCTTTATCAAAACTATCTATTCAGATTTAGTGATAAGAGGGCCCAGTTGACAGCCCGTCAAAAACTTAACACAGATGAAGCCTGAAAACTGGAAGAAGGTGGAGTGAACTGCGAAGAAAAAGCAAAACAGAAAGAGTGAATGGCCGAAGCAGAAGTGTAATATAGAACAACACGGAACAGCCTCTGACGTCCCTTGTCAAGCGCGGCGTAAGGAAGGGACCTATAATGAAAATCGATTCCGCAGAGCTACTCTATTAGCAGCCGAAGGGAAGTAGCTTTCGAATGGGAACCACAAACTTTTGATGGCAAGTCGACCAAATCCTCCAGTGTAAAACACGTCTGGTGTGTCTCGCACGGGGTTAGTGACAGTACGTGTGTAATAGTAATAGTATAGGAATCTCTTATAAGCCCACCTAATTTGGACGATTTATGTGTTCATGTGAATGTGATCACTCCCAAGGGAAAGATGAAAACACAGTAGTTTTTCACAGAAGCTGCAATAAATGAACTTAACACTTTCACAGTCACAAAGTTATCCCTGTGCTCTGTCAAAACATACGTTTTTGAAGTTGCATTCCGTATTGGAAATTTTTAGCTCCTGAATTCCTTTGTTTTACCGTAGTTCGTACCCTTTTATTTGTTGTTTTCATTTCTGTGAGACGTCTATGTGGTATCTCTCCTGCTCTCACTATTCATCACATTTATTTGCGAGGATAATTTATTTTTACACTATGACTCATATTCTGTAACCAATGTATAGTATGACAACTGCAAAGACTAAAGCACTAAGGGACGTTTCTCAAGAAGAGAAATTTGTTGATATCGGGTATAGATTTAAGTGTCAGGAAGTCTTTCCTGAAAGTATTTTTATAGAGAGTAGCCATGTATGCATGTGAAAGATGGACGATAAACAGTTTAGACAAGAAGAGGACAGAAACTTTCGAAATGTGGTGCTGCGGATGAATACTGAAGATTAGATGGGTAGATCACGTACCTAAGGAGGAGGTACTTCAAATGGTTCAAATGACTCTGAGCATTATGGGACTTAACATCTGATGTCATCAGTCCCTTAGAACTTAGAACTACTTAACATAACCTCAGGGCGTCAGATACATCTATGCCCGAGGCAGAATTCGAACCTGCAATCTTAGCGGTCGTGCGGTTCCAGAATGAAGCGCCTAGAACGGCGCGGCCATATCGGCCGGCAAGAAGAGGTACTGAACAGAATTTGGAAGAAGAGGAATATGTGACAGAACTAGACTGGAAGATGTGATCAGTTGGTAGGACACGTTCTGAGGCATCAAAGGACACCAATTTAGTACTGGAGGGAAGCGGGGAGAGTAAAAATCGTAGAGGGAGACCGAGAGATGAATACACTGAGCTGATTCAGAAGGGTGTAGGTTGCAGTAGTTACTCGGAGATGAAGAGACTTGCACAGGATAGAGCTGCATGGAGTGCTGCATCCAACCAGTCTTTAGACTGAAGACCACAACGACAACAACATGTAAACAGTGTTAATTTCAAAAGGGACGATCACGCAATATTGCACGTAACAGAGAGGTAGAAAGAGATATAATTAAACGAAACAATAATTTTGTTTTTATAAAATAATTTGGGAGACAGAGTTTATTCTTAATACTGAACTGCCGTTTAAGCAGCTTATGTCAGTAGAGCAAGTGCCAAAAATTCATTATTCGAAGTCTAGGCTGAAAACGTTGTCATTTACAAAATACTTGCAGGACTGTGGACACGAGTAAACAGAAAATAAATAAATCACTATCTTACCACAGCCTGTAACTTTTTAATACAAGGAATCGATTAACAAAAAAGGGGTAAAAACTACCTACATACTGACCATTCCTATTCTGTATCGTTACTTACGACGACAAATACTAACATATGGAAAATAATGAATTCGTTGAGCGCGAAGAAAGCAGCAGTTCGCCGTAAAAAGACTTGTGCCCATTAAGGAAAAATAATGTGATGCATCTGGTGGAACAGTGAAGGTATGGTGTATGAATTGCTTCTCCGAGGTGTAACAATTACTGCTGACATTTATTGTCAACAACTGAAACATCTGGCAGACACCGTCCAAAAACAACGATCAGAAAGACTGCGTAAAGTGACGCTGCTCCACGATATCGCTCGTCCGTATGGCGCTAGACAGAACAAGAACACTATACAGGGGCTGGACTGAGAAGTCATTGCGCACGCACCTTATCAACCTGATCTTGCACACTCAGATTTTCACCATTTCCGCTCTCTATTGGACAACCTTCAAAGAACTACCTTCGAATTATAGCTCGCCTCAAGAAGTTGCGGTATCAAAACGTTACTCCAGCGTTGGAAGACTTGTAAATAGTGAATGGGAATGCACAGGGTGCGGCAGCTTTCATAGAAGGATATTAAAACACACCATCAGGCAGCAACTGTAATTTATTTATTACCTCATATGTGAATTAATAGTTAAAGGTATGCCATTTACTAATGTGTAAGTCATTATCCATTGCGTGTACTACTTTTTGAATATTACTCCTGTCAAATGATGCCCTCTCTGCACAACACATTCATCTAGGCGGCTTTAGAAGCTTTCCATAACTCGGCGTAACGTATTCCCTGGGACATTGCCGACGTTAGTACCAATGCGATCCTTCAATTCAGGAATGCTGGCACAACGTGTTAGGAACACTTCTTGCTTCAGGTAGCCCCAAAGAAAAAAAGTCTGCACATGGAAGGTCAGGTGAGCGAGGCGGCCAGGAAATGTTACCAAAACGGGAAACTACTCTACCGGCAAATGTCTGTAGCAAGAAATCCATGAAAATTCTGGCTGTAAGCCAGGTCGCTCCGTCTTGTTGAAACCATAGTTGTTCCGCATCCACATCGACCATACCTAATTGGGGAAGAACGATGTCTTGCAGCATCTTTAGGAAGCGATCACTGGTGACGGTTACAGCCACACTGCTGTTATTCTCAAAGAAGTAAGGGCCAGTAATCCCAAAGGAAGCAACTCCACACCACACTGTGACACGAGAACTGCACAAGGGCTTGATGTGCAGTTCATGCGTCTTTACATCACTCCAATAACGCACATTCTGTTTATTCATTGAACCACATAACTCGAAATGAGCTTCATCCGACATCAGGATGTTGTGCAACATTTGTGGCTTTTGGCGAAGGAGATCACGCATGGTTAAGCAGAATGTTTCGCGTGAAACCCAGTCGCGAGGCCTAATTTCCTGAGTAATCTGCAGCTTATATGGGTGAAAATGGAGATCTTCGTGCAATATTCTCCTGAATGAGCTATCGGACATATGCGCAGTTTGCGCATGACGACGAGGAGACCATTCTGGGCTGCGCAATAGCGCACCATGAACATTATCCACGGCTTCTGGTGTCCGCACAGTTCTTTCACTTCTTCCCGGTTTGCCATTGCAAACTGAACCTGTTAGATGAAATGCACGTACCCAGCTCACCATGGTTCATCCATTTGGAACTTTCCCAAGTTGAAATGTTGCCCAAATATACGCTGAGTAGCAGTAACGGAATCGTTATTCTTGAAATAACTTTCAACAGCGAAGGCACGATGCTGTGCACTCCACCTTTCCATATCACTGTCACATTCGAAATGGCAGCTCATTAGTACACGAATGTGGCAGGAGCTGGCGCGCATTCCTGCAGTACGTCATTGTAATACGCAAGTGAAATTACGCTATGAACACTGCCGCACTCTATATTATCGATGACTTTTTTTCTCTATTGTCATTTTAACACCTTATACAAGGTAGGCCGGCAGTGGCAATACTACGCCGCTCTTCGGCCACAGATTATACAAGCAGCACATAGAAAAACAAAACAAAATGATGGACAAAAAAAAAAGAGTGGACACACTAAGAAAAAAACATGGAGTCGTTTACAGGCGTAGTAAAATAAAAAACGTTCATCACTGGTACACGAGCATGACTGAAATGACACACGTGAACAATGGAGAGTGAGCAGTGAGACCCTAAGGCACTAACACGATGGCACAAAAAAACTGATGAATGATGATGTCTGCCGCGCGAGTGTTCACTGTACGTGTATGAATCAGGGGACCTGCTAAAGAGGAAAAGGTGGGGGAAGAGGGAGAGGTTAGATGCCAGTGGCAGAGGAGATGGGAGGGGGAGGAAAGAAGGTAGGGAGATAGGGGAAGCCCGGGGTAGAGGATGCAGGGAGGAAGCGATGAGGGAGAGAAAGGGTGCTCTTGAGAAAAGACACAGGGGGGGAAGGGGAGGATCGAAGTTGGCAGGAGGGTTAGATGGAGGGGATGAGGGCATCGTCAGAGAACGGGAGTTGGAGGAAGCCACCTTGGGCGAGGGTATGGAGAGCGGAGATATGAGCAGGTGGGATGTGGGAATACAGGTGCGGCAGAGGGCAGGGGTGGGAGAGGATGGGAGAGAAAAGTGGGTGAGGGGAATCAAGTTTACAGGAGGTGTAGAGGATCTGAATCCGTTCGAGGAAAAGGAGGAGGTGTAAGAATGGAATGAGGTCATACAGCATCCATGTGGGGGAGGGAAGGCGGATGCCATAGGCTAGGTGGAGCGCATGGCGTTCTAGGATTTGAAGGGATTTGTGGGAGGGGAGGTTATTCAGGTGGGATGGGCTTAGCAGAGGATAGGGCGCATGAGGGATTTATGGGTGTGGAAAATGGTGGAGGGGTCCAGACTCCATGTGCGGCCAGAAAGGAGCTTGCATTTTTTTTTTTTTTTTCATCAGTCTACTGACTGGTTTGATGCGGCCCGCCACGAATTCCTTTCCTGTGCTAACCTCCTCATCTCAGAGTAGCACTTACAACCTACGTTCTCAATTATTTGCTTGACGTATTCCAATCTCTGTCTTCCTCTACAGTTTTTGCCCTCTACAGCTCCCTCTAGTACCATGTAAGTCATTCCCTCACGTCTTACCAGATGTCGTATCACCCTGTCCCTTCTCCTTATCAGTGTTTTCCACATATACCTTTCCTCTCCGATTCTGCGTGGAACCTCCTCATTCCTTACCCTATCAGTCCACCTAATTTTCAACATTCATCTATAGCACCACATCTCAAATGCTTCGATTCTCTTCTGTTCCGGTTTTCCCACAGTCCATGTTTCACTACCATACAATGCAGTACTCCAGACGTACATCCTCAGAAATTTCTTCCTCAAATTAAGGTCGGTATTTGATATTAGTAGACTTCTCTTGGCCAGAAATGCCTTCTTTGCCATAGCGAGTCTGCTTTTGATGTCCTCCTTGCTCCGTCTGTCATTGGTTATTTTACTGCCTAGGTAGCAAAATTCCTTAACTTCATTGACTTCGTGACCATCAATCCTGATGTTAAGTTTCTCGCTGTTCTCATTTCTACTACTTCTCATTACCTTCGTCTTTCTCCGATTTACTCTCAAACCATACTGTGTACATTCCGTTCAGCAGATCATTTAATTCTTCTTCACTTTCACTCAGAATAGCAATGTCATCATCGAATCGTATCATTGATATCCTTTCACCTTGTATTTTAATTCCACTCCTGAACCTTTCTTTTATTTCCGTCATTGCTTCCTCGATGTACAGATTGAAGAGTAGGGGCGAAAGGCTACAGCCTTGTTTTACACCCTTCTTAATACGAGCACTTCGTTCTTGATCGTCCACTCTTATTATTCCCTCTTGGTTGTTGTACTCATTGTATATGACCCGTCTCTCCCTATAGCTTACCCCTACTTTTTTCAGAAACTGAAACAGCTTGCACCATTTTATATTGTCGAACGCTTTTTCCAGGTCGACAAATCCTATGAAAGTGTCTTGATTTTTCTTTAGCCTTGCTTCCATTATTAACCATAACGTCAGAATTGCCTCTCTCGTCCCTTTACTTTTCCTAAAGCCAAACCGATCGTCACCTAGCGCATTCTCAATTTTCTTTTCCATTCTTCTGTATATTATTCTTGTAAGCAGCTTCGATTCATGAGCTGTTAAGCTGATTGTGCGATAATTCTCGCACTTGTCAGCTCTTGCCGTCTTCGGAATTGTGTGGATGATGCTTTTCCGAAAGTCAGATGGTATATCGCCAGACTCATATATTCTACACACCAACGTGAATAGTCGTTTTGTTGCCACTTCCCCCAATGATTTTAGAAATTCTGATGGAATGTTATCTATTCCTTCTGCCTTATTTGACAGTAAGTCCTCCAAAGCTCTTTTAAATTCCGATTCTAATACTGGATCCCCTATCTCTTCTCAATCGACTCATGTTTCTTCTTCTATCACATCAGACAAATCTTCACCGTCATAGAGGTTTCCAATGTATTCTTTCCACCTATCTACTCTCTTCTCTGCATTTAACAGTGGAATTCCCGTTGCACTCTTAATGTTACCACCGTTGCTTTTAATGTCACCAAAGGTTGTTTTGACTTTACTGTATGCTGAGTCTGTCCTTCCGACAATCATATCTTTTTCGATGTCTTCACTTTTTTTTTGCAGCCATTTCGTCTTAGCTTCCCTGAACTTCCTATTTATTTCATTCCTCAGCGACTTGTATTTCTGTATTCCTGATTTTCCCGGAACATGTTTGTACTTCCTCCTTTCATCAATCAACTGAAGAATTTCTTCTGTTACCCATGGTTTCTTCGCAGCTACCTTCGTTGTACCTATGCTTTCCTTCCCAACTTCTGTGATGGCCCTTTTTAGAGATGTCCATTCCTCTTCAACTGTACTGCCTACAGCGCTATTCGTTATTGCTGTATCTATAGCGTTAGAGAACTTCAAACGTATCTCATCATTCCTTAGTACTTCCGTATCCCACTTCTTTGCGTATTGATTCTTCCTGACTAATGTTTGAACTTCAGCCTACTCATCATCACTACTATATTGTGATCTGAGTCTATATCTGCGCCGGCCAGTGTGGCCGTGCGGTTAAAGGCGCTTCAGTCTGGAACCGCGTGACCGCTACGGTCGCAGGTTCGAATCCTGCCTCGGGCATGGATGTGTGTGATGTCCTTAGGTTAGTTAGGTTTAAGTAGTTCTAAGTTCTAGGAGACTGATGACCACAGCAGTTAAGTCGCATAGTGCTCAGAGCCATTTGAACCATCTATATCTGCTCCTGGGTACGCCTTACAATCCAGTATCTGATTTCGGAATCTCTGTCTGACCAAGATGTAATTTAATTGAAATCTTCCCCTATCTCCCGGCCTTTTCCAAGTATACCTCCACCTCTTATGATTCTTGAACAGGGTATTCGCTATTACTAGCTGAATTTTGTTACCGAACTCAATTAGTCTTTCTCCTCTTTCATTCCTTGTCCCAAGCCCATATTCTCCTGTAACCTTTTCTTCTACTCCTCCCCCTACAACTGCATTCCAGTCGCCCCTGACTATTAGATTTTCGTCCCCCTTTACTTACTGCATTACCCTTTCAGTATCCTCATACACTTTCTCTATCTGTTCATCTACAGCTTGCGACGTCGGCATGTATACCTGAACTACCGTTGTCGGTGTTGGTCTGCTGTCGATTCTGATTAGAACAACCCGGTCACTGAACTGTTCACAGCAACACACCCTCTGCCCTACCTTCCTATTCATAACGAATCCTACACCTGTTATACCATTTTCTGCTGCTGTTGATATTACCCGATACTCATCTGACCAGAAATCCTTGTCTTCCTTCCACTTCACTTCACTGACCCCTACTATATCTAGATTGAGCCTTTGCATTTCCCTTTTCAGATTTTCTAGTTTCCCTACCACGTTCAAGCTTCTGACATTCCACGCCCCGACTCGTAGAACGTTATCCTTTCGTTGATTATTCAATCATTTTCTCATGGTAACCTCCCCCTTGGCAGGCCCCTCCCGGAGATCCGAATGGGGGACTATTCCGGAATCTTTTGCCAATGGAGAGATCATCATGACACTTCTTCAATTCCAGGCCACATGTTCTGTGGATACACGTTACGTGTCTTTAATGCAGTGTTTTCCATTGCCTTCTGCATCCTCATGTCGTTGATCACAGTTGATTCTTCCGCCTTTAGGGACAATTTCCCACCCCTAGAACAAGAGAGTGCCCTGAACCTCTATCCGCTCCTCCGCCCTCTTTGACAAGGCCGTTCTCAGAATGAGGCTGACTTCTTATGCCGGAAGTTTTCGGCCGCCAATGCTGATTATTTATCAAAATTTAGGCAGTGGCGGGGATCGAACCCGGGACCGAGGACGTTTATGGTTATGAATCAAAGACGCTACCCCTAGACCACAGCTATCTATGAACTTGTGTTAATGATGACTAAACTATCTGTTATGTATATTTGTTCTGTTTATTTAACTTACATCAAAATGCTACGAATTTATGCCACAGCCTAATAACTCTTAACCTAAAGTTCTTCATTTCCTTTATCGTAACTAATGCTAATGTTGTATTACCAGTCCCTTCAACGTGGGCTACCAGAAGGTACTGGATACGCGCTGTAACAGGCAGTTTACAGTACCGCACGAGACGTGGCTGGTATAGCTGTGTGAGTGGCTTCGCTCCCCCAGGTAGCGCCGTGCCGTTCTGTGCTGGACTTTGGCGTGGGCGGGTCCACTCTGTGTTTGTCTGCGACAGAGAGCGGCCTGTTTGCCGTCGCGCCATTTGTAAATTAACGGCAAAGTGCACTACGGCCGGGTACAGAGTGGCCACCTCTCCACAGTTCTCCCACACTGATTCCCGTCTGCGAGGGTGGCCTTTTGAGAGCTTGCCACGGCTACTTTAAAGTGAAAACATCTCGTGTACCTGAAATCATCGATTATGTGAAAGCTAGATCGTACTTATCCCACCTGACACCACGGAAGCATTGGATCAAGGCAGCTGCTTTTTTTCTTGACTTCTGAAATCCATTTGACTCTGTACCACACATGCGTTTAATATGGAAAGTACTATCGTATGGGGTATCAAGACAACTTTGAGGTTGTATAACATGTATTTAAAATCAGAATAAGTCATCGAATACTTTTTTTTTTCTGACCACACGACTTACGGCTGCCAAGCAAGCTATTTTAGTTGTAAGTCATAAGGAAAAGAATGAAATAAATCACGAAGATGCAGGTTCAGACTATTGTCAATATCTGCAGACAATTCGACTTAAAACCAGTGTCAAGCTTTTACAGGATATTACCAAGGAGAAAGAAGATCTGGTCTTCTCCTAAAATCATACCGTCATATGGAAATAACCAATCAAAACCACAGAGAAATCATGAACGTACCGTTATACAGATTAATCTGGAAAGATTCATACTTTTTGACAGGAATCATAGCCATATTTAAATCTAAAATATCAAACTCCCAGTATTAAGTCCATAGAATTGACACAAAATTTCTTTCAGACAGCAAGAACGAATTCGCCGAAAAACTTCACACAAAGAAGATGGGAAAATGGGGTGAGATCAGAGACCTAGTGACAGAAATGGTGAAAGAACTAGAACAGCCATAAATGAGAAGGAAACATGGATGGTGGAATAAGATACGTCAAGAAGCGATACAGCGTAGGCTAATAGCTTGGAAAAAATGGAACGCTTGTACAAAGGAAAGAGACTGGATCACATTTACTGAGATCAGTAAAAGGAAGTCAAAAATTGTTCGATCTGAGACACAGAAATATGACAGAAACGATTAGAGAAAATAGAAATAAATTTTGGACAGAACAACACTAGGGACTTCTACAATGTTTTCAAAAAAGAAATGACAGGGTATACTTCAAAGATTCAACAGGCGGACTGATTACCAACAACAAAGACAACTTAAGTTACTGGCAAAATACTTCAAAAATCTTCTAAACTGCGAGGAACCAATAAAACGACAAATTTTCAGACAGCCTTCGGAACCACCGTCATTGCGTCAAATTGAACAATACATTGGCCATTTGAAAAACAAGACAGCGCCGGATGAAGACGGGATACTAGCTGAGATGTGGAAACTGGGAGGGAAGCTGGCGATCGAAATCACTTATTAAAGTATTAAAGATTGCTAGAAGGAAGGGAGAATACCGGAGTAATGGAAGAAAGCCATAGCCCAGTTGCTGCATAAGAAGGGAGACAGGACAGATACCAACAATTAGCGAGGCATAGCTCTGCTTCCAGTCACCTTCAAATTTATATCCGTAACTCTACTGAATGAGATTAAAGACCAAGCAGAACATGAAACTGGTGAGTATCAAGCGGGGTTCAGAAAAAAATAGATCACGCCAAGTGGAAATTTTTAACTTGAAAACAATCTCCAGGATAAAAAACAAACAGTCGTTACGTTCATTGATGTCAAGAAACCTCACGATTCTGTAGATAGACAGATAGTACTCCTCATACTGGAAGAAGCATGTATCGATAGTACCACTAGACAGTCAGTCGAACAGAGACTCACAGTCAGAACTTCGAAAGTTAAATTCAGAGAAAAATTTTCTGCATCCTTCAGAAATTAAGTGTGGTATGGCTAGGATCTCCAGTCGGATAGACCCGTCGTCAGATGAGCGACTTGCATGTCGAGAGGATGAAATGATGACGAAGGCAATACAACACACAGTCCCCGAGTGGAGAAAATATCCGACCCGGCCGGGAAACGAACCCGGGTCACTGGTATCCACTCTAGCGCGCTGGACACTGAGCTATGGAGGCAGACTGAACCTTCAGAACTAACAAAGGCGTTCGGCAGGGCGATAGGTTCTCATCGACTCTTTAATCTGATCTTAGACATGATCGTGGGATAGAGAAGACAAGAGAAAAACATCGAAAGAATCCATCTAGGGCAAGAAAAATGAAGATCTGAGGTGAAATGTCTCGCTTTTAGTGAAAATATTGTAATAATTTACCTGGTAGGAGTGGCCGAGCGGTTCTAGGCGCTACAGTCTGGAGCCGCGCGACCGCTCCGGTCGCAGGTTCGAATCCTGCCTCGGGCATGGATGTGTGTGATGTCCTTAGGTTAGTTAGGTTTAAGTAGTTCTAAGTGTAGGGGACTGATCACCTCAGATGTTAACTCCCACAGTGCTTAGAGCCATTTGAACCGTAGATCCTTTTCATGAAATTGCAGCTACACCAGATTGCGTATCGTATGAGAAAACGGAATACAACGAACACAAAACACAACAGAGAGAAATATATAGTATTTGGGAGACTGGATACTATCAAGTGGATTAGATAACATCACAAATAAGGGAAGAGCGAAGAAAATAAATTTAGCGTACAAACTCACCCAAAACCGATGTAATAAAAGATCAATATGTTTCCAGGCAAAAATTAAACACTACTTAACAGTAATTGAGTCGGATACACTATACAGATCTGAATGCCGAACACCGAATAAAATAGGTGAACAAGAAGCCCTGCAAAAGAAAGACCGGAAATACTGAGAAAAATTTTAGGATCACAGAATAACAAAGATAACAACTGGACGAAGAGAAGATGTAAAGATCTGTACAGGAACATAGAAACAATCACAGACACAATAAGGAAGAGGAGATTAAAGTTATATGGTCATGTTTACAGAATGAATGAGAATGAGCCACCAAAGAATAGTTTTATAGTCAGTAAATTTTTCTGGGTTTGTGACAGCACTGTCAATATGTAAAAACTACCGATGTTTCGGTCACTGTTGCAAGTGACCTGCCTCAGGGTGTTCACTGCGACAATGGCCGCGGAAGCCTACGTTTATATAAAAATATTTTTCATGTAATTTCAAGATGAAAAAGCACTATGGTATGGCTTGAAGAGGCAAAAAGAAATTTAAGAAAACGTCACAGAAGACACCATAGAGAACAGGGAAAATGTCAGCATACTGACCAATACTGCAAAATTACTTCAAAAACCAGAACATGGGATGGTGATGTCAAATGAAAACAGGCAGACCATCTTCTGGGGAAAAATGAAGAAAAAGTCTGTACCGCAGTCGTAGATTAAAGAGGCATGTAATTGGCAAAATCATTTAATTAAAAATTGATAATTAGGACCATCGTTTGAAGTATTGTTACAAATGAGCACGAAGTATCTATGAAATCTAACTATAAGAATTATTGATTCATCAGAAAACAAAACATGAACCTTGTATATCAAACAGCAGCAACCGGATGAAAATTGTAAAATGGCCGTTAATTTTATATATCATCATTCGTAGTGAAGCAAGACAATGAGAAGGACCACAAATATTTTAAATTTTTGGCATGACTCCAACCGATCATATCGCGACCACGAACAAAGATCACAAACAGTCATGAAATCTAGACACGATATACTACAATGTCCCTAGTGAGGACAGACTTTATATTCTACGCAAACAATATTTCACTACTCTTATTTCACTTTCTTCACTAATCTGCCAGTTTTTTATACTTTTCTTTCTATGACGAGAGTCTAATTTCATCTATTTTCTTTTAGGCTAATTTTCATTTTCCCTTTTGATTTACATAAGGGGATGTGGATGAGAGCACCAGGAGATATCAAAGTGGTTGTCATTTTTCTCATATGTACGCAGACACTGAACATCGGTGTAAATGGTGATATGATATGAAACCATAAAGACGTGGTTACAGAATAACGTTCACATTACAAATACATCAGTTAATTACATGTTGTTTGGTTTTTAAACAGTATACAACACAAGTTATTACCGCTGTTAGTTTAGCTACTCGCGAAGATGTTTCATCTTTCACCCTGGATTAGTTTCTTTACTTTGCCACACTAGTCAGTCTAGTCCTATGGAAACCGAGGGGAAAAATGTGAGAAGAGCCTTCAAACTTCATGAGGCATTTCATCGTATTACAAATATTAGTTATCATTAGAATATTTACCTTTTATAAGTATGCTTGAATGTTTACATAGGAAAAATTTACACAAATAATGGTTTTCATTGGTCTTATAGATCTTTTCATTGGTTTGCATGTTCGTTTTACAGTTAATACAAATATTCAACTACGGAATAATGTTTTCATGGATACATATTTATTCGATGACTCATAACATTGCATAGTCCACCTCCATTTCTGTAGTGGAGAATGCAGAAACTAAATAGTCTCTTACCTACGTTATTAGAACCTTTTTTGTGCTACTAATTTGTTTCGCAAAAGTTCGGTTCTATAATTTTTTAGTACGTAGCTCTTTGCTTTGCAAAGATTATTGCTTTGAGATCGTTCATCACAATGGCGTCATTTGTCGCCTGTGGAGCGTCGTCCTCATGCTCCAGCCAAGAGTGTAGCGTGTTGTAATATATAACGACCCTCGATATGATAGAAGGTACACCTCACGGAAGTGCCATTCAGCATCAGATGGCAGGGCACATGAAACATTTGCACAACAAACGTCAAAACGCCTAACAGTAACAGTTTCCTGGCAGGAAGACAGTGTTAGAGTAAATTCCTAAATATGTGGCAGAAGTATCCTCTCTCGTTAAAAAAAAAAAAAAAAAAAAAAAAAATCCTAAACTAACACAACTGTAATCGTGAGACTTACAATGAAGCAATCTGTCATAAAATTTACATGACAACGGCAAACAGAAACTGGAAAAATCAACTCACTATTAGTAACTTAGAACTCATAACACAATCTACAATCCTATCAGTTCAGCAGCATCGAAAACCTCTACAAGTGCACTGACATAGCGTCTTTCCACTTAGTTAATCGCAGTCTTGATAAGCTATTTGATATATTTTGGAGGTGCTTATATTCATAATATGATTGCCTATTAACAGCAGGCCCATTACAGAATTCACATGTGTAATGTCAAATGTGTTCTTCATGACTTAACATCTTCGTCCCTATGTAGCAGGTATACCACATCAAAATTTAGTTTTCTCTAGCTCATGGAATAAACCAAACTTGCCTATCTCTAATATACACTTTGCACCATGTGCTTTTACTGCATCATTTGTTGTCCACCTCTGCACATTCCCAGTAAGTTGCACCATCTGCTTAGAAAAGGTGTTCATCGCAGTTTCAGCACGTCTTGGAAAAATAAAGGTAATTTGTTTACAGTAATTTGAGTACAGTAATTTGGACCTGAATGCGTTTAGACCCTGGTGTAATGCGCTGCTAAATCCTACACTATCGAATAAGTGATTTTTTATTTCATTACAACATTATAGCGCTATATTGTTTTCGGTGTAGCACCGGTACTGCATTCGGCAAGTACTTATAATTTCACATTCCAGTGACGTCCTTTTCATAACTTTTGAGTATGCAATATTAAATTTTCTGGATATTGCACATATTTTAATTATTTTCTAACATAAATAGTATTCAGTTTGAACATAATCAATTTTTTAATTTCAGTTTTATTTTGCACAAGAACGATGGATTTAACAACAACACACATTTTTCATACACAAAATCTAAGGTCAGGATTGAGGAAGATATTGGAATTTGTGTTCATTACTATAGATGCTTTCGTTAAACACAAAATAAAGTCCCATCCTCAATAGTGGAGTTGCTGCTTGACAGTAAGTGACAGTAAGAATTTTTATCATGTACAGCTGTTTCTTGATTGCTGCACGATCTGTTATATACGTTCACACGCAAGTGACATAATCAGTTAAGAGTTGAATGTTTATTAGTTATAGAGAGTCCGTGAGTATAAATCAAACAGATCGTAACAACTCAGACTGTCATCGTATATCACACGTGATATCAGATAAAGTAGCCTACTTACGAACAACATTAATATATTAATACAACTTAATTTTATTATCGATAAATACCAAGGTATCGCTGCTTTGCAACTGTCTTATGTACTCCCCTGACTAGTTCCTTATACTCACAGGTAGTTCTTGTGTACAGAGCGTAGCTAGTATAGAGTTCTGAGTATTTTTTTTATACATTGGACTTTGCAACTGACAGGAAGACTAAGTGAAGCATAAAAATCTTATCATTATGTCAACTCTGGATGAAAACCTGCACCAGTTTAGAATACCCTACTCAGCTTACAATTTTTGGTGATTATCTTAATGGGTTTATGCTCCTCAGCCTGATTAACAACATAAATAACTGAAGTGCTAATAGCACAGGAAATAGCTTATTCATTGCAGTTCTTGTAATTCTGTACTATAAAAGATGCAAAAATACAACTCCTTCAACCAACTAGCACATAGGAATTACTGTTTTTGGGCAGTACCCGAGATTATTATAATTTCTAAGCACACACACTGTGCCCTGACTTCATGCTGTTTTCCTGAACGTAAATGTCCTTTGTGGATTAAGTTTTAATATTGTATACAGAAAATACGGTCCATGAAGTGACGAAAAAGTGTGACTTACTAATGATAATTGTTTACAGATCATTTAGATTCATTTTACGGTTAAAATAGCAGTAATAAACACATATATCCAGAAATTTCATGAGCCATATATGCATACATTCGCTGCAGTGCACACTTTTGTTAGTGTAAAGCAGTTCACGTCATCTTTTCTCACCTCTAACTTCCTGCGATAGAAGTACCACGACCAGTCTCACAGATTCAGTCCACAGTGCATACAGTCTACATTTGCATGCTTATACATCTACAAAACACTCCTGGAAACACATTTTTAAATCCTGTGATGATATAGTCATTTGATTCTACATCTTCCAGGAGAGATCAGTAAATACGCCCCAGTATGTGGTATGATAGCAATCTCAAATGGACCTGTATATAAGATTCTCCACGTTTTATTTTTCTTATCAAGTGGTAAGAGGATGGGACCTGATTAGGACTCACTCTTCTGCATTAAACACCTGTACCTTTAAAACGTTCCTTTGGACAGTTTTGCCTGACAGCCTTACTAAGGATTGTCTTACTTCTTCTTTCTAAGAAATATCGTTTGTAGGGAACCTTGGTAGGGGATCAACCCACTCAATCCTTTCTAGCTCAGGAACTCATTTGATGTATAGGCAGTGGAGGTATGCTAGTGATTACTAACTATTTCTTCAAATGATATTAAATAATTTATCTCTATAGTCTGTTTAGTTGAGCTGCATATTCTGATGAATCTGTTAAATTCTCTAAATCCCCTTACATCCTTGCTTCAGGATGATACATTGAAATCACTATTTGTCTGCTACTATTTTCTCAAGAGAAACTTCTACAGTGTAAAAGATACCTGCTGGCTTCCGAAACGTGGGAATATAATTATTAACCAGGTTTCACATTCCGAGACAGCTTGTAGCGGTGTTAAGTGAATACAGTTTTATGTCCTTATAGAAAATATCATACCTTACCACAACGTATTTTTCTCTGGCCTGTTCTTGTAGAAGGAGTCCAGTCACCTCAAGTACAGGGTTTCATTAGGTATGATAACATGTGACTCACTCTTACAACATTTATAGGATGGTTTCGCCTTTTGACAGAGTAAATATGTCCTTCACACCTTCTCCACGTTCCTTCTCATATTCGGAAAGAGCAGAATGAATTAATTGTCCTCACACATTTTATGACGCTGAAGTGTCCCGTACCTTTTGTATATACCAAATAATCTTTTTGGTAAGCTGATGGGATGCACAGAAACTTCTTATTATGATCCCAGTGGTAAAATAACACGTCATTATCAATCACATATTGTTTCGTAAGACTTCCAAGTTAGTTCTTAACTGTTGTTTTCCTTTTTTTCACATTGTATCGTTGTTTTGAAAATTACCCATATATTTACAGATGTCAAGATAATATCTTGTAAGTGTCACGTCTAGCATTAGAAAAACTAGTCAGTCCAAAGATTGCTCATCACAATGTGACATATCCTGTAATCCTTTCAGTAAGTGAGACAACATCTACTACCATACTATTTTCGCCTTTAACATAGATAATTTCAAAATCATGCTGTTCAAGGGCTAATGACCATCTGACAATTTGGTATGATTCCCTGGCAGATAGTAATTGAATATTTTGAATTCCCAGACTACTGTGAGGGCTTTTAACCCAGTAATTGAACTGGCTCTTTCACTGTCAAACAATATATGACTCGCAAATGCTCCAGTGCACAACATATATTTACTATCTATATCTTGCTCTTCAAACAGACAAGCTCTGACATCAATCATGGAGGCATCAGTCGCAATACAAAATCGTGTTTTGATGATACAGCGTGCTACAATTGCTTGTTTGGTTTTATCAAAGTTCACTTCGCCATCTTCTTGACCAGTATCATGTGACCTGTTTCCTTCACAAATTCAACATCGGTTTGTACTTTAATAACTAGTCTGGCACAAATATTCTATAGAAAGAGGCTAATCCGATGAAGACTCTTAAACGCTTCCCGGTTCACGGTACTGGAAAATTCTTTACTGAATTTATTTTCCCACTGTCCAAAGTATTCCCTGGGGTATGATCGGATCTCCTAAGAATTTAATACTTCCATGCCCAAATGAAGACTTTTGCAAATTGGTAGTTACACCAGCCTACAGAAATTTATGCAATACTCTGTCGATAGGACCAGTATGATCGTCGTAAGTTTGTGATGTTAAAAATAGGTCGTCCACAAACAGGGTTCTCCTGTGAAGTAGCTTGGGTCGAGTACAATGCCGAATGTGAAAAAAAAATACACCTGAAATAACGTTATGCCGGAGGGCCACACCTTAAACTTGTAGTTTCTACCTGCATGGATAAAGTCATTATACATCCATGACTGCCTCGGTAGAGGAAATTTCTGATAAGAAGCATGGAGATCTATAACACTCACATTTTTTACTCCACAGAACTTTTGTATTTGTTCCTCTATGTCTCCTGGTTGGGAGCTTTGGCCTCTATGAATTTCCCCCTGATATCGCTACTGCTATTGTCAGGCTACAATACGAACTCATGGATGGTTCTATTTCAGTCCACTATAGATCATACCTCCCTACTGTTGGCACATACTTTCGGTCATGGAATAGAGTCAGAAGTGTGACAGAAGGTTTCGTGATGGATGACACTGAGGTGAAATTCATAACCTCAGATTATACTGGGCCTCTCTTCAAAGACATCATCGAAATACTGGTTAAACCAGAGTGCTGTTGGAGGGTTAATTATACTGATCAGCCAGGACTATATGACCACCTGCCTAATAGCCAGTATGTTCACTTGTGGCACAGATAACAGCGGCGACGCGTCGTGGCGAGGAAGCAATGAGGTCTTGGTGGATCGCTGGGGGGAGTTCGTACCACATGTGCATACACAACTCACCTAATTCCCCTAGTTTCCGAGGTCGGGGACGGTGAGCTCTGAGCCTCTGACTCCACCTTCAGTTACGTCCCAGACGTGTTGGCGCGGGTTCAGTTCTCTAGAGTTGGGGGCCAACACATCAACCGGAAATCGCCACTGTGTTCCTCGAACCACTCCATCACACTCCAAGTCTTGTGACAGGCCGCATTTTCTTGTTGAGAAACGCCACTGCCGTTGGGAAACATGATCGTCATGAAGGGGCGTACGTGGTCTGCAACCAGTGTACGACACTCCTTGGCCGTCATGGTGCCTTTAACGAGCTTCACTGGGCCCATGGACGCCCACGAGGAAGTTTCCCAGAGCCTAATGAAGGCGCCACCAGTTTGTCACCGTCCTGCAGTACAGGTGTCAAGGAGCTGTTCACCTGGAAGACGACGGATTCGCGCCATCCCATCGTCATGATGAAGAAGGTAAGGGTATTCGTCAGACCAAGCGACGCTCTGCCGCTGGGTCAAAGTCCAGTGCCGATGGTCACTTGCCAAATTAAGCCGTAGTTGCCGACATCGTGGTTTTAACATTGGCACATAGGCAGGTCGTTAGTTACAGAGTCCCGTCATAGGAGTGTTCGGTGCACTGTGTGTTCAGACACACATGTACTCTGTTCTGCATTTAAGTCAGTTTCGTCACAGTTTGCCACCTTTCCTATGTTACCAGTCTGCACAGCCTACCGCGTCCGAGTTCTGTAATGAGGGGTGGCCACTCAACCCCATGATGTCTGGACGTCATTCCTGACTAGCAATCATTCCTCGCCAGGCGACACTGCTATCGCCTGGACGGGTTTAATCGATAGTAGGTCAGTGATTATAGTTTTATGACTGAGCAGTATATATAGCCTCATTTATGTTGTTAATGACTTGCTCGTTACGACAGATAACAGTCGTCCCTATTTGCACAACTAGTCTCACTGCTTATTATTTTTATCTTTAGACCTTGGCAGTTTTAACACGGCTAGATCTGATGCAAGCAATTCGGCACTTCCCTCTACACCATCTACTACAGATTGGCGTGTCTTGGACGAAAAGTTCATATTTGCATTCTTTTTCTGAAGAAACTTCATATTTAGAATGGAGTCCGTCGCCAAGGAATCAATGACCAGGAAAGTGCGTGGAGTCGCTATATTTTGTAGTTTAAGGATATGCAGACCTGGAGTTTTATATTAAAAGACCTGCTACCTATCACACTCAGTATACTGCAGTTGCTGACAAGTAACGTTGGAATGTCTACACCCCAGGCACTCTTTGAAACGAGTCGCCAGAGTCCACATAAATTGCAGCACCTGTATCTAGCATCATCGTTGTTGGAACTTTGTCTACAAATGAAACGATTGCTGAAGTGAAACAGTAATGAGTCGATAATTACAATGAACTGCTTCAGAGTAAGGCTCGTCCCGAGTGTTATGCCCATTGTAGTAAGGTCTTAATTTTATTTATCTGTCAGTGCCCTTACTCTACTCTGTGACCATCGACTTTGGGGCACAATGAGGTTGCAATTAGTTTTCCTGTTCAGATGTGGATGGACAATTGGCACTGTCCACCAAATTTCTATCGGGAGCCCTGATTATGCCAGTTTTGATCAGTCTGATGAATTTGTGTCGGTTCTGCCTCTGCCTACAGGTATTATCATTTGCGTAATCGGGGCTCCACCTATTTTTATGATGCTCTTGCTTGCACTTTCTTGAGTAATGATTATCGTGCTGCTACGGTTGTGCTGTTCGCCTGGCCGATTACACTGCTCGATACGATTTGAACGATGATTCTATTAAGAATTGTGATTGTTACTGTTGCGGTTATTGACTTTTTCATCATTAGTCGTGGCTTTCATATCGTCATGAATCGGGTCAGTGGAATCAAGTATTGCCAAGAATTCCTCAAGATTTGGTTCTGGTACATTTGTCTCTTTTTCTCTTATGTGTACAGGCACTTTTGGCTTTAATATTCTCGACACACTGTGGTGTGATATGGGATTCCCTCAGTAGTTTGTTTTATTAATTTTGCGAAATATTTGATCAAGTTACCTCAGGGCTTGAAACGGCTCTGAACTGAAAAACACTATGTGGAGTCATTCGTGTGTTCCCACAGACCAGGACCTGGATAGAAAAGATTTCTCTCATCATAAGTGTGACAATATTCAGTTGCCTTTCTGGTCCAGAGAGAAGCATCTCCATGGCCACCCACATGAAGCCAATCTTCTGACCTCTTGGCCATGAATCTGCCGATGCATCACGAAACAATCGAACGTAAATAGCTGGATAGATATTTTTTTTTGTCTAACAAAAATGCTTTGAACTGCCTGTGTCTAATCAAAATTTTCTCCAATTTTAAAGAGTGATGCAGCCCCCATATTACACAGTGAATTGTGCAACAATTCGTTCAACGGCTTGCAGTGGGTTGGCTGTAGCCTGCTCGACAATGGTGAATATCTTTGGAACCCTGTGAAACTAACTGGCTATCATGCACTATGGCTTTCACTATGGCTAATTTTTTTTTCACACTTCGTATTTTCTCACTGACAGCTTTATGTCACAGCGACAAATCTTCATCGAATTTTGTCGTTACTTTCGCGATTCGGTTTCTACCTGATTCGTTGAACGATCAGATTGAGACTTTTACCTCACTCGTGACTTTGCCAGCTGCTTCACGGAATTCCGGATCTATTATATCATTGACTAATGTCTGCTTTTCGGACGCACAAGAAGTTAATTCGTTTGCAAACGTTTTTCGTTGTACTGTAATTCAAATTGTTTTTCGTTTGACTTTTCCTGTTCGGCAGCAGTATTGTTTACCTTGTCTCATAGCTGTCAGTTTCAGAGGTCTACATACAATATTCTGTTATAGCTTTAAATTTTCATTTTTTCCAAACCCATCCACATTATTTTCGCAATTCTTATTGTGAAATAGTGGTTTTATTCTTAGTTAGTACCCCACAGTAAACAGCAAAATTAATACTGTAGTGAAGGGCTGATTCCACACAAATGTTCTCTGATGAAACTGTTAGCAAAAGAGTTTAATTTACTTAGTGAAATTTGGAGCTTACGGCTCGTGTTTTGGTGATGTTGTAACATAGTGACTTTGTGAAGTAGATAACGCACCCGGCGAGACCACAGCGTCTGCCCTGACTATACCCAACACGTAACAAGAGAAAGTAATAAAATTAATCCTTTAACTCTGATCATAGGTTTCGAACTCCAATAAAATTCCGAGTAAACTAATACCAAACACAGACTGCTTGGCTAATTAATTAACAAATTATCAATCTCAATTACTCAGATAATACTACTAAAGTAAATTTCCCAGGTCTTCTGACACTACCGACTTATTGTATACATAGAGGATCATTGATCGGAGGGGGCCAAGGTAATTTTGGCACTTCTACTTAGTTTAATATAGAAAACTGTAAGATGGCGAAATCTATATTTGTTTCCTGTCTGTTATTTCGCATAGTCATAGAAGCCACGAGGTGGCGGAGACATACAAAGTCTTTCGCGTTCTGGGAATATTCGCCAGTTCGGCCAATCCAACTTGAATGCAAGAATTCGGCCCCTCCAGTCGACCAGAACTGCAGGTACTGTTACACATTCAGCTTCTGTGAGGTTGGCTACAAGGAACTTTTCGTATATCGTAGGGGTGCTCTGCAGTTCGTCTACCGAGTCTTTAAATAAGCCCCAGAGAAACTTTGCAGCCCATTCCGTTCCAGTTTACTAAGCTTGTAGACATCGCGAGGTTCATCGTGCAGCAGTTACCTCCACTTTGAGGCAAATTTTGTCTTCCATTACCTTGGGAGCACCGTTGTTGTATCATCCGCGAGTTGCTCGTTATGATTATAATTACAAAGGAAGCTGCAACTACGACGCTCGTGTCTGTTCCGTCGTTACATTTGCCGGTGCTGCAAATCGGCGTATACCGTGGCAAGTCCTGTTGTCCGACCTCTGATTCTTGTCCCATGGCTACATTATTTCGTTATAATGATTCACATTAATTCACTTTGCGCTCTATCCAGGAACTGGTCTTTGTCTTGAACACATTACTGTTTGTGTAAACTTCTATTCTTTTGACTTATCCCACAGCAAGTTCATTGCTAGTCTAGCGGCTGCTATATTGTGAGTGATACGTAAGGAAAAATAGAACAGGGATTAATCTCATTTATGTGTCCACTTCTGAATAGATGCATTGCCAGACTATACTAACTTTCATTGGTCTGTAGCTTCACTGCTATCCCTTTAATCAGTTCTCTACTAAGCAACGAAACACCTGTTGCAAGAAACGAAATACGACGCCTGGGACAGAAGATCAGTAGATCAATGATTTACTAGAGAAAAATGGTTGTCGATGCATCTCCGAACGCCATTTCTTCCATATTTCGGGACTTGTATTAATTTAGATTCATCAGACGAGAGATGACGAAGACCTCAGCCATAGCTACAGATATTCACCCAACCAACACACGCTACAGAGTGTAAACAACTTTTAATCCGATTGCCTGAACAAAGCACTAATAACGCGGTCATTGTCAAAATTTAGAAAAGTAATAGCGCTCGCTAGAGACATTGCGTGTTATATTTTCGGATCCACTGTACTCACACGAACTTTTCACGAGCCATTTCCCAATGTTTGGATCACACTGAGAAGCTCTAAATGTGAAGATATTCCCTTCTGATGTAGAGGTATGCAGAAAGGAGCACAAGTGTTTGTGCAAAGTCCCCGAGGAACGTTCTATCGGAATTCAGGCACTTCCTGAGAGTTGGGAGACTTATCTTGAACATGTAGGAGGCCGTCACAAGAAGTAAGAGTCCTTGGCCTCATATAAACAGTCAACAAAATTTAAAAAAATAACTCTTTCATATATTATTTAAATTTATTTACACGTAAACTTCCTAGGATCAAATTGAGTAGCAAATCTCCAAAGTCATACAACGTGTCAGTACATAAAATTACAACTTGAAGTAATAACAGATAAAAATAAAATGTTTATGAACCCGAAAAGTTAATCCATAAGTTGAAGTAAACGGAAACAACAACACAACAAGAAACACTTAAGTTTTCAAGGAACTCCTCGACGGAATAGGAGGAGTAACCCATGAGGATACTCTTCAGTTTTGATTTGAAAGCGCGTGGATTACTGCTCAGATTTTTGAATTCGAGTGGTAGCTTATTAAAAATGGATGCAACAGTATACTACACACCTTTCTGCACAAGAGTTAAGGCAGTCTGATCCAATTTCTGCAGAATATTAACTGAGTGAAAGCTGCTTGGAACTGAGCCCGTGGTCTGGGGGTAGCGTCTTTCCCCGGGTTCGATCCCCGCCACTGCCTAAATTTTGATAAATAATCAGCATTGGCGGCCGAAGACTTCCGGCATAAGAAGTCAGCCTCATTCTGCCAACGAGGGCGGAGGAGCGAATAGAGATTCAGGGCACTCTCTTGTCCTAGGGGTGGGAAATTGCCCCTAAAGGCGGAAGAATCAGCAATGATCAACGACATGAGGATGCAGAAGGCAATGGAAACCACTGCATTAAAGACACGTAACGTGTATCCACAGGACATGCGGCCTGTAATTGAAGAAGTGTCATGATGATCTCTCCATTGGCAAAAGATTCCGGAATAGTCCCCCATTCGGATCTCCGGGAGGGGCCTGCCAAGGGGGAGGTTACCATGAGAAAAAGATTGAATAATCAACGAAAGGATAACGTTCTACGAGTCGGGGCGTGGAATGTCAGAAGCTTGAAGATGGTAGGGAAACTAGAAAATCTGAAAAGGGAAATGCAAAGGCTCAATCTAAATATAGTAGGGGTCAGTGAAGTGGAAGGAAGACAAGGATTTCTGGTCAGATGAGAATCGGGTAATATCAACAGCAGCAGAAAATGGTATAACAGGTGTAGGATTCGTTATGAAAAGAAAGGTAGGGCAGAGGGTGTGTTACTATGAACAAGTCAGTGACCGGGTTGTTCTAATCAGAATCGACAGCAGAGCAACACCGACAACGATAGTTCAGGTATACACGCCGACTTCGCAAGCTGAAGATGAACAGATAGAGAAAGTGTATGAGGATGTTGAAAGGGTAATGCAGTATGTAAAGGGGGACGAAAATCTAATTGTCATGGGCGACTGTAATGCAGTTGTAGGGGAAGGAGTAAAAGAAAAGGTTACAGGAGAATATGGGCTTGGGACAAGGAATGAAAGAGGAGAACGACTAATTGAGTTCTGTAACAAGTTTCAGCTAGTAATAGCGAATACCCTGTTCAAGAATCACAAGAGGAGGAGGTATACTTGGAAAAGGCCGGGAGATACGGGAAGATTACAATTAGATTACATATGGTCAGACGGAGATTCCGAAATCAGATACTGGATTGTAAGGCGTACCCAGGAGCAGATATAGACTCAGATCACAATATAGTAGTGATGAACAGTAGGCTGAAGTTCATGACATTAGTCAGGAAGAATCAATACGCAAAGAAGTGAGATACGGAAGTACTAAGGAATGACGAGATACGTTTGAAGTTCTCTAACGCTATAGATACAGCAATAAGGAATAGCGCAGTAGGCAGTACAGTTGAAGAGGAATGGACATCTCTAAAAAGGGCCATCACAGAAGTTGGGAAGGAAAACATAGGTACAAAGAAGGTAGCTGCGAAGAAACCATGGGTAACAGAAGAAATACTTCAGTTGATTGATGAAAGGAGGAAGTACAAACATGTTCCGGGATAATCAGGAATACAGAAATACAAGTCACTGAGGAATGAAATAAATAGGAAGTGCAGGGAAGCTAAGACGAAATGGTTGCAGGAAAAATGTGAGGACATCGAAAAAGATATGATTGTCAGAAGGGCAGACTCAGCATACAGGAAAGTCAAAACAACCTTTGGTGACATTAAAGGCAACGGTGGTAAAATTAAGAGTGCAACGGTAATTCCACTGTTAAATGCAGAGGAGAGAGCAGATAGGTGGAAAGAATACATTTAAAGCCTCTATGAGGGTGAAGATTTGTCTGATGTGATAGAAGAAGAAACAGGAGTCGATTGAGAAGAGATAGGGGATCCAGTATTAGAATCGGAATTTAAAAGAGCTTTGGAGGACTTACGGTCAAATAAGGCAGAAGGGATAGATAACATTCCATCAGAATTTCTAAAATCATTGGGGGAAGTGGCAACAAAACGACTATTCACGTTGGTGTGTAGAATATATGAGTCTGGCGATATACCATCTGACTTTCGGAAAAGCATCATCCACACAATTCCGAAGACGGCAAGAGCTGACAAGTGCGAGAATTATCGCACAATTAGCTTAACAGCTCATGCATCGAAGCTGCTTACAAGAATAATATACAGAAGAATGGAAAAGAAAATTGAGAATGCGCTAGGTGACGATCGGTTTGGCTTTAGGAAAAGTAAAGGGACGAGAGAGGCAATTCTGACGTTACGGCTAATAATGGAAGCAAGGCTAAAGAAAAATCAAGACACTTTCATAGGATTTGTTGACCTGGAAAAAGCGTTCGACAATATAAAATGGTGCAAGCTGTTCGAGATTCTGAAAAAAGTAGGGGTAAGCTATAGGGAGAGACGGGTCATATACAATATGTACAACAACCAACAGGGAATAATAAGAGTGGACGATCAAGAACGAAGTGCTCGTATTAAGAAGGGTGTAAGACAAGGCTGTAGCCTTTCGCCCCTACTCTTCGATCTGTACATCGAGGAAGCAATGATGGAAATAAAAGAAAGGTTCAGGAGTGGAATTAAAATACAAGGTGAAAGGATATCAATGATACGATTCGCTGATGACATTGCTATCCTGAGTGAAAGAAGAATTAAATGATCTGCTGAACGGAATGAACATTCTAATAAGTACACAGTATGGTTTGAGAGTAAATCGGAGAAAGACGAAGGTAATGAGAGGTAGTAGAAATGAGAACAGCGAGAAACTTAACATCAGGATTGATGGTCACGAAGTCAATGAAGTTAAGGAATTCTGCTACCTAGTCAGTAAAATAACCAATGACGGACGAAGCAAGGAGGACATCAAAAGCAGACTCGCTATGGCAAAAAAGGCATTTCTGGCCAAGAGAAGTCTACTAATATCAAATACCGGCCTTAATTTGAGGAAGAAATTTCTGAGGATGTACGTCTGGAGTACTGCATTGAATGGTAGTGAAACGTGGACTGTGGGAAAACCGGAGCAGAATAGAATCGAAGCATTTGAGATGTGGTGCTATAGACGAATGTTGAAAATTAGGCGGACTGATAAGGTAAGGAATGAGGAGGTTCTATGCAGAATCAGAGAGGAAGGGAATATGTGGGAAACACTGATAAGTAGAAGGGACAGGATGATAGGACATCTGCTAAGACATGAGGGAATGACTTCCATGGTACTAGAGGGAGCTGTAGAGGTCAAAAACTGTAGAGGAAGACAGAGATTGGAATACGTCAAGCAAATAATTGAGGACGTAGGTTGCAAGTGCTACTCTGAGATGAAGAGGTTAGCACAGGAAAGGAATTCGTGGCGGGCCGCATCAAACCAGTCAGTAGACTGATGACCAAAAAAAAAAAAAAAAAAAAGGAAAAAGCCTCTTATTCTTGTGAATAAATTAATATTGTTAACAAGAAATGACAGTAAGGAATGCATATGTTGAGAGGCCAATGTCAAAATACCAAAATACCCAGACCCACCGGGGTTGACAAGAGGTTCGTCAACTTACACCACTTATTGCCCGAACCGCCCGTTTCAGAGCCAAAAATATCCTTTTAGTATGGGAAGTGTTACCCCAAAACATAATACCATACGACATAAACGAATCAAAATAAGAAAAGTAGACTAATTTTCCTGTCACTTCACATTAAGTCTTTGAACATGGTCCTGAAAGTGGGCTTCCCACGACAGTTTACTATCTATCTGAACACGCAGAAATTTTAACTGTTCAGTTACACTAATCATATGCTCATTCTGTGAAGTAAAAACTTCAGATTTTGTTGAATTGTGTGTTAGAAACTGTAAAAACTGATTATCAGGGTGATTTAAAATTAGTTTATTTTCTTCAAGCCATGAACTTAGGTCATGAACTGGACTATTTGAAACCGAGCCAATGTTGCACACAACATCCTTTACTACCGAACAGAAATATTTTAGATTTACTCGTAATACGAGAGGGCATGTCAGTATATAAATAAGAAATAGGAGGGGCCCCAAGACCGATCCCAGGGGACGCCCCCCCCCCCTCTCCCACTCTTGACCGTAGCCCACTCAGACTCCACAACACAGCCGTTCTCAACATTGTGAATAATGACCTTTTGCCATCTGTTGCTAAAGTAAGAGGTGAAACAATTGTGAGCTACTCCCCGTATTCCATAATGGTCCAATTTCTGGATTTTTTGTGATCAACACAATCAAACCCCCTTAGTTAAACCAAAAAATATGCCTAACGTTCGAAACCTTTTGTTTAACCCACCCAGTATCTCATAGAGAATGGAGAATATAGCATTTTCAGGTGTTAAACGACTTCTGAAGCTGAACTGTATATTTGATAGCAAATCATGTGGTATAAAACTGTCTACTTGCGATCGTTAACGGTGAACCCGTCGGTCATCAGAGGACTTCCATCTCATGTGTGATGAAGGTTGACACATTCCTCTAAATGCACTTTGATTTACGCGATCCCCACCCTGTCGCATGCTTGGTGTAAAATCGAGACTTAAGGATCATAACTAAGTTAGCTGTGGGTATTTGTGAGGGGCTGTAATCATTGTGTACACACTTACCCGACAGAGGGGTGTTTATAGAGTCGGTGACGGGATGACTTTTAATTTTCACATGTTGGACGCTGCTGTTATACGTATCTGTTTGCTTGTAGGATGTACCGGCTGCTAATAACTATCATTTTTTATATTGACCTGATGGAGTAATAGTATCATTTCTGACTCGTGATCTGGTGTGATCATTGGGCACTAGACGTGTGCGCAGGGCTATATTGGGCTCGTATCACAGAGAGCAAACGTTTTACGATTTTGATAGAGATAGCTCAGCATAAGGTGACCGGGAAGAAGGATGTATGTCTGACAGGACGGAAAAGTAAGCGATCTAAGGTTATTACCCGTTTTTATTAAAGTACTGAACGTTCTAGTCTTAGGAGTGTGTGTGTGTGTGTGTGTGTGTGTGTGTGTGTGTGTGTGTGTGTGTGTTAATGTTCCCTCTCTCTCTCTCTCTCTCTCTCCCTTTCTCTCTCTCTCTCTCTCTCTCTCTCTCTCTCTCTCTCCTACCGGAACCTTCGATGCACCGATCATGGACTCTAGAACAATACATTACACATGATGGATTGGATGATTTGCTTAAAAATCTATCGAACTACGTTGTGTATAAATATCGCTCCGTTCTTGTTCTTCTTAACTGTATGCTATTAAATTAAGGCACTTTGAGATCTGTTACTATAGATCGTTATGGTGTGCTAAGCTCCAAGACTTGATTACATTTCGAGAAATGTGGTGCACTTGGATGGTTTAGGACTAGGAAAGCTCTATTCAGTCAAGAGAGGCGGAGTGTAGCTGTATTCGTCTGCCCGGTTGAGGAATAATTGGGTAGCGATGTTGCGGGGTAGGTAGGTCAATGCCGAGGTGAGGATTGTCTTTTAACGAAAGAGGACTAGATAGCTCTGTGATCGCCATACGCAGACAGATTGATAGAGTACTATGCGAGAGGTCTTAGAAATATGTATAGCGTTGTCTGGTATAATTTGATCGTCTTTATGTGTTCGAGAATTAAGTGTGAATGGACGTGCTGAGCAGTCATCTATGAATGGTCGCAATGATACTTGCAAACTAGAGGATGTATGGTTTAGCTATGATACTGAAATTAAGAAAAACAAGCTGTCACATGATTGGCTAGTGTTGGATTTACTGTAAAATTTTTCGCGATATCAGCTGTGATGGATAATATTACAGTAGATCAGTGGTGTCTTATCCATCGCATCTGTGCATTGGGTACGACATAATGATTGACTGACAAGTTGGGGGAGAAATTTTGGTTGATGGACCGCGACATCCAGGGTTGCTAGCACATAAAACGGTGATCCTGTACTTGTGTGCAAAAATGACTAATCACTAGAATTTGAATGCAGAGTTATAAACTATTCGGTCACTGCGACATATGAGTTTAAATGTAGAGGTGGTCAATCACTTTCGAGGGAAGTGGCTACAATGCCAGCAGGCTCTTCTATTTTCCTTGTGTTGTTGGTGTCCTTTATTTAAAATCATTCAGTGTTATGCTATCGACTGTAAGAATATGATTTATAAGGTGCAAGTTATAGTTTCCTGTGAGAGACCGTGCAACAGTCCGTGTTAATGTCTGTTTAGAATCAGACAATGACTTCGAAGTCACGTCAGAAAGACGAAATGCTCGGCAGTGTGCAAAAGCGTGTTAGAAAACACTGTTTGAACAAGGGCCAGAGGCAGCTTCTCATTCGCTTAGAGTATGGATGATCAAACTTTGAAGGGGTTCTGCAGCGTGTGTTTATATTTAATATGATCATGTTCATGTAGGTACTTGTGGTCTGAGGTGTTGGATTTGGCGAGCTGTTAGGGATTCTTGGATGGCTGCACTCTGAGTTATTCGGGGGGAGTATTGTGAATTCCGTTTGTCCGCGCTGGAGGTGGATCGCATTGGTGCCTTCGTGACTTTTTCACTGTTTGATGGTAGAGGATAAAGATGATAGAGTGTTGAGGATCTGTTGTACTTGTACCTAGTTTGAGGCGTACAACATTGCGCGCATTTCCGGCGTATGGTCAAAACAAGGTCCTGTTGAAGTAACTCAGATCGTTCTGTTTATAGACAGTTTGCGGAAGGTAATAGATATGTCTTTCTCCGACTTAAATTGCAGAGATCAGATGGGTGAAGATAAATGCATACTCATATATCCTTGGACAGGGAGAATGCTTTTTTATTATTAAGTGAGTTTTGGCAGGAGTGAATATGGTTTTATATATGCGAGTGGAAATTGTGAGCGAACGCTGAATGACGTCGGGTTTGCTGGCTGGGGGAGACACTGTTTACATGTCCTGTTGGAGATGCAAGGGGAGATAGAGATCTGCGCTATTCAGGAATCCATTTGTGCACTGTATGTCGTTAGACAATAGCTGGAGAGCAGGTATAGGGAGAGCCCACTTCAGCATTCTGGTCCTGGGGCTGAGTGGACGGCTGTTTAGATGGACAGCTATGTGGCTTTGACATGCCGCCGGCGGCGCTCGGATACTCGCTTTGTAAGGCGCTGTGGGATTAGTTTGAGCATATAGTACTTGTTTGGGTGGTTATTGGATTAAGAACTGTAATATTGAAGGTCATGTCCTCAGCGGGACCGCTGTGTAATTGAGTAAGTGTGTTTACGTATTTGAAGATATGTTTCGGGAATGGTGATGTTAAGTTTATGGCTCACTTTAGCTACAACTGTAAAAAAAAAAAAAAAAAAAAATAGCTGTCTGCTGCTGAAAGTAAGAAAAGAAAGAAAGAAAGGGATGACCTTGCTCCCAGACCTGATGGATGAGTTATTAGATAAGAGTAAGTGATAGTTGAATGATGCTATGTGTTCGGATATAGGAGTCTCTAAACGGCGGGGCGAGATTTTTTTTATGTGGAAATTATGCAATCTATAGATAGTGGTATTCGAACGCTAGTGACAACACTTAAGAGCGGAAAAATAGGTACAAATCGAGCGGTGGCAGAATGTTGGGGCAATGGTAATAATATTTAATTGAAGGTGGAGGTGGTAAATATGGACCGGGCTTTGAATATTGTCGTATGTGCTTGATGCTCTGTGTAAAAGTTTCACTCTTTAATTGCGTTTGGTATTTCTGAGTGTGTGTAAAATTAATGTTACTGTTGAAAGTGCCAGAAAGATGAGTTGATTGGTGTTTAGATAGAGGCTACGTTTGTAATTCGAAAAGAGGGAATGAGAATGATAAATTGATTGATAGGCATGATTTGTGGGGTGATACATGAGTGTCAAGATAGGGTTGAGGACGTTTTGCGTATGTTGATGATGGGATGGGTGTGAGGTTAGGTGCGGTGGGAGGTGTAAATTAGATTTTATTTTTAAAAAAATGTTGTAAAGTAAGAATAATATTGAGAAGGTTTTTAGATGGCTGGTCACGCGACGAGGCGAGAACAGGAATGTGTAGTTATGTTTAGTTAAAGGGCCGTGTAATGTCGTGCGAAGAGTAATGCGCAGTGTGCTACAGTGTCATAGGAGGTAAAGACATGTGCTGCTATGATGTGTCTAGTGTATGGAGGCTGCGCTTTGGAATTATGCTACGTTGATATAAAGTTGCCTTTCACCCGCGTTCGGTGGTCGCGGCTCGGGATCACGGTCCTGGACGGACGTATGCGTGTGCTTTGACCGCTGACGAGTGCGTTGACCGCGCCAACTCACGCTTGCGGAAGCCGAGCAGGGGCTGTGCGGGGTCTGAAATCAGACGGATGGGTGACTTCACGATCCTGTGGGCAGGGTGCAGAGTGGGGGTACCTGCGCACGTCTGCTGAGATATTTTGCGAGCGGATCTGCGGGCTCTGCTATGCGTTATTAGGATAGTTTACGAGTACTGAGCGTATCTACACATCTGTGTGATGTATAAAGTAGCAGTTTGCTATAGTGTGTACTGAAATTATGATTGGGTGCGTGTCTATGGGCTGTGCAACATGTCCCAGGGCACATCTGGGATTGGTGTTTAGTGATAGCGTGATAGATACACTGTATGGTTAACCAAGTTGTTAAAAAAAAAAATAGAGTGTTCTCAATGATTACACGCGCCTGCAGCGCAGATCAGATTGATTGGTTTTCCGTCACCATCTCGGTTGCATGCGAGTAGTAAATGTTTTCCCGGCCGCGTTAATCGAGTCTGTCAACGAGCTATGAGCTATTCTGAGAATAGACGTGAAGGCAGGTCCAGACCTGAGACGCCGGCGGTATACATGAGAGGAACAATGCAGCTTTCACATGTGTCGGCTCTCACGAGCGCTCGGAAGTTGAACTTGGCTGGAGACTGGAATCCCCTTCCCCGCCGACCGCACGCGCGCGAGGCCTGCCGTGGAGCGTAATCTAAGGCGCATAGGCGATATCAATTTCTCCGGTGATAGGTGCGAATGTGACAGTGTTGAGGTCATGTTTGGGAGAGGTCGAGCAGAGACTTTTGGTCGTTTTGGCAGCTGGTGGTGTCTGGGCGCGTCTGTTGCACTATTTTGCGAGCATGTCTGTGCACTGTGCGGTGCATTATTTGGAGAGTTTAAGAGTACAGAGCTCGGCTGCTGATACTGTGTACTGCATTATTTAAGAGCTGTTTGGCATTGTGTGGTGAAATTAGGAGTTGTTTACGTGTTTGTGGCCTGTGTCAGATGACCACAGTGGGACCAGTGCGGGTGTTTTGTGACAAATATACTCCACGACTAAATAAAAGGGCTCCAAATAGATAGAGTGCAGCAATTCCTTACTTCCCCGAGCAGCACAGTACAGTCTGAGCTGTTTTTGCGCAATAACGGCAATCTGGTCAGAATGTGAGCGAGTAGACAAATAACTGGACAAATTTATCTGTAGAGGAGTCACAGGTCTGGATTGGAATGAATATCATGATGGGTGTGGTTGTGTTGCCAAGTGTAGTGCACTACTGGAGTTCAGAAACTGTCTTATGTCTGCTTTAGATATGGAAACCTATGAGAAGTAAAAGTTTCAAAAAGATATGCTGCAAATTAATAAAGTACACTCGTTCCTCCTTCCATCAGCCTATTAACTGAAATTATTTCCGAAAATTAGCAGTTGGTTGGCTATTTGGAGGTAAATGTTTTGCATTATTTACGAGCGGTTCGCATGTCTGTAGGCTTTGCTATGAGTTATTTTTAACTGTTTCCAATTAGCAAGCGTGTGTGTAGAACATTATAAATGAGTTATGTAGGAGTGTTTTGCAGGTCTGTATGATGTGGGACATGTCGGTGTGATAGATATACTCCATTCCTAAATAAAGTAAATTCGTTCCTCCATCCATGGACTTACTGCAGGTTGACTACGTTTTACCAGAAACGTGTAGGGAGAGGTTGAGTTCTGGTGGCTAAGTTTGAAACAATTTTCTTAGGTTGGTGGCAGAAGTGCAAGTGAGCTTTGTTTACTGGCAGATTTGAAACTTTGGCGCTGGTACCTAGGAGGAGGAGGAGGTGGCGGTCTGATCCTCGAAAAGTAGTTGAAATTAGGGAGTTGAACACATTTGCATACGTAAATGAATTGTAAATTGAATTATTGAATATAGCGGGGTGGTGAGAGTGAATTAACGAGCATTCTCGCGACAAGCAAACGCGCTGTTATACGGTCATGGTGGATTCCACTGCCGGTGAAACTCTGGCGCCAAACGTATCCTTTGTCCGGCACGCGGTCGACACGTTCCATCGAGTCCAGCATTAAGTGCTCGCGGGCGCGGCTGACCGTTTGTGGCGGGGACCAGAGGGGCCACTCGCCGCCTAGCTGGCGCGCTGGCCGTGGGGGTGTGCTTGACGTCAGCCGGCCAGGGAGCGGGCTCAGCCGGCCGCGCGTACACCAGCTGCACTCTGGAGTTTCGCTGTGTGAGCATGGAGAAGTCAGTTGGAACACACCTGGATGACCGTAATGTCTGAAATAAAGAGTCATTTTCCAGGTATTTACAGAAGGCTATGTCCGTCGCGTGTATGGAGGGTGTGTGACGTAAGAGGGGCGGCGGCGCAGCGATTGTACAGTTATTACGAGAGCGAGTCAATTAGCAGTCGTTCTAATGCGGTCCAAACGTGCTGTTATATAGTCATGGCGGATTTCATTGTCGAGCAAACTTTGCCGCCAAAAGTGTAGCACTGCGTTCTCGCTCGCACAGGGACACGTGGTGGACCGTGAGCGGTCGGCATCGACAGGTTTGAACGTGGCGCCGAAAGTGTTCCAGGGAAACGGCAGGCAGTGTCTCCACGCGCTGGCCAGGGGGTGGCGAGGATTTTAACTAATTCAGTTGGAGCACGGACGTCATGGAGACTGCACTGCGATATCAAAGATGTGTGTGCTGACTGTGTTGGAGAACAAGTGATGACCGTACTGCCTGAAATAAAGTCTTCAGTCCCTTGCCCCTGCAAAATCAAAGGACCTGAATTACGTTATTATAAGTGCAGTATATTATGTGACGCAATTATGATAGGCTACCAGTGAAAAAAGATAAGTGACGGAGAAAGCTCGTACATGTGATCAATTATGGTGTTGGGGATTTGAACTTGTGATAGATTTTTGTTATGGATTTAAGGAGAATGGCTTTCTCACTGAGAAAATCGGACATCTTGAATAAATAATAAATGATAACAATACATAGAAGTACAGTTTTCGAGAGAATATCGTGTTGGAATTTGAATTTGGCGCAATTTTATAGTGGAGGTAGGCCTATAATAATAAATGATAATGAATGATAATAAATGATAGTGAATGATAATAAATGACAATGAATGATAATGAATGCTATTAAAGGATAATGAATAATAATAAACAAAAGTAAGGTTTTGCAGCCATTATCGTGTAGGAATTTGAATTTGGAGGGCAGGTTAATAGTAATAAATAATAATAAATGACAATAAATGATAACAAATGATAATGAATGATAATAAATGACAATGAATGATAATGAATGTTAATAAATGATAATGAATGATAATGAATAATAAACAAAAGTAAGGTTTTGCAGCCATTATCGTGTTGGAATTTGAATTTGGCGCAATTTTCTAGTGGAGGTAGGCCTATAATAATAAATGATAATGAATGATAATAAATGATAATGAATGATAATAAATGACAACGAATGATAATGAATGTTAACAAATGATAATGAATAATAATAAACAAAAGTAAGGTTTTGCAGCCATTATCGTGTTGGAATTTGAATTTGGCGCAATTTTCTAGTGGAGGTAGGCTTATAATAATAAATGATAATGAATGATAATAAATGATAATGAATGATAATAAATGATAATGAATGATAATAAATGACAATGAATGATAATGAATGTTAATAAATGATAATAAATAAAAATAAACAACAATGAATGTTAATAAGTGATAATCAATATTAATAAAAATACAAGTATGGTCTTTGCATGCATTATTCTGTTGGAATTCAAACTTCTCGCCATTTTTTCTTCTGGAGCTTCGGTTATTGGACGTAGCACAATTGGACTATTCTCCCGCCAAAATCCGCCATCTTGGATGACGTCATGCAACGTTGCCAAGTCTACATGCCGCCATCTTGGATGACGTCATCGCTGCCATCTTGAATAAATTTGGCAACAATGGAGAGTTGGGTGGCACGAACCTTGTCCCTCTACTGGCAATTTCATGTCGAAACGTCTTCGCCAGCATTATGAATAAGGCCAACTGCACAGGCAGCGATTTTTATCTTATGTAAAAATATCGTACGATTTAATTCTTTTAGAGGAACAAAGGAGAGCATAGGAACTTCTTTGTTCCACTAAAAGAATTTGATCGTAAGATATATTTCCGTACGATAAAAATCAATGCGTGTGTGCTAAGCCTAAATGTCAGTTTGGCGAATGACACGTGCTACCTAGTTAAACTTATCAGTGTTCAAAATGTTCTAATGTGTGAGAAATCTTATGGGACTTCACCGCTAAGGTCATCAGTCCCCAAGCTTACACACTACTTAACCTAAATTATCTGCGTGAAATCTTATGGGATTTAACTGCTAAGGTCATCAGTCCCCAAGCTTAGATACTACTTAACCTAAATTATCCTAAGAACAAACACACACACCCATGCCCGAGGGAGGACTCGAACCTCCGCCGGGACCAGCCGCACAGTCCATGACTGCAGCGCCTTAGACCGCTCGAAACTTATCGGTGTAGTTACGTCGATTCAAAGAGAGATATTCGAGTCGATGTTTTGATACGTTTTCTTCTATTACATATCTATCGAATAGTGTAAGACTATCACCTGTAGACACCCGGCGGGGATAACTGATCAAATGATATTTGATCTGTTACCGACCGGGGTTGAAAATTATTAAATTACTAAAATCACTATTAAAAATAGGGGTTGGTGGTAGAAGGGCGAAAATTTAAGGTTGTGTGTATTTTTTAATGCCACATCACAAAAAATAAGGAAAAAGTTTTGGGTTGGACCACCCTTATCACATAGGGGTATGAACAATAGATTACGATCGATTCTCAGACCTATCAAATATACGTGTAAAATTTCTTGAGAATCGATCGAGCCGTTTCGGAGAAGTATGGCAACTAACACTTTGACACGAGAATTTTATAGATTAAAAGAAAGAAGGTTATTGACATACATTATATTACTGTCCTAAGATTCCCTGAAGTATAACGGAAGAAATATTTCCATAGCAGGAAATACGAAAAGGAAGACCGAGGCTTAAAGTGCCGTTAACAACGAAGTCATTAGTAACGGAGCACAAGCTCGGAAATGAGAACCATCTTGGCGTTGACTTAATCTGTTTAGGGAAATCATAGAAACTTTAAGTCTGGATGGCCACATTCAAACACGTCGAGCTCAGTCAAATACATGCTAATGTATCAAAAGGAAACTACACCGAAGCAATATGAAAGGCGTTATTGAAAAATATATAGAGTTGGCACTTACTTGTGAAAAACAGAATCACTTTGAAAGTGTATCCGACCATATTTGGTAGGGGCTGGGAAATATCATCCTATGATACTTTCATTCTAAACCTTAACATTTTACGGTAGTCTTCTGGATAAAACTGCATACTTCTAAAAAAGAAAAACCGTAATACACCGTAGAACTTCCTATCTCTATAAAATACGTTCATTCGAGGGTAGTAGTCTACAGATAAAGAACTTTACATTCCTGGCTATCAGCATATCACAATATGAATGAAGCCACGGTGTTTTTAAACATGCCACAGTTCACACAGTAAACAAAGCGGATGAAATGAAGCGTGGAAAAAATATCCCCTTGGTCTTCGCAAAATACTTTGTCAGCTCATAACACATATTTTCGATCATGACGTACTGATTCTCGTGTACGTTTGAATGTGGTTCTCCCATTTCTGTCTGGATTAAGACCATGATTGAGCATTTATCATTTAGCAAATTCATCATTAAATACCCCAATGGGTGTATGACGCTGTCCCCTACTCCATGCAACTTGGAACATTGTAGGTTCCAATGCCTACTACCTGCGCCACCGCCACATGCATCCCAATCAAAAAAAAATTATATTCACCAAAGCGAACATGTTCGACAATGTTCCTGGGTGCATTACGTATTCCTACCTCTCGCTATAAGGGGATTACGTCTGACAATGTCGAACGTGGCGCTGCGCAGAATTTTTATGACTATTGATTTAGGACTTGGTCTTTAACATTGGATACGACAACTAGACGGTTTGTGACATGACTTTAGAACAACTAGGCAACCTGAAGATGTCCTACAAACGAAACTGGTCGTAAGACAACAAATGTGTTATAATACAACTGAGATAGATTTCATTGTCATTAACATTAATTTCCGCTCTGGTGCTCAACTTGGTCTATACTTAAACGTAATTATTGCCTTTGAATACAAGTTACTGTTCGTCTCATTGCGAATTTTCTTCAGTTACTTTCTGTACTATTTTGTACCAATGCATGCTCCAAGTTTCATCGAGCTGTCTTACTGGGCAATGACACATGATGCGAAAGTTATTTTCGTCCTTAAATTTTGCACACCTTAGTATTCGCCCTGGTCCGTATGCAGCCACCGTCGATACTCTGTATAGGCCTATGTGGCTACAAACTGCGAGACAGCGAGCGCCCCAGCAACTGCCTCTCTGTGATCTCATGTCTTGACGTCTAGAGAAATTTACACAGCTAAGACACCTGAATAATTTGATTTGTTTTCACCTTTTCTACTTGATCAAAGCGTAATTCCTGCAGCACCATGTGCATCTCACTGAGGCCTCTATTGAAGAACTGCTTAACACTAAGCGCCATATTCTGCAAGACGAAAGTGTTGAAAAATCCTTTTTCTTTTACAAATGTATAATATGCATGTTGTAAGTGCTGCAAGACCCTCAAAAATTTACTGACATTGCCCATAGCAGAGATGTCAAGTGTCTTTTAATGAAGCATTACATTAGAGGTTACAGTTTATAAATATTTTAGTTTATAAATATTTGTAGGTGGCGCAGGTTGCTACACGGCTGAACAATAAATGCAGTTATTCGATTTCAGTATGCCGCCGGCAGCGTACACACGTTGATCGTGGCGCCTGCCCGGCTTGAGATGTGGGTCAATTGGAAGCTATAGGCAGCCTATTAGCCCCGCGGACTACGTTTGGCGAGGCCATTACGCGCATCCTAAATAGCTGCCCTGCATTACGCCACGCCGCGGCAGATTGTATAGGTATGGTATACAATACTGGTAACAGAGAGCTGGGAAGAGCATTACGTGCAAATAGCAACATATCTGTAAAGAACTCTGCACAGATTTTAAACGCTGAGAGGAATGTTGTACAGGGGGCAGACAACAGTATGGAACACCGAAACACAAAACATTATCATACCTAATATGGAGTAGGAAACCCACTGGCTCTCAGACAAGCTTCCAGTTGTCTCGAAATGCATAACTACAGTTCCTGTATTGTTTTCAAGAGATCTTCTGCCATTCTTTCTGGAGAATAGTGGCAGTTTTAGATAACGATGATGGGGGCAGTTAGCGATCACATAGCCTTCTCTGCAAAGTAGACCACAAAGCGTCAATAATATTGAGATCCCACGACTGTGGTGGCCAGACGAAATGCAGCAATCCGCCGTTGTGCTCAGAAAACCATTCCGAGACTATGTGTACTGCAGGAACAAGGGCCCTACCGTCTTGGAACACAGCATCACCACTAGGGAAGAAACACTGTACCATAGGATGGACCTGATCAGACAAAATAGTCACATGATTCGTAGTAGTAATGCAACCCTCCTGGGTCACCATCGGTCCCATGGGATATCGCAGTATGGCCGCCTAAATCGTAACCGAACCTTGGCCATGTTCCAGTTTTCAGACGTAAACTCGGCCACAAGTTGGAATCAATGTGAAGCAAGACCAAATGACTTTTTTCCACTGTTCAATATTCCAGTAATGATGGCTTCGACATCACATTTGCCCTTTACGGGCATTTTATCCTCTCTCGTGTGTGGTTCTACAATTCCAGCTCACTCTGCAATACTCTGCTTATGGAGCTCCTTTCGTGTTGTTCCGGTACTGACAGGTTTCGCATGTGCAACATTGACTTCTGTAGTGATTTGGCAGTCGCCAAGACCAAATGACTTTTTTCCACTGTTCAATATTCCAGTAATGATGGCTTCGACATCACATTTGCCCTTTACGGGCATTTTATCCTCTCTCGTGTGTGGTTCTACAATTCCAGCTCACTCTGCAATACTCTGCTTATGGAGCTCCTTTCGTGTTGTTCCGGTACTGACAGGTTCCGCATGTGCAACATTGACTTCTGTAGTGATTTGGCAGTCGCCGTCCCCTTATTTTTTGTCGCAACCCTTTTCGAAGACCACCAGTCCCGATCACTGAACAAATAACTTTGTCCGCGTTGTACTTAGGGAATAACGTTTTCTCGCTTTCCCTGTATCAGGTATAAATCTTCGATACGGTGCCTCTTGAAAAACCAAACTCATCTGCTACGGAAGCACTAACCACACGAGCACCACCCATTTACCGAAGTTCATATTCAATTAGGTCCAACATAATGCACTCACAATTACCCAGAACTCTGTTCTGATCACAACTGACATTTGCAACCCACTGAGAACATTGCGCAGGTGTCTTTCTTGATCAACTACAACAGTGCAATCTGCAGGATTGGCTAGCATCCGCATTTATGGTCAAGATGCATTTTTCGCGGTTTTTCAATTTTTTTGTCCAACTCCTGTGCCCGAGTACTGAAATGGATTTCAGTGAAGTCACTTTTTATTAATTTGTGTGAGAATCGTACAGACATTCTGTCATTTGGCCATCGGAGAGGTTTCCATATGGACGACAATGTAATAATTATCCTTGACGTAGAGAAACAACTGAAAGATTTGAAACCAAATAAATCATCAGGTTCGAATGGAATCCTAACTCTGTTTTATAAATTGTACTCTACGGCATTGGCCGATTACCTAGCTTGCATTTATCTTGAATTTCTCGCCCAACACAAAGTCTCAAGCGACTTAAGAAAAGCACAGGTGTCTCCAGTAGACAAGAAGGGTAAAAGTAGGACGCACGTAATTACAGACCAATATCCCTAATACCACTTTGCTGCGGAATCCTTCAACATACTCTTAGTTCTAATATAATAAACTTTCTTGAGACTGAGAAGCGTAAGTCCACGAATCAGCATGCTTTTAGAAGACATCGCTCGTATGAAATTTAGCTTTATTTCACATGAGATACCGCGAACAATGGATGAAGGGCAAAAAGCAGATTCTATATTACTAGATTTCCGGAAAGCCTTTGACACGGTGCCCCGTTGCAGAATATTAACGAAGGTACGAGCATACAGAAGAAGTTCACAGACATGTGACTGGCTCGAAGACTTCTTTAGTAATAGAGCCCAGTATGTTATCCTCGACGGGAAGTGTTCATCAGAGACACAGGTATCGTCGCAAGGGCCCCAGGGAAGTGCGATAGCACCGTTTTTGTTTCTGTATACATAAATAATTTGCTGGACAGGGTGGGCAGCAATCTGCGGTTGTTTGCTGATGATACTGTGGTGTACGGTAAGGTGTCGAACATGTATGACTGTTGGAAGATACAAGAAGACGTAGACAAAATTTCTGGTTGGTGCGGTGAATGGCGGTTAATGTGAAAAACCGAAAGTTAATGCCGGTGATTAGGAAAAACAAACCTGTAATGTTCGGTTACAGTATTACTAGTGTCCTGCTTGACACAGTCAAGTTGTTTAAATATCTGGGCGTAACGTTGCAAAGCGTTACGAAATGGAACGAACATGTAAGAACTGTTGTAGGGAACGCGAATGATCGATTTGAGTACTCCTCAAGTGTTTGGGGTCCGTACCGGGTCGGATTGAAGGAAGTCATCGAAGCAGTTCAAAAGTGGGCGGCTAGATTTGTTGCTGGTGGGTTCGAACAACACGTAAGGGATACGGAAATGCTTTGGGAACTCAAATGGGTATCCCTGGAGGAAAGGCGACGTTCTTTTGCCGAAACGCTATTGAGAAAATTTAGAGAACCGGCATTTAAAGCTGATTGCCGTACGATTCTACTGCCGCCAACATACGGAGGACAGCGAGGATAAAATCCGAGAAATTGGGGCTCATACGGAGGAATATAGAACGTCGCTTTTCCCTGTCAGTGGAATGGGAGAGAAAATGACTAGTAGTGGTGCAGTGTACCCTCCGCCACACACCGTACGGTGCCTTGTGAATTATCTATGTAGATGTAGATGCAGAAGAAAAGCGAACTGGAGATCTTTTACTATAAACCAATAACAAATAAGCTGATCTTACATTTCACTTCCTGTTCTTGTTATTACGTGTGCCAGTAATTTCCTACTGAAGTAAGAATGGTAGACTGTTGTAGAACTCTGGATTCTTTTCAGCTTATCCCAAGGAGTGGTAGGAGGGAGACGGAGGTTCTCAGTTTAGAATAAGTGGAGAGATATTTCCATGTTCGACATTCAGCTGATAACTGGAGTAAGATGCCCACCAGGTCTACGTTGGAACTGGGAATTCGTACTATTTATAAATTCTATTTGGAACAATGTGTCTCGCACATCCACAGTCTGTGTGTTTCAGTGGTTGTAACGGATGTGATTAACAGCATTTCTGTTATTCATTCACTACTCATAAACCACGAATTAGGCTTTGTGAAACCCAAACCACTGTAAATGCTCGATGACTTTCACCAATTCCTAGAAAGCTGGATCAAGGTAGAGGAGTTACAAATCGATTATTTTTCTACAATTTTTATTCAGTACCATGCAGAATAAAGCAGTGCGTTCGAGGTCAAACTCAGTTTTCAACTTCAATATTTTTTACACACTTATCAAGTTAGATGGTCGTTGGACAGAGGGGATCCTAAATGAGAATGTTTGGGAGAGGCTCCCAGTTCTATGATATGCAATTTCTAATAAATGACTGCCTCCAGAAAGCCTCGGAAACACTTTAACAGACATAACTTAAATTTTCTTCGAAAACAATATTACCCAGCCATTAATAAGAGGGTCTACTGTGTGTCAGCGTACTTGTTTGCGTCTTAGTGTAGAGTCGATGTTATGACTTAACTGAAAGCACTTGTCGCAAATTTTTGGCGTCATTGCCGATAAGCAAGTGCTAGTGATCAGCACTAGGTAGTTGACTAGTGTTCGGGACGATAAATGGTGTCAAAGAAACGTTTAAGGAAGCTTGCTTGAAGTCAACCATGGTACTCTTCAATCACTTTGTGAGAATTCGGGACAAATTTTTTATTAAACTTCATTTCTTCACACAATGGAATAACTAAACTACTGGTTTGTCACTAACGCACACACTGGCAAAGGTACTTCCAACGTGTTCTCAGAGAAATCCAAAAGATGATTGGGAGTGATTGTGTGTACCCGTGTATGCTACAGCAGCATAATTTTTTTAAAAGGCATGGAATGCGGAGTTTTAGTGTCGGTATTCCTTTTTTCTTTTAGACGTGTTATTTACGGAATTCTATAGGTACACCAAGGTTCTCTTACCGCCTGACGCTTGGTACTTTATTGCAAGTTTCTAAGGTCTTGGTGTTCTCTGGATTGTATATAAAAGGAGTGCCTGGTTAGGCGTATGTAGCCTGGTGGGCAATCGCTTGGTTGAATCCGATAGATACCTGACTGGGAGTAGGGGCTGTGTTCTCTAGTTTCGTGGTGTTTCAGTCGGCATCCGACTTTATTTGAGGCATAGAAAAGGCGTGTAAAATCCCCGCTTTCCTAAACTATTTGCCAACCAAGAAAATTTCGAAAAAAATGCATTGTAGTATTCCGAACGTAGGTATTATATCTATAGTTTAATCTCATATACTTTCGTAAAAGGCAAGAGGAAGAATAATGAAAATTGTAACTCCTGTACCCTAATCTTTTGTTTACTTCAAAACTGGAAATTTGCAAAGGCCACAGTTACCTTGGAAACAGTTCCTAGGTATTTCACTGACTGTGAAAAGAAATGACGTTTCCTTTCGTTAAAATGCAGCCAGAAAAGTCATCGAAATTCTAGAAAAAAATGATTGCAAGTTATAATTAATATAATACACAAATAGTAATTACACACAAAATGGCTTTTGATGTAATGGCGAACCAAACGAAAAGCTTTCGTATTTATTTATAGCAATTTCACATAATGAAATTATCTTTTCTGTTTATCTAAAATGAAAAAGGTTCTTAATATGACGTAGTCAAAAGGCAAAAGAAATTTTTATACTTTTAACAAACATTCGATCTGCACGCGCAAATAAGGCTAACATTAAATAATATAGCTCAGCAACAGCAATCAAGAACGATCTAATTACAAGAGAGGCTTAACTGCAAGAGAGATCACGTTGCATGAGCGATTTAATGTTAAAAAATACCTAATAGTAAGAGAGATCAAATCTTAAGACAGCCTTTTTACATTGAGCCATTGTGTTTGTAATTGTTTGATAGACACTAACATCTTTGTCAGTCACGAGGGGCTTTAATGATTACACAATTCACATATCGCTTCGTTTCACAGGACGTAATTTGTCAGTAAATTAAATATTATTCTTGTTACAAGTACGTGATGCCGTCGTTATACAGATATTCATCATAATAAAAAGGGGGGGGGTGTAAAACTCAAAGTACAGCTGTGACGCCACAGGTCAATTAATAAAACGAAAATGCAAAGATGCACCCGCCTGCTGTAATTAAAAATCAGTTTAGTTTGGTTTCCACTAGTAATTTCACTGTGAACAGAGCAAAAACATTAACAGCGAAACTTGTAATTAGCTCGTTTTAATAGAATTTAGACACACAAGTAAGTCAGATCTTTTTGAAGTAATAGTTTTTCGTTCGATTGAGACAATGTTTGGATGGCTGAGTTTCACATGCGAGTCTTGTGCCTCTTAGGCCATTACGGTGCTCTTTATGTCTCTTAGACAATGCTGCACCTTCGCGTAACTCGTTCGGAAGAGACGCTACTGAGGATGGTTGCTTTAGAAGTCCATTTAGTTAGTGGTTCATAATGGTACGTCCAAGCCGGTATGCACCAAAGTGCACTTCGATGATCAACGGCAGATGCAATTTCGATGGCTCCAGCACCAAAACGACAGCTCAGAAACTAACAACCGTTTACGTCCCTAGGCGGCACACTGTCGCCAGCCGAAAACTGACAATCCGCTGACTAAGTAGGTCGTTATGCCTCCAACAGACGTCCGATGCCAAAGGTCTACTACAACCATGGGGAGAGTTAAGACACTTTCGAAAAACAGGGACGATGGTGGGGGTAGAACAGAGTATTTGGCCGTGTCTCATAGGCTAATACCCTGACTAGAGCTCTCATTGGGCACTAACATGTGGCGTGGATCTTCCTGAGACACGTAGACGAAGGGAAGGAAGTCGTGTGAAAAATTTTCCCTCTCCCGATAGGTGAAAAATTGAGCGCGGTCTTTTGGCAGAACTATTTTGTTGAGAAACCAGAGTCAGTGAAACGAAAGGGTACAGTGGACATTCGGTTTCAGAAAGCTGTACGGAGAGCTTTCTCTTCTGGAGGGCAGTTGAGAGAAGGTCCTGATTCGTAGAGGGGCAGCGAACAGCAGCATCCCATTTCTGAGATAGATGGAGAGCAGCTGATCTTCATTCGAGATCCGAGACAACGGCCAGAATGATGAGTATTATTGTTGAAATTAAGATTACCATTCCGTGGAGTTTAGGAATCAAGTTAGAGTCGTTTCACAGCCGAAGTCAGGATTCTTAATTTTAAATTTCAGTTCTTTCACAGATCGTGACGTAACGGTTTTATAGCAATTCTTTAGATACTATTGAGCTGTTCCTCGACTCGCCTGGTGTATATATTAATACTGGTGCTTGGCTAACCTCTCTTTAACACCATGGCTAACGCAGTTGTTTGTGCCACATCATTTAAAGTCAAGTCAGTTGCGAGTTGTGGATGTAACTCCTCTTTTACACCACAGTCTAATACATCAGTCGTGGCACTCTCTAGTGTGAAACTTATATCTTTTGATAGATGGAGTGATACCAGTGCTCCAGACGGTGAGAAAGCAGACAGTGACACCGGTCGTAAGGACAATGTATGTTTTATTTATTTTTCTAGTTACTCAAGGAAATAATTGTTTTATTTTTGCTTGACACGCATTAATAAATTACCAAGGAACATGAATTATCGTGAAATAAATCTAAGAACAACCGAATTCCACTGATTGAATAACGTAAGTTACAACTTATTCATGAAGAAATAATTTCGAATGAGTGTATAATTATATCCCACTCCGCTGATAGGAAGGGAATATAAATACGTATTTCATGCTTGAGAAGTATATGCTTCTGTTACTGTTCTTCTTATCTAGGCACTTTCTTTGACATGTAAAAAAAATTGGATGTTAATGATTCACAGATTTATAAGCTTCACTTGACTTTCTGAGAGACGAATATTTTTTTAATGTTTTTGCTTCAAATGCGAATATGTTGAAGATTCATGCCGTTTGTGGCTCAAATATAGCAACAATTGTGCAATTGATTCCTTCCCTGCTGTGAAACCGTTTTATAGCTTTTTGTCGTTTCATTAGCACGTCAGTGGATCTTTCCCCTCAGTCACATGAGTGGTGACTTCTTTAGTACATTCAATAAGATAGGTATTACATTGCACGCAGGTTTGCTATGTTCCACATTCACCAGTTGGCTTAAAGTATAGTAAAGAAAACTTCGTGTTTCTGCGTAGAAATACAGTACGGCGTACTTCTGTAAAAGGTCAGGTCTTCTGGTGTTTACTGGCAATTTCTTCTTATTAAAGGAAAATGTCATTCTTCACTAAGGATCCTCACGTTAGAAGAGAATCGTAAATACACTGTCCTGTAATCTGCCGTTTCATAGCTCCCAGGGACATTACGAAACTAAGGAATGACTAATGTGGTTTAATTTTTTAGTTACTGTCGATTTTTGTGGCACTGCTTACGTCACCTATTGTAAAACTATGTTACAAAACAATACAAACGATAGTATTCGTACTCATCCGATATCGTATTCGGTAGTGTCACTTGTTGACCAGCTGGTACGCTGCCGTCACGGTGGGTAACAAAAACCAGACGGAGGGTCGCGACTATAATGTTAGATTGTGTTTACACTTTCTATTCCAGAATCTTGTGACCCAAAATATATGCATTACTTATAAGCGGGACAGTTTAATACTTTATGTATTTCTTGTTATTTGTGAATGAAGACGTTCGACATATTTGGTTTTTTTTTCATATTTGTAGATCTTGATAAAATAAATGTGCCATAATCGAAACCCTCCGAATTTCATTTCGGTAGATATTAACCACATGTCACTTGAATATAGGTTAATCAAGGTCGTCATCCATACTTATGTGTAAGGGACGTTGTTTCCCATGACAATTCTATGGTGCTATCTTCTTTTAAATCAGAAAGTTTCCAATGAGCCTCCAAGCCACGGTATACATCCAATTTTTTGTGTCAGTCATTGATTCTCAGGCATCTAGCGACCACTGCATTTATTCATCAGTAGAACCAATAGCAACAGCTTACTTTCACTTAATTCATCCACGCATAACAATACACATCTTTCATCTAACTCACTCTGCCATTATACCTAGTTACCCCCATAATCTCCCCTCTTTTAAGACAGTATTTCTTATGCCATCGGGTCGTCGCACGCCTAGCACGTTCAGGAATGGTAATTGCAGCGTTATTCTTCTGTAACCGCAGAAAACAAATTACTGCACGATATCCCACTTAATCAATGCTCTTCGCTATTTTGTTTTGGTTGCTGTAGCGACGCGCTACGGTACCGCGACGCAAGGATTTCAATGTGCACCGCGACATCACACATGTGCCTGCAACAACCACAATATTTAAATACATAACTTTCTTTTTTCCCTTGGAAGTGATAATTTCAACTTTATGACTACTTCTCGTAAATCTCTATTGACCAAGACGACATTTTAAACTCACATTATGAATTTTTCAGTCCTAAATAAAGCCGGCCTCCATTAAACCGTTATTTTTTTTTTTGCTTCATTTGAGCATCTTTTCTACATTTAAGGGGAGTCGGGGTATAACCGGGTTGAGGGGAGAAACCGGAGGACCTCATACTTCTCTTTGTGTGTTGGAAACGTTTCCTCTTGGCCATTAGACCTTGAAAGCAGCCGGCAGCTTCAGTACCGTTATGCGGCTTGGTATTGTCACGAATGTTATCGAATTTGCTAGATTCTTACAGTTTTGTATCTTATTTTGTGATTTTTTTATGTACAGTAAGAAACTTATATCGTCTTATTACAAGTTGAAACTGGTGAGTACAATGAATAATACCGTTATCAGACTATGGATATATGTTATGTTAAATGATTGTTCATAATGTTTATTATGCAGAAGGACTTTTGTAGAAAATGTACAGTTGGACTGAAACCAGACCTACCTGATATTACTCCATGACTTCATCATACACAACATACTAGCTGTTACCCGGTACTTCACTGGCATATCAGTAGTTTTGTTAGGATGAGTAATGGTGAGTTAGCAAGCTAGTAATTTTAGGGCACGTCTGTGTAATAGTGGTATAGATACGTATGTTAAAAATGTATGCAATGCCGGTATGTAGATACAAAATAAATGTGTTACTATTATTCTGCAGTATGTCGAAACTGAAAGCATGCATTATATGTTTTACATATATTTAAAAAAATATGCCTCGATTCATTACATTCGTGCAAAAGTAGAGTTTTTAGGGATTCCTCTGGCTCACAGAGTACTGGATTTGAGATTTTGGCACCAGAGCAACAAATACCAACCGTTTCTCCCTTCCATTTTAATGTATCGTGGTGCCTACATTTTTTGTACGTCCTACTATGACGTTTAATTAATGATCAACAAAGTTAGTTAAAAGATCATAATCAGGTGCAGCCTCACCAACATCCTCCCACGTTTCACATCTAAAGGCAGAGCTCTCTGTTTGCCGTGAAGCCTTTAAATGATGCCGTCGTTGTGGCTCTTCAAGCGTCTTGGAAGTTGTAAGAGACGTGCGACACTCAGCGTCTGAAATACGACGGGCGTGTGACTGCTCCAATGTCTCTGTAGCTCTTAAGGCCGCTTGACGTTCTGCATCCAAGTTCCGGCGGACATTAGATTGCTCTGAGGTTTGTTGGCTTCGAATAACTTTCGCAGCTTGAGTTCTTTTAGAATTATGCACTAAATGAGCCTTACGTTAGAGAGGCTTGTAGTAACAGTTTTAAATATTGTTCTCGGACTTAACGACCCATTTTAGTTTTGTATCTCCACCAGGACTCTCCAGTTATGCCAGGTGGTGTAAGAGCTCAATATCATGAACCACACAGACAATAACATTGGATAGGCACTATCACGAAATAAACTATAGACAGTATGATTCACCTACCATCGCGCCGCCGTCGTCTGCATGCCACTCACGTGTACCATATATAAAAACGTCAATTATTCCCCAAAAGATACAACTTTCTAAAGTTGCCTATGGCCCTTCTCAGGGATCAAGCTATTTCCGTGCCAAATACCATCGGAATCGGTTAAGCGATAGAGTAGTGAAAATTTAACAAAGTGAGTTACTTCCACAATTGATAATACTCGTATTACCTTGGAAATATGGAGTAACACGTTTAGAACTGAATAGGCATTGTATTGATTACGTTGAATCATATTACACACGACATATCAACCAATGTAAGCATTCTCCAAATATGATAAAGTTCAAAAGTGAAAGAGTAAATAGCTTCCTCAAAGAGTAAAATTGGAAATTTGTGGTATGGTCTTGTGGGACCAAACTGCTAAGGTCATCGGTCCCTAAGCTTCCACACGACTTAATCTAACTTAAACTAACTTACGCTAAGGACAACACACACCCATTCCCGAGGGAGAACTCGATCCTCCGACGGGGCAGCCGCACGGACCGTGACAAGGCGCCCTACTCTCAAAGAGTAAATATTTTTCCTTAATTTGGCGTAATATTCTTGAAATTAATAAATATCTTGTACTACACACTTCGTAAAGCAGCTTATCTTCTTCATCAGGATTGAGGCTACCTCACGCCACATTTATAGATATCGGTTCAGCGGTGTGGAGGTGAAAACGTAGCAGTCGGAATTACTTAAGCATTTATAACATTACTATGGAAGTATGGATTGGTATGCATTAAACACGTTGAGGATTGTATAAGCACTGTATTATAGCTGTTACTCACGCCTGTGCCAACGTAGCAGTAAAATGAAATATGTGCATATGACTAAGGTCCGAAGACCTCGGTTGGGATGTTAGGAAGCTTGGTTCTGGTCTTTTTATTTGACTGCATTTCGATGACCTGGACGTCGATGATGATAAAATGATGTGAGAGCAACGGACACATCCAGACGCAAGCAGAAGAAAACCCATTCTAGCGGAGAGTGAACCGGAGAACTCATAATGGGGTAACAGCAACGCTAACAGCATGACCAAGGTCTGTTCACGCAAGTCTGAACGCACAAGGGAGTTGTTTTAGACACATGGCGCTCAGCGGCTAAAATGCGACGCCTTGTGATTGACATTAGTATGGAAGTATGGATTAAACACGTAGAGGTCTGTACAAGCATCATATTTGTTACGTCCAATCTTATTATTTAGAACATATCAACCAATAAAAGCATTTTCACAGATATGAAGTTAAAAAGTCAAAGAGTACACAGGTTTTTCAAACAGTAATTATTGTTCCACTTTTCACGTTATATTCTTCAAATCAGTAAGGACGTTGTACTTCACACTTTCTTAAGCAGCCTATGTCCTTCCTCAGCGTTCAAGATATCTCCATACCGAATTTTATCATAGTCGATTCAGCGGTTTAGTCGTCAAAGCGTAAAAGATCGAATTACGTTCGCATTTATAATATTAGTATTGATATAAATATGTGTGAGATAACACCTTTATACTTTCTAATGGTATAGTAATTTTGTGTATATGTTTAAACGTGTAAAATTTAATAATTACACATAGAATTTACAAATATTTTGCATTAACTATGGATTATTTTTGCCATTGTCATATAAGGACATTATATGTATATTTACTGCAATAGGCCTTCCATCGGCATCGTTGCTATCTTCAGATTATTTGTGAAAAGTACATACTTCGGTGCAATATTTCAAATTTCTGAGTAGATAATTTAGCGTACTGTACATTTATGGTTTGCTACGTTCACTAGGTGATCTTGATATCCATATATCAGTATCTCAGCTGCTGTCGTACTATTGTATAAGTTTGCTCTCTTGATGTTGCTTGAGCTATAGCAGATGTTAAACTTTCGTTGGATCAGTTATTTGTGTATTTGTAGAATTATCATCAAAGTTAATTTCATAACGACTTTTCGTGCTGATGTATTGACAGTTGAGTCAGCGATGTTATACGGCGGCAGACTGTTTGCTTTTCTCACGCAGGTAAAAAAAAATGTAGGAGATGGCACCTATAGATTTCACTGCGCGTTGTTTTGAAGCCAGAGTGCTCGGGGCATGCTGCCATCTTAAATAGCCCAAAACATTAGCAAACTACGTGTTGCGGTTGTTATGCGATTGCTTCTTGTTCATTATATCTGTTGTGTTCGTGCAACAGATGTGTGTTTTAAATACTAAAAATTATAGTGGATGCTAGAATATAGTAGTGTAAGGAAGGCAATTTCAAATGTTTTCCTTTCCTGAACGCGTATTTGCTCTAGTAATACGACACATCTCGCCTCTCTGCCTCGTGATGACTGGGTGTTGTGTGATGTCCTTAGGTTAGTTAGGTTTAAGTAGTTCTATGTTCTAGGGGACTGATGACCATAGATGTTAAGTCCCATAGTGCTCAGAGCCATTTGAACCACATCTCGCCTCGTCAGAGTATCTTGTTTTCGTTGATACGTTTTGAATAAAAAAAGAAGAGGAGTATGTGGTGTGAAAAGAATGCTTTCCTAATGCACTTTGTGACATTTTTACTATATTTGTATCGATAGTAAATGAAGTTGGAATTCCGAAACCAATGCTTGTTTGCTTACTGGTGCTGCTTCTTGTTCGTCACATGTTGAGCTTTCAGTTCGTATGCTCAACATTTTTAATGTTCACGTTCACTAAAATCTCACCTACGGGTTTTTTATTAGCCCATAAACGCGTGAAACGAGGAAAGAGGCAAGGAATGCTATCTTTTCTTGCGCATGTCAACAAAGCAAACGGTTATTGAAATATCAAAGAAACAGAACTGCATGGAAGTATACCTCCACGAAGAATAGAGAAATAGAGCATTTGCTTTATTTGATTGTCAGCCCATTAGTCTCGCTGTAGTTTACACATCTTCTCACTCTGAGATCTTATCTATGACGCGTCAATCAATGACAGCAATTTCAGAGGGAAAAAATATATAATTTTTCAGACATTTGCCAGCATTGTGGAATGCTGTAAATGTGATTAAGGGAGTTGTCTCAAACGCTTAGGACCCCGTAAAATAGATATTTTACTTTAACCTGTGTAAGATGAAGGTCTACATTTCCCACAGTAGCCCATTTGCTTCTTTTCAGGAATATTTCTCGCCAGTATCTCTGCCAGTTTTTCAGGAATAACCAAACATAACGCAACTGGAATGTACGTGTGATTTGATCATCTGTTTCGTTTAACTTTTGAATTTTATTTTGAGGTTTTCGAGCTATATAAATCTAAATCAGGCTTTGTAATATAACAATAGCTAATTAGGTAGTTTCATGTTCCATGTATCATTTGTACGATAAACCGTAAGATGTAGATGGAGTCATTATACACTTACATCAGTTTTTGTTTGTAAATATGCCTCCATGCTGGTCATTTACTAGTTTTGTTTATTTCTTTAATTAAAGACAGACAGATGTTAGTCGGTAATTCTTATCCATCACGATTCACACATTGCAGTAATTGACAATCTTCTCCGGAATAGGAGGAGTTGTCAAAGAAAAACCTTTTATTTTAGTTTCAGATTTTACTTTGCTATCTGTCAGGCCTTTTATATCAATGGGTAAGTGATGGAAACTTTTGGTTGAAGCATTGCCAACACCTGTTTGTGCTATAGACAACCTTAATATGGCGTAATGAGCGTCATCTTTTTCCTTCTAGTATTGTAATTATTTACGTCATTATTACTGTTTAAATGCAGTGGGTTATTTACAACAAACATCATGAGGGAATAACTATACTGTGAAACGGATAGGCAGCTACTCACACACTGAGAAGCACGAAAGGAGGTTCACAAAAGATTTCAGCCTGAAAACGAAACAAAGAACACACGCACATAGATACAATAATACAAACGTGTGTTGTGCGGGGACGGGACTGTCGATACAGTGTGGTTCGGATGTCGGTGCGTTTGCCATATGGACGGCAATGAAAGCACCCAAGGAATAGAAAGAACTGACCTTAAGTGAAGTTAGGTAAATCTAACGTCAAACGAAAGAAATAAAACTGCTGCAGTAAAGGTAAATAGTGCAACCATAATCCATGTGTACAAAAGAAAATACTGCTTGAATGGCTCCGCTTACGGAAGAAAAGTGATTCCTTCAATCTTTAGATTACGATCTGATCGATTAGTACACCCAAAAACAATGTAAGCTGGTATTTTTGATGAGACAACCATGTCTTCACACAATCAGAGCATCCAAAACCGCCGAAACTGGACACGGGCACGTCAAAGTGATGTCACGGGGCAGTATCACCGCTGTGAACCATGGAGGTACGAATGAGGTGCAACTAACGTTTTGGGCTACTTGATGGCGGACGTCGGTTTCAAGTTTGTGATACAATGACAACTCCCTTATTTTTTTACCTCCATGGCTTCTATGGTATTCTGTAGGTCATACCTTTGATCTTACCAGCTACATCATATTGCTTGTATGATTTGTGTCTTTGTGATTCTACGCTCACATGTAATTTAATCGTATTGTTTTTATGTAATTGGTTTGTTGTGGTGCGTGAGGTCCCTGACAATTTCACGTATGTTTCTCAGTGGTTATTTTCAATTTCGTGGTAACATGGTCACTGATATTTTGTTTTTTCTTTCCTCATCTCGTTTTTGTAAGGATAATTTCAATAAAATTTTCTACGTAATTTTTGTGTTTAAAATCTATCTGTTCGTTTAGAATTCCTCGAGGGTAATTTAGCTCGTGTGAAGATGTTTTGGTTTCTTCAAAAATACTCATTAGGACCTTTTTGTGCAGTGTGTGAAACCCCGACAGCCCGTTTTTTATTGTCCACTGTATGTTGTTCTGTTTTCAAGTGGTGGCAGAAAGCTGATTGGCTACTGTCGCTCTCTCTGATGTGTCCTCCGTATAGAATACTGGAAATCCGTCCAGTATGATATAACGCCCCAACGACCACCTTAAAGTCAATTAAGAAAGAACATGAAGTAGGGTATGTTATCTTGGCAGTTGCGACATCTTTGCCGATGAGCTAACACGAAAGAATTTTGTCAACAACTACATTGTACACCACTGAGCATATTTGCAAGCGAAAGAGAAAGAAGAAACATCGTATTTCAGCAGTGGACAAATATCCATGTGACAAATGTGCAGTTAATATCTCAAAAGTTAAGTCCAAAGTAATGTCATCAAAGATAACTTTTATGTGGAAGAGAGTTGTAAGCGCAACGAGGAAATTCAATGCGCCTACAATGCTCTTCCACAGAAGAAGTCGCTTGCTAGAACTCATCCAGTGCAGACGTACGAGAGCAGGTCTAATCTGAATTATTGAGATTGCGAATCGTGACGAGATTGTTTTCGAGTTTAGAAGTGTTTGTTGCGTGACAGGATTCACGGTTTAAGAAACTGATTTTATGAACTGAGACAGGAACAGATAGACTCATTTAACCGTGCACTACGAGTTAATTAAAATCTGATAACGGAATTAGAGAACATTGGACTTTAAATTAGTTGGACCTTAAGGAGAAGTGAACATTCTATGAAAGAATACACGCAATTAATCTTGAGTAGGACCCAAGTACACGACATCATGAAGATAAAACAATTACTCTTAAGTGTTGAGTTGTGGTAATTGCCAAGAAACTATAACTCAATCGGACCGTGTGCGTGTGGTGCGGGAGTTACAAGTATTTAGTGACAAAATAACAATAAACAGTTCGTTACCAGTTAAATACCCGGTGTGGACTACATCATTAAATAGTTTGATAAATGACTAAATCAATGAGTACTCATGAGAGACTATTTCATTGAAGTGCAAATATTCACGTCATTAGTTGAGAAGCGAACTTTAAAATATTTTCGTATTACGACGCAATCTTACAAAGACTAAATCAAAAAGTATCTCTGGATCTCGCTGCATACCAGCACAACAATTCCATAGCAACGAGACAACAGCGTAAGAAAAAACTGTTAACTAAAATATTTCCTCGCAATCAGTGGTGTGTGCTATGCGAAAGAGAGAAGAATTAATAACTACTGCAAATCCGGGCAATTAACAACACAATATTAATAATAAAAAACATCAATTATACGAGTTCGCGTAAGTGGAAACGCTGCGGACTTGTAATTGAGATACAACGACAACGCGAGGAACGCCTTTTCGGAAGTTTTTCAGGTTTTTTCTCCCGTTAATCTACGGGGACTGACGTTATATCGCATAGTGTCTCTACTCTGTCGCGAGAGCTGTGGCAGTAGCAGCTCTACGGCGTCGACTACATCAGCACGCGGTTGGAGTCCGGGGGCACGCACCACAATGACCAATGTAGAATTTATCACATACCTTACACAGAATCTTATATATGCCTCGATTTCGATATGTGGTAGGTTTTGTTTGTCTGGAATGTGGTAGTGTTCCAAGATTGTGTCTTTCTTGTATGCAAATTTTATGTTAGTGTGATTTAGTAATGCGTTATTATATATATATATAATATTGTTTCGTTGATAATTTTCTCGTCAGCGTTGTTTCCTTATGTTTGGTGGACCGTATAGCTTATTGCGTTTATCGTATATGTATGTGACAATTTTAGGATCAAAATCATTTTGTTTTGCAACGTATTTTAGAATTTGTATCTCTTTTGAGAATTATTTTATTTCCTTTTCTTTTAAGGGATGTGTCATTTCAAGTCAGCGTTCATAGCAGATTAGTAAGCTAAACTGATGTCTTACATTAAGGTAATGGAATGCCGTTTATTTGGACTGTCAACGAAGGATAACAGGCCTTCGGACTATGAATTGGTGGGGAAGAATAATATTAACCACAGGTTCAATACGGAAAAGAAAATGGGTGGACTAGTTTGGCTAAGAAGCTTTCTTAACCAGCACTCTCTCACACTCAAAAGCATTCCTTGAGTGCGAGATCGCAAGTTCACTCTTTAGTAACGCACATTTGAAAGTGTTGTAACAATTATCACAGAAAAACATTTTCTGCTAATGTCTCACCACGTGCATCAGGAAGGCGACAGAAAAGAAGTGGGATGTATGCATTATACTTCAAATAATGAACATCGCTGACATTTAAGAAATATTCAAAGCATACCATTACCTTGCACCATGAGCACCGAGAGAAAAACGGCGTACCACAGTGATCACAAAGGTTCGCACCATCAAGATCGAAGGCGAACTCCTCGGGAGTTATAAACCGTGCAGGACATGGAGCTAGATATCCACCCTTTAGGAATACATATTGAAGGCAAGGAATCAAGCAAAAGCAAATTATTTTGACCAGCTCTTAGCCAAAAACAGTGTTTGTACCATAGAATGTAGTTCTCCTACGCCCATTTTCCAACTTTTGCTTGCTGTGACGTAAATATTTACTACTGCCCCTGCAAGATCACACACACAAGAAAGAATGATAGTGATCAGAGCACTTCCAAGTTTCCGCAGCACAATAAATAACGTTCCAACCACTTTTGCCACCCCTTTTAACAGTCGGCATAATTGCATACGAATGCGTTAAGGTACTGCTGTTTTTGATCTTGATACGACTCTCTTTGTACCTTCCATTTGTAGGGTTCCTTTAACCTGCATTTCTTCAAATCGCGGTTGGTCGGGGCTGAAAACAAGTTTATTACTGATCGATGGAATAGGTTTGTTTATATCGTCTACAAATTTTCCGGCGGAGTCCGCAGTTCGCTGTGCATCGTCAAGTTGACGCTTTGTTTGAAATTTCGTTATTTTACTTCATCCAATTGTGTAACACTGTTAGAAGTTATGCAACCATCCACTGCTTCGCTTGAAATCACTGTAACCCATGTCGTGCGCAGTCTGATGCACGTAATGTAGTAGGTGACTATCATGAACATCCCGTGAACTGTATGGAGCATCCCTGAAACGCACTAACAACAGCTTTCGTAACAAGTGCGCCTTTGCCTCCCTTGAATATCCGTAGTTTCTCATATTCAATACACGCTCACATTGCCGCGGACTTATTCGAAATCCGTTGATAATTGTTTTTTTTAAATGCTTCATGTACGTACTTATGTTCGGTATTCGCTCCTTGCACAATGATTATCCTTTACTACGTTTCACTGGAAACGGGATTTGTAGCTCCCTGTCGAGAAGGGATGATGAACTACATTGCTCGAGACATATTTCAATTTCATTTTCACTTATTAGGCACATATCTTCATCATTGTGCTTTTAATATACATTGTCCGCATTGTCGAGCGTGTACGACACCACACACTCCAATGACTGGTCTTGGACAAACGCTAATATTTCACCTGCCAATTGTTTCTGAATGTGCGAAACTTCTTGGGTTTCTTTTTTGATGAAATCTCAAGTTCGACAAGTCTTGTTGTAGATATAATTAAATGTTTACTTTGTTTATCCTTGCCATTGTTCTGCTTTGTATCAACATCACTGGCGGTGTTGTAAGTTACTCTTCTACTAAGCCGTTCAACTATGCTCCGTAGACTGATGCTGTGCTCACCATTGAATAGCTTCAGTGTCGCCCCATATTGCCATGAGCAGCCAATATTGGGGTTGCATGGTAGACTATAAGTGGGGCATCGAATGCCGTAAATATCATTGGCCTCTTATGATCTCGCACTCAAGGGATACCATGTCAGAAAACTTGAACCAAGTTCGGCTTCACATGCAATGGGTTTCAGTCAATCAGCTGTTGTATAACATTCTTATATCTGCTTCGACAAGTACAAATTCCCACTCAACAAAGTTTATGTCGTTGATGAAATCGCTCTGACAACCATACCAAAGTCGCATGTAAAAATCTTACCCGAAAAGGGATGGATGCAAGAGGAGTTTTGACATCAGCTAGGCGAAGGCAGTTGATAACAGCAGCAATTTGTTTCCCCACCACGCCATTACATTCCTCCACTATTATTATTTTCTAGATTTAGGATGAAAGAAGAATTTTTAGACAGAGCACGCTATGAACAGCTTGGTATCCAACTGAATGGATGGAAGCTGAGGTATTAGTCCAGTGATTGCATCACTTTATTTCTCACAACAGACATTCGAAGAATGAACCAGTTCTGTTCCAGACGGCCATGCAGACCTTCGGGGTTATCGATCTTGATATAAAACATGATGTCGTGATGACAGGCTTCATACGATAATCACTAATTTAGTAGTCGGATATCATTAAGATTTCTCTCATGTTCATAGTCATTTCCCAATTGTACCCATTTAAAGACTACTGTTCAGTACAAGAAGAGCGGAAAGCATCTAAACCGGTTCACATTTTCTCACGATCTCTTGATAAATTTGTTGTATTAACAATATAAGCGGCCGTATTACGCTTCCATGTGAGCTGGTGCTCCGCTGGCGCCACTCTCCATCGATTCTCATAACGATCGTCTGAGTCGATTTTCTATGCCTGCTTGGCTTCGTATCTTTGGCGGTTGGCTATTTAACTGCGTCGCGCGCGCTCTCTTGGTCTTCAGTTCGGGTATCAGCTGTGTCAGCGACAGCCACGTCTGGCGTTGTGCCCGTATGCAGCGTGGCGAGTGGCCGAGTCGGTTCGACGAAGGAGCGCGGGCCGCTGCTGCGGCGTGTTTAGCCGTTGTAATGCAGATCCGCTGCCGACAATGATTAGGGTTTCTTGGATATGTGGAGGACAGATTTCCTTCGTGCCCCTTGTATGTGATTCAAATTCAATGAACTGGAGTCGTCGAAGTGTTCATCGGTGGATTCTGTTCATGATAATTGATTACTCCTGTGCACTGAAAAGTATTTTGGCCGCTTCAGTTACCTTTGATCTTGCTGCCTGATACATTGACGGCATTTAAGGAAGTGCTAGTGACGCACGACCAATGGACATGAAGAAGTTTTTAATGCATAGCAACTAGGGCGTAAGTTTGTGCTTGGGGTCAGATGGGGGCCGGAATATTTTGCCTAATTCCTCTTCTATTTTATTATTTTATTTGTTGTTTTAGAGGTTGTCTAATCAAATGTTAAGACCACTGTCACGTATATTAAATCTGCTTAGGGTTCATTTGTGCCGCGTAGAATTAAAGTTTTATTGCTAACAAGTTGGGTTAATATCCTGGTGTATCTGTAGCGTCAGAATGTTGTCTGCCGCTGACGTGTTTATGATTCAGGTAATTGGCGGTGGTCGACGGGAGTAGGCTCCGATCGGGGTATCATAGTGGAAGAGTGAAAATTAAGGGCCTGGATGGTTACGTTATTAACGTGAGGTAATTCCATTTTGCCGGCGGAGCGTTGTGGTTTTCCGCAGGCTTACTTGTAGATAAAAGTCGAGTATATTTTTATTACACATTGTGGTCCGTGTGTCTCTTGTATCTGTTAGAACCTTTCGGTTTGCTCGCGCTCATCACCAATTTATCCTAAAGTTGAGGCGGTCCCATGTTAAGAGGATTTCATATGTTATTATTATATTGAATGTATTACAATCCTCTTAATTTGTCAGAAATCTTAAGACCAATTGTGGAAAGATCTGAGCTTATTGGAGTAATGTTCTTCAAAAACAAAAACAAAAAAATGGTTTAAATGGCTCTGAGCACTATGGGACTTAATATCTGAAGGCATCAGTCCCCTACACTGAGAACTACTTATACCTAACTGACCTACGGATATCACACAATTCCATCAATTCCATGCCCGAGGCAGCATTCGAACCTGCGACCGTAGCAGCAGCGCGGCCCCGGACTGATGCGCCTAGAACCGTTCGGCCAGATTAATGTTCTTACCCGGATCCTGAGTTACATGACAACTAGCTTTTATGTTAGTTAAGCATGTTCCAGATTTGATTAATTGTGGTTTTATGAATATTGTTTTAATCAATGAACGTTGGCAAAGCAAATTTTGAAAGATTTGTATTTTTTGGACTTAATGTACCACCTTAGTTGTGGAAGTAGTTTTAGAGTTTTGATGTGGATTATATGAAAAACAGTTTCAATGTAAGTTATGAAGCTCGTGAGGTTTATTTATGGCAGTTACATTTTATTAATAATGGTTTTATGAATATTGTTTTATTTAATGAAAGTTGGTTAAGCAAATTTCGAAAGATCTGAGTTTGTTGGACTTAATGCATTCTTTAGCTGTTGGAATTAGCCAGATTTTTGATGTGATTCATGTGAAAAACAGTTCCATTTCACTCATGAAGTTTGTGTGGTTTAGTTCACTCAGGCATATTTGATTAATGATGCTTTTATGAACGTTGTTTTAATTAAATTTGGTTGAGACAATTTTGAAAAGTATGTGCTTAAATAAGGCAAGCCCATTTCTATAATCGGTGCTACTGTCAATTTAATAAGAGCAATATGTTTGTAGTAAAGAAGTGTGTGGCAACTGCAAACTGGTTATGTGTTTAAATACGATGTGTCGAAAGAGTTCCACACATCACCGTGTGGCAAAATTGATGTTACATTTGTTTATGTTGAACGTTGTCCGTCCAGTAAAAGGCGCTACGTATGTTTTAACAGTCGAATTGACACGTTTGTGAAAACATTAAGTACGATCATGTGTCAGTCATAAGTCGACAATCTAGAGCATCATCCAACAACGTTCTAATTCTAACAAGGCAGAACTTACCAGTTTATCCGCACATACTCTTTGGGAGTATTTCTCATACTCTCAGTTTTCTTAGAGGTTTGGCAGTAACTTGACAGTTTCACTAAATTTTTAAATGCTGCTGTGCATAAACACATTCTAGGTCTATGTCAGTTGGACGTACGAAGACATCACTTCAATAGAATTCTAGTCGTTGAATATTCAAATAATTATACAGAATAATGATTATACTACGCTGTTTACAATTAGGGGAGACAGAAGCTGGTTGGCTTACTGGTTTGTATACAGCTTATTTCTTCCATTGTCATAAGATCTGGTGCTATTATGGCCGCACCAATCAGTCTCAAGGCGTTAAAATCTATACTGAAGTATCAGTACAATGAGAACTGAGGTAGAAGAACGTAAGTTTCCTGATTTCCAGCCACGTACGTCTATATTATTTTCTTTTACACAACCTTTTCGTTATTCTCTCAAGCTCTTGAATATGGTAAAACGTGAACTTCACATAATAAGTACTTGATGATTACAATAGTCTTGCCTAGGGTCTTCACCAACAATTGTATTCAAGTACCAAATCGTTTCATCAAAATTTTGTGAAACAGCGAAGAAGCAGCCTGTCTAAAAAGACCTATAAGGGCAATTTGGCGTCTTACCTTAGAGACATAATGGCAGAGAGCAGTGAAGCATGTCAACTTAACCTCGCATTCGTATTTTTTCTGCATAGATTTCCGTTGGCGCATTTTCATCTAGCTTTTGATTATTTGTGTTGTAGATTTGCCATGAGGAACTAAAAAAGTAAGTCTGAAAGCGCAAAGCTGTTCAAACGTTGTGACTTTTTCCATGAAATGAAATGAAACGAGCGTATGGCATTTTTGGCCGGTAGGCCCCATCCGGGAAAGTTCGGCCGCCAAGTGCAAGTCTTATTTCAGTCGACGCTACATGCGGCGACTTGAGTGCCGGCGATGAGAATGAAATGGTGATGAGGACAACACAACACCCAGTCCAGGAGCGAAGAAAATCTTCTACCCGGCCGGGAATCGATCCCGGGGCCGCGTGCTTGAGAAGAGAGCATGTTAGCACCCAGCTAAGAACGAGGACACTGTTTCCATATCTCCCCGTTATACATGTAATTCTAGCTAATCAGCACCGAGGCGAATTATGACACTAAAATATACACTGATGAGCCACAACATTTGGACTACCTTCTTAATAGCTTGTTCGTCCATCTTTGGGACGAAATATAGCACTGATTCTGCGTATCAGGGATGCGGCAGTTTGTTGGTAGACTTGTGGAGGTATGTGGTATTATATGTCTACGCACAGGTCTTATAATTCTAGTAAACAACGGGCCGCCGATTTACGTACGCGGTGATGGCGCCCAATGCGACCTATGTGGTTTCCGTAGGACTTACATAAGGTGTGTTTGGTCACCGAGACATGAACGTGAGTTCACTATAATGCTCTTCCGAGCACTGTACTGCGGTCTTGGCTCCGAGACACGGACAATTATACTGCTGAAAGATGACATCGCCGTCGAGGAAGACCAAGCTTGACGGGATGCAGATGGTTTGCAACTGTTAGCGTGTCTTCGATTGCTACCACAAAGCCCATGCAAGCGCAGGAGAATGTCTCCCATAGCATAATACTACTCCCACCAGCCTGCATCCCTGGCATGCTGCACATTTCAAGCCGCCGGTCACCTCGATGACGGCCTTTGGGAAGACGAACTTCGACCTAGCGCAGCAAAAATGTGATTTACCCATTGATCAACGGTCGAATCCCGATGGTCCCGTGCCCACTCCAGTCCTAACTGACGATGTTATTGGATCAACATGTGAACATGAGGAGGTGGTCTGCTGCGGAGCTCCATGTTCAACAATGTACGATGAACGGTGTGATCCGAAACACTTGTGCGTGCACCACCATTGTGCTCTTTCGGCAGCGGTGCTGCAGATCACCGCCAGTCCTACTTTACAGAGCAGACAAGCCACCGAACCCCACGTTCTGTGAAGAGTCGTAGACGTCCAACCGTTTAGAGCCCAATGGTAGTTTCACTGTGCTGTTACTTCTTTCCATAGATGCCAACGACAGTAATACGTGAACATATAACCAGGTTCGCCATTTTCGAGATGTTCACAGGCCCTGCGTAATAATAATCTTCCCTGTGCCAAAGTCACTTACCTTAATGGATTTCCCCATTTTCAGCCCATATCTTTGCTAGGGTGACCCGTCGTCCGTGTCTGCTCTGCTTACATACTTTTGTTACCGCGTTACGTGACCGGAACGCCACCAGAAGGCTTCCAGCGTCGCGGTGTGCAGCAGTCACACTGTTTTGCCTGATCAGTGCACTCGCCCCTTTCAGCAGCAAAATGCGTAAATGCTTTGTGAGATATTGCGACCATTTTGTAATGCACACAAAAACTAATACAATTCTTGACCAATATATTTATTAATTTTATACTACCTTACGCGTTTCGGCCTTACGCCATTTTCAAAGGTTCTACGAGAGAAATACATGACTGGGTGTCAGCGGAAATGCATTAGTACATTTACACAATACGGCTTGGTACCAATCAAAGAAGCAAGGACTCAGTGAAAAACATTGGTAAAGTACATGAAATACACATTGTAAACAACGAGGAGAGTTAGAACTCACCAAAATAACTAAAGACATTTTTAGGCAAAAAGACTCTGAATTTCCGTTTTTCCCAAAGTGTATTATAGATATTTTGGTAAGTTCCACCCCTCTTTGTTGCTTACGATATGCATTACAAGCATTTTACCAATGTTTCTCACTAAGTGCTTTCTTACTCTGTCTATACGAAGTACATTTTACATTATTCTACCAATGTATATTCACTTTCGCGTATTTATCTGGTAGAGCAATTGAGAATGGCGTAAGGCATAAAGAAGTATAAAATTAATAAGTAAAATGTTAATACCAGTATTAATTTTTGAGAGCATTCACTCCTTTGTCAAAGAAGTGCCACGAATGTACGCCAACTGTGGCAGGATAAAGAGGCAACCTACTCTTTTGATTCACTTTCCAATCAAAAATAAACTAACAATAGGAAGACCTAAAGAAAAGTATCTTAAACAAGATAGCCAAAAGCGTTGAAAGTCAAGCAAAGAAGAGTAACAATCTCATGCTGATGTGACTTTAATTAGTACATTACTTTTTGCTTTACTTAATTTTAGTACTGATGCTTAACATGTATATTTTTCAGAATTTTGTACTGAAATAAAAGGTTTAAAGTTATTGAACTTTATTTGTCAGCTTCTATTAACCACCATTAGATGCTGACTTAAATCTGCTCCGCATCTGAGTGGTCATCATAGATGACTGTCTTGTGAAGGGCCTGCGTTAGATTCCCATTACTGCCGGCGGTTTTTTCTTGTTGGGGGGATGGGACCGGGGTCAGCTCAGTTTCGTGATGCCAGAAGAGGAGCAATCTGAGCAAGAATTAGACTCCGAGGTCTACGAAGCTGACAACGGCCGGTAGACCGATATACTGACCCCACGCCCGTCAAAACCGTATCCAGATGAGAACATTGGCTGAGGATGACTCGGCAGTCGGTCGGCGCCGACTGGTTCGTCTCAGACCAGAGCTGTGGAGTTTTTATACCGACTTACCACAGGCGGTATGTACACTTGCCCCATGCCTGGGGTAAGATGAAATATCTTTGTTGATCCATTTTGGACCGTGGGACAACGGCTGGCATGTATTTCTTGATGCAATAATTTACCAACAGCCGTATGTGTTGTAGAAATTTATTTTATGAACTTCTTATGTACTACCAGTTTGGGCATTACACTGCTGCCATCTTCAGGCCCCACACGTCATAGTCGTAAAATCGCTAGACACGGAAGGAGCCACATAACTGGATCCGTGAATCACATCGCTATGCAACTGCTCTTGGTGGCCAGGCGACACAGACTGAAGCGGTTCGCCAAATCATCCCAGTCTGTGTCTCCTGGCCACAAAGAGCAGTTGCATAGCGATGTGATTCACGGATCCAGTTATGTGGCTCCTTCCGTGTCTAGCGATTTTACGACTATGACGTATGGGGCCTGAACATGGCAGCAATGTAATGCCCAAACTGGTAGCACACAAGAAGTTCATAAAATAAATTTCTACAACACATACGGCTGTTGGTAAATTATTGCATCAAGTAAGCTGGAATAGGTGCAAGGGTATCTCACACAATTTTATACGAATTCAGTAAACAATATTGAGTGATATCTTCGTGATCAGTTAGTAACGAAAGAGTATCAGCCGCACTGACGACGTAAACATTAAGCATTTTGGTGAAAGAAACATCAAGTACCAAAATCTACGACCACTGGTTCTGAACTCCTCTTGTCGCAAAAGGCAAGGGTCCGGGTTCGAATCTCACTACAGTATACGTATTCGATCTGCCACAAAGACTGACTGTCCAGATTTTACCGTTGAAGTGCCACGGTACCTTAACTGCACACCAGCGGCGTGCCTTTGTCATTAAGTAGGCGTTATTATGAGTTTCGACTGGACAAGCATTTGTGAGGAGTGAGTAACGTCAGTAGTGGATAAACGCAAATAAACTTTTGTGATGAGAGAGACGCGCGCGCCTGCAAGCAAGAGTTGACGGCGGCGCTGATCCCGCGGCCTAAGCCAGACAGTTCGCATCCGTCTTGTGCCGCACCCGCGGAACACATCGACGCCCGCTCCTTCCGCCTCTCGGCCGACGCGGAAGCCTTTGTGGCGGTATTAAACGAGACTCGGAGTTGCCGCAAAGCCACAGGACCGAGTCTCCGGTTTTTCTGCCCGGCGGCGGCGAGAGGAAGTTGAGCGGCGGGGTAGTTTTCCGGAGCTGGCGGGGGGCGGGGCGGGAGATCTGGCGTGCCGCTGCCCCCTGCCGCCGCCGCCGCCGTCGCCTCCGCCGCCTGCCGCCGCGAGATAAGAGGCGGTGCGTGTCACCGTTTAGCCGGCCCCGGATTACCACCGCCTCGCCGCCACCTCCGGGCAGGGAGAGGCGGCTGCACGTCAGGGAGACGGAGAGGGAGATGTGGGGCCAGAGCTCTGTCGGAGACTTCGAGTGGCAGTCGTCAATTATGCAGAGGCGGGCCAGTTTAATTCCAGCACCCATATAATGTAGTGTACGGCGACATTTTGTCAGCCAAACGAGTATCACATCCGTGCTTATTATCAAAAGCACGTACGTACGGGATATCAAGTGAAATTTGCAACAGGATTGAGGATTTTTGGTAGGATGCACCAGGTTATCTTGCATGGAGAGTCATTGACAGGTGTAGAAGTAACCTCGTGTTTGCCCCGTCAATGTGTGTTGGGACTCTTGCTGTTTGAGGCCTATATTAATGAGCTAGCAGACGACATTAATAGTAACCTCAGACGTTTCGCAGATGATGCAGTTCTCTACAGTCAAGTGATGCCTGAAAAAAGCTGCACAAATATTCAGTCATTTTTTGATTCGATTTCAAAGTGGTGCAACGATAACTTCGTTTAAATATTCAGAAAAACAAAATTGTGCTCTTCACAGATGAAAAAACGTAGTATTCTGTGACTGCACTATGAAATCGGTCAACTCATACAAATACCTGGGTGGAACGCTTGAAAGGTTACGAAATGGAGAGAAGGCTCAGTTGTAGTATAGCTAAGGCATGTGGAAGACTCGCTAGAATATTAGAGGAATGCAGTAACTCTACAAAAGACATTGGTTATAAATCACTACTACGACCAACCCTAGAATATTGCTCAAGTATGTATGACCCATACCAAAGAGGAGTCACAGGGAATATTGAACATACACCACGTGATCAAAAGTATCCGGACACCTGGCTGAAAGTGACTTACAAGTTCGTAGCGCCCTCCATCGGTAATGCAGCAATTCAATATGGTGTTGGCCCACCCTTAGCCTTGATGACAGCCTCCACTCTCGCTGGTATACGTTCAGTCAGGTGCTGGAAGGTTTCTTGGGGAATGGAAGCCCATTCTTCACGGAGTCCTGTACTGAGGAGAGGTACCGATGTCGGTCGATGAGGCCTGGCACGAAGTCGGTTTTCCAAAACATCCCAAAAGTGTTCTATAGGATTCAGGTCAGAACACTGTGCAAGCTAGTCCATTACTCGGATGGTATTGTCATGTAACCACTCCGCCACAGGCCGAGCATTAGGAACAGGTGCTCGATCGTGTTGAAAGATGCAATCGCCATCTCCGAATTTTTCTTCAATAGTGGGAAGTAAAAAGGTGCTTAAAAGATCAATGTAGGCCTGTGCTGTGATAGTGCCACCATAACATCACCGCCTCCGAATTTTACTGTTGGCACTACACACGCTAACAGATGTTCACCAGGCATTCGCCACACCCTAATCCTGCCATCGGATCGCCACATTGTGTACCATGATTCATCACTCCACACAACGTTTTTCCACTATTCAATTGTTCAATGTTTACGCTCCTTACACCAAGCGAGGCGTCGTTTGGCGTTTACCGGCGTGACGTATGGCTTATGACCAGCCGCTCGACCATGAAATCCAAGTTTTTCCACCTCCAGCCTAACTTTCGTAGTACTAGCAGTGGATCGTGATGCAGTTTGGAATTCCTGTGTGATGGTCTGGATGGATATCTGCCTATTACATATTACGACCCTCTTCAACTGTCGGCGATCTCTGTCAGTCAACAGACGAGGTCGGCCTGTAAGCTTTTGTGCTGTACGCTTCCCTTCACATTTCCACTTCACTATCACATGGGAAACAGTTGACTTATGGATGTTTAGGCGTGTGGAAATCTCGTGTACAGACGTATGACACAAGTGACACCCAATCCCCTGACGACATTCCAAGTCCGTGAGTTCCGCGGTGCGCCCGATTCTGCTCTCTCACGATGTCTATTGACTACTCAGGTCGCTGATATGGGACACATGGCAGTAGGTGGCAGCACAATGCACCTAATATGAAAAACGTATGTTTTTGGTAGTGTCCGGATACTTTTCACCAAAAAGTGTACGTAATCAGCGAAGGACAGCATAAATAATCAAGATAGGCGTAAACTATTCTGAGAAGGAGTTCTTACAAAGATTCTACGACAAGTTTTGATTAGTAATATGCTACAACTCCTTAAGAATCTCTCCCGTAGGGATAGTGAGAGCAAAATTAAATTAATTACAGAGTGGACAGGGGCATTTAATGGTCAGTCTTCACACGCTCCATACGTGAATGTCACGATAAGGAGCCCTAATAAATGGTATAATGGAACGTGCCTCTTCCACGCCCATCACGGTTGTTTGCTGATGGTGGATGTTAACGGACACTGATAGCCATTAAAATCCCAACATAAATAAGCTTAGTATGCAACGAAGTTTTACTTATTGTGCATCTACAGCATAGTAGGAAGAATACATAACAAAATTGCATCTAATCTTGAGCTATACAGCTTCGAAATTTAGAATAAAGAGCGGGCATCTCTGCCAGTAGCAACGGCTCTAACCCGGCTGGGCATCGAGACGAACTGAGCTTGCACAACAGATACGGGCATGCCATTCCATGATGCTTGAACATGCATCTTATAGTCCAGAAATGGCTCCAAGTAATTTCCCCCGCTTCTTTGACTGCGGCAAACAACTTGACCGCTACCTGACAGCCGTTTCGAGAACAGACATTTGTAAAACAATCAACCCATATATCGGTTCCCTCTACATATCTCTCGAAAAGATCATGAAGTTAAAATCAGAGGGATTTGAAATCACACGGATGCTTACCAACAGTGGTTCTTATGGTACTCTAATCGCGACTGAAACAAGAAATGGGAGAAAGGCGTATGGCACACAAAATACCCTCCACCACATACCGATAGTTTGCTTGCGCAGGATAGATGTAGCTGTAGAGGAGACGGTATGTACTACTGGCCGACCAGTCAGCATGTGAATACTGCTTGCGCAGGACAGATATAGTTTTAGATGTGACGATATGTGCTACTGGCCGACCAGTCAGCATGTGAACACTGATGTCCTGTCGAACTAAAATATGCAATTTAACTTCAATAGACAGGAAGCCATGCGCTTTGCCTTAAGCGACAGCATATGTTCCAGTCTGTAGATGGTCTACCGCAGCTGTTCGGGAAACAGCCTTAGCGCCAAGGTGTAACCAGCATTTTCTCAGTGAGTTATTAGTTCGGCAGAGCTGGTCGGAGTACCTTTCGAAAGGAACTGACCCAACACTCAGAATATTCTTTTCCATGAAATACCATCTGAACGCTATAGACGGCGTCCCGATACCCCTCACTGCTGAATACGGAGGCCTGCTCATTATCCCTCCAGCAGTCCTCCCTCTGATCCCTTAGTAACTCCACGCTGCAGGATGACCAGAATTAAGGCACAATAACGACGTGTGGTTTGTTGGTCTTAAACGTCACACCGATCACACGTAGTGTCTGGTGCCGATGCAGTTTCAACCATAACCAGCCGGCCCCAGTGCAAAGTTTCCCTCCCTGGCAATATACGAGCTCTCCCGGAAGCAGGTACATTTCAATTTTATCAGTGAATCAGTGAAGTTACTTGCAGTGGCCACATTCTCTAATGTCGCATATACCGCAGAGACGTCTACGAATTCAGCAAGTGCTACTGTTCTTACGCCAGAAATAGTCGAATGACAATGGCCCCAGTTCACCACAACCGAATTAATGTACTCCTTCCGGCGAAAAGGGTCAGTGAACCTGAAGACTGTCCCCTTCCAAGATGCATCGAATTCTGAAGTGAGGGGGATGATTTGGACATTTAAAACGGAAATAACTAAAGCTGTATCTTAGAAGGAAGCACTGACTAGCCACCTCGCACATACGTATTCACCCGAGCGAATGGAAGGAGCCCAGTCAAATTTTCGCAAAGGTGCAAACCACTAAGAATGCTTGTTGCCCTGCACACGATACCATGAACCAAAATGTCAGGAAAACTCTGCTACAACCATGTGGCCTTCCAAGACTGTGCTTTGAATTTCCTGTCAGAACCTAGGAACCTGGGATGGAAACAAGGCATTGAATAGTTACGAAAAACACAAATATTACCTCCTGTGGCTATACACGGAGGTGAAAAGTCATACGATAGCGATATGCACATATACAGATGGCGGGAGTTTCGCGTGCACGAGGTATAAAAGGCCAGTGCATTGGCGAAGCTGTAGACTGCACTCAGGTGATTCGTGTGGAAAGGTTTCCGACGTGATAAGGTCGCACGACGGGATGTAACACACTGTGAATCCGAAATGGTATTAGAGCTAGTCCTATGGGAAATCCCATTTCGTAAATAGAGAATTCAATATTCCGAGATACACAGTGTCAAGAGTGTGCCAAGAATACCCATTTCAGGCATTACCTCTCACCATGGATAAAGTACTGGCCGACGGCCTTCACTCAAAGACGGAGAGCAACAGCGCTTGCATGTAGCTATCAGTGCTGTCAGACAACCAACACTGCGTGAAATCACCGCACAAATAAACGTGGGACGTACGACCATCGTATCTGTTAGAACAGTGTGGCGAAATTCTAATTTAACAAGCTATGATAGCAGACAATCGACGCCTTTGCTAACAGCACGACATCACCTGCAGCACCTCTCCTGGGCGACTGACCATGTTGTTCTTGTGGTCTTCAGTGCAGAGACTGGTTTGATGCTACTCTATCCTGCGCAAGGTTCTTCATCTCCCAGTACCTACTGCAACCTACATCCTTCTGAATCTGTTTAGTGTATTCATCTCTTGGTCTCCCTCTACGATTTTTACCCTCCACACTGCGCTCCAATACTAAATTGGTGATCCCTTGATGTCTCAGAATATGCACTACCAACCGATCCCTTCTTCTAGTCAACTTGTGCCACAAATTCCTCTTCTCTCCAGTTCTATTCAATACCTCCTTATTAGTTATGTGATCTACCCATCTAATCTTCAGCGTTCTTGTGTAGCACCACATTTCGAAAGCTTCTATTCTCTTCTTGTCTAAACTCTTTATCGTCCACGTTTCACTTCCATACATGGCTACACTCCATACAAATACTTTCAGAAGCGAATTCCTGACACTTAAATCTACACTCGATGTTAACAAATTTATCTTATTCAGAAACGCTTTCCTTGCCATTGCCAGTCTACATTTTATATCCTCTCTACTTCGACCATCATCAGTTATTTTGCTCCCCAAATAGCAAAACCCATTTACTGCTTTAAGTGTCTCATTTCCTAATCTAATTCCCGCAGCATCACCCGATTTAATTCGATTACATTCCATTATCCTCGTTTTGCTTTTGTTGATGTTCATCTTATATCCACCTTTCAAGACGTTGTCCATTCCTTTCAGCTGCGCTTCCAGGTCCTTTGCTGTCTCTGACAGCATTACAATGTCATCGGCGAACCTCAAAGTTTTTATTTCTTCTCTACGGATTTTAATTCCTACTCCGAACTTTTTTTTTCCTTTACTGCTTGCTCAGTATACAGATGAGTGACCATAGACGACTGGAAAACAGTGGTCTGGTCAATGAGTCTCGATTTCAGTTGGTAAGTGCTGGTGTAAGTTTCGAGAGTGGGGCAGACCGTACGAAGCCATGGACCCATGCCAACAAGGCTATGTGAAAGCTGTACGCAGCTCAATAACGGTCTGGGCTGTGTTCACATAAAGTGTACCGGGTCCTCTGGTCCAACTGAACCGATCATTGACTGTAACTGCTTATGGTCGGCTTCTTGGAGACCATTTGTAGCCATTTACGGACTTCATGCTTCCAAAGCAAAGGGCCAGAATTGTTCGGCATTGGTTTGAAGAACATTCTGGAAAATTGAAGCGAATGATTTGACCATCCAGATCGCCCAACGTTGATCACATCGAACATTTATGCGACATAAGGGAGAGGTCAGTTCCTGCACAGAATCCTGCACCAGCCACTTTCGTAACTATGGACGGCCACAGAGGCAGCATGGCTCCCTATTTCTGTAGAGAAATTCAAACAAGTAGCTGAGTCCATGCCACGTCGAGCTGCTGCCTGGTTGAAGGAGGACGGACACGATATTAGTAGGTAGCCCATGACTCTTGCCACCTCATTGCACTCTCTTCGGTACTGAAAGCTGCGGAGAAAGTTGGGGAGAGGGGGGTGAAGCTTACTGGGCAGACACCGCATATATACACTTCCAACAGACCTATGGCCGCAGTAGTCGCCTGCCTTTGTCAAATTTTAACCCCTATCGCTATATCATTCCATGTTGCTATACCCTTCAGTTTCAGGTATCTTGCTGTCGTGTGTGATCATTACGAACTGTGCCTTTGTTGCTTTTCATTTTTTACGGTTGTGGAAGATATTATTTTATTTGTTGTAACTGTTGTTCGTTGCGTGCTGTGTGATACTGAAAAAATCAGAAGCGCGTTCGTAAAACGTTTGGAGTGGAAAACTAGACATTGTCTTTTGGTCAGGATATTTCCGTACGAGATTAAAGCGTCACAATGTTATGTTCGTTATGTGACTACTTCGAGCGAGAGAGTGGCCAAATTTCTCTGTATTAATGACATGATCGAAAGAACGCCTGAAGCTTTGACTGTGAATAACTATATTATTGATAGTTCTGCACAATCAGAACTTCCACAATGGGCATTTCTTTGACAGAAAGCTGCTGCCGAAGAAAGATCATACAGTTTAGCTGTTTGGGGATGCTAATTTTTTACGCGGATTCATGGGGTGAAAATAAATGAAGCGATGGGGTTTGATGAAATATTTTCAGGCAGGGTCAAACAAACGACCGAACAAAATTATTACTTGCATGCGGAAAACCATAAGGTCTTCTCCTGGTTTTCAAATAAAATAAGACAGGAGAAAATCATAGTGCGTTTTCCAGGTGGTTAGTTCTTTTCTTTTTGACAGGCCCAATACCATAAAAAGGAAATAAAAGGGAATAATGCCTTTAGCACAAAAATACAGAAGAGTTCTTTTCTTTTTGACAGGATCAATACCAAAAAAAGGAAATAAAAGGGAATAATGCCTTTAGCACAAAAATACAGAAGTAAATGATAATCCCAAATTAATGGAGATTACAGAACTAATATCTCTTCCGAAAACAAGCTCCTCAGAAGCGCAATTGACGAGCTAACGGTCATTGGGTTGCCATCATTTAACGGCCGTTCCAGACACTCCGAATTTATATGGGCTCAAATTAAATGTTACATTGCCAATAAATATAACAAATTTACCCTGCGTGCGGTCGAAGCTCTCACCAACAAAGCCGTCTGGAAGGACACCTTTCAAAACTACAAGATCGCCATCAGCCATAGGAAGCACATTGAGAAATAGCTCTGACATATTGAAACTATTTTGGAAAACTTCAGAGATGAAATAATCAATACATTAAACGACGATGATGACCGTGATATTCCATGCATTTCTGATAGCAAAGAGAATTTTTCAGTTGTCACCACATAAATGATGCATAAGATGACACAACAGAATACTTAAAGTGTGTAATTTACAGTGATAAGTAACTGTATAGGAAAATTATGCTTTCGTAAGTTCCGACATTTTAATAAAAGGACCATTTTCAGCAACTGAATCCAAATGAAGTTAATATAAGGAAATTGATCTCTACCATACAAAACAAATCTCACTGTTCCCAAGATGATTGCTACCACCCAGAGATTATTGTTTTGTATCGCTATCCTCTATTCTTTCAACACGGGTTGGTCTAGGCCTACTTACGATACATTTTCTCGAGGGACAAGCATGAATCCTCTTTTGACGTGTCACAATTAAACAGACCACTTGTTTTACCTCGTTGCAGGAGCTCTGTTTGTCACATTTATTTAAAATTATTTCGTGTTAGTGATGTTGGCCGATTCCGGTTTTATATTACATTGGAATCTGATTTATTCGCTTAATTTTATTTCAACAATACCCTACCTAATGTTTTCTCCTTGTCAACAGTTTCATAACGTGATCAAGAAATGCGTTTTCGTAAGTTTACCATACCCCATCTCAGAAAAAATTGAAGTAAAAGCATGGGGTAGCTCTTCTATAACACGGTGACTTCAGTTTCATCTATATGCCCAGAATGATTTGCTTATCTGAACGACTTCAAGCAAATGTATGATTACGCACGAGTTACGTGCGAGATGCGATAAAGCTGCACCGAGTCTTAACGTGCTCCTGCGTAGGTACGAATCCTGATGTAGGTCAGAGAGAGTATAGGATGGAATTTATTATTCTGAAACGTATCAAAGGGAAAATGGATGGAGAGAAAATAGACTGCAATTATTAGAATCGAGAGGAAAGTAGTGGTTGAGAAGGGAGTGAGACAGGATTGTAGGCTGTCCCTGCTGTTATTCAGTCTGTACATTGAGAAAGCAGTAAATGATACCAAGGAGAAATTTGGAAATTTCCTAAAGAGATTTTAAGATGAATGTCAAAGACAAAAGAAGGAAAATGGAACGCAGTAAAATTAAATCAGGTGAGCTGACAGTATTACATCAGGAAATGAGAAACTAAATATATTAGATGAATTTAGCAACAAAGTAACTGATGGTTCCTCAAACAGAGGGGGTAGCAAACTGCAGGCTCACAGTATCAAGAAAAAATTTCTGAAAATGAGAAATTTGTTGACGTCTAATATAAATTCAAATGTTATGAGGTGTTTTGTGAAGGTATCTCTCTAGAGTGCAGCATTACATGCAAGAGAAATGTGGACGACAAACAGTTTATACAACAAAGTTTTGGAATAGAATGCTATATAATTCCATAGAATGCTGAAGATAAAATAGGTTTATCGGATAACTATTTAGAAAGAGTTGATTGGAACTGGAGAGGAAAGAAATATGTGGCATGACTTGAGTAAGCCCGCATCTCGTGGTCGTGCGGTAGCGTTCTCGCTTCCCACGCCCGGGTTCCCGGCTTCGATTCCCGGCGGGGTCAGAGATTTTCTCTGCCTCGTGATGGCTGGGTGTTGTGTGCTGTCCTTAGGTTAGTTAGGTTTAAGTAGTTCTATGTTCTAGGGGACTGATGACCATAGATGTTAAGTCCCATAGTGCTCAGAGCCATTTGAACCATTTGACTTGAGTAAAAATGAGTATCAGTTGCTAGTACGCATACTGAGGATTTGGAAGGAAGGAAAGAAGACTGGCTTAACGTCCCGTCCACATCGAGATCATTAGAGACGGATCACAAGCACGGATTGCGTCAAGGATGGGGAAGGAAGAAAGTCGGCTGTTCCTGTTTCAAACGAATCATCCCGACATTTGCCTTGAGCGATTTAGGTAAACCACGAAACGATTAATCTGGATGATAGGGCGCAGGTTTGTACCGTCATCCTCCTGAATGCCTGTCCAGGGTGCTAACCACTGCGCACCTCACTCGATTCTGGACATTCAAGCAATAGCCTATTAGGTAATTGAGGGAAGAGTAGGGAGTAAAAATTGTAAAGGAAGACCAGATTTAAACTAAAAAAATGTACAAATGTATGTATGTTTAAATAGCCCCCTCTGTCCTGAGACTTTCACAGCCACATTAACGTGGAGAGTTTTATTCACTCAGTCTTCGCGCTAACAACAACAAAAACAACAACAATAACAATCCGGTCAGGAATTTGATCACCTATATCAGCTGTTCCCAGCAGCTGACATAGGCCAGTCATTCGCTCAGTCCTTTCCACACTCGCCACCACCATACCTACAGCGATAGTTTGACCACTCTGTCAGTTGCAACAACTTTCCTAAGCGTATTTGAGACACAGATAGGTGCTAATGGAGACAGTGCCTCTTCCGCTATTCAAGCACGTATAACCATACACCCTACTGGATATGGATTAGCTGATGCCCTCGGTGTGCTGAGCGACTGGTAGTGATACCACCATCTTTGCTGTAGACGGCCTGTCCGGATATGAAATGACGTGCAAAGAAATTGAAGTGGTCCATGTCGGGTACGGTGTGGAAGAAACTAACACCCAAGTACAGAATGAATAACATGCTTATTACGAATGATATAAATTTTCTCTACTCCGCCTTGGAGCATAAATTCACAAGGAAACAAGAAAAATAATCAGAATCTGTCTCATTAAACACTTCTGACAGTTTCTCAAAGTTCAGCTGTTCGCCTAGAGTGTCTAAGTCACAAACGATATCATAAGAGTCAAGGTGTTAAGGACCACTCGCTAAGACGGCTGTCTCTGAACACACTCACCCTAGCGAGCCAAAGTCGAAGGCTTCAGCGACGAGAGGCCACAGCGGGACTGCTGGTGGCTCCACCTATCTCCGGAAAGCAGCGATCCCAGATTGGCTGGCTGGATGCAGCTGTCAGATACTTTTCTTTCCGCACCTAGGAGAGGAGCTGGTTACTCGAAATCTGGCCCATTAAAGAGTCTCAGTTCTATTCAAACAACTGTCAGAGGATCTATAGTGGAGGTAGATGCGAGATACTAATGGAGAATAAATGGGGGGGGGGGGGGGGGGGAGTTTCCATTCCTGACACGAGCCATACAACCAAGCGAAGCCCACTGTAAACCTTGCTCAGAACAGGGGGATTGGAACCACGTTTATTTCTATCTGGGACATCGTCCGCCGCCATCTGTGGGTAAGGCCAGTGCACGGAATCGCAGCGGTGGTGGCCGGCTTGTTATCGTCATTGCCGTACTGACTGTTTTACTTCCGTTGTCGTGGACCCTGCTCTCTCGCCTGTAGGCGACTCATGGCGCAGTACTGTCATGCTGGCGGACAATGTCGCCCGACATAGCGGAAAATACGGAATCATTCTGCTGATTGCAGTTTTTAAAAGTGTACATATTGACTATAATACTGGCTCACGTAGACTAGTCTTCCTAATGAAGTTAGAGAGCCTTAAAAATTACGTGTCCTTCTTCGATTTAGGTTGCATTTTATACAAATAATCGTGAAAATTTTCAAATGTGTGTGAAATCTTATGAGACTTAACTGCTAAGGGCATCAGTCCCTAAGCTCACACACTGCTTAACCCAAATGATCCTAAGGACAAACACACACACCCATGCCCGAAGGAGGACTTGAAACTCCGCCGGGACCAGCCGCACAGTCCATGACTGCAGCGCCTTAGCGCGCTCGGCTAATCCCGCGCGGCTCGTGAAAATTAAAGTATTTTCAAACAGTGGCGTGGGATTACGATTTAGCTTCTTCATCTTTGCCTCAAACGATTACTATTTCACCTAATTACCGTTATAACAAAGCCTAAAAATGTCCCTTCGTGAAACTTGTGACGTTTACGTTTCTCGTATCAGGAACATACATATTATACACGGTTACGACTACATTATTTATGCCCAAAAATTGTCCTTTTCCAAAACATTTTTTGTCCTTGGTGAAGATTATCTTTCGTGCAGAAGGATGGACACAATCGGCATTGAAGCATATGCTGAACACTCTAGTATTCTCCACTGTCACAGTATCACATTTATCAGTGTAGCCTCAGTTTGCTAAATCAACCATTGATATGCCAACTCTAGATCTCATTCTATCCAGGAATTTCAAAGTCGTCCATCTCTCGTCGTAGCTAGGCAGAAAAGTTTCAGGGGGAAGACAGACCTCCATAATTACAGCTTAGTTTTCTCATCAGTGGTTCTAAGTGCCGTCGATGTTCTAAGGAAACTCCTCCTTGATTTCAGTCGTTGAGGGTGCGGTTCGTGCCCATAGAAAGCATACGTTCTATCCCCCTGCCTTTCTTTCCTCATTCGCAGCTATCTCTTTTCGAAATGGAGAGATGGTAAAGCCATTCGAATGGCTTTCAAGCAACCTGCTATGATTCTGCAGGTGTCATTGAGAGCCATGTCCAGCTATCTGGTATGTGCTAAGCTATACCAAACAGGACTTGCATATACAGCCGCAGAACAGCATACTGCCATTGCAGAAGTTCGTATAGGGTTCAAATGGCTCTGAGCACTATGGGACTTAACTGCTGTGGTCATCAGTCCCCTAGAACTTAGAACTACTTAATCCTAACTAACCTAAGGACATCACACACATCCATGCCCAAGGCAGGATTCGAACCTGCGACCGTAGCGGTCGCGCGGTTCCAGACTGTATCGCCTAGAACCGCTCGGCCATTCCGGCCGGTGAAGTTCGTATAATTGAAATATATTATGTTACCACAAAAGGAAGAATTGGACCAAAAGAATTCCGTACTTACTACAAACTACTGAAAACCTTTTACTAGACACAGTTCCGAAGAATTCAACGGTCCAAGTATCCGAATGGTATAATGTAACTCCGATTCCGTATAGTGTTTCGAAAAGTGGCCCCTCACGGGACAACTAACGTTAGTTTGAACATCTATAAACGCACATTAAAGATCCGGATAAGCTGCAGATAATATTATACCAAGCTGCGAATGCGAGTCAGAATATCACCAAATATTTGGAAGACATGACCTCAGAATGATCAATCTAAAACTACTTCAGTGAAACGAAATAAATTACTCTACCAGGCAGGAGCAATTGATCCGGAAACCGCCGACAGGGAATTCCGAAAAGAGCAGAGTAGACTCGACTCACATTGTGAGTTTCAAATGGCCAGTTGCCAGCGAAACTCTCGCTTCCCATTGGCTACCGCGCCGAAGTTTTTCAGTGGAAGTATCCGTTCTAAGTTCGTCATAGTCTGTGATACTTTCAGTGCTCGACTACCTGGTACAGAAGCCTCTTTTCGGTATGTCTAGAATTTTAGAATGCGCAGAAGAACTTGTCACTGTAATAGGCAACATCCAGCCTTTTTGAAAGTTTACATCTCTGTAACTCACAGTGGTTTACACACTTGTATTCTCTTAGTTGTAAGAATTTCATGATCAAGGTCGAGATCCACCTTATGAACTGAAGTATGTGACAATCTTCTTTCTTATAATGAGGGGGATTTTATTTTAAAGTTATTAGATATCTTCAAATACCAAGTAAACATCGTTTTATAATTTGGCTCAGCTGAACCACCACGTTAAAGGGTCTAAATAACAACATCGTAGGAAAAGTGTGTGACCATTATAAAAGCCACAATCTGGTCCTTGCATTTAGCATCGGACTATATCACAAATGTTCCACAGCTCCGGCGCCACAAGCAAGACAGTTGAGCTGACTGACGAATTCACGAATTAATTATACATTGTGGTTTGACACAGAAATTTAAAACCTGCACATTATTCAAATTGACTGCAAATAAATTTAGTACACTTTCGTATTGGTTCACCTGTAAAATAGAAATAGATTCAAAAACTTATGCGGTCTATAATTTTCCAATAAAATTAGAAGTTAGTAACAGACTTTGAAGTCAGGGAAGCCGCGGTCTAGATATATCATTCTGAATAGATAAGTCCGCTTTAGCTGTAAGTTCTTTATCTATAGGCACGACCGATTTCGCATAAAAAAATGGTTCAAATGGCTCTGAGCACTATGATACTTAACTTCTAAGGTCATCAGTCCCCTAGAACTTAGAATTACTTAAACCTAACTAACCTAAGGACATCACACACATCCATGCCCGAAGCACTATGGGACTTAACTGCTGTTGTCATCAGTCCCCTAGAACTTAGAATTACTTAAACCTAACTAACCTAAGGACATCACACACATCCATGCCCGAAGCACTATGGGACTTAACTGCTGTTGTCATCAGTCCCCTAGAACTTAGAATTACTTAAACCTAACTAACCTAAGGACATCACACACATCCATGCCCGAGGCAGGATTCGAACCTGCGACCGTAGCGGTCGCGCCGTTCCAGACTGTAGCGCCTAGAACCGATCGGCCACCCTGGCCGGCGATTTCGCATCATTTTAGCTGAATCATCGGGTGCAATAAGTACAAATTGGCAGACAAATAACTAATAGGAAAATCGTATAGGAGATGAATACACTCAATGAATCGAGTCATGTTTCGATCGACAAAAGACAATGGGATAACCAGCGTTTATTGTCATCAATTTTCTCAAAGTAGCGGACGTCAAACACAAAATAACATAGAAAGCTCCCGTGCCACTTTAGGCAAATGAAGGGATCGTTATCTGCTCAAATTGCACATTATCGCGTAGGTGATCGCATACGGTCTGTGCGTTGACCACTGTCTGATATGAGGCGACTCCGCTAGCTAGCTGTACATGTTGACTGGAATTTATTAATATTTTACCATGTGATACTCTCTTATTATGAATTTTTTCCTATTAGCTTTCGTTCTTTCTAGGTATCATGGGAGCTTTCTGTGTCTTTTTTTGGTGTTTAACATCCGTTACTTCGCGAAATTTGTTGGCAACTAACTCTAGTTCATCCGATTCTCTTTTCTTGATCAGGAAATGATTTTATGAATATGTTCATCAAGGATACACTTTTAATTTTAGTTGTTTTTTCTTGCCTTACATTAGTCTTTGTCTGCCTATCTGTAAAGTTGATGATGCTGCGAAACCGGTCGTGCCTAAAAATTAATGATTTAAGGCAGCTCCGACACTCTTTGCCATTTACAACATGTAACATTCGAATATTTTTACTCGCAAATAAATAAACTAATTTTTCCCAAGTTGTTGTCCTTCTACCATCGCTCCCCTTACGATATTTGAAATTCATTATCTGCTCCTTTACATTCCAAATTAATACAGTGGGAGATGGAGAAGGGAGGAGGAAAAAAACTTGAAAACATATAACGGAACCTTTACTCAGTGAATGTTTCTCTCTCGAGAAATACATGTCACTGCTTTCCCTCCTTGCAAACGTAAATTTTGTAGCGTATGACTACCACTGCTGAAATCCTCCCGCAGCGTAATGTACTAGTAAGTATTTGTATCGTATTTTTACTAAATTTATACAGTAATCAAGTGGCTAAGAGTATATACTCTATGTCTTCTGGAAAAGCCTGAATATGAATAGTCCAAAAGTCTAATTTTTGTGATCATAACATAAAAATTATCTTCTGACGCCCTCATGGCCAGATTCAAGCGGTAGGTGAAGTGACGCTTCTGCTCACGTAACTTATCCGTTGTACGTTTCAAGAGGAGCTGCCCCGTCAACTGTAATACCGCATGTAACTAGCATTTCTATTTTTGGTAGGGCGCAGTTAGCTGCAACATTCTCTGAAATGGCCCGATCAATACTTTGCGCATGTCCAGACAACCACGGCAAAACAATCGGGCACGGCATTATCCTGTCACAGCTGCCTGTGAATCGACCTTAAGAAATCTGCGACGCTACTCGAACGCTCGCTGCAGTATTCTCGTTTGAATGTCTTTCAGTTAGGGTTTCGGATTCGGATGCCTATGTACGACCTGGCTCTCCTTTGCTTTTTGTTACGGAATGTCCTCTGGGGTTCTCAGCTTGACTCACGACTATTTGGGTTCTACTTTTGCTACGATTTAATTCTACATTCGCTTTGTGAGTAGTTCGGTAATAACTTCCGTCTGTGTTCGTAGTCTGCTCTCTGCAGCTTGACTGCTACATATTGTTCACGGAATATGCAGCTACTCTGCCTTCACAGTGTTCTGAGCTTACTTCTGTGAAACACAATATAAAACTATCTACCCGTTTAATATTCAGCATTCCTATATGACGCAAGTTCTCCAAACCTGTTCTTGTCTTCTTGTCTGTACTACATCTAACTCATGTTTAGCTTAGAGACACTAGGAAAAAAAGGAAAATTGCAGGACGTACACTCATGTTCAGGAAAAGCAGAACGCCTTGAACGACTGGAAATAGGACATACATACTAACAGGACATACACATTAGTATGTTATGCAGAAGTGATCAGCATTTCAGTCACCTCGGTTCAGCATGTATCCTGTTGCCTAGATAGACGCAGGGTCTGCCTTTGGCCTTGATAACTTGTTCCGTGCGTGATGGCATCGAAGCGTATCAGGTGCGAATGGCGTCTTGTGGTATAGCCATCCATGCTGCATTCACCTGGTTCCAAAGTTCATATGTGGTGGTCGGCATTGGTTCACGGCGTTGCACCCATCGTTTCACCATATAACATGCATTTTCGATTGGCGACAACTATGGTGATTTGGCGGGCCAGGGCAAAAGGCAGACACACTATGCCACCAAGAAAGAAAATGTTCGTACAGCAACAAGTGGTCGTCCATTGTCTTGCTGGAGACTGGCGTCTCTTGTGTTGTGCAGATAGGTTATGGCTACGATTCGCAGAATGTTATTCACGTAGGTCGCACTGGTCACAGTGCCCTTGACACGCACCTAGTGTAACGTGTGGTTGTACCCAATAGCACCCCATACCATAAGGCCTGGAGTTGGCGCTGTATGTCTTGTGCGAATGAAGTCACTGTGATGCCGCTCTCCCTGTCTGTAGCGAAGGAAAATGCTGCCGTCATTTTCAAACAAACAGAATCTGTATTCGTCCTAAAACATTATCTGATGTCATTCCTGTCCATAGCGATATCGTTCCAGACACCATTACCAGCTAACATGCGCCTGCACAAGGTAGGCGCAGAAGCGGCTTGCGGTCACGTAGCCCGAGCCATAATTAACGGCGATGGTTGGCGCAACCTCACCCATCTCGTCATGTTCTACGGCCTTGCGTGAACCATTCTGCGGGCACCCGTTGCACTGCCGAAACACTTCGTTCCACACGAGCAGCAATTTCTCGGATGTATACATGACAGTATCTCATGTCAACAATGTGCCCTCTGAATTGACGGTTGGCGCGTATGTCTGCGAGGTATCCTGAAAGTCTGCCGAAGTCACACTGAGCCATCACCTTCGGTTTATAGAGACAGCGAGAGCAGCCGGAACATTTTAGCGGCAGGTTGTATTAAGCCGCGATATCGATGATGATCTTGAACCCAGGAACCAACATGGCTCAAATTCCAATCAATTCTGCAGAACGTACTAGTGTATATGTGCTGTGAATATGGACGTCCTATCTCTAGTATTTCAGGGTGTTTTGTTTTTTCTGATCATGAGTGGATTTGATAACGCTTGGTTTCGTATTCGATGTTCATATATTTCCCTTTTTCAGAAAAACGCACATTTTTCCAGTGCAGATTGTATTTTATCTTCGGTATTTGGTCCTCTACCACCAATAGTTATTTTGTTCCCTTCACTAAGTTTAGCGTCTCATTTCCTAATCTAGCTCCTCAAAAACCACAATTTAATTCGATCAAACTTCGTTATCATTGATTCGTTTTCATGTATGCTTGTTTTATATCCTCCTTTCATCACATGAACGGTCATTTGTATGCGTCTTCCAAATCATTTATTGTAGCTGATAATGTTTTAATGTCATCGAAGAAGGTTACACGATTTATTTACTGTCGTTGAATTTTAGTTTCTGTTCTCAATTTCTTCCTTGTGTCATTTACCGTTAGCTCAATGTACAGTCTGAATAACTAGGGGTACTGCCTGGAATCAAGTCTCATTCCCTCTTAGAACGATTGTTCCCCGGGTGCAACAACATCTGTTCAAAACGTACGTGTTCTGCTTGCGATCATGTTATGGTGACGTGACTTACAGGTTATCTGCGATATGTTATTCCCACTACCTCGAACAGCACTGTTGGGACTACTGCGGGAGCATCCAGTTTCATTATCATTTACTAAACAGCGCAACACAAATAAAGGAACACTTTTTGGAAATGGCATTACTGATTTCCATTGCGAAGCACGAGTTTCAAATTTGATTCACTCTCCCTCTGTAATGGTGTAAAATCGTGGCTGTTAACGACGTCACCCCCTGGCTCGGCGGCGGTTCAGACGGCAGGGTGTTAACGCATGCGAAAAGAAGGGAAGACGTCAGAATTTCATGTGAGGTGTAACGTAGGTTAATGATGTAACATTGGCACAAAATTTCACCACAACTCCGCCCACTGGCCCCGTGGACGAGTCACGTTTTGACGCCTCTGCGACGGAGGTCAGAACCACAATGTGCAGCGTTGAAATCACGCAGTTTTCTTACTCATGACCTATGAAAACATTTCAGACAACAGCCACTCAGAATCTACGCGAAACGGCCTTAAGGGATGGCATGAAGGGCGTTAAAGACACCACTGCTTCTCTTTGGATGTTGTTACCCACAAATTTCGCGGTCAGCAAGAACAGTTTGCCATGCGATGAGCAATAAGACGATGTTCTTCACAATATTTGACAATACTGACACTTGCTCTGACCCTTCTCTAAGGTCGTTTTGTGCTAGTAACCGCCTTGAACACTGTTGCACCCCTTCGAGGTGCAGTGCAGCCGCAGTATTTGCTCTGGTTTACACTGTAGAGCCACTAGGGATCACTCAAAAGTATTCGACGAAATTTGTACCTGGTCTGAAACAGCGAAGGACGTTTATGCTTTTTCGGATCTCCTCCTTTACGCCCTGATTCAGCCTCATCACGGAGGGATGCGGCATTCACACATGTGTGAATTAATCGTCCAAGGATCCTCTAAGGGCACCTGTTTTCGGCAACACCCTCTAGTCACCCACCCGCCTTTTTTTTCGACACTTTAAAAATGTACCTCAACAGTGAGAATTTGTGACGAAATTCGCCGTGCGGAGTAGCCGCGCGGTCTAGGACGTCTTGTCACGGTGAGCACTGCTCCCCCCATCGGAGGTTCGAGGCCTCTCTCGGGCATGGGTGTGTGTGCGTGTCGTCCTTAGCGTAAGTAAGTTACATTACGTAGTGAGTAAGCTTAGGGACCGATGACCTCAGCTGAGGTCCCATAAGATGTTACCACAAATTTCCAAAATTTTTTGACGAAATTCTTGTTCCTTGCAGACAGCAACCCCTTTCGACAGCACTCCGATTCTGGACGGCCTAATAAAAGGTGCAAGTGCAGCAGCGTGTCAGGGCGTTACCTAGCTGAAGGCACTCCAAATTTATAAGTTGTCGTGTTGGAAGTAAGATCTGGACACTGGAGAGATATGTAGAAATTGAATAAGAGTCCCTAACCGTTCTTTTCACCAATCTGTCGTCTTCTAGTGTCCCCAGTGCAGAAAACAGCTAGTCATCGTGGGCTCTTCTTCGGAGGAGGCTGTTATGCTGTCATCTCGAACTTGAGTCTGTGTTTGTGCTTTTTTTTGCGGGATGCCACTTGCCTACGTTAATCTCTGTATCTACAGAGGACAAGACCTGTAGCACTGACAATGATTTTAGGTGACACCTCTCATTGATGTATTCTCTCTGTTTATATTTAAAAATATCACTTTTTACACTGTCCTGTACAACACTCGACATAGCTTTCTTAATAGTACTGTTACTTTTCCGACCACTTCCGATATAGAGGATGACATGTCCGAAACAGAGATACACGTCCGGCTCTGAAGAACACCCAAAAGACAGTGACTAGCGCAGCCGTAGTACTCCGTCTCTCAGGCGCGCCAAAGAGACCCGAAGGTGTCCGAAGCACTTCGGTTGCAATATCATTAATTTTATGTTTCTCAAAATTTGTAAAATTTAATAAACAAAAACGGTAGACTCGTACGGTAACCATGGGAGATTATCATACTGAAAACTGGGTTAAACTCAATGAAAAGTGTAGAAAGAATTAATAAGAGAAGTTAAGCGTGAAAAGTGTAGAAAGAATTCCTAATAACCTAATGTGCCGACCAATCAGAAGCAAGTTCAGTACGACTGGCGGACTCTCCCATGGGAATAGTACACACGGTACCATCTGCTGCTTGTAACATTTTAACCATACACTACTTCAAGTGTATCAAGCTGCATCAAGGCAAGCTTCTAGCAAGATAAAATACCGGCGGCCAAAGCCAGAAATATCACAGCACCTAGAGTTTGAAGAGACGCTATTTTCTATTAATGTACATTTTTAGCTTGCTCAACGAAGGTGTGTATAGGTGGCACTGAGAGTGTGGTGGTCTCAGAGGGACATCATCGTGTGACACATTCATAGTACCATTGTACAGGGTTGTGGTGAAATGTGGTGCCAATATGACTTCATTAATCCACCTTGAATCTCACATGAACTACTGAGATGTGACTTTTTTTCACATGTGTTGACACCTTGCTATTTCCAACACTGACAAGCCCGAGGGTGACATCATAGGGAGCCTTGCTTTTGCACCACTACAAACGGAACTTGTAAGCACCTTTGAGACGAATTTCAAACTTGGCATCGCAGCGAGAGATAGTTACGGCATTTCGAAAAACTGGATCTCTAATTCTGTTGCACAGTGTAGTAACTCATCATTGCTGTGTTGTTACAACATGCTTAGAGAATGGCAAGTACCATTGTCCGGTTACAACTCTCCAATAGCGTGAAGTAAACTAGTTCTTTACCTTCTGTTTTCAACCTGTTGTTAATACCAGTTGCACAGATGAGCCAAAACATTATGACCACAATCTCCACGAACTGAGTGCCGCGTGGTGGCGTTACAGCTACCTGACATGGTACAGATAGTGAATAAGAGGAGACGAATGGGCAATCATTCTATCAAATGGGGAAGTACACTAAAATAACCGACTCTGGTAAACAGAAGGTTCTTACGACCCGACGTCTAAGAACGAACACCTCGGGAACGGCGACCTGATCGCCAGTTTGCTTTCTACCGTTGTGAGTGAAGGATGATGAAACACGAGAAGATCACAAGGTGTTGAATGTCCGCTCCTCGTCAAAGAAGGTGGAGGTCGGAAGGATTGCCCTATTTTTAAAACAGTATAAGCTTCTGACAGAGCAGACGCTATTGTATAAACATTAAGCATGTGTTTCGGAGCAGATCGTTTACTATACATTGTTGAACGATGGACTCCGCAGAAGACGACCAGTTCCCATGCTAACCTCATGACGTCGTCAGTTACCACTGTGGTGGGCCCGGGATCATCGAGGTTTGCCGTGGGTCACTGGAAACGGCTCACGAAGTTGGGCGAAACACGCTTCTTCTGACACCAGGTCGATGGTGATGTTTAGTGGCGCTGTCATCCTGGTGAACGGTTGCAGCAGACATGTACCTCATATGGGTGCGGGACGCTAGAGGCAGTATTACACACTGGAGGACATGAGATTCCATGGGCTCTGGGGCGGTAATCAAAGGCACCATATTGCTGTGGACTATGTGAACATTATTGCGGACCACATGCTTGATGCCTTTACCTAAGATCCTGCTATCTTCCAGCAGAATAACTGCTCGTGTCACAAGGCCAGAATCGTGCTTCAGTAGTTTGACTGGCATAATAGTGAGGTCACGTTGGTGTCTTGGCCAACATATTCGCCTGATCTGAACATATTCGCCTGATCTAAATCTGAACTCCTGTAATGCTAAGGGGTCTCAACTCCACTTGTAACTCATGGGACTTGGCGTGACTTGTGTATATACATCCGGCACCACACTGGAAAACTACCACGGACGTTATGAATCCATGTCAGGAAGAATCACTGCTGTTTTGCGTTCCTAAGTGAAGCAAGAAGCTACTAAACGAATGGTCGGAATCTGTCTTCTCATCACTGTAGGTATGATACTGAAAATTCCTCGGGGGGTGGGTTACAAGTATTAGATTAACCGACTGTACCTGTAAGTTTCTGTGAAACAATGCAATGTTGACGCGGAAAAGTTATGCCTTCGAGGAACCAAATTTCCGTGGGAGACAAATTTGGAGATGCTATTACCACATTTTGAATTCACGTTTACTAAAATAGTCTCATCTTGCAGAAAAAAATTCGTAGTAAAATCAAACTGCATGGTTCCAAAGACCTTTTCAAGTCCCAAACATCTGTGAAGTGTACATGCAAACTGAAGCGACAGATAAAAATTTGTACCACGGCCAGGACTGGAACCCATGTCTCCTGCTCACTACACAGATGCCCTAGCCACTACGTCACCCTGGCACAGTGGCCCTGCTCAACTGCACGACCGCCGTGCGGGGTAGCCGCGCGGTCTTGGGCGACTTGTCACGGTCCGTGCGGCTCCCTCCGTCGGAGGTTCGAGTCCTCCCTCAGGCATGGGTGTGTGTGTTGTCCTTAATGTATCTTAGTTCAAGCTAGATTAAGTAGTGCGTAAGCTTAGGGACAGATGACCCAGCAGTTTGGTCCCATAAGACCTTACAAAAAATTTCCAAATTCCAAACTGTACGAACTGCACTTGCCCAACTCCTGAGACGTGAACGGGATTTTGGATAGCGGGAAGAGGCATGCCAGGGTAGTCGATGCAGTAGAGCAATCCCTCTGTGTGGATGTGTCGTAGTGGTTAGAGCATCTAACTAGCTAACAGGAGACCCGGGTTCGAATTCTGGCCTTCAGGAAAATTTTCAATCGTCGCTTCAGTCTGCATATATTCAAAATTTCATGACGTAGGCGAATTTATCAATGATGGTTGTAGAAAGTGGTGAGCCGGCCGGTTTGGCCGAGTGGCTCTACGAGCTTCAGTCCGGAACCGCGCAATCGCTACGGTCGCACGTTCGAATCCTGCCTCGGGCATGGATGTGTTTGCTGTCCTTAGGTTAGTTAGGTTTAAGTAGTTCTAAGTTTAGGGGACTGATGACCTCAGATGTTAAGTCCCATAGTGCTCAGAGCCACTTGAACCATTTGAACCAAGAAAGTGGAGAAATCATTCTGTCGTTCCTGTGAAGGGCAGGCAGTTTAAAATTGCTGCCTTTATCGAGCAAATGACTCGCACCAAGTACTTTTGTTTCCTTTTTAACGCCGTATAAATAACCTACTAGCATGGAAATCGACTTAAAATGTACAAAAAAATCAATGTTAATGTTTTAACCATTGCGTCTGGAATACAATTGTAAATACTTCCGTTGTTCACTACGGGCTACTGGTAGTATAGGTGCTTCTTGCTGTTTAATTCATAACAGTGTGTATACACGCACATGCGGTGTGCTACTGTCAGAGAACAAGTGCCGCGGTGCTGAGTACTTGCGTTACCAGCGCTTCACAGTTGTTAATTTACGAGCGCAGCTGTGGCCGAATTATATAACAGTGCACGCCAGACTGGTTATGACCGCAGAAAATTTCCGTTCGCTGTGACCACTTGCGGGCATGATAAAACAAATGGCAAATATTGGTTTTGCTTCTGGCTAGCATTGCTTGTTGACCAGCACTATCACGTATCTGAAACAGCATTCCCGTTTTTTTTTTTTTTTTTTTTGTAGATGTCGCCTCCTGCACAAAACCTGCTTAATCGCCATCAGTCATATATGTTTTACTCATGAATTTCTGATGTTCTTGGCAAAAGTGCGAAATCGAAATAGCCCGTTGTGTTCAATGTCGTTATAGGGAGACCAAGCATCTTCCGTAAGCCACTAATTACGCCCCGTCTTACACAGGAGCCAACCACAATGCGAGGTGTACACATTTGCTCATAAGTAGCCTGTGAAGAGCACTTGTAACTGTGATTTTACTAGAAGGAATAACACCTTTCTGTCACTTAACATAAAGAAGCACCTTCTAAAAGCACGCGAGAAAAATGTGCACACGTCGCTTGCAGCATAGCAGACATACTAAAGGAACTTCGCTTCGTGACGTGGTATCAAGAGCGGTAGAAGGTATCTAGATGTCGGAAGCTGAAGCTCAGTGGTGAAGTTGGTGTCTAGTACACATTTGCTTGGCAACAAAGTTTGTTTCGTATCTGGGCTACTGAAATATTTTTTGGGTTTCTCCGTTGATTTTTTTAATCTGTAGAAATAACAAAATGAATAGAACAAAGAAATGGGTAATAACTCTCTCATTTTCTGCCACTTCCTCCTACGTAGACAGAACTGCTTTCCAAAGGTCGCATGGTCCGTTTCGTCTAAGCCTACGCGTTTCCAATGAGGCTTAGATCCGTGCAGAAGGAGGCGAATCGAGAAGAGAAATCTCATTCCGTACTGCAAACCACACTTGTACCATTGTTTCCATATGTGTAGGAGACTGGCCCAGTGGAAACAGATTATTTCCTGAGGATGTAGTTTTCGCAATGATGGGACTACAATATTGCTCATAATATTGGTATACTGAGCATCGTTTGTGGCAAATTAGCTGCACATCCTCGAAGTGTGTTTTATAAAATACAGTTTAGAGTTTCATAGACAACTAACTGCTGAACTAGGAGAATGTGTCCCATCAGGGCGAATGAAAACTGACATCTCATGGATGCAACATGAAAGGCACATACGAAGCCTGCTCGTTGTTTGTTCAGTTACAGTGACCGTTTAAGAACATGTAACTCTTCAGTCAACATGCGCTATATCAGCAGATAATACTAAAAACTAAACTGTGCCCGAACAAACCTTGAAGGCCAAACGGTACTGACCAACCGCCGTGTCATGCTCAGCTCACACGCATCGTCACTGGATGCGGATACGGAGGGGCTTGTGGTCAGCATACCTCTCTCGCAGCCGTTGTTAGTTACTTCTCAATCACTTAACTGCTCAGTTTGTCTCACAATGACTGAGTGCACCCCGCTTGCCAACAGCCCTCGGCAGACGCGGACTGTCACCCGTCCAACTGCTATCCAAGTTCGACAGTGCATAACTTCGGTGATCTGATGGGAACCGGTGTTATCACTGCGTCAAAACCGTTAAACTGACGATACTAGCATATTCTATTGTCAGAAAAGATAAAGTGTCATCTTGGAACTGATCTGGAATAGCCCCAAGATTAGTGTCCTGTATTTTTTCAAGTAATGTTTCCTCCTGTGGCTGTTCACAAGGTAAATAGAAAAAATATGACATGTTGCATATCATTCACGCAGTGTTGGACCGGACTTTAACTATGGCTATGATTTCCGGTGACTAATTTTTTTGGTGTACTTCTGGAGGAGAAGTACACATTGAAAGGATACATATCGGAACTTCACGCTTGCTTTCAAGTAAATGAGAACAATATGCTTTCCTGCACACGATGTTTATTTTCTTTACAAGTGAATAAATTTTGTACTTGTTTACAGTGTGGTTTCAGTGCGTTGCGGCACACAGAATTCAAATAATTATTTCAATAAAAATGAATTTTTAATATGCCACATTTTTAAAATAGACTAAAGAGTATAACATTATTTCATCTAGCCACATACAGATATTTAATGCCATACAGATACACCTGAGAATGTTTGGTTGTAATTTTTAAGGCCGGCCGGAGTGGCCGTGCGGTTCTAGGCGCTGCAGTTTGGAACAGAGCGACCGCTACGGTCGCAGGTTCGAATCCTGCCTCGGGCATGGATGTGTGTGATGTCCTTAGGTTAGTTAGGTTTAATTAGTTCTAGGTTCTGGGCGACTGTTGACCTCAGAAGTTAAGTCGCATAGTGCTCAGAACCACCATCTTGTAATTTTTAATGTTTATAAAAACACTTACGAGATTTAATACGAAAAACATAGGGCGCATGCAACATGCAATAACAAGGAGATGAACTATTAATGAGTTAATTATGTGCTGCATGCACTCCAGGTTTTTCATTTTAAATGTTACATGTATTTTCACGAATATTAAAAGTTCACAATCATAAATTTTCAGGTCTATTTGCATGGGGTCGGATGTCTGTATGGAGCTATTAGAAATGGTTTTATACGGTTTTCTCCAATTTGAAATTAATTTTTATTTAAATAATATTTTTCCTGCTTCTTAGTCTTTCCTTCGTAATATTCTTCAAAGGAATTTTATCATTTTAATGAGATTACAACAGGGACAAGTGGTAAATTTCAGTTTAATTTCAGTTTCTTTTCATCTGACTAAACTAATATATCTCGCTAAAAGGCAGTGAAAGTAGAAATTAGAGAAATTCGAGCTCACATGAAGGTTTACCAGCAATCGTTCTTCCCACCAACGAGTTGCGACTGGAACAGGGAAAGGCGGAAATGGCTGTGGTACGTAAAGCTACCTCCGCCATTCACCAGAAAAGAGAGCTAGTTAATATTGCATTTTCATCCAGTTCTACACTACAATTACAGGTTCGTAGGTCTCTGGGAACTTAATTTAAAATCATTTGCAAAATTTGTACTGAACAGAGACACGAAATGACTATTTTAAAATCGGGTAAAATATGTCTCTGTAATGTTATTACCGCTGGAGTAAATGCCCCATGTTGTGCTGCAAATGATGTAAAACATAATCTGTGCGTACCAAGTTTACTGTAACACTAGTTGTCGATGAGCAATGAGGAGGTCATTGTTAATTATTTCAGGCACATCTGTATTTGTGATGGATGAACAAGAGCAAAAAGTAAAGGAAAATATTCGAAATAAATTCTCTAGCATGGAATAAATTATTTTTTTGCCTTCTGTTTCACATTCACCAGAATTCAGCCAAAATGTTACAAGCACGGTTTCAAGGAAGTTGCAAGCTTTTTAAAAAATTAAAAATGTTTCGACATAGACTACAGAACTGTTCGGGCTTTCAAGCTACTGTTAAGTGGTACATTCACGGACACTTGTCAAAAACACTTCTGTACAGTGTGTGCATCAACACGAGTGGTGACACTCAACGTGGTCTACCTTATTTTATCTATTCGTTAAGTTATTCATAATAAATACCATTGATAATGTTAAAGATTGTCAATGGAGTAATTACTTCTCTACGTACATGTCCACCAGTTTGCTAAACCTGTTACTGACGTACACGTGGTTAGTGCCGGAATGTTGTCGATATGCGTATGTACTACTTGAAAAATGATTAAAAACGAGCCTGAAGTAGGTGGTAGTAATTATTAGATATAAGAAAAACTTTTAGCGCCAATATAATCACAGATTAATACTTTAATATACAGAATAATTAATGAATTATTTTTCCACAGGAACTCAAAATATAAATTACTCATACTTCAATGCATTTTTCTCGAATCTGTCTCTCACAAAACATTTAACTTCACATGACAATGGCTAAAGAGAGCTGTCTTTTTATCTAATTATTGTAGCATATTTGCAACTGAAATAAAATAGGCACAAAGAAACTCAGTAGTTCAAAAATAAATTAAAAGTACCTGCACTTCCTAAATTATAGCTGCGTATCATCACATCACAGCACATCTGAACTGCGAACAGTAGAAAAGATATTCTGAATTTCGCAAAAAAACGTATAAGAAAAGGTGTCGTTTGATCTGAGTACAGAAACACAGTGAAATACATCTCTCTGGGAAAGGTTTCATCGAAAAATAACTCACAGTTAATATGAAGATCTGCACCTAAATGTCTACTCCGCCATTCACACTTAAGTGCCAGGCAGAGGGTTCACTGAATCACTTTCTTACTTTTTCTCTACCGTTCCACTCTCGAAAGGCACACGGATGAAACGAATACTTAAATCTTTCCAAGTGAGCTCTCATTTCTCTTATTTTGTTACAATAATCATTTCTCCCTATGTAGATGGGCGTGAACGAAATATTTTAGCTTTCGGAGGAGAAATTCGGTGACTGAAATTTCGGTGAAAAGATCTCGCCGCAACTGATTGCCACCCTAACTTGCTCCTCGTATCTGTGACACTCTAAGCCCTATTTCGCGAAAGGACAAAGCACTGCCTTTTATTGAACTTTTTCGATGTCCTCCGTTACTGCTGTATGATACGTATCCCACACCATACAGTAGTGTTCTAGCACAGGACAGACGAAGGTAGAGTAGGAAGTGTCTTTAGTGGATGTGGTGCATGTTCTTAGTTTTCTGCCAATGAAACGCACTCTTTAACTCGCATTTCCCACAACATTATCTATGTGAGCGTTTCAACTTAAGTTATTTGTAATTGTAACCGCTAGGTACTCAGTTGAGATGTCAGCCTTTATATTTGAGTGATTTATGGTGTAATCTATCTTTAAAGGACTGCTTTTAGCACTCATGTGGATCACCTCACTTAGCCGTGTGCCGGTCGCGTTGGTGCCGTTGGCAGGTCGGCATCGTGTAATGGTGGCGTCACGTTTTCTTCTTCTGTTTACTGGAGGCACTACGTTTGCTAGCGTTGTCTGTTCGCAGGTCGCAGAAGCAGCGTTTATCGATATCTAGTACCTGTACTATCTTTGGAAGAACGTGAAGTGTTTTCCGGGTCGGGTGTGTCGGGAGTTCGGTTTGGACGGAGCAGCAGAGAAGTCCGGCAGCCGGAGAAATGCTTGGACCGCTGGCGGCACACAGGCATTGCCGGATCGAGGGGCTGTAGTTACGAGCGCCACAACCTCGTTGTCCACCGACCCAGCGCGTTGAGTCGAGTGAACATTAATCCTGTAGTGAAACAATTTTGGTGATCACCCCTTTCGTTCGTGCGTTGCTGCTCGAGGGTCGCCGTGAGACGAACAGCAGCAAGAGGAGCGTGTCGAGTTGACGGAATCTATTAGCCGTCTTTTACTGCCTGTTATTAGTTTTCAAACTTTGTGTTATTATTTGGTAAAGTGCAACCAGCGGTATTTTACTTAGTGGCCGCTAACGTCTCAGTTACCTGCCCTGGAGGGTAGCATATTTTTGCAGCAGTGTGCTTTTCCTCATCTTGCTGATGCTGTCCGGCACGACGTGTAGTTCGACAGCCTTCATGACTACGGTGTGGATTGTGGTTTCTTTTGTCTACCTTGGTTGTAGTGGTTCCTTCTGCCTTTCGATGTTTTAAACAATGGATTCTGAAGATGCAGTGCTGTTTGTCACTTCACCCTCGCTTGAATTATTCCATCGTTGTACTGGTTATCACACGTTAGGTGGACTTAGTAAGAGGATTGATCGGCGTTTAAACTGTCCCTAGTTTGAGTTGCCGTCCTGTTAGGTGACCATAACTCTTGGCTGCCTGTCTCACAGCTTACACAGCAGTAGGGACTTTTCTCAGGTCAACCCTTGGGGCACTGTCTGTGAATCACTCCCTTTTTATTTGGTCTGATTGTGTCAATTGTTTAAAAATAATATTTTGTTTAAATTATTCCTATTGCTTGTGGCCTTCAGCAAACAAATAATTTTGAATTCTTTCTTAATAAGGCCTTCAACAGTCAGTGTAGCTTGTGTTACAGTATTTTTTTTTTTAAAAAGAGATTGTTTCAAAATTATTTCGGTATTTTTATCGTGTAATGATCTTCCTCATTTGTAATTCAGGCCCGCAGCCGTTAATTTTTCTGAAGTATTGCTTGTGGCCTTCGGCCGACAAATAGTTTTGAATTCCCTCTTAATAAGGCCTTCAGCCGTCATGGTAGCTTGTATTGCAGTCAATTTTTTTAAATGATTGTTTCTAAACAAAATTATTTCCTTGAATAAAGTGTATGTGTTTACTGTGCAACCAACGATAACTGATTAGGCCCCGTCTACACGTTTTCCTGCTTTCCCTAAGTTCCACGTCTCAGTGGTAGCAGAGCGTGGCTACGATTGTAATATTCCCATTATAGTTACAGTTGGGTCAAATTGTAACTCTGGCAGTGTTACATGATATTTGTCTTTGATATTTGGTTGTTTCAGGTGACCAATTCTGAAGGTGGTCAGGCAGTGCCCTGGGATCGGCCTACTGAGGATGGACCATCTCATTTATGAGCTGGCGATAAGGAGCCAGCTAATTGACAGTAGTGTCCCGGACTTAGCCGCCGTTTGCGTGCTACCATTCTTCAGCTGGTTGACGTCACGCCGGATGTTGTGGTTGAGACAGAAGCAGCCATTGAGTTTTTTGTGTAAGTCTGTTAGGTGCCTTGAGGACACCATTAGCTTTTTGGAAGGCACTCGACCTAGTGGTAGTCAGACAGAGTGCGGGCACTGTTAGTACATTTAACCAACCAGATAGCGGATTTAAGGGCATTAGAGGATCGTTATAAGGAATCAACCACTGAATTGGAGTCCGTGATTAATGAGTTGCAGTTTAAGATTACATGTTTAGAGCTTCATGGGAAGAGAACTGGGGAACAGGACTTGCTGTCTTTAGGGGGGTGCACGAGCCAGCCCGGGAATGATACACTTATGTCTCCCGAGAGATTGGACGCAGGGTTTGCTAAATTGCCTAATCATCTGTTGCATCTCTTTCGGGACATCACAGAAATAGCGATAGACCAATTCGAGCAAATCGAAAGGTTATTACGGTTCTTGGTGCGCCTTGAGCAGCATGCTGATGCCTATGGCGTTTCGTATCAATTAGTTTTGTCGCTATTGTATCCGTTAGCTAGAGGGGAATTGAAGACGTTCGTATCCAGAGCCATGGCAGAGTGGTTTTCCGTGCAGCGGTTGAGAAAGCTTGTAATTAACGAAAGATTGACCATGGGAGTTCGCAAACAGCTCTGGTGTCACTATATTTGGCAGATGCAGCTAGATAAGGAGGAGTTACATCAACATGTGGGTAGAGTCAAGACGGCCTGCTTGGCCTTGTTAGTCGACTTGCCAGAAATGGAGTTAGTTTCTGTTGTCCTGAGGGGAATGTGAGCGGCGGATAAGTCGCACCTTGTTTTCCGTAGTCGTCTCTCCACCTGGGAAGAACTTCGTGCCGCCCTTGGAGCGATATCTGCGTTACCGCTCGCGGGCGATCCATGCCGTGAAGCTAAGGTTCAGCCCGCGGGCGTTATCAAGGACAACTCCGGATTATCTACTTCTGCTGAGTTTGCTAAAAAAGAACCGCGGCGTTACTTCAGGTGCGGTCGAATAGGTCACTTAGTTCGTTCTTTCGTTCAACCGCGCGCACCCAGAGACAATAAATGACGCCGTGCTGGGGAGCGGCCTCGGGATCGAACCTTTAAACCTTGGTGTGACCGTTTTCGTTGCTCGATCGTCACTTCCCCTGCCTTATATTTGTTCTCGAGTAGGTGGCGAACCTATTTGTGCCCTTTTGGATTCGGGTAGCTCCTTTTCATTGTTGAGCTTGGAATGGTTTCTTGAATTTGGTCACCTTACGAAACTTAAGTCGATCCCTTCTACGGTGCAGAGATGTCGGGTTGCCAATGGGCAGGTGTTGCCTCTGCATGGATGGGTCCGAGGGAGTATATCGGTTGGGGAATTCCCCTGGTCCTTGTCTTTGGCGTTGGTTAAGAACCTGCCGGTCGATTTGATTTTGTGATGTAATTTTATCAGTGAAACTGGTCTTGTCTTGGATTTTTCCGTGTACACCTTCTTCTTTAGATTCGCTTCTGTTCAGAAGTTTGGGTTCTGAGAATATACTAAGCGTAAGGTGCATCGAAATGCCTGCATGCTGGCTGTTGATGCTAAAGTTAATGAGTTTGATCTTACTCATCTGTCTTCACAGCAGGCCTCTGAACTAGGAGATTTGTTGCAGAGGTTCCCCGAGCTTCTCTGTGATAAACTCAGGGTTACTAATGTTCTTGAATACCTTATTCGTCTATCTGACCATATTCCCATCAGCCAGTCCCATATCTTCTCTCACCACCTAAGGTAAAGATACTAAGAGGAAAGATCTCTAAAATGCTCGAGCAAGGTGTTGTTAGGCATTCTACATCTGCTTATGCTTCCCCCATGTTCCTTGTTCCTTAGGATCAGGGGCGAGATTTTCCTCCTGTTGTGGACTATCACCACCTGAACACCGATGTTGTTTTCGAATTAGTCCTTTTACCTGATCTTCATAACTCTTTTAGTTGATTTGCCTGGGCTAATTGGTTCATCGTGATCGATCTGAATCATGTCTATTATCAGATTCCCTTAGCCGATGAATGTAAGCATGTTACAGCATTTTGTACTGATTGGAATCTGTCTGAGTTTAACAGGGTTCCCTTTGGTTTGGCTACTGGCGCAGCCGTTCTCACTCGTTTGCTGGATAATATTCTTGGGGACTTGAAATTAGTCTGTGTTTATAATTACTTGGACGACTTGATGATTTATAAACGTTCATTTCAGGAGCATTTGGAACATATCCAACAAGTCTTTGCTAGGTTGCAAGGGGCCAGCCACGCAGCAGGTATTGTTCTTATGTCACTTAGGATCAGGCGAGAGCGTTCGCATTGACCAGGAGCGGACTAACGCATTGAGAGCTCTCCCGCCGCCTGCTGATAAATGCGGGATTGCTAGGTTCACAGGCATGGCGAATTATTTTAGACGTTTTGTCCCTAATTTTGCTCAGTTGGCGGCTCCTTTAAATGAATTGCGTCGAAAAGGGGTGCGTTTTGAATGGGGGCCTGCCCGAGAGGCCGCGTTTGAGCACATTAAGGCAGCTATAGCCAACCCTACAGTTCTCAGAGTGCCCGATTTTAATAAAAATTTATTGCAGAAACCGACGCATCTAATGCGGGAATTTCGGCCGTCCCCCTACAGGAGTCAGAGGGTCAAAGGCAGCCATTAGCGTACGCGTCTCGTCGTTTAACAAGTGCCGAACTTAAATATTCCGTTTACGAATGTGAGGCATTGGCCGTCTTGTTCCCGCTGGAGAAGTATCGCTTTTATCTCGAGCATAGAGAATTTCAGCTATAAGTCAAGCATTGAGCTGGGTGTTACCCACGCCGCATAAAACTGGCCGCATCGCCAGGTGGGTAGTTCGCATTTCGGCGTTTCAGTTCTAGGTGAAGTGTATTAGAGGCACTGAGAATGCGCTCGCGGACGTCCTTTGCCGTATGTTTACTGAACAATCATCTACTGAGAACGCCCAAGAAGCTGTGGAACGCAATCTCAGTTGCGTCGTGTTAGGCGACATTCCTCATTTGTTTAGTGACATTGCCAACCATCAGGATCAGGACCCCACTCTGGGGCCGGTTAAGAAACGGCTTTCGGCACGTGAGCATTTGGATGAATATATTGTCAGGAGGGGTATTTTGTATAAAATGGTGGGACGTACCAAGGAGGTTCTGTCTACCAAGCACCCAAATACGCCCGGTTTTCCAATATTTTCACAATTCGGTGATTGGCGGGAATTTAGGAACCTATAAGACCTTGCAGAATATAAAGGAGCATCTGACTTGCCCGTCTATTGATTTCGGTGTCAGTTGTGTCGTGTGGCCAAACCGAATAACGATCTTCAACAGGGGTTCCTTAGTTCTAAGCGTGAGTCTTGCCCCATGGACAACTTTATTTCGTTGCTTTTGATATTTGGTGGAAGCTTATTGAGAGAAATGCTACATTTACACATGATTAGATGAATCTACATGGCTCACAGTTAAACTAAATTATTTATCCTTTTTTTGGGGGGCAGTTCTGTGTGGTATAGGAGTGTCATAACGTTACCAGTGGATTTCAGGGTACGTATTATGCGGATAAATTCAAACTTTTGATACATTAGCAGCAGATGTTAGAGTGATTTTTTGAAACTAGGCTCATCTGTAGTAATACGGAAGTGTAATAAATTTTTATTGGCATGTTTTCATAATTTTTCTTTTTGAGATTAATTGGAATTAGTAATTTTTGTTTTGCTTTCGCCTTAATAGGAGCCTGGAGTGGTACTCATTGATCAGAATCAGGTTTAGCGTTACATGTGTTGATGTTGGGGATCAATTTCCCGTTTAAGTGGAATTCAGGGTACATATGGCTGTTTTTTGTAAGTATAATATTAGTGAAGGTCGAACAGTTTCAGGAGCTTGCCATAATTTGCGGTTCGTGCTGTGTGGGCAGTCAAATAAAAAAAAGTTTCATTTTGTGTGGCCAACTATCCTTTGGAATATTCAGTTGATGCTCTGTAATACTTTCTGATCTTGTGCAATGAACGTTAATTTAATTTTGTGCTGAAATGATATTTCTTGCCGTTTTGGGTAGGACCTGAGATGTTAATTTGTTGTCAGGATTGTTGTGTAGTAGTCTGTATTGAATCTAAGTCTCTGCGAGCAAATTATTCTTTCTTGATTCGATTTGATGAAACATTATGGGGGTTTCAATGTATGTTTCTTGTGTGGGACCCTAGTTAGAAATATCATTTCTGGTTAACTGGGATTGTGTCTGTACACTAGACTATTCGTGTGGATATGCAGTATATCTGTAGCCTGTTGGTGATTTCAACATCTTTAGTAAAGTTCAGTATCAAAGTTCCTGAAAGTAACTGCAAAAGACGGCTCTGAACAGTGAAAAGATAGTTGAAGCCTTGTCAGCTCCACAATTGTATTTACCAGGAGTGAGGAACTATACTTTTAGTAATGTCAGAAAGCGGTCCATAAACCCCTCTTTATTTGTAAGTCTTGAATGTGAATCCTCTAGAGTGGAGCTTATATTCATTTTCACATACTTTATGAATGCTACACACATTATAGTTAATGTTCTTGTTGATTGAGCTTTATTTTTATTTTATTTTTTTTAAATTATACACATCAACTTTGAAAATTGTGATGGCAACTGTTGCACATTGGCTACTGAAATTTAGCATGCCACAAACTGCTTGTACTGACTGTCAACTTCTAGCATTTAATATTAAGGTTCGAGTGAATTATTATTATACCTTTTATGTGTATTTGTGGAAACTTTGTTTCTTTTTTATTTTTCAGATATCACACTTATGTCTTAAACATATTGTTGATATTAAGGAACAATAACGGATTTTGTTAATTGATATTTTTGCCTTTGAGATGCTACACAGAGATGTGGTGGTATAGTGGAAGATTATTTCTCAATTGTCATATGCTTAATAATTACTCTATTTGCGTGATTTTCAGTGTGGTATTACTAGGAAAGCTTGTTTATTGCTTTGTCTACCTCAACATTTATTACAAAACAGAGAGAAGTGTTGGAAATCAGATGGACAAAAAAAGTAACAGCATGGGAAGAAGTATAGATAGGAATGAAAAACCGAGGTCTGTGACCCAGTCTGATTCCAGTGATTACTTTCTACTTTAATTTAAGACTGTGAGAACAATCTGCCTGTTGAATACAGTCGGATTTCGATTGTCAGGAGAAAAGTGTTTTTGTAATTCTGCAGTATCGACTTAGGAAATAAGTTGTGTTAAGTAAGTGGAGAGACAGGTGACTATGGAGTGGTTATACTACTGGAATCCACTAAGTGTTTCGAAATAATTCTGTAACTCTTACTACCTGCAGAGTTCAAGTGGAACAGCCGAATGTTTTCTAAACTCCTTAAAACATTCTTGATCACAACATAATCAATGTGATACTGACCTCTATAAGGAAGGTAAATAACGTTGGTGCAAAAGCACTCAGTGAGAAGATATGTGAACAGTTCGAGGTTAGCTAGACAGAACAAAAGCTATACAGAGGAATTAAAAGAACAGTTAAGGATTGGCCAAGAAGAATCAGATAAATGATTAATAAAGGTCAAAAATAAGTACAGTAAGGCACAGGAGGAAAGCAGAGCTAACAAAAGCAAATGAAAGGAAGAAATTCAAAATTTTAAGGTAAATTTGACAATTTTGAGGAGGACATTTCGAGCAAATTTGATGTACCCACAAATCAGATGACTGGAGAGTTTCGATCTGAATATGACAGGAAAATCTCTACTGTGGAGAATAGACTTGTAGCAGAACAAGAGTAAGATTAAATTGAGAAAGCTGTTGAAAATCATAATAAGTCATTGTCTTGAGAGAGGATCATATAAAAGACAAGACAGCGTTTTCTGGTGTTCCTAGTCAAAAAGTTCTGAGTCAGGTTAAAGACCAAGCAACTAGTCATGGAAATTGTTGAATTGTTGTAGAACTCCGATTTGGGGAGGGGGGGGGGGGGGTGAAGCACTCAAGGTAACTACTGAGATGCAGATTTAAGGATTAGGGGAGGAATTGTAAAACAATATGACGAAGACTGATGAACCTGTGAGTGCAGTAGCACAGCTGACTATTAAAGCACAGTGGAGCTTAGTTTTGAGGCCCACACAGAGGGAGGAGGGGAGTAGCAGGGGACTCACTCCCCCCACCCCCGAAATGTTTGGAACTATACTAGATAAAAAGGAAACTTTCTTGTTCCAAAATGCTGCATTTATATTATTCATTCCTGATTATGACTGAAAGTAAGTGAAAGGAGTTTTAGGTGTAAAGAAGTTGATGAAAACAGCAGAAGAATATTCATGAAACTATATAAGGCTTCAGCTCGAATGAAAACAGCAAATCAGTTTTTCTCCACATGTGGTATCTATCAAAAGGTTTAATCGACTCTGTGTTAATATAAGACTGAAAAAGTCATACTAGGTAAAATTAGCTTTCCAATTTGGATCCCACCTGCCACTGAAAGATAATTCTGTGTTTGGACCTGCTCAGATGGTACAACACCAGCCAGTGATGCTAATTCGGAGAAGGTCCCAGCTGTTCAGTCGGAACATGTGGCTGAGCTTGTTGATCATGCAGTAGAAACTAGATACGAGTACAGACATGGATCTTAGTCATGATTGGTTGCAACAAATACTCAGCACAATTTATGTGTTAATATGGTTTTAGAGGATTGAGGTGAACCAGACATGAACCTGTCAGAGACATTACTAAAACTCGATAATTGATAAGTAAATAAATAGTGAATTAAGTGTTAGTTTGGCTAAGTGAGTTCAGAATTGCTATGGTTCCTTTTATAGAAAATGAAAATGATTTAATGTATTCTGTCACAAGATTACATTAGATTAAATGTATTTTTCACTCCAGTACGAGCATAGGGAGGTGATCCTGTAGTACTGCATGAACTAAAACATTGTGTCTTGGAAATCTCTTACATCAAACTCATCAACCCCAAACACATGATGGTACCATTTCTCTTGGTCTCACCACAATAAATAAAATAAACGACTACCTCACACCCATCTGGCAATGGAAACAGTATCGTTTCACATTTCGGGATGGACATGACGTCTTTTGAAGCTTTATGACTTGATTAGGAATGCGCTTACAATATTTGTTGGACATTTTATCACATTTGTTCTATTTGCTGATGAGGTAATTTTCTAAATGCATCATATAATTTCTTATTTGAGGGTCACATCTGGTTTGATGTGTATATTGTGTTATTCTGTATGATAGCTGTAGGACTGAGTTACCAAACATGTCTGCTCATGTGGTTTTGATAACAATATTGATGTAGTGCTGTGGGTTTATCTGAATATTATATGATATAGTGAACTGACACAAGATGTTGACTTGTATTTGCTTCTTTTGAGTCTGGATATGTGACATGTGGTCCTGAGTGGATATTTTCTACACAGAGACATTTACTACATGGTGTTAATTAGGGTAGGAAGATTTATGCCAGTAGTATAAAACCCGCTGTCGATGATTTATTATTTAATTTGATGATGAAGTATACTTTTAGTGTCTGTCTTATGTAGTAGAGAGCCGTTCCTATACAAGAAATGTGTATGTATGAAATGAGATTTTGTGAGTTTAAATTTTCTTAAATTTTTTATTCTAAGTTTACAATTTCACAGTTGTCTGAAAGAAATTATGGTTCTGCTCTTGCATGATGACAAGGTAGTTTTCAGTTTGCAGGAGATTGTTTCTTGGTCCATGTGACATAAATATGAAATGTAGGGAGATTTTACCAGTTCAGTGAATAATGATCCAGTATGAATAGACTCTGGGGATGAATGTAAACATGATGTAATACGAGGCTACTATATTAACCCTCAGGTGCACATATTGACTGTCTATATGATGTTGGTAGCGAAAATAAGTTCACTGCAGCTATCACAGTACACATATCACTTGCTATATTCTGTGCACTTCTGTATTCCTATTCCATCATATGTCAATGTAAAACAGATCTTGTGTTACCTGTGCACTGGTTTCACCAAAAGCCTTCATCACAAAGAATGGAGACCTCGGCCAAAATTGATTGACTGATCTGGCCTTGTAACAATAACCAAAACGGCCTTGTTGTGCTGGTACTGCGAACGGCTGAAAGCAAGGGGAAACTACGGCCGTAATTTTTCCTGAGGGCATGCAGCTTTACTGTATGATTAAATGATGATGGCGTCCTCTTGGGTAAAATATTCCGGAAGTAAAATAGTCCCCCATTCGGATCTCCGGGCGGGGACTACTCAAGAGGATGTCGTTATCAGGAGAAAGAAAACTGGCGTTCTACGGATCGGAGCGTGGAATGTCAGGTCCCTTAATCGGGCAGGTAGGTTAGAAAATTTGAAAAGGGAAATGGATAGGTTAAAGTTAGATATAGTGGGAATTAGTGAAGTTCGGTGGCAGGAGGAACAAGACTTCTGGTCAGGTGACTACAGGGTTATAAACACAAAGTCAAATAGGGGTAATGCAGGAGTAGGTTTAATAATGAATAGGAAAATAGGAACGCGGGTAAGCTACTACAAACAGCTTAGTGAACGCATTATTGTTGCCAAGATAGATACGAAGCCCACACCTACTACACTAGTACAAGTTTATATGCCAACTAGCTCTGCAGATGACGAAGAAATTGAAGAAATGTATGATGAAATAAAAGAAATTATTCAGATAGTGAAGGGAGACGAAAATTTAATAGTCATGGGTGACTGGAATTCGAGTGTAGGAAAAGGGAGTGAAGGAAACGTAGTAGGTGAATATGGACTGGGGCTAAGAAATGAAAGAGGAAGCCGCCTGGTAGAATTTTGCACAGAGCACAACTTAATCATAGCTAACACTTGGTTTAAGAATCATGATAGAAGGTTGTATACATGGAAGAACCCTGGAGATACTAAAAGGTATCAGATAGATTATATAATGGTAAGACAGAGATTTAGGAACCAGGTTTTAAATTGTAAGACATTTCCAGGGGCAGATGTGGACTCTGACCACAATCTATTGGTTATGACTTGTAGATTAAAACTGAAGAAACTGCAAAAAGGTGGGAATTTAAGGAGATGGGACCTGGATAAACTGAAAGAACCAGAGGTTGTACAGAGTTTCAGGGAGAGCATAAGGGAACAATTGACAGGAATGGGGGAAAGAAATACAGTAGAAGAAGAATGGGTAGCTTTGAGGGATGAAGTAGTGAAGGCAGCAGAGGATCAAGTAGGTAAAAAGACGAGGGCTAGTAGATATCCTTGGGTAACAGAAGAAATATTGAATTTAATTGATGAAAGGAGAAAATATAAAAATGCAGTAAATGAAGCAGGCAAAAAGGAATACAAACGTCTCAAAAATGAGATCGACAGGAAGTGCAAAATGGCTAAGCAGGGATGGATAGAGGACAAATGTAAGGATGTAGAGGCTTATCTCACTAGGGGTAAGATAGATACTGCCTACAGGAAAATTAAAGAGACCTTTGGAGATAAGAGAACCACTTGTATGAACATCAAGAGCTCAGATGGAAACCCAGTTCTAAGCAAAGATGGGAAGGCAGAAAGGTGGAAGGAGTATACACAGGGTCTATACAAGGGCGATGTACTTGAGGACAATATTATGGAAATGGAAGAGGATGTAGATGAAGATGAAATGGGAGATACGATACTGCGTGAAGAGTTTGACAGAGCACTGAAAGACCTGAGTCGAAACAAGGCCCCCGGAGTAGACAACATTCCATTGGAACTACTGACGGCCTTGGGAGAGCCAGTCCTGAGAAAACTCTACCATCTGGTGAGCAAGATGTATGAAACAGGCGAAATACCCTCAGACTTCAAGAAGAATATAATACACTCCTGGAAATGGAAAAAAGAACACATTGACACCGGTGTGTCAGACCCACCATACTTGCTCCGGACACTATGAGAGGGCTGTACAAGCAATGATCACACGCACGGCACAGCGGACACACCAGGAACCGCGGTGTTGGCCGTCGAATGGCGCTAGCTGCGCAGCATTTGTGCACCGCCGCCGTCAGTGTCAGCCAGTTTGCCGTGGCATACGGAGCTCCATCGCAGTCTTTAACGCTGGTAGCATGCCGCGACAGCGTGGACGTGAACCGTATGTGCAGTTGACGGACTTTGAGCGAGGGCGTATAGTGGGCATGCGGGAGGCCGGGTGGACGTACCGCCGAATTGCTCAACACGTGGGGCGTGAGGTCTCCACAGTACATCGATGTTGTCGCCAGTGGTCGGCGGAAGGTGCACGTGCCCGTCGACCTGGGACCGGACCGCAGCAACGCACGGATGCACGCCAAGACCGTAGGATCCTACGCAGTGCCGTAGGGGACCGCACCGCCACTTCCCAGCAAATTAGGGACACTGTTGCTCCTGGGGTATCGGCGAGGACCATTCGCAACCGTCTCCATGAAGCCGGGCTACGGTCCCGCACACCGTTAGGCCGTCTTCCGCTCACGCCCCAACATCGTGCAGCCCACCTCCAGTGGTGTCGCGACAGGCGTGAATGGAGGGACGAATGGAGATGTGTCGTCTTCAGCGATGAGAGTCGCTTCTGCCTTGGTGCCAATGATGGTCGTATGCGTGTTTCGCGCCGTGCAGGTGAGCGCCACAATCAGGACTGCATACGACCGAGGCACACAGGGCCAACACCCGGCATCATGGTGTGGGGAGCGATCTCCTACACTGGCCGTACACCACTGGTGATCGTCGAGGGGCACTGAATTGTGCACGGTACATCCAACCCGTCATCGAACCCATCGTTCTACCATTCCTAGACCGGCAAGGGAACTTGCTGTTCCAACAGGACAATGCACGTCCGCATGTATCCCGTGCCACCCAACGTGCTCTAGAAGGTGTAAGTCAACTACCCTGGCCAGCAAGATCTCCGGATCTGTCCCCCATTGAGCATGTTTGGGACTGGATGAAGCGTCGTCTCACGCGGTCTGCACGTCCATCGCGAACGCTGGTCCAACTGGGGCGCCAGGTGGAAATGGCATGGCAAGGCGTTCCACAGGACTACATCCAGCATCTCTACGATCGTCTCCATGGGAGAATAGCAGCCTGCATTGCTGCGAAAGGTGGATATACACTGTACTAGTGCCGACATTGTGCATGCTCTGTTGCCTGTGTCTATGTGTCTGTGGTTCTGTCAGTGTGATTATGTGATGTATCTGACCCCAGGAATGTGTCAATAAAGTTTCCCCTTCTTGGGACAATGAATTCACGGTGTTCTTATTTCAATTTCCAGGAGTGTAGTTCCAATCCCAAAGAAAGCAGGTGTTGACAGATGTGAGAATTACCGAACAATCAGTTTAATAAGCCACAGCTGCAAAATACTAACACGAATTCTTTACAGACGAATGGAAAAACTAGTAGAAACCGACCTCGGGGAAGATCAGTTTGGATTCCGTAGAAATACTGGAACAGGTGAGGCAATACTGACCCTACGACTTATCTTAGAAGAATGATTAAGAAAAGGCAAACCTACGTTTCTAGCATTTGTAGACTTAGAGAAAGCTTTTGACAATGTTGACTGGAATACTCTCTTTCAAATTCTAAAGGTGGCAGGGGTAAAATACAGGAAGCGAAAGGCTATTTACAATTTGTACAGAAACCAGATGGCAGTTATAAGAGTCGAGGGACATGAAAGGGAAACAGTGGTTGGGAAGGGAGTAAGACAGGGTTGTAGCCTCTCCCCGATGTTATTCAATCTGTATATTGAGCAAGCAGTAAAGGAAATAAAAGAAAAATTCGGAGTAGGTATTAAAATCCATGGAGAAGAAATAAAAACTTTGAGGTTTGCCGATGACATTGTAATTCTGTCAGAGACAGCAAAGGACTTGGAAGAGCAGTTGAACGGAATGGATGGTGTCTTGAAGGGAGGATATAAGATGAACATCAACAAAAGCAAAACGAGGATAATGGAATGTAGTCGAATTAAGTCGGGTGATGTTGAGGGTATTAGATTAGGAAATGAGACACTTAAAGTAGTAAAGGAGTTTTGCTATTTGGGGAGCAAAATAACTGATGATGGTCGAAGTAGAGAGGATATAAAATGCAGACTGGCAATGGCAAGGAAAGCGTTTCTGAAGAAGAGAAATTTGTTAACATCGAGTATAGATTTAAGTGTCAGGAAGTCATTTCTGAAAGTATTTGTATGGAGTGTAGCCATGTATGGAAGTGAAACATGGACGGTAAATACTTTGGACAAGAAGAGGATAGAAGCTTTTGAAATGTCGTGCTACAGAAGAATGCTGAAGATTAGATGGGTAGATCACATAACTAATGAGGAGGTACTGAATAGGAGTGGGGAGAAGAGGAGTTTGTGGCACAACTTGACCAGAAGAAGGGATCGGTTGGTAGGACATGTTCTGAGGCATCAAGGGATTACCAATTTAGTATTGGAGGGCAGCGTGGAGGGTAAAAATCGTAGGGGGAGACCAAGAGATGAATACACTAAGCAGATTCAGAAGGATGTAGGTTGCAGTAGGTACTGGGAGATGAAGAAGCTTGCACATGATAGAGTAGCATGGAGAGCTGCATCAAACCAGTCTCAGGACTGAAGACCACAACAACAACAACATGAGCACTCCAGCTGGTTGTGTAAATGAATTAAGCAGACGCTATTCGTTGAGTAGCAATGAAGCATTCCTCTTGTCATTTAATAAAGAGGGAAACTAAATTACATTAAATTTTACAGAATATGAGAGCCAAATGTATATTTATTACAAAAATATGCAGAGAAATAACGGAAACTGAAGTTTACTCACCAAAGGAATGATTAAATAAGGATATATATGGAGATGAATTGTGGTCAGGAGCTAGGACTCAGACATGATAATATTAAGTTTCATTTGTTTCCTTCTTCCCTATATGTTGATGAGTGAACATAAATATGCTATAAGGAATAAAGTACATATTTTGCTAATAAAATGTGATAGACTCCAATTTGCATTTTCCTTTTTTGAAGTTCAGTTATTTTATGCAATGTAGTGTTGGAATGGAAATGTGTGCCATGATTGATGACTAATACGGTAAATACGTTGCTATAATTTTCTTATTTCTTCTGTGCCACGAATTCAGTGCGTGCCATACAGTGAAACATGTCAGTAGAGTGATGAGTTTTCGTTTTAGCTGAAAAATGAGTGTATTTTAATGCTATTATTATAATTAATGTTGTCATTTTCGGTTAATGATGTTTCTTTCTTTATATTGTAGGTGCCTTGGTGGTCTGTATTGCGACGTTTACACATTTTTATACTTTCCCTGTAATAATTATTTCTCTTTAGTTGAGCTGCTCTGGGGACTATTGCATTATCACTTTTGATTACTTTCTGTGGCCAAGTTCATATATCTTCATTTTTCTCAGGAACATCTTACATTGTGTTGCTTTAGTTACAGGTGCTGAGCTTGTGAATATGGAACTTAATATGTTGTCTTACTTTAGATTTTGTTGCTCCAGTTGTACATAATGAAGTTGTGCACATGAATTAATTAATCTTGTTTGTCACTTTCTAGTCACAGAAAATAATTTTACAATATTTCATGTTGTCTGGTACAAGGTGCATTCAAGTTCTAAGGCCTCCGATTTCTTTTCTAATTAACTACTCACCCGAAATCGATGAAACTGGCGTTACTTCGCGACGTAATCGCCCTGCAGACGTACACATTTTTCACAACGCTGACTCCATGATTCCATGGCAGCGGCGAAGGCTTCTTTAGGAGTCTGTTTTGACCAGTGGAAAATCGCTGAGGCAATAGCAGAACGGCTGGTGAATGTGGGGCCACAGAGAGTGTCTTTCATTGTTGGAAAAAGCCAAAATTCACTAGGAGCCAGATCAGGTGAGTAGGGAGCATGAGGAATCACTTCAAAGTTGTTATCACGAAGAAACTGTTGCGTAACGTTAGCTCGATGTGCGGGTGCGTTGTCTTGGTGAAACAGCACACGCACAGCCCTTCCCGGACGTTTTTGTTGCAGTGCAGGAAGGAATTTGTTCTTCAAAACATTTTCGTAGGATGCACTTGTTACCGTAGTGCCCTTTGGAACGCAATGGGTATGGATTACGCCCTCGCTGTTCCAGAACATGGACACCATCATTTTTTCAGCACTGGCAGTTACCCGAAATTTTTTTGGTGGCGGTGAATCTGTGTGCTTCCGTTGAGCTGACTGGCGCTATGTTTCTGGATTGAAAAATGGCATCCACGTCTCATCCATTGTCACAACCGACGAAAAGAAAGTCCCATTCATGCTGTCGTTGCGCATCAGCATTGCTTGGCAACATGCCACACGGGCAGCCATGAGGTCGTCCGTCAGCATTCGTGGCACCCACCTGGATGACACTTTTCGCATTTTTAGGTCGTCATGCAGGATTGTGTGCACAGAACCCACAGAAATGCCAACTCTGGAGGCGATCTGTTCAACAGTCATTCGGCGATCCCCCAAAACAATTCTCTCCACCCCGGTTTGTTGTCACACAATGTTCTGCCTTCATTAAACTGTCGCACCCACGAACGCACTTTCGACACATATGTAACTCCATCACCACATGTCTCCTTCAACTGTCGATGAATTTCAATTGGTTTCACACCACGCAAATTCAGAAAACGAATGATTGCAAGCTGTTCAAGTTAGGAAAACGTCGCCATTTTAAGTATTTAAAACAGTTCTCATTCTCGCCGCTGGCGGTAAAATTCCATCTGCCATATCGTGCTGCCATCTCTGGAACGTATTGACAATGAACGCAGCCTCATTTTAAAACGATGCGCATGTTTCAATCTCTTTCCGGTCCAGAGAAAAAAAATCGGAGGCCTTAGAACTTGCATGCAACTCAGCTAAATGTGATGTCACTTAGGTGATTAGTGTGAGCTATAATATTTTACACTGATGAACATTTTATCTTGTCAGGTGTTGTTTAGAGAAAAACGTAGCGTCATTTATCATAACATGAACTATATTCATGACATTACTTTTAAATTTTTTTGTGAAAAATGCCTACATAAATGTAGAGTGAAGGAGGGGCAGCTACAATAACTATGAAATTCATTATGTTAATATTATAACAACTCTGCTTTCATTTGCAGGTACAATGATGGAGAGACATTTATTATAATTGTGTAATTGATGGTGCTTTAGAGTATAATCACTTTCGTCCTCAGATGGCTGTTCTCAATCCATTGTATGTGCAGTCTATTTAATAGTTGATCAGATATTTTCGTTTGGTGGAATAATTTAATTGTGTATCCATTTGTATCACGATATATTCTTCCGTTTTCTCTTGTTCGTTAAATAAATGTCTTGCAGATCTTCCAAGCTGAAAACCATGTCGAATGGAATTATGCTCTATGTCGTAGGTTTGTCCACTGCAGACTGACATACAGGCTATAATCAAAAGACTGAAAATAGTGGAAAGTAGTAATGTAGTCAGCGGAAAAGGATTCTGCAATTAAGTAATTTGAGGTATTACTGGTGACAGGTAGTTTGTTGAAAACAAGGTAAGGTGGTATCACTAACTAGATAACAACTGCATCGCTCCATGCAGAAAGGGCTTCAGTCTCAAAATTGTGAAAATGAGATTATGATGGAAATCGTATCTTTATGGCTGTTCCCATCATTCTGAGCAAAAATGTATTCCCTCCAGTCCTTGGAAATACACAAACTGAAGCTTGAAGGCGCCACTGCATCACGACAAGGGAAGAAAAGGAAAAGGAATGCCTCAACATGGAAGAGGAATATTTCAAAAACAGTAAAGCTAAAAGGCCAAGAGTATATTAACTATAAAGGACAACGCATAACAGCTAAAATTACAGGATGTGACTGCAGCTAATTTTTAGTTATGTTGGGTGTTACTGACAGTTTTTTGAACACTGTAACTAGTGTTTTGGTTAAACTTTACTATGGATCGTAGATGAGGCTGCTCTGGTTCACCGTGCACATTTTGGCATCGCCTCCGCTAGTATGACAGTAAATTGGGAATATGTTTCGATATAGGATTCTTTTATGTTTCCATGTGCAAGAGGTTCAAATGCTTTCAAGACATCAATGCAGATTAAAGGGAATCTATTTCAATACGGCTTCATAATTTGCCTTCTAAGGAAGAAAAGATGTTCATATTCAGTCACTTATAGAGATACATAACGTCCAGCAACGTCGACCTAGAAAAAACGATTCAATTCGACAAGTCGACAAAGTATTTACTTACTAACTAATTGTGAGTTACACCAAAGTGAAGGTATGTTACAAAGCATTTCTGGCTCTTTTAGCTTTAAGTGACAAGAGAGTGAAACGACTGGGAAAGCTGTCTATATCAGATCAGAGTCCACATGATAAAAGAGGCAAAACTCCCAGTGTAAATGCTTCGTCAGTCGAGGTCAGACAACTCATGAGAGAACACATTAATAGCTACCCAGTAAGAGACAGCCGCTACATGGGAGAACAACTAAGTATTTAGACGCAAGACTCAATATTAAGTTGATATATAAAACGTTCAAGGACAAACATACTGACGTTAAATGTAGCTACCAGACATTTGCTTTGTTTTTCATTGAAAACTACTCCCTGTCATTTGGGCGGCCTCAGGTGGATGCATGCTGCTTGTGTGAAGAATTAAAAGTTAAGATTCGAAATCCCCATATTAATGATGCGGCGAAACGGCGTGCAGTGGCTCAGTAAACGATGCACAAGAGATAGGCTAAAAAATTCTGTAATAAACTTCAAGCGGAAACTGAACTGAAAGATAAACACCATGTATTATCTCTGGCAATAGATTTTATGCAGAACATCCAGTTACCAGTGCCTCTGTTTTTAACAGACAAACAAATCGAGCAACTCTTTCCAATCAGAGGTCACTCTTTTCTGACCTGTGACAGTGATTTTGCTACAGTCAAACGCACCGTTAGAAGGCATGATCGAATATATTGTGTGCATGAAATAACCAAACTGATCATAGAAAGTAGCACATCCGTGAAATTTGAAGTATGTGAAGTGAAAATAGAGGATATCCTCAATTTCAAGAAGTGGTGGCCAATTATTTATAAAATGAACTGCATATCAGAAGAAACTATACTGAAGTCAATATCTCAAGATCAGAAAGTACATTTTGGAATCAGTACAATAATGCACTTTTCATATGTCACATTCTACTTTTCCACCCTACTGTGCATGTCCCATGTGGAAAGTTCCAATAAAATCAGGAAAAATAAAGGACATTACTAGATTACTACCTTATATACCGAATGAGCATGAAGAATTCTACCACAAACTGACACATTGGCCCACAAGTGATGTTGTTGACAGTGAAGAGCAAGATGACTAAAGAAACTCAAAATGATATATTGAATTGTTTTTCTTCTTTTATTTTCTTAATAAATATTAATTGAAAACCAGTTGTTTTGTTTTATCTAATGCTCATGATCCATTCACATTCCTAAAATATAAACATATCCTCAAAGTAACAAAGGAATCATTATATTTTCCTCAAGAAACTATTAAAAGCGTGAAAAATCTACTTCTGTCCAGGCAGAAAGGACTTCAGTCCATCATCACAAATCAATTTTTTCCTAAATTAAAACACTTTAGATGCCTGTAAACTCTGTAAGGACCGTGATACTCGGTCGATAAACAACATATAATTTTTCTCTTAGCTTTGATCTCACACTCTAGTTTTCTCGAAACTAGATATTATGGACTGAGGCTCCTCCTGGATGGAGCGATTCAGCTGGCCAGAAGGTTAAATGAGAAATAATGAAGAGGTAAGATGACACAACAACACCATCTGAAATGTGTACACTGGATATCATATACGAGTATATGTTGTGCGTACATTCATGTGTTCTCTGACATGAATTACATTATTTGTTAATGTTTGATTTGTTTAATGTGAAGCATTGTTTCTCCTTGTTAAAGTAGAGATTTTCTATGTTGAATTATACACTCCTGGAAATTGAAATAAGAACACCGTGAATTCATTGTCCCAGGAAGGGGAAACTTTATTGACACATTCCTGGGGTCAGATACATCACATGATCACACTGACAGAACCACAGGCACATAGACACAAGCAACAGAGCATGCACAATGTCGGCACTAGTACAGTGTACATCCACCTTTCGCAACAATGCAGGCTGCTATTCTCCCATGGAGACGATCGTAGAGATGCTGGATGTAGTCCTGTGGAACGGCTTGCCATGCCATTTCCACCTGGCGCCTCGGTTGGACCAGCGTTCGTGCTGGACGTGCAGACCGCGTGAGACGACGCTTCATCCAGTCCCAAACATGCTCAATGGGGGACAGATCCGGAGATCTTGCTGGCCAGGGTAGTTGACTTACACCTTCTAGAGCACGTTGGGTGGCACGGGATACATGCAGACGTGCATTGTCCTGTTGGAACAGCAAGTTCCCTTGCCGGTCTAGGAATGGTAGAACGATGGGTTCGATGACGGTTTGGATGTACCGTGCACTATTCAGTGTCCCCTCGACGATCACCAGTGGTGTACGGCCAGTGTAGGAGATCGCTCCCCACACCATGATGCCGGGTGTTGGCCCTGTGTGCCTCGGTCGTATGCAGTCCTGATTGTGGCGCTCACCTGCACGGCGCGAAACACGCATACGACCATCATTGGCACCAAGCCAGAAGCGACGCTCATCGCTGAAGACGACACGTCTCCATTCGTCCCTCCATTCACGCCTGTCGCGACACCACTGGAGGCGGGCTGCACGATGTTGGGACGTGAGCGGAAGACGGCCTAACGGTGTGCGGGACCGTAGCCCAGCTTCATGGAGAGGGTTGAGAATGGTCCTCGCCGATACCCCAGGAGCAACAGTGTCCCTAATTTGCTGGGAAATGGCGATGCGGTCCCCTACAGCACTGTGTAGGATCCTATGGTCTTGGCGTGCATCCGTGCGTCGCTGCGGTCCGGTCCCAGGTCGACGGGCACGTGCACCTTCCGCCGACCATTGGCGACAACATCGATGTACTGTGGAGACCTCACGCCCCACGTGTTGAGCAATTCGGCGGTACGTCCACCCGGGCTCCCGCATGCCCACTATACGCCCTCGCTCAAAGTCCGTCAACTGCACATACGGTTCACGTCCACGCTGTCGCGGCATGCTACCAGTGTTAAAGACTGCGACGGAGCTCCGTATGCCACGGCAAACTGGCTGACACTGACGGCGGCAGTGCACAAATGCTGCGCAGCTAGTGCCATTCGACGGCCAACACCGCGGTTCCTGGTGTGTCCGCTGTGCCGTGCGTGTGATCATTGCTTGTACAGCCCTCTCGCAGTGTCCGGAGCAAGTATGGTGGGTCTGACACACCGGTGTCAATGTGTTCTTTTTTCCATTTCCAGGAGTGTATATTGATATGAATTTAATTATTTTGTAATTTATGAGTTGTTTGCCTACTATTGGTTTCCTGTGTTAAAGAGACATTTTTATGTACATTTAGAGTGTGGTGCTGCACCACTTCCATCATTTATGATGGGACGTTTTTATGTGTGAAATGTAATTATCCATAATGAATATGTACTCCTGCAAAATCCTGCAGTAATTCTCTATGGAAATAGTTTCATGTCTAAGAGATGAGAAGGGGAGCTAACATAGGAGCACACGTGAAGATGGACGAAATTCTGAATTATGCTATCATCATCCAGACAAATGGTGGGATGTTGTTGTGAAGCATCTTTCTATTTGATGAGATTGAAATATGACTAATGTAGCATCTTGAACATTTTGGAGGAAATAGTTTCATGTCTAAGAGTTGAGAAGGGGAGCTAACATAGGGGCACACGTGAAGATGGATGAAATTCTGAATGATGCTATCATCATCCAGTCCAAAGGTGGGCTGTTGTTGTGAAGCATATTTCTACTTGATGAGGTTGAAATATGACTAATCGGCATCTTGAACAACTTGGAGGACTGCTTTCGCATGCCGCACAACCTAGCAGAATGGTACTCAAGTAGGACTAATGCTGAAGACACCTTTGAGGCAGAGTGAGGTACTAGTTGCCAAAAGGTTACCCAGACTGCCAGTGAAGCGTAACCTGCGCAGGTTAGTGAACTGCCCTCACAACAGCATTGCCATGGATGAAGAAGACATCATTTAGAATTCTAGTCACAGGTACGAATCTGTCTGTGACCTCAACTATAAAGTATTCCTTGTCAACTTCAACAAAAATTTTGTCCTGCCCTCTGTAATGCCACTTGCTTACACAACTACAGTTGGAGACATATTTCATTTTATAAACACCCCCCTAGATCCATTTGTGTATCGTTGTGTGTGAAAAACAATGCTATCAACTATGTGAACAAAATCATATACTTCTACTCTGTAGTCAGTAAATTGATAAAAGAAAATTAGGATGTGTTGGGATTAGGTAGTATATCAAGGAGGACAACTATTCTTCTTGCATAATAGTTCTTATATGTTGATATATGTAGTCTCTCTCAGAAAAAAATGTAATTTTTATGACAAATTCATTCCTCTTTCAGGGAAATAGTTTCATGTCATTTTGTTATGCACCCATGGCTTTCAGGGAGGACTCACATGTTCCTTATGTTCATCCACCTTGTTGAACACTTGAACGTGAAGGCAATGTGTCCTTCCTATAACTGAAGCAATGTTTGTTTTGTGCTATACTTGTTTCTGAGCAATCATATTAATTTATAATAAGAAGTCAAATATTCGAAGTCATTAATTAATATGTGCAGAAATAACATGTTCATCTCAATTATTTCCTCGAGAAATATACTGACTGAGACCCCAAGATATTTTTGCCATGTTTGGAGGACATTGTTTAGTAACAAAAGAGTTATCGTAAGTAATTTTGTAGGTTCATAGGGACTCATAGTGATATCAGTGGCTATTAGTCCACAAGTCTATTACAGTATGTTGTACGTCACATACAAATACTATGATTATTTTACACATATGTGAGAGGTTAGGAGATCATTTTTGGAATTATATCTGATAACCAATCTGCAAAACAATATTTCAAACACTGACAAACTTCGAAGGGAGTGTGATGAAAGAAGTTCATTCAATAGTACCTTTAATATTAATAATTTTACGCGAGATCTAATATATTTGCAACACTTTCAAGTCTATAGATGAACATTTAGTCTCTGACTTAAAGTCCGTTCTTCAAAGAGCTATATGTTGTCTCTATTACCGAAATAGCATCGGTATGTCACGTGTCCATCTGCGAAGTTGGCGTACTGTTTTCGTTGTATCACACTGATTTAAAATTTTCTGAAGTGTTCTGGCGTGTGTGGAAGTTCCTTTTGTTCTAATTTCTCAAACAGTGTGGATCTGTTTCCACATTGTCCATTATGAGACAAGTGCAAATTTTGGGTGGGTGGTTGGTCGCTACACAATGAATTGTTTATTTTAATTAGGACATTCGCTAAACCATCTTTGGCTTATTTCCTTTGATTTATGAATTTGGTACAAAATTAGGCCTGTATACATGCCCTTATATTCACTTTTGAAAGTTTACTCGATCTGAGGATGAAATTTACAGTGAATTTTGCTTTTAGAGAAACTATTAGTCCTACTGAAAGCAACTGTTACCAGCAGTAACGTTTTGAACTTTTTGCATGCCCTTACAGTCTGTACGGTATGTCAGCACTGATGAGACTAATATACTTCGTATTGTTCAATATTACTTCTAAGTGGCTGTTGTATTTCATGGTATCAGTATGTGTCTAGACATCATCGTAGCACGTGATATGCCTGTAATGGAGATCGCATCTACACTATGAATTATGAAAGGAAGCTGCCATTCTTCATTATGATTTTCTATCAGCCAAAGATTCATTCGTGCCCCTATTCATTTTCCATTGGGCGATTAAAAAATCTTCTACTCTTGAATATTTTAGTTAAACCATGGTTAGAAGTTATTCATTGGTCAAACTTTTCTGTAAAAAGGGCACATTTTAAAGTCATTTTGCTGAAGTCAAGTACTACATGTACCTGTCCATTCCAAAAGAAATGTAAAGAATGCTGTCTCGTGGAAACTATTTCCTACATGTCTGCAGATCCAGGAATGAGTGAATAATTTAGTGGAGGAGTAAGGACAAAAGTGGAGATTAACAATCGTGCCAGTAAAAAAGACGTTGAGATTTAAAAATCAATTTAAATCTTTTAGGCTAATGGAAAAGGAACTGGTGATTTGAAATTCTGAGTGAAAATATTACACTGTGATCCGTTATGGAATATTATTCACCAATCTTTCCCTTTTTTCACATGATATGCTGGAATTACATAAAAAGGGCAACAGGCTGATACCGAATTTCTAGATTTCCGGAAGGCGTTGACATGGTGCCACACTGCAGGCTGTTAATGAAGATACGCGCGTATAAATAAGTACACAGGTATGTGAGGGTATATGAGCTGCACGAAGACTTCTTAAGTAATACAACCCAGTATGTTATCCTCGATGGCGAGTGTTCATCGGAGACAAAGTTATCATCAGGAATGCTCCATGGAAGTGTGATAGACCGCGAATGTACTTTATATTCGTAAATTATTTGGCGGACAGGGTTGGGCAGCAATCTGCGGTTCTTTGCTGGTGATGCTGCGGTATGTGGTAAGATGCCAAAGTTGAGTGACTGTAGGAAGATGCAAAACAACTTAGACAACATTTCTAGTTGGTTTGATTGATGGCAGCTAGTTGTATATTTTGAAAAATGTACGTTAATGAGGATGAGTAGGAAAAACAAACCTGTGATGTTCGGATACAGTATTATCAGTGTCTTTTGGTTCACCTACAAAGGAGACAGTGCATAGGACGCTGGTGCGTCCTACCCTTGAGTAGTGCTCGAGTGTTAGGGATCCGTATCAGATGTGATGGAAGGAAGACATCGAAGCAGTTCAGATATTTGTTACCAGTAGATTTGGTACCAGTAGGTTCGTTATCAGTAGGTTTGATCAACACGTGTTACAGAGATCCTTTGTGAACTAAAATCCGAGTTTCTGTTTGCAAGGTGACGTTCTTATCAAGAAACACTTTTAAGAATATTTGGAGAACCAATATTTGAAGCTGAATGACAAACGATTCTACTGCCGCCAGTATACCATGAAGATAAGACACGAAAAATTACGGCTCATATGGAGGCGTATAGATAGTCGATTTTCTCTCACTCTATTTGCGTGTGGAACAGGAAGGGGAATGACTGGTAGTGGTACAGGGTACCCTCATGTTACGCATTGTGTAGTAGCTTTTACAGTATCTGTGTAGATGTAGATTTAGATGAAGGTGTAGACTGGAAAGCTATCGAATATTGCCCCTTTTTTTAAAAAAGTGGAATATTTTTCATTCATGAAGATGTAGATTCCTCCACAAGAGAATTGCCTATAAATTATGTTCTCAATAAAGGTTGATAACCTACCATCAGTTTATCTTCCATAGCGCCATTCGAAATTTTGTACAAAATGCTTCATTGTTTCTATGACAGCAAAGTTTTGCTTCCCAAGAAAATTTTTAGTTTTGTGATAGAAAAAAGTATAGTATTCAATCGGTCCACAGAAACAGTATTAGCAAAAGTGATTTCCTCAACGCCTGTGACTAGTGGTCTTTACTACAAAAAAATTCCAGTTAGTGTTGTTAGCTAGCATACCTACATCTGTAATTAATACACACATAGAATTCTTTGTATATCACACAACTGACAGAATTTTTAGAATTAAATGATTCTATTGCAGAAATTTTTGTGGTATTGAAGTAGAAAGAGAAAACTAGTATGGAATGTATAAACCCGGTTCATTCAAATTCCTTTTCAATGCAGTTGAAGTAAATAATACAAAATTTACATAATTTTTCCTGAAATTAAACTTTACTGGTATATCTTCAACATCTTATTATATAAAATACACTTTTTACTATTTTGACCACATTGTATACACCCAAAAATAACAAAAATATTACTTTTATTTCTATTTTTGAGAAGTATAGCTGCACAAAATACAATCACATAAATAATGAAGGGACTTTTTCCAGTTACAAAAACACACCTGGCTCAATATGTTCTTTGGTAAGCTAGATATGCTATAAACATCAAAATATAACAAAAAATACATCATATTTCTAAGTTTCAGCTACACATATATAAATGTACAAATATGATCACACAAATACTTAAGGAACACTTTGTTATAAAATATAAATATTTGTACAGACTTACACATTTTCAATTACAGATATTTCTATACTCACACAATGACAAGATATCTTGGAATATATCTAAAATTATTGGTCTCCATTGGCCATTAAAACATGAAGTTATCTTGTTGAAAATGTTGCCAACATGACATATTATTATTTTAATAAGAAGAAATTGTGGAACCCCTCAAAATATTTCTTATATTTAGATTATGAAACTTAGGCAGTTAAATTATTTCTCATTCACCGGTAATCCATTTTCACCACTCTCTGTAATTGGTGTTAAAATCTGTTCCCTGTAAAACCATGGATTTTGGTTTGGAAAGCTTCAGCTCATCACAAGATAACGAGAAGTCTGGAATCAAATAACAACCATACATTTCAGTCACTACATATTTTTCAAATGAATGTCTTCCATATCAACCAAAATCACTTTATTTAACCGTAACACGACCTGAAATTAAAAAGTTTAAGGAAGGTGGTTTAAATGGTTGCCTCATTATTTTAATTTTCTTTAACGAAAGCTACGTTTCTCTCTTCCCCCTTGAGGATTTAACAAAAGCATAGTTTTGGGGAAAATTGAGGATACATGAGGAAAGTATCTGATTTCATACTGGAATGGAATGTATTGATCTGTAGACTTTCGTGAGTCAACTTTGTCTCATTTTCTCCAATTCACGTTAAGAGAGTTGACAAATGAATCAAACCTTTCACCAAAAGGTAACTTGGTGACTAAATTCGGCTTAAGAACTGTTAAAACCGATTGTAATATTTTATGTATTCTTTAAAAAAGAAGCTAACACAAAGTTTTGTTTGCTTTTACGCCTCAAAGAACATGACTATTAACGTGAAGTTTCGTTGCATCTCTGCACTGCCCAATGTGGAATCAACAGCAATATTAGTGGAAAATAATGCTTGTCTGTTCCATCAACGCTGAGACAGGTTAACCTAAGACAACCATCTAAAGGGATATATATGAGCATTAACAGAAAAAGATAGGAATTTTTTTGGTAAAAAATCGTTTAAGGAAAACGGAAAACAGTTATCAAGCTCATATAATTATAGAAAAGTCTTTAAAAGCAGTAGTTTTGTTGGGTGGAACACCATTATTAGATTTGAGTCACCATCTCTCCTTCCTCACATTTATCTGCCTGCCATAGTTCTGCCTGTCAATTTTCTAAAAATAAACAACAATTAATGTTTGATCCAGACAATGGGTGCAACAGTAATCTAAGAAGTAAGCAACCTTATTGAAGTCTGATAGACACGTAGCCGCATCTCGTTCCATATCTGTCATATACGCTGTGCTTTGCCTTGCCCCACTGGTCTTTGTAGGTGTCACACCGAGATTGTCTGATAACGAGGGCATTTGACAATTACTTCTTGCAGGTAGCCTTTGCCACGATGGTAATGGTGTCTGTGGAAGAGGTACAATGCCAAGCCAATTAGCCTGAGTTCAGTCTGGTAGTGTCTGCATCACATATATAGCGTCCTGACGGCAATCAGGATGGAGAAGACGAACACGACCACGAGGACGATGACGACGATCACCGTCACCGGGTAGTGGCGATCGTGTGGCACTGCGTAGTACATGGTGCGCCTGCCCTGCAACACAACGATCACACCATTTTTCTGAGTGGCTACAAATTCGAAAAGCATAATAATTTTTTGAACTAGTGTTCTGTTCTTTCGAACATGTCCGAAAGAATGGACACCACGCAGAATGCTCAGTTGTGATACGTATTACACAAATCGAAGGTGTGACGAATAAAAATGTCTGCCGGACTGGGATTTGAACACGCTATCTTCTACTGACAAGGAAAATGTGTTAACCACTGCGCCACCTGGCCACAATGTCAATTGTGTGGTCTATCTCGGCACGCCTATTGCCGACCCACATTCCCACCTAGCGCCATCCATCCGCAGCCCCTATTCAAAGAAATTCGAACGTACTTGTACGTCCTCACTCAAGTTGCCTCGCTGGACAATGAATCCACCAGCTTCTGGGTCAATGCACAATTATGTTCGACCTCCTGCGGGAATCTAAGAGTAGCAAGCATTGAGGACATGGATGGGGTGGCGCGAGGTGGGAGTGTGGTTTGGCTGAGAGGCTGCCGAGACAGACTGTGCAATTGCAACTGACACTGTGGATGGTTGGTGCAGTGGTTAACGCCACTGTCCAATAACCTCCGGTACGGTATATCAGTGTGTTTGGTCAGCTTGCTAGCTAGCCTCGGTAACAAAAAAAAAAAAAAAATAAGACGAGTGAATGGATAAACGATAAACTTGAACAGGTGTCACAGGACTCAGTCCCGAAGAAATATAACGGACAATAACAAACAAACTGAGACCAAAAAAGAGGGTAAGCATAAGATCCAGGGTTCGAATCCCAATCCGCCACTGTTGATTCCAAATAAAGTCCCAATGCAGCAGACATCAACAGATCCATTCCTTTACTTTCTTCCACGTCCACCTTCAAAGTACTTAACAATAATTTTAACTCCTACATTTACTTGGTGACAAAATGAAGTAAACAATTTTCAAATATTTTATTTTATAAGAATTTATGAAATACATAATAACACGCAGTACATCTAACATACACTGGCGTAAATAAATTGAGCTCCATGCAGAAATAGTTTCCACGAAACACAGGAGCAAGTGAGTAAAGTTCCTATTTTTTCACTCAGATCAAAATATGAAGGTAGTTTGCAACAGTAGAAAGAAAAGCTGAGAGGTACCTGATAGCTGTGAAACGTAATAGAAGGTAGTTTGCAACAGTAGAAAGAAAAGCTGAGAGGTACCTGATAGCTGTGAAACGTAATACTGTATATAGGATTTCAAGACAATTTTACGAGAGATAATTTGAAAGGCTGAAATTGTGAACAACATAGGTTGAGTAAGAAAGTGTAGGGGGGATATTATTTGGAAGGATATGTGCAAAGAGGTTGAGTAAGAAAGTCTAGGGGTGGGGAGGAGGGGCGGGGGGGAAATGTTATTTGAAAGGATATATATACAAAGGTGTGCGAAGAGCTGCATCTGATATTTCTTTAAAAATAGATTTCTTAGAGGAATGAATGGAAGGGGTATGGCGAGTCCATTAATGAGGAAGATTTAATTAAGAAACATCCTATTTTTCGAGCATCTAACTTAAATCGGCCAATTAAACATGATAACTGAAAACTACCTAACCGATAGTCACTTCACAAATTTTTGCCCACTTCTACTTTTGTTTCACTAAGTGCGACATCGATGGCACGTTTATTTAAGTCAACAGTGAAGTAGCAAATAAGTGCAGGAAAGCCGCCTCGAAAGTTTGAGTGCGAAAAAATGGGCGTCGAGGGATAACAGGTGTTCAAGATCCTCCGTCTCTATCGTAATGCTATTAAAGTCTTATTTATCTCCAAATACATCATAAAAATATATCCGATTGCATTGGTATTTATTCATGGGTCAAAATGATGTACACAATGTGAATACCTTCAGGCCACTGATACTGAAGTCATGCGAGTTATGTCGTCAGACTGAGTTTTATAATTAGTAGAAGATTTTCAAGTTAAACGGAAAGCAATGACATACAATAATGTTAAATGATAACAGTGAAATCCGTCCAAAAATAGCGCATTTAATATCTTTTGATCAATGAAAATCTGTGACACATTAGAGCCCGGGTCTTCTGATCGCAAGTAACTGTCTCAAACATTCAGGAAACGCGAGTGACATTTGTAAACTGTTTCTGTCGTGGAAGCGTAAACGAATGGCCTCAAATGCTGCGTATACAAGTGCTCTGAAAATCCGTTTCTTTTTAACGATATCCCCCATATCGCTTTTGATGGTTGCTGTTAACGGTGCAATGTATCTCGTGGCTTCGTGTCTTTGTTATTACATTTGTGCGTGAGCTACTGTTGGTTTCTGGTACTCCAGCTCACGTACTGTCTACCACCTTCATTGCCTGCATCTTGTAACAGCAAAGGGTCGCCACCGGACTTCGTGTGGAAAGTCCATTAGACAAAAAGGCTGGGTTTCAAGCTGCGATTGTAAATGAAATGCATGTCTGTAGTCGGTAGTTTATTCTGCGGATTCAAGTTACCGATTTGTGAAGCCAGCTTAACATGTAATCACAGTAAGATAAGTACTCCTATATGTACCGTTCTGGGTGCAGGTACGATTAAGGTGATTGTCAGTTAATCCAACTTTACTCAGTCACTTCTCACCAACCACATACGTACAAGAACACGTGTTTCCCATTTCGATCATTAATGAGGTATGCAAAGGTATAAACCTCCTGTAACTACGCTACAAAGTAATGTGTTCTGGCTAATGCTCCACCTAGCTCTGTGGTGGTCGTTGCATCTTCGAAAATGATTGGTTTTGATCAGCACGGAATTTATCACGTGCTGATCGTTCGAACACCAAGTATGGTTGAATCCCATTATGTTTCATTAGCCAGCCAGTTCCTTAGTCACCGGTGGTTTCTGCAGTGGATTACTAGGTCCAAACCTAGTCCTAGCCGCTTCGTCTTTTGAACATTCTGCAGTCATACATTTAGCATCTCGTAGTTTTGATACTTTCGAGTTATAAATGATGATAAATTATGCGAGACTCCAAATCCTCAGACCTCTTTTAGTTCGCTAGTGTTTTTTCCTCATTATGCCAGTTTCACCGTCTCGTCGTCCTTTCCTTCTACATTTTACTTAATGCTGATTTAAATTACATACTAGCCTTTTCCTCTCAATGGTCTAATATCGATTTTCAAGTGCAGTTCCAATTTGATTTCCTATTCGGCAGTCTGCTTAGCTCGCATTCAAACGATCATCCGTCTTTGAAACACACTGACTGAAACACCCTTCGTTGAGCTTCCGCGCCCAGCTGCTATTACTGTTCAACGATCGAGGCCCATAACACCGTCCACACTTCAGAAAGTCTCCACTCGCAAGAGAGTCCTATTACATGCGGGAATGTGGCAGAAATACAACTTCTGCCTGTTCACCTCCAGACAACAGTATTTATACCCTTGTAACCCCCCCCCCCCCCTCCGAGGCTTGCCAGTCACCTTTCGGACAGCTGGGGTATGCTATGATACCCAACCTGTGCCAGGCGCTGCCACTGCGTCACCGGGCTTCGAAGCTCCGACTGCCAGGCACCGTCGGGATGCAGTTGCCTTTCCATGATCTGGAAATGGCACTGAGGTCCACTCCCGCCGCTGTGCCAGTGGAACTATCACGACCCGTCCTTCCGCCTTCACTGTGGCAGCCGCTGACATCACCGTCGGCCAGCATATGGCCTGTTACTCGAGACATCCTCTGACACAGCAGCAGCGGCTGAAGTTGCAAGACTACAGAAAGGTCTGCGCCCAGATAATTAAAAATTATGGTTGTACATGGCGAATATGTAATGTGACTGCGAATTTTTGAGTGTCGCTATAACGAGTCGACCATAACATCACCAACCACGTTAACGAGACAGTGCCAATTTTTCCTTGATCTGTAGGTGTGGACAGTTTTTGCTGTGTCGTCCGAACAAGACACAGCCAGGGAAGAAGCACCAAGGTGCAAAGATGTGAGCTGTTGCCAGTACCACAGAGACTCACCACTTGCGCGAGCTCCACCAGCGCCACGGGCGGTGCTGAGGATGAAGATACCGACTTCGCCTCGCCCAATTGCTGGCAGAGTACAATCCGCCAGTGAATGGACGACAAGGAGCAAAAGCCTACTCGGAAGGTAGAAGAGCAGCTCTCGCCCACTTGGTTATAGATCATCGTCCAGGGCTGACTTGGACAGGGAATGTAATTTAGTGAACTCTTAAAAGTGAACAGACAGTTGTTGTAAATTGCATGTGCTATGTACTGTGAGGTTCAAGCATACGTAATTTGAGAACCTTCAACATGGCAGCGCGTCAGCAATCGTTGGTTAATATATTAAAAAACTAAAAACTCGCCTAGATTGCGAAAAAAGCACCTAGTGTTGGCAGTTTATGGCGGGTCATGGCCCATCGACCATAGGCCGGTGTGAGGTGGAGCATACACTATTAAGTTAAGTAATGGTTTTGACTTTGTACATATGTACTGTTTGTGTTTTCTTTTTCGTTTATAACTGTATAGCTATGGCGTTCTTTTAATCATTGACAAAGGTCTTCTTAGCCAATTGTGGGTTTTATTGTTGTTCTGAAGAAGGTGTAGTTATCTACGCCGAAACCTGGGTTAACACTAGGTGCTTTTTTCGCAATCGAGGCGAGTTTTTAGTTTTTTAATATACGTAATTTGTGTGATTGGTGAGGATAGTCAGTCTAACAAAACCAAGGGTATTACAGGTAATAACACTGTTTCTGACATTTCAGTAGACATGTAAAGAGAGAGACCGATCACATTATCAATGTGATACTAAAAACAATGAAAGTACAACTTCAAAAATAAATTTCAGCTTTTTAAACTGATAGTACAAAATTAGGCGATGTACAAAATACATCGCCGAAACCATAATAATTATGATTTACGTAAAAAATTAAGGTAAACAATGTCCGATCAGGCGTTGAAGGCCCAACGATACCGACAGACGTCAATGGATGCGTATACGGAAGGGCGTATTGGTCACCACACTGCTCTCCTGGCTGTGGTCAGTTTTCGTGACTGGAGCCGCTTCTTCCCAATCAGGTAGCTACTCAATTGGCCTTACAAGGGCTGAGTGCTCCCCGTGTGCCAACAGGGCTTGGCAGACCGATCGGTAACACATCCAAGAGCTAGCCAAGCTTAACTTCGGTGATCTGACGCGAACCGGAGTTACCTCTGCGGCAAGGCCGTTGACGACTTATGTGAAAGACGAGTGAAAATACTGAACCGTCGCTCAGTACGAAATGTTACCAAAGGAGATTAAATAAGAACTACAACATTTTCACAAGTTTTCCTGAAATTAAAATTTATTGATTCTCTACAACATCTGAGAATAAAAAATACACATTTCATTATTTTCAGCACGCAGTAAATACCGAAAAGTAATGAAAATATCATTTATAATTCTAAGTTTGACACAAGCTGCACAAAATTCTACATAAATAATGAAGCGTTTTCAGTTACATATACACACTTGCTTCAGTACATTCTTTGGTATGCTGGGTACGCTATAAACACCAAAATATGTCAAAAAATACAATCTCATATTTTTTAGCTTGTTCCTCACATACAAAAATGTAGAAATCGATCATATAAATAATTTACGAACACTCTGATTTTTCACAAATATGTGTAGAAATATATTCCAAGTTGGAGCTACCACTACATACTCATAATAACAAGAAATCAGGCATTATACCTAGAATTATTGGTCTGCAATGGCCATTGAAACATGAAGTCATTTTGCATAAAATTTGATGAATGTCTGCTCCTTGTTATTTTTATAAGGAAAATTAAACAATCTCAAAAATATTTCTTATATTTTCGATTATCTTACTTTGGGAGTAAAATCATTTTTATGTCAATGACCATTTAATTGTAGCCCCATCAGTAGTTATTAAGATGCGAAAACAATTTTCCTACGAAAACACTGATTTTGCTTTCAGAAACACCAGTTCACCGTAAACCTATAATCAGACAACAACGCCATGTTCCACATACTAATTTTTCAAAATGATCAATAAACAGGTTTCGTCTATTCTGTGAAGATAAAAAGAAAATCGTACGGAGCATGCAAGACGTTTGGAAATGAAATATGTGGGAGAAAATTGTTGTCGCATTCCTTTCTTTCTTTTAACAGACGTTAGATGTTTCTGCTCTGGAACCTAATAACCGCGTCGTTTTAATGAAACTTAGGTGGTCTCATACAGGAATGGATTGTCTGTAGTTCAACTGTAGGTCTCAGTCTATTAGCTTTAATGAATATCCTCCGACCCAGGATGGAAAAAATTGGCCTTTCACTGTACGTTCTGCAAGTAGCATTGGATCTTCAGCTTAGTGCAAAGTGTTTATAATGTTTTGATATCAGTCTGTTTGTGGCGCGGGGAGTAGAAGGGGGGGGGGGCGGGGAGTGGGAGGGGAGGGGGTTGTGAAAGTGGTGCCTTCGATTTAAAAAGAAGATGACACGAAGTTTTTGTATGCTGTTACGCCAAAAATGGCAATAAACCATTTTTTCGTGTTTGTAAGAATGTTTATCTGTACAGTAGATGGTGAGCCAAATACAGAAGTATTATTTGAAGTTACGCAACCACAGGATTTCTCTGAGAACTGTCTGGTGTTTGTTTCATCATCGATTTTCGGAAAATGAAGACTAATATATATTTCAAAATTAGTTCAAGTGATTTCACTGTGGATACCTTGTGAAATATTATTGTATGGAAAAAGCACGCAGATCAACCACATGTTTTACTAAAAACTACTTGTTACTACCTAAGTATCAGGTTATTAATAAGCAATGTAAAGTGTGGAGGGTAGGCAGATACAAACACGCCAACATGTCATTTTCATAATTGCACCTCTCCTCCAATAAGCACGTTTTTTTCATTTTATGATCCGCTCTCTGCTGTCAGTGGCAATGTCCACCATGGATTTTGAACAAGACACACGCACCACAAAACCATCAGTTGCAAACAATGGATGCTTTTTCACTCTTGCGTACAGTATCTTAAGAAACAGTATTAAAAAAATGAGAACTAAAATACTAGCATATCCACGAAGAACACCTCAAACAGTTGCCGGAGAAAGGGAGCATTTTAGCATTTTTTGTTAAATTGTCAGCCAAAATAGGCAGTATTTTGAAGAAAAATAAATAAATCGCTTCTTGAAGTCCCATATCTTCTATTCGTATCCATAGATGTTAAGAATTTGAAATCACTTTGCCCGTTCCTTGCGCCAGTGGTAAGTTTACGGTTGGTCAGAATTTCCGTCTGCTTACGTAGGCCCTCGTAATATGCATTCCATTGTCTAAGAAAGTGTACGCCCATCCTGAGCTCAATTTAAAGAAGTTAGCATGTCATATTCTTGATATGTTCATAAGATAAAGTTTCCTGTTGTCATTATTGAAATATATTTTTTGAATTTCTCTATGTAACATTTCCATAACATTAGGCAGTCGAACGAAGTAGTCAGTAACGTATTGCATTGTGTCAAATATTTCTAATGTAGATGGTTTACCAAATGTACTTTGATTTACTATGATATTGTATCATCTTAACGTGCTACGCTTCTCAAAGTAATAATCACTGCAATGTTTACTTCTAAAATCATTTAACAAAAACAGTTAAGACGTTCATTGATTTTAAACGGTTTATTGTTAATGTTCGTTGTGAAACACAAACAGGAATCAATGCATGGAGCGGAAATACCAAGGGATGACGTGTCCTAGAATAAGCACCACGACCCTTCGAGGTTACATTTAGCTACTGTATAAGTGGCAGCTGCCAAAGCAAATGGAACAGGAATGGCCCACAAATAAAGCAGTTGCTGAAACTATTGAAATTTGTAGTGCCAGGACGTAGGAGGTCGTCTCACCTTCTGGTGATGTTTTCTGTAGTAGTGGTGTGGTCCCCCTATTGTGCCTAAGGAAGCGCTAAATGCGGAAGGATGTGAACACATTTTTGAGCACTGTATACTGTGTACAACAGGGCAACATTTCAGAGACGATGAATGTTTGATCAGCATGACAAAGCGCCCTGTCATAAAGCAGCGTTTGTGATTCAATGGTATTTGGACGATAACAATCGTGAAATGGATTGGCCTGCCCTGTGTTCCGACCTGAACTCAATGGAATGGAATGGGATGAGGTAGAACGTCAACTTAGCTTAACGCTATACCGTCCAACACCACTACCGTTTCTGGTTTCGGTTTTTGAGGAAGAATGGGCTGCCCTCAGACATCTCCTGGCAAGTCTAACTTCCAGGGTTCAAGACATCACAAAGGAGCAGAGTGAATACATTCTGTTCAAAATGTTCAAATGTGTGTGAAATCTATGGGACTTAACTGCTAAGGTCATCAGTCCCTAAGCTTACACACTACTTAACCTAAATTATCCTAAGGACAAACACACACATCCACGCCCGTGGGAGGACGCGTACCTCCGCCGGGACCAGCCACACAGTCCGTGACTGCAGCGCCCAAGACCGCTCGGCTAATCCCGCGCGGCTTACATTCTGTATTACACTGAGGCGATAAAAGGCACGTACTTCCTAGTGTCGTGTCGGACCTCCTGTTGACCGGTGTAGAGAAGCGTCTCGACGTGACCTGGACTGAAAAACATTTGGAAGTCTCCTGTAGGAATACTAAGCCATGTTGCCTCTGCAGCCGTCCATAATTGCGAAAGTGATGCAACGGCAGGATTTGTTGCACGAACTGATCTCTCGATTATGTCTCATAAGTGTTGGATGGGATTCATGTGGGGCGATATGAGTGGTAAAATTATTCACTCGAACGGTCTAGAAAGTTCTTCGAACCTATCGCAAGCAACTCTGGCCCAGTGACATGGCTCATTGTCATCCACAAAAATTCCATCGTTGTTTGGGAACACAAAGTCCATGTTCTATTTAGTTGGACCAGAACCAGCAGCTTGCACGGTACCTTGTTGACAACTTGGACAACTGGAAGCTGCGCCACATTCGAATCCTATTCGTGAACTCTGCGGCTTATTCGATTTCGATTTCTACCATAAGCTCTTACCAATTGGAATTGGGACTCAGCTGACCAGGCCTCGGTTTTCCAGTCATCTAGTGTCCAACCTAAATGGTCACGAGCCCATGTGAGGCACTGCAGGCGATGCCGTACTGTTAGCAAAGGCACTCGCCTCGGTCGTCTCCTGCCATAGCCCATTAACACCAGATTTCGCTGTACTGTCCTAATGGATACGTTTGTGGTACGTCCTGCAATGATTTAAGCTATTATTTCACGCGGTGTTGCTTGCCTGTTAGCAGTGTTGACTCTGCACAAACGGCGCTGCTCTCGGTCGTTAAGTAAAGGCTGTCGGCCATTCCGTTGTCTGTGTGGAGATGTAATGCCTGAAATATGTATTGTCGGCACACTCTTGACATTGTGGGCCTCTGAATATTGAAGTCCCTAACGATATCAGAAATCGAATGTCCCAAGCGTTTATCTCTAACTACCATTCCGCGTTCAGAGTCTGTTGATTCCCGTCGAACGGCCGTAATCACGTCGGAAACATTTTCACAAGAACGATCTGAATAGGACCGCTTCGCCAATGCAGTGCCCTTTTACACCTTGTGTACGCTGTATTACCGCCATCTGTAGATTTGTCACCTCCCTGCGAGGTGTACTTACGGGTGTCCAGATGCTTTTCATCAGAAGGTGTGCACGTCGACATTCTAACTAGCGCGGACTTTCCTCAGCGAGGTAATTATAACTTCGCGTTGTCCGCTGATGTCAATATTGAGGCAGACATGTATTGCCTGTCTTGATGTAAGCCTCCCTCTCCACGAGTTTGGTTTCCAGCATGGCTGCAGGTACCGCATCGTCACAGGCCACAGCGAACGGTCGGTCGTCTGTAGACGCGACGTCTTATAGCGGGGCAGGAAGGGGTGGGGAGGGGCGAGGCACGCCTCCCAGGGGATTCGGGAAGCAGTAGAATTCCCGGCGCCTTTGGGCGCGCGTGCCGCACAGCCGGCATTCCTGGCCCCCCGTGCCTCGCGGCTGCCGCCTCTGCCGCGGGCAGCGCCGCATTCCCTGGCCGTCACGGCCGCTCCCCAATATGTCTCCTCCTCCCTTCGACGTCTCCGGCTCCAGCCGGGGGGCGGTCGGCGGTCGCCTCTGCCGTGACCCCTGCCTGCTGCGACCGCACGTGACGCTGCGGAATCCGGCCGCTGCTTTTTGCCAGCTGCCGACACACGCCTCGCGTGGAAAGTAAAACTGCAGCGTCTTGGCCAGTGCAGCCTGTATGCGTCGTACTAGGTCTTATTGTGAGTCGTGAGCAACCCTTTGTTACCTCACCAATTCCTCAGTATATACTGACGGGAAAAAAATCACAACACCAATGAATTTTGATGTAGAGTAATGAAATTACAGGAATACGTTTGTCTAGGTAACATATTTAAGTATATACGAGGGCAGTTCAATAAGTAATGCAACACATTTTTTTTCTCGGCCAATTTTGGTTGAAAAAACCGGAAATATCTTGTGGAATATTTTCAAACATTCCCGCTTCGTCTCGTATAGTTTCATTGACTTCCGACAGGTGGCAGCGCTGTACGGAGCTGTTAAAATGGCGTCTGTAACGGATGTGCGTTGCAAACAATGGGCAGTGATCGAGTTTCTTTTGGCGGAAAACCAGGGCATCTCAGATATTCATAGGCGCTTGCAGAATGTCTACGGTGATCTGGCAGTGGACAAAAGCACGGTGAGTCGTTGGGCAAAGCGTGTGTCATCATCGCCGCAAGGTCAAGCAAGACTGTCTGATATCCCGCGTGCAGGCCGGCCGTGCACAGCTGTGACTCCTGCAATGGCGGAGCGTGCGAACACACTCGTTCGAGATGATCGACGGATCACCATCAAACAACTCAGTGCTCAACTTGACATCTCTGTTGGTAGTGCTGTCACAATTGTTCACCAGTTGGGATATTCAAAGGTTTGTTCCCGCTGGGTCCCTCGTTGTCTAACCGAACACCATAAAGAGCAAAGGAGAACCATCTGTGCGGAATTGCTTGCTCGTCATGTGGCTGAGGGTGACAATTTCTTGTGAAAGATTGTTACAGGCGATGAAACATGGGTTCATCACTTCGAACCTGAAACAAAACGGCAATCAATGGAGTGGCGCCACACCCACTCCCCTACCAAGAAAAAGTTTAAAGCCATACCCTCAGCCGGTAAAGTCATGGTTACAGTCTTCTGGGATGCTGAAGGGGTTATTCTGTTCGATGTCCTTCCCAATGGTCAAACGATCAACTCTGAAGTGTATTGTGCTACTCTTCAGAAATTGAAGAAACGACTTCAGCGCGTTCGTAGGCGCAAAAATCTGAACGAACTTCTCCTTCTTCATGACAACGCAAGACCTCACACAAGTCTTCGCACCCGAGAGGAGCTCACAAAACTTCAGTGGACTGTTCTTCCTCATGCACCCTACAGCCCCGATCTCGCACCGTCGGATTTCCATATGTTTGGCCCAATGAAGGACGCAATCCGTGGGAGGCACTACGGATGATGAAGAAGTTATTGATGCAGTATGACGTTGGCTCCGACATCGACCAGTGGAATGGTACCGTGCAGGCATACAGGCCCTCATTTCAAGGTGGCGTAAGGCCGTAGCATTGAATGGAGATTACGTTGAAAAATAATGTTGTGTAGCTAAAAGATTGGGGAATAACTTGGTGTATTTCAATGCTGAATAAAAGAACCCCTGTTTCAGAAAAAAAATGTGTTGCATTACTTATTGAACTGCCCTCGTATATGAAGATAGTAACTGTTCTCGAAAGAACAGATACCATTGATGACCTTGCAGCTGCAGGTATATCAACAACACCTGTCGGCAGCTGAGGGGTTCAAATGGTTCAAATTGCTCTGAGCACTATGGGACTTATCATCTGAGGTCATCAGTCCCCTATAACTTAGAACTACTTAAACCTAACTAATCTAAGGACATCACATACATCCATGCCGAGGCAGGATTCGAACCTGAGACCGTAGCTGTCACGCGGTTCCAGACTGAAGCGCCTAGAACCGCTCAGCCACACCGGCTGGCTGAAGGGTTCAATTAATTATCATTTATTCTAGAGAAGCTGCACGGTCATCAATGGTATCTGTTCTTTCAAGAACAGTTACTTTCATCATATATATATAGTTAAAAGGCCATCCAGCCGTTGACCTTCGTCTGTGCGAATGCGCACAAGTTGCCCGAACTCTTACAGGAAATCGTCACCTTAGTGTGCGCGAGTAATCAGTGGATGGGCAACTACCTACTAGGTACATTACGTACGTAGATTGTGGACAGTTGGGAATGTGGGTCTCACGGAAAGCGTGCAAGTCCCTGCAGTCGCGCTATTCATCTGTGCCCTCGGTGGCTCAGATGGGTAGTGCGTCTGCCATGTAAGCAGGAGATCCCGTGTTCTACTCCCGGTCGGGGCACACATTTTCAGCTGTCTCTATCGAGGTATATCGGCAACATCTGTCGGCAGCTAAGGGTTTCAATTAAATATCACATATTTAATTGATTAACATTGCAATGTTACAACTTAATGTAAGCACGGAATAGGCCATCACAAATGTGAAATACTGGTACATTAATAACTGGTGTAACCTCCAGGACGTTAAATGCCTCAATAGAGGGACAAGTAATGCTGCTTGTGGATGACGCTGGAGATGTCGTCCGATGACACCGCATGTGTGCTCGACTGAAGACAGATCCAGTGATCGAGCAGGCCAAGGCAACACGTCGGAACTGTACAGCCTGTTGTGTTTCAACAGTGGTGTGTAGACGAGCGTTATCTGTTGGAAAACACCTCCTGGAACGCTGGTTATGAATGGCAGCACAACGGGTGGGATCCCCAGACTGAGATACAAATATGTGGTTCAGGTGCGCGGGATAACCACGAGAGTGCGCCTGCTGTCATACGAAATCGCACCCCAAGTGTAGGTCCAAGATATCTAGCACGCAGATAGGTTGGTAGCAGGCCCTCAACTGGCTCATTTCTAACCAATATATGGCAAATGAGTAGCACCGAGACAGGAACAGTTTTCACCAGAAAACACAATAGACCTCCACCCTGCCCTCCGATGAGCTCTCAGTTGACACCACTGCATGGTCGAGCGGTTCTAGGCGCTTCAGTCCGGAACCGCGCTGCTGCTACGGACGCAGGTTCGAATTCTGCCTCGGGCATGGATGTGTGTGTGATGTCCTTTGGTTAGTTAAGTTTAAGTAGTTCTAAGTCTAGGGGACTGATGACCTCGGAAGTTAAGTCGCATAGTGCTTAGAGCCATTTGAAACATTTTTGATCACCACTGCAGACGAAAGTGGGTGTGGTTGGGATTTTCAGTGGAAAGAACTCTCCGTGGGGTCGTGCTCGGAGCTGTGGTTGAACTAACTGATTTGCAACAGTTTGTTGTGTCACTGTGGTGCCAACTGCCCTTCAAATTGCTGCTGCAGATACGGTGCGTTGCGCCAGAGCCACATGCCTACCACAACGGTCATCACTCTCGGTAGTGCCACATGTCCTTCGGGATCTCTGTCTTCCATCGACCGTACATTTCCGTGACAACCCTTGTCAGCAACCACGTACAATGGCTACATTCCTCCCAGCTTTTCCCGCAATAATGCAGAAGGAATGTCCAGCACTCCGTAGCCCTATTACAAGACCTCTTTCAACCTCAGGGAGTTACTGATAATGGTATTTTTATCGTCTTAAAGGTATTCTTGATCAACATCAACTCACAACGTCCAGTCTATAAAATAACTAATGCTCACGCCCGTAGCAGCAAGTACTGAAAGCAAACGTGATTTCCATCCTGATAGTAGAGCTACTGTATTAGCGGCACTGTTATGCTGCTAGCTTGAAATGTGAAATGTGGAAACATATCTACCAGCTTTAATTTATGTCGTACAACTTCTTCTTGGTGCTGCGATTTTTTTTCCGTGAGAGTAATGAAAACGACAGGAACGTCTTAGTGGACAAGCACAATTCCATTTCTCATAAAAGCACTTCTGGATGCATTGAAGCATTACTTTCTAAATTACGAGTGGACTCCAAAAAGTAAGCTACAGAATATTATAGCTAAATAACTCTTACTGAATGCTGCACTACACTTCAAAGTGGCTCAGGTACGTGACACTGTTTTTCAAATAGTCGCCCTGTGAACAACGATTGGTACGTTCTACCAATGTTTCTGCTCTTTGACGGTAGAAATCCTTACCTTGTTTTCGGAGCTATTCAAGGACTGCTGTTTGAAGCCCACATAGATGGAAAATTTCTGTTCCGAAAGACGTTCTTTTAACTTTCCAAAAAGATGAAAATTGGGAGATACAAGATCTGGACTTCTCGATCAGCATCACCCACGTCTGTGTGGCCTTGGTCAAAAATATTGGCACCACTTCATTACAGTTGGAACCTACATTGAATCTGGTCCATATGTCATCAGAACGTCACGGTGAACCCGTGTTCAGTTAAGACTTTTGCCCACATCAGTCGTAGTGCGCCACGTACTTCAACTTCGGAATTCATTTCTAATTGCCTCTCCATTCCAGTTGCACACTGTGAGGCATCGGTTATACCGCAGCAAAACTGTGTTTGTATGAGACGTGGCACATGTTCTCTCCTCTGACTATGCACCACTGTTGCGCAGTGGTGTTAGCATAAGACAACATGCTTAACATATATACTGAAGCCCCTGAGCACATAAAACACTAACATTTTCCATCTTATGACCTTGTTGCATAGACCATCCTCAGGAAGTAGACTAATTTAGCTAGAGAGTTCCGAGACAACACTGTCACAATGTTCAATTGTGTGTAAAATCTTATGAGACTTAACTGCTAAGGTCATCAGTCCCTAAGCTTAACACTACTTAACCTAAATCATCCTAAGGACAAACACACACACCCATGCCCGAGGGAGGACTCGAACCTCCGCCGGGACCAGCCGCACAGTCCATTACTGCAGCGCCCTAGACCGCTCGGCTAATCCCGCGCGGCCAACACTGTCACAGTTCTTGCAAAATTTACGCTTATATCCTCTCAAGCGACTCTGATAAATTTTCGTATGGTCTTCGCTAAATTATCAAATTATCTCTGAATTCGTTCCATGACTTCTGATGCCAACTTGATATAGTTTCCAAACGGAGAAGGAATAATTTCGAATTGTTCACATTTGCGTCTTGGTTTGGATCTCCTTTAAAACTCCATTGCTCTTTTCTAAAACACTTACAACAATCTTCGAATTCGCCTTTTCCAATGCTGAAGCCTCTACATTAGCCGTGAATCTTTATTAAACAATTATAAAAAATGCAATATAAAATGTAAAGGACTAAAATATAATACAAAAAGCAAAACAATACAACTTAAATAAAATATTAGGTTAGTGCATATGTTCGTAGCGTTTTTCCATAAGTTTAATAAACACAACAGGAACACATAGCAGAGACTTTAGTTATCAATAACATATTTTCCTTCACTATTCACAATAGTCTGCCAACGTCGGAGTAACTTTACAATTTCGCGACGGTGGAAACCGCGTGGTTTTGAGGTGACGAAGTCCTCGAACCAAGTTAGTTCATTTTCATCCGGAAAGGAGGTTCCTTGAAGGTTGTTCGATGGAGGGCGGAGAAGGTGCAAATCTTAGGGCGCAAGATCAGGTGAATGACGTGTGTGCGGAACGAATTTCCAAGCCAACTCCCATACAGCGTTTTTTGTCACTTTAGCAGAATGAGGGCGGGCGTTATCGTGGAATAGCATCACTTCACGCAGTCTTCCTGGTCGTTGTCCTTGGATTGCGCCTGCGAGACGTCTCAGTTGTTCCCAATAGATGTCAGCAGTGATGGTTACAACTCGGGGAGGCGATTCATAGAACACCACACCGTCAATGTTCCATCAGATGTACAACATTATCTTTGTGGATGTGCATAGGTCTTTGTATGGGGAGTTGCTGCTTTGTGAGCTCAACCATTATTTTCTTTTTCTTATGTTAGCATAAAGACCCAATTTCTTGTCACCAGTAACGATACAGGGTAGGGATTTTTTGTGTTGTTCTCGAACCAGCTGATGACGAGCAAGCAGAAATGTGCATGTGGCTACTCGCTGATTTTTGTGATTGTGGGTTACAGCATGCGATATCCATACACCCGATTTCTGCACCTTCCCCGTTGCATGTCAATGTCGCACGAAGGTTGACTGATCACAGTTCATCACGTTTTCCAGTTCTCGAGCACACGGGCGTGGATCATTGTGAATTAATGCATTTAAAGGATCTTCGTCAAACCCCGAAAGCCTTCTTGAACGTGGACAGTCACGAATGTCAATAAGATCCTTCTTAAAACGAGGAAAGGTTTTAAGTGTCGTGCTCTGTCCAATGGTATTACTATCTCCACACTCGGCGCAAATGTTTCAGGCTCCCTCCGCTGCCGTCATGCCTCTACTGATCTCAGAAGAAAATATAGAGAACTATCCGATTTCTCCACTTAGCACCCTATTTTCTGGCGCTCACTGCTCTACTCACAACCTTCAAATGAAAATATGTAATTTCAATAACAACGGTGAACTAAAAATAAAAAATAACAATCGATAAATAAAAACATAGCAATCGGAGTATCGAGATCCAAACTTATGCACTAGCCTATTAATAATAGATATAACTAGCAAGCTTCGAATAAAACGTTAAATGAACACTAGCAACCTAAAATTAAAAACGAAGTTTCAACCAATCCTCTTCTTCTTCCTCTCTATTGTGTTTATCCTATCTATTGGAGTATAAGCCCCACTGTATGCAAGTTTCGGTTAAGTTGTTCTGATCTGATTTCACTGCCATGTGCCCTTCATATGTATGCAATCGTCAGTCACCTAAGAGAAGCAAATCATATGCGCCAAATGTCTGTGAGGTGTGTAAACTATGTTCTGTGTCTGATCGTATTTTAACAATTTTTTTATCGTATTTGCCGAGGCGGAAAGTAGAGATCAGCCCAACATTTGCGTAAAAGAGCGTGTGAAGCCTCCTAAAATCCACGTTCACTCTACCCAGCGCACCAGGCACGGTCGTTAATCCGCTGTGTGGGTTCCGTCCAGGTCTGGCTTACCTTCCTGTCGTCCAAGTTAGCGTACAACCCGTTACGTTTTACGACCGGGTGAAAGTTGCAAAAAAAAAACATCCCTTCAAAAATAAGAAATATGTAAAAGTTAACAAACAGATTTTAGCAAATGAACAATGTCACGTAATTATTAATAGGCAAATATCAAAGACAATAAAATTCGAATGGTAAAAAGATAACAGATTCAAACCTTGAGTAGAAGTAAACTAAATGAAAGAAAAATTACTAACTCCATTTAAATCAATATACAAATCTCTAAACCATAACCAAATCGAAATACGAAGGAACGTGTGAATAATTATTTAATACACAAATAGGAGTAAAAATCCTTTTAAATAAATATTTCAACATAACGATAACACAAAAGAGTTAAAAATTACCAAGACATAGGAATATAGAACCAAAATCCACTTACGGACAAAACGCCGTAATACTAAGAAGAAGTTATAGGACTCAAACCAAACCTGGCAGGTGTGTTTCTACACCTGAAAGATGCTGTCAATTTCAGTTTCGCGCCAGTAGAATGGAAGTGAATCTAGTAGCGTCACTATGAGGATGCAAATCAGGTTTGCTTTAAATATACGCTGTAATGATTTTGATAGTTAGTTACCTTTGCGATTCAATGTGGTGAGTTGATGCTGCTCAAGAGTACCTTTAAGACGACAAAGATCCCACTATCAGCACCCCGCTGCGATTGAACGAGGTCGTCTTATAGCACTAAGAGGGTCCGCCCCGGTAGCTGAGTGTTCAGCACGACAGATTTTCAGTCCCTAAGGGCCCGGGTTCGATTCCCGGGACTACGTGTTGTGTTGTCCAGTCGTCATCATTTCATTCCCATCGACGCGTAAGTCGCCGAAGTGGGGTCAAACCGAAAGACTTACACAGGGCGAACGGTCTACCCGACGGGAGGCCCTAGTCACACGACATTTACATTTACTTTCGGACTGAGAGAAACTAGATGGTCCTTCTGCGATATTACAGAAAGATTTGGCAGAATGCAGCAACTGTACATGACTGCTGGCGACGGTGGTCACGCGAATGTACAGTCGCAAGAAGACGAAGTCCAGATGGCCACATGGCACTACTGAGAGGGAAAACCATCGTTTTCAGCGCGCGGCTCTGGTGCATCAATTTGAGCAACTAATGGCACCACAATGACACATCAAACTGCTACAAATCTTTACTTCATGGACAGCTCCGAGCACAACACCCTGTAGCGAGCATTGCACAGATCGCAAATTAGCGCCATTTGCGACTTTAGCGGTGTCAAGCGAGAGCTCATTGTGTTTTCTGATCAAAACTGGTTTTGTCTCTGTGTCAGCGATGGTTGTGTGTTCGTTAGAAGGAGGACAGTTGAGGGCCTGCAACCAACCTGCCTGCATGCTAGACACACTGGACCTACACCTGGAGTTACGGTCTGAGGTGCGATTTCGTATGACAGCAGGAGCGCACTCGTGGTTATCACACGCACCCTCAATGCAAATCCGTACGTCAGTCTTGTGATACGACATGTTGTGGTGCCATTCATGAACAGAATTCCAAGGGGTGTTCTTCAACAGGATAACTCTCGCCCACATACCGTTGTTGTAAGCCGACATCCTCTACAGAATGCTAACATGCTGTCTCGCCCTGTTTGATCACCAGATATGTCCCCAACCGACATATGGGAGCTCATCGGAAGACAACTCGAGCGTCATCGACAGATTGTGTTAACCGCCCCTGTAGTAACGGATCAAGTGCAACAGGCATGGAACTTCATCTCACAAACTGACATCTGGCACATGTACAACACAATGCATGCACGTTTCCATTTTTGAATTTAACGTTCTGGCGGTTACACCCGCTATTAACGTACCAGTATTTCACATTTGCTGTGCCTTACTTCGCGCTTACGTCAGCCAGTGATCTTGCAATGTTAATCACTTAAATATGTTACGTAGACTTATGTATGCGTGTAACTTCACTGATGATGATGATGATGATGTCCCATATTCCGAGGAGCGTAGGGAACGATGAGGGAGACCCGCGCCGCCGTACCAGGCTAGGTCCTAGTGAAGGTGGTTTGCCATTGCCTTCCTCCGACCGTAATGAGGATGAATGATGATGATGAAGACGACACAACAACATCCAGTCATTTCGAGGTAGGGAAAATCCCCGACCCCGCCGGGAATCGAACCAGGGACCCCGTGTGCAGGAAGTGAGAACGCTACTTCAAGACCACGAGCTTCATTACTCTTTATTAATTATTCTTCTTTAATGCGAATTTCTTCCAACAGTGTATTTATATTTTACAGAATTTTATAAAAATCAGCCGATAACGATGACACTGCTGACACATGTTGGAGGTTATATAAAAATTAGTAGTCTGCATAATATGTAGATCTGAAATCCAGTAATTTTGTCCGCAGGTGCTGCTACTGCTGAGGCCTGGTCGTCAAGGAAGGCAGGACTGGGTTACGATTGTGGATGGGGCCCGAATCAGCTACTATTGGTTTGCTTTGCAATTTAACACATTTATTTTAAGACCATAATTACAGACTCAGCAATAAATAAAAAAATTTCACACGTTAATATTAGGGAAGAAACAACTGTGTAATAAAGAGTACTTTCAGTATGTTACAATTTAATAAATGAGCATAAAATACAGACACTGCAAATAATGTTTTGAAAACAAGCCAAGGTGGTCGCAATTATAATTTTAAGGCAAGCAACTACAGTCACGGTTGAAGGCCTTTAAAACCCGGAATGGCAATTATATTAAAAACATTAGAAATATAAATGAAACAGTAAATATAATAACAAAGGTTAATTCAAAAGGTTAAGCAACTGATCACCAAACAGGTGAGACAAATGATAGTAACTTGGTAATACAATAATAAAATAATAACACAATAAAAGAACACAAGGTCCAGTCACATACGGTACTCCAGGAATCGACCTCTGAGTAGGTCAGGGCAAAAACACTTTCGCGAGCGAGCATTCACATCACAACATGGTAACTCAGATTAGTGGCAGTCCAACGAGTGACTAACGATAATCTTGGTGAGGCTACCTGACGACCAATAAACCAAAACCAAAGATGTAAAAATACGCCAAAGCCCGAACCGGCGGTTTGGATTCTGCCCACAGAAGACTGTGTTTAGAGCGCCCGGAACAAGAAACGAATCACTACCACCAGGGTAGAAGAATCGTCAACTAACCTACAATCAAGAAAGCTGTCAAACTTACACGCCCCACTGGACAGCGGAGGCAACGCGAGAAAACGTACACTGCCGTTACATACACTAATCCCCCAGGGCAGGTAACTGGGCGTTGGAGGCCACCAGGCAGAAAAATACCGCTGGTTGAACTTAACAATTGTAACAAGCTGAGACGGCCGGTGTGGCCGTGCGGTTCCAGGCGCTTCAGTCTGGAACTGCGTGACCGCTACGGTCGCAGGTTCGAATCCTGCCTCGGGTATGGATGTGGGTGATGTCCTTAGGTTATTTAGGTTTAAGTAGTTCTAAGTACTAGGGGACTGATGGCCACAGATGTTAAGTCCCAAAGTGCTCAGAGCCATTTTTTTTTGTAACAAGCTGAAGGCAGTAAATAGTAATTAGAAGCCCAGGAATGCTAATTAGATCCACCTTCCCTAAGCACTCCACTCGCTGCTCTTCACCTCGGCGACACTACAAGGAGCAACACGAATCCAAGTCACTGGAGAATCGCGAGATTTCAAAATGGTGGCGGTTTGTATACTCCAATTGAAATGCACTCAACTTAAAACTTGCAGGATCCGGTTTCGACGAGGTCGTGCACCCTTGTGACCACAGACCTTCGATCCGGCAGTACATGCGCGCCACCAGCAGTCCCGACGTGTTTCGTTCTGCGCGGACCTGGCTCTTCCTGCGTCCCCAACCGAATTGCTCACTCACACGACACCGAAGAACAACGACGCCAAGTTCTAGGGGGCTGGTGACCATAGATGTTAAGTCCCATAGTGCTCCGAGCCCAACAACGTCGTCACCCCAAAGATAGTTCCACAGTTACTACATATCGGTAACGCCGCTGCTGCCACTAGCGGACAGGCAACACTTGTGAAACCAAATGGCGCGAGTCGACGCAAGAAGAAGACAAACAACCGCAACCATGTCAACTAAACGATACAGTCTGGCCTCCAACAGAAGACGGAAACCTACAACAGCACCAACAAGAGCCACAGCACGGCTCAAGTACGAAAGGTTGAAAACCATGTGATCAATCTTACAGTCTTCTTTTTGTAAAAAAGTGGAACGTTTTGCTCAATTTCTAGACTGCAATTCTCTAATTTTAATTATTTTTGAGAAATGTTCTACTTTTTACCATTTGCCTGACGAGAGTATTTCTTTTTAGCTTCGTATCCATTTTTACTCTGAGTCTTACTAGCATAGCATCATTCGAGACTCGAAACTGGGTGAGGATGCTGTATCCAGCACAGTTTCTTTCAGTATTGATCTGCGTGTTTCACATGCAAAGCAGCCCGCGATTTATCTGTGTTTTCCTGTCAGCGAACGCAAATGACCGAGTGAGAGGAGCTCGTGGTGCATTCTGCGGCCAGCCGCAGCCGGCAGTCAGCTGCGGCCCCCGACCGCGGCGTCACGCGTGCAGCGCGCTGAATAAATGACGAGCGCTGCGCGACGGGGCGCATTATTTACAGCCACTTGGCGCCTGTTTGCATCTCGGAGCAGAGCCGTGTCTGCGCTCCCCGCTAGATAGCCTTGAAATGCGACTTGCACAAAGTAAGTTGGCAGCAGCGGGTCGCTTCTGCGTATGGCAGCCTTGTTACGACACTGAAACTTTGTCTTCAGGCTGTGCATTATCGCCGAGAAACACCTGTCGCGCACTAAGTGGCTGAGCGCGCGCAGTTTGGGAGTACATGATAACTTAGATAACTAGAATCTCCAGTTGGCCGTCCGGGCATTACTGCTTCTGTATTTTATATTACTGCTAATTATTAAATTAAATAAATACTATTTCTGCCTCTAGGTCTAAGAAGAACATTTCTTATTTACGTACGAGATCCTCCGAAATGAGTCTCTCTTCAGGACACGGTTAAGTTCCGTCGAATCTAACCCTAAGACGGAGCGATGTAAGAATATGTGGTATTACCACCCACGTTAGTTTGGTTCTCAACTTAGTTTGGTTATCAACTTACTTTGGTTCTCAACTTCTTCATACGCTCCTTATTTACAGTTTGTTTAACATCAGTTGGCCACGTTTAAGAAAAGTTGGTCTGTTTTTATGAGGGGCTTCTTGCTCTTTAGTTAAAGTTTAAGACAGCGTATATTGAGGCAGAAGTAAACAGCTTCACTTGTTAGAGGCGCCTTAAGTCATCCAAGATCCATTTCAGCTTCACTATGACCTTATTAAAGTGATAACAGATGCTCATTTATTGGTGGGTGAACAATAGTTAAGTGCTCGAACAGTCCACGGGTATACTGCCGGTTTATAGTGTCCAACGGGCACAATATTTCGGCGATCAGACATGTCGGCATCGTCAGGTGCGCTGACGAACTGAGCTCCTGATATTTTTTTCTTTTATTGTATTTCGATTCCCCCAGAACGGGGCGAGCTGGCAGCAGCTTAGTATGCCGCTCTTCAGCCTACAGACTTTGTTAAAAGATGAAGAGAATAAATAATAAAAACTGGCGATAAAATCGGAGAATTAAATAGTAACATGGCGAAAAAATCGTGGAACTTAAAACATAGAACAAAGGGATGATGATGGTAATAAAATACATACGAAGCAGACAGGTAAAACAATAGACAATTAAAAAAAAAAAAAACACGGCGACAGTCTGGTTTCTGTTCGCAGAAGACATAAAATTCACACCCAGTGACAGCATGGTTTCTGTTCGCAACACGAGAAAGACGAACAACACTGAACAATCACTGGAACACTGCACTAAAAGGTTAGCAAATGTGACATACCACAGCCGAGAGCAGGTGGGGGAAACGGGACAGATGATGGGAAAATAAAAAAGGGGGGGAAGGAGAGGAAAAGCGAAAGGGGGGGCGGGAGGGTGAGCGCCTGAGGGCGGGCGGCCGATATAAATCCCCTCCCCCCGCGGGCCGCTCTCTTCGCCGTCCGCGCCCGCGCGCCAGTGGTCGCTAATCTGTGCATGGAATACATCGAGGAGGAAACCTTGGCATCATCCAATTGGAAACCTACTTTTTTCTTCCGTTATGTCGATGACACGTTCGTCATCTGGCCCCATGGTAGGGACAAGCTCCTGGATTTCCTTACACACCTAAACTCCATACATTCAAACATCAAATTCACTATGGAGACCGAAGCTGAAGGAAGATTACCATTCCTGGACGTCATGATCAAGAGAAGAGCTGATGGTACCCTGAGCCACGGTGTGTACAGGAAAGGTCTGAATCAGAGGCTCAGGCGGTTTTGCGACCGTGTTGGCTGCAGATTCCTTGACTTACGCCATAGGGTGATGGATAGGGTGATGGGGTTTCGGGTTCCGCTGAATAGGTCAGGAGTTCACTACACTCAGCTGACGACTACACGGGTAGCGGAGGCTGTGTGCCGTGGACTGGGCGGTTTTTTAGGTTAGAAGGCCTCGGGAAAGTACGGGGTGGGCTGCAATCTCAAAGGGTGCATGGCATATATAGGACGTGCTTGGATCAAGGAACAGTCGGAATTGTAAATTGTTGTAGTTGTGCTGGGAAAGTCCCTGAGCTACAAGCGCTAATAGAAAGCACAGAAGCTGAAATCGTTATAGGTACAGAAAGCTGGCTAAAGCCTGAAATAAGTTCTGCAGAAATTTTTACGAAGTCTCAGACGGTGTTCAGGAGAGATAGATTAGGCAGAATTGGTGGTGGAGTGTTTGTGTCCGTCAATAGTGGTTTATCTTGTAGTGAAGTCGAAGTAGATACTCAGTGCGAATTGGTATGGGTGGAAGTTATACTTAACAGCCGAACTAAGTTAGTAATTGGCTCCTTCTACTGACCCCCAGACTCCGATGATACAATTGCTGAGCAGTTCAGAGAAAATTTGAGTCTCGTAACAAATAAATACCCCACTCATACGGTTATAGTTGGTGGGGACTTCAACCTTCCCTCGATATGTTGGCAAAAATACTTGTTCAAAACCGGTGGTAGGCAGAAAACATCTTCCGAGATTGTCCTAAATGCTTTCTCCGAAAATTATTTCGAGCAGTTAGTCCACGAACCCACGCGAATTGTAAATGGTTGCGAAAACACACTTGACCTCTTAGCCACAAGCAATCCAGAGCTAATAGAGAACATCATGACTGATACAGGGATTAGTGATCACAAGGTCGTTGTAGCTAGGCTCAATACCGTTTCTTCCAAATACACCAGAAACAAACGCAAAATAATTTTATTTAAAAAAGTTGTTAAAGTGTCACTAGAAGCTTTCCTAAGAGACAATCTCCATTCCTTCCGAACTGACTATGCAAATGTAGACGAGATGTGGCTCAAATCAAAGATATAGTAGCAACAGCAATTGAGAGATTCATACCTCATAAATTGGTAAGAGATGGAACTGATCCCCCATGGTACACAAAACAAGTCCGAACGCTGTTACAGAGACAACGGAAAAAGCATGCGAAGTTCAGAAGAACGCGAAATCCCGAAGATTGGCTAAAATTTACAGACGCGCGAAATCTGGCACGGACTTCAATGCGAGATGCCTTTAATAGGTTCCACAACGAAACATTGTCTCCAAATTTGGTAGAAAATCCGAAGAAATTCTGGTCGTATATAAAGTACACAAGCGGCAAGACGCAGTCAATACCTTCGCTACGCAGTGCCGATGGTACTGTGACCGACGACTGTACCCTTAAAGCGGAGTTATTGAACGCAGTTTTCCGAAATTCCTTCACCAGGGAAGACGAATGGAATATTCCAGAATTTGAAACACGAACAGCTGCTAGCATGAGTTTCTTAGTAGTAGATACCTTAGGGGTTGCGAAGCAACGCAAATCGCTTGATATGGGCAAGTCTTCAGGTCCAGATTGTATACCGATTAGGTTCCTTTCAGATTACGCTGATAACAATAGCTCCCTATTTAGCAATCATATACAACCGCTCGCTCACCTACAGATCTGTACCTACAGATTGGAAAATTGCGCAGGTCGCACCAGTGTTTAGGAAGGATAGTAGGAGTAATCCATCGAACTACAGACCTGTATCATTGACGTCGGTTTGCAGTAGGGTTTTGGAGCATATACTGTATTCAAACATTATGAATCACCAAGAAGGGAACTATCTATTGATACGTAATCAGCATGGTTTCAGAAAACATCGTTCTTGTGCAACGCAGCTAGCTCTTTATTCGCACGAAGTAATGGCCGCTATCGACAGGGGATCTCGGGTTTATTCCGTATTTCTAGATTTCCGGAAAGCCTTTGGCACCGTTCCTCACAAGCGATTTCTAATCAAGCTGCGGCCCTCTGGGGTATCGTCTCAGTTGTGCGACTGAATTCGTGGTTTCCTGTCAGGAAGATTGCAGTTCGTAGTAATAGACGGCAAATCATCGAGTAAAACTGAAGTGATATCAGGTGTTCCCCAGGGATGCGTCCTGGGACCTCTGCTGTTCCTGATCTATATAAATGACCTGGGAGATAATCTGAGCAGTTCTCTTAGGTTGTTCGCAGATGATGCTGTAATTTACCGTCTAGTAAGGCCATCCGAAGACCAGTATCAGTTGCAAAGCGATTTAGAAAAGATTGCTATATGGTATGGCAGGTGGCAGTTGACGCTAAATAACGAAAAGTGTGAGGCGATCCACATGAGTTCCAAAAGAAATCCGTTGGAATTCGATTACTCGATAAATAGTACAATTGTCAAGGCTGTCAATTCAACTAAGTACCTGGGTGTAAAAATCACGAACAACTTCAGTTGGAAAGACCACATAGATAATATTGTGGGCAAGGCGAGCCAAAGGTTGCGTTTCATTGGCAGGACGCTTTGAAGATGCAACAAGTCCACTAAAGAGACAGCTTACATTACACTCGTTCGTCCTCTGTTAGAATATTGCTGCGCGGTGTGGGATCCTTACCAGGTGGGATTGACGTGGGACATCGCAATGGTGCAAAAAAGGGCAGCTCGTAATAGTGGAGAGAGTGTGGCAGATAGGATACGCGAGTTGGGATGGAAGTCATTAAAGCAAAGACGTTTCTCGTCGCGGCGAGGTCTATTTACGAAATTTCAGTCACCATCTTTCTCTTCCGAATGCGAAAATATTTTGTTGAGCCCAACCTATATAGGTAGGAATGATCATCAAAATAAAATAAAATAAGAGAAATCAGAGCTCGAACAGAAAGGTTTAGGTATTCGTTTTTCCCGCGCGCTGTTCGGGAGTGGAATGGTAGAGAGATAGTATGGTTGTGGTTCGATGAACCCTCTGCCAAGCAGTTAAATGTGAATTGCAGAGTAGTGATGTAGATGTAGATGTAGAAGACGCACGCTGACCTGTACCTGCATGTAGACAGCTGCCACCACCCTTCTCAGAGGAATGGAGTACTAAAAACTCTAGTACACAGGGCGCTCAGCGTCTCAGACGCAGAGAATCCGCCACAGGAATTGGAAAACCTCAAAACCGTGTTCCGGAAAAACGGGTACTCGGAACGGCAGATTAGACGCGCTCTCCGTTCCACCACCACAGCACAACATGTGGAGACGGATGAAGTCGCGGGAGAAGAGGTAGCCACTGCCTTTATTCCGTACAATGGCGCACTATCGGGGAAAATCGGCCGTATATTAAAGAAATACCGAGTTAAAACCGTCTTTTGCCCGCCCAATAAAACACGGGAATTACTGGGAAGTGTGAAAGATGACCTCGGTTTCAGGAAGGCCGGCATATACCAAATTCCCTGCGAGTATGGGAAGACTTATATCGGACAAACAGTACGCACCATCGAAGATCGTTGCCGAGAACATCAGAGGCACACTCGACTGAAATATCCAAATAAGTCGGCGGTAGCAGAGCACTGTTTGTCGGAGAAACACGAGATGGATTATGAGCGTACCATGATCCTGGCTCAGACCTCTAAATATTGGGACAGCGTTATAAGAGAGGCTATCGAAATTCGCACCAGGGAAGATCTTATCAACCGAGATTGCGGCTACAATCTCAGGAAGGCTTGGGACCTGGCATTGAATGTAATTAAGAAGACTCTCAGCAAGAAGTATGAACTGGTGACCAGGGAAGACGTAGCAAGCGCATCGACGCTACGACAGATTCCGACGCCCACGTCTTCGCGACCGCCGGCGCGCGGGCGTGGACGGTGAAGAGAGCGGCCCGCGGGGGGAGGGGATTTAAATCTGCCGCCCGCCCTCAGGAGCTCAGTTCGTCAGCGCACCTGACGATGGCGACATGCCTGATCGCCGAAATATTGTGCCCGTTGGACACTATACACCGGCAGTATACCCGTGGACTGTTCGAGCAACAAATACGCCGGGAGAAACTGAATAATCAATAGTAAGTGAAAAGGGATAAAGGAAATTTTTATGAAATATCAGATTGAAGATAGGAACAATGTGCAAGCTAAAAGATAATATTTAATATGGCAATTAGACGGAAGTAGATAAAAGCATATGCAAAGTAAAAGTAAAATGGAACTGTGAACTACATCGTAACTTTCCCCCACTACCCATTACTCCATTTTCTCCTAAACTAGCAAAAACTAATTATACAGGGTGTAACGAGTATAAGTGCAGATATTTCTGCTGGTGACGGAGGACGGTGTATTGAACAAAATTACATCAGTACCTACGTTCTTCGTAGACTAATAATTATTACAAGTCGTATGTTTTTAGGTTGCTTAGTACCTGCACGTGACGGAAGAGCAAGCCTTTAAAGCTTATTTTCCCCTGTGCAGTAGGTCAGGTGTTGAAGTTTGGATATGTGGACGCAAATCAGTTTAGTGTATATTAACAGAAGTAGTCGACGTAGCAACGCATTTACAGCCATGCAGAAAACATCAAGTCTTAAAGTTTGTGATGTGTTTGTGGAAAGACAGTTTGCTGCTGTACGTATTAAGGTACCACATGTAAAATTATCTGTACTTATACCTGTTACAACCTGTATAGTGACCGAAGTGGTCGGCCGCTATGCTGGTTGGCGGAATGGGGTAGCTGGTGGTCGCGATGCTGCTAGTCCACCACCCACGTAGGGTAGCAGTGAGGTGTGAATGGATGCCTGGTGCACGCCTGGAGCGTCAGCAACGAAACAACGTTGATAAACCAGTACCACAATAGTCGTGCTGTTGGGTTTGGTTGATTTGGTGTAAGAGACCAAACAGCGAGGTCATCGATCTCATTGGACTAGGGAAGGAAGTCGGCTGTGCCCTTTCAAAGGAAAGGGTAAGGAATGAAAGAGGAAGCCACCTGATAGAATTTTGCACAGAGCATAACTTAATCCTAGCTAATTCTTCGTTCAAGAATCATGAAAGAAGGTTGTATACATGGAAGAAGCCTGGAGATACTGGAAGGTTTCAGTTAGATTATAGAATGGTAAGACAGAGATTTAGGAACCAGGTTTTAAATTGTAAGACATTACCAGGGGCAGATGTGGACTCTGCCCACAATGTATTGGTTATGAACTAGACTAAAACTGAAGAGACTGCAAAAAGGTGGGAATTTAAGGAGATGGGACCTGGATAAACTGAAAGAGCCTGAGTTTCCAGAGATTTTTAGGGAGAGCATTAGGGAACGATTGACAAGAATGGGGGAAACAAATACAGTAGAAGAAGAATGGGTAGCTTTGAGAGAGGCTTCAGGATAGTGAAGGCAGCAGAGGATCAAGTGTGTAGAAAGACGAGGGATAGTAGAAACCTTTGGGTAACAGAAGATAAATTGAATTGATGAAAGGAGAAAATGTAGAATTGCGGTACATAAATCCGGTAAAAAGGAATAAAAACGTCTCAAAAAGGAGATCGACAGGAAGTGCAAAATGGCTAAGCAAGGATGGCTAGAGGACAAATGTAAGGATGTAGAGGCCATATATCACTAGGGGTAAGATAGATACTGCCTACAGGAAAATTTAAGAGACTTTTGGAGAAAAGAGCTCAGATGGAAGCACAGTTCTTAGCAAAGAAGGGAAAGCAGAAAGGTGGAAGGAGTATATAGAGAGTCTACACAAGGGCGTTGTAGTTAAGGTCAATATTATGGAAATGGAAGAGGTTGTAGATGAAGATGAAATGGGAGATACGATATTGCTGAAGAGTTTGACAGAGTACTCAAAGACCTAAGTCGAAACAAGGCCCCGGGAGTAGACAGCATTACATTAGAAGTTCTGAGAGCCTTGGGAGAGCCAACCCTGAACAAAACTCTACCATCTGGTGAGCAAGATGTACGAGACAGGCGAAATACCCTTAGACATAAAGAAGAATACAATAATTCCATTCCCAAAGAAAGCAGGTGTTGACAGATGTGAAAATTACCGAACTGTCAGTTTAATAAGTCATAGCTGCAAAATACTAATACGAATTCTTTACAGAAGAATGGAAAAACTGGTAGAAGCCGATATCTGGGAACATCAGTTTGGATCCGTAGAAATGTTGGAACCCGTGAGGCAATACTGAATTGACGACTTATCTTAGAAGATAGATTAAGGAAAGGTAAAACTACGTTTCTAGCATTTGTAGACTTATAGAAAGCTTTTGACAATGTTGACTGGAATACTCTCTTTCTAATTCTGAAGGTGGCAAGGGTAAAATACAGGGAGGGAAAGGCTATTTTCAATTTGTACAGAACCCAGATGGTAATTATAAGAGTCGAGTGGCATGAAAGGGAAGCAGTGGTAGGGAAGGGAGAGAGGGTTGTAGTCTATCCCCGACGAGTTTTGCTATTTGGGGAGCAAAATAACTGATGATCGTCGAAGTCGAGAGGATGTAAAATGATAGACTGGCAATGGCAAGGAAATCGTTTCTGAAGAAGAGACATTTGTTAACATCGAGTGTAGATTTATGTGTCAGGAAGTCGTTTCTGAAAGTATTTGTATGAAGTGTAGCCATGTATGGAAGTGAAACGTGGACAATAAACAGTATAGACAAGAAAAGAATAGAAGCTTTCAAAATGTGATGCTGCAGAAGAATGCTGAAGATTACATGGGTAGATCACGAAACTATTGAGGAGGTACTGAATAGAATCGGAGAGAAGAGAAATTTGTGGCACAACTTGACTAGAAGAAGGGATCGGTTGGTAGGGCATATTCTGAGGCATCAAGGGATCACCAATTTATATTGGAGGGCAGCGTGGAGGGTAAAAACCGTAGAGGAAGACCAAGAGATGAATACACTAAACAGATTCAGAAGGATGTAGGTTGCAGTAGGTACTGGGAGATGAAGAAGCTTGTACAGGATAGAGTAGCATGAAGAGCTGCATCAAACTCGTCTCTGGACTGAAGATCAAAACAACATATACATATATATATATATATATATATATATATATATATATATATATATATATATATATTCTTTTTAGTCTTATTTTTAAATGGATTTTAAACATTTTGATGAGTTTATATTTTTATTTAATAATTATTTATGTATACACTAGTGTTTACCACCAACTCAGCCCATGCATGCACACGTCACATTTACTGCACACATCTGCTCCTCCCCCTCTCTTCATCTACTTTTCCCCATGCTCTCCTCTCAGCCGTGCCCGTCCTCTCTGTAATGCATTGCGATTTAAGTAACGGAAGAACGTAAATCACTTAATAAAGGCTAGTCATCATGGTCAGGTTGTGTACGAATGAATTACTTTTCACAGTATCATGATACAGTAGTCCCGTATTTAGCAATCAACATCTGTACGTAAAGACTGGAAAGTTTCACAGGTAACGCCAGTACTCAAGAAAGGAAATAGGAATAATTCAATGAATTACATACCCGTACCACTGATGTCGCCTTCAGTTGGGTTTTTCAACTCATATTGTGTTCGAACGTTATGAATCACGTCGAAGGTAACGGTCTATTGACCCATAGTCAGCACGGTTTCAGAAAATATCGTTCTTATCAAACGCTACTAACTCTTTATTCACACTAAGTAATTCGACCTGTCGACAGGATATATCAAATTGACTCCATATTACTAGATTTCCAAAAGTTGTTTGACACCGTTTCTTACTTTCGGATTTTCATCAAAGTGGATTCCTGTGGAGTATTGTCTCAGATGTGAGACTGGATCGTGATCTCCTGTCAGAAAGATTACAGTTCGTAGCAACTGACAACAATTCAAGGAGTAAAAATATGTAGTGTTCAGCAAGTATGTGTTACAGAGCATATGTTGTTCCTGATCTACATAGACGATTCAGCAGACAGTATGAGCAGCCCTTTCAGATTGCAGATGAGGCTGTCCTTTGCCGTCCAGTAAAGTTATCAGAATATCAAAAAGAAAATAAAGAATTGTAAAATGATTTAGATAAGTTACCCGTATCGTCCGAAAGGTGGTAACTCCTCTCGATAATGAAAAGTATGAAGTCATCAGTATGCGCACTGAAAGGAATCGGTTAAATTTTCATTACACGATAAATCGCACAAATCTAACGCTTGCAGATTCAACAAAATACCTAGGGATTATAATTACCAATAACTGGAACGATCTCGTAGATAATACTGTTGGGGAAGCAATCCAAAGATCGCGTTTTATTGGCAGAACACTTAGAAAATACAACAGATCAACTAAAGACATTGCCTACATTCTGCTTTTCCGTCCACTTCTAGAGCACTGTTGCACAGTGTCATATCCTGACAATACAGGATTGACAGAGGACATCGAAAAAGTTCACAGAAGGGTAGCTCGTGATATTTTATTGCGAAACAGTGGAGAGATCGTCACCAATATGATGCCCGTGTTGGGGTGTCAATCGTTAACACGAAGGCGCCTTTTGTTGCCGAAGCATCTCCTCCGAATGCAAAGATATTTCTACATACGGAGGAATTGTCATCATAATTAAATAAGTTATATCAGAGCTCGTCCATAAAGATATAAAAATGGCTCTGAGCACTATGGGACTTAACATCTGAGGTCATCATCCACTAGAACTTAGAACTACTTAAACCTAACTAACCTAAGGACATCACACACATCCATGAATGAGGCAAGATTCGAACCTGCGACCGTAGCGGTAGCGCGATTCCAGACTGAAGCGCCGAGAACCGCTTGGCCACACCGGCCGGCTCATAATGATATATGTGCTCCTTTTTCCCACGTGCTTTTCAGAAGTGTAACTGCTTAGAAATAAAACATGGCGTTTCAGTCTTCGATCGCTATTCTTTATTTTCAATTACCGGTTTCGGGCTAGCTGCCCATCTTCAGATCATATATTGTAGTTACAGAGTAACTTGTCCGTACAGAACACTCGGTTCGCTGTCATAACTAAAGTAAATTTCAATCTGTTAAAACCTTATATTGCAGTTTTTAAGAGTAACCTGATTCGTAACAGTTAGTTATGACAGCGAACCGAGTGTTCTGTACGGACAAGTTACTCTGTAACTACAATGTATGATCTGAAGATGGGCAGCTAGCCCGAAACCGGTAATTGAAAATAAAGAATAGCGATCGAAGCCTGAAACGCCATATTTTATTTATTGAACGATCGCGGGATTCCCATTGAGACAATCATGTCTAGTTTTGATGCATATAAATAGTCGGAAGGCGGTCCGATGAACCCTCAGCCAGACACTAAAGTGTGAACTGCGGAGTACTCGTGTGGCTGTGAATATACCCGCACAACACGCCGGTCCTGCAAGGACGCTAAGCTGTCAGACGTTGCCAGTCTCTGCCACTCCATCCCCACCTCTACCGTATAGACCGACAAGAATGCGAGTTAATAATGAAGTGTCATCTCGTTTTGAGCAGCATTTAAGCCTTTAAGTCTTTAGGTTCAAATGGCTCTGAGCACTATGGGACTTAACATCTATGGTCATCAGTCCCCTAGAACTTCGAACTACTTAAACCTAACTAACCTAAGGACATCACACAACACCCAGTCATCACGAAGTCTTTAGGTGGCCGAGAATTTAGTTGAAAATCAATTGCAAAGACTGTACCGAGCAGACTGACAAGAAAGCGATCTAATATGTGTCAAAAGGCTTTTAATCGTTGACGTCACAGTTCAGTATATCTCAGGCCTACCATCCGTACGTGAAATTAAGTTCAGGAACTGTTTGTTGTGTTTGGTGGTCGACTCGGGTCGGTCTATTTGTGTCGGCGGTTATTTTCCCCGTGAATTAGAGGCAGAAATTGCCGCTAGCCGCAACGAGGTCTGTATGAACAAGCAAACAGGGGAATCACCGGCGTTCCGCGACCAGCTGTTAATTAAATAGCCCGAGCTGCGCTCTGCCCGCTAAGTGAAAACACCGACGCTTCGCAAACACCAACTCTATTCCACCAGTTGGATCTTCACCGGTAAAGAGTTCGTTATTACGCATTTATCTGGAAAGGTCTGAACAGTAGCGTAATTCGCGGGGTACGTGTTTCGGAGGCAGTGTTAGTGAAGTTAGCCAATTTTCCTGGAAGTTGATAAATGAAGAGGGAGTCAGCAGGTTTCATTCTGTTTAGACACTTCCACGCGTCGAGGTTATTTCATAAACAGGGACGTTTTTCGTAGAAGAGGACGTTGAACGGGATATGTATTGGCACATCGGCGTTAACCTACATTTGGGATCTTTTAATGTTTCATACCATGGTTTCTCATTCGTTTGTGCGACTACACCTTTTCCTAAATGCATTGCAACCATCAGAACCAGTGCTACTCGATCATGGAAAAGTCACAGTAAACAGAAACAACAGAAAGGCCTCACTTACACAAACCCAGACTATACTCAATAAATTATCTGTATAGCGGTACATAATATCAAATAAAAAATATAAGATGAATTAAGACAATGAAACGTCTACTATTCCTAGAAACAATAATCACTATTATTATGTCGTTACATTATGAAATAAATGTCGAGAGTACAGAAGATGGATAAAGATATGGAAGCACTAAAAACACAACACATTACCGTGCCCAATATGTTTCACGAAAACTGTTTGCATCCAAAACAGATTCCAGCCGTCCCAGAATGGACACTACTTCCTACAAAATTGTTGGTTGGTGGTTGATTTGGGGGAGGTCATCGGTCCCTTGGGATTAGGGAAGGATGGGGAAGGAAGTCGGCCCTTTCAAAGTACTCATCCCCGGCATTTGCGTGAAGCGATTTAGGGAAATGACGGAAAACCTAAATCAGTATGGTCGGATGGGGGTTTGAACCGTCGTCCTCACGAATGCGAGTCCAGTGTGCTAATAACTGCGCCACCTCGCACGGTCCCAAAACAGTGGCGAATCCAGGTAATAATGATGCAGCCGAATAGCGATCACGTACTATTCTCTCCGAAGTACAACAGAGAGCATCAGTAATAATAATGAAATCTGGTGACATCTGTGGCCTGGGGGTATGCGACATTTCATCGTCATGCTGACAAAATCAGCTCTTTGCGATACCAATTGTGCAAGTAAGAGCTCTGTTGTCTTTAAACACAGTACCATTTAGGAACGAACATTGTAGATTGGGATGGACTTGATTAGCCGAAATGGTCACACGATCATAGGCATTGCGACCTGGCAGAGTACCGATGGGGCCCACGGAACACCACGACATGGTTGCCCAAATCATCACCGAATTTCCACTTGGAACTTAAACACGGGTGGCAGTTGTAAACATTGAGAAACAGAACACGTCCGTCGAAATGAATTACTTTAATTGCTCCACGGTCCAGGTCTTATGACTTCCGCAGCAAGTTTTCCCGTTACGGAAATTTGCATCACTGATGAATGCTTCTGGAATTCCAGTCACGCTGCAATTCCCAGTTTCTGGAGCTCCCTTCATGTTGTTTTGGTGCTCACAAGACTCGCGAGTGCGACATTCAGATCTGCAGTGACTTTTGCGGCTATCGTACCCTAATTTTTGGCCACAGTCATCCTCAAAGGCCGTCGTTCACGATCACTCAGCACACACATTTTCGTTCGCATTGTGACTTAACGGACGACATTTTCCTGCCTTCCTTTTACGCTGAATAAATCTTCGATGACGATGCTTCTAGAAGACCAAACACGGCGGCTACCTTGGTTACGGAGGCACTCACCATACGAACAATTTTCCCATGTTCGAATTCGCGTAGCACCGACGTAATGCACTCACGACTGCACAGAACTCTATTATGCACAAGATTGACACTTGCAACGTATTGAGACGTTGTAAAGGTGCCTTTCGTAATCAAATACAACAACGCAACCTGCAGGATTGGGTAGGATGTGCACTTGTGTTCAAGCGTGCATTTCTCGTAGTATATTTGTCCAACTCATGTATGCTATTCATTTTGAGATATACACCTAAATCGCCAAGAAATTAGTAGAGGTATCACGCTCACACGGTTGACACCAGGACTGTCTATATTTTAAAAAATATCGAGAATCCAATATGCCAATACTTAGTAAGACATCGTTGTTCGGTCTTGATATATCGGAAAATGGTATCGATATATCGACGGAAAAAGTATATGCGTAACAGGCTATAAAAATATTGGCTTCACATCGTAAACATACTGCCAGTTTTAGAGCTGTGTATTTAACTATTTATTAATTATTAGATATTCTGTACATCAATAAGCTAGCAGTCTGCTTATCCCCCTTAGAGCAAGAACCGAAAGAAAAACGATGCACCTTTATTATTGGCGATAACCACTTGGCTAACAACGGTACCTGCATGTGAGCGGCACAATAAAAAGTGTCCGACGGACCCGTAATTCGGTTTCGCTACATGTCAGATTTGTCAGGAGCACTTCATGTCGACTTCCCTGTTGTTTCATTTCTGACAACGCCGGAAGTTGTAGTGTCAAAACTGCGTGGTGACGCGGAACGTTGAAGTTTCTGTCGGTCGCCGACCCGAGGCCTATGAGAAACACAGGACACGACGCGTATGTTACTAACGAGGGAACCTCCCCATCGCACCCCACTCAGATTTAGTTATAAGTTGGCACAGTGGATAGTCCTTGAAACACTGAACACAGATCACTCGATAAAACAGGAAGAAGTTGTATGGAACTATGAAAAAAATAAGCAAAATATACAAACTGACTAGTCCATCCGCAAGATAGGCAACATCAAGGATAGGTAAGCTCAGGATCGCCGTGGTCTCGTGGTTAGCGTGGGCAGTTGCGGAACAAAAGGTTCTTGGTTCAAGTCTTCCCTAGAGTGAGAATTTTACTTTCTTTATTTTCGCAAAGTTATGATCTGGTCCGTTCGTTCATTGACGTTTCTGTTCACTATAATAAGTTTAGTGTCTGTGTTTTGCGACCGCACCGCAAAACCGTGCGATTAGTAGACGAAAGGACGTGCCCCTCCAATTGGAACCGAAAACATTTGGTCGCAGGGTCATAGGTCAACCGATTCCTCCACAGGAAAACACGTCTGATATATTCTATACGACACTGGTGACGGCATGTGCGTCACATGACAGGAATATGTTGTCGACCCACCTAACTTGTACACTTGGCGAATGGGTAAAAAGATTCTTCTACCTTCCCCGATTTAGGTTTTCTTGTGGATGTGATAATCACTCCCAAAAAAGTGATGAAAACATAAGAGTTCGTCACATAAACTGCAACAAATGAATGCAACAGTTTCACAGTCGCTCAGTTTTCCCTGTGCTCTGTCAAAACATATGTTTTTAACGTTTTCAAATTTTTCCGTGTGTAGACCGTCAAATCCTGCATATGTCCAAGCAAATCTGAACATGTCCTGGAATTTTGGAGAGTGAAGTTGATTTTGTGTGAGTGCCTGAACTTTGATAATTGTCACGCTAACCACGGGACCACGGCGCTCCTGAGCTCACACTATCCTCTATGCTGCCTATCTTGCGCATGGACTACTCAATTTGTATATTATGCTTTTTTTTCCTAGTTCCACACAACTTCTTCCTGTTTTCTCCATTGATATGTGTTCAGTTTTTCGAGGCCTATCCACTGTGCCAGCTTATAACTAAATCTGAGGGGGGTGCGATGGGGAGGTTCCCTTGTAAGGTACGTCTGAACTCGCTCGCTCGCTCAGCTCTGCTAAGAAAATGTGTTTCTAGACCTGTTAACTCGCGGCTGGGCGTGTACATACTGACGGGAATTGCATCTTCTACTAGAATCTACTATTATGAAGTCTTAGTGAATAACAGTACTACAACAAAATTTCATTTAAGACCAATACTCGATATAAATCGTATTATAGCTTGTTACAGCATTTAGTCTCTTCTGCTTAACAGTCCTCATTTCACGCAGGAAGAGGAACCTTATGCAACTGATAATCATTTTCGCATGATTTTAATTTTATTGTAACCCAGTACACCGGTAACAAATTGTGCGTAGGTCTTCCGATCATTGTAGGACTAATACCAGTAAGACTCTACAATAGCGGATGCCAGTAGAGGAAGTAATTCTCGTTTGTGCGTACACACCTAGTTGCGAGTTAACAGGTGAACCGTCTTCAGGGTCCGAAACATTATACGCAGGGTTCCCATAAACTCTTCTAAAGACTCAAAATTGTACTCAGTAGATAAGTCATGGGATGTCGTAACAGAAAAGTTATAGAAAACGTTATACCTCATACATAATATGAATGATCGAAGCAAAGGGAAAATCATTAGACAAAATTTATTGCTCTAGCAATGAATAGTTAAAGATTTATTTGACCAAAATAGAAGCCTTCTACTGCCAGGTCAGAAACTTCCCACCTTGCTCTCGTAAGAGGATGTGGGAGACAAGTGTAGTGACGCGACTGTGGCCCACGGCTTGGTTGAGTACCCTCAATTAGCGCCGGTGAAGCCATACACGGTTTAAAATCCGCAGATCGGCTAGCCGGACGCTGATGCAGTCCCTGCTGAGGCAGCTGAACAGCCAAGCGGACGCTGGCTTAATCACATTCCATATTTTTAGTATCGGTCGCAACACGTCTCACCTCTCTCAGCACTTACGTCAGCTGCACACAATAACATTCAAGGAATAGTTACAGTTTTTGTGTACACTAAGAAGGCCTAACATTCTATGTGACAGTGAGCACTGTTGACCACAATTCATTGGATTCTTGTCTACAATTCATTTTTACGAGTTTCTAATTGTAAACAGACCATTCAGAAATGGTGGCAGTATTAAAACATCTAACCCATGTATAAAATGGATTTATCAGTGATCTTGGTGGCGTGGTTATGGAATGTTCAATAAGAAAGAGGTTCGCCGATGACACTGTAATTCTGTCAGAGACACCAAATGACTTGGAAGAGCGGATGAACGGAATGGACAGTGTCTTGAAAGGAGGATATAAGATGAACATCAACAAAAGCAAAACGAGGATAACGGAATGTAGTCGAATTAAGTCGGGTCATGCTGAGAGAATCAGATTAGGAAATGAGACACTTAAATTAGTAATGGAGTTTTGCTATTTGGGAAGCAAAATAACTGATGATGGTCGAAGTAGAGAGGATATAAAATGTAGACTGGCAATGGCAAGGAAAGCGTTTCTGAAGAAGAGAAATTTGTTAACATCGAGTATAGATTTTAGTGTCAGGAAATCGTTTCTGAAAGTATTTGTAAGGAGTGTAGCCATTTATGGAAGTGAAACATGGACGATAAATAGTTTGGACAAGAAGAGAATAGAAGCCTTCGAAATGTGGTGCTACAGAAGAACGCTGGAGGTTAGGTGGGTAGATCACATAACTAATAAGGAGGTACTGAATAGAATTGGGGAGAAGAGGAGTTTGTGGCACAACTTGACAAGAAGAAGGGACCTGTTGGTAGGATATGTTCTGAGGCATCAAGGGATCACAAATTTAGCACTGAAGGCAGCATGGAGGGTAAAAATCGTAGAGGGAGACCAAGAGATGAATACACTAAGCAGATTCAGAAGGATGTAGGTTGCAGTAAGTATTAGGAGATGAAGAAGCTTGCACAGGATAGAGCAGCATGGAGAGATGCATCAAACCAGTCTCAGGACTGAAGACCACAACAACAACAATAACAACAACAACATATAATACAACCAACAAAAGGATTAGTCACTGCTTTGATGTAAATATCAATATGTCCAACTTCACTTACTGCATCCATCAACCTTATATCTGGTAATTATTTATATTTGATTTTTAAGTAATGAATAACAACACGTAACCTATCATTGTTTTGATGTCAATAGTGGTCAGTATAAAATTTCTTCTCAGGCGGTCGCTGCATGTTTTACCAAGCAAGACCGATTGAGGATTTTTCAACAACTGCAACTGTACGTCTGTCATAGTATCTAATACCAGTATCTTTCCGTAACCAGAACCATTTACTTAACAAGGCTGAAGTTTACAAACCGTGAAGTCCGCTATTTTTGATGGCATAAAATACGCTCAGCCAGTGTGCTTCACAATATTTCATTCTAAGCCTCCGATCGGTCGCAAAATGCAAACCACAGTCTAAATCAAAAATGTTTTGTTTGCAAAATTTAGCTGCACCTTCGTCGAGCTTGTTTATGTATTCGCCATTCCGACTTATACGTTCATCGTAACACGATACCAACATTCCAACACTCTCGTTGTAAAACGAAGTCACCCTTGCTTTCCACCAATTTCCTATGCTAGTCTACAGCTCGTTGTCTGCACGAAAATACTGCCTTCATAGCCGGCGGCTCGAGTGGCAAAAGAGACGAAAATCAGAGGCAACCAAGTCCCGGCTGTGTGGTGAATGATCAAACACTTCAGATTGAAAATGCTGCAGGAGTAGCGCTGCTGCACATGTAGTGCGCAGCCGATAATTATCATGAAGAGAGAAACGCATGACAGCTACATTATGTGGGCTGCTTTAAATCAGGTGGCATCCTTCAGCACGCATAACACTTATGGTGGAAGAGCCCAGTGTCCCTAGCATCTTTACGTGCTCACTGTGCATTCAGAACTGGAAATTGCGATGTGACGTGATAGACGAGCGTACTAAAGACACTGCGCAAGACACCTGTGAAAGCTTCATGGGATCTTCACTGTGGTTTTAATTTAGGAATAGATCTGACATTGAAATAAAAATAACTTTCGTATATACATAAGTACATACAATGTTACTGTCTCGAAGTACGAAGTCATGTGTCTACCCATTTTAATACAAATTCCTCCTGCCAATTCCCACCTCTTCTAGAGCACACTCACACACACACACACACACACACACACACACACACTGTATGTACAGTACGAACATTAATAAAACCGATAAACTGCAGGGACGGACTGCTGACTGAAAATGGAGGATAAAAGGTCTATGAACGTATGTCCAGAAATGCATTATTGCCATGGGGTAGGTGGCGCTGACGAATGACAGTTCCTGTGTTTCTTGTGTGTTGCAGACTGTGTGATTGATTGTGAATACTGTAAGCTACAGAATGTCCGTTGTTCATGTGAGAACATGCAGAGACGTGTACGGTCAAACATATGGAATCTGTCGAGAGGTATCACGGCTGTACCAGGAAAAGTACCCTCACAGATACCAACCACATGACGCATTTCAAGCCGTTTCTGGGTGTTTATGTGATCGTAGTTCCTTTCAGACACACGAATGTGCAAGAAAGCGGTGGACTGTGCATGTGCACCAGATTTAGAGTACCAAGTTCTGCAGGCTGTTATGAAGAACTCCAGCATAATCTCCAGCAAGTGGCCTATCAACTTGGTGTAAGGAGTATGTGTATCTGCATGACAGTACCTACTATCCTTATCACCTGCAATCCCATAGAGGCCTCTTTGAACATCTGTTGTGACGTGGATGCGATTCAGATCTGTACCATGTTTCTGGACGATTGTTGTTGTTGCACGCACACCATCCATTTTGGGATCATGTACACAGGACCCATTTTCCTACATTTCCAGTCAGGTATCCGTCGCTATAGTTTGACGATTAATATTGAGCCTGTACATACCCCATGAACTACAGACATTACTAAGGTGGTATGGCTTATGTGCCTCAACGATGTATACACCTGCATCGTAGGTATGGCTACAATGGACGGCTATCTGTGGAGAGGTCAAATAAACGTGTGGTCACTAGAGAGGAGTAGCAGCCTTTTCAGTAGTTGCAGGGGAAATAGTCTAGATCATTGACTGATCTGGGCTTGCAGCATCAGCCAACATGGTCTTGATTTGGGGGTACTGCAAATAGCTGAAAGCAAGTGGAAGCTACAGCTTTTACTTTTCCTGAGGACAAGCTGTTGTACTGTATAATTACATGATGATGGCATACTCTTGGGGAAATATTCAGGGGGAAAACAGTCCCCCATTCGGATCTATGGCCAGAGACTGCACAGTAGTATGTCATTCTATAGAGCGGAGTGTGAAATGTTATATTCATTAATCAAGTTAGCGGGTTAGAGAATATGAAAAGGGTAAAGGCATTCGGAGTAGGTATTAAAATCCATGGAGAAGAAATAAAACCTTTGAGGTTCGCCGATGACATTGCAATTCTGTCAGAGACAGCAAAAGACTTGGAAGAGCAGTTGAACGGAATGGACAGTGTCTTGAAAGGAGGATATAAGATGAACATCAACAAAAGCAAAACGAGGATAACGGAATGTAGTCGAATTAAGTCGGGTGAAGCTGAAGGAATCAGATTAGGAAATGAGACACTTAAAGTAGTAAATGTGTTTTGCTATTTGGGGAGCAAAATAACTGATGATGGTTGTAGTAGAGAGGATATAAAATGTAGACTGGCAATAACAAGGAAAGCGTCTCTGAAGAAAGAAATTTGTTAAAATCGAGTATAGATTTATGTGTCAGGAAGTCGTTTCTGAAAGTATTTGTATGGAGTGTAGCCATGTATGGTAGTGAAACATGGACGATAAATTGTTTGGACAAGAAGAGAATTGAAGCTTTCGAAATGTGGTGCTACAGAAAAATGCTGAAGATTTGATGGGTGGATCACATATCTAATGAGGAGGTATTGAATAGAATTGGGGAGAAGAGGAGTTTGTGGCACAACTTGACTAGAAGAAGGGATCGGTTGGTAGGACATGTTCAAAGGCATCAAGGGATCACAAATTTAGCATTGGAGGGCAGCGTGGAGGGTAAAAATCGTAGAGGGAGGCCAAGAGATGAATACACTAAGCAGATTCAGGAGGATGTAGGTTCCAGTAAGTACTGGGAGATGAAGAAGCTTACACAGGATAGAATAGCATGAAGAGCTGCATCAAACCAGTCTTAGGACTGAGGGCCACAACAACTACAACGAAGGCTAGGTTGAAGTTAGGTATAGTGGGAATTATTGAAGCTCGGTGGCAGAATGAACAGGACTCCTCATCAGGTGAGTAGAGGGTTATAAATGAAAATCTAATAGATATAATGTAGGAGTAGATCTAATTATGAATTTAAAAACAAAACGAATATGGGTAAACTAGCATGAGCAACATAATGAACTCATTTTCGTAGCTAAGATAGATAGATACAAATCCAACACTACCACAGTAGTACTAGTCAGTATGCCTGCTAATGCGAGATGGAACGAGCATGTGAAGACTGTGGTAGCGAAAGCGGAAGCGAATGTTATATTCTGGTTGACCGGTAGAATTTTAGGAAAATGTGGGTCAACTAAATAAGACATCGCATATAGGGCGACAGAGCGACCTATTCTTGAGTACTGCTCGATTGTTTGGCATCCGCACTGGGACTGATTAAAGAACGACATCGAAGCAATTCAGATGCGGGTTGCTGAATTTGTTACCAGTGAGTTCGAACATCACGCAAGTGTTATGGAGATGCTTCAGGAACTTAAACGGGCATGCATGGAGGGAAGGTGATGTTCGCCAGTGAGAAAATTTAGAGAACCTGCAATTGAAGCTGACTGCAGAACGATCCTACTGCTGCCAACATTCATTTCGCGTAAGGACCACGAAGGTACGAGAATGTAGGGCTCATATGAAGGCGTATATACAGTCCTTTTTCCCTCACTCTGTCTGCGAATGGGACAGAAAAGGAAAGGACTATTAATGGTACAGGGTACCCTACACCACGCACCGTGGCTTGCAAAGTATGTACGTAAATGTAGATTGGAAAGCTAGCATATATTGACCTTTTTTTAATTGAATATTTTTTATCCATCTAGATGTAGATTCTAACACAACATAATTGCTCATAAATTATATTTTCAATAAATGTTGATAATCTAGCATCATTTATCTTTTAAAGCGACATTCTGAGTGTCGTACAAAAATTTATACTGTTTCTGTGACAGCAGAGTCCTGCTTCAAAAGAAAATTTTTAGGGTTGTGATATAGAAAACTGTGGGGTCCAGTGGGCTTGCTGAAACAGTGTCAGCAGAAGTGATTTCATCGCTGCCTGATTTATAGTGACTAGATTCTTCATTACAAAAAGCATTCCAATTATTATTGTTGACTGGCAGAACTAAATCTTTAGTTAATAGGATTTTTTTGTATACCACAAAATCGACACAATTTTTAGAATTGAATGATTGTATTGCAGATATTCTTGTAATACTGTCTTGAATAAAGAAAAAACTAGTATGGAATACATAAACAGGTTCCTTTCATATTAATGTTTCAAATTCTTTTTCAAAGCTGTTTAAATAAATAACAAAAATTACGTAATTTTCCTGAGATTAAACTTTACTTTTATCTCTTCAACATATGAAGCGTATCCATGGATGGGGAAGAGACTGAGAGAATGTATGGTGAAATAAAAACAGGTATTCACATAGTTAAGGGAGAGGAAAACTGAATTGAGATGGGTGACTGGAATTTGGTAGTAGCCAGAGTAATAGAAGAAAAATACGAGATTTCGGAATGGGGCAAAGGAATGAAAAAGAAACCGCCTGGTAGTAATTTGCACAGGCCTGGAGACACTGGAAGGTTTCAGACTGATTAATTCCAAATGTGGAGGCGCGGGGTTAGCACACTGGACTCGCTTTCGGGAGGACAACGCATCAATCCCGCATCGGACAATCCAGATTTAGATTTTCCGTGATTTCCATCAATCGCTCGACGCTAATGCTGGGATGGTTCCTTTTGAAGGTACGATCGATTTCTTTCTTCATCCTCGACATCATCCGAGGCTGTGCTCCGTCTCTACTGACGTCTATGTCGACGGGACGTTAACCCTATGTATTGGTAGGACAGAGATATTGGAACCAGTTTTTAAACAGTAAGACATTTCCATGAGCATATGTGTACTCTGCCCGTAATTTATTTGTTATAAAATGTCTATGAAAACTGAAGAATTTTAAAAAAACGTAGAAAATTAAGGACATGGGACCTAGATAAGATGAAACAACCAGATATTGTTGAGATTTTAGAGAATTATTCACTGATACAGGAGAAATGAATACAGAAGAAGACCAGTAGGTAGCTTTAAGACATGAAGTAGTGAAGACAGAAGAGGACCAAGCAGCTAAAAAGACAATGCCTCGTAGAAACCTTTGGTTATCAAACGACATAATGAATATAATTTATCAAATGAGAAAATATATGAAGATGCGACAAATGAAGCAGTTGAAGGGGAATATAAAAGCCTAAAAATGAACTGGCAGGAAATGCAAACTGGCTAAACAACAGCGGCTCGAAGATAAATGTAAGCCAACAGAAGCACGTATGACTACGGAAAGATAGGTACCACCTACTGGAAAATTAAAGAATTATTTTGAGAAGGGAGAAGCAACTGTATGAATTGTCAAGTGCTCAGGCGGATATCCAGTATCAAGCAAAGAAGGGATAGCTGAAAAGTGGAAGAAATATACAGGGGGCTATGAAAGGGAAATGAAGTTGAAGGCAATATTATAGAAAGGGAAGCGGAAATCGATAAATATAAGATGGGAATTATGATACTGCGAAAAACGTTTGATAGGCCACTGAATGAGCGAAGCTGGAACAAGGCCGATAAAGATGATGAAATTTTCTCTGAACTTCTTAGAGAGCTAGCCGACAAAATTCTTTCATCTCATGTGCAAGATGTATGACAGGACAAATACCCTCAGACTTCTAGAATAATGTAATAATTCCAATTACAAAGAAAAAGGCGCTGACTGGTGCGACTACTACCGATATATCAGTTTAGTAATTCATGACTGCAAAATACTGCCACGAATTATTTGCAGAAGAATGGAGAAACTAGTAGAAGCCGATCGCGATGAAAATCAGTTTGGGTTCCAGAGAAATGCTGGAATACGTGAGGCAACAGTGACTCTAAGATTTACTTTAGAAGATGGGTTAAGAGAAGGTAAACCTACATTTGTAGAATTTTTAGACCTATAGAAAGATTCGGACAATGTTATTTCAAATATCTAAGAGTAGCAATGGTTAAAAAAAAAATCTTGGTGGAAGGTCATGCACAAGTTGTATAAGAACTAGACAGCAGTTATAAGGGTCGAAGAGCACGAAAGGGAAGCACTGGTCGAGAAGGGAGTGAGACAGGTTTGCATTCAGTTCCCAATATTATTCAATCTGTACATTGTAAAGCCGAAAAGGAAATCAAGGAGAAGTTTGTAAAGGGAATTAAAGTTCAAGTAGAAAAAATAAAAAGTTTGAGGTTTTCCAACGACACTGTAATTCTGTCAGAGACAGCGAAGGACCTGTAAGCGTAGTTGAACGAAATGAACAGTGTCTCGAAAGGAGAGTATAAGTTGAAGATTAACGAAATCAAATCAGGGTTAGGGGAATATAGATGAATTAAATCAGGAGACGCTGAGGGAATTAGACTAGGAAATGAGTCGCTATAAATAATAGATGAGTTTAGTTACACTATTGGCCATTAAAATTGCTGCACCAAGAAGAAATGCAGATGATAAACGGGTATTCAATGAAAAAATATATTGTACTAGACTGACATGTGATTACATTTTCACGCTATTTGGGTGCATAGATCCTGAGCAATCAGTACCCAGGACAACCACCTCTGACCGTAATAACGGCTTTGATACGCCTGGCCATCGAGTCAAACAGAGTTTGGATGGCGTGTGCAGGTACAGATGCCCATGCAGCTTCAACACGATAATAAAGTTCATCAAAAGTAGTGACTGGCGTATTGTGACGAGCCAGTTGCACGGCCACCATCGACCAGACGTTTTCAATTGGTGAGAAATCTGGAGAATGTGCTGGCCAGGACAGCAGTCGAACATTTTCTGTATCCAGAAAGGTCCGTACAGGACCTCCAACATGCGGTCGTGCATTATCCTGCTGAAATGTAGGGTTTCGCAGGGATCGAATGAAGGGTAGAGCCACGATTCGTAACACATCTGAAATGTAACGTCCACTGTTCAAATTGCCGTCAATGCGAACAAGAGGTGACCAAGACGTGTAACCAATGGCACCCCATACCATCACAACGGTTGATACGCCAGTATGGCGATGACGAATACACACTTCCAACGTGCGTTCACCGCGATGTCGCCAAACGCTGATGCGACCATCATGATTCTGTAAACAGAACCTCGATTCATCCGAAAAAAATGACGTTTTGCCATTCGTGCACTCAGGTTCGTCGTTGAGTACAGGAGCTGTCTGTGATGCAGCGTCAAGGGTAACCGCAGCCATGGTCTCCGAGCTGATAGTCCATGCTGCTGTTCGTGCAGATGGTTGTTGTCTTGCAAACGTCCCCATCTGTTGACTCAGGGATCGAGACGTGGCTGCACGATGCGTTACAGCCATTCGGATAAGATGCCTGTCATCTCGTCTGCTAGTGATACGAGGCCGTTGGGATGCAGCACGGCGTTCCGTATTACCCACCTGAACCCACTGATTCCATATTCTGCTAACAGTCATTGGATCTCGACCAACGTGAGCAGCAATGTCGCGATACGATAAACCGCAATCGCGATAGGTTACAATCCGACCTTTATCGGAAAAATGATGGTACCCATTTCTCCTCCTTACACAAGACATCACAACAACGTTTCACCAGGCAACGCCTGTCAACTGCTGTTTTTGTATGAGAAATCGGTTGGAAACGTTCCTCGTGTCAGCAACGGCGCCAACTTTGTGTGAATGCTCTGAAAATCTAATCATTTTCATATTACAGCATCTTCTTCCTGTCGGTTAAATTTCGCGTCTGTAGCACGTCATCTTCGTTGTGTAGCAATTTTAATTCCCAGTAGTGTACTTTGGCTGTAAAATAGGTAATAATGTCGAAGTAAGGACGATATACAATTTAGATCGGCAATGGCAAGAAAAGTGTTCCTCACGGGGAGATATTCGTTAACATTGAATATACGCTTAAGTATTATGATGTCTCTTCTGAAGGGATTTGTGTGGAATGCAGGTTTGTTCAGAAATGAAACGTAGGTAATATGAAATTCAGCAAGAAGAAAATAGAAGATTTGAAATGTGAAACTATATAGTAATGCTGTAAGTCATGTCCATAGATAACATAACTAATAAGGTTGGACTGAATAGAATTGGAGAGAAAAGAAATTTGTGCCATAACTTGATTGAAAGAGTGGACTAGTTGACAAGAGACACTCTGAGACATCAAGAAACAGTCAAATAAGTATTGAAGGGAAGTGTCCGTGGTGCGCGGGGGGGGGGGGGGGGGGTGTTTAAAAATTGAAGATAGAAACCAAGAGACAAGTTCAGCAAGCAAGTGCAGTTGGATGTGGGTTGCAATAGTTATTCGGAGATGAAGAGGCTTGCAAATGATAGTGTGGAGTGGTGCATCAAACCCGACTTTAGAGTAACGGCCACAACAACAAAAAACAAATGCTTCATCTGTTCAAAAATTGTCGATATTGCATAAAAAAATGAGAAAGTTACGACAGTGGTTTTAATGCTTCTCGTGTTCTACAGTCTCCCCTAACTTGAGTACAATGCACAGAATGCTCATACAATCATGACGTGAAACTGTCATAAAGAATCGTAGAGATACTATTCAACTGGTGCCACACATTGTCTTGAATGTCGATTATGTCGTCAGAGCGTTGATACTTCATATAAATTTTTGCGCTTTGTCTTTTGTGGTAGATCTGTATTCGTATTGATAACAGCAAGTCTCGGGATACGTATTTATCTTTTCAAAAAAGAATAATTCAGTTTCTTGATTTCAGTCAATTCGTGGCAGGTGTCCACTTTTTATTTTTTTGGATGGGGGTTGGGGAGAAGAGGCAGGAGTGGAGGAGCCTGGAATAAGTGTGGCACATACTTTTCTGCTCTTCACAACATCAGGGAGGACGTTGTGAACACTTGTTGCTAGTTCATGCTGTCACCGCAAGTTACTGCGATGACGTTGCTTATACACCAGGAATAAAATCAGTCTCGGAATTCCTCGGATCGGCAGTATATATGGGGTGAAACAGACCTTCACTGAAAAACTTTCAGAGGGGCTAGTATTGATCAAAGCAAGAAAAAAAGGGTCTCGTACACTTGGGCTCTAACGCACCTGCTGGTACCTTAAGAGCTAATAGCACCTGTTGATCTTCAGTACTGTGAAACACATCTCTCCTACTGAACAAGGGCCCATTGCCCTTAATTTATGTATCTTAGAGCCCTTGTTAACGAGAAATTTTTTCTTGTTTTTGTCTATGCTACCTCCTCCAAAAATATGGAAATACAAGGGCTCGCAGAGAGACGTGTTTTTCGGTATTGAAGGTGAACAAGTGTGCATAACTCTTAAGGTATGTATTTTAGAGCCCAAATTCATTTTTTTGTCTATATTATCACCACTGAAAGTTTGTTGGTGGAGTTCTGGCTAACATGAGGTCTATTTTTTTTTCAGCCTCTGATTAATCATCAAATGAAAACCAACGTGAAAATCCAAAATGTTTTTGCCGGCCGAAGTGGCCGTGCGGTTAAAGGCGCTGCAGTCTGGAACCGCAAGACCGCTACGGTCGCAGGTTCGAATCCTGCTTCGGGCATGGATGTTTGTGATGTCCTTAGGTTAGTTAGGTTTAACTAGTTCTAAGTTCTAGGGGACTAATGACCTCAGCAGTTGAGTCCCATAGTGCTCAGAGCCATTTGAACCATTTGAGCCAAAATGTTTTTTTTGTAACAATCTTCCAAAGATTATCGGTGTATTGCGTATTCCTTTACTTTTATTAAAATTATCCAGTAATGATCGCCAATAAATGAAGCACTTGTAAGGATTTCATTTCTTGAAAATTACATTCGGCTGGGCTGGCTAATTCATAAACAGACAGCATAAAATCAAAGCGGCCTGAAGGACACCATTAAACTCATCCTGGTTGTAGAAGATGACGCCGACCCCAAGTAGGACAGTGTTCACCGATGGGTGTTGTGAGTGCTGGACAGGATGAAGGGTCAGCCGTCCTGAGTCGACTCAATGCGAACAGCAAGTAACGGCTGCGGGGCGTCCGGATTGCTGCATAATAGTTGCTGGAATTCTGCATGAGATGACGGCCACTCCCACGTTCCCATAACGCTTTTCTACAGCGAGCACATTGTAAAGTAAAGTAAAAGTCCCTGAAAGCGGGCAACAGTGAGCCTTGGAAGGGGGAGGGGGTGTTGGGCGCTGGAGGCAATGCGGAGAAGACAGTGTCAATTTGCTGATAGAAGGGCAACATACCAGCAGACACTGTGCAGGCTCTCTGACAGCTCTCGGCAGAACATGGCAGGTGGCTGTGGGGTTCTACAAGTGTGAGATTGCAACTTTCTCGTCCCAGATATACCTGTATCTGGCTCCCCATACACACAAGGCTTTCAAAAAAAAATGTATTGGGTAGTGCTCATCGAAACAAGAAAGAAAGTCCAATAAACACCGGCCCGGAAATGCAAGAGTCCAGTAAACATAGCTTCACAAATACATTCTCCCTGCAATAAACACGTGTTTTCAGGAATAGATAAACGAAGTGTCCATTCACGACAATGCAAAACTGTGCCCAACGGTGTAAGGAATGACGCGCCCTTTGAAGTATTACCAGTTGTTATTGTACCTGCTGGCAAGCAATAAAGAAGTGACTCTGTAGTGTCTGCACATCGTTGATTGGTGTGACGAAGTCTACTTCCTTCAAGTGTCCCTTTAATCAAAAGTATTTGTGATTAAGTTCTGGGGAATGAGCAGGGCAAGATGTGGGGCTCCATCGAACAATCCAGTTGTCCTGAAATGTCTTTATCAGAAGTTCGCGCACGTTGTGACGAAAGCGCGCTGGCGAACCATCATGCATGACCCACACTTGTATTCGTTGCCGCAGAGGCACAGCCTCCAGAAAAGGTAGGCAATACATTAATCGGAAAGTCCAGATAAGGCGTCCCAGTTAACATTTGTGGTATCATGTATGGCCCAATTAATCTATCGCCAACTACGCTTGCCCAAAATTTTGATTGAGAATCGATACTGATACCCTCTTCCTTGAATTGCTTGAGGTTTACATCTGCCCTTCATGTTTGTTGTGTAAATTCACAGAGCCATCTCTTGTGATCCCAGCCTTATCGGCAAATAAAATCATGGATGTGAACAGTGGGTCTGCGGCACACTTCTGCAACAACCACTGACGGAACCGCCATATGACATGTTGATCCTCTGGTTCAAATGGTTCAAATGGCTCTGAGCACTACGGGACTTCACTTCTGAGGTCATGAGTCCCCTAGAACTTAGAACATCTTAAACCTAACTAACCTAAGGACAGCACACACATCCATGCCCGAGGTTGGATCCGAACCTGCGACCGTAGCGGTCACGCGTGAACCTCTGGTTCAAATGGCTCTGAGCACTATGGGACTCAACTGCTGTGGTCATAAGTCCCCTAGAACTTAGAACTAATTAAACCTAACTAACCTAAGGACAGCACACACATCCATGCCCGAGGTTGGATCCGAACCTGCGACCGTAGCGGCCGCGCGTGAACCTCTGGCCTTAGGGCCTGAACGCAATGTAGATCATATGGGTAGAGCAATTTTTCATGCGGAACCCCCTGTCTAAGAGAGTGAGACACCCCTTGTGCTGTTGCCAATCGTCGCTCATTGGTCCCATGGGTTTCTTCCACCGAATGTCGCACACACTCCTCAGTGACAGACTTGAGAACTGGTGTGGCCTTCCCCTGCGAGTCTCCCGAGATGCAAGGATACCTGTGTCCCTCAGACACTGGAGAAGTCTGCTGAACAGCTTATCTGAGGCTACTCTGTACTGTGGATATATTTCGTGTAAACGGCACGGGTTAGCAGGCTACGTCCATCTGCTAAACCGTTGCAGCGTATCATATACACCATATGACTTGTCGAGTAGTAGGTTTCCATTGCTGACAAAGAGGTGGGAGAGCGAAAATGTTAATATACGAGGGCAGTTCAATAAGTAATGCAACACTTTTTTTTTCTGGAACAGGGGTTGTTTTATTCAGCATTGAAATACACCAGGTTATTCCCCAATCTTTTAGCTACACAACACTATTTTTCAACGTAACCTCCATTCAATGCTACGGCCTTACGCCACCTTGAAATGAGGGCCTGTATGCCTGCACGGTACCATTCCACTGGTCGATGTCGGAGCCAACGTCGTACTGCATCAATAACTTCTTCATCATCCGTGTAGTGCCTCCCACGGATTGCGTCCTTCATTGGGCCAAACGTATGGAAATCCGACGGTGCGAGATCAGGGCTGTAGGGTGCAGGAGGAAGAACAGTCCACTGAAGTTTTGTGAGCTCCTCTCGGGTGCGAAGACTTGTGTGAGGTCTTGCGTTGTCATGAAGGAGAAGTTCGTTCAGATTTTTGTGCCTACGAACACGCTGAAGTCGTTTCTTCAATTTCTGAAGAGTAGCACAATACACTTCAGAGTTGATCGTTTGACCATGGGGAAGGACATCGAACAGAATAACCGCTTCAGCGTCCCAGAAGACTGTAACCATGACTTTACCGGCTGAGGGTATGGCTTTAAACTTTTTCTTGGTAGGGGAGTGGGTGTGGCGCCACTCCATTGATTGCCATTTTGTTTCAGGTTTGAAGTGATGAACCCGTGTTTCATCGCCTGTAACAATCTTTGACAAGAAATTGTCACCCTCAGCCACATGACGAGCAAGCAATTCCGCACAGATGGTTCTCCTTTGCTCTTTATGGTGTTCGGTTAGACAACGAGGGACCCAGCGGGAACAAACCTTTGAATATCCCAACTGGTGAACAATTGTGACAGCACTACCAACAGAGATGTCAAGTTGAGCACTGAGTTGTTTGATGGTGATCCGTCGATCATCTCGAACGAGTGTGTTCGCACGCTCCGCCATTGCAGGAGTCACAGCTGTGCACGGCCGGCCCGCACGCGGGAGATCAGACAGTCTTGCTTGACCTTGCGGCGATGATGACACACGCTTTGCCCAACGACTCACCGTGCTTTTGTCCACTGGCAGATCACCGTAGACATTCTGCAAGCACCTATGAATATCTGAGATGCCCTGGTTTTCCGCCAAAAGAAACTCGATCACTGCCCGTTGTTTGCAACGCACATCCGTTACAGATGCCATTTTAACAGCTCCGTACAGCGCTGCCACCTGTCGGAAGTCAATGAAACTATACGAGACGAAGCGGGAATGTTTGAAAATATTCCACAAGAAATTTCCGGTTTTTTCAACCAAAATTGGCCGAGAAAACAAATGTGTTGCATTACTTATTGAACTGCCCTCGTACTAGACCATGTGTACATGCAAACAACGCAATAAAGCAAATACATAAGTGAATACGCATTTGTAAGAAGGCAAAACACCCTCACTCGGGGTTGACAGTATTGTACAATAAGGCACACAAACATGAGGAAAACTAACGTATCCTACAATACAACTCGAACCGCACAACTGACTGTAGACTACCCAATAATAGACAGAGTACTGTGAGTTAGACATCATGATATCTTGCGGACACATTTGACGAATCACAAATGCAACGACTTTGCTAATATCCCCAACCAAGCGGCATGCAGCCCTTCCTATAAACATTTGCTTATCTCCGATATTATGCGTTTCCGGATCCATGTTTATTGGACATTTTTCTTGTTTCGATGAGTACTACCACCTTTCAAACATTCGACACTTGTTTTTAATACCCTGTGTAAAGGAGACAGGAATCTTAAGAGGGTAGTATGAAACAACATTCTGATGTGCTCCTTTGAGGCACTGGCAGGACATAATCAAAATACATTCCTCTCTTTAGCTGGAGGCAGCTGGGCGAGAAGATGCTCGAATTTAATTGGTCAGCCTGGTCTGACGTAGTAGTTTTGGAAAATTATTGAGAAGTGGGATGGTGCTCCCGGAAAAGAGACAGTTGTTATTGGATGACTGCACGTGAGAGGGTTTAATTGGCGCTCGAAGAATGAGTGAATGTTAGGACGGAAGACAGGAGGAACTAAGGTGATACCTCGTCTGATGTTAGTGAGAGAATCACTTCAAATTCTACTCGTAGTCTTCGGTGTTAGAAGTGATTACTTCACTTCGCAGCTCCAACTGGAGCATGATGGAAAATTTGCGTTAGGTAGATTTTCCGGATTCACAGGCAGCGTCCGACACAGTGGCTGTGAACAGCAACACTGGCGGACAACACAACGACCCTGTTAAAAGAAATGATAAGATCTGCAGTCGGCTTCGGCGTCTATTAAGTCGCAATGTACTCAGTAAAGGTTAGAACGTTAATGAGTATAAGGAAAACGCCCTTCTGGCATGCATAATTTTACTAACTCAAATTCTGGCAATCACTGTGTAAGAGGTCCGAGCAGTTGTAATTTCGATGTATTGCTCATGCGCTGCCTGCAATAGGCAAGGTATAAGAGAATCTCTGACCAGAGAGCAGTGTTGACTGCAGTATTAACTGTGTAGCTGTAGCAGTAAGTTGTTGCTAGTCTGGAGTCTGCTCTGGTCTGGTATGGTGTATCGTGTTGGCTGACCCGGTCGTGGTGCAGCGATGCCGGAGCCTGAGTATTATTGTATAAGGTAAAAAGCAGCCTCGCGCATATGTATTAATGTTATCTCAAGTCGCATGTAAATGTTTTAAAACTCTCTTAATAATAATCTTCCTCATAAAAAGTAACTTTTAACAACCATTCATTTCAATTTAAAGAATTTACTAATTTCTCCCATCCATGATCATCCCGATTATTGCAATAGAAATATCAGTTGCTTCCTTTCATAAATGACAGATAGGTCGGCCAGCACTGCACAGAGCTGTGCCGGAAAAATTTATTATAAGAGTAGATATATCCGGCGACTTCATTGAGGTAAGAATTTTTCCTTTTTTTATTCAGAATGATCTTTCTGGGCCATGACGCAGCACTGCTGTCGTCCAGAATTTACCAGGTTAAACTGACAGTGAATTATTGAAAAGTCATAAGTGAGCGACAATTTAATTGAGAGGTTAGTTACATTGTTTTATTACCAGGTTACTGAATTTATTCTTTTATTGGGACGTTACATTGAATGTGAACGACATAATTATAATTTTTACTGTTGAGAGGCTTAGGAATTTTTCTGTTTTGAGGTTACGCTAAAGGTGAATGAATTTTGAGCTTAGATGAAATCAGAAAGAATTTTGTGTGGAGGTTAATGTGAAAAGAATTTTGTAGGGAGGTTACAAATGAGAAAGAATTCTGTTTTGAGGTTGCACTAAATGGGAACGAATTTTGGTAGGGAATATTATTCATATTATTTATTTTTTTATTTTGTGGGGAGGTTACACTTGGCGACAACCGGCCAGGATCGTATTTCTTTGTGAATCTCTGAGAAGTAGTCATATATCTGCTCTTATTTACTTAAATGTAGTTTGCATCTGGCGCAACGCATTTACAAATTTGTCACTTTTTCTTTCACAGATTATCGGCAATTTATTGCTCTTTGTTGTAATTGTGTTTGTTCCATTTCGCTTTGTCTTTGTTTCATTTTTTGTGCTTCATTTTGATATGTGAAAAATGCCGCGAAAAACGGTTAACAGTACATCGCGATGTGCAATGAGTGAAATAGCCGACTTGAATAATTTGACCGATAGTTCTTGCGACAGTGTAATAATGATGATCGTCTAATTACAGATAATCAGTGCCTGTCGATCACTAGTATCGATTTTGATCCTAATGATGAGCAAACAAATTCAATTATGTCCACAGTAAATGTAACAATCGATGACGCGGCATGTTCTGATACAATGAAAGCTGCCCAGTTTGACACACCGGGTTTGCAAAGTTTGAATTGTGAACAGATAAATTTTTCTCACGAAGATGAACAATGTACTCAAAATATGTCAGATTTATTTGATTCCGGTGTAGTGACCAACAGTGCCTATCCAATTGGCGAACATTCTCAAGAATCAGAGACTGACCAAATGGTTACACAAAATGTGACAAATGCAGATACACCAACACACAGCATAGAAAATAGAGTCGCTAATTTTGGCTGGGATCAAGTTATGGCAGTATTGCTACAAATTAATGAATCGTACAAACAACTTCATGAATCGTGCAAACAACTCCATGAAAAATGTGACAGGTCGATCAAACAATTTAATGAAAGTTTCAAACAGACGAATAAAAGACACGACAATCTTAATGAACAGAACAAACAACTTAGTGAACAGATTACAGTCGTTACCGTGCAACGCTATGATACTAAAGAAAAATTATGTGAGGAAATTAAGGCTTGTGCTAGTAACAGTAGTGAAGAAATTAGATCCGTTGCACAAGAATTAAGTAATACACATGCAGCCACAACAGAATCACTTAGAGATGAAAGCAGTGCAGTCGCTAAACAATGTTCTGAAAACGCAACACAGTTACGCGACGAGTTTAAATTAATGTCAGCAGAACTATCACGCACTCTGGATGCGAAAGTTGATAAGAGATTTGAACAACAGAACAACCAAATTGACGAACGTTTTAAAGTGACAGAAATGAAAAATGTTTCAGTCACTAACAGGTCACAGCATACGCCACTCTCCGAACATTTCTCACACTTACACAGCCAATATAATTTAGGTAATTTACAGAGAGTACGTGACTTAGATTCCGAACAGTCACAGACAAACAGATTAGCATACAATCCTGAACCAGTTCAGACATTCAGAGACGATAATTGTGATTATAAGCATTTTCTATCAGTGAGAAAATTAAAGTTATTTAATAATGACAGAACACAGATTCACCCTTTGGACTGGATACAACAATTTTATTTCGAATTTTCACCGGCATTGCCTGTAATGCAGAAACTAAAATTTATCTGCAGTGCGTAACTGACCTCAGGGGATTCATTACACTTCGATTAATTTGTGGCGTAGCATGCACAGGGCCCCGAGCCGTAGTAGTGCTGTTTCCTCTTTAGTTTTCTGCACTGGTGCCTTCTCTTTTACTATCCTTTATATCTATCGAAACAGCTCTTCAACTATCGATCTATCCAATATTAGGAATATGTAAAGAAAACCAGATACGATAAGTTTTACCGAAAGTGACAGTTTTCATTAGACACTCACGAAATGATAAGAATTACCAGCGTAATTTTAATAACAGACAAAATTTTAATTATCAGTATCGTCAAAATTATCAGCAACAGGAACTACATTCTGGTAACAATAGAGGTTTTTCCGAACAACAGCAACAAATCCAGCCGGTTAGCATACCTAACCAACAACGTAATGTGCAAGGTCAACCAAGCTTTAATGTTTCGCCGCCTACACGTATAACGTCAGCTCCGCCAAATAGTAACGCACAGCAACAAGAAAATCAGTACGTACAGAAAACACACCATTTCAACTCATATCGCAATACACCGTATATAAATGACTATCATGACAGACGTAAATGTAATGAGCACAATTTTCAGCGTAACAGTCGGTCTTACCAACAGCAAACTTATCCGCAACAACAGATTATCATGAATGAACGAGACAGTCGGTATCTTCCCGAACGTAATACGTCAGGGAGAAATAACAGAACAGTACAAATAGTTGAAATGCCACAGCATCCTCCCGCAAATAACAGCATGTCAGAAAGAATTTGGCTAGATACAGTGCAGAATGAATCTTCCAGCAACGTAAGCAATACTTCAGATACACAGAATCTTGTTCACGAAAATATTATTTGAAACATGCCTTGTTGAATGCACCTCTTTTATCACACCCAGATCTTACTAGAAATTTTTCCATTGCCACAGACAGTTCTAACACCCCTTTAGGCGTACACATTTTTCAGGAAATTGAAGAAGACGGTACTACAGTAATTAAAAACATCGCCTTTGTGAGTCGCATTGTCACCTGCTGAACGCAATTATTCTGTTACAGAACTTGAAACATTATGTGTTGTATGGGCATTTACGAGATTTCGGCATTTTCTTTATGGAAGACATACGACCGTTTACACAGATCATAGAGCTATCCAGTTTTTACTTTCAGCAAAATTTACACACGACAGGTTAAGCAGATGGAAACTTTATTTACAGGAATTTAATTTTACAATTGTTCACATTCCCGGTACACAAAATATTGTAGCAGACGCACTATCTCGTTCTCTCAGCAACAAGCAGCAAGACATCGCAACCAACTTCTGCCAAGTAAATTTTAGCGTCATGTATATTCAACAAGTTGCATTTGAAAATTGCATTTCGGCATCATTACGAGCTATAGCACAGGAGCAGAGTAAAGACAACGTATAGAAAGAAATTAAACACCTTTGGCAAGATAGGAATAATGTTACCATCAGAAACCATTACACTACGGAATAACATTCTGTTTCGCCGCTCTCACCCTGACAGCAACAACTGGTTACTATGCATTCCTGACGGACTGGTTAACAAATTAATTTGGTATACTCATTTAAGTTACGCACATTACGGAGCCAGAAAATGTTTTCTTATACTGAGACAGAACTGTTATTTTGCCAACATGGAGAAACGTATTCGACGAGTTTTAGCGTCATGTAAAATCTGCCAGAAAGCTAAGTCAGACACGACTTCACATATTCCTCCATTACATCGCATTGTACCTGTTAAATTGAGACACGACCGCTGTAGACATTTTTGGTCCGATTCCCAGATCTAATAGAGGTTTTTGCTACACCTCGTCGCTGTTGAACTCACTTCAAAATTTGTTACCTTCACGCCCTTACGCAAAGCTACTGCTAAATCTGTTTCGAAAGCATTTGTAAAACATTTTCTATTTCATGTAGGGCATGTATTGAAAGTAATTTCCGACAATGGACCACAGTTTCGATCTGCGTTATGGACACGTATGTTACGAACAAGAAACATTTCTCCGATCTATATATCCAAGTATCACGCTTCTTCGAACCCTTGTGAACGACTAATGAAAGAAATTGGTAAACTATGTAGAATATACTGCTATAAAAAACATATTGATTGGGACACACACATACTCTCATTCAAGGATGTAATTAACTCAATACCAAATGAATCTACTATGTTATCTCCGACTGTTATACTGAAAAACGTTGAACCACCTAACAAAATTAAAGAATTAGTATCCTTTCCTACATCTCTTCGACTACGACACCATGAAATAATTGACACTGCACTCAGCAACATCAAACGTGCCGCAGAGCGCCGGAGAAGACAGCAAAAACAGGTTTGTACACGCCGTGACTTTCACATTGGACAGAAGATATTAGTACGCACACATTAATTATCCAACATAGGAAAGAGTAAATGCAGTAAATTTGAGCTTCTATACGCAGGTCCATATCGAATTCGGAGCATTCCTCACCCCAATGTAGTACACGTCGAAACTTAGAGAAACAGAAAAAGTAAAGGCAATCACCGTGTCTCCAATATTAAACCCTTTATGGAATGAACATACTTTATGATTTGTCGCACTGTAATGCCATTTGCAGATATTTATATGAACACTTACTGATGATTATCGTATTTTTTCTTGGCAAGTGCCCGGCAAGGTAAGGTTAGCAGGTCGCTTTTCTTGTCGTTACACATCAGACTGTGCACATTTTTCCAGATAAACTTACATATTTTATGACCAATTATGCAATTCTATCTAGTGACATATTAATTTTATCAAATTCTTTCTCCATTAAAGTCTTCAACTCCCACCTCTATCAACTACACAACATACAAGCTGAACACAAAGAAAGTCATTTCTTGTCGTAATATATCAAACCGTGCACATTTTCCATTTTTCGTGTATGTATGATTGTTTTCTTGTTTTGTTTGTATGCACTACGAAATCTTTAAGATATAACAAACACCTGTTGACTTTGACATTTTGCCTTATGATATCTCAACATCGTGACTATTTTACATTTTTTTTTTGCTACTACATTATGATACTCTACATTTTTGCACTTGAAAACTATGTTTTTGACATAATACGTTTTCTGTCATGCTATGCTGTATGCTGAATTATATCACTAGAAACCAGTTTTTATTTAATGGGTATATGATTTAAATGCAAGATATTAATCCTTTTTCATCATTTTCAGAAAGCAATAAGGTGTAAAAGAAATAAATTAAATAAATTAAACAAACCACAGTGGATTACTATGAAATGGGAATTTGACCTTCAGAGTGAACGAAAGAAAATGGGATACCTAGTGATGAAGAGTAAATGGATCAGAATTAACAAGCATTAACAAGAATATATTATACACATCGTATGATAGCAGTCTTAACAAAAATTTTTTTCCTTCAGAATACGAGGCGATTGATACAGGCTGTCAGACAGAACTACACATCTTAGTTTTAGTGATGAAATATGCTAGAAATAAGAAACTCTATACCATGAATAGTTGTATGAAGTAAATGGTAATATGAATAATGTATAATGAAGTGTCTTTTTGCAGATGATAATGAATGATGATGAATAGCTATATGAAGAATATGCTAATATGAATAATGAAATTTTTCTTTGCAGCTGGTGATAGTAATGAAGTTATGGTAATATGAATAATGAAGTTTTTCTTTGCAGATGAGGATAATGATGAAGTTTATACATTTACTGTTAGTTAAGAAATGCTATGTAGTTATTTAAGTATTTGTTGCAGTTTGTTTTGACAGTATGTCTTATGTCGCATGGTATAATGACTGAATGTTTTGGAAAGGACAGCTAGAGTACCTACATATTGAGTACACGTTTCATTACCTGTTGATTCGAAGTTCACTACTTTTCAGCATAATATGCGTTTCTTCTTTCAGCTTAATAATCCATTTTGTATTTTTTCCAGGAGAAGCTATTCATGAAATTAATGTGCTATAAACAGTTAGTTATTAAACCTGTTCTAGTACTTGCATTTTTTTTACCCATTTGTGTGTGTCATTCATGAATGTGATCACATATACTCTACTTGTTTCATAACCTTGCTACTGCTGACTCATGACGAATGACGTTACTAATCTTTATTTGCAGCAATAAGTCAGAACCAAATATTTTCATGCCCCAGCAATTAATTATCGATCCTAATGCAATGCATTGCTGGCACAAAAAAATGTATTACCAGTCCCAAATAATGCTACTAGTTTAAGAGATATTTATAGTACTAAATATAATGCAGATTTGTCAGATGTATTGGATCCATTATATCTATGTATTTTTGGACCATGGACCTTGAGTAATTGTTGCAGTGTGTTGCATTTTGGATGTGTCCTATGTCACTTGAATGATGAGTTCAGAGTAGTGCTGAATGATGTTTTGTAATAATGCATAAAAGCTATGCCAGTGATTTCTGTAAATAATATTTTTGTTATCCTCTATAAATGCTATGCCAGTAATTAACTCTCATTTTGAATGATGAATTCTGAATAATACTGAATAATGTTTTATAAAACTATATGAATACTTTGTAACTGGCCAATTAATGCCACTGTTTCTTATATTTTAAATTTGTCTTATGTCACTTACATGCTATTATATATGAATACCAGTAGCTTGATGCTACACTCATTAACTCTTGTTTTGAATGACGACTGCTGAACAATGCATAACAATGGTTTGTAACTGGCCAATGTGTGCCAATATTTAGTGTAATCAGATGACTTATGAATAATGTTCTGTAATACTCCATACATAGTACTCAAATTGGTTAATAGCCTAGTGTAATTCTCTATGATGAATAGCATAAGACTTAATGTCCTTCACCTTCTGACCTAATTACCAGAAATTACTGCAATATCCGTTTGTCCTGTCTATCCTCATGGTCATGGAGCACTATATTTGGTTTTTGCACTAATTCTACGTTGGTGTACCTTACAAGAATGTGGTGTTGACACATCATGCTGTCCACCACCTTGAACGATGGAGATATTATTATGGTCCCACTGTTTGGTGTACCTAATGTACTACCAAAATGATAACATTGAATATTAATACGACATTTCAGTGTCTTGGTTACACTGATTAATACTTCAGGGAAGAGAACTTCAGACTGTATCACTTGGTGTTGTGCTTCTGTAGAAAGATATGGACTTTCAGGGCAGCTACGTGCAACCTACTGTGCTACAACCATGATGCAATCCTTCCCTTTCCTTTCCTAGTTCCTATAAAATGGTAATATATATATATATATATATATATATATATATATATATATATATATATATATACACAGTGGGTGTGCACTTTATGTCATTTATTAATATGTTTTGTACTCATTGTGTATCCTAGTTCTTGTAAAATGGTAGATACATATACAGTGCGTGTGCACTTTATGTTATTTATTAATATGTTTTGTTCTCATTGCGTATACATTTTGTCTTTGCCTGATATGTTCTGTACTCAGTGCATGTGCACTCTATTTCATTTCATGTTCTGCACTTATATATATGTATATATGTGTATATGTGTATACTCTGTGACTGTAAACTTAGTTAATTAAGTAGATTTTAGAAAAATTTGTTGCTCATGGCAAGTCCAATTGACTCACCATCCCTGCCAAATTTTTGCCCCCCCCCCCCCAGTTGAGGGTTATTTAAGAGGTCCGAGCAGATGTAATTTCGATGTATTGCTCATGCCCTGCCTGCAGTAGGCAAGGTATAAGAGAATCTCTGACCAGAGAGCAGTGTTGACTGCGGTAGGAACTGTGTAGCTGTAGCAATAAGTTGTTGCTAGTCTGGAGTCTGCTCTGGTCTGGTATGGTGTATCGTGTTGGCTGACCCGGTCGTGGTGCAGCGATGCCGGAGCCTGAGTATTATTGTATAAGGCAAAAAGCAGCCTCGCGCATATGTGTTAATGTTATCTCAAGTCGCATGTAAATGTTTTAAACTCTCGTAATAATAATCTTCCTCATAAAGAGTAACTTTTAACAACCATTCATTTCAATTTAAAGAATTTACTAATTTCTCCCATCCATGATCATCCCGATTATTGCAATAGAAAAATCAGTTGCTTCCTTTCATAAATGACAGATAGGTCGGCCAGCACTGCACAGAGCTGTGCCGGAAAAATTTATTATAAGAGTAGATATATCTGGCGACTTCATTGAGGCAAGAATTTTTCCTTTTTTTATTCAGAATGATCTTTCCGGGCCATGACGCAGCACTGCTGTCGTCCAGAATTTACCAGGTTAAACTGACAGTGAATTATTGAAAAGTCATAAGTGAGCGACAATTTAATTGAGAGGTTAGTTACATTGTTTTATTACCAGGTTACTGAATTTATTCTTTTATTGGGACGTTACATTGAATGTGAACGACATAATTATAATTTTTACTGTTGAGAGGCTTAGGAATTTTTCTGTTTTGAGGTTACGCTAAAGGTGAATGAATTTTGAGCTTAGATGAAATCAGAAAGAATTTTGTGTGGAGGTTAATGTGAAAAGAATTTTGTAGGGAGGTTACAAATGAGAAAGAATTCTGTTTTGAGGTTGCACTAAATGGGAACGAATTTTGGTAGGGAATATTATTCATATTATTTATTTTTTTATTTTGTGGGGAGGTTACAACTGTCATCAGATCGCTGAATCATATCAGTGCTCTAATAATTTAGTTAACATACCTATCGGTTCCTTGTCCTGAATCACCGCCAACCTTAGTTACATGTAATTGTTTTATATTCTTGTGGTAATTTAATAAGATGTGATTAAACATGTTCGTTTCATACTCCAGTGCAACTTCTGTACTGGTTTTTGTGAGTATTTGTTATAAACAATAGAATTAAATGGTAACTTTTGTTTTTGTTACATACATATCTCACCTGGTCACAAAATTAGACTAGAGTTTTACTATTCCACTAACATTTTGGAATCTGTAGGGCGACAATTTAGCGTCAATGAAAAACCTTTCGTAAGAGATGATAGTTTATAGTCTTCATTAGGCGTCCACATACCGATACAGTTTAATTATCTAAACGCGTAGGCAGTGCGATAGAACATTTCTGGCATACGGGTGCCAGAATTACGACACTATTGGGAATTTTGTGGTGTAGTCAGGAACAAAAACTTGCGCTTTTAAAATTCCAGAAATTTTTAAAAACATTTTTATAACGTAATGCTCATAGAGGTAACTGAGAAGTAAAATTTTTGACACTTAAAGTTAGACTGGTTTATAATCACATTTCTAGAGACATAAATCCGTGTTAGTAACAGAACTTACGCTGGCTAGAATTAAATAATCCATGTATGTGATATTTCAGTTTGTGTGGGTTTTGCTCCACATCCTATCGAAACTATTTTGGATGGGTCTAATAATATTTTATGTAGCTGTACGTGAGGTGTTTTAGATACCTGTTCGAATGAGGACTAGGAGTCAGACGAGAGCAGCTGGGGAATTAAGTTAACGGAAATTTCGAATATGGAGCGAAATGAAGACAGGAATTATCAGGTACTGTGGAGGAGCAGACAATTTTTCACGTGGAACGGACAATTCAGAGTTCATCCGTGCTTCATACTGATCAGTTCGAGAATCACGATGCAGATGGTGCAACCGGAACTGACAGGGAGAACGAGAAAAGTATGCCACGGTCGCTTTACGACAGGAGGGCGCGGTTAAAAAGACCAGAGATTACAGAGTAGAAGAGAGGAGCAGGGTAGTTTCATCACTGTGGAAGTACTATCAACGTGCAGTAAAAGATACGGGCAAAATGGAACTTTCTATATTGCAAACTTTTGCAGAAAATGGAACGGAAGAATGAGGCAGCGAGGAATGAAATGTTATGCGAAATGAATGTAACTAAGAAAGAGATAAAAGAAAAATGGAACATTGTGAGCAAAAATTTGAGACATATAAAAAGACTAGCAAAGGGTGAGGCTACGGAAGCGCAATCAGCTGAACAGTTGACAGAAGACGTAGAGAAAGCACAGGAAGGAATAAATACGCAACTACTTCCAAACCTGGAAATGGAATTCGGCAAAGTAAGCGGGAAGCGGAAAGAATAACAAATCTGCTTGGTAGAAATCGGAACAATATTGTACAATACTGAAGCTGACATTGTCACCAAATTAGATGAAGCCACAGTACTGTTAGAACCGCGCTAGGGGAAATTAATCTCACGCGAAATGCAAAACAGACTCGAGGATCCTGGAAATTTGAATACAGCTTCAATCAGGTGAAATGAAGAAAATGAATCATTAGTCCAGTCCAGCACAGCACAGGAAGGAATAATTAGTGACGACAATGGTCTTCCTGAGTTGATTGCGCGACGTTCAGGTTAGGACTCGGATGACAATCCACGATATAAATGTATCGCACTCATGATGACCGCTGCACCGGTGATGTACGTTTGTCGCGAGGGAGAGTAGAAGCAGTACGTGAAAAAGATACGTGGGACCTGCAGAAGGATACAGAGAAAGAAAAACAGCTTATAGGTTCTATTCTCCGGAGGGGGAAGCATTTGATTTTAAGTACTTCCTTTCTGTACGGAAATTCTAAACATATGTGGTCAGCGGCAGATTTATTCATCCCAAGGCGCGGATAACTCTAGTCAGTTTATCATTACCGCTGTCATGCTCATTACAACACAAGCTAGACTTCTTGTGTGCACGTTTTTAAGGAGGTTCGACAGTCCAAATGAATGAGATCACATAAACGTGTAGCTCACATCAGAAGTTTACAGATGCGCTCCTTGCAATATATTGGTCGAAGGGAACTCAAGAGCGCGTCAAGCAAGAAACTGCGATGCACAAAGATTTATCAGAGTAGAACAGTGCAGTGAAATTTTTTGACAATTTTTACACAAGATCCAGTACTTGCCATATAGCGCGATCGAAATCATACGATTTTGCTATATGAAATTAGGTGTGAAAGAGACATAGAAACATTCAGATACATATTAAGGGAGTCAGAGTTTGTTTTCAACGAGAATCAGACGACGGAATGGAGGAGGGAAGCGGAGAATAACATGAACAATTCTAATAATTTTCGTGGACCGCCGCGATGGGAGATTAAAAGAAGAAAACACAGGAAAAATCATCCAGACACGGGTGGGCAGTTCCAGACTTTCCCACGAAACAGAGGCGCAGGAAACTATCTTCAAACGATTAAACGTCCACAATTTATAGAAACTTGGCCAAAATTTAACAAACGGTTGCAGCAAGCAGAAACCACGGAGATTAGGCCATCAGGTGTTCGCTACAGAGGTCACGCAGCAAGTCAGAATCAACAATGACGAACGTCAGAAGCGGGATAAGTCATTAGAACATACACAGTATAACCTTGAGCTGGTCAGGACGATGTTGCAGATTTTATAAATATCTCGGTAGGGGGGGGGGGCGGCGCAAGGGAGAGACGAAAGTGATGGGCAAGATTCAGATTATGAGAGCGATGTCAGTAATGTAGAGAAACGCAAAAAAAAGATGGGGATCAGAGATTAAGCATTTATACGTTAAACTACACTTCAAAGAATGAAGAAAACGAGGGAGAAGAGGACGACTGAGATTGGGAGTCGATTGCAGACGATGAAGAGGACGAAGATGAAGAATGTTATTTAGGATTTCAGAAAGAAAATTTTGAGCACAATGAGGGGAATTCAGAAAGACAGGCTGGACCAGAGGTAGTGAAAAACCTATGTCAGATCAGAAGAGATGGGAAAGAAGTAAACTGCGATCAATGAGATGAACCCAGAGAAATATGGAGTGAGCACAGGATGACAAAGAAAGTGACAAACAGTGTAAACTTACTCAGGTACGAAGGTATGACGGAAATCCTGTTGGAAGAAAAGGAAGCGTTGTGTGGTGAGGACCTACATCCACGGGTAAAGATAAAAATGGGGAAGTAGAGCTGAATTGTATGGTTGGTAGTGGCAGTGAAATCTCTGCGATATGCTGTGTCGACTTTGAAAGATTTGAGAAGGAGCCTCGGTTATTACTGACTCACTAAAAGGGGGAGATCGTAGGCAAATACACTGATGTAAATAGGCAGACTAGAATAGAACAGACATGTAAGGGACATGAACTGGAATGTAACTTATTCATGGTGCACAAGCTTGCCAAAGAACTGATATTCGGCATAGGATTCACAAGGGATAATGAAGCAACATTAATCTTAGAAAGTGGCGTAATTACGCTTGGGAGAGAGAAAGAAGTGCTAATACTTTCTGAAGAAAAAGCTGTTAGGGCACAGGTCACAGCGAGTTGTCTAAGATTACTTGTGGAGCTAGAAACGAAGGTAGAATCTGACCGAGGATTAGAGTGGAAACAGCTGGGAAGATTCCTTCAGGAGGAGACACAGATGAGGTGTGAGATAGATCAAGAGAATAGTAGAGCCGAAGCATGACGTCAAGGGTCAACACAAGGTAGAATTGTATGGTATTTTATGGGGTTATGCGGATATTTTCTTGCTCAAGACATGTGCAGTAACAAATCTTCAATGAAAATTCGAAGTCAGTGACCAGCAGACGTTTTGCGCCACACCATATGCAATACCACTTGCACACAGAAAAAGGGTTGTGTAGAATTGAACAAGATGCTGAATGAAGAAATAATCGAGCACGAAACGTCACCTTGTAAAAGCCCCTTGCATGTGGTGGTAAAGAAGGATCAATCAATCCGCCTCGTACGGCTCACGACAGGCACACCAGATCAACAATATAATTGCGCTAGAGACAGACAAACCGGAGAACCTAGAGGCCTTATTACAGAAGTTTCATGGAATATCATTATTTGAAAAGATTGATTTACGAGCAACTTTCTGGCAGATTGAGCTCCATCCACGCTGCCGCGAATCTACGGTATTTCTTGCTTTTGGTAGATGTTATCGATTCAAACGTCTACTGTTTGGATTAAATATATTGTCAGCTGTATTTATCCATTAATAGGATAACATATGGGATGATATCTTAAAGCAATGTATCACCGGCTGTGTGGATGATGTACTGACAGCTGAAAAGTCATGGCATTACTGTCAGTCTAGGCAAGTCATCTTTTGGATTGCTGCGTGTATAATGTTTGGGACACATGATCTCAGCACAAAGAATAGAACCCGATCCGGAGAGGACTGAAGTAATTTCTAAATTCCCTTCCCCAAGCAGCCGGCCACTGTGGCTGAGCGGTTCTAGGCGCTTCAGTCCGGAACCGCGCTGTTGCTGCGGTCGCAGATTCGAATCCTGCCGCGGGCATGGATGTGTGTGATGTACTTAGGTTTAAGTAGTTCAAAGTCTAGGGGAATGATGACCTGAGACGTTAAGTCCCATAGTGCTTAGAGCCAATAATCCTTCCCCAAACACCAGCAAAAGACTGGGAAGCTTTCTTGGCGTCATTAATTTTTATTAAAAGATTGTGAGCATGAAAACATTAGCGACTTCACATGACGGCACAGGAAGAATTCCAAGCCTTATAGTCAGTACTGATAAATGCCCCGATTCTCTCCCATCGAGCTGTGTTGCAAGATTTCTGCATAATCTCAAACTCGGCCAGGATGAGGCTTGGTGTGGGGGTCTTTCAAGATTATGAAGAGGACGGCAGAATGGTTAGGAAAACAGAAGCATTGCGCAAGAAGTACAGCCTACGAGTTAGCGGAATTATTCCGTGACAGGACTAGAGGCACTAGCAGTAGTGTGGACCTTCCAGAAATTTCGTAATTTTCTATTTGGGAGAAAAACAGGAGTCTATACCGACGACAAAGCATTACAGTTTCTGCTGAGTCCAAAACTGAGACATGATTGTTTTACCGGATAGAGATTTTATCTTCATGAGTTTTATTTTTCAGTAACATGCATACCTGGTTCGACGAATGTTTTGGCAGACGTGTTGTAAGGGTCTCCAATAGTGTTGATGGAGGATATGAATGAGAATGTTGAACAAAATCACTTAGGTTTGTTTAATTTTACAAAGTTCGTCGGGGAAAACCTCTTAGTCAAGTCAGCAAGCGACACTGCAAGAAGGCAAGATAAAGACCCAGTACAGTTAGCCATCGAGAACAGATGGAAAGACAAGAGCCAAGCGATGGCACCTGTTTCCCATTATTGCGAAGAAATTAAAGCAGTTTACAATTTGTGACCTTTCAGAGTCTCAGCCCACATCAAAGCAAGGTTTTTGTGGTGCTTCTGTTGTTACTGAATTAACTACAAAATAAGTGACACTCACGCCATTGCGCGAAGCAGCAGCAGCAGTGACTGTTTAGAACGCATTACACTGGTGGGTCATGTGGAAAGTGCTATTTCGGTTAACGGTCCACAGTTTCCATCGCAATGATGAGTGGAAACGTTAAAAACGCATATGATGAGATCTGTTTTCTTTTCATCCTACAGACCTGCTTCCAACCCTTCAGCACATATTATGCGTGATTTAGAAAGTCTATGTAGCATTTATTGTTTGAAACAGCAGACGAACTAGGAGATTTCCTTGCCAGACTTCCAGGATGTTGCCACACGGCTCCACCAAGCTTCCGTCAATCACGGTACTGAAGAACGGACAACCACGAAAAGTACTGAACTCCAACCGCGAGACAAGCAACGACACGAAAACACTGTCAAACGAGCGCTAATCCGTCTCAAGCGGCAGCTATGAAATGAAAGGAAAAAGCGGACAAGAAAGCGAGGATTAGATAGTTTCACTTAAAGGCACAAGGTGTTGGTACGTTCTCCCCGTCTCTCAAAGAAACAAAAATCTCTGTGCTGCAAATTATTTTCGGTCTATGAAGGACCCTTGCGAATCCGCAGAACTGCACAGGAGAACGCGCTAGAACCGGGATCAGTGACAACAGGAAAATGAATTGGTGTCCACCATATCAACAACGTCGACCCGTCCACGTAACAAGAAACTAGTTTGTGTGTGGAACAAAAAAGTGCAGAATTTAAATGCAAGCTGGAGGTAACCGGCCTTGCACACTGGAGCAAAATTCGATCTTACATTTTCTTTTGTAAGTATCATTAAGCTCGGGTAGAAGACATTTGGTTCGATAAATCGTTTCGTATTCGAAGCACAGATTAGTAATTCAGAGGATTAGTGATAGTTAACTTAGATTTTTGTGATGTTTTGTGCTGTCATTGTTGCTATTTATGGAGTAATTAAAATAGACATTGCCACTAAAATAATGGTAGACTTGTAAAAGGTGTCGAGACGTTGTCAGAGAAGCAAACCGTTACTGCATGATATCAGTAACATGTTTTTATTTGAGGAAGAAAAATGGGATTCTCACGATGAATGTGATTATCGGAGAAGCAAGTAGGTGGTAAGAGATGAGGAGAAAGACTGGGTATGCCGGCCGGTGTGGCCGAGCGGTTCTAGGCGCTTCAGTCTGGAACCGCGCGACCGCTACGGTCGCAGGTTCGAATCCTGCTTCGGGCAAGGATGTGTGTGATGTCCTTAGGTTAGTTAGGTTCAAGTAGTTCTAATTTCTAGGGGACTGATGACCTCAGATTTTAAGTCCCATAGTGTTCAGAGCCATTTGAAGCATTTTTGAAAGTCTGGGTTATCTTTTGTGATAATTGGGGACAACGTGGGGGAGGTTTTAGTTACTAAAAAGTGTGGAGAGCGAATATGCAGATGATGTTTCATGGGGCTGTTCTTAGAATGAATGGAAGTAGTATTCATGTTTGTGGTATTAAGGTCCACGCCAAGGTTGCGTCCGGATACAGATTAATAGAGTGAAAGGACTAGGAGGGGGCCGGCGGGGAGCGTTTGCACAAGAATGTAGATAGGGCAGAGTAGAAGAGTTATGTAGGCCGCGCCAAGGTATGTTTGTGCTCATAATTAGAGGAATTCTCGAGGAAGGAATTTTGGAGCATCTTTTAAAAATTTGTTTAGGAGCAAGAGGACACTGAAAGGTGTGGAATGACAAGGACATCTAGAATCAGGAGCTGTAGGACGTCGATCGACAGAAGCTGGATGTCCATCAGCCAAGAATAGTCCTACGAACGTATGTATACCAATTTAAACAACGGATGGCATATTTTAAGGAATTTATTTTCTTAGCTAGATGAATACAACGCCACTGACGTAAGAATGGAAAGGAGGAATAACATGGGAAGGAAAGACCCGTTGACGGTATATGAGACTGCTGAAGAGGAAGGTGTCAAGGAAAATAAAGGTTTACGAAAGAAACATGCATAAAATTATATTTACAATTATTCTGTCAAATTTTTGTTCCATGCCACATTCTGAATAATTCTCAAATGAGGAATTGTTTGTTTGTGTTTCTGCTTTCTTTGTTGTGTGTCTGTTTAACGCAAAATTGACACCCAGTTCAAAAGAAGGACCACATGAGAATAAGCGGAAGGTACTACACAAAAAGTCTATCGACAGGTGGTTAGGTAGAGTAGATAAATGCATGTAGATAGAAATGCAAGATTTGGAGGAATTCATTTGATCCAGCTTCTTGTCTAAAGATGAAAGATATTGTATTAGGTTAAGATTACATCGAGGCATGAAAGCATGTACAATTATGCCAGCATGACAGTAATGAAGGATTAAGGCATGTTAAACCATTCGAAACGTGAGCATAGTATACTCGAGTGTATATATAAGTTATCATACAGCACTAAACGTCCACCTTGTACATCTACATCTACGTGATTACTCTGTTATTCTCAATTAAGCGTCTGACAGAGGGTTCAATGAACCACTTTCAAGCTGTCTCTAGCGTTCCACTCTCCAAGACGCGCGGGAGAAACGAGAATCTAAATTTCCTTGTGTGAGCCCTGATTTCTCTTATTTTATCGTGATGATTATTTCTCCCTATGAAGGTAGGTACCAACAGAATGTTTTCGTAATCGGAGGAGAAAACTGGTGATGGAAATTTTATGATAAAATCCCGTCGCAACGAAAAACGAATTTGTTTTAATGGTGGCCACTCCAATTCACGTATCATGTCTGTAGCACTATCTATTTCGCAATATTACAAAACGAGCTGCCCTTCTTTTAACTTTCTCTATGTCATCCGTCAGTCCACATCTACATCTACATCTGTATGGATACTCTGCAAATCACATTCAAGTACCTGGCAGAGGGTTCATCGAACCACCTTCACAATTCCCTATTATTCCAATCTCTTAAAGCGCCCGGAAAGCATGAACACCTATCTCTTTCCGTACGAGCTCTGGTTTCCCTTATTTTATCGTGGTGATCGTTTCTCCCTATGTAGGTCGGTGTCAACAAAATATTTTCGCATTCGGAGGAGAAAGTTGGTGATTGGAATTTCGTGAGAAGGTTCCGTCGCAACGAAAAACGAATTTCTTTTAATGGCTTCCAGCACAAATCCTGTATCATTTCTGTGACACTCTCTCCCATATTTCTCGATAATACAAAACATACTGCCTTTCTTTGAACTTTTTCAATTTACTCAGTCAGTCTTATCTGGCACGGATCCCACACCGCGCAGCAGTATTCTAAAAGAGGACGGACAAGCGTAGTGTAGGCAGTCTCCTTAGCAGGCGTGTTACATTTGCTAAGTATCCTGCCAATAAAACACAGTCTTTGGTTAGCCTTCCCCACAACATTTTTTATGTCTTACTTCCAATTTAAGTTGTTCGTAATTGTAATACCTAGGTATTTAGCTGAATTTACAGCTTTTAGATTAGACTGATTTATCGTGTTACCGAAGTTTAACGAGTTTCTTCTAGCACTCATGTGGATGACCTCATACTTTTCGTTATTTAGAGTCGACTGCCACTTTTCGCACCATTCAGATATCTTTTATAAATCGTTTTGCAGTTTGTTCTGATGACTTTATTAGTCGATAAACTACAGCGTCATCTGGAAACAACCGAAGACGGCTGCTCAGATTGTCTCCATAATCGTTTAAATAGATAAGGAACAGCAAAGGGCCTATAACACTACCTTGGGGAACGACAGAAATCACTTCTGTTTCATTCGATGACTTTCCGTCAGTTACCACGTACTGTGACCTCTCTGACAGGAAATCGCAAATCCAGTCACATAACTGAGACGATATTCCATAAGCACGCAATTTCACTACTATAGTTCAATTCTTTTATCTTGGCGGCTCGCGCATGCCCGCCCAGATGCTGGAGATTGCTGCGTTGCCAGTTGCACACGACGCACGCGCCAATAGAAGCAGCGCCATAGTATAGCATAGTTCGCAAGCTTACGTGTAGGGGGGAGCGCGCAGTTCATGAAGTAAAGCCACCACGGCCGCATTAACCCTTTCGCTGCTACAAAGACGTGCTCCCTGCATTCCGCGCTGTGGGCGATTTTGTCACTGCACTGCTCGCCTGTGCAGACACATTGTGTTCCGACTGCTTTGACACTCTTTATCATTCGATTCCACAGAAACTATTTGGCTCAAAAATTAGATTTTTACCTATCTTCTTGACTGATACCTTCCCCCCATAAATGACTTAATTTTGTTTCGATGTTCAACGCAGTTATTATGCAGCATTAAATATAGTAAACCTTTGCACGAAATTTTGAAGAGTTTGCAGAGGTAAAAGTCCATAGAGTATACTTTCCGTATGGTCGATTTTAGTTGCCACAATGTTGAGAATGAAATGTGGACAAGATACCTATATATTTCATTTAATTTAAGTACCACATAAGTTTCGTATGTAATATTGAGAAATATTCCACCTTTCGCGACTGTAACAAAAGTTTTACTTACACTGGGCACGTTTGGCTTTATTTTAAAGCACTTCAATCAATCAAAAGGAAGTAGACAAAATACATTAAACAAAACTGTGGACTTACAAAAACATTAGGACTTGAATATACCGTCTGTCAGTGAAGTGCTCAGAGCTATGTCAAATATAATTTTGTGTGTGGCACACACAAACAGCATTTATTTGCTAAAACACTGATGAGCCAACACAAACGTTGAATATTGTGCTACTGCAGCACAAAACTACTAAAGGTGACTTGGCAATGGAGGGCACAAAATACAGTCCTCTTATGATGCTTCAAAAGAGAGAAACGCGTCTGGTCTAAATAAGTCGCTTATTACAGTTGCAGAAGAGGGATATATTTCAATACCATTGGTAAAACTGCGACTGTGGAACAAAAACAAGAAATAGAACATGTATACCATTGTGTATGTGCCATACCTTTCACCGATGGAAGTACTTTAAAATAAAGCCAAACGCGCCGTGTGTATATAAAACTTTTATTACAGTCGCGAAAGACGGAATATTTCTCAATATTACATAAGACACGTATATGGTACTTAAATTAAATGAGATATTGTTATACAGTAAATATTATATGAAATTTAGGTATCTTGTCCACATTTCATTCTCAACATTGTGGCAACTAAAATCGACCATACGGAAAGTATACGCTATGGTTCAAATGGCTCTGAGCACTATGGGACTCAACTGCTGAGGTCATTAGTCCCCTAGAACTGAGAACTAGTTAAACCTAACTAACCTAAGGACATCACAAACATCCATGCCCGAGGCAGGATTCGAACCTGCGACCGTAGCGGTCATGCGGTTCCAGACTGCAGCGCCTTTAACCGCACGGCCACTTCGGCCGGCTTATACGCTATGGACTTTTACCTCTGCAAACTCTTCAAAATTTCGTGCAATGGTTTACTACATTAATGCTGCACATCAAAACAAAATTAAGTCATTTATGGGGGGAAGGTATCAGGCAAGAAGACGTGTAAAAATCAAATTTTTTGGCCAAATAGTTTTTGTGAAATCGAATGATAAGTGTGTCAAAGCAGTGGGATCACCATGTGTCTGCACAGGCGAAAAGTGCAGTGATGACAAAATCGCGCACAGCGCGGAATGCGGGGAGCACGTGTCTGCAGCAGCGAAAAAGTTAATGAAGAGGCAAAGCACTAGAAATTTCATTCAAACGAATAAAATTCGTGAAGTAAGGCACTCCAATATTGTTTTTAAATAAAGAAAATATTAAGCACCGCACAAGGTTTTTTTTTTTTTTTTTTTTTTTTTTTTTTTTTTTTTTTTTTTTTTTTTTTTTGTTTTTTAGGTTTGAACTCATAACCTTTCACTTGGCAATCCAACACCTTAACCGCTCCGCTACCTCAGTTCACAGAACAACATAACTACATAAGGACTCTAACACCTCACGCAACTACTTATAAACACTGTTGGTATGACTATGAATTACTCACGCTTTGTCGAAGTACAATAGGAAATAAACAATTACCGCTGTTCTTTATTGCGAAAAAGCAGTTCGTGAGATTGAAACAAACACCTTTCCTTGCTATCGCCTGAATTAGGAGTCTTATTGCTTGTTTGGTTTAATTAATTAATAGAAAATGAAGCAATTGGTATAAAGAATACTTTTTCCAAACTTTCTGTAAATGATAGTCTGCTATCAAGACATTGCTTTTTTTCTATTATTTTATTTATGACTGAACGTTTCTAAAACTGAAGACACTCGTCCTTGCTCTGCACTGCTGTCGAGATCAGGCAACGTCATTCTCTGTTCATTGGCTGACTGTGTTTTGTGACGTCAGATGCGCAGAACGAACCTAAACTCGGCCGCCAAGATATATGACGCGCACTTTAGTCGCTTGTGTGGCACAGTGTCAAAAGCCTTCCGGAAATCCAGAAATACTGAATCAATCTGAAATCCCTTGTCATTAGCATTCAGTACTTCACGTGAATAAAGAGCAAGTTATGTATCACAGGAACGATGTCTCCCACCTAATGCGGATCCTACACAGGTCAGCAATACTCCAGAACAGGGCGGAAAAGTGTGGTGCAAGCTGTCTCTTTAGTAGATCTGTTGCACCTTCTAAGTGTTCTGCCAGTGAATCACAGTCTTTGATTTGCTCTATACAGAACATTATCTATGTGATCTTTCCAATTTAGGCTACTTGTAACCGTAATACCTAAGTATTTAGTTCAATTTGCAGTCTTCAGACTTGTGTGACTTATCGCGTAATCGAAATTTATCGGATTTCTTTTTGTACTCATGTGAATAACTTCACCCTTTTCTTCATTCAGGGTCAATTTCCACTTTTCGCACCACACAGATATCTTATCTAAATCAGTTTGCAATTCGTTCTGGTCATCTGATGACTTAACAAGACGATAAAAACAGCATCATCTGCAAATAATTTAAGAGGGTTACTCCCATTGTTAATATAGATCAGGAACAATAGAGGGCCACTAACATCTACTTGGGGAACGCCGGACATTACTTCTGTTTTATTCGAGGACTTTCTGTCTGTTACTACGTACTGTGACCTTTCTGACAGGAAGTCACGAATCCAGTCGCAGAACTGAGACGATATTCCATAGGCACGCAGTTTGGTTAAAAGACGCTAGTGAGGAACGGTGTTGAAAGCCTCCTGGAAATCTAAAAATATGGAATCAATTTGACATCCCCCGTCAATGGCGGCGTGGAACCATACAGTCGTGATTATCTAGCAAGCGGTTCGTTTGCGGCATCATGTTTACTGCGACATTTGTGCTTCTATTACCGTGTACTTTTAGCCGCGTAAGTTTGCGCCATCCTTCTGTATATCATATCCTTATGCCTAGTTATCAATATCGACCTGTGCTGTGTTCGAGTCTCGACCAGGCACGAAAGCTTTGCTTATTTGCACTGGGTAGGGTGATGTGTTTGAATCCATATCCAGAACAAATCATTTCGTCATGTCATATAAAGTTCAGACATATGCAGAGCTACCTGTTCGCGAATAATTTACATTTTAATGTCACTTTTGTGTTAGATAACTAGAGTGAATGGTGGCTTTAGGGCGTCACATAGATCTAAATGTCATTATAATTGCAATGATTGTACTAGTGACACGTTGTTGATGGTGACATTTCCATAGAGCACTTGTCGCTGTTGGTCGCGGTATTCGTTCCGGTTTGCTTAGAAAAAACCACACGCAGAACAAACGACGATTAATAGGAGGTTGGAAAACATTCAAAGAGCAAAGCTACTTCGAATTGTCATAGAATTTTTCGAGTTAAAATAGTTTTGGAAAATCTCTTATACGAATTGAAATTAGTTTTCAGTAAGGGTTATGTAATGTTTTATGTGGTAGGTTTACTGCCATTAGTTGTCTCAGATACTAATGAGTGTGTTAACATTTTGGATGTATCACTTACGTGAATAATATCTTAGTTCACAAGCGTTAACGATTGTCTCCTGTCTAATAAGGTGTTCTTTGACATTTGTGGTATCATGGTATTAATTAAGATGAGGAGTTAGGGCCATACAGAGCAGTGTTCTCTATTGATTACATGTGGTAGCCATTTTTTACAGTGAAACGGTTGTACCGAAAAGTCATTAGAGGACCTAAAAGAAAGTTACGTAATGTAGGTTACAGACCAATGAGGCGAATCGCAGTTCAGGTTGTTAGGAGACTTTGAGCAAGAAGGTACATGCATCTGTCTTGGATTGTTGTACACGGCAAAAATCTAGCTCACTACTGAAGCGTTTTGTGTCGTCTGTGGCCTTTAGCTAAAGAAAAATACGTTCATTTAAATAAAGCATAGTGACAGCCATTTGTGAAGGTAGTTTCAGCTTGTAAAATTTTGCTCCAGTGTAATTTTTAAAGCTTCATTTATTGACTCACATGTTCCTTACTATGCAGTAATTATCAAGCAGTTTGAAAGAATCTGTCAATGTTAAAAACTCCTTTCGCATTAATAGTCTTGTACCATAGCTATTTTTTTTTCATTGGTTGTAGTATAATACCTTGCATGTAGTTAACGCGATGCACATCATTCGGTAGAGATTACGGGGAGGAACGTGCACATTCGTGATCTTCTGCACATGTGCTGATGGAAGCAAACGTATGACAACATTGTTTTTAAAGCTGAAACTAGAGCTATATCTCATTAGAGTTTGGAATAGATATATTTCTATAGTGGCAGTAAGCTGCATCGCATCACGCTATAAATGGTTCTTGCTCGCTATACCAAAGTCTTTGATGCGTTTCGTTTTTATCATCAGAACAAGATTTATCAAGTTTACACGGAATTCACAGTACTTCCATTATCCTCAAGAGTCAATGCATGGCAAGTTACCGCAAATACAGTGACGTACACACCTACATCATTTGTCACATAGATTGTAATAAATTTCGTGTTTATCCTTCGTACATTCCTTATCAAACCGTTCACTATCATATTAAACTTCTACACTGAATTGGCAGTATTTAAATTTCCTGCAATAACGTATTAACGAAAGACTATTAAAATTCAGTAGCGTATTTATTTACACAGCCTCACCCATGTCGCAGTACTCCTAATTTGAGATATCGAAACGAAGTTTCTGGAAAAATATTAGTACGCATAGAGACGTGTAGTTTTCTATACGTTACCCAAGGCACATTTTGAATGGAATATTGAACTTTTTCTAACGGTATTTGATAGCTCATAAAAAATTATCGCAGTCGTCGCCAATACTTACACCACAGTGCAGTAGAGTATAACTTTTCACAGGTAACTAGCACATTGCCGTAGCCATTGGAAAATGTAGTGCTTCAGCTCTCTCTGCTCCATGAGAAACTATTTATAAATCAGATCGGCTAAAATCACCTATAAACTAGAAGAAATAAACGAAACCACGTAGCAGCAGTTATTTTGATTGCTCCGTATTTGAAAGCTTAGCTCTCCTTTCGCAGTTGTAACAGATACTGTCTCTTATTCAAGATTCCTGGATATGTCTCTCAGACCATTTGAAAATCTGACGTTATACTCGTAAACCTCCTAAAGAAATTTCGAATCATTCTGAAGAAAAGGCTACAGCTTCAAATAGTCATTAGTGGCGTCTTCATGTTCTATGTGAACTGGCTAAAAGAATGTGGCTATAAGGCTTCAGAGAGTGTCAACCATATTACTATCATTTGACTTGCATAGAACAGGAATGGTCTCTGATTGTGGTGCGGTAGGCAAGAGGTAGCCAAGGTAATGGGCCAGAAGTAGAGAGGGACTCAGGTGTGACAGTGTGTGGGAAAACTGTGTGTGTGTGTGTGTGTGTGTGTGTGTGTGCGCGCGCGCGCGCGCGCGTGTGTGTGTGTGTGTGTGTGTGTGTGTGTGTGTGTGTGTGTGTGTGTGTGTGTGCAATATACAGGGTGGTCCATTGATACTGACCAGGCCAAACATCTCACAAAATAAGCATCAAACGAAAAAACTACAGAGAACGAAACTCCTCTAGCTTGAAGGGGGAAACCAGTTGGCACCATGGTTGGCCCGCTAGATGGCACTTCCATACGTCAAACGGATAACAACTGCGTTTTTTAAAATAGGAACCCCCATTTTTTATTACATATTCGTGTAGTACGCAAAAAAATATTTGAATGTTTAAGTTGCACCACTTTTTCCGCTCTGTGATAGATGGCGCTGTAATAGCCACAAACGTGTAAGTACGTGGTATCACGTAACATTCGGCCAGTGCGGACGGTATTTGCTTCGTGATGCATTATCCGAGTTAAAATGGACCGTTTACCAACTGCGGAAATGGTCGATATCGTGTTGATGTATGGCTATTGTGATCAAAATGCCCAACGGGCGTGTGCTATGTTTGCTGCTCGGTATCCTGGATGACATCATCCAAGTGTCCAGACCGTTCGCAGGATAGTTACGTTATTTAAGGAAACAGGAAGTGTTCAACCACATGTGAAACGTCAACCACGATCTGCGACAAATGATGATGCCCAAGTAAGTGTTTCAGATGCTGTCGCGGCTAATGCGCACATCAGTGGCAGACAAATTGCGCGAGAATCGGGAATCTCAAAAACGTCGGTGTTGAGAATGTTACATCAACATCGATTGCACCCGTACCATATTTCTATGCACCAGGAATTGCATGGCGATGTTTGAACGTCGTGTACAGTTCTGCCACTGGGCACAAGAGACATTACGGGACGATCACAGATATTTTGCACGCATTCTATTTAGCGACGAAGCCTGATTCACCAACAGCGGTGACGTAAACCTGCATAATATGCACTATTGGGCAACGGAAAATCCATGTTGGCTCCGACAAGTAGAACATCAGCGACCTTAGTGGGTCAATGTATGGTGTGGCATTATGGGAGGAAGTATAATTCGCTCCCATTTCATCGATGTCAGGCTAAATGGTGCAATATGTGCTGATTTCCTACGTAATGTTTTACCGATGTTACTAAAAGATGTTTCACTGCATGTCAGAATGGCGATGTACTTCCAACATGATGGATGTCCGGCATATAGCTCGCGTGCGGTTGAAGCGGTATTGAATAGCATATTTCATGGTTGGTCGTCGAAGCACCATACCATGGCCCGCACGTTCACCGGATCTGACGTCCCAGGTTTTCTTTCTGTGGGTAAAGTTGAAAGATATTTGCCATCGTGATCCACCGACAACGCCTGACAACTTGCGTCAGCGCATTGTCAATGCATGTTCGAACATTACGGAAGGCGGACTACTCGCTGTTGAGAGGAATGTTGTTACACGTATTGCCAAATGCATTGATGTTGACGGACATCATTTTGAGCATTAATTGCATTAATGTGGTATTTACAGGTAATCACGCTGTAACAGCATGCGTTCTCAGAAACGATAAGTTCAGAAAGGTACATGTATCACATTGGAACAACCTATGTTCTGTATTTCAATTTAAGAAACCTACCTGTTACCAACTGTTCGCCTAAAATTGTGAGCCACATGTTTGTGACTATTACAGCGCCATCTATCACAAATCGAAAAAAGTGGTCCAACTAAAACATTCATATTTATTTACGCACTACACGAATATGTAATAAAATGGGGGTTCGTATTTTAAAAAACGCAGTTGATATCCGTTTGACCTATGGCAGCGCCATCTAGCGGGCCAACCATAGCGCCATATGGTCTCCCCCTTCAAGCTAGAGAAGTTTCGTTCATTGTAGTTTTTTCGTTTGACGCTTATTTCGTGAGATATTTGGCCCGGTCACGATCAATGGACCACCCTGTATATGTAGTGCACCGAGCAACTCATCAGTTCGTTAAAAATCTGACGCAGCTGTGGTGTTCACATGGGTGATAGCTGACGTAATTAACCAGTGGAGCATAGCCGTTGATAATACAGGCTGTATTACCAAAATTCAGGTTCCTCTACTTGCAATTTGTATCCTTTTGTTAGGAAATATAGTACTTTTCGTCAGTTATTGTGTGAGGATGAAAACACGTCTTAGGGTTATGAGGCTACGATAACGACGTTCGGGTCGCTGCTGCTGCTGCCAGAGCCGCCAGCACTAACGCCTCCTCACTACCAGCGACTGGCTAAAATACGTTAAGTTCGTGGTATTCATTTTTGATAACGTTTCTTATGTCTGGAACACACTTTCGTTTTTCCAACAACCTTATGCGTTTCGACTTTACATCATTTTCAAATGCAATGTAATAACAGTTACATAAAATTGTTCGTAGATGAGTTGTATCACGTAAACATTCTCGATCACGAGACAAACGCTGTTGCCCCGTAATCAAGAATGTTGACGTGATACAATGCACCTACGAACAATTTTATGTAACTAAAATTGCACTGGCTTTGAAAATGGAGTAAAGTCGAAACGCGTAAGGCTGCTGGAAAAATAAAAGTGTGGTCCAGACATAAGGAAAATTATTACAAGTGGATGCAAACGGCCTCGTCGTCTCACAGCATTTTAATGCAAATTGCAGTTCGTGGAATTCGCCATACGAGCCTGCAAAAAGTTTCTCGCCCCATCCCCTCACCCCTCGCCCTACCGCTACCATCTATCAATCCCTAAGTTATTTTGTTAGTGTTACAGCTTTTCTTGTCGACTAGCAATAAACTATGTAAATAGTAAACATAGAAGGAACAGATAAACTATCATATGTGGAAGTGATCTGTCTTTCAAGTTAACGAAGTGTGTACCCCTTGAAAGTGTTACAGGAAAGAAGTGTTCGTCAACCATTGTATCTCTTGACAGCCAGAGACCGGTGGATGTTGTTTTAACAGTGAAATTGTGAATATAATGGCGTAAGCATGTTTCCACTGATTCGAATTCATAGACGCTATTTCTTGCGGTGTAAGACGAGAACGCGCGGTGGTTAGAGAGGTTCAGCGGTCCTTCGGGTCTTGGCAAGAAGGTGGTCCCTTCAGCGTCGTGGCGACAGCGACACTGCAGCGGTAGTGACATCCGGGATTGCAGCTGTCAGCGCACCGATGCCTTCCGGAAATGACGTAACCTGCGCCCGAGCGACGCCGGCGGGAAACCCCCCGTGAGTGCCCCCCCCCCCCCAACACCTGTCACTCTGAACGCTGCCATTCATTTCCGACCCGTCATCGGTGTCATTAGTCTCGCCACGCGGAGAAGCGTAAAAAAGCTGGTTGTGGTAAACTGGCCAGTCACGTGACACACCTTAGTAAAGACGATGAACTTCGTTGCGTCCGTAACGGCGTAAGCCTGTGACTTCTTATTACAGTGTTCAGATTTAGATGTCCAAGACAATCTGCTGTGTCGAGAGGTATTGTAGCAAGATCAATTATCTGTAATTCCAAGTCACAACGTGTGCTTCAATATTTTAATGGTGAGTGTTCGAGCCTTTGTAAGTCCAGCCACGTATGAAAATTCGCCCAACCTTCCTTTACTAGTTAAATATTGGTGGTCAACCTTTCTTCAGACAATTGGATTCTAACTGAATCCCAAGGAGCAAGTTAGAATCCAGTTGTCTGAAGAAAGGTTGACCACCAATATTTAACTAGTATAGGAAGGAAAGACTAGCATGTAACTCTCTCCACCATTACTATGGATTAATTCGGGAAAAATTTATAGAATCTCATGGACTAAGGATACTGAACTGGCTCCCATATGAGAATCTTGTGCTGAGTGGCCCGTGCGCAGGATTCACTGAGTGGGCCATGTTCGGAATTATTGCCTTTTATCGTCGCTTTTCTCTATCATTATAGCATATTTCATGAGAAGTATTCATCAGTTCCTATGGAGAGTGGACTTGAAGGACGTACATTTCATTTAAGTGTAATGCAATGAAATGACTTAAAATTGGGGATATTATGGTAGTACAATGCTAATATAAAATGTAATAAAAAGTAAAATACTAAGTACAAAAGACTTTTTAACACATTAAAATTGCGTGTCACAACCAAGTATCTTGCTATTACAGCCTTCAATGTTTTACTTGTCGACCAATTCGTACCACACCACCATGACCAAACTTAGTTGATCTACTCTCCATGAGAACGAAAAGATCTGAGGGCTAAAATACAAGTTGGCTCATACACTATTTCTGTAAAAAGCAAATTACATAATGATTCAATGTACTGATTGCCAGAGTTTCTCACTTTTTATGTTTATATACGTGAAATAACACAAGCCACTTGCATTAATGACTCTCCTTACAGTGTTTATTAATATTACTGTCATTATTATTATTAGTATATTTTTAGTACGATGTTTAAGCAAACCAAAAAGGCTACTAGCTAAGATAGGACTAGCACTCCTAGAAGAGAGGATACTGCGGAGAAACTGCTTACCCACAGCCTGGTGGATTATTTCCACAACGAATCATTCATTCTGTTGCGCAGCGTATCTTTTTTTTAATTTTTTTAAGTTCGTGGCAGATTATAACATTGTACCGGACAATGACGTAACCTTGCCTTTAGTGGGCAACGCGCCTGAGCTATAATGGAACAACTCCCGACCCATCCTCACTGTTTCTGGAAACTTAGTGGTTGGTTGGTTGATTTGGTGGAGGGACCAAACAACGAGGTCGTCGGTCCTATGGAATTAGGCAACGATGGGGAAGGAAATCGGACGTGCCCTTGCAAAGGAACCACATCGGCATTTGTGTGAAGCGATTTAAGGAAATCAAGATAAACCTAAATCAGGATGGCAGGACGCGGGTTTGAACCGTCGTCCTCCCGCACGCGAGTATAGTGTGCTAACCATTCCGCCACCTCCCTAGGTGGAAACTTAGTGTACACGCTCTACACTGCTGTCGCACTGTACGCTGATGATACAGCGACCTACAGCCGCAGCATGAATGTCAACACTCTCGCATTTGGGCCGTTATGTGACGCCTTTAATTTAATGCTACCAAGAAAGTGTTGTTGGTAGTTATAATCGGGTACAGCGCTGCCACCCATCAGCTGTCCAATGATCGGCTCAGCAAGCTACGCCCATTATTGAATTCATCTTCCACCCCACCGCCGTGGTTTGGTATCACACCTTACAGGGAGCTGCTTTGTTCTGTACTGGAAGAAACTGCCATAGTGTGGAGAACAACGCTCTTCTTTTGGCTCTGTACCTTGAAAGGGCTACGAAATAAATGAGAGATTGGTTGGTGTTAGTATCCTCAACGGCTTATATAGCTGAGCTGTCGCAATCAGTTCAAATTCGAAATTACCAAAAACCAAGTTAATGTTTATTAGTTGAAATAGTAGTACGATTCTGGTTTCTGTTTATTGTATTTTTCCTCCTTAGGCATCGTGTGGTGACGATAGGTTTCCATTAGACGTGCTCGTTTCAACAGCAATATTTTCTCGGAGTCTGCAACGCCATGTGCTGCGTTTTGGAGACCCTTCTCGTGAAGTTCCGTAGTTCACGCTTTCCAGTAATAAATACCTCTCGATTGTACATCCCAAGAAATGAGGCAGTCTGTATAGTGTTTGTACAAAGTTGCCAGGTGATACTCTGTGGATAATAAATCCGCTCAGTTTTGCGCTTTCAATTCACAGTCACGAGTTTTCTCGTGCGAGGATTTTCTGGTAATAGCCGAGGTCTTGTTCGTCTTCACGGAATTCTGATCAACGCGAGACCGCTCACTGACTACCATATATCTTTACAGACAACGCCAACATAGCCCCAGATTCTTGTTCTTGCAACGCAAGGCGCTCTCACGCGCTCCTTATTATAGGGGAGGAAAGTGTCAATGTACTGCGAGAAAGAGCGACACCAGGAGCAGGAGAATATTACTGTTGAACATTTATGTCCCGGACGTGTCACTTAGAACACTACCCACACAGCGGTCACGTCCGCGCTCGGCGGTGTGGGACTTGCATGTATTGCGACTGCGTTGCTTAATTTACAGAGCACAAGCAGAAATTATGCAGAACGGGTGAAGCAGATCCGAGAAGCTTTCTTCGAAATTTTCAGGAGACTAAGCGCTCTTTTGTGGCAGCACAGGTTCGTACACCACAAATTATTACAAATTAGACAAGTGAGCTGTATATTTTATTTTGTACATGTGCTATTTTCTATGAATTTGTCTTCTGTAACTAAAAAGAAGTGCAGGTCTTGAAGGCCCAAGGCAGATGTCGACCGGTGTCATCCTCTGACTTGCAGAGTCAGGCAGACGCGGTATGGAGAAGAATGCGGTCAGCACACAGATCTCCAGGCCGCTTTGCCGACTTTCTATCTACCTCTACGTACATACTCCACAAGCCACCGTATGGCGCGTGACGGAGGGCTTCCTTTCCTGTTCCACTCGCGGATAGAGCAAGGGAAAAACGACTGGCTGTATGTCTCCGCATGAGCCCTAACCTCTTGTGTCTTTTTCTCGTGGTCCCTACGCTCCAGACCTTGGAGCCGCTACCTCTCAATCAAGTAGCTCCTCGGCTGCCATCACAAGGCCGAGTGGAGCCCGCACCTGTCCTCCCACCAAGGAAAAATCTTTAGTAGAGTGGGAACTCGAACCCGGGACCTGCGCATGGCAGCCATCTATACTGATCACTCAGCTGTAGAGCCGAACTGTCCGCTGTAACTAGTGTTGCAAATAAAATAAAACTATTGGGCTGACTAAAAGGTATGAGGTGTCGGCTATGTTTTCATACGTCGTAATACGAGTAACAGTAAGCTAGTGTTGTTAATCTGTAATTCTGATTAAGAATAGGCAAAAATGGGAGCTGAATATATACGTCGTAGTATGAGTAACAGTAAACTAGTGTTGTTAATCTGTAATTCTGATTAGGCAAAAATTGGACTTGAATATATTAACAACTAATTCCTATTGATTTTTTATAACATCCACTGATACTGTTGTCGTGCCCCGAAAGTGCAATGGCCACAATGCAGTTATAGTGGGAGGAATTTCTACCCTGAAAGTATGAAAAACAACTTCTTTACCCTGACGAAACAGAACCCAGCAGCACAGTATGGCCTTAAGAAGACGAAACAAATTTTCTCAGTTCCTGATAGAATTCTTAATCTATTTTTTGATGCGCCTGAAAATGACCGGGGAGTCTCGGAATAAAATAGATAATTTAAACTTGCGATTATTACAGTTACTTGTACATGATAAAATTCAATTGCTTAACAAAGCAAGTTCTTATGTGCTGCTGCCCCCTTACGAAATGCAAACTTAAAAAAATGAGCAGCGTGCGGAGTGGGGGGAATGCCTCCTTAGGAACAGTGGAAAGAATTTTGTAAGCTTGGGCGTGATCCAACATACTGCAAGAGAGGGAAGCATTGCTGAGGGCAAAGGACAAGATGAAAATTTTCTACTCATTCTCAGAAATTTGCGATGCTGATAAACTTAAAACTTCGTTAACCGATTTGCACGGGACAAGAGCTGGTCGAGAGAAAAGTTGACGCTAATTACAATCATTCAAACAAGAGAACGAGCTCACTGCTCCACTTAAAGGAGGATGTTGCTAAGAATTTAGCTTACGAGAGACGTGGCAAAGATTTCAGCAGTTGGGAAAGAGTCTGATACAAACAACTGTGACTGCTAATCAGCTCCGATAGCGCCATAACTAAATGGACGCCAGCAAGCAGTGGCATTGCGTCTCACCGATAATGCTTCATGGTACAGCTGCACAGCGAGGCGCCACCAGCTAACAGCATCTTCAACACGTCAAGAAAGTAGTTCGTCGAGTCTTTAACTGCCGGTTCGCTCCACTACATCGGTGATCGGTGAGAGGAGCCACCTTTTTGGCTCACATTTCGGCCGATCACAGCTGTAGCTTCTGGCGAAACCCGACGGTTCAATCGGCTCGCGGCCAAAGAGTGTCCTATGGATTCCTTGTCCGAACATTTTAACTAGTCTCTACTGATAGATCTGGAAACTTGTGCCGCCGACTTCCAGCAACCAATGGAAACACAGGCCCACGAATTCAGCGAGAAAGGTCGTTCCACCTACGTGCCCCAAGTTACGTATGCCAAGACAGAGAGGGCTCGTGTCCTCTGCCATCGTCTCTCTCCTTACATTTCTCCCTCTGCTGTCACCCTATGCATTCCAGCGGTGCAGCCCGCCGTTTGTAAACTTATAGAGGGCAGAAAATTTGCATTAGCCCACAGCCAGGCAAGAGAATGGATTTCACGCAAGGCAGGGAGTGTTCATGAAACAGAGGCCGCTGATCATACAGGGAAACTCAGGATTAAATGAAACACACTTCCCACAGACCACTTCCTATAGGTATGGGTCCGAACAAAAACTGATAAATATGGCACATGAAAATGATAAAATGCCGTATCTAGTTGATAAGCTAGATTATGATGACAGATGCACTCAAATAAACCTACGTCTTTCAAAGGTTACATTGTCTTGGGTTTGTAATGTGACAACTTTGCAAAGAAAAATAAACATATGCGCTAACTGCACAGCCGACATAACGTTGTCAATTCTGAGAAATGTTACAAGTAAAATAAACATTTCTGTTTACTATAATGACACTTAAAAAATGAAAATGAGCGTGTTGCGTTGTTGGCCGGGAGGCCCTATGTGGGGGAGTACGGCCGTCGTATCGCAAATCCTATTTAGCTGACTCCACTTTGGCGACTTGCGGGTCAATGATGATGAAAGACACACAACACCCAGTCCCCTGCCAGGAATCGAACCCGGGCCCACTGCGTGATAGGCGGAAACGCTACCGCTACGCTACGGAGGCGTACTAATGGCACGATAACCTTCAGCTACTTCGCCTATTGTTGACGACGAGGTATCTGGCGTTTCATGATAAATAAGGAACTTCATTTCTTCAAAAGTATCATTTTGTGCTTTGACATACATCCTCTAACTCACTTGTTCCTCTTTTATCATTCATCTTTTTCGGTTGTTTGCGGAATTTTGTTCTGAGCGAACTGAATTTTTCTCGGGCTCGGCAGGAACCTTCTCGTGTATTGCACAGTACCACCATTGCACCGTACAATATACTGGAAAACTAAATTGAACGATAGTCAGTGATTTTAAAGTTCCATACTCCTCTTCAATACATTGCACAAACCGAAACTCAGACTGTCAGTACAAGTTATTGTGCAATAAATACTGAGGGTGAGAGGGACTCTTAAAGGACTGTTTTAGAGCGCCTGCGGGCATCGTCTACGAGAAAACACGCCGGTTGCACGACACGAATATTCAGGCGCTGGGCCGAAAAATTCAGCGTAGCGTGCACACCAGATCTGCTCATCAGCTAGTCACAAAAGGATGTAGCTACTGACTCAAGACAAATTGGACACGAAATATCCGTGTCTGTGTTACACAGAAGTAGGAAACAATGTTCTTTCGGACTTCACGCTGTTTCGTATTTATTCTCCAGATCCTCGACTCTCAGTAAATATGTCCTTCATGGACAGGAACATACGTAATGTACGAGCGCAAAACTGTGTCACACTGAAGGCGACATATGGAAGTTTGGATCTGGTCGTGGTAACTGCACCGGATTAGTGTTCCGGTCCGGCACCAATTTTCACTGTCGTCATTCCAACATACAGCTGATGGTGGTTCATTTTCGCAATTGCTAATAAATTTCCTGTCATAGCTTATACGCACAACAAAAAATAGGAGGAAAAACATATACATGTTGCAAACTCCATGAACAGCCAGAGAATTATGTACAACTTCTCGAATATCTGTTGTACATTGACGGTCAGTTTGCTCTGTGTGAAATTAATCGTCACGCGGAGTGTAAAAGCTGCTACATCGATTCGGCCGATCCCTTGATTTTGCTCGTTGCTTAGTAGTGGATCTCTGTGTCTGGCATACGTCGACTTTTGCTTCTGTTACTGGTTGTATGTGTGGTGTTCTGGTCGCTGTCTGACACAGTCCGCATCCGAGGCCGCTGTTTACGCTCAGAGTTCGCATCTCGGCCGCCCACGCTCGTGAAACCAAACATTCAGGTGCGTGTTTAGTGCGCCAGTAAACGAGCACCCTAACCTTTGGAACTAGACTACAATTCAAAAATCTGAGCTAGAGATCGGGATAGGAGCGAGTTTTAGTCTAATGTTCGGGTTGCATGCTTTACAAATCAAGGTTGCGCTATTGCATCATTCCTTAAGGGATTCCTTCGTGCCCGCTGCAGTTCCGCCAATACGACGCGTCAAAGAACTGTGGCGCTCCAGTCACTTCATACTTGTCGACTCTGTCTCACACTGAAACATACAGGAGGTGAGGTTATTTGTGATTTATCGTTAGCGCGGAAGATGAGTATGCCATCTTGCTACTGTAAAGTGGCACTGACAAGGCGAATGGCCGACTGTCGGTATCAGATGGATTTCAATGAAGGTAAATTTTTTAAGATTGTGAACGGTGCAAGATGAAAATTAATTGATGTAAACTACACAGTTGCAAATGCCTTCCATTGATGGTATCTGGAATAAGTGTCACCCTATAGTCCACACGATTCAGGCGAAAAATATATAGATTTCGTCCAGTACAAATTTCGTCCAATGGTCATGTTCTTGTTTATTCTAACCCTACCATGAGAAAACATATGTGTTGTGTCAAACGAAAACCGGGCACTAGAGATGGATCATTCGCGAACTAACGGGTCCAAAGGAACGGTTCACCAAGGTGAACGGAACGAGCGACGAACGAATTCTAAGGAACGGCCTTTCATAGTTCACTTTAGTCGCGGTTTTCTACTTATAATACGCGGGAACGGGAAACGGTCGGTCTCGTTCCCGAACGGCACGTCGGCCGGTCTCGTTCCAGCCTCGGTCCTGTTCCCGTCCGTCACGGTCTAGGTCTTGCTCGGCCGGACTCGCGTGGCCGCTCTTCGCAGTTCCACTGCCGACTGCCCATAGTTCAGTATCGAGTTGTCGTTCGTTTTGTTCGCTTCGCACGCCTATTCTAGATCTGTTTCAAACCATTTTTGAACTCTGAACTTCTGGTTCTTTTCGTATTCTATTCAGCGTCCATGACAGGTAATTAAAATGTATTTTATAATTACGCAAACTACATCAAAATTACGAGGTATGTAATACTTAGATCTTTTCAGGTAACAAAGCGGCGTGTCAGGTTACTTTACTGTTTTGATAAACAGCGGAAGAAATACTTGAAAAAGGGCAAGATTTTTTGTTATTACACACGCAAAGGACGTCGGCACGGCACATACGAGTGGCCATTTTCCTTCTTTTTTTGATCCAAGGTAAAAGAGCATGTTTATTGTTATGGAAGGCAGACCGCCTTACAAACGAATGAAGCCCACGCTTCACATTTTGTAAAGAGAATATGATAACTCCTACAATATTATTTCAGTGGTACAGGGAGGCGCACGAAAAATCGGCTCCGAGTGCTAGACTGTTCAGTGTCGCTTACCAGTCGTCATCTATTGTTACGAAGTTGTTTGCGTTAGCTTCTTTGTTATTTCTTCACTGCCTAATTATTACATGTTTATCTATTCTGCTCGTAGCGGGGAACAAATCGTGAGTAATTGGCCAGCAGTCTGTACTCGGGACCGTTTTATCGTGCGCCACATTATATTATTTCGCTGCGATCAGCCACATAATGCTACATTTTGTAAGTAGGCTGTTTAGGTTTTTTTTATTGGTAACGCCACCTCTGTATGAAAATCACTGGCTGTGCTGTGTGCAGTCTGTGGCTGCTTTGCATTGTTGTAATACTCGCCATTGTAGTGTTGGGCAGCGGCAGCTGGATGTGAACAGCGCGTAGCGTTGCGCAGTTGGAGGTGAGCCGCCAGCAGTGGTGGATGTGGGGAGAGAGATGGCGGAGTTTGGAAATTTGTCATGAACTGCTATATTTATGTATGATGATATCAAGGTAAATACATTGTTTGTTCTCTATTAATATATTTCATTTGCTAACTATCCCTATCAGTAGTTAGTGCCTTCCATAGTTTGAATCTTTTATTTAGCTGGCAGTAGTGGCGCTCGCTGTATTGCAGTAGCTTGAGCAGCGAAGATTTTTGTGAGGTAAGTGATTTTTGAAAGGTATAGTTTAATGTTAGTCAGGGCCATTCTTTTGTAGGGAATTTTGAAAGTCAGATTGCGTTGCGCTAACAAAATATTGTGTGTCAGGTTAAGCACAGTCTTGTATAAATTTTTCTAAGGGGACGTTTCATATGTCGACCCTTAGCCGAGGATACCTCACTGGAATCTTCTGATTTTTTCCTGTAGTTTGTGTAATTAGTGTAGCTTTTGTTTATTGCTAGCGCGTAATTGTAGAGTGAATCTCCTTTGTAGTTGCAGTCTTTCGTTGTGGTACAGTAAAACAGTTGTAGCATGCACGCAGTTTTACACCAAGTATTTCTCAACAGCGCGTGCAATTAACTAGATATTTTTTCAGTGCTATGTTAATGTGTTCTCTTATTTTTGCTCTTCAAATTGTGCTTTTCTGTGTTATCGTGTGAAATATTGTGGCAATAATGGCGTGTGAAAAACGTAACACTAGGCTACAAAGTAAACTGAGAAATAATAGTGACGACGAGCGTAGCTTATCAGCGCCACCGAGTAATGAATTTACTAATGTTCAAAGTAGTAATTTGGTAACTGTGCATAGGGAAATGGAGCGGGCGTCAAATAATGGTGTAGACAGTGAAACAGGTAGTGAACAGGGAAGCATTATCGATCGATCGGTCGGCAACAGCTCGCCTCGGGAATCGGGAAAGACAGAACACAATATTGCAAATACTGTAGACTCAGGTTTTGGGTTCTCACCGTTTTCTCAAATGAGTCAAGACACATTTTCCGTTTGTCAAAATGTGAATGTTGCCGGTGCAAATTCACTGCCGAAAAGCACTGAGGAACATGTTTCAGACACCAATGCATTGTTATTACAATTAATACAACAAATGGGACAAACACAGCAAAAGCTTCCGAAGTTAGACACAATGGAACAAAATCAGAGACAAACACAGGAAAAGCTTCAAAAGTTAGACACAATGGAACAACACCAGAGACAAACACAGCAACAGTTAGACGCAATGGAACAAAATCTTCACACCACGCTTGAACAAACACGTGAAGATTTGACTACTGAGTTACATAAAATCGAATCGAAATGTCAAAAAGTCTGTAACGACGTAAAAACACAAATTTGTGAGCATTTTCAACCTATTTTTTTGCAGCATGAAAATGCATTACAGAATCACGAAGCAGCCATAAAAGAACTGCAAATTATTGTTCATGAAAATCATGAGACCTTGCAAGCTAAAATTGACTCCGTTGCATCTACCGATTCGGTTGCACAACTTGCGAAAACTCAGAAAAACTTAAAGGACACAGTAGAAAGACACATGGAGGAAATTAGCACATTATCAGAGAAAGTAGTTGAACTTTCGGATCAGATCACTAACTTATCTACAAAGGTAGATGATGATCTGAATGACACAAGACCTGTAGCCTTCACTGACACAGAAGAGTATGAACAAATTAGAAAATTCAAACAAAATCAAAATCAAATCAATACACAGTACAAAAGAGAAATCCGGGAAGTACAAGATCAGTTGACGCAGGTAATACAAGAATTACATATTTCAGAGGACACTCGCGCTCCAGTACGGGAAGAGGGACGTAGAAATACGGAACAACCACAAAATAACAACACAGGACACTTCGGTAATTATGAAAGAAATTGGCAAGGCGCATTGGATTTTGAGATGGAACCGCCGACACGATGTAACAATGACCGATATGCTACTCGCCGACACGATGATTTTGACTATAAGCTGTTCATTACTACACATAAATTCAAAACATTTAAGAATTCTGGCAACGACATTCATCAATTCTCTCACTGTTTTCCTCCCAACTGGTCATTGGAGCACAGGTTAGAATTTATGTGTGGCTACTTGGAGAATGAACCATCTGTAAGAATGCGATCGGTTATTCACGATTGCCACAGTGAAGGAGATTTTTATCATGCCTTCCTCTCAGCATATTGGTCTCAAGCCACACAAGACCGAGTAAAACATAGCATCATAATGATGAAACATTTCGAACAATCTGAATTTTCCAGTCTTATGAAATATTTTGAAGACATGTTGCATAGGAATCAGTATCTTTCAAACCCATACAGCCCCTCAGAACTCATCCGCATTTGCTTACTCAAATTGCCTGAACATTTACGACATATTATTTTGGCAGGGCGTTGCAAAGACGACATTGAAGCTTTTCAAGGACTCTTACAAGAATTAGAAATTGACACAGCTAGTCGCGGGATGCGAAAACAGGAAAACAATCACTACAGGTCACATCCGTCACAATTCCGTGACGACAGAAGCAATAACTGGACACGACAAGCCGGTTCTTACATCGTAAATCGTGACAAAAACAGACACCACCCGTATGACAACCACTGGCAGAGTAATAATAGTTACAGAGAAAGATCGCATTTCCGTAGTAATGACTATCACAGAGACAATCAGAGAAACAGACAATATGGGAACCAAAACAATTATTATCAAGGGAGGCAGAATAACTTCAGACGCAACAGTTCGGCGCACAGTTACGACTCGGAGAAATTCTCCACCACGTGACCGACAAGAAAGAAACTATGGAATCTACCAACATGTCGACAGATGATATGATCGTAACGACAGAGCTGAATTGCATCAGAACTGGCGGGATTCAAACAGGACAGAGCCTTCTCGTCAGAGTGAATTTGTGGAAGCTAGGTCTCCTAATCCCAATAACGGCGCGCGCCAACAAAGAGACAGGCAATGACTCGCATAGCAGGCAGCCGCGTGCGCCCGCTGGCTCTGAGAAAAATAACATAAGACGCTAACCTTGAGAAAAATTCCAGTATTCTTTACCGACGGATACCGCATGACAATTGCATTCAAGTTCAAATTCTGAGTACTATGAAGAGTAAAGGTTTACACCAGATTTCACATGTAAAACCGTTTATTGAAAGATAATCTGCTTTTTAACTTATTCTTTGCCATAAAACTTTTCACTTCACATTTCTAGTATGCTTTGTCAGACTTAAGAAACTGTTAACATGCAACAATGTTTGAAGTTAAATATCCAGTCTAGAACCTAGGGAGCATTTTTAAACAGAAATTACGAATGCATTGTTATAGTGAACAGACGTCACAGTGTTATTGTGTGTGTACATTCTTGCTTGTTAGTTGCACGATTACGTAACGACTATATGGCTCACATACTTAGAACATTTACCAGTACTGCTAATGAGATTTTAATGCAACGTTTTGGTTTACTTGAAAATACATTCTGGATTGAAAGTACTTTCTGTGGAATTAATGATGACTTAACATTTGGTTTCTTTGACAGATACATGATTATATCACGACGCTACTAATGAGTGACAATTTACAATGTTGCTTTTGCGGTGTATCTGTTTTATATCCGCACAGTTTTTCTGAATTCTTCTGGAAAGCAAAACATGTTTTAGTAGTAAGCTACAATGTGAGGGCCTTTTTCGTAGCACAACAATACTTTACAGTATAGTATTTTCTTGATCACAGTAATGTACATAATAATTACGATATCTATACACAAAGCATTTCACTTTCGTTTATGATGGGGTAAGTACATTGACTTCTGCAGAACTTAGCTTTCGGAGGACGATAATTACGACACTTCCACAGAATTATCTTACAGCAAGACGCACATTTAGCGCTACAGGACATGCATATGAGTGATTAATTTTGTACTTAAAACATTTATTTTTAAAGATTTTTGAATTACAAAGAAAGTTTTCTGTGATACATTTCATTCCATTGCTGTAATCTGTAACACCTGAGGGTATAATTACATTAATCCTCAGGGGGGTACATGCTTACTTTGTGTACCATGTGTGTGGCAACCACAAGGAACCCTAGGTAATATGGTATTTGCTTATACAACTTTACTCATCGGTACCATATTTCTCTAACACACAAATTACACAGCTATCTGATCATTTAACTGAGAGATAAACATTGTTTTTACTACATCAGTGTCACATGTTTACGCAATACACAGTTGGGTAACTTCACACTTATGAAACTGTATTTTGTCTGTACTTTGTAAACTGTTCATATTTTTTCGGAATCATTGTGATACTATGAGAGCTTTGAATGATATATTTGGTAAGGGAGCATGATTTTAAAGTACGTTTGAGGCAGATGACACTATTGAAATGAGCAGAGAATTTTTTTTAGGTTTTGAAATTATTACAGAAAGCTACGACGTTTTTGAGATTTGACTGAGGTGTTATGATGTTATTATTACGATGACGATGTGTACTATGCTGTTGAGATATGTTTATGATCAATAAGATGATGCTACCGTATATGAGGAATAAGAAGTATGTTGGAAACCAAGAATCGTACTTTAAGAGTTATGAAATGTGCGTAAATGCGTGACTGTATCACAATGCTGACGAATATTTTATTTGGACACTTATATTTATAGGATTTTCTTTCTACAGATTTGCAATGCTAATTCTTGACCTGTGAAATATTTTTATGTGAGACTGTCACTATAGCGGAAACTGCTGTCGTAAATATTTCCGTAAGAAAGTTAAGTGACCACCTGCACGTAATGCATCGTGGGCACCCACCTGGGCGACAGCCGCCCGAAAAAAAGCCATTAGCCTTTCAGCGGCACAGGTAGAAAAAAAGAAAGGGGAGGCCATTGTCCTCGCTATTGACATTTCCTTGTTGAAAGCATACTGTGGAGCTCGTAATTTATGACATTTACTAAAATGCCTATTGAAATTATTAGAAACATTTTACATCTATTGTCTTTGTAGTTAAGAGATTGCTCATTTTGTTTAATATCTGGTTTCCAGCTGTGTTGCAGCATTGGTTTCATAAAATAAAATTAAATGCATTTGCTAATGTGAACACTTTCTGTCAAAAGATCTGTTAAATAATAATTTTGTGATCCACATTCTTCAAAAAAGGAGCACTTGGAAAGGAAAGAACAATAAGAAGGGACTAGTAACAGTAACTGCATACATAATATTCTTTTCAAGTACATGGTAATATTTCTTTTACAATAAGTTGTTGTGGTGCACCACTTTAATTACATAGACATTAAGATGTGAATATACATTTCCCTTATCTGCATTGTTGTTTTTACTGTAATATTTTTTCTGCTTGAGCTATGTCATGTTTAGATATAAGCTGCTGTTTGCCAGGCATAGTGCTACTGAACTTTAATTTGTGTTACTCTGCTAAGCCAGATTTATTTTTTTGTTTGCTGCGCATTGCCTCATATTAGTTGTAATGTTGAATTGCTTGGTAATTTAGATTTACTGTAGCTTGCTTTGCGATTTTCCATTTTTTTCATTGCTGTTTATATTAATTGTTTTATGTGCTGCTGCATTGCCTCGTCCCTTAGTTTAGCATCTGAGCTCAGTAGATTTAAGTTAGCTTAAGAGGGGGTAGACTATATAAGAAACTGACTATGGAGAATAGGTAAAGAATGCATTGCGAAGTTATATGAAAAAGATTTGGGCCCAAATGAGTATTGTACAATCAGAAATAATTATTTTGAAAGAAATATGAACAAAATACAGAAAGCAGGCTTAGATAGGACTTTTTGGGAATAATGATGAACAAAGGGAGATCTCCATGCAAAATACTGCAGTAAAACAAACCCTGTCCTTTCCCTTTTGTGTTATCCCATTATATGTTTGTGTACCCTTGTGTATTTGTTTTCTTCCTGTCTCTGTGTACTGTTTCATAGAACTTTTTTCTCTTCTAATACTAAGTTACATTCACTATGATGAGGAATGCTGTTATCCTCAAATACAATTGGCATTAATAATGTGTTATTTACTTTGTAAAGATGTTTAGACATTATTTATTCTGTTTTGTGTTAATGCTCATGTGTGAAATTGATGTTTCGAAAGTTATTCTGATCTTTTATATATTTACTTATGTCATAATTCCTGTAACACTGATGTATATGTTAGTTCGATTCTTTTGTAAAGCCTGTACCACGAATGTTATCTGTATTGTTATGTTCTTTAATGATGTATTTTGTACCTTTGTAATTATATTTTCGTGTTATAATATTGTAATTGACACCAGTTAATCAAATTAAGTAACTTGTAAGTTCCATTTCACTGCACACGTTTCTGTTGGTCATAGTATATGGACAATATATGAGAAGCAGGGACTGTTAGTGTTTGCACATGTGTTAACAATTCAGCAAGGGACTGGATAACAGCATTGCTGGTTCTAAGGTCAATTCCAAAAACTTTGTGAGTGCACAAGTGGTGGTTTATGGACTTGCTATATTATCCGCAAGACTCTTCAATGGTGATTGTGCACCTGCACAGTCACAACAGATGGCTGCTGGCTATCTCTACAAGGACTACAGTGGGTCTACATCTTTGATGATCCATCAATACCATTATTTCTACAAGGACTGCAGTGGGTCTGCACCTCTGGTGGCCCACCAATACCGTAATCTCTACCAGGGCTACAGTGGGTCTGCTCTGTGATGACCTACCTACCAATACTCTTCAAAATTTCGACTGACTCTGCTGTGGGTTTGCTCTGTTGTGGCCCATTACCTGTATGCATGTCAAGAGTTAGCACTGTCTTTCCGTTGGAAGGACAACACTACTTCTTCAAGACTGCATCGAAATCCACTACTTCTGTGTGCATTTTCTTTTACTGCTCAGACTTTGAGAAAAACTATGCATTTTTACTGTGATGAACAATCTGGACTGTCTTTATGGACTGTGAGAAATTTTTAGCTTTTGACCAACATAGTATCAATAAGTGTGTGCATTTGATTTCTTTGTTTTTGTAATTATGAAAAATTTTTTTCAAATCTGTATTGGCCACTGTCCAATCCAATTTGTAAAATTTTTTGTGGGGAGCATGGGGGCTATGTAAGTAGGCTGTTTAGGTTTTTTTATTGGTAACGCCACCTCTGTATGAAAATCACTGGCTGTGCTGTGTGCAGTCTGTGGCTGCTTTGCATTGTTGTAATACTCGCCATTGTAGTGTTGGGCAGCGGCAGCTGGATGTGAACAGCGCGTAGCGTTGCGCAGTTGGAGGTGAGCCGCCAGCAGTGGTGGATGTGGGGAGAGAGATGGCGGAGTTTGGAAATTTGTCATGAACTGCTATACTTATATATGATGATATCAAGGTAAATACATTGTTTGTTCTCTATTAATATATTTCATTTGCTAACTATCCCTATCAGTAGTTAGTGCCTTCCATAGTTTGAATCTTTTATTTAGCTGGCAGTAGTGGCGCTCGCTGTATTGCAGTAGCTTGAGCAGCGAAGATTTTTGTGAGGTAAGTGATTTGTGAAAGGTATAGTTTAATGTTAGTCAGGGCCATTCTTTTGTAGGGAATTTTGAAAGTCAGATTGCGTTGCGCTAACAAAATATTGTGTGTCAGGTTAAGCACAGTCTTGTATAAATTTTTCTAAGGGGACGTTTCAATTTGGCTAAACCAGATGTTTTGCAGAATCATGAAAATTACAAGTGTGTGACAGTTCTGTTATAAATAAAAACTTTGTACTCCAGGGGAGAGGCGAGTGCCCTCTCTTGGTGCCTTCCGTCTTCAGTCGCCTATATTATAAATTTTCAATTTTTCATAAGAACCATATACCAAGGACAATGAACGGTAAACGAGTAAAAATGAACGGTTCGCAAAAAAGAGCGATCACGAGTGAACTAGTTCCCAAGGATGAACGACTTTGCCCATCTCTACTGGGCACAGAGCAGTTTCACACTGTTATAGCCCTCTGATAAAAGATGTCTGTACTCTTTTACATCTACATCTATACTCCACGAGCCACCTTACGGTGTGTGGCGGAGGGTACTTATTGTACCACTATCTGATCCCCCCTTCCCTGTTCCATTCACGAATTGTGCGTGGGAAGAACGAATGCTTGTAAGTCTCCGTATTTGCTCTAATTTCTCGGATCTTTTCGTTGTGATCATTACGCGAGATATATGTGGGCGGTAGTAATATGTTGCCCATCTCTTCCCGGAATGTGCTCTCTCGTAATTTCGATAATAAACCTCTCCGTATTGCGTAACGCCTTTCTTGAAGTGTCCGCCACTGGAGCTTGTTCAGCATCTCCGTAACGCTCTCGCGCTGACTAAATGTCCCCATGACGAATCGCGCTGCTTTTCGCTGGATCATGTCTATCTCTTCTATTAATCCAACCTGGTAAGGGTCCCATACTGATGAGCAATACTCAAGAATCGGACGAACAAGCGTTTTGTAAGCTACTTCTTTCGTCGATGAGTCACATTTTCTTAGAATTCTTCCTATGAATCTCAACCTGGCGCCTGATTTTCCCACTATTTGTTTTATGTGATCATTCCACTTCAGATCGCTCCGGATAGTAACTCCTAAGTATTTTACGGTCGTTACCGCTTCCAATGATTTACCACCTATGGCATAATCGTACTGGAATGGATTTCTGCCCCTATGTATGCGCATTATATTACATTTATCTACGTTTAGGGAAAGCTGCCAGCTGTCGCACCATGCATTAATCCTCTGCAGGTCCTCCTGGAGTACGTACGAGTCTTCTGATGTTGCTACTTTCTTGTAGACAACCGCGTCATCTGCAAATAGCCTCACGGAGCTACCGATGTTGTCAACTAAGTCATTTATGTATATTATAAACAATAAAGGTCCTATCACGCTTCCCTGCGGTACTCCCGAAATTACCTCTACATCTGCAGATTTTGAACCGTTAAGAATGACATGTTGTGTTCTTTCTTCTAGGAAATCCTGAATCCAATCACAAACCTGGTCCGATATTCCGTAAGCTCGTATTTTTTTCACTAAACGTAAGTGCGGAACCGTATCAAATGCCTTCCTGAAGTCCAGGAATACGGCATCAATCTGCTCGCCAGTGTCTACGGCACTGTGAATTTCTTGGGCAAATAGGGCGAGCTGAGTTTCACATGATCTCTGTTTGCGGAATCCATGTTGGTTATGATGAAGGAGATTTGTATTATCTAAGAACGTCATAATACTAGAACACAAAACATGTTCCATTATTCTATAACAGATTGACGTAAGCGAAATAGGCCTATAATTATTCGCATCTGATTTATGACCCTTCTTGAAAATGGGAACGACCTGCGCTTTCTTCCAGTCGCTAGGTACTTTACGTTCTTCCAGCGATCTACGATAAATTGCTGATAGAAAGGGGGCAAGTTCTTTAGCATAATCACTGTAGAATCTTAAGGGTATCTCGTCTGGTCCGGATGCTTTTCCGCTACTAAGTGATAGCAGTTGTTTTTCAATTCCGATATCGTTTATTTCAATATTTTCCATTTTGGCGTTCGTGCGACGGCTGAAGTCAGGGACCGTGTTACGATTTTCCGCATTGAAACTGTTTCGGAACACTGAATTCAGTATTTCTGCCTTTCTTCGGTCGTCCTCTGTTTCGGTGCCATCGTGGTCAACGAGTGACTGAATAGGGGATTTAGATCCGCTTACCGATTTTACATATGACCAAAACTTTTTAGGGTTCTTGTTTAGATTGTTTGCCAATGTTTTATGTTCGAATTCGTTGAATGCTTCTCTCATTGCTCTCTTTACGCTCTTTTTCGCTTCGTTCAGCTTTTCCTTATCAGCTATGATTCGACTACTCTTAAACCTATGATGAAGCTTTCTTTGTTTCCGTAGTACCTTTCGTACATGATTGTTATACCACGGTGGATCTTTCCCCTCGCTTTGGACCTTAGTCGGTACGAACTTATCTAAGGCGTACTGGACGATGTTTCTGAATTTTTTCCATTTTTGTTCCACATCCTCTTCCTCAGAAATGAACGTTTGATGGTGGTCACTCAGATATTCTGCGATTTGTGCCCTATCACTCTTGTTAAGCAAATATATTTTCCTTCCTTTCTTGGCATTTCTTATTACACTTGTAGTCATTGATGCAACCACTGACTTATGATCACTGATACCCTCTTCTACATTCACGGAGTCGAAAAGTTCCGGTCTATTTGTTGCTATGAGGTCTAAAACGTTAGCTTCACGAGTTGGTTCTCTAACTATCTGCTCGAAGTAATTCTCGGACAAGGCAGTCAGGATAATGTCACAAGATTCTCTGTCCCTGGCTCCAGTTCTGATTGTGTGACTATCCCATTCTATACCTCGTAGATTGAAGTCTCCCCCTATTACAATAGTATGATCACGAAACTTCTTCACGACGTTCTGCAGGTTCTCTCTGAGGCGCTCAACTACTACGGTTGCTGATGCAGGTGGTCTATAGAAGCATCCGACTATCATATCTGACCCACCTTTGTTACTTAACTTAACCCAGATTATTTCACATTCGCATTCGCTAATAACTTCACTGGATATTATTGAATTCTTTACTGCTATAAATACTCCTCCACCATTGGCGTTTATCCTATCCTTGCGGTATATATTCCATTCTGTGTCTAGGATTTCGTTACTGTTCACTTCCGGTTTTAACCAACTTTCCGTTCCTAATACTATATGCGCATTATTTCCTTCAATAAGAGATACTAATTCAGGAACCTTGCCCTGGATACTCCTGCAGTTTACCAATATTACGTTAACTTTTCCTGTTTTTGGTCTCTGAGGACGGACGTTCTTTATCAACGATGATAATGTCCTCTCTGGTAAGCCGTCAGGTATTTTATCGTTTCACCCAAGGGGGGGTCCCTCTAACCTAGAAAACCGCCGTGTGCACGCCACACGTACTCTGCTACCCTAGTAGCTGCTTCCGGTGTGTAGTGCACGCCTGACCTGTCTAGGGGGGCCCTACAGTTCTCCACCCAATAACGGAGGTCGATGAATTTGCAACCATTATAGTCGCAGAGTCGTCTGAGTCTCTGGTTTAGACCCTCCACACGGCTCCAAACCAGAGGACCGCGATCGACTCTGGGCACTATGCTGCAGATATTAAGCTCAGCTTGCACTCCGCGTGCGATGCTGGTTGTCTTCACCAAATCAGCCAGCCGCCGGAAGGAACCAAGGATGGCCTCAGAACCCAAGCGGCAGGCGTCATTCGTTCCGACATGTGCTACTATCTGCAGCCGGTCACACCCAGTGCGTTCAATAGCTGCCGGAAGGGCCTCCTCCACATTACGGACGAGACCCCCCGGCAAGCACACCGAGTGCACACTGGCATTCTTCCCCGACCTACCCGCTATTTTCCTAAGGGGCTCCATAACCCGCCTAACGTTGGAGCTCCCTATAACTAATAGGCCCGCCCTCTGTGACTGTCGGGACCTTGCCGGAGAATCGGCCACTGGCCCAACAGGCGAGGCATCCTGTGGTGGCTCGGAAACGATGTCATCACCACTAGGAAGCACCCCGTACCTGTTGGAAAGGGGTAAGGCAGCTGCCACGCGGCCAGATCCCACCTTCGCCTTTCGGCCAGGCACGCGCGAGCCCACCACTGTCCGCCATTCACCCTGGAGTGATGGCTGACCGGTAAGATGCTCACTGCCGGAAGACGCAGCGACATCAGGGGTTCCATGTGATTCCAAGGCCACCGAAGTAGGCATAGGTCTCACCACAGTTGCCCCAACGCCACTACGAGCCGACGCCTGCGCCTCGAGCTCGATGAGCCTAACAGACAAAGCCTCCACCTGCCCCCGAAGAGTGGCCAATTCTCCTTGCGTCCGCTCACAACAACCACAGTCCCTACACATGACTATGTTTACCCTACTCTATACGGTGACAAATTCCCAAGATAATCTTCTGATGAGCTACTCTGATAATCAAGAAACACTCACTGAAATACGAGACGCGAAAACTACGCTAGGTTTTCCCAGAAAAACTATTTAAAAGCTAAGCGCAGCAAATAAGTACAAAAACGCTTTATACAAACAGTACTCGCTGCTGCTGGTGCTCTCGCTCTGGCTGTCACAAGACAACTGCTGATTCAAAAAGTGGCTAACGGCCGCGAAACAAACAAAAGACGGTTTTAGGGCGCTTTCTGTTCTAAACGATCAAGAAAACACTAAGAAATCTAACACGAAAACTACGTAAAGTTTTATCAAGAACTGTTAGTTACTATGCAGAGCAGATAAACACAAATAGAATCCCTTCCTTAGTGGAAGGTCGTAAACAAAATGCAAAATAAACGCTTTATACAAACAGTACTCGCTGCTGCTGGTGCTCTCGCTCTGGCTGTCACAAGACAACTTTTTGATCATGGTAACTTGCGTTTGAAGCCTAACAGCGAGTTGTGTAGCTTATCATTCATTTCTGTAGTCTATTTTAATAATTAATCACCATTTGGAGAGTGCACTTCCTCCTCATTTCATGTTTTGTGGGACTGTCATTGCAGACTCGGTAACGGCTCAAAAGTGTGTATGTGTCAACGTAATGGTTATACGTTCCCTGAATAGATATTAAATATTAAAATAATTTACATCAGTCTTCGAGAAAGTTTCATCTAAATAAATATTTGTGCACACATGTCAATATTCGACGCTAATCTATCAGTCGTCATATTGGTAGGTAACTTGCTTCTGTCATTTAGATAGGTCGGACACCTTGTGACAGTTCATCTTGCACTTGCGAATGGCTATAAATCTGAAACCGTGACTGTGCAAAGTAAATTAGCGGTTATTTACAATTTAATTACGAAATTTTCTTTCAAAACGATTGCGTATGTAGCCCAAATATGACGAGTCTGCCATTATAGCTGCAATCTCTTGTACTCGCTCTCCCTTCTGAACGAGTCGAGTCCACTTGTATCAGATAACAGACCGATGTGACAAGTGTGCAGCGGCGGAGACTCAAGAGTCGCGTCACGGGCACACGGAGACTGCGATTTCGGAGATGACGTCACAGGACTCGCTGGCGAGTTTGAAGCGAGTATACGGAGCTCATTTCGTACCTTTATCTCAGCACCTTTTTATACTGCGGATTTAATAATTCTTTAATTTACAATGTTTTTGGGTTCAGCGAATTTTACATACAGGGTGTTACAAAAAGGTACGGCCAACTTTCAAGAAACATCCCTCACACACAAATAAAGAAAAGATGTTATGTGGACATGTGTCCGGAAACGCTTAATTTCCATGTTAGAGCTCATTTTAGTTTCGTCAGTATGTACTGTACACCACCAGTTGGCCCAACTGAAGGAAGGTAATGTTGACTTCGGTGCTTTTGTTGACATGCGACTCCTTGCTCTACAGTACTAGCATAATGCACATCAGGACGTAGCATCAACAGGTTAGTGTTCATCACGAACGTGGTTTTGCAGTCAGTGCAATGTTTACAAATGGGGAGTTGGCAGATGCCCATTTGATGTATGAATTAGCTCGGGGCAATAGCCATTGCGCGGTACGTTTGTATCGAGACAGATTTCCAGAAGGAAGGTGTCCCGACAGGAAGACGTTCGAAGCAATTGATCGGCGTCTTAGGGAGCACGGAACATTCCAGGCTACGACTCGCGACTGGGGAAGACCTAGAACGACGAGGACAACTGCAATGGACGAGGCAATTCTTCGTGCAGTTGACGATAACCCTAATGTCAGAGTCAGAGAAGTTGCTGCTGTACAAGGTAACGTTGACCACGTCACTGTATGGAGAGTGCTACGGGAGAACCAGTTGTTTCCGTACCATGTACAGCGTGTGCAGGCACAATCAGCAGCTGATTGGTCTCCACGGGTACACTTCTGCGAATGGTTCATCCAACAATGTATCAATGCTCATTTCAGTGCAAATGTTCTCTTTACGGATGAGGCTTCATTCGAACGTGATCAAATTGTAAATTTTCACAATCAACATGTGTGGGCTGACGAGAACCCGCACGCAATTATGCGATCACGTCATCAACACAGATTTTCTGTGAACGTTTGGGCAGGCATTGTTGGTGATGTCTTGATTCGGCCCCATGTTCTTCCACCTACGCTCAATGGAGCACTTTATCATGATTTCATACGGGATACTCTACCTGTGCTGCTAGAACATGTGCCTTTACAAGTACGACACAACATGTGGTTCATGCACGATGGAGCTCCTGCACATTTCAGTTGAAGTGTTCGTACGCTTCTCAACAACAGATTCGGTGACCGATGGATTGGTAGAGGCGGACCAATTCCATGGCCTCCACGCTCTCCTGACCTCAACCATCTTGACTTTCATTTATGGGGGCATTTGAAAGCTCTTGTCTACGCAACCCCGGTACCAAATGTAGAGACTCTTCGTGCTCGTATTGTGGACGGCTGTGATACAATACGCCATTCTCCAGGGCTGCATCAGCGCATCAGGGATTCCATGCGACGGAGGGTGGATGCATGTATCCTCGCTAACGGAGGACATTTTGAACATTTCCTGTAACAAAGTGTTTGAAGTCACGCTGGTACGTTCTGTTGCTGTGTGTTTCCATTCCGTGATTAATGTGATTTGAAGAGAAGTAATAAAATGAGCTCTAACATGGAAAGTAAGCGTCTCCGGACACATGTCCACATAACATATTTTCTTTCTTTGTGTGTGAGGAATGTTTTCTGAAAGTTTGGCCTTACCTCTTTGTAACACCCTGTATAATGTGTAGAAGATGGAGAGCTATAGTTCATCAAAGTCCTCATTTTGTGGTAACAATGTATGTATACCTTGTAGATATGCAGTTAGCTGTCTTGTGAGGCTGGGCAGTACCTATTCCCCCTTATAATGATGTAGGCCATCCAGAAGCCATGTTCTTGCTACCGACAAGCGTTTTAGAGAGGAGGGCTGAGTGATGTAGTGGGGTCAGAATAGTTGTTAACTTTGAGTATATACAAGTCACTAAATTAACGTTCTTGCATATTTTCATTCACCGTTGTGTTATGAGAATATTCTGGGATAGCTTCTCACTTAGACAAAAAGTATTCATTCCACAAAGCAAGTAATTAAAATTATGTTTGGGGTTCACACACATTTAACTTGCAACAACCGCTTTAGACAGCTGGTAATATTATTATATATTGCAGTATATTCACTGTTTTATGTATTTTGACATCATCATTCTGTTTGAATAAGCAACAGAGATATTAGCAAGTAAAACAATAGAAGGAAAAATAGTCTGTATTACTCTTTAATCAAACTAATTTTGGTAGATAAGGGGTTGAAATCGTAGCAATAAAACAGTTTTACAACCTACCCACAGAGAAGAAATGTCTGACAGATAGCAGAAGTGTTTTCAAATTTAGATTAAAGATGTTTCTTATTAACAACTATTTGCATACCATACACGAATTCTTAAACACAAATAACTAAAAAAAGCTGCAAAATGCCAGCTTATAGCCATAAATTGTTTTCGATTTTCTTTTTTTTGGATGAATATGTATTCTATATGTGATTTTTTCATATCTTCCACATCATAATGTTTATTATGAATTTTATCTATGGAACAAGTTACTAATTAACCACCTAACTAAGTAAAAAGGGAAAACTGTATCCTTTTCCTCTGACATAGGCCAGTTTTTCGCAGTCTTTTCTTCAGTATATTTATAACGTTGTAGGAGCCACAGGGTTTCTTTCAGATGACCTTTATACTGCCAGCGTATGAATCTCAAGTTCTTCAGTGCAGGTGTTGAGAGGCAAGCAGCGGCATGCGGCCGACCTACCGGTGGGGCGTACAACGGACGCTGCGCCGAGAACACCTGTTAACCAACCACAAGCGTCGTGGCTCACCTTGCTGGTCATTACCGGCTCACCTCGTCTGCCAGCGCGATCGTGCCGGACAGATTGTATATGGGACCTCGTGTTAACTGCTCGGCATCCACCACACGGAACAAGTTTTTGCAGTCACATGTTTAACATACAATGCTGCTTTGAAACGTAAGTTCCCATTTAATCATTGAGTAAGGCGCTTAGCAAAACTATTGCTAAAGCGATATGGAAAAGTCGCTTGTTGTTATATGGGCTACAAAGTGCAGAAAGCAAGCTACAATACCCTCCAAAACTTACAGACGAGACATTCAAAGTTACATCACGTATTAATATATCGTTGGAGGTGAACGACAGTGAGGTAGAGTCTCTCCAGAGACCTTTCAGTGGTGCACACAAGACCGGACGTCACTTAGCGTGATCTCAAGGTAACAACAGGGTAAAATAAATCCGCTTGAAGGAACGGGAAAAGACAATGTGTGGTGTGTCAGTAAGGAAGCGCTGTTGTCCTGTTCCTCATTGCAACGTGGCCCAGAGACAACATTTGGATGACTTCACACGGGAGGGAATCATCGGCAAAATGGAAGAAGGACGAAGTGTGACGACTGCAGGGCAGGAGTTTGTCATTGCTCACACCATTGTTTTACAGGCTGTGGCGTCCACTGGCAAGACATTTACAAAATCGTTACAATATATACACAAAAAAATAATAAAAATAAACATTTTTCTGTATTATTATTATTTCATTGCTATATGAATGGTTGTAGATTATGTATAAAAGGAAATAACAGTTTTTCATTTTTATTTTTGTGCAATATTTAGGTATCTAGATTTCACAAACAACGTCTGTGGTCGGCGAATGTATGTATCGAAGCAGACAATGATAATTAAAAATAATTACAAAGATGCATATTAAATTGCCTATAAATAGTGGAGGATAAAACATTACTCTCTCTGTTTTCTCGTAGCCGTTAAAGTTGTAAGAGCCTGTGACGCTCGATGTATGCATAGGTAGCCTTCGTTTGTCCTTTGATTGAGCAAGACGCCATTGGAAGCTGATATTAGTAAAAGGTGTGTAACTTATGTTGTTTTTTTTAGTATAGAAATTGATAAAATTATTACCTGTAATAATTTATTGCTAGCTTGCCCAAGATTTCATTCCACATTCTTAGCCGTTTTCAGAATATTAGGAATTTTTCATGACTGAGAGCCGTGCAGCGATCGCGGGAGCCGTTGCCGCGGCGAATTCAAATGAAATGGAATGAATGCAGTTTTCCCGCAATATAGCGGGCAGGTAACGCTATATTAAAGTTATCTCTTTCAGCTTCCTGGGGACTTCAGTGGGAAATTGTGGGTTTTATTATGTCATTTTCAAGTGGACATGGGCAGTTGTTATTATGTTATCAGTTACGTAAATAATTCATGAGTGATAAAATTTTACTTGTGTGTGGTCAAGTACTACTTTTCAAAACATGTTCCGGCTAATAACATAAAAATCAAATTTCATTTGTTCTTAGTTTCATGATCTCATGTTAGTCGTGGCATTTAATAGTGTTCATATATTTAAAAAAAAAATCCACTGCAGCTTTTATGTTTAGTGAACATAACGTACTGTAACTTCCGTACAGGTAATAAGAGTAATTTTCAATGCATTCAAGAGATGAAAGTAGCGAAGGGCATTTTTTTTTTATTCCATAATTAGTTACAGTAATGATAGCATGTTCCATATCTAACAAGCCAGAACAGTATTATATAAAAATAGTTTGCAAATTAAAGATCGTACGTCCACAGCAGGAAATCTTTCAGTGTTGTACGTATCCCCACATAAGGAATATAAAATTAAGTAAAATATTATGCCATACAAACTGCATATAAAGTAACAAGGGTGTGCGGTGGGGATTACGCGACAAGGCGAAGGGAGCGCTCGGAATCACGGTTACTGCTGAGCAGGCACTCGCCCACGGTCAAATACAGCAACAGATATCCGCTGCATAGTGCAACAGTCAACAAGGGACCCACGTCAAGCACCGGGTGCCATTACAACCACATTTAACAGGACTGCAAGGCGTGCAACCTCATGCACCAAAGTGGCACGGCGACTGCATGGGGGATGATCTCTTTGCCCCGACCGGTACGTAATGCTCCGTTGACAACAGCATATCGGCCCCACCGTTTGGAATGGTGCCAAGAGCATGGGTCCATAGGACCAATGAGCAGAGGATCTTGTGCTCTCTTCTCGGATGAGAGCAGATTCAGTCCGAGCAGTGATTCTGGACGTACCGTCATATGGCGAGATGCTGCAACACGTAGACCACCCACGAACATTATCATACATGCATGGTAGGTTTGGTGGCCCAAGTGTTATGGTGCAGCAAGGCGTAACGTTCCGTGGACGTATAGACCTCCAAATCTCTAAACACTGAACAATAACAGGGAAACAATATTCTAACGTAACGCGCGTATTTTTAAGGCTTTATTCGCCCCTGATTTCATTTCTATGGATGATAACGCGCGAACGCATGAAACAGTGGAGGTGGACGAGCTTTTGCAACGGAAGGATATTCAACGAATGGACTGAGCTGCTCGTTTCTGCGATTTACATCTCACTGCGAATGTGTGGGATGCTTTGCGGGGACGTACTGCAGAAACCCCACATACCCTATCGACCATGCAGCAGTTTTCAACCGCGTTTATGGGGGAGTGGACCGCCCTACCATAAGAAGTCTTTACCAAACTTGTAACAAGTCTGGGAGCATGTCGAAAAGCCAGCATGCATACGCTCTATTACGGACCATGTGTCGCTATCTGAAACGTGATACAAGTAGACTGTATTCTGTTCATTATCAGTGCAATTGGCGAGTCTCAGCTGTGGGTTATTTTCAAGCATATGCTAAGCTTCAGGGGACATCCTGAATCACGGTGGCGTCAGTGTAATTATTGTCTTTGAATGAAAGTGACATTTATAGTCGTTTCATCAGCTTTCCATTACCTTATGGACTGTACTTTAGCAGTTCTTTCCATATAAGGTCCAGGTTTCATTGACCTGTGTCATATGGCACTGAAACATCATTCGGAAACTACTTTGGTCCTTAATTTTTGCACGCCAGTGTATTACGACGTTGACTCTGAAAGGAAATCAACAATCCTCGCTCTCTCTGCTCCCTCTGCGGTAAATGCCGTGGTAGCGGAAAGAACGGAAAGAAGAAAACCGTGCATACATTGAAAAAATTGATGAGGAGACAGGAGGAGAAGGGAAGGGAAGCTTGCAAATCTTCGAAAATAATTTCTCGAAATTAAAATTAAAGCAATAATAGCCTTCGGTCGCAAGAAAAAAGTCTTTTGACCTAGGTTGCGGCAGTACTACGAGTGCCTTCATCAGAAGTAAAACACTCAAACTGTCATGACGGGTATAAAACAAATATCAAGCTTTACTCACAAAATTTTTGAAATAGAATAGAGAGAAGGCAAGCCACTCTTATCTGGTCACACAGATCGAGCTACAGGTAGCTTTCTGGAAGTACTGAGGAATAAGAGTTTTTATTTTCTTTTTTAATTTCCTTCACCGTAGTCTGCGGCCGACAGTCGGAAAACGTCTAACATATTTCGGTTAATGCTGTATCATGCTTCTTCCTATTCTGATAACCTTCATTTCTGATGTCAAAAAGAAAGTGTTTCGTTTCATAATTACGTGTGCTTAGTTATCATTTTCTGCCTTCCTTGCAGCGCGATGTGGCAGCGCGTGGTAGTCGCGGCGTTTCAGGCGCCTTGCCACGGTTCGCGCGGCTCCCCCCGTCGGAGGTTCGAGTCCTCCATCGGGCATGCGTGTGTGTGTGTCGTCCTTAGCGTAAGTTACTTTAAGTTAGCCTAAGTAGTGTGCAAGCCTACAGGCTGATAACTTCAGTAGTTTGGTCACATAGGACCTTACCACAAATTTCCAATTTCTGCTTTCCTTCTTCTCGAAACGCTGTGTCAGAGCATTGAAATGCCCAGGTGCATGCGTCTTCGCCGCTTGACAGTGAGTTAATGCTTCACCTTGTATGGGCAGCATTCATGTAACATTGTATGTGCTTTCAAGATGTACAGGGTGGTCCATTGATCGTGACCGGGCCAAATATCTCACGAATTAAGCGTCAAACGAAAAAACTACAAAGAACGAAACTTGTCTAGCTTGAAGGGGGAAACCAGATGGCGCTATGGTTGGCCCGCTAGATGGCGCTGCCATAGGTCAAATGGATATCAACTGCGTTTTTTAAAATAGGAACCCCCATTTTTTATTACATATTCGTGTAGTGCGTAAGGAAATATGAATGTTTTACTTGGACCACTTTTTTCACTTTGTAATAGATGGTGCTGTAATAGTCACAAACTTATAAGTACGTGGTATCACGTAACATTCCACCAGTGCAGACGGTATTTGCTTCGTGATACATTACCCGTGTTAAAATGGACCGTTGCGATTTGTTTGGGTGCCGTATCGATCGGGATGTGCGAGTTTAGGGCTGTTGAGACGGGAAAAACCGGCCCAGAGTCGGAGCCAAGCGTGTTGCGAGGGGAGGACGAGAGGATCTTAATGACGCAAATTCAAAATACCTAAGATACTGTGATTATTTGAGCTAAATGTCGAAGGAGGGTAGGAAGTGTTAAGTGCGATAAGAACAATAGTATTAATGGAAGAATTCACGGCAAGAAGGAAGTTTTACCTGACCGCAATGATTGAAGTATTTAGTATTAACAATGGCGCGTGCATGATGAGAAATGGTAATGAACGTTATTGGATTTAATATTACAATGTGACACCAACATGGCAAAAATATTTTTATAAAGACAGTTACGAATGTGATTTGAATGGTTATTAGGTCCAATTTGTTGCCTAATAAACAAATGCTTCTGCTTAATGATTAAATATAATCTAGAACGTTACATTGTGTTGTTGTCTATTAAATAACTACGAAAAATGCTGCAAAATACATCAGAAGATCGAGACAGCACTTGGGATGGCATCAGGCACGAAGACGTCGCTCTTACCTTTCCGTTGTTAACTTTAAAAGTTGTCTGCCACATATGTTAATTCTTGGCTTTTAGTATTTTCCATGTCTGCTGACTTGCAAACACGTTTGCTAACATGTTCTGTGCCCACTAACGGATATCTCAGACGTAGACAGTCTTTGTTCAGACAAGGTAGGTAGCTTGAGCGACGTTCTTTGGCAACCAGTGTCTCGGCCAGTAGGAGATAAGCCCAGCCTGCCGCAAGGATGTAGCCAGAATTTTCTTGAAGGAGGGAACCGATTTGTTAAAAAGCACTTTAAATAGATTCGTGTTTCTCCTTTCATACTTAAAGCAGATTGAATAATTTTTTAATTCTATGGACATTGTTTGCTTTTGGGAAGCCATGATACAAATTGTATTTGGTCTACAGAATTAACGAAGAAAAGCTTTTCTTGAAAAGTATAACATATATTCTCAACAATATATTGCTGTATGTGACCATACGATAACTTCACTCCATTCCCATACGAATTAAAATTCTTCTCTAACAAACCACAGCTAAGTCTTCTAATATAACTATAGGTATAGGCGACAGACGATTTTGATATCGATATATCGACAGTTTAACGAAGACCTATTTCAGTTTCGGTGGTGCATATTTCTTTTTCGTCGTATGACTGAAAATCGGAATAAAAGTTTTCGTTCGACGGCCGTACGGACCACAATTGTTATTACACTCGGGCAAAATCGTCGTGGATATTGAGTCAATAACCCCTCCGACGCGCCGGGTTGAAGATATTCAGTAGGTAGAACTTCGTGTGCAACTGCGTGAGGAAGTCCTTAAGAGCCTGTTGCACGTCCTCGTCCGACAGGAACTGCCGACACTTCAGAGCCTTTATTAAGGAACCAAAGGCGTGATAATCGCATGGGGAGAGACCACAACTATAGGGCACGTGCTCGAATGTCTCCCACTTAAGTTGGCGTAGCTTTTCCGCCTTACGATATTTACGATGTCGGGACGTGCGTTGTCACGAAGCAGCAGCCCCCCATTTCACACCATTCCACAACGGTGATTTTCGACATACATGCTGCCTCATACATATTGTTCGTTCTCAAATGGATGTCTACCAGCAGTAACAACGCCGCCATGCTTCACGTTTCCTCGGTTATCTCGCGCACGTCAGAAAGACAGGAATGCTGCACTAATCGATTCTATTGATATCGGAGCGTACATACAAGTATTGCAGTCGCACTAGATTTCATATATGCTGCCGAAACACCCTCAAACGGACACTTTTGATCAGTTCTCATATTTCAGTTTTACTACACGGTAACTGCATCGTGTGAGATTTCATTTAGGTGATAAGCGTGGGGGCGAGGGACGGAGGGTGTACGGACTCGCCCTGGAGACCCCACACTCCCACCTACATGGCTACCTCCTTGGTCCTGGGCTGATGCTTCGTGGTCGGCGTTCAAATGGGAACACAGAGTCTTGTCTTGTTCTTAATCTGTGCCTAGCCTGGTGTGTGTAGAGGAAGAGTTGGGCCGGCGGCTGCTACTTGTATTTTTAAGTGCAAAATTGCAATGAGATTTGTTGCTGCATTCTCTGCTTACGAGATCCGAGTTATGAAACAAAGTATTGTACAGCACAGACAAATTATTTTACTGCAAAGAATTCATTTCTATAATGAGCCATTACGAGTGACAGGGTTCAACATTCTCTGTACTGTGTGGTATCCAGTGTCGATTCAAGTGGGCCGGAATTTTGTTTCTCTAGAGCCTTCAGAGAACTACATATATCTCTTCCTTGTGGGTAAATTCTTTACGTATATCTCTTCCTTGTGGGTAAATTCTTTGTTATGCATTGCTATAGAGTGGTACGTGGTTCAAGCAGAAATGACTGTGTTCTTCTATGTAATATGGGCTGTGTTCTGAATTTCAATCACCAGCAATTTGATAACAATCCCTGTGAATTCATTTACGTACCTTGCCAGCGTTTAATTTATAGCTGAAGTTTGACGATTCTACTGAATGTGCCACATGCTCACGGATTTTGAAAACTGAATTATAGTACGGAATCTGCCATGATCGTTTGTCTTCAGTAAATGTATTTATTCACTGAGAGTCGCTTGCACAGTAGGCACTCATTTATTTACCAACGACATTATTAGTAGCATTTTAATATGAATATTTCCAATTTATGAGCGGAAATTTGCATGAGGATCTTCTTAGCAGCTAAGGATAACTCAGGATAGAATGCAGTATTTTGTTCTAGCAGAGCACCCAACACTGCCTGGGTATGTATTTATTTCAATTCCATTAGCCCATCTCCTCCTTTCCCCTCTCTTTGGCCATCTAATCCGCCCTCCTACTGTCCAGCTCCTTTTTCCCCTCTCTCTGTCCTCCATTCACCACCCCCGACGCCCATATAGTCTATACATTACTGTCTCTACCTGTCCATCTGCTTCTCTCTCCTCTCTCTTTAGGTATCCTCCTGCCCGTCTCTCTGTCCATCTTCTCATCCTCCTACTCTCTATATTCATCTTCCCCACCCCTCCCTGCCCGTCTCCTCTTCCGTTTATTTCCTCCTCCCCATCTCTCTACTCATCTGCTCCTCTCGTCTTCTTTGCTTCCTCTGACCATCTGACACTTCCCCATCTCTCTGTCCGTCTGCTCCTCTTCTCTTTCTTTGTCTGTTTGCTCCCCCTCCCCTCCCTTCCCTCACATCTGTGACCATGTTCTTCTTCAACCTCTCTATCTGTCAATCTCTTCCCCCCCCCTTCTCTCTCTACGTTATCACTCCCACCCCAATAGCAGGTTGCTGGTTCTTATCCACACAGCATTTCTTCCACTGTTAAAGTGGAGCTTTGTAGCCATGAGTTCGCCAGAGTACACACATGTCGCATATATTTAACATATCCATACAAATTATAGAAATGCACGTACATATGTTGAAGCACCTCTATATAAGGCGCTTCATTGACTTTCCGGCTTGATAGCCACTTTTACATTTCTGAACAGCATCACTTATTTGTCGGTGCTACTATAAATTAAAGAATGATCAGCTTGGTGCTATATCCGGCAGCCATGCAGCGATTGTGCTACTTCAATACTAAATTACCATACCTCGTTTGTATTTCATATATAAATCATTTGCCATATTAACTAGATATATACTAATAGTTTAATTTGTTACAGAAAAGCAATCATCACATACTTGCGTTGTAACCCTATGTTTTCCATGTTCGTGCAAATGTATGAATTCCTAAGGGACAAAACTGCTGAGCTTATCGGTCCATAGAATTACACACTTCTCAAACTAACTGAAACTAATTTATGTTAAGAACAACACGCACACCCATACCCGATGGAGGACACGAACCTCCGGTGATAGGGGCCGCGGAATCAGTCACATAGCGCTTCTAACCGAGCGGCCCCTCGGCGCGGCCCTTGTTCTATCCTTCTCTTTGTCTGCCTGGAAGCGTGTTTGTCGCCTGCCGCAGTGTCTTTATGTCTTTGGACTTAAGGTATGTTTTTATGACTGTACGGACAGCTCACCCAACTTTGCTGCATACCAAAGGGGAATTCTTCTGGGTTCAAATGGCTCTGAGCACTATGGGACTTAACATCTATGGTCATCAGTCCCCTAGAACTTAGAACTACTTAAACCTAACTAACCTAAGGACAGCACACAACACCCAGCCATCACGAGGCAGAGAAAATCCTTGACCCCGCCGGGAATCGAACCCGGGAACCCGGGCGTGGGAAGCGAGAACGCTACCGCACGACCACGAGATGCGGGCCTCTTCTGGGTCAGAGAGACACCGGTGAGTAGCTATCCGTCGCGTTTGTTAACGTTACACAGGTATAAAGTGAATATTGTCTGTGCACCGGTTTCCGGTCCACGGTGGGGACTGTAGGTGAATAGCAAGCATCCCCACTGCGCTGAAAATCGTGTAAGAGGTAACATCTAGTTTTAATCCTTAGTGCTGCAATCTTGTGAAAGTGTTTCAGCTTAACTGTGTCCGTAATTAATTTTTTAGTATTTTTAGCTGTTATAGAACACCTCGGGATTCCTTGCGTTGGCAGGAACTGAGACTAAGAGTTGTTCACAGGACGTAGCTCCTGTTGATTATTACCAGCTGCACTCTTCCCACAATATAAACGAATATAATTTTTTCCCATCACCTGAATAACGTTGCAGCAATCAAAACCGGTGTTAGGGGACTTTACTTTTAACCAAATTAACTCTACTAAATCAGTACCTTAGGCTTATACTGCGGGAAACGCTGCGCAGACGTAAATGAAGCGAGAGACGTCCTCCACAATTCTCTGTCCTACGCAAGCCTCTTCATCTTCGAATAACTGCTAGAACCCACAACAATTTGAACCTGCTTACTATAGTCATTTCTCGGTCCACCTCTACATCTTTCCTCTCCCTCCTTTCCACACTTGTCTCCAATAGTAAATTTGTGGTTCTTTGATGTCTCAGAACTTAACCTAATAACGGACAACTTCTTTTGGTCAAGTTGTGCCGCAAATTTCTTTACACCCAATTCAGTTCCATGCCTCTTCATTAATTATGCGTTCTGCTCATCTGATCTTCAGTATTCTTCTCTATCAACACATTTCAAAAGCTTCTGTTCTTTACTGAACAGTTTATTATTCAGACTGCACTCCAGACAAATTCCTTCAGAAAGACTTCCTAACACTTGAATTTAACTTTGGTCTTAACAAATTTCCTTTCTCTTCTTTATAGACGCTTTTTTTGCCATTACCCAACCGCGTATCCTTATGTCGAGATTTTAGTCCCCTTTCGTAACATGTCTGTTTCAATAGAACACTTCCAAATATCTGAACAATTTGCAGTATTTTAAGGTAAACGTGATAATACAAGTGAACATGAGCGAGGTTGGAAGAGAGTGAGCGCAATTTTTAATACGACTCTGTTTGATCTCCTCGTAATGCTTCATACTTTTTTACCACAGTCCTTTCTGTTTATTTAGGAAGGGCGCTGATAACTTTATCGAACTACACACACACGAAACGCACACACACACACACACACAAGTCGGTATGTTTTGGGCTAGTTTCTTCTACGGCACCAGCGACGCCCCGGACGGAAGTAGAGATACAATAGTTAAGGGTTTTGTCCACGATTTGCCGACTCCGCTGGTCCAGAGTGAGGTGGTTAGCGGTCCAGCCGTGCGGGCTGGCCGTACCCCAGGCGCAGATGCGGCCGATGGAGCCGAACGGGATAAATCTATATAATAGCTCGATCGACCCCGCGCCCTCCCCCGAGCAGCGCCGTACAAACATTCCGAGACACTTCCAAGAAGTTTAACTCTGCTAGATGGCGGCCATAAATTGCGGCCGCCAGCGGTGGCAGTAAACCGCGAGAGGCCGCCTTCCTTCCAAACCACTCTCCCTGAAAGAGATACATAATCGATTTCCACCCTCTTCTCGTATTTAAATTATGGCCTTTCCTTCGCCCCGGGCCAAGGGGATAAAGCATCGGCAACGGCCGACGTCTGTAGCAGCCGTAGCGCACGCACAGCCTACGTCGAATGCGTCTCGGTTCCGCGCTCCATCGGCACTTGTCGTCGTCAAGATGGGGACCATTTGACGAAACGAGCGGAACCCTGCGTTCTGGGGAGCCTGCAAGATTGGGTTCGTGTGGTGGACTTGGTGTAAAAGACGCATTTATTCCAGTAATGGTAACACGTGTCTGGAATTCTGGGAATGCATGCAGAACTGACTGTTTCTTCAACGACATGATAAGGCACAAACAGTACAGTTGATTCTTTCTCTCGGTGTAAGGCGTACGGTGTATATGTTCGTGGACTGGGAATGTATGATATTCAGGTATTTCCACAATCACATAGAGTTTGTGGGCCTAAAACAAAGAACATAGGAAAGATTTTTGCTTAATGTTTCAATTGGGTTGCAGGACACATCGTCAGTGGCATAAAGGTATCAGCGCAACAGTCGCCGAGTTGTCGTACGAACGTTGTCAAAGATCGCCAGGTAGAGGTATGTGGTTTGGAGCTCCTTCAGCAAATGTATTTGTACTACTTGTCATATTCAACACCGAGACGAACAACTTGTCTAATTCGAGATTTTCTGTTAAGTATATTTTCCAAGCCTGTAGCTTTGGGTTGTCGAATACTTGGAAAAATGGATTGAATTTTTTACGTCACTACGAAAGTTCTGTCACTGCACAGAGAGTCAGTGACAGTCTCTGGCAGCATGACGTAGTGATCACATACATCTACCAATCACAGGCAGTCTATTAACTACAAATGGTCACAACAGCAGTAGCCACGACGGTCAGGATTCTGGCGAAAGCTCGATATTTTAGCCGGATGTGACACGACAACCAACCCGGGAATGTTTTAAATTAGAATGTTGGTGTGAGAAACTCTGACCTGTTGCCGATGGAATGGTTTTGATACTAATACCAGTTTGGACAGTGATATTGTGCGTATTCGTTGCGGAGCGAGAGACTACTGTAGTCGATGAAACTGGAGCGGGGCCTTGTAGAACTTTAGAAACTATTCTGACCCACATGGTGCCTGGAATACATCTTTTGTCAGTAATGTAACCCTTAAGTATCGAGGTAATTTTTCTGTAAGGTATATTATGATTTGCGACCTCTGGGAACATAAAGTTGAAACCGAAATTTAAGGGGTAAATCATTTGAAAGTTTGGAGTTAAGTTACATGCATTTACTTTCATGATTATTTAAGCTCCGTTTAAATAGTCCTTGTTTATTTTATTCCACTGAAAATACCCTAAAATATTTTACTTTTCATCACACGAAATGACATATTTTTGTATGTTTGTCTCCGTAAGGTGGTTCATGATATAAATCTGCCAAGGAAAGTAGTTCTACTTGTATTGGTTAGAAAAATGCACCGATGATGAGCGAAATCGATTTGGAACAAGATAAATAAATTACGTTTCCGCGACTGGTTGCTACATTCTTTATAATTACATATTTTTGTGCCGTTTTTAAATAATATAAGAAAACTGATTGTTAGGGAACTGAATTTTACATTCTGAAAAAATTGTAGTAGTGTTACGGAACGCCGGCCGAAGTGGCCGTGCGGTTAAAGGCGCTGCAGTCTGGAACCGCAAGACCGCTACGGTCGCAGGTTCGAATCCTGCCTCGGGCATGGATGTTTGTGATGTCCTTAGGTTAGTTAGGTTTAACTAGTTCTAAGTTCTAGGGGACTAATGACCTCAGCAGTTGAGTCCCATAGTGCCCAGAGCCATTTGAACCATTTTTTGTTACGGAACACAATAATAAGGGGTTTAAATTGGAAAATTTTATTAAAACCCATTCACCTTGCTACACGGAAAGTGTGGTCATTCCAGAGATAGACACAGAACCAAGAAATAAGCGGTATATTGATAGTAGGTCAGGACTCAGCACGTTACAACACCGCACCGAGAGAGAGAGAGAGAGAGAGAGAGAGAGAGAGAGAGAGAGATAGAGAGAGGACGAGGTCGGCAGAAAATAGTATGGGACAGAAACCCAACGGAAATGTAACACGCATATTCGTTAGCTCATATGATGTAGGAAGAAACAGTACCTTTTTCATAAGAACCAGTGTCAGTGAACCCACATAGCAGTTGAGAGCCTGTTAAGCGAATATAGCAGAATAAGGACGACACATTTTATTATTACGAAACAAGCATCACTTCACAGCCTCACATGAGCTCATTTTAAATACTCCAGCTCCTAATGGGTTGATCATTGGCATCGATGGCGTTCACAGTAATAGCATTCGATTCCATGATTACGATACAGTAGGGAATCTGTGTCCTAGATAATCCAGAACAGTCTGCGAACCAGCCGAAAATGTACCTTAGGTGACGGTCTTTGCCTGATGAACTTCATAGTGTTCGCCGCCTATCGTTGCTGATGGAGAAGTTGACAGCACCGAACTGCAGCGCGGAGGCCGGCAGCAGGACCTCGTGGGGTCCACGTTCCTGTTCAACACTTAGGCGCCTCTGGGTGCTGAAACCTACCTGGCCGATAGGAAGGAGATCGACCAACCAATAGTGAAAGGTGCTTCTCAATACTCATATGGTTGAATATTGTGAAATATAATTCCTCGACTTCCGGCAACACCATTTCACAGATGGGTCATCAAGGGTCAACATAGAATTCGGAATGAGATCGGGCACATTCAAGCTGCTACCGTGAGACCATTCGTGCTGGACCATGGCGCCGCGGAGTGAGGTCACTCACTCTTTGCCTGGGCCTGCAGACGAAGAGCTGACTCGGCAGCCGTCAGCGGCAATCCAACATGCAACTGAATGAGGCATCGACTACAAGGCCGGTGTGGAGCAACATGACTTTAAACATAATTAATAAATAACTGTACTCTGACAAAGTTTTACTACTGTCAGAAACGCTTTACAGGTACTCCAACTGCTCTCCTGATTTCATGCAGAGGAGTCTCCATACGGCCCCTCTGTGTAGTATCTCTGAACAAAATAAATTTTCACGCAACACTAAGTTCCCGTCTTTGAACGTGCACGTAAAAACTGCACTCTAATGTTACTAAAACAAAAGTCTGCAAAACTGACATTCAACGCTGGGGTGTACATTTTCCTGTACCACCACCCTAAACTAATCTGATTTTAGATAACACTATAACTTTTGTTGGAGAGACCGAGAGGTACCTATCACCATTATTCTGGAGCTGTCCTCTGAATGATCGCATTGTTCGCTAGCTGAGTTATTATCATTGGCTGTTGCAAAATTTTAGTCTATTTCTTCTTTTGTATCACAGATACCTTCCTTCACCCACCTACTAACAATTTCATCAAACTTGGGATTGTTAAAACTGACATCTTACTGCGAACGAATTTTCTACCTGACTGAAGGAAACAGGTACGTCTTCACAAGATACGGCCTAGTAAACCACAACGCGTGTCATCAACAAGCAAAGAAGACGATAACGCAACCGAGAATAAAACATTGTAGCGTTGGCAATTTAAGAAGGAAAAGAGGTAGGAAGAGGGTGGGGGGGGGGGGGGGGGGGGTAGAGAAACATTACACCACAACTGACCTTGGAGAGCGAGTTCGAAGACGCTCGCGCGGAGAGGAAAGCCGGGATGTTTCTCAAATCTGGAAGTCTTCATTATAGGGTGAACATTTTTCGAGGTTTCACGACTAGCCTCACTTCAGTTACTGTTTAAAGTGTGCCCTATGTCGTCGCACATAAGTTGTCGGTTAGGTCACTATTAATTGATCTAGGTGGCATCTGCTATGGAAAGGAATAGGCCATTGAAAATCCCCAAAGGCGAAAGAAAAACAATCGAGAGCCACAGAGCCGAACGGATTAAAAGTCTGATATGTTCAACAAAATTCCTTAGTTACTTTGAACTTTCAGAACAATCAGAGAGTTGGCCGTGAGTCCCTGGGCGGAAGAAGGCAAAGGAACCAGGACGCCAATGTTCCAGTTCAATAGAGGAGTGTGGCCATTTTTTTTACAGACCCGCACATTACCCTTACACAGAAAGCTGCGACTTTCCAAGTCGATTTTATAGTGATTTAGTACAACATGGTCTTACTGTTCGTGAAAAGCGTTTCATTAATTAGTTCAAGGAAGTAGTGGTCGAAGAAACGGAGGAATATCAAAATGCCCAAAATGTGTGCGGTATTGTTGCCGTCGAAACAAAAGTGTTTGATTTTGGGACTCTCTCTTGATTTATATTGCCGAGGATGTGGCAAGGAGCCAGTTGAGAACTGAAAGGAGCAGGGTGGTGTTGGTTGTTTTCAGCCCATTGGTCGACTCTCTAAATGAATATGAAATGATCGTATGGCATTCATTGACCGGTATATCCTCTTAGGGGTTCGGCCGCCGTATTGCAGGTCTTTTTAGTTGATGCCACTTCTGCGATATGCGTTTCAATGGTGATGAAATGATGATGACAGACAAACACACAATACCCAGTCCCCTGCCGGGAATCGAACCCGGCCCCCTTGCATGGTAGGCGGTAATGCTACAGCTGCGCTACGGAGGCCGACGGTCCAGTCTCGAAAAGTCTCTGAGAACAATCGGACTGGATTTCGATTCTGATCGCCAGTGTCATAGTTGTGACTTACTAACTTTCGCATGCCGGTGTGGCCGTGCGGTTGTAGGCGCTTCAATCTGGAACCGCGTGACCGCTACGGTCGCAGGTTCGAATCCTGCCTCGGGCATGGCTGTGTGTGATGTCCTTTGGTTAGTTAGGTTTAATTAGTTCTAAGTTCTAGGCGACTGATGACCTCAGAAGTTACGTCGCATAGTGCTCAGAGCCATTTGAACCATAGTAACTTTCACTTAGGGTGAAGGTGACGGTGTGGTTGACGAATCTCAACATAGAAAATTGTGTCACAGTTACAGTAGTGAAAATAGTGATCTGAATTCACCGGTTGTTAATTACTTTGCTAAGAATGGAGCAATTAAGACGCGTAGTGAGAGAGTAAACGCCATAAGAGCCTGGAAATTGTGGAGCGTGGCAATGACGTCCCTTCGTGACTGACTGTAAATACCAGAGGGTGAAGAGCATTATTTTCTTCTTTCCCGTTGACGCTGTCACAATTTCTAAGGGAATCTGTGGCCATTTATCACAATTTTGGACAGTAATAATGAGCATCACAAAAAAATGTCAAATTCAGAGAATCATACGGTCTGGTCATTTACACTTCCTAGACGACAGTTTCGCTTTTTGTTGATTAAATGTGGAGCCAATATTTGCCTTGGAGGTGTACCTGACAGAGAGCAATAATTCACGCTGTGCTATTTAGCTTTGTGGAATGCCTTTGACTGGAAAGATGAGACGTCTCTTAAGGATTTCACAAAATTTACAAAGCTCACATAAACTGTGGACGACGCTGCTTACCAAACTGTTTCAGGGATTATGAATATTTTTCAACGCTGTGCGTTAATCTTCGACGTGTTGTCATTCATGACAAAAGATTCACTGTAACTGTTCGAATCAATTCGCACTTACCAGCAACGGTTCATGTCATAATGTGTGTCCAGTCATTCTATTTCTTCATTTAATTATATTATCTGCTGGACAATTTCTTCTCGTGGACTCGTTGCAGGACATCTTCCTTCCTTATTCGATAAAGCCATCTTCAAACGCCTCCTATTACATTTCAGATAGTAATCGATTACTTTCTCTCTCTCCCACATCGTCCACGTTTTGCGCCAATACAAAGAACTGTGCCAAACGTAGCTTTTGGCTAATGTTTTCCTGGCCTAAGCATTTATATTTCTGGATGTTGGCATCTCTTTTTTCTGTTCTAAGTGTTTATATTTCAGCATGTTTGCAGCTCTTTCCTTTTATAAGAAGCTCAAGTGCCATGTGCAGTCCTACTTTCTTATACTTTTATTGTTTATTTAAGATACTTCCTGCGTAGAAAAATCCACCTCCCTCTTTGAAAGTCTCATGTACAAATTTAACACTACGTACCCAGCATGTTCACCTGCTGTGCACACCTTTCCCGTTTTATGTAACAAAATTTCCAACTTATCTCTATACTAAGAGGTGATTTGTCCGTACTTTAAGGCGACAACTGATTTCAGCCGAAGTCGAGAGACGGAGAGGTACCGAAGCAGAGAATGTGCACCCCGCAGAACCTGGAACTTGAGCAATGAGGTCGAAACTGAAGCCACGCCGTCGGAATCCCAGAAATGCTGCGCGTTCCGCAAGCGAGCCCCACAGGGCGCCCAATTAAAGGAAACGCGCGTCTCTATTGCCTGCCCCGTATCACGATGTGTAACCTAAACAGGCTACGTCCCAGACTTGCCCTGCTTGCTGCTATTAAGCAGTTTCGTTTGTACTTGACGAAGAGTCATGTATTTGTACACAAGCGTCACCAATGCTTAATTATTGGGGGAATGACTCACTAGATAGGGTAGAGGATGACAAAGGGGTCTAAACGGGAGATTCCTTTGAAAAAAAGTTGAAAGAGTTAAAATCTAAAAGCACTTTTGCATGCCTCGGACCATATGTTTCAATCGCACTTAAAACTCCTAAACCATGCCATTTAAAGCCTGGACTGAAATGTATTTTGCTGCTACCGAGTATAGAAAGTTACATAGTATTAACTTTTTAATTTATCGACGCTGCGTATTTGATTGTTATTTATTACGTCCTAACCCGTTTTGTAGAGGAGAGTTAAGGAAAAATAATATATACGTAGAAGATACTGGGGTGTATGCTATATTCAAATCAGTTTAAAAAACAGTTGATAAACTTCTATGATGCAGTTGTTTCACTACAGTGTAATGGTAAAATTCAGTATACTGTAATACAATTTGAAACAAACATTTACTTCCCAGAGTCCCTTTGCCTTTTTAAAAAAAGGGCAATATTGATGAATTTCCTTGAACTATCTTGATAGCAGTTCCTCTCCAAACACTAACTATAACTTTCTTACTATACCAACACTGGACTGTAAGGTGATTGGTGACAGTCGCGTGGTGTTTAGTTGTTAGTAGTCTCCCTCCTGGCCAATCCTCGTACAACTTTACAGAAAAACTAAGCAGATTCGTGCGTATCTGACCCACTCTTCATCACTCGAAGTTATACCAACAGAATTCATTAAAACTTGGAAAAATGTCTTTTTAGTGAAAATATAAGAAGATTTGATATTCTGGTACGTTAGTAAATCCAGAAAACCATTAATTCTCATTGCACAAATGCTTTGAGCATGTATAATTTGTTATGCTTGGATATATTCGCCCAACGGAGTCATTTTTTGTGAACGAAGACTAAAATATTGAAATTGTTTTTCACAAATATTGGTGGGGGAACAGGTCATCCTTCCCCACTTCCCCTCCCCCAACTTCCACAGGTAGTGTTTATATCGCACGGAAAATTATAGTTAGAGGTTATGTCTATGAGTCATGTAATTGTTGTTATGGAACAGAATGGAAATGAAAGGAAAGCTAGGAAACACGGTCCCTCGAAGCATATCATACTTTCTAAAGGATCTCAAACCCTGACTGTACTAAGGACACTTTTCAGTGTGTGATCTGTCCTTCACGGAAGGCAGCTTTAGAGTTTCGTGATGGAACAAATGGCATTAGTATACCATTAGGGTCTCAAGCGCTCTACACAACCTCTCCTCCTTTTGCTATCTATGAATGCTATTATGTTTTCTATCACCAGGCTTCTAACTGTTCAGTTACGTAAGTCACATTAGTTCATTTCAAGGACAACTTCAGGTTATTTGCTACTGACTATAAAATCTGTAGAGAAGGTAGCATCAACAAGATGATAATAGTAGGCGGCTAAAGTTAAACCAGAGAAAGTGAAACGTAACTCCGGTTTTTAGAAACAAACAAATTATTCCTTTGTGTATGAAGTAATATTTACTGAACGTGTCATTATATTTCAATTAAGATTACTTTGTAATTGAAGTTTCAGTGAATCGAGTAGTAGGGACCAGGCATCAGCAAACTGCAACTGTTTGTTGGCTCGACGTGCTTGCATTGTTGCATTTTCTCTAGGCGCATACCTTACCAACTGATGTGGTCGTGCCTGCTGGAATTGGAGAAGGGGGAGGGGAGGGGACAGGAGTGGCAGGCCGCAGGGCTGAGAGGGGCGAATAAGTAGCGCTAAATACGCAGTGATTTTCGCGCTGCGCCACTACTGAAATATTTTTGTTAGAGGAGGAGATCAGTGTTTAACATCCCGTCGACAAGGAGGTCATTAGAGACGGAGCACGAGCTCGGGTTAGGGAAGGATGGGGAAGGAAATTGATCGTGCCCTTTCAAAGCAACCCTTCCGGCATTTGTCTGAAGTGATTTAGGGAAATTACGGAAAATCTAAATCAGGAGGGCTGGACGCGGCTTTGAACACTCGTCCTCCTGAATGCGGGTCCAGTGTGCTAATCACTGCGCCACCTCGCTCAGTGCAATATTTTTATAAAAATAAGGCACATGTTTATCTTTTGTTGCAGTTAGTCTTTCGTAAACGTTTTAATTCCTACGAAAAAATACTGAAAAAAGAAATAACAGATTGACAGTCTTCATCACGCGGTTATAAATAAACTAATACGTTAAAAACTTTGATTCTTTCTCATCTTATAGCCTCGTGATACAGTTTGCTTTTAGTGGTCATACTTATTACGATGTTTTGTAATTAAAACACTCACAGCTACAGCAGTTAAATCGGAGAGCTTGGAGTGAAAAATGTTTTCGCTTTACAATCGGTGGACTTTAGATCATGTGTTACCGGTACCATACATGAAACGCAGTCATCTTAGCGAAATTGTTTTCAAAGGTGAAAGGAGAACTATCTGTCACTACAATGGTGTGTAAATATCATTTTTTTGGGCGAAGACGCCACTGTGTGCTACAGTCATAGTTATCCCCGTGCACTGTGCCAAATTTCTGTCTTGTGTTTCGTATAATTTATCACAATAATTACATCCGCAATTTCAGCTGGAATTACAGTTACAATGTACTGTAACAAAGTTAAATGAAACGAAATTGTTTGACACATAAGCATGAAAGCGAGGCACTTGATTTTCAATGGAAAAGTTAAGAGCTCAAATGCAAATTCAAACTTATTTCAAATTTAATGTTATTTCTTTTCTACGAAAGCTATGTTCTGGAAGTAACGCGATCGTAAAATTGAAATTTCTCACTTACGTTGGTATGATACTTTTATCAACGTAATAAACTGTTTTGTTATTTTATGTTTCCATCCATGAACTAAGAAAGCTGAAAACTTACACAGTATTCCTTGGTTTTAGTGCTTGATCCATGTATAAAAACGGAAGTATATCTGCCTCAGCTAAAAGCATGCAGAACTCGAATCTATGTATCGTTCTTAGCTCTTATTAGTATCAAAGAGCCATCAAAAACTTGAGCAACCTTTCAGTAATAGTTATCATTGCACTATCCTTGATAAGTCGCCTAGAGTATCTTCCAAAAATATCTACGATTAAAATACATATCCATACCAGATAACTGTAGAAGGGGTGAATTAGTGGACCTCGTGGCTCAGAATAAACCACCTCTACACCTACATGTTGTAGGTGAACCGACAAGACAACATGACCACAGGGTACTCGGACTCCCATCACATCACTGCCATGTCAGAAACCAAACTTCGTTGTCAGATTCGCATATTCTATTTAGACACACGAAGGAAGTAATAATAAAAGCAAGGGAGAACGAATGTGTAGTGCTAAATAACATAGAATAACTTGTTATTTAATTAAATTCTGAAAGCAGTTCTAATGACTGCAAAGACGTTTCTGAAAGTGATTCAGATATGGACTGATACTAAAATGTAGACTTTCACGGCCGGAAATATCATGTGCATTACAATTATCCGGGCTGTTATGCCGTGGTCAGTTGATGAATTCTGTGTCGATTCCCAGATATGGACTGCACAGTTATATTGTGACCATCGCCTACATTCTACGTCAACGTTCAGCAACATCTCACAGAATGCAGATGGCAGCACTAGCAGTGGAGCGTTTTAAAGCGAGGGGACGTGGAAAACACTGCAGTCGTGATGCAGAAACTGAGATATTTATCTAATGTGCAAAAGGGCATGATCATTGTTTTGTAAACTATTCGCTTGCCATCGTGTTTAAAGTATGCATTACATGGCAAAATGGCACTATCCAAAACCGGCGCCGAGGCAACTGTGGTGCACTACGGACCATAAATGACAGGTATGGAGGAGGAGGATATTAGTGTTAAACGTCCCGTCGACAACGAGGTCATTAGAGACGGAGCGCAAGCTCGGGTGAGGGAAGGATGGGGAAGGAAATCGGCCGCGCCCTTTCAAAGGAACCATCCCGGCATTTGCCTGAAGTGATTTAGGGAAATCACGGAAAACCGAAATCAGGATGGCCGGAGACGGGATTGAACCGTCGAAATGACAGGTATGAACGACGTCTGCGACATCTCCTCTCCCTCCAGCTTCAGTCGCTACGCTATTTTTGTCTCCCTCGACCTCGAATAGGCCTACGACCGTGTCTGGCATTCCAGTCTCCTGTTTAAACTCCAGACATACGACCTTTCTGTCAACTACGTCCGTCTGATTGCCTCCTTCCTCTCCTCCAATATTATCATGCATAACGCCGATTCCCGCACCTTCTACCCCTCTGCAGGTGTGCCCCAGGGCTCTGTCCACTCCCATCTACTCTACTTCCTGCACACGGCAGATGTGACAACCACCCCCTCCTGTACACGTCCTGCAGTATGCCGGATAAATGGCTCTGAGCACATGGGACTTAACTTCTGTGGTCATCAGTCCCCTAGAACTTAGAACTACTTAAACCTAACTAAGGACATCACACACATCCATGCCCGAGGCAGGATTCGAACCTGCGACCGTGGCGGTCGCGCGGTTCCAGACTGTAGCGCCTACAACCGCTCGGCCACTTCGGCCGGCGCAGTATACCGATGGCACCGCATTCCTTACCCTCGCTCCTACCCTCCAACGGTCCCAACGCCTTTGCCACATGGTGTAAGCAGTGGCTCCAGAAAATCAACCTTTCCAAGACCCAGACAATCATCGTAGGTCGTACCACTCGCTCCTTCCGGCTCCTTGATTTCTCCCTTACCATCTGCGCCCGTCATGTCCACCTCTCCCCCACCCGCACCTACCTTGGCCTCACCGTCACCTCACCTGGATTCTTTATCTCACCTCTATCCAAGGCAAAGCCCACAAATGCCTCTGACTCCTCAAACTCCTCTCTGGCCAGACATGGAGACATGGGGGTTGAACCCCTCTACCATCCTCCACACCTACATATCCTTAATATGTCCCATCCTCTGTTATGCCAGTCTCACCTGGATATCTGCCCCCCCCCCCCCCCCAATTCTATAAGTCCCTCCAGATCCTCGAGCGCCATCCACTCTGCCTCGTCTTCCATATACATCTCCTGTCCCCCACACGGATCCTCTACGACCTGATTCCTTTCCCCATCTGCTCCTATTCCTCGAACATATCCACATACTCCACACCTCCCGCCCTCCCAAGGTGGCTTCTGTCAATCCCCCCCCCCCCCCTGGAAGATGCCCTTACTCCCTTCATTTATCCTTCCTATCAACTCTGATTCTCACCGTCCCCTCCCTTCCTCTGTCCTTTTCCCAGGATCCCTCTTCCCCCTTCCATCCTGTTTTTTCCCTGCGTACCCTCTATCTGCCTCCCTTCTCTCCCTCTTTGCATTTCCCTCCTCTGCCTTTCCCCATTCCCTCTCGCATCTGCCCTGCCTCCCCCTCCCCTTCTGTCCCCTCCCTCTGTCAGTTCCCCTCCCTTCGTTCTTCCTCTCCTCAACCCTTTTTTCACCTCATCTGTCGAGGTCCCCCCCAACCACCCATCTGCCCTTGGCTGTGGTGTGTCATCTTCGTGCCAACTTTCTGGTGCAGTGTTTCCAGTGATTGGTAAGTGTGGTGCGTCTTTTCCGAAGTGTTGCGACGGGCATCACACCGTCGCTGGGTGTGATTTTTATATCTGTTACAAACAGAAAACATACAGTCGCCGAGTGTTTTTAATTGTCTGACTACTATTTTACTGTCTGCTTCCTGTGTATTTTATTAGCATCGCCCACCCTTCGTTTTATGTTTTAACCTTCCACGATTTTCCGCCGTTTTACAATTTAAGTCACCATTTTATCGCCTGCTTTTATTGTTTCTTATCTTCTTCTTATGTTTCAAAACTGAAGAGCAGCGTACTAATCTGCTGCTAGCCCACCCCCTTCGGATCGAAATTCAATAAAGGAAAAAAAGTACATTTGCGGATATGCGTACGGGCGAAAAGACGTGGAGCTGTTGAGGAACTGACCGCCCAGATGAACCAACGGGCTACCAAGGATGCCTCATCAGCTGCCGTTCAGGGAATGTTGCTGAATATGGACCTCCGCAGAAGGTGCCTGGTTCGCAGACGTACAGATTAATGTTCATCCTCCAACAATGCTGGTGTTTGGAGGCCAGTACCGTAACTGGACGTAAAGCGAGTGGCTATACACGTGGCCTTTTCAGATGAACCAAGTTTTACACTCTGTCGGACAGACGGCCGTTGGCGTGTGCAGCGAGAATCGTCTGAAAGCAAACAGTCTGCAATATTTTTATGGGCTGGAGAATGTTTTCGTGGCATTCCATGGGTGGTTTTGTCATTCTTGAAGGAACAGTTAATTAACACAGGTACGTATCTGTCCTTGGGAACCATGTCCACCCCTGCATGCAGTTTGTTTTTCCTCACTACAATGCAATCTTTCGATTCCATAAGGACAATGCAACGTGTCGCACAGCTCGCACTGAAATTGCGTGGTTCAAAGAGTACAAGGATAAGTTTACTATACTCCACTGGCCACCAAACTCCCGGATAAACCCAATCGAGAATCTTTGAGACAGCCCGATCGCCTGTTCGCGACACGGATCCTCAACTGAGAAACTTAGCTCAGCTGGCCACGGCACTGGAAACACAATGGCTCTATATCCCATTTGGTACGTTCCAGAACCACATTGACTCCCTTCTTAAATGACTCGCAGCAGTTCGCGCCGTAGAAGGTGTTTTATCAGGCCTTTTACAAGTGGTCACTTTAATATGACCGGAGATTGTAACTGGTGTGCATCGGTTAGTGATACAGTGTGTTTCCAAAAGTTCAGTTGTGTTCACCTCTTAAAATTTTCTCCGTCTCATAGACAATGTACTACCTTGCAGAATATGACTGAATGTTCTTCTTATTTCTGTTCTTCGTCTGTAATATGTGATTACAGAATCTTAATGTGTCGCTATAACTACAGAAGCCAACGGCCTTGCCACAGTGGTAACACCGGTTCTTCTCAGATCACCGAAGTTAAGCGCTGTCGGACTAGCCTAGCACTAGGATCTGCCGAGCGCTGTTGGCAAGCGGGCTGCTCTCAGTACTTGTGAGCCAAATTGAGGAGCTAATTGATTTAGAAGCAGCGGCTCAGGTCTCTTAAACTGAAATATGGCCGGGAGAGCGCTGTGCCTACCCCATGCCCCTCCATATCCGCATCCAGTGACGCCCATGGACTAAGGATGACAAGGCTGCCGGTCGGTACCGTTTGGCCTCCATGGCCTGTTCGGATGAAGTTTAGTTTTATACCTACAGAAGCAGTGATCCCCACCACTGCCTTCCCCACTACCTACAAAGAATTTTTGAACCGTCGGTAAGTAGATGACTGATTTCTTTTTTGGTGCACGAACAACTATCGGTCGCATGAGCTGATAATTCTTTTCCCCACAACTCCCGTCACAAATAATTCTAAGCCGAGTATAGTACTGCATAAGCAATAATATTTTGTTGTATCTACTATTCTGTGTTACAGGGTACAATTTGTTTGTTGCTAATACTGGGTGGTTATAATTAAAGTGCAGCTACTCACAGAGGTAAAGCGTGGGCAGTAATTATCATATGGCAGCGGAAATTGGTAGACATTCTAACGCGTTAATGCGGAACAGATTTACACAGGAAAAAAAGTTCCAATTTTGGCCATCTGGTGCAAATCTCTGAATGCAAGAAAGACGTGTAGAAATTTTTCCATATGGAGTGGATTAGAACCAGGACGTGGGCAGAAAACGTCAAGCAAGCGAGAATGGCATAATGTTGATCTTTAACTTCCGCTTACACAGTTTGTTCAGTATGAACATCGGAGACGTCGACGAAATGCTATATCTGTAAAACGACGTGATCAACAGCTGCTCGCAGTAGTCCTAGTGGAATCTCAGTAACGGGTTCCTGTAGACTGGCGTTCAGATCGGGTAGGGGCCGAACGCGTCCCTGGTAAATGCGTTCTTTTAAATATCCTGACAGCCAAAAGTAACATGGACTCTGGTCAGGAGATCTTGCAGGCCATTCATCTGGAAAACATCTGGAGATAACACGTTCGTAGAACGTTGCATTAAGCAGATCTTTGGGAGAGCGACATGAGTTATTACCCATCTTGCATGAAAACGTTGATTTCCTCACAGATGCGCTCTTCCCACGGAGGGAACATGCTTACAAGGAGGTCTCGATAACGTCCATACGTCACGGTATACCTAACAGAACCTCTCGGTGCATTCTTTTGAAAGAAGAACAGACCGAGCGTAAAGGTGCTTGTGAATCCACAGCACACAGTTAAATGTGGCTAGTGCAATGGCTCTTCGTGTAGAACACGTCGTTTAACAATACCAGAAATTCGTCAGTTCTGTGTATTCACTGCACCCTGTAGTGAGAATGTGCTTCGTCGCTCCAAAGAACATTGCCCCGCCGCATGCCATCATCAACTTCGATCCGTTCCAGAAAGCGAAGAGCAAATTCAGAATGTAGCCGCGGTTGATGAGGTTTCAGTGGCTGCACTGTCTAGATCTTGTACAAATACCAGTGTAAAATATACCGCAAAACATTCCGTACTGTTAACCATGGGATGGACAGTTCTCGTAACACTGCACGAGCACTAGCAGTGACCCGGGCACGTACTACATGGTCAGTTACAGCAACAGGAACCTCGTCAATAATTTCCACCAAGATAGGACGCCCTCCACATCTAAGTTCCTTTAAACAGATAAATTACATTGGTCCTCTCCTTAGACTTTTCAGTCGGAGATAATCTCTCAATGCAGCACTGTAATTGCTGCCGCTCACTTAAAGTAGTTTCACTCACAGCGCAAAGTATCCCTTCTCCATAGTCACTCTGTTCACTCACGTTATAGCTTTACATGTAACAGCGTAGATGTCACAGCGTCATACGAACAGTGTACAGAGCCAGATATACACCAGGAAGCAACAATTGAAACTAGATTTCTCCAGCGTAAATCTGTTCCGCATTAACGCATGAACATACGCTCATGTTCAGAGAAACAGAACATCTTCAACGACTAGAGATAGGACTTGCATGTTCACAGGACACGTACACCAATATGTTCTGCAGAAATGATTAGCATTTGAACCATATCGGCCGGCGGGTACAAGGTCAACATCGATATCGCGGCGCAACACCACCCACTGGCAAAATGTACCTGCAGCTCTAGTTGTCGCTATAAACCGAAGGCAATGGATCAATGTGACTTGAGCAGACGTGCAGGATGCCTCGCAGACGTATGTGCGAAGCGTACCATCAAACAGTGAGTTTGAAAGAGGACGCATTATTGGCATGAGAAAATGTGATACATCCATCCGGGGCGAAGTGTTTTGGCAGTGAAACGGGCGGATGAAGAGTGGTTCAGGTAGGCCGTAGAACATGACGAGAAGGGTCAGGTCGCACCACCCAAATCCCCCACCACGAGAAGATCGTCGCCTCATACGAATGGCATTGCAGGACAGATCTGCGTCCTCCTAGGCTCTGGAGCAACGGTGGAACAGTGCAACACATTGTACAGTATCGAGGATGACAGTCTATCGCATGACTTACGTCCGCGTTGTCCACTTCTCCGCCTAACTTTGGCGAATGTGCAGAAACATGCTAGAAAGCAATGACGTATGGAACGATGTCACTGGGGACAGAAACGGAGCCAGATAGTGTCTTCGGACGAATGTACGTCCTGTTTGTTTGACAATGATGACCACATATTGGTTCTCCGCGGACATGGGAGCGGCATCACAGTGACTGCATTTGCACAAGATATATAGCGCCAAATCAAAGCCGTATGGTTTGTGGTGCTGTTGGATACAACCACAAGTCACAGTTGGTACATGTCCAGGGCACTGTGACCAGTGTGACGCAGGTAAATGACATCCTGCGACCCCCAGCCTTGTCCTCTGTGCGCAACACCCCAGACGCCACTTTTTAACAAGACAATGCACGAACATGTACCTTCTTGGTGTCACGGAATGTCAGCACTTTGCCCTAGCCCGGCAGGTGACCATACTTGTCGCCAATCGAATAAGTGTGCGATATGGTGAAAGGATTGTGACCCACTGCCATCCACCACAGATGAACTTTGAAACCAGATGAATGCGGCATGGATGGCTATACCACAGGACGCCATTCGCGTCTTATACGCGTCCATACTATCACTCACGGAACAAGATATCAGGGCAGTACTAGGCAACAGGACACCTGCTGAACCGAGGTGACTGAAATGCTAATCATTTCTGCAGAACATGCAATGCGAATATGAACGTTCTATCTCCAGCCTGTACTATGGTTACAGCGCACACTGAGCCTCCGTGAGTAGCTTCATTTTAATTATAGCCATTAGCTACAAGAAGTGTAATAAATGGCTGATATTTCACGGTTGTTGGCATTCTCCGGACGCACCCAGCGCTTGACACCAGAGTGTTCAGTACGCTTTACGTTAAACATATAGCCATAAAGGAATGGTATTTGCTTTATCGACGTGCCAGATCTGGAGCTACACTACTGGACTTTAAAATTGCTACACCATAAAGAAATGCAGATGATAACCGGGTATTTATTGGACAAATATATTATACTAGAACTGATATGTGATTACATTTTCGTGCAATTTGGGTGCCTAGATCCTGAGAAATCAAAACCCAGAACAACCATCTCTGGCTGTAATAACGGCCTTGATACACCTGGGCGTTCAGTCAAACAGAGCTTGTATGGCGTCTACAGGTACAGCTGCCCATGCAACTTCGATATAAAAACCACAGTTCATCAAGATTAGTGACTGGCGTATTGTGACGGGCCAGTTGCTCGGCCACCATTGACCAGACGCTTTCAATTGGTGAGAGATCTGGAGAATTTGCTGGCCAGGGCGCAGTCGAACATTTTCTGTATCCAGAAAGGCCCGTACAAGACCTGCAACATGCGGTCGTGCATTATCCTGCTGATGTGTAGGGTATCGCAGGAATCGAATGAAGGGTAGAGCCACGGGTCATAACACATCTGAAATGTAACGTCCACTGTTCAAAGTGTCGTCAGTGCGAAAAAGAGGTGACCGAGACGTGTAACCAATGGCACCCCATACCATCACGCCGGGTGATACGTCAGTATGGCGATGACGAATACACGCTTCCAATGTGCGTTCACCGCGATGCCGCCAAACACGGATGCGACCATCATGATGCTGTAAACCGAACCTGGATTCACCCGAAAAAATGACGTTTTGCTATTCGTGCACCCAGGTTCGTCGTTGAGTACACCATTGGAGGCGCGCCTGTCTGTGATGCAGCGTCAAGGGTAAACGCAGTCGTGGTTTCCGAGCTGATAGTCCATGCTGCTGCAAACGTCGTCGAACTGTTCGAGTTGTCTTGCAAACGTCCCCATCAGTTGACTCAGGGATCGAAATGTGGCTGCACGATCCGTTACAGCCATGCGGATAAGATGCCTGTCATCTCGACTGCTAGTGATACGAGGTCGTTGGGATCCATCACGGCGTTCCGTATTACCCTCCTGTATCCACCGATTCCATATTCTGCTAACAGTCATTGGATCTCGACCAACGCGAGCAGCAATGTCGCGATACGATAACCCACAATAGCAATAGGCTACAATCCGACCATTATCAAAGTCGGAAACGTGATGGTACGCATTTCTCCTCCTTACACGAGGCATCACAACAACGTTTCACCAGGCAACGCCGGTCAACTGCTGTTTGTGCATGCGAAATCGGTTGGAAACTTTCCTTATGTCAGCACGTTGTAGGTTTCGCGACCAGCGCCAACCTTGTGTGAATGCTCTGAAAAGCTAATCATTTGCGTATCACAGCATCTTATTCCTGTCGGTGAAATTTCGCGTCTGTAGCACGTCATCTTCGTGGTGTAGTAATTTTAATGGCCAGTATTGCAGAAGTGCCGCTTTGGTGACACTTGCCAGATAGTTGCCTGTAGCAGCTGATAGGTGGCTCTATCTGACGTTGCGCGTGCATTCTGGAATTATGGAAAGAACATAGCGGCTGCCTGGCCGCCTGAGGGGGAGGCCACTCTCTCCGCATATAGCCTCTCTCAACCCATCGAATCCGCCCCCCCCCCCCCCCCCCCCCCGCCCTTCGGGCTTACTACCTTGAGAAATGTGGCGACAGGAAGGAGACCGGTCAAATAAATTAAAATGTAATATATTTGCCACATCACGAAAACATCGGGCACAGATTGAAAGGATAAACGCTAGGAAAGAGTGAAACAGGCTGCAAGCTAATAGATGGAGCGTACATTTTGGCAGCTCTTCCGAGGTACAGAGGAGCTATTAGGTACGGCCCTCCATCTGGTTGATGCTGGTGAGTGACCTCGCGTCCCTTCAGGCACCGGACACCAGTAGGAGCGGCCTATTAGGGCGGCGGCACGCAGCTCTAAAAGCTTCCACGGAACTGAGGTGCGAACTTTGGGCGAGTATTAACGAACCGCAGGGCCTAATTACCATCAGCTGGCGGCACTTTTATCGGCGCGCGCACTTTAGTTAATTGCCGGAGGGAAGTGGCCGGCGGCGCAGCTGGCCACCCCCTAAATGGTGTTTGCCCAACTGGGGGGGGGGGGGGGGCGGCGGGGGCGGCGAGGGTTGCGGTGGTGGTGGCAGCGGCGGTGAGGGCGGCGGAGGCAGCAGACGGAATAATTCCAGGGGCGGCAGCCGCTTGGACACCGGTTGACCCGCCACGGAAGGCAGACCACTTATTTTGGCTGCTGCAAACCAGGGTGTGAATGGCCGACGTGTCAAGGGACCGTAAAGGATTTATAAAACGGGCACATTCGAGTATATATGCTAGGAAAGCTGTCTGTGATACGTGGAGCAGTAATAAAAGAAATGAACTCCTATCCAAAAGGGCTTTCCCTACATCCTTTATTTAGATTTCCGTCTATTTTTAGAATATTCCAGCTAGTTACACAAAATATTATTATAATCAAATTTTCTATGTGCTTTCACATTAGGCCAGTATTTTTAGCTTGTTTTATGTTGTATTCTTATCTTCGGTTCACATCTTGAATATCTTTTTCTTGGGTTTTGGTAAGCTACATGTACGATACGGCTACCTGTATACTGCGCAAGACAATGTACGGTGCACGTCGCAGGTACTTCATACCAATATTATCAATTTTTATCCTGATCCAGTGGTCTAGTATGCCTGCCCACATCGCTCCATACTGCTCTCCTCTCCCTTATTCTTGTAACCATTTCTTCCTTTTGGGTCATCGTTCGTCTGAAAGGTTTGATGGGGTCTGTCATAAATGGTTCAAATGGCTCTGAGTACTATGGGACTTAACTACTGTGGTCATCAGTCCCCCAGAACTTAGAACTACTTAAACCTAACTAACCTAAGGACATCACACACATCCATGCCCGAGGCAGGATTCGAACCTGCGTCCGTAGCAGTCGCGCGGCTCCGGACTGCGCGCCTAGAACCGCTAGGGGTCTGTCATAAATTCCTGTCCTGTTCAAGACCCTTCTATCTCAGACTAACACTCAGGCCAAATATTATCTATTCATTTGGGTGTACATGTCCCAATTACTGTCTTCCCCTACAGTTTTTACCCTCCACCACTCCCTGTTGTGCCATGGAAGCTAGTCCGTGGTGTCTTTACATACGTTATATCACACTGTATCTTCTTCTTTCAATGTATCCCATATGTTCCTCTCCTGTACAACTCTGTAGAGAAGCTCTTCATTTCCAAACTCATCGCTCTAACTAGTTTTCAACATTCTTGTATAGCACCACAACTCAAATGCTTCGAGTCTCTTCTGCTGTGGCGACAAGAACAGCAGGCGCCAACAGCTACCCGCACGACAAATATGACGGCGTCAGTACCACAGACCGAGTGCCGCAACGCCAGACCAACAGAGCAGGCCGTGTCAGCGTACTAAAAGTCGTGTGGAGTTACGAACGGCGAGCGTAGGACGAAGTACAGTGATGAGCCAAAGAGACTTGTATACCTGCCTAATATCGTGTAGGGCAACCGCGAGCACGAAGAAGTGCGGCAGCACGACGTGACAGGGACTCGATTGATGTCTGAAACGGTGATGGGGGGAACTGAAACTATGAATGCTGCAGGGCTGCCCATAGATCCGTAAGAGTGCGAGGGGGTAGAGATGTCTTCCGAACAGCATGTTGCATGGCATCCCAGATATGCTCAATAATGTTTATGTCTGGGGAGTTCGGTGGGCAGCGGAAGTGTTTAAGCTTAGATGAGTGATCCCGGAATTGCCCAAGTCCGTCGGAATGCACAATGGACATGAATGGAAGCAGGTGATCAGACAGGATGCTTATGTACGTGACAGCTGTCAGAGTCGTATCTAGACGTATCAGTTATCCCATTTCACTCCAACTGCAAGCGACCAATACCACTACAGAGCCTCCATCAACTTTAACAGTCCCCTGCTGACATGCAGGATCTATGGATTCATGAGGTTGTCTCCATACCCGTACGCGTCCATTCGCTCGATAGTATTTGAAACGAGACTCGTCCACTAGGCAACATGTTTCCAGTCATCAACAGTCCAATGTCAGTGTTGAAGGGCCTAGACAAGGCGTAAAGCTTTGTGTCGAGCAGTCATCACGCGTGCACGAGTGACCCTACGTCTCCGAAAACCCATATCATAATTCGCACGCTGACACTTGTTGATGTGCCAGCATTGAAATCTACAACAATTTGCAGAAGGGTTGCATTTCTGTCATGTTCAACGGTTCTCTTAAGTCGTCGTTGGTCCCGTTCTTCCAGGACCTGAATCCGGCCGCAGCGATGTCGGAGCTTGGATGTTTTAGCGGAATCGTGATATTCGCGGTACACTCGTGAAATGGTCGTGTGGAAAGATTCCCACTTCCCCGCTACGTCGGTGATGCTGTGTCCTATCGTTCGTGCACCGGTGATAATAACTCGCTGTAGCTGACTTAAGTCTTGCCAGCCTGCTACTGTAACAGCAGTAAACGACTCACAACTGCGCCAGATATTTGTCGTATTATATAGCCGTTGTCGATCACATCGTCGAGTTCTGCCTGTTTATATATCTCCGTATTTGAATGCGCTTGCCTATACCAGTTTCTTTGACGCTTCATGTATTTCCTGCTTCCGCGGAAATTGGCTGGAGCCAAGCACACACGGGATACCATTCCACGAGGCAATTATTTAGGCGGGCAATCCGGCTCCAAAAGAAGAGTTCCATCGCAGCTAGCACCCCCTTGTAGACTGCGCCAGGACATCACTCGCTACGACTAGGACGCTTATCCTCTCTGCTTGTCACCGAAGGACTGGATCCTGCCACTGTACCGATACCACGCCGGGAAGTCTTGCTACACTCTGCTTCACTACTTCTTCATTGCTTTGACAGTGTCGGACTTCGTGCTAGTAATATCTGCTGAGCTTAGACAATTACGAACCCAATATATTCCAGGTGTAGTGATCCTGCTACAAGTTTTGTACTTTAAAGTCTGCCTAAGACTCTGGACTTTGACTATGCTTCCTGCTTCAGACACCAACTTTTCGCAAGTAATTAGGAACTTTACGATACAAAAAAAAATGGCTCTGAGCGCTATGGGACTTAACATCTATGGTCATCAGTCCCCTAGAACTTAGAAATACTTAAACCTAACTAACATAAGGACATCATACAACACCCAGTCATCTTTACGATACACTTCAGATTTTAGTTTTGTCAAACATATGAACTTTAACTTTGTGGAAGTCCAAAGTTAGTTTTGTTGGTGGGGACTCACTTCAAGAAGACCCATTTTTTTTTCTTTGGAAGCTACAGATACAATAACAGGCAATGCATTACTGGTATGCCATATACTTTGTTTACAATAAAGCTTTTAATGGTACGTATCGCTTGATTTTCCGTTGGGATGGGATATATCACCTTCTTTTCCAGTTTTCTCAGAGTCCTCACTTGATTTCCACACAATGCTGTGCTCGAAATGTTCATTCTTAGAAATTTCTTTCTCAGACTAACGCCAATATTTCATAGCAGAGGACTTCGTTTGGTCTTCACGACGGTGCCAGCGTGGCTCTGCTGCTTATATGCCAGATTTACGAATGTAGCACAACGGTAATTTGACGTGTGGCCATGTGGCACAGCGAACGACAGTCCGATGGTCGGAGCTATAGCTTCGTCAGGGGGCAGGAGCCAGCACCAGGGGTCTGACGGTTCTTGGCTTCGCGGGTCCATGAAACACAGCACAGGCGGGAGTGATGTTTTCTGTGTTGTGCTTTTGGATACGACAGTTACAGGAGAGTATGTTTGGTGTGACCAGTGCTAGCTTGTAGGACACAGAACTGAGTCAGAGCTGGCCTAAGTGAGTCGCCTACAGATTATATTTGTGTAACAAAACGAGACTGCTTTTGGGCCTAGTGTACTGAGTTGAAAATTCTCTATTTGATCAAAGTGTGTCTAGAGGAATTTCATTTGGACTTGCTGTTGAATTTCGTTGTTTTGCCGTTCTTATCTTCTGCGTGCAGCAGAGTATACATAGGGCTTGTTTCACTGGCGCTTTTGTCCCCTTGTACTGCCCCTCTGGTCTGAAGCAAGGTGTCGGCTTTGGTTTGGCACTTTTTGGGATTTAGTTCTAGAGTAAGATGTTTTAGTGGGCATTCTCGATTTCTACTTTTACTGTGTATTGTTATTTGTGTATTTCATTTCATGCACCTTTTGTTACAACGCTGAATGTTGTCAGAGATGCTGATTTGGTGATACTCTGTTCTGTCGTACTAGGTATTTGTGTGTGGTTATTTTGATATATTAAAATGCGCCACCTTTTTTGTAAAGTTTGTTGATTCCAGCGAGGTAAATTATTTAAAGATGCATCATCTTGTATTAGGTCTTAAGTAACGATTTGTTAACCTGAGAGCTGAGTTGTTTGCTTTTTTTTCTTTATGTGATCTGGGTTGCTTATACTTATTAATAAATTGAATTACATTAGGTTAAGAGTTTATACCCGTACAGTGCCAAGGAACTTACCAGTTCCACGTTCTGTGGCATAATATGATGGAGGCAGCTCATCTCTCACATAACTGTTTTCGAATAGCTATTCTCTCAAGTTTAGCCTCCAGAGCTTCGCAACTACAACATCGCCTTCCTACTAAATATTCCCTTTTCAGTTCCGCGAACACTTGTAATACTCGTCTACATGTGCCAAACAGAGCTCTCACGATGTCTACTATCATGCCAATTAGATAAGCATTTCAAACCCTGAAATAATACTCCGTAACTTGTCGCTCAAGCAACTTGCTTGCGATTTCCTTTACAGATGCATAGCAGTTTCCCTCAAGTCTTCCAGAGATAGATAGCTGAGCATCTAGCATTGCAAAACATACTTGTCCATCAAGATTCTTGGTAGTGGATGATGTTTATGATCTCTTTATCTGATGCTTAAAGTTTATTTACTACGCATTCATTTAAATGTATCGTGCTGCTGCAACTGATCGAAAGCTGAAAAAACGTTTTGGATTATACGTAGAGGCTTCAGATAGAATGTTACAAGTACCGTATTATGCTAACAAGACAGGCGCATTGCCAAAAGACAGTACATGTACCTGCATAGATAGTTATCCTGTGGCACGGATAACAAGTACATCACAGTAGGGAAGTGAAATGGTGGAATAACTGAAACATAGTACAACGTTGATGTCCAGGAGACAGTACGACGCTTGTAGGCAAAACGTTTGAATTTACAAGGATACACCGTGAAATTCTGATAGTAAGTGGGCAAAACGCAATGTCAAGTCCAGCAGTAGTCAAATGGCACCAACAAATTGGCCAAGGCCACACAGACGCGGGTGATGGTGATCGTTTAGTTCAGATCGTGCACCCTGCGATATCCATCCTTTCGGCAAACTGAAGGAAAATTTGGAGTAAAGAGATTTCCCCATCATAAGGGCGTTCACACGGTGGTTCCCGAATGGATCCGTGACCAAGGAGCAGATGTGTATCATCAAGGAAATAAACGATTTGTAGAATGTAAAGACCGTTATTTACAGACTTGGTGATATGTTGGAAAACAGTGTCATCTATCTCAGTCGTTTTGATTTGTAGTCCAACCTGGCCTGCCATAATAATGTGTAACTTACTTTTTCAAGCCTTGTAAGTAGGCTGTTTATGTGTTTGTATGTTGGCAGCGATATGTAGCGCTTTGCATTAATAACTCTGACAGCGCTGTGCGGACTCTGTAAGAGACTCTCTGTGGCTGGTTGGATTCGCACTTGGAGGAGAACAGCCAGCAGTGATGGAAGTTGGGAGTGAACAGTCAACAGCGATGGAGGTTAGAGGTTAATAATAAGCAGTGTTGGAGGTTTGCAGTATTACTATAGGATTAGCGCGAGCGGACGGTCTGAATGTGTATCCGTCATGGAAATTTACTTGTGATGATTATATAATTTTTTTGAACTGGTTGTCACTTGATTAAGATAAATTTGGTAAATACATTGTTTGCATTGCAACAAAATCTTTCCTTTGATAAACACATGCCTATTAGTAGTTAGAGCCTTCAGTAGTTAGAGTCTCTTATTTAGTTGGCAGTATTGGCGCTTGTATCGCTGTAGTTCGTGTCATGAAGATTTTCTGTGAGGTAAGTGACTTCTGATATGTATGGGCTATTATTAGGATTTCTTCTAATTCAGGGCCGTTCTTCTGAGTTAATTTTAAAGCAGTCAGATCGCGTTACCGATGAATATTGTGGGTAATTAATAAATAGGAAAAGTGAGTTCTGTTTGTCAGGGCAGATTCTGTAGGTCTGATATGAAACGATAAAGACAAGCAAAGTGGGAGTATCTTCAGTTTCACTCAGCAGTTTCAGAATTTAATTAAGAAGTTTCAGCCTCCTCATCGTTTTGTTAAGTAATGATGATGACTGAAATATACCGATAATGTATGTATCTAATACTATTTAGAATAACGAAGTACACTGAAGAGCCAAAGATACTGCTATAGTCATACGTATTCAAATACAGATATAGGAGTGCTGTTCAATAAAGAATGCTCAAGGTTTTTTTTTTTTACAACATACCTTTACTCATCCTCATAATTTTGATGGTCCTTCTCAAAGTAGTGTCCTATGAATGTGATCACTTGTCCCAGCGTTTCTGTCGTTCTGTAAATACATGCTGGAAACCATTTTTTGAGAGGTCCTTCAAAATCGCCTCCGCAGCCTTCACCACTGTTTCTGATGTTTGAAAATGCCTCCCATGAAGGCGTTTGTTCATGTTAGGGAATAGAAAAAAGTCACATGGGGCTAAATCCGGACTATAGGGAGGGTGAGGGATGCACTTCACGTTGAGTTTTGCAAGATATTCAGCAACAACATTGACAATATGCGGCCGCACATTATCTTGGTGCAGCATCCTGCTTGATTCACAGAAATGTGGTCTTTTGCGCCTGGTGTGGTCTTGCAATGTTTTCAGGACATCCCTGTAGTATTGTTCAGTTACTGATGTGTGTGTAGGTATAACATGCTGATATGCCATTAGATGAATATCAAAGAATGAGATGAGCATAACTTTCCCAGCAGAAGCAACCACTTTTCCTTTTTTGGGGTTGGTGATGAAGGAGATTTCCACACTAAGCTTTGCTGTTTGCTCTCAGGATCAAAATGATGTAGCCATATTTCATCAGCTGTGTTGACATTTGAAAGACACTCCGAATCTTCCTCTAACATCAGCTTTAACTGCATGCAGACCTGCACGTGAATGTCATTTTGTTCGGGAGTCAACAGTCTTGGAACCCATCAAGCACAAACACGTGACATGTGTCATTTTTCTGTCACCAACGTGTGCGTGGCACCCAATGAAATGTTCCGTATTTCAGAAAGTGATCTTAAAGTAATTCGTAAATCCTTTCTCACAATGAATGCACCAGTGTTGATGTTTTCTTCCGTAAGGGCAGTAGCTGGAGCACCGGGTCCACCTTCATTTGAAATTGATTGTCTCCCTTCTTCAAAGATTTTAAGGAAGAACAGACTCTCCATAAGCCTCCTGTAACACTGTATGGGTCTGAGATGAAGATATGTTGAGACGAAAGCAGAATTTCAAAGCCGCATATTGTTCCTCTCGTGTTACCTCCATAGCAGCGGTATGCGATACTGAACATGTCTGACCTAGCCTACCTCTCGCAGGCGGGAACCAGGAGTACCAACAGTGAAACTACTATGGTGTGTTTGTTGCACATTAAGCTAACAGAATATCATAAGATTTTAGTGCGAGAAATTATGACTATACACAATTATGTTCTTTATTTAACAGCCCTCGTATGTAAACAGGCAGAATACGGCGCTGCGGTCGGCAACGCCTACATAAGACAACAAGACTGGCTCCGTTGTTAGATCGGTTACTGCTGCTAAAATGCCAGGTTGTCAACATTTAAGTTAGTTTGAACGTGGTGTTATAGTTGACCCACGAGCGATGGGACACAGCATCTCCGAGATAGCGATGAATTCTCATTTTCCCGTTGTAATATCTCTTTATATTCGATGAATTATTCTGATACAATTCTTCCCTTGAATGACGTTTACTAATTTTCTATCTTCATACTCACAGAATCCATGGTCAAAGTAGTTCCATACAATAGCTATGCCATGAGCGCATAATTATTCTTTGTAGTACTCTCTCTGGTGATTGTTAGAAAAAAGCTTCCGAGATTGTCTTCGTGCCGAATAGCCTGAGCTTTGTTTGAAGAATTGTAATCTGACTATTGAGATTTATGAAAAAAGATAACTGATACGAAATTGTACGATTAAAAGGGATATATATATATATATATATATATATATACACATATTGCTCATTCATACAAAAGGTGTGTGATTGAAATTTGAGAATTAATGATATTAATCGATATATTGCGTGTGTGTTAATCAGAAGGGAACTTCCGAAAGACTGGATACGAATCTGCATTTAGTAATCCAAGAGCTCCATTACTTCTTCGGAAGGTTAATCTTCATCAAAGCCAAATACCCGCTTGATCTGAGGTTTCCCGACTGAGTATACAACGCTCCCAAAATTACGAGCCATTTTATTTGTACAGATTAGCAGACTGCCGCAAAGCACGAGCCTGCACGGAAGAAGAATCATCGCCTGATTTCATTCTAACAAGTAAAATTTCTGAATCATTTTGAGTGAGTTATAATTGTGTTTCCTATTATGAATGATTGATTGCTCGAACGAATTGGTAACTACATAATTACATAGATAGGAGGAAAAATTACACCGTACGACTATTTCACGAGTGTGAATATCAGAAATCCGGTGAAACATTAAATCTCCGACATCGCTGCGGCCGGATAAAGATCTTGCAAGAACGGGACCAACGACGACTGAAGAGAATCGTTCAATGAGACAGAAGTGCAACCCCTCCACAAACTGCTGCAAATTTCAGTGCTGGGCCATCAACAAGTTCCAGCATGCGAACCATTCAACGAAACATCATCGATGTGGGCTTTCGGAGCCGAAGGCCCACTCTTGTAACCTTGATGACTGCTTTACGCCTCACCTGAGCCCTTTAACACCGACATTGGACTGTTTATGACTGGAAATATGTTCGTTGTCGGACTAGTCTCGTTTCAAATTGTATCGAGCAGATGGACGTGTATGGGTATGGGGACAACCTCATGAATCCACGGACTCTGCATGTTAGCAGGGGACTGTTAAAGCTGGTTGACCTGGTGGAGACTTTGTAATGGTGTGGGGACTGCGCAGTTGGAGTGATATGGGCCCCTGATACGTCTATATACGCCTCTTACAGGTGACACGTACGTAAGCATCCTGTATGGTCAACTGCATCAATTCATGTACATTGTTCATTCCGACGGACTTTGATAATTCCAGCAGTACACCCCACACGTGCATAATTGCTACAGAGTGATTCCAGGAATACTCTTCTGAGTTTAAACACTTCCGCTGGTCACCAAACTTGCCAGACATTTACATTATTGAGCATATCTGGGATGCCTTGCAACGCGCTATTCACAAGAGATCTCCAACCCCTCGTACTCTTACGGATTTACGGACAACCGTGCAGGATTCATGGTGTCAGTTTACTCCAGCACTACTTCAGACATTAGCGCACTCCATGCCACCTCATGCTGCAGAACTTCTGCGAGCTTACTGGGGCCCTACGCGATATTAGGCAGGTTTATCAGTTTCTTTGCCTCTTCAGTGTATATCGTAAAATAATGGTAACAGTGCTGGTACTGTTACCACTACTACTACTACTACTACTACTACTACTACTACTACTACTGCTAATAATAATAGCATTGCCAGTAGAAAGTGCTAACCTAGCCATACGAAAGGCTCCATAAATTACTTACTTTCGCATGTCGCATAATGAGATATAGGGGAGAGCAAATGCAATTAGACTACCTCAGCTAGAGACTTTGGAATATGGGAAAGAACTAGTGGGAAACGAGAGTGCTCATTTGTATTGAGGAGCTGCTAATTTTGATAGTCGGTACGAAAGAGTCACTGACAGAGAATAAAGCTGTATTTGTCGGAGACCAGACGAAAACCTGCAATGAATTTGATTCTTATCCAGCAATGGAAGCTATTTTTTTTTTTTTTTTTAAGAAAAGGAAAGCTTTGAAGTAGGTGAGACATTTGTAGAAGTTATTCGGTTATTCGGGACCTGACAGATTAAATATGAAAATGAACTGTGGATTAAAAACGCACAACTTTCGATCATGTCAGCAGAAGAAATGAAACTTTTATTGAACTTATAAATGATTCGTCACTGAAGGGAAAATTAAATTAATCCTGTTATTGGAATTTTGGCGTACTTTAAAATATTAACATCCCTGAATATTGAAAAAGACAGTAAAAATAAATGTAAATGATGTCGTGTGGAATTATTGGTTGCGAAATCCCACGGGATATGTTCAGTTGCCTGTCGGAAAGTGTGTTTTTACTCCAAGCACAAGTAACGCCTTTCCTTGAGGATGCATGGCGGTTGTATCTGTATTTGTAGAGTGTACGAGTATAATGGACCCGTGCAATGTTATGTTAGTGTTGTATGATGATGATGGGAGGAGGTGAACTTTAGTGCCACATGCCGGGACATAGGCTATTCCTCCCGGTCTGATTAGCATCTCCATCCGACGGACGGATTACCATCATCAGTGTCAATTGCCCTCGCTACGCCACCACTTTTCCTCGCCTTGCCGGCAAAGTACTGGCTGAGAGAATTTTCCACCACCAGGAGCCGAACTGGTCTCCTTCCCAATCGATCGCCGCCTGCTACGGATGCGGCTGAAAATCGCAGTATAGATATTTTAATAGATCCTGTACTTCCAGTATCGCATTGTATTTAAATTTACGTACAAGTGTGCAAGTAACGCGGCACTGACATCTTTGTACGAGCAGCTATCACCCAAGGAGATTGTATACAAAGTCGATGTAAAGCACGGTGGTGCTAATGGCGTGGACTCGCTGGTTCTTTATGTAATATAAAAAAACGCCTAGCAGGGATTGAGGCCGCACTTCACTTAACTTCTGTCTTACTTCTCTTTCACTTCTTGTCGTAATCAGTTTTTCGTTCATTTCTTGATGAATTTCAATATGATTGTTCAGATACGATGATTGAGGAAATATCAAAAAATATTGCCTTACATGGGTGTTCTTAATGAATAATAATAATCTGATACCAGATTTTAACGACTGAGTTGCAATAACACCTTGTGTGATAGATGAAACCAAATTAATAGCCATCAGATTTTCAAATGTAATTAAAATAATATGCCTTCAGCTCTATTTGCATTTTCATTTACAGTTTGCTTCACTTCGTTCTTTTACCTGGTGCGCGTAATTGAAAACGAAATTCAGTTATCTGATTGTTTTCCATGACACACTCTTTTTCTAACACACATCTTTTCTTCCGAAGTCCGATGGTCAACGTTAACTTAACGTTATTAGTGACACAAATTCGTCGACGTAAGATATAACGGCGAGATGGAGTGACACTACAGTACTTTTACCATTTCAATTACATATATGTGCGAAGCAGAGTTCTGAGCTTACGCTTCAAGATGCCGTCAGTAGTGTTAGTAGTGGATATATCGCTATCTGACTCTGACTCCGGCTCTGTTCCCCACAGGAACACTGACAAGGGAACCTCCCCATCGCACCCCCCTCAGATTTAGTAACAAGTTGGCACAGTGGATAGGCCTTGAAAAACTGAACACAGATCGATCGAGAAAACAGGAAGAAGTTGTGTGGAACTATGAAAAAATAATCAAAATATACAAACTGGGTCGTCCATGTGTAATATAGGCAATATTAAGGGCAATATGAGACGAGGAGCGCCGTGGTCACGTGGTTAGTGTGAACAGCTGCGGAACGAGAGGTCTTTAGTTCAAATCTTCCCTCGACCGAAAATTTTAACTTTTTATTTTCAGTTTATGTGACAAACTCTTATGTTTTCATCACTTTTTTTGGAGTGATTATTACATCCACAAAAAAACCTAAATCGGGCAAGGTAGAAGAATTTTTTACCCATTCGCCAAGTGTACTAGTTACGTGGGTCGACAACATATTCCTGTCATGTGACGCACATGCTGTCACCAGTGTCGTATAGAATATATCAGACGTGTTTTCCTGTGGAGGAATCGGTTGACCTATGACCTTTCGATCAAATGTTTTCGGTTCCCATTGGAGAGGCACGTCCTTTCGTCAATTAATCGCACGGTTTTGCGGTGCGGTCGCAAAACACAGACACTAAACTTATTACAGTGAACAGAGACGTCAATGAACGAACGAACAGATCATAACTTTGCGAAAATAAAGAAAGCAAAATTTTCAGTCCAGGGCAGATTTGAACTAAAGACCTCTCGTTCCGCAGCTGTTCACGCTAACCACGGGACCACGGTGCTCCTCGCTTCACATTGCCCTTAATATTGCCTATCTTACGCATGGACGACCCAGTTTGTATATTTTGCTTATTTTTTCATAGTTCCACAGAACTTCTTCCTGTTTTCTCGATTGATCTGTGTTCAGTTTTTCAAGGCGTATCCACTGTGGCAACTTATAATTAAATCTGAGGGGGGTGCGATGGGGATGTTCCCTTGTGAGGTGTTCTTGGCACGAGAAATTAATTTAATTGATCATTCCCTATATACTGTTCCTTCTCTAATTTATTCAGGACGAGTACAGGGACTAATGCTACTCAAATAAAAAAGAATTCAATTAATGTGTTTAATTATAAAATAAAAAGGAAAAACATGTAATAGTAACAAATATACAGTTATAAATCCTACTATTTATCCTACACGATACTGGCTCAGCACCTAGCTGTATAAACGCGTCCCCTGTTATGTTCGTTAAGAACACTGCAGCGATTGGTACTGTCAACCATTTTGTTAGTTCTAGCCACCAGCCAAGCTGGCGTAGACAACGAAAAACTCAGAGAGACAAACTAGTGGAACTGTACGTACTTTACCGTTCCCTATATTAGCTCCTTGCGCAAATATCACTCAATTCATCAACAAAGTGTGGATCTTCCACGACGTATAAGACTGGCGGCGCCTTGGAGATGCAGCATGGTGTCCAGAAAATAAATGCCGCTACACGATGGACGTATTATTGCTTAGGAAAATTCATATGGTTGAAGATAATTATCGCAGACTCTGCAGTCTCCTTGCCTACACTGACCACGGGTAGAAGTATGTTTCTAGTGTACGAGCGTAAATGAGCATTACTCAATACAAAAAGCGGCACTTTGAAATACCAACCTTTTCCTCCCCCTAAGAAACAAACTGCTCGTGCTTCAAGTAGTGCAATAGTCACTGTACTAAGACGGAGACTAATCACCGGACACGCTGGCAGCAACGTCTCAGAGCAACCTTGCTCTGTTACTCTCCTGCTCGCCTCCTCACACTAGACTGAGCTGCACGCTCGCTACCAAGCCTCTTCCATGACTAGTGTTCGTTTCGGACACAGCCAATCACTATCTCCATTCGAAGTGATTTCCTCCCGCCATTGTGGGAAGTGAAACGGTTCGCCAGCCAATACAATGCTTCCAGAACCTTCGATATGTTTCTCGGAAGGTTCAAGAAAACGCATGCTCAGATCGCCGACGAGAGGCATCTTTTCACAGCCTCACTTTGGCGCTAAAAGGCCTACAGCTACAGGGTCACCGAACTACACTCATGCTCATAAATTAAGGATAATGCTGATACACGGTGAAACAACCCCCTGGCGGACGGTTTGCGGGTTTAAAGCACCTCGGGGTATGACCATGCCGTGCATTTGACCTGCGGTCGTCGCACGATGGCGCTGGCAGCAGTCCACATACGCAGAGGTGTGTTGGTGCATGTCAGAGTACGGTGCAGAGAGTAAGAGTGCAGACGTTTTCAGACGTGTTAATGGCTCATAGAGCACATATTGATGATGTTATGAAGGGTAGAATACTAGGGCGACTGGAGGATGGTCAAACAAAGCAGGTCATAGCCTTTGGCCCTCCGTGTGCCACAAAGTGTGATCTCAAGATTGTGGAAACGATTCCAGCAGACAGGAAACGTGTCCAGGCGCTACAGTACGGGACGTCCACAGTGTACAACACCACAAGAAGACCGATATCTCACCATCAGTCCCCGCAGACGGCCACGGAGTACTGCAAGTAGTCTTGCTCGGGACCTTACCGCAGCCACTGCAACAGTTGTCTCCAGACACACAGACTGCAGATGACTGAACCGTAATTGTTTACTCGCCTGGAGACCTGAAACATACATTCTACTGACTCCAGGTCAAAGGGGAGCCCGTAAAACCTGGTGTCAAGAACACAGTACATGGTCAATGGAACAGTGGTCCCAGGTTATGTTCACGGACGAGTCCAGCTACAATCTGAACAGTGGTTCTCGCCGGGTTTTCATCTGGCGTGAATCAGGAACCAAATACCAAACCCTTAATGTCCTTGACTGGGTGCTGTATGGAGGTCGTGGTTTGATAGTGTCGGGTGGCATTATTATTGGTGCACGTACACCCCTGCATGTCTTTGACAGAGGAACTGTAACAGGTCACGTGTATCGGGACGTCATTTTGCACCAGTACGTCCGCCTTTTCAGGTGTGCAGTGGGTCCCACCTTCCTCCTGATGGATGATAACGCACGGCCCAACCGAGCTGCCATCGTGGACGAGTACCTTGAAACAGAAGATATCAGGCGAATGGAGTGGCCTGCCTGTTTTCCAGATCTAAACCGCATACTCTCAGTCGACGTATCGCTGCACGTCTTCAAACCCCTAGGACACTTCAGGAGCTCCGACAGGCACTGGTGCAAGAATGGGACGCTATACCCCAGCAGCTGCTCGACCACCTGATCCAGAGTATGCCAACCCTTTGTGTGGCCTGTGTACGTGTGTATGGTGATCATGTCCCATATTGATGTCGCTGTACGTGCGCAGGAAACAGTGGCGTTTTGTAGCACATGTGTTTCAGGGCGGTTTTCTGAACTTATCACCAATACCGTGGACTTACAGGTCTGTGTCATGTGTGTTCCCTGTGTGTCTATGCTATTAGCGCCAGTTTTGTGTAGTGCCACGTTGTGTGGCACCACATTCTGCAATTATCCTTAATTTATGAGCCTAAAAGTATAACTGTAACCTCGCCCTGGTCTGGCTTCACTGAGGCGGCTCTCAAGGTCAGCCTCCGTGGTGGGGCCCCGTTCGCTGTCCACAGCCCCTAGGAACGTTCCCTATCTCTTCGTTGCTAGGGCCAGCGAAGAATTTATTTTTCTCAGCAGATGCAATTTTTTTGTGTTATAGAGAAACTAGTTAGTATCAACCCCTTCCGTTAATCAAGTGACAACTCTCCTAACCATTGATTTCTTTTCACATAAAATATCTATATTAACATAATATATGACTTTTAATTGATAATTCTAACTTGTAAGTTGACCAAAATAACGGCGCCTTACAAAGTGTCGTACATAGATCAATACAGCACCCGACATCCTGCTGAGATTGTTATTAGAAATTAATTTTCATCCATAAATTTTAATTTAGATATATCTCCGATAACAGGAACAAGTACCACTCGTCCAGTTAAATTTGAAATTTAAAAGTGCTATTTGATTATGTTATTTTAAGTCTCTTCAAGAACATTTGGGTTAGTTCTGAACTCACTTGGGAAAGCAAATATTTTTTGATGTCCCTGTCTTTTTTGTTGCAACCACTTCCAGAATGTTGCCTTATAAATACTCACAGGAACAAAAAACAAAAGTTTCACAATATAATTTTATTTTTAAAAGGTTCTCCGGGACTGAAAGATTAAGGAACTCTGCTGCAATAGATCGTTCATTATCCGTATTTTGAAGTTAGAGATGTGATACACTTCTCTGGTGGTGCAAATGAGATCATTATAAAATAAAATTAAAAAAAATGTGGAGACGACTGTTTTGGAATGATACAGTAAGAATATTGCTCGTCAAATTTTTGTTTTTGTTACAGGCCTACTGTGCAGCTAAAGAGTGTAAAGGTAGGCACTGTATATTCTGAGCAGATGGTAATGCAGGCTGATTTTTAAAGCTGTGGAGTTGTCTGGAGGTAGCAAAGGCAGCAGTGCGTAATACTGTGAAATACCGGTATGATCCAATTCACGAACACTACAGATACGACGTAATCATACCTTCACCACCAGCTCTGAAGACCATAAGCTTTCTTGTCGAAGGTTTCTGTAATCAACAATTGTAAGCACGAATGTTTGTACAAGCTTGACTTTCATGTGCTAAGGCAAGAGGTCTTTACATTCTTCAAGTGCAAGGAGACACGCTGGCGACTTCTAACCAGTCGTAGCTGTATGTTGAAGTTCTTATCTAACAATATTTCAACAATCTCCTCTAAGAGACAGAAGTAAATGGAAGGAACTCCTGAATTTCGAGCTAGTGAGGTCTTAATGACTATCCAGTAGCGCTTGGATTTTGAATGGACCGAGTTTCAACCCCATAGCCATCTGTCTTCCAAATAACTCGAAGTGGCCAATACCTTTTTAATATTTAAGTCCTTCTTCTACGTTTTACAATAAAGGAAGGAAGAGATGCGTTTTATCCTTCGTCGTCAGTGACGTCTCGAGTGTCGAAAAATTAGCCGAAATCGACAAAGAAAGAAGGAAACCATCAGAGCGTCGCTTTTGAGGAACCATAGGATAACCGCATGTACAGTACAGTCTTTCAACGTAGAATTTTTTGATTTACTAATCTTATATTGCACGGCAATTAATGAGTTGGTCATATTTGTCAAAGATAAGAGAGAAAAGCCTCAAGAACGCGTTAGGCCCTGGTCAAGGCATCAAGAATATAAAAAGTTAACGGATGACAAACGCTGTGTTAAAATGCCGCAGACAGCCAACTTGTACTTAGCTACTTTTTCTTTAGTAAGCATGATCTGAACATGAAATGATAATTAAATCAAGACCCTAAGGTGCCGACAGGCGTTGATATATATCAACGGGGACAGTTGAAAATGTGTGCCCCGACCGAGGCTCGAAGCCGGGACTCCTGCTTATATGGCAGACGCTCTATCCACCGAGGGCACAGAGGATAGTGCGACTGCAGCGATTTATCCCTTGCACGGTCCACGTGAGACCCACATCACAAACTTAATGTCCACACACTACATTCGTAGTGTCCTTGCCCACTAAACTCATTACTCGCGGCAGACAATCATACCCGAGTCCCGTAAGAGTTCGGGCAATGCGTGTGCATCCAGCACAGAAGAAGGAGGTCAGTGGCCGGTTAGCCTCAACTATACGAAGATGTCCGAAAGAACAGATACCATCTTCATAAGATCTGTGTATGGTTGATAGTAAAACGAAACTGATGATGAGCAAGTTGTAGATTTTTGCTGTCAAGACATTAAAAATTTTATCATCTAATACAGATCGCTGTTATCTGCTTCACCTGACGATGCCAGGTGTTACCAATGATGAACCTTGCTCTGCTCGTCCGTCCAGTGCCCAAACCGGTGGAAATCCTGAAAAAATTCGCAAAATCATCATTGGTCGTCGACCGAGGGTTGTGGGATTGTGGAACTTTCTGGAGTGGCTTGGTATTCAGTTCAGCGAATTTTGGCGGATGATTTGACAATGAAAATGGTGACTACCGTATTCGTGCCTCGACCTACTCACTGCAGAACAAAAACACCGCGTGGGAGAATCCTGAGTTTTGAACTAGAAGCTCTGAAACGATTGCCGGCCGCTGTGGCCGACATGTTCTAGGCGTTTCAGTTCGGAACCACGTCGCTGCTAAGGTCGCGGGTTCGAATCCTGCCTCTGGCATGGATGTGTGTGATATCTGTAGGTTAGTTAGGTTAGTTAGTTGAAAGTCTAGGGGACTGATGACCTCAGATGTTAAGTCCCATAGTTCTTCGAGCCATTTGAAACATTTCTGAAATATTTTATTTTTTTCCTGTGTCATCATACTTGACGAATCAAGATCCTACTCGTACGACCCTGAAATACAGCAACTATCTGGCAATCAAGCCAATGGGAGGATCCAAGTTCGCTTCGCTACAAAAAAAAGTTCTTCAACTGAAGCCAAACGTCAAAACAATACTGACCACATTTTCCCAAGTGCGAGTAGTAGCCCAGTCATAGTTTGTTGCACGGGCCAAACGGTCAACCAGTATTTCTACATGGATACCCTCAAAGGACTGCGCAATAATTTTTGGAGGAAGGTGCCTGAATTATGGCAGTGGTGTTTCCACATCGATAACGCACCGACTCACTCAGTCCTGCCTGTGCGAAAACTTTTGACTAATAATAGCTTGACACCTGTGCCTCATCCCCACTGTTCAACCGACCGTGCCCCAAGGTGAATTTTTTTACTTCTTCGAATGTGAAATGAAATGAAAGGAATGCGTTTTGTCGACGTTCCTGACGTGAGGAAAAGAAACGTTGTAGGCGCGGGTCGGGCATCACAGAAGACGAATTTTAAAAATGGTAGAGCAATGGTGAAACAGATTAGATAAGTGAATTAGTGCCACGCGAGATTGAAGATAATTGAACGGTTTTCGTTCGAAAATTGAACAGTTAAATTTACCAGAAATAAGTTAGATTTCTTTTCGGACCTCCCTCGTAAATTCGGGCGCGACGTGAACAGAGTTTAAAATCTGATGCAGATGCAACGTGCAACTCTGTTCCGTGCACTGGGCTTCCATGAATGTGGACGCGTTGTAGGTTGGCCAGGACGTTCGACGCCTGGTAATGGCCTGGCCTTTGCTGCGTTGAAGGTCAGGAGCTACTTAAAGATCCAGTAGTCTTTAGGAACAATCGCGTAACGGGAGCGTCAGCAAATGTGCCGACAACTCATATTTATTCGAACAGCACTGTACCATCTATAACGCCGCGAGAGCTGCTTGCGATCTGTTATTATCATGTCGGCTGTAAAAGTGCGTCGAGGATTTGCCCTACCAAGGACCTATGTCGCACGTAAGCGCCATGTAGCGCTCCTGAGAAACATCGTGGAATTATCTTACTTCGTGTTACGCCAGGGGCAGACAGACGTGTAATACAGGTACTGGGTGCTGAAAAGTCTGAAGACTGTGCCCTCAAGTCACGTAACACGGAAACCGCAGACTACGTTAGGAATTCAGACTTGAAGAACTCTCATATCTCCGTTGCATAACTCGCCTCAAACATCATCTATAAAAGATGATAGGTCGTGCAGTGTCCAGGACGAAATCTGAACTGTTCATTGCGGACTGTGTGCTCTGTTTTCACGTGACGTACTAGTTGCTGCGAGTATTGCCTCCCACGTACACCGGCAGTGGACTTCGTAGTCGACGCTTCTTAGCAGGGAGTGTGGTATGGAAAGGCGGTGCAAGCGCAGTCATAATACTGTGCTCAACGTTGTGACACCAATGATTGTTCAAAAATCTCGCGGACTCAATTTTTTTAACTACTTCTTTCCAAGAGCTCGTTAGGTTGGTGTTTTGGGGGGAAGAGACCAAACAGCGAGGTCATCGGTCTCATCAGATTAGGGAAGGACAGGGAAGGAAGTCGGCCGTGCCCTTTCAGAGGAACCATTCCAGCATTTGCCTGGAGCGATTTAGGGAAATCACGGAAAACCTAAATCAGGATGGCCGGACGCGGGATTGAACCGAGCTCGTTAGACGTCAAGGCATTGTACGGAACAATACACCCAGCTAACTATAGCTGAACACCCGCTTCTTCGAACTCTATGCTCGTTGTGTAAACGGTACACCCCATCTCTTCGTCTTATGCCTCAATGAAGCCGCCTACACGGGAAAACGTCAATGGCCAATCTTCGTAGATCGCAGCATCGTACATCCGTCTGCTCGTAAGATACGAATTAATTCAACTTCTTTCTTCAGTGGACCACAGTCGCAAAACACTATAACACCGAGATATTAAAACTGTCTGCGAATTGATGATCGCGTCCGAGATAAATATCTCTGTTGCTGTTTACTGCAACTAGCAACTTGAAAGAGAACAACACTTGCAATATTAGAATTCTATGGTTCCTACGCGTACCCACGGTGTGAGCAAACTAAAATAATCTGACAACGGTAGCTGAGACTCTGGAGATTGTTGCTGTATTCGGAAAGGTTCGGGCATCCTCGGTCACAGACACTCAGATTGTGGATTAATAGTTGTTGATTAATACTAATACTAAAATTGCACTCAAATTATTCAAGGCCCATTTCAGTAATCACTTCTGTTTCGCAATCTCTTCGTATTGTGAGAGTATACCGTCAAATAGCGCTGTCGTCTGTCCCACGCCACAGGGTTAGTTGGTCAACCTGCTAAGGATACGTAGAAATGACTCAGGTGGTAGCGTTTGCCAGTGCATATGATACTAACCGCCACAGGTCCAGTCATTTCATCGACAGTGCTTTACTGTTGATGGTGTGATGACTCCAGAAGAACTAGCGTATGTTTTCCTGCAGAGTGGTCTATTAGGGCAAGATTTATGTTGTGCAAGGATGATGTTAGAAAAAGATATTAGGTTCACTTCTGTGAGCCAACCGCTCTGGAGGAGCGGTTCCAGGCGTTTCAGTCAAGAACCGTGCTGTTGATACGGTCGCAGGTTCGATTCCTGCCTCGGGCATGGATGTGTGTGAGGTACTTAGGTTAGTTAGGTCTAGGGGACTGATGACCGCAGATGTTAAGTCCCATAGTGCGTAGACCCATTTGAACCATTTCTGTGACGAAAATGTCACCCAGTTTAAGTGTCATAGGGAAGACTCAAGTCTGAGATCTGACGGAGGCAGAGGATTTTCCCCTCGTAGGAGGACATGAAAAGGAGTTAATGACGCTCGTGAGGGAAAGTAAGGACACGTTATGAGGAGAGGTGGCTGCTCCATATTTTAAAAAGTGGAATCAAGGCGGGCGAAAGTCGTCTAGTAAGCACACGTCTTATCCATATTGCCGTCCAATGTAGTGGCAGTCAGATAGTCAACCGAATGTAACCACTCTGCGAAAAGAGATACAAGAAAAACACCTTCGATTCATAAAACGTTTTCTTGAACAATTCCCAATTGCAGGAAAAGACAGAGGTAAATTATACTCGGCTACAACACTTCATTGGCTGGTGTTTTATCACTAATATTTTATTGTTTTGTAATGTACATATAAAACTATCCCGCGTGGAGAACGTGGACGGGATCTGCGTATAGGTGGTGCTAGGTGTGAACGTGAGTCGGGCTGGGCACGTGCCTAGGTTGTCTGCACATTTGCGATAAACACTGTGTCCGGCTGGCGCATTGGTTAACACAACTGCCTGGTATGTGGTGGACAACACAGGCGCCCACACATAATGTGGTCCGTCGTCTCACGTATCTTAGATTTCCTAACCAACATACACCTGCTCAGAACACTTTCCAGACGCTTTTATACCCCGACATTATTCATTGCCTTCAGTTAAAACTAACGCTGTGAATTGGATGCGCGGCAACATGGTCCGCTACCTTTTTGGCCCCGGCGAGAAATCGGAACTGGGTTATGGGACATACCTTAATGATCGACACTGTGCACTTGTTTGTAACCACAGATACAAGCAGTTCTTTGCCAGTTTTCTGTAGTGTGCCTTTATGTCCCGCCTTCCAGCTGGAAAATCCAAGCCATGTGATGCTGATGCTCGTTTTCCCAACATGGTGGTCTAAACGAACTACAAACGGAATCTACATTAAAATTTGGAGAAGACACGTTTTGATGTTCCACCATCCGGAGGAGCGAACGACTCTAGGAACGCCGATACATAAAAAAATAGATAACTAAATAAATAAATGAAAATTAAAAAAAAGTGAAAATAACAAAATAAAGGCCCTAGACAACTCCTTTAATTTTCATCCCTCTCCACAGTGTGTTCTCTTCCCCACTTATTCCTTTTCTATCCCCTGTTTGGAATATGTTAGTAGTTATGAGGTAAGCATAGATACGCGCCAACACCTGGAGAGGGGCAGTTTCGTTTTCCTTTTCTTTTTCTTAGGACACAAGTGCCGGTGGCAAGTAGATCGTTTTTGTGTTGGTTGGGTTGTTTGGGGGAGGAGACCAGACAGCGAGGTCATCGGCCTCATTGGATTAGGGGAGGATGGCGAAGGAAGTCGGCCGTGCCCTTTCAAAGAACCGTCCCGGCATTTGCCTGGAGCGATTTAGGGAAATCACGGAAAACCTAAATTAGGATGGCCGGACGCGGGTTTGACTCCCCACGCGGCACACATTTTCTCTCGTCGCAGTTAATTTCGCATAAAGTCCCTATGCAGCTGATATCATTAGATCCTTCCCCTTTTTTTTTACTTTCTGCCCTCTCCACCTTCAATTTAGGTTAGATGGTTGAGCGTCAAGAGAGCTGCAAGAGGAAATGGACAAGTGTCTGGGTAAGAGTAATGTAGAAAAAAGGTGGCAAAGGACAGGTCGCCTGATTCTCAAACGCAGCGCTCAACGACTAAGACCATATTACATGCTTCACGTATCTAACTCGTCGCTCGCTACGATACTATGCATGAAATTATTGTTCAGACAACTACTCACCACAATCAGTAACATCCAATACATAAATTTGAAAGTGTCTTCATATTTACTTTCTTTCTATTAATTTTCATTTAAAATTAAGGGTAAATGGTGAAAAATAATGTCACGGTGACTGTTTCACGATATTACGTTTCCTGCTCTATCTCTCTCTCTTAAAACCACCACGTCACCTCACTCGACATTTATTTACTACGAAAATGTCTCACAAGCAGAGGATAACGCTGTCAACGCCGCAATCTTTACTTAACTTGAAGTCTCGTTGCCACCGACACGGACAAGACTGAATAACAAATGCATAACTTTTCACCTTCATAATGTATATTTTTATTTACATCGGCGCCAGAAGCACAAAATAATTTCGCTTTCGACTGAATTGTCCCTAAAAGGAACACAAAGTTACGTGTCTGCATTTATATCTACTATCCCCATAGCATTAACAACGAAGAACTGTTATACAGTGGAGTCAGATCTACGAAATTACTGTGGTTACTTTGGCGTACAGCATGAAATTAGACGTCAAAGTAATAAAATACAGATGAACATGTTTCTTTATGTTTTACGGCCATTAATATAATTTCATGTATTGAGAAAAATATTTTCTTCCTTATTTCATGAAGAGTACATGCATATTCGTATAATTTCGCTTTTAACGATTTTAAAGGTTTTGCTATCATTGCATTATAGAATTTAAAACTTGTAGTAAAAGGTGCTGTTTGTATGAAGCGGTAAGTGATTAATAAGAATCGGCTGTACATATTGTGATTCGTTTTACTGCGAGCAGTAAAAATCTCGAAGAAAACAATTATTTCTGCCGCACATAGTTTATAATCCACAGTCTTATAAAGAATGTTCTCCTTTACATATGAAATACGAGGGGAACACGAGAAGTTCTTCGTGTTACAGAGAAAAATGTGTTCTATCAAATAGAAAACCATACTATTTACAAAACGTAGTAGTCTTTTACAGTAACGCACATTGCCCAAAGATTTTTTACTCAGTACTTTAAGTCCCTAATATGAATTTCGTGAAGGTGTACAATATTTCCATCTGCGGATGCGATAATCTCTTCATTCTATTCAGTAATCTCTAGCCATAAATAACTTTTGACGTATGAATGGGCGGTGGTCATAAGATACAAACTGTAGTAAAGGCAATGGGTGTTTCAACAATTTATGCGTCCAATTCCTCAGCTGTTCCATAGCAAGAGCGTAATCAGATCACCGGCACTCAGCTGTTGTTTTATTTTATTTTTTTGGTTTTTGCATCACGTGATGAATACAAGTCCAGCTCGAAGCAGCAAATCGGTGAACATAAAAGACTGTAATCGAAACACTCCAGAATAATTGATTTTCGTATCTGCCGTGCTTTTGTATTCAACAAACGCGATACTCATATTTGATAAATGAAACTCATAATTAGTTATTCGTATAATACACTACTGGTATTAAAATTACTACACGACGAAGATGACGTACTATAGACGCGAAATTTAACCGTCTGGGAGAAGATGCTGTGATATGCAAATGATTAGCTTTTCAGAGCATACACACAAGGTTGGCGCCGGTGGCGACACCTAGAACGTGCTGACACGAGGAAAGTTTACAACCGATTTCTCATACATAAACAGCAGTTGCCTGGTGAAAAGTCGTTGTGATGCCTCGTGGAAGGGAAGAGAAATACGTACCATCACGTTTCAGACTTTGATAAAGGTCGGATTGTAGCCTATCGCGATTGCGGTTTATCGTATCGCGACATTGCTGCTCGCGTTGGTCAAGATCCAATGACTGTTAGCAGAAACTGAAATCGGTGGGTTCAGGAGGGTAATACGGAACGCCGTGCTGGATCCCAACGGCCTCGCATCACTAGCAGTCGAGATGACAGGCATCTTATCCGCATGACTGTAACGGATCGTGCAGCCACGTCTCGATCCCTGTCAACAGATGGGGACGTTTGCAAGACAACAACCATCTGCACGAACAGTTCGACCACGTTTGCAGCAGCATGGACTATCAGCTCGGAGACCATGGCTGCGATTACCCTTGACGCTGAATCACAGACAGGAGCGCCTGCAATGGTGTACTAAACGACGAACCTGGGTGCACGAATGGCAAAACGTCATATTTTCGTATGAATCCAGGTTCCGTTTACAGCATCATGACGGTCGCATCCGTGTTTGGCGACATCGCGGTGAATCACATTGGAAGCGTGTATTCCTCATTGCCATACTGGCGTATCATCCGGCGTGATGGTATGGGGTGCCATTGGTTACACGTCTCGGTCACCTCTTGTTCGCATTGACGGCACTTTGAACAGTGGACGTTACATTTCAAATATGTTACGATCCGTGGCTCTACCCTTCATTCGATCCCAGCGAAAGCCTACATTTCAGCAGGATAATGCACGCCCGCATGTTTGTGTTGGTTGGGTTGTTTGGATACAGAAAATGTTCGACTGCTGCCCTGCCCTACACATTCTCCAGATCTCTCACGAATTGGAAACGTCTGGTCAATCAATGGTGGCCGAGCAACTGGCTCGTCACAATACACCAGTCACTACTCTTGATGAACTGTGGTATTGTGTTGAAGCTGTATGGGCAGCTATACCTGCACACGCCATCCAAGCTCTGTTTGACTCAATGCCCAGGCGTATCAAATGGTTCAAATGGCTCTGATCACTATGCGACTTAACTTCTGAGGTCATCAGTCGCCTAGAACTTAGAACTAATTAAACCTAACTAACCTAAGGGCATCACACACATCCATGTCCGAGGCAGGATTCGAACCTGCGACCGTACCGGTCACGCGGTTCCAGACTGAAGCGTCTAGAACCGCACGGCCACACCGGCCGGCCCAGGCGTATCAAGGACGTTATTACGGCCAGAGGTGGTTGTTCTGGGTACTGATTTCTGAGGATGTATGCACCCAAATTGCGTGAAAATGTAATCACATGTCTGTTGTAGTATAATATATTTGTCCAATGAATACTCGTTTATCATCTGCATTTCTTCTTGGTATAGCAATTTTAATGGCCAGTAGTGTATTTATCGCACTTCTCCTTATCGGACGGTGATCCTACAATAAAATATGACGCCCTCCTTTCATGTGTCGTGTTTGATTGTAGTTGAGAGACGCCTTGAACTTAAAGAGAAATATGATTACTGTCATTCATCAACGCATTTGACAACTGTTGAAAGTAGTTGGCAAGTAGACACTTGCATCAAAACTTCGTTGTGACGCAGTATTATCGGTGCTTATCCGTAGATAAAGTTGACAAATAAGCTAGGTTATTGAACTATTTGTACTAACATGAATAAAACGAAACTGTACTGCTAAGAATGATATCACTTTCCAACCGTGAACTGTCCGTCTTTGCATAGCAGAAACAAGCCTCTTTGTGAGTTGTTGGAAATACTTATTTATAAATGTGCTGTGCAACATAAACAGCTGTCGCTTAATTAGATTAGATCTACTTTCGCCATAGATCCATCGTGAGAAAATTCTCATAGATGTGGACCATGACAGAAAGGAAGAATACGTAATGCATACCTAGAAAAGAAATGCTAATGTTCCTTCCACAATCCTAAATGAAATGGATGTCATGAATGTGGGCAAAGTCAACAGATCTGAAACATCTTTTCGTATAAGGGATATTTCCAAAACTTGTTACAAACTTGTATATACGATGAGTAGCACACGATAATACTTTTCAGTCATCAAACAGAAGGTACTTCACAACTTTACATAGATTGATCACTTTGCTGCACTGTAAATATGCAGGAATCAAACTTAACCTAACACTCTACTAAGAAACTGTTAGTGGATTAGAAAGAATGATAGTCTCTTCGTAAACTGAATTTGCCAGTAGTTAACTTATGACTTCGGCATGTTATTCAATGTGTATGTTCCTGAATAGTGTACATGTTTCCGGCCCAATGTGACTTATTGTAGGTTACTTTAATTTCAAGTGTTCATCCCATGAACAGAACTATTGGTTCGAATATGAGATTTTATTTATGACGTCATTAAGAAATAGGCATATTGAAAAGCAGTACTTATTATCTCCAGTTATTGGAACAAATCTGTGCAGGATGGTCTACAAATAACGTCAGAGATATTTGAAATTACGCGCTTTTGTCTTATTGAGTTACACCAAAGAGTGGTTATGTTAGTGGTTGAAACCATAGAGGCTCACCACCAGGAGCTATAAAATTATTGCAGTGAGATGAAAAACTCATGCGTATGATCGATCTGATAGTAATCTAACGCACTGCAGCGTGACATTTGGAGATGATCTCTCTGGTTTCCTCTGTGTGAGAGGTAAATGGAGTTCTTCCGTGTATCCAGCCGAGTTGTTGTTTCCACAATATGTCGACAACGGATCTAGTCGTCTCCTTAACCTTAGAACACAAGAGGGAGGAAAATGTTATATTACTACTAAACCATCGTGATATCTACTACAACACATTTAATATGAAGGAAGTCATAATTTATATTTTATTCATTAATTAATTACCATTATTATATCTCAAGGAGGAAAACGACGGCGAGTAATACAACAAATACGTTACTCATTGTCTTTTCCCTCCTTGATTTAATCTGTAACTGTTCCCAGCCTTCGGTTGGTACGTAATAGTGTTTCTTCCGTCTCCATTCTTGCAACCTCTAGTGGCAGTTTTCCATACATCTTGACGGCCGCTAATCTCAGGCACACGAGCGCTGGAACTTTCTATAACATTACGTCAACTGGTCCTTTAGATGCCCTGGCTTTCATACTTCAGTCATAGCCATGTCTCCAGCATGTGGCTTTTGTGTTCATTTATTGATTTTTCGTCACTGGTGAGTCGTTTATTTTTCTATCCACACACGGGTTTATTCCGTAAAGTTTTCCTTCGGGATTTTATTTCAATCCCTTTATTAGGTTCACTGCTTGAGCCTCCTACCTGTTGGAATTTTTGATGTTTCATCTTTTAACAATCAAATTTAGATCGTTCTGTCAATTTGAACGTGATCCCAACATTGGGAGAACATTAACGAAAGAATTTTAAATTTTTTCCGTATTTTTTCAGCTGTCTTTCTGATTAATTGCCTTATTTTTGCCATTGTTATATCTTCTAATTGATATCATACTTTTTCGTACATGTATACACCTGAGGATGCGATTACGTCATCGAGAAATCGGTTGTGTGTGATCCTGCAATAAAGGAACTGCTAAAGATAATGCTGCTCCGAAAAAGCTTTTTAGAACATTTTAATAGTTTTTTTTATTTTAAAATATTTTATCATGTTTCTAAACTATGGATAGTCAAACTGTAAAGCGGTATACAAAACACCTAATTTTAACTACCAAAAACTTCTTTGCTGAATGATACAAACGCAATTTGGAAAAGTATATAATTTTCGTAAATAGTTTCGTATGACAAGCTAGTCCAATATACACGAGTCATATAGTTTACAACAGTAATTAGAATGAACACTGCCGAAAAAAAAGAGAGAGAATCGCAGGTTTTGGTAAATTGGTGATAGTATCGTAAAGTACATTTGACACAGGAATACCATAAGCTTGATTTGATATGCTGGGTGAATCATCTAAAGCTTGCACCGCAGATATTGCTTAAATGGAAAGTGCTATATATGTGCAATTTTCACAGAATAGACTGGTAGTCAGAGGCTGATTTTGTTAGCCAATCAACAGATTGTAACAACACTTAGAAAGTGCACTTTTTGTGCAAACATACACTTCTTTAAATCCAAAAATGCCCATTGACATCAAGAAACTAAATGTAGGATCAGTTAAAATGTCAGTGGTGTTGGTTGCAGGATTCTAGTGCGTGTCGTTTACGAGAAATCGCATTTTTAAAATTTCCCACATTCACTGTAGTACAATACCAGTGGTAGCACACACTTAAGAATAACACAACTGCTTTCACTAGTTACATGGATTCTGACCAGCTACGAGGGAGCTGATCATCATAGGTTGTATTCAAAATGACCACCAGCAACGGAAATACATGCTTACAGTTTGGTATGGAACGAATGCTGCACATATGTTAGCATCAGAGCAGAGTCCGAGCAGGCTGCGCCGGCCGCGGTGGTCTAGCGGTTCTAGGCGCTCAGTCCGGAACCGCGCGAGTGCTACGGTCGCAGGTTCGAATCCTGCCTCGGGCATGGATGTGTGTGATGTCCTTAGGTTAGTTAGGTTTAAGTAGTTCTAAGTTCTAGGGGACTGATGACCACAGATGTTAAGTCCCATAGTGCTCAGAGCCATTTGAACAATTTTTTTTTTCCGAGCAGGCTGCAGTAATACATCGCTGCGTATCATTGGGCGTAGTTGGTATGTCCTTGTAGACAGCGTCTCTCAGATTTCTCCACAGAAAACAGTCTATAGGTGCAAAAAGCGGGGAAAAGACCGGCCAAAGTACAGGTCTTTTGCGTACAATCACACGATTTGGAAACAATGCGTGAAGACATGTTGTACTACTTCCAGTACTACGGTCTGGACAGCGATCAATTTGGTACCAAAGGTTCCCTAGTCTGCAGAGGAACGCCTATTAGCACTGTGGAAGATAGCCTGTTAGGCGGCTGCGACACTTGTGCGTGTTCAGTTTCTCGTCTATGAAAAACAGACCTATCAGCTCATGGTGCACTACCGCACAGCACGTGTTTACACGCCATGGGCGCTGACCTTCCACCTGACGTAGCCAGTGGGGATTGTCAACAGATGAGTAGTTCATGTTTCGGCTGTTCCTTGATCATCACTGGTAAACGTGGCTTCATCACTAAACAAGATGCGTGATACAAGAGTACCCTGTCTTAATACCCACATACAGAAGCTAAAACAATTTTCATAAACGTTTCCATGGAGCTTTTGCTGGAGAGAGACGTAGTAGGGATGGAATCCATGTCTATGGAGAATGCGTAGGACACTTGCCTGACACATGCACTTCCTGATGCGATTGCGCGGGAGCTAATGTGTGGATCAGCTGTAACAGCAAGAACATTAATTTCCCCCTTTTCAATCGTCACTTCTTTCCTTCTGTTACGTTGTCCAGGTGTTTCTCTCCCACTTTCACGTAACTGTTTGAAGAGGTTTATTAATATCTGCCGAGATTGTTGAGGTCTCTTGGCCTATCTTTCTCCATGCACTGTACAAGAACGAACTGCATTCTCCCTACACTCTTCATACACCGTGAGCATGTCCGCTTTTTGTGCTTTCGTAAATCCTATCGTCCTCTCATGACCTAATGCTTGGATTACCACACAATAATGGACTAGGAAGTCACCGTGCACTCATGGGACACACAAGCACACTGTAAGCAAACATAATTACATCGTACTGAGCAACTACGCAGATTGAATGGCACACACAAGTGTCGGCGTGGAAACTTCACAAAATTCGATAACTTATAGATGAGTTGCACAGGAATCCTACTCTAAACACGAGTGACGTTCTAATTTAACTTACTGTTAGTCTGTTAATGCCAAAAGGAAAAGTAAAGAGGCCTTTGGAGAAAAGAGAACCATCTGCATGAATATCAAGAGCTCATACGGAAAATAAGTGCTAAGCAAAGAAGGGAAAGCAGAAAGATGGAAGGAGTTTATAGTGGGTCTATATAAGGGAGATGCACTCGAGGGCAATGTTATGGAAATGGAAGATGACGTAGAGGAAGAAGAGAAGGGAGATATGATACTGTATGACGAATTTGACGAAGCACTGAAAGACCTAAGTCGAAAAGAGGCACCAAGGCACCAACATTCCATTAGAGCTACTGATAGCCTTGGGAGAGGCAGCCAATCTTCCATCTGGTAAGAAAGATATTTGAGACAGGTGAAATACCCTTAGCATTCAACAAGAATGTAATAATCTCAATTCCAAACGGAGTAGGTACTGACAGATGTGAAAATTACCGAACTATAATTTAATAAGTAACGGCTGCAAAATACTAACAAGGCTCCTTTACAGAAGAATGGAAAAGCTCGTGGAAGAGGACCTCGGGGAAGATCAGTTTGGATTCTGGAGAAATGTTGAAACACGTAAGGCAATACTGACCCTACGACTTCTCATATAAGATACGCTAAAGAAAGGCAAACCTACTTCATAGTATTTGTAGACTTACAGAAAGCTTTCGAGAATATTGACTGGAATACTTAATCCCTTTCAAATTAGAAAGGTCGCAGTGGTAAAATACAGGGTACGAAAGACTATTTACAATTTGTACAGAGATTCGACGGCAGTTATAAGATTCGATGGGTATGAAAGTAAAGCAGTGGTTGGGAAGGAAGTGAGACACGGTTGTAGCATACCCCCGATGTTATTCAATCTATATACTGAGCAAGCAGTAAAGGAAACAACAGAAAATTTGAAGTAGGAAACAAAGTCCAGGGAGAAGAAATAAAAACTTTGAGGATTGCCGATGACATTGTAATTTTGTCAGAGACAGCAAAGGAAAGAGCACTTTAACGGAATGGACAGTATCTTGAAAAGAGGATATAAGATAAGCATCGAGGATAATGAAATGTAGTCGAATTAAATCAGGTGATGCTGAAGGAATTAGATTAGGATATGAGACACTTAAAGTAGTAGACGAGCTTTGCTATCTGGGAAGCAAAATAAGTGATGATGGTCGAAGTAGAGAGGACATAAAATGTAGACTGGCTACGAAAAGGAAAGCGTTTCTGAAGAAGAGAGATTTGTTTACTTCGAGTATGTATGTATGTATGTATGTGTGTATTGAACTGGGGACCTAGAAACGACGGAAAGGCTTCGTCCCCGCCGTAGCCCTCAGTGGTACACAACCCCACAACAGGCTACAGCAGTCCACTCACACCACCGCCGCCCCACACCGAACCCAGGGTTATTGTGCCGTTCGGTCCCCAGCGGAATCTCCCCCCGGGAACGTCTCATTCCAGACGAGTATAACCCCAATGTTTGCGTGGTAGAGTATTTATGGTGTACGCGTACGTGGAGACAGGTTTGCGCAGCAATCGCCGACAAAGTGTAACTGAGGCGGAATTAGGGGAACCAGCCCACATTCACCGAGGCAGATGGAAAACCAGCTTGAAAGCCATCCATAGGCTGGCCGGCGCACCGGACCTCGACACTAATCCGGGGACCGGCACGCCCTCCCGCTAGGGAAGTAACATCGATTATAGATCTAAGTGTCAGGAATTCCTTCCTGAAAGTAAGACATGTACGGAAGTGAAACATGGACGAAAAACAGTCTAAAGAAGAAGGGAATAGACGCCTTTGAAATGAGGTCTTACAGAAGATTGCTGAAGATTACATAGGCATATCACACAACTAATGAAGAGGTACTGAATAGAACTGGGGAGAAGAGAAATTTGTGGTCCGACCTGACCAAAAGGAGGATCGGTTGGTAGGACACATTCTGAGGCATCAAGGGATCACCAATTTAGTGCTGGAAGGAAGCGAGTGGGGTAAAATCTAAGAGGTAGACCAAGAGGTGAGTACAGTACGCAGATTCAGACGGACGTTGATTGCAGTAGTTACTCGGAGATGAAGACGCTTGCACAGCATAGAAAAGGTTGGACAGCTGCATCAAACCAGTCTTTGGCCTGAAGACCACAAGAACAATGTCAATAGGCACTGTTCCATTTAAAAATGGTTGTATGCATGAAAAATGTTTTTTCCAAGTATTATTACAATATGTTTATTGGCTAACAATACGACACCCTAACTACCAATCCATTCTGTGAGAACCTCACATCAATAGCACTTTCCATTTCCTCAATATTTGCGGTGCAGTTATTAGGTGGTTTACACTGTAAATGGCATCCACCAAATCTGGAAAAAGCTGAGAGAGTGTTCGTACCACAGAACACCAGTGCGGGCTCTGAGAAGCAGAAGTTGCCCTCAGGAGTCTATCTCATCTATAAATAGCGGCCAGAGACCAACAATAGTTCACAGTCTGGCTGGAGTCAAAGCGCCGAGTACACTTAACGGCGTAACTCGCAGCACCTCAAGGAGACGATTTGGTCGGTAGTCGAAGTACTGTGCATAAAATGCAGACATCAACACGGGCGAAGTTCGGTAGTATAACACTAAAATGGAGACTCCAACTGTCAAGCCTATAATGTTCAAAAATGGTTCAAATGGCTCTGAGCACTATGGGACTTAACTACTGAGTTCATCAGTCCCCTAGAACTTAGAACTACTTAAACCTAACTAACCTAAGCACATCACACATATCCATGACCGAGGCAGGATTCGAACTGCGACCGTAGCAGTCGCGCGGTTCCAGACTGTAGGGCCTAGAACCGCTCGGCCACTCAGGCCGGCGCCTATAATGTTGTCTCCTATTTGTGAACGACATGAAATCACTGAGAAAGCGTTGTCGTTGCTGTTCTTGTTGTTATTGTTTTTGTTGTTTACAGTAGGAAGGCTGACTGCTGCAGCTCTTCACGCTAGGCTAGTCTGCGCAGATCTCTTCATCTATGCTTCACCTGCAGTCGAACAAAGCTTTAGTATTTTGCAATAATGTAACAATGGGATTTTGGAGGATTTGAGTTTACTGTGTGTTTTATAGGAACCACCACAATGTAACTCTTGCTAAAAGGGACTTCATACATTATTATCAGTCATGATGTGATGATAGTGCATGCAGTTAAGACATTCATACTTTGTTCCGAAAAAAACTATTAAAAATACGTAGAGCATTATTTATGGTAGGCAATATTTGTGCTGTTGGAATTGCATCGCAACAAGTACTCGGTGCTGCGCTCAATATGAATCGCAGCTGCTATTCAAGGTGAAAATGCGGACGTATAATACTCCGTAAATTGCAGCCTCGGGCATATAAATTACAGACCGCGTAAAAATGAAATACTTCATCCTCTGGGATGTAAGGAGATTTGCGAGTGTTAACGAGACATCAATTTTCTTTACAGTGTGTGGATATCAGACGGAAACACATCTGCCATCTGCGCTTTAACTGCTGTATCAACAAACCGTTTTCTGTTACTGGGAGACGGATAACCATTGTTAGTTCGTTCCAAAGCGTGCGTTACATAGATCCCATTTCACAGTATGGCATACTGTGTAATGAATTGGTGCTGTTATTTTCGAACGCGAAGGAAGAAGACAACAAAAATATAACCTCGGTATATCAAAGGTATATGTTTTTCGTTCTTATGGGCACAGTTTGAAATCTTTACCTTCAAACACAGAACCTGTGACTAATTCATTGGCGTTGTTCTACCATAACATGCTGCACTGTTTCTACGAGAGATCGTCATAAGCATAGGTCAAAATAGTACGACTGAATTCGGTGTCGTCTTCACGGTGTAAAGTTACAGGTAAGTGCCTTTCCCAATTACGAGATATAGATATAGAGTGCAACAGTATAGTAATCCACTTAAATTAGTAGATACTTATCTTCTTAACTTTCATTAGTATATATTCCTGTAAAATAGTATTTTGCGTTTACTTGCACTATCTCGGAGAAGCAATGAGAACATAAGTTATTCAATGGTTTGGTAACTTATTATTTAGATAAAAACCGATGAGCAACGTGCTTAAAGTGCCAAAAGATACCAGAAGTGAAAAAAATAACGGAATAGCTTGTATACTATCACGGAATTTCAAAATTCCCCAACAAGAATTCGAGGATTTCTAGTAGAGTCCTCGTAGATAATAATCTCAGCAGGTCCTCACGTACGCAGTGTTGGCATTTCAGAGTTACTGGAACGAATACGTAACACAATGTATTTCGCACCAAAGCTTCTATTCGGTGAGGGAATGACATTATCAAGTACAGCGACTAAAAGTTTATCATAGCCGCTGTTACTAACAGATGTAATATTCTCTATGATAAAAGCTATAGTATTAGTGGATCGGGATGTGGATCGTTGTGGAAGGAAACACTCGTGACCGAGTCAGTTGACACAGGGTTATGACGATGGTGTCGCATTCTGAAGGACGTCGATTCAGGACACCGTCCGGCCATCCAGGCTTAGATTTTCATTGGGTTCAAATGACTCTGAGCACTATGGGACTTAACATCTTAGGTCATCAGTCCCATAGAACTTAGAACCACTTAAACCTAGCTAACCTAAGCACATCACACACATCCATGCCCGAGGCAGGATTCGAACCTGCGACCGTAGCAGGCACGCGGTTCCGGACTGAAGCGCCTAGAACCGCACGGCCACTGCGGCCGGCAGATTATCATTGGTTTTGCCAAGCAGGCTAAAGCACGTGTCATTATGATTCCTTTGAAATCGAGATGATAGATTTTCTTGCTTTTCCTTCCCCACCCTACATTGTGTTACGTTTCTAATAACAGAGTTCACTCTCACCTATACCACTGTATAAAGACAAGTTGTCGTTTAACGTTGTTACCCAAAACTCGAAAAGTTCTTGATCAATTTACTTCACGTTTTTACACGGTACCCTAATAGACAGGGTGAGTCACCTAACATTACCGCTGGATATATTTCGTAAACCACATCCAATACTGACGAACCGATTCCACAGACCGAACGTGAGGAGAGGGTCTAGTGTAACTGGTTAATACAAACCCTAAAAAAATGCTCAGACGTATGGTTTTTAACTTAAACCTACGTTTTTTTTGTAATGGAACCCCGTTAGTTTTGTTAGCACATCTGAACATATAAACAAATATGTAATCAGTGTCGTTTGTTGCATTGTAAAATGTTAATTACATCCGGAGATATTGTAACCTAAAGTTGACGCTTGAGTACCACTCCTCCGCTGTTCGATCGTGTGTATCGGAGAGCACCGAATTACGTAGGGATCCAAAGGGAACGGTGATGGACCTTAGGTACAGAAGAGACTGGAATAGCACATTACGTCCACATGCTAACACCTTTTTATTGGTCTTTTTCACTGACGCACATGTACATTACCATGAGGGGTGAGGTACACGTACACACGTGGTTTCCGTTTTCAATTACGGAGTGGAATAGAGTGTGTCCCGACATGTCAGGCCAATAGATGTTCAATGTGGTGGCAATCATTTGCTGCACACAATTGCAATCTCTGGCGTAATGAATGTCGTACACGCCGCAGTACATCTGGTGTAATGTCGCCGCAGGCTGCCACAATACGTTGTTTCATATCCTCTGGGGTTGTAGGCACATCACGGTACACATTCCCCTTTAACGTACCCCACAGAAAGAAGTCCAGAGGTGTAAGATCAGGAGAACGGGCTGGCCAATTTATGAGTCCTCCACGTCCTATGAAACGTCCGTCGAACACACTGTCAAGGGTCAGCCTAGTGTTATTGCGGAATGTGCAGGCACACCACCATGCTGACACCACATACGTCGACGCGTTTCCAGTGGGGCATTTTCGAGCAACGTTGGCAGATCATTCTGTAGAAACGCGATGTATTTTGCAGCTGTTTGGGCCCCTGCAACGAAGTGAGGACCAATGAGGTGGTCGCCAATGATTCCGCACCATACATTTACAGTCCACGGTCGCTGCCGCTCTACCTGTCTGAGCCAGCGAGGATTGTCCACGGACCAGTAATGCATGTTCCGTAGATTCACTGCCCCGTGGTTTGTGAAACCCGCTTCATCGGTAAACAGGTAGAACTGCAACGAATTCTCTGTTAATGCCCATTGACAGAATTGCACTCGATGATTAAAGTCATCACCATGTAATTGCTGATGTAGCGACACATGAAACGGGTAAAAGCGGTGACGATGCAGTATGCGCATGACACTACTTTGACTCAGCCCACCGGCTCTCGCAATGTCCCGTGTACTCATGTGTGGTTTCATGGCAACAGCAGCTAACACACCAACTGCAACCGCTTCTCCTGTGACGGGCCTGTTACGGACCCGTTTGCGTGCTACGACCATACCTGTTGCATACAGTTGGCGGTAGATGTTTTGCAATGTGCGGCGCATTAGATGCTCTCTGTCCGGGTACCGTTCTGCATACACCCTGCAGGCTTCAGCTGCATTTCGCCGACACTCGCCATAGATGAGTATCATCTCCGCCTTTTCAGAGTTCGAATACACCATGGTCAAAGTTCTTACAACACTACACTATCACAGACGTCTGGTAACACGGTGTATTCCAATTGGTCTGCGTGCGGAGACGAATGCAGAATAACAATAGCAGCAAGCGCTAAATGCGGACACTGCGACAGCTAGACCAAACCACAACAGTGCACTACAGCCACACTCGTAAACACGGTCGTCATCGTAAACATGTCCCTGCAGATGCTGCTCGCCGACCGTGGCCCGTGTTTGTTACAACACCCAACTGAACGTCGGAGGTTTCAAGCGTCAACTTTAGGTTACAATATCTCTGGATGCAATTAACATTTTACAATGCAACGAACGGCACTGATTACGTATTTGTTTATATGTTCAGATGTGCTAACAAAACTAACGTGATTCCATTTAAAAAGACGTAGGTTTGTGTTAAAAAACATACTTCCGTGCATTTTTGTATGGTTTGTGTTAAACAATTACACCAGCCCCTCTCCTCACGTTCGGTCTGTGGAATCGGTTCGTCAGTATTTGATGTGGTTTACGAAACATATCCAGCGGTAACGTTAGGTGACTCATCCTGTATATTCAGATCTACATGGGCTGAATATAGTTTTGAACAGCATTGTACACTTTTTCTTTTAAAACTGACTACAAGAGAGAAAAGGATATGATATGGTACGCTGTGAAAATATTCGGTTTCATTTTCTCTCTTGCAGTCAGTTTTAACAACAGCAGGGTGTTTCAACCATTACTCTAATTGTTTTTCCTGTAGACAGTCTTTCCCCTTTTAAATTAACCAAAAACTGTATACTCAGTTACGTGCTGTTGCTTTATTCCTCGCAGTCGGTTCTATAGGAAAACCGGGAAGTTTTACTGGTGGCTTATCAGCCTATGATTAGAATACTATTACGCAAAGTGAATCGTCCGAAGTTTGTAATCCTACCTATCTGCGGAACAAAAGTACGCGAATTACTATGAATGGAGCTGCTATCCTCACGAATTCAGCAGCATGAGAGGTCTCTCATATCCCACATACCAATGACCCAAACCGATTTACCCATCTATTTTACGTGACTTCAGTTCTCAATCTAGGAATCTTTGGCATTGACAGTAAACAAGGCTGAAGTTCAGAGAGAGGGAAGAAGAAGAGGTGAACAGAAAGGGGGGAAAATGGACAGAGAAAGGGGGAGAAGGAGGCAGGTAGAGAGGGGCGGTGGAAGGAGGCGGAGAGGGTGTAGGAGAAGTCTGACAGAAAGAAAGGAGCTGATGGACTGAGACAGGGGAAGAAAGAGGGGACAGAAAAAGGGAGGGGGCAAGAGGACCTACAGAGAGAGAGGGAGGGGGAGAAGGAGATCAGGATGTGTGTGTATATATATATATATATATATATATATATATATATATATATATATATATATATATATATATCAACTGCAATGCATGAACATTCTATTAACATTTATCAAGCGGAATTTGTATTTTTTAGAGGCGATGGTAGTGTTACAATAAATCTCATCAAAGAGGAAGTAGCAGCTCAAACGTTCAATGATTTATTTCTGTACATCAAATAGTCATACCAACAATGATGCAGCACTTGAACAGGATCCAGTAAACAGGATAGAATGTTCCAAACGTTTGGGTGTACATGCTGGTGAAAACGATGAAACTTATTATTGAGGAGTTGAAACAATCACGTTGGGACTATTGGAAACAAATGAATCAACCTCTATCATATTTAGCATGTTTTTACTCAACATTGTACTATGGAATAAATTTCTTGGGTAACTCATTCACTGCACAGAATCGAGCATTAGGAATAACATGTGGTGTTAACATACAATCATCTTACAGGTACCTCTTCAAGGATTTTTTTCTCCAACAGAGTAAAATGTCAGACTTGTAGAAAAATAAATTTTAAATTTAATCAGTTTAGCTTCTGGACAACAGATCCTATTTCATACATGAAGAGACTGGTAATCTGTCATTAAAAAATACGTAGTTGTAAGTGTAGCAGCATGAGTAGGACTGAAAAAATATGTCAGCTAATAATAAAAATAATGTTATGTATGTAATCATGTCAACTTATTATTTACACATAATTTTTGTTAAAAAATCGTTCAAAAGATCTTTGGAACATATAAGCAGTTAACTAACTAATTTTATGGAAATTAAACCCTACTCTTCCATCATTTGATGAGACTTGCGAATATTGTACATTTTCCTGTTTACGGTTATACTGATTATTGTCACCAAATTAGTTACCTGGATACAAATTTGATAATTATAGTGTCACTTTGATTTACTACTGCTCAAACGTGTAGTAAATGCAGGAGAGTCTAATACCCCGTTATACATCCTTGTTCCTGAACAATCGAAGCTTTCTGACTATGGTACGACACTTCGTTCGTATTGTAAGGTGGCAGAATAAATGAAGGTCAGTTTAACACCTTACATAAGAACATTATAAATCACAAAGGGAAAGTGAATATGACACCTAACTTAATTCGCCAGTAATGAGCAAATTTGCCTATCACTATTTAATTCAAAAAGGAATGACACTCAATCGACGGTACTATCACACCGATCCCATATAATGCATGTTTATGAGCAGAAGGTGGAACAAACAGTGAAAGGAAACATTTTGGTTTGGAAGCAAGGGCACAGAGAGGCAAATGCTGTGCCACAGGGGACACCACAGGAACTACTTATGGGGTTTCCCAGGCAAGAGTCAATGACTGACCAACCGGGTGACTGAGATGGGAGAGAGAGTAATGGGCCACACCACCAGGAAGACAGAAAAACTTTTAGCAAACTGCATTTCAGGATTCCAAATCGATACGAACAAAACCAGCGACGCATTTGATCATGTGAACTGCAAGTGGTACACACGTGATAGACACATGTAACGTTTAGGCATCTGGAAGTGGCACAAAACGTCAGATTGGCAGAAACGCCCTGGGAAGGAGTAAAGTGCCGAGATTTCAACGCAGTTTAATGGAAGGACCCTTGCAATTGGTAGAGAGAGTTTCCACAAAATAAGAGGAATGCTCCTATTGGTCGAAAAAAGCCGTGACATGGAGAACGAAAGAACCCAGCTGGGGAGACAGTTCGGCTATGAGAAAGACAAGACGAAAATTTTCAAGGACGCTCTGTACGATGCAGAGGAGAAATTTCTGTGAACACTGCGTTCATAGCGGCTGACATCCAGCTAGAGATTAGCTGTAGGGTCGTTGAGCTCCAACTGTGGGGAAACGAACCAGCCAATTAGTTCATTGTCCTTGCGAAGACTAAGAGGGTATTTTAATATGCACGCTGCTCCAGCCATGCGCTTGCATATCGCCATATTCCAAGACTAGGTATGAGTTCTATGAGTTCATGTTTTCTGCATATTGAGAAAAATAGGAAGAGTTTCTGCTGGACTTGGGAGAAAACCCTAAGAAATCTTGGTCTTATGTCAAAGCGGTAGCTGGATCAAAACAAAATGTCCAGACACTCTGTGACCAAAATTGTACTGAAACAGAGGATGACAGACTAAAGGCCAAAATACTAAATGTCTTTTTCCAAAGCTGTTTCACAGAGGAAGACTGTGCTGTAGTTCCTTCTCTAGATTGTCGCACAGATGACAAAATGATAGGTATCGAAATAGACGACAGAGGGATAGAGAAACAATTAAAATCGCTCAAAAGAGGAAAGGCCGCTGGATCTGATGGGATACCAGTTCGATTTTACACAGAGTACGCGAAGGAACTTGCCCCCCTTCTTGCAGCGGTGTACCTTTGGTCTTTAGAAGAGCGTAGTGTTCCAAAGGATTGGAAAAGGGCACAGGTCATCCCCGTTTTCAAGAAGGGACGTCGAACAGATGTGCAGAACTATAGACCTATATCTCTAACGTCGAGCAGTTGTAGAATTTCGGAACACGTATTATGTTAGGGTATAATGACTTTTCTTGAAACTAGAAATCTACTCTGTGGGAATCAGCATGGGTTTCGAAAAAAGACGATCGTGTGAAACCCAGCTCGCGCTATTCGTCCACGAGATTCAGAGGACCATAGACTCGGGTTCCCAGGTAGATGCTGTTTTTCTTGACTTCCGCAACGCGTTCAATACAGTTCCCCACAGTCGTTTGATGAACAAAGTAAGAGCATATGGACTATCAGACCAATTGTTTGATTGGATTGAAGAGTTCCTAGATAACAGAACGCAGCATGTCATTCACAATGAACAGAAGTCTTCCGAAGAAAGAGTGATTTCAGGTGTGCCGCAAGGGAGTGTCGTAGGACCGTTCCTATTCACAATATACGTAAATGACCTTGTGGATGACATCGGAAGTTCACTGAGGCTTTTTGCAGGTGATGCTGTGGTGTATCGAGAGGTTGTAACAATGGAAAATTGTACTGATATGCAGGAGGATCTGCAGCGAATTGACGCATGGTGCAGGGAATGGCAATTGAATCTCAATGTAGGCAAGTGTAATGTGCTGCGAATACATAGAAAGAAAGATCCCATATCATTTAGCTACAATATAGCAGGTCAGCAACTGGAAGCAGTTAATTCCATAAATTATTTGGGAGTACGCATTAGGAGTGATTTAAAATGAAATGATCATATAAAGGTGATCGTTGGTAAAGCAGATGTCAGACTAAGATTCATTGGAAGAATCCTAAGGAAATGCAATGTGAAAACAAAGGAAGTAGGTTACAGTACGCTTGTTCGCCCACTGCTTGAATACTGCTCAGCAGTGTGGGATCCGTACCAGATAGGGTTGATAGAAGAGATAGAGAAGATCCAACGGAGAGCAGCGCGCTTCGTTACGGGATCATTTAGTAATCACGAAAGCGTTACGGAGATGATAGATAAACTCCAGTGGAAGACTGTGCAGGAAAGACGCTCAGTAGCTCGGTACGGGCTTTTGTTGAAGTTTCGAGAACAAACCTTCACCCAGGAGTTAAACAGTATATTGCTCCCTCCTACGTATGTCTCGTGAAGAGACCATGAGGATAAAATCAGAGAGATTAGAGCCCACACAGAGGCATACCGACATCAATACGAGACTGGAATAGAAGGAAGAACCGATAGAGGTACCCTCCGCCACAAACCGTCAGGTGGCTTGCGGAGTATGGATGTAGATGTAGATGTAGAAACTCTTCCTACGTTTCTGCTGGAAAATTCAGCAAAAGTTTAATTAGTTTTATGGGAATTTCAGAGGGCGAGAGCAGCCAGGCAGATGACAGCTCACCACGGCTAAGGTAAATACCGCATATGGAGGCATAAACTTGTTGGTTCACCAGTTTGTGTCCACTGTAAACTCGAGCGACCTTGGATAATATTTTGCTCAACTCGTCACAAAATTAACCATCCTCCATAAACTTGATTGTTATCCTAAAAATAGTACCAAGCTTTGAACTGGAATCAGATGATTTATCGTACTACTGGTCAACATCATAACGTAATCGTAAGAATAATTTTGTGAAGAAACTTCTCATTAAAATTTAATATTGTTGTAATTATCCCATGTAGGCTTTCACGGCCGGCTTCTTTATCAGTAAACACGTCCGGGCTAAGTTGCCGTGGTCGATCTGTAGAAATTCTTCTCCCTGACGTTTCGTTCTCAACTACGGAGAACATCTTCCGAGGTGAGTCGACGACTGGCTGCTAGGAGCTGGGGCTGCCGCTTAAATGGAGATCGTAGAGGGCGCCACCACACGTCACGTGGCGTCGATGTGTGGCTATCTCTGGCTATCGTCTGTTCTCTCGATTGCAGGCAATCGATTGTCACGTGATTGATGCAACGTCGACCGCCATATATTGTTCAATGTTAATCCTTCTTCTTTACGATTAAAATTGTATTGCTGTTTGTGGATTTCAATTGCCTCTCTATAGATACGTGTATAATAGTGCGACGTCCTCGCTAGCACGCTTGCCTCACCAAATTTTATTTCGTGATCTCCATCCTTAAAAACATGTTCCGCTACTGCCGATTTGTCGATATGTCCCAAGCGACATTTTCTTTTGTGCTCCGTCAACCGTGTATTGATGCTTCTTTTTGTAGTTCCTATGTAAACCCTGCCACAACTACACGGAATTTTATATACCCCTGGGGTGGCTAGGGGGTGACGAGCACAGTTATAAATAAGCAACGTATTAAAATTACACTTTCTGGAATACTTTAGTGTAACCTGAAGTCAAACAAAGACATTCACCAAAAATATTGTAGTATTGTCAGAGTCAACGCATCTTATCTTAAAACAGATAATGAAACAGAATTTTGCAGAAATAAAATAATGTGATTCGGTGTTTCGTTACACAAACAGAGTTAATGTGAGATGAAATGAGTACCCTCTGGAAATACACAAGTTTAAAAGCGGAAATAGGATTAGAATTCGTCTGTACATTGGAGTAAACAAGAAAGTACTTTGTCATAATTACAGCGTCTATTCTTTCTTAAGCTTCGCAGAAAGTCTTGAGTGAATATTAAGCTCTTTGGGAGACATAAAGGAAACAGAAGAGAACACGAGAGTCGGTAGTCAACGGCGCTTGAAAGTCTTCTATTGTCTGACAGCCGCTCGTCGGAAAAACCGATGAAGTCGAGGGAAACGCAGACACTTGTGATTGGCTTGTAAATAACGGGCGCAAAACTTTTCGGCCGCGCTAAAGAATGGAGCTCCGCTGGAAAGTTCTCAGCGAGGTTTGTTGCGCGGTTAATCACATTTTGATTTCGCGCTGATGAATATAGCTCCGACTACGGCGAAGACTTTCTGTTTCCATAATGGAGACACAACTGAATTACTTCACTGGCTTGACTTTATCCTCGTTAATGTAAGAATATGCGCGTGCTTCACTGAATAGCAGTAGGAGGTTTAGCAGTATTCTGTACTAGACGACGTATATTCAGTACCAGCAAAATTAAAATGATGTGTTCTATTGGAAGGCGTTTCACGACCGCCATACAGCTGGTACAGATGAACTGTATATCAGGTGGTTGATCTAGAATCACATTTGTGTAGGAAATGTTTTTGTACTGTTCAGTTCATTTGGAAATATGAGTATTATGTTTTGTACTGTGGTTTGTACACAGTTGGATCGATGATGCATTTTCATATGACTCGTCACGTTTTGACTTCATGTAGGATCTGGTGACTCGTTATGTATGATCATACGTACATGTACACTTGAAAAAGATGGTTACGTTGAAAGTGGTCAACAGTGCTCAATTTAGCAGCCTATTCAGATACTACGAAGCCTCAGAAAAACCATGACTTCTATTACTTCATATCATATAGAGTCAATGTAGATAGCTCGCTGACAATGTTGTCGCCTACAGTTAAGTATCGCTAGTGGATTATCATAAGGAAATGTAAAAATGACTAAAAGAGAATTTTCACTTTCATTGTCTAGTTTTGGACAAGTACAATATAATGCTCATTAAAAGATGAAGATTGTCTGTAATGAAAGGAACAGAGGTAGACTTTGGAGCCTGTCACATGGTTTAAATATTGTAATATAGCCCATAATCTGTATAAAGTTCTGGTAGAATGTTACCTGTTATGTGGCGGGATATGTTACATAAGTAGCAGCGGCAGAGGAAATGATTGTGACTAATTTTGAAATGAAAAATGTTTTGAATAAAATTCCCACAGTAGCTGACTCTGTGGTTGTCACCATTTCTTGGTCCTATTCTGATGAAGTGATGCATAAATATAGCTGTTGGTAGCGATAAAGTTGGATAATGCGGGATGGTGTGAAAATGCAGTGAAGTGTGACGAAATCTGTCGCAGTGTACAGAATGAGTAATCAGATTTCGTATGTAAAGCAAATCAGACTGCAAGCTCCAATTCAAATGACGTAATTAAGCATATGGTAGTGCGCGGATGTTGCGCAATCATCACATCACTGAACGTAAGTTTCACAGAGGAGATAAGCTGCTGAAACATACGATGCACTTACACAGATAGTGATACATGACGGCAACATCTAGTGATCCCATAAAAAAGCGGCAGTATCATCAAATAGCTTAATAGCACCAATAGGGATGTCTTACGTCTAAGAAAACAGATGAGAGAAACGCGAGTCCGCAGGACTCGAAGAAAGATATATTGTTTTACAGAACGGACCAACAAAAATGTGATTCTGGTATTACTACCTTGAAATCAGATGTGTTTCTTTATAATATTCAACTGATCCGATGAAAATTATTACACTACAATATTTAGAGGTAATACCACCAGGTCATATGAAACGAGAAGAAGACGCGAACTCAGCATCTGTAACGGAGATCATCTACAAGAAGTTAGTACGGATTACTAATGTGTACATCTCCAGTTCTAGCGGTCTTAAAGTAGTGGAAATAACAACAGACATTGGTAGAATTCGGACACACGCTACTAGGACCGTAGTAACTCAGCATAGTCCAAACGAAAACAACAATAGAGATGCTCACTGAACTTAAAAGGGAATGTTTGCAATGCATGGAATCACTTTTCTAACGAAACTCCGTTGCATTAATATACAAAACCTGAATTCAAGGGCTACTGGGTAAAATTACACTCCTGGAAATGGAAAAAAGAACACATTGACACCGGTGTGTCAGATCCACCATACTTGCTCTGGACACTGCGAGAGGGCTGTACAAGCAATTATCACACGCACGGCACAGCGGACACACCAGGAACCGCGGTGTTGGCCGTCGAATGGCGCTAGCTGCGCAGCATTTGTGCACCGCCGCCGTCAGTGTCAGCCAGTTTGCCGTGGCATACGGAGCTCCATCGCAGTCTTTAACACTGGTAGCATGCCGCGACAGCGTGGATGTGAACCATATGTGCAGTTGACGGACTTTGTGCGAGGGCGTATAGTGGGCATGCGGGAGGCCGGGTGGACGTACCGCCGAATTGCTCAACACGTGGGGCGTGAGGTCTCCACAGTACATCGATGTTGTCGCCAGTGGTCGGCGGAAGGCACACGTGCCCGTCGACCTGGGACCGGACCGCAGCGACGCACGGATGCACGCCAAGACCGTAGGATCCTACGCAGTGCCGTAGGGGACTGCACCACCACTTCCCAGCAAATTAGGGACACTGTTGCTCCTGGGGTATCGGCGAGGACCATTCGCAACCGTCTCCATGAAGCTGGGCTACGGTCCCGCACACCGTTAGGCCGTCTTCCGCTCACGCCCCAACATCGTGCAGCCCGCCTCCAGTGGTGTCGCGACAGGCATGAATGGAGGGACGAATGGAGACGTGTCGTCTTCAGCGATGAGAGTCGCTTTTGCCTTGGTGCCAATGATGGTCGTATGCGTGTTTGGCGCCGTGCAGGTGAGCGCCACAATCAGGACTGCATACGACCGAGGCACACAGGGCCAACACCCGGCATCATGGTGTGGGGAGTGATCTCCTACACTGGCCGTACACCACTGGTGATCGTCGAGGGGACACTGAATAGTGCACGGTACATCCAAACCGTCATCGAACCCATCGTTCTACCATTCCTATACCGGCAAGGGAACTTGCTGTTCCAACAGGACAATGCACGTCCGCATGTATCCCGTGCCACCCAACGTGCTCTAGACGGTGTAAGTCAACTACCCTGGCCAGCAAGATCTCCGGATCTGTCCCCCATTGAGCATGTTTGGGACTGGATGAAGCGTCGTCTCACGCGGTCTGCACGTCCAACACGAACGCTGGTCCAACTGAGGCGCCAGGTGGAAATGGCATGGCAAGCCGTTCCACAGGACTACATCCAGCATCTCTACGATCGTCTCCATGGGAGAATAGCAGCCTGCATTGCTGCGAAAGGTGGATATACACTGTACTAGTGCCGACATTGTGCATGCTCTGTTGCCTGTGTCTATGTGCCTGTGGTTCTGTCAGTGTGATCATGTGATGTATCTGACCCCAGGAATGTGTCAATAAAGTTTCCCCTTCCTGGGACAATGAATTCACGGTGTTCTTATTTCAATTTCCAGGAGTGTATGTTGTTTCCATCGCATGTCTTGCTTAGAGACTATGATAATTAGGTGCGATACTTGACTTAGAAACAGTCACGTATTTCTCGGTTCCGTGTGTGTGAATGGAACAGAACAGAAACGATATCGGCCAATAAAATGGTTCAAAAATGGTTCAAATGGCTCTGAGCACTATGGGACTTAACATCTATGGTCATCAGTCCCCTAGAACTTAGAACGATTTAAACCTAACCAACCTAAGGACAGCACACAACACCCAGCCATCACGAGGTAGAGAAAATCCCTGACCCCGCCGGGAATCGAACCTGGGAATCCGGGCGTGGGAAGCGAGAACGCTACCGCACGACCACGAGATGCGGGCGCCAATAAAATGCAAGACCAGATAGAAAGCAAAATAACAAAATGTTACTAATAGTGCTTATATTAGGAAGATTAAATGATTGAAATTGTACGCAGTCTGGAGGTATACAGAGTGTCAAGTTTAGTATACAGATATTACTATTATATGTGCGACGTCTGTTCTTTCGGACGTGTCCAAAAAGACACCACACATTCATGATACCGAGACTGTATACACACGTGGTGGAAGAGATTTAATGGTGTCAGCCGCAAGAGGGCAATTTATGTATTTATTCGTGTCAGAAGCATTTACGACGTATAAAATAATGTACAATATTTATATGTCATGTGTATATATATTTACAAGACAATTATTTACACTTTTGCTGCCCAGAAGTTAGCTATCTCTATTGCATTTGGCGTTGCATGTAGCAGGTCTTCTGTTGTGCATGTTGCTGAACATTGGGTACACTGGAGCAGGTGGAAGGTCGTCTGCGTTACTCCATACTCACAGAGTGGCGGCTCCTCTGGGAAACCCCATTTAGTCAAATTGTTCTTACATTTCGTGACACCCGAGCGTAGTCTGTTGAGGGATCTCCATGTACTCCAATTCTCTGTGTAGCCGGGTGGGTACTCCATCCCACAGTACTGGTAAGCCTTGCACGCCATAGTTCGATTTGGCATTGCAATGAAATAACTCAGTGGCAACAAGTGAAAATTTTTGCCGGATCGGGAATCGAAACCGGATTTCCCGCTTTACAAAATCGACTGATTTAAACGCTTCGGCTCTCTGGATACGATTCCTGGTGAGCAAAATTCCGAACTTGTCGTCGACTACTTCCGTGGCGTCCCCTGTCGACCAAATTCTTTGCTAACGATCTTTAGCATGATTCCTGCAAGAAGTAGGACCTAGGCTGTATCCTTGCTGAAGAAATCACGAAATACCGTCAGGGCATACCATTATATGTGCGGTGTCCCTTTTCCCGACATACACACATATTTGTAATATCTATGTATCTTGACGGCATTTCATGATACACTGCCGCAAAAAGATAGTACAGACTTTTAGAAGTTTCCAATTCACTCATGATCTATTGTTGCTACACTGCTTATGGAATACATTAAATGATTACAAAGTAGTAGCAAAAGCGGTTCTAAATCATCAGGTAGCGACCCATGCTGAAACATCCATATTGGTACGTGGTGTAACTTGCATGGTCGACAGTGCAAGTGCTGACTAAGGCACCCAGTCGATTGTACAGGTGGCGAATATTTTCCTGGGATACGTTATTCCGCGACTGCTCTACCTGTTCACGTAGTTCTGTATGAGTTGTTGGTTGACGAGTCGCACGAGTCACTTATTATTCCATCATGTCTCACACGTTTTCAACTGGATACAAGTCCGGAGATCGGGCTGGGCAGGGAAGTTGCTGCACGTCTAGCAGAACTTGTTGAGTTTCACGGTGTGTGGGCTAGCTATTGTCCTGTTGGAACAACATATCCCCACTCAGTTGCAAGTGCGCAAAGGAACGAGTCTAACAACACTCTGCCCGTAGACCAAGCGCTATTTAACGTCACATCCAAAAATACCGAAGGTGACAAAGAGTTGTAGCCTACCGCACCCCAGACCATAAGACCTGGGGTGAGACCAGTACGTCTTGGCCGAATGCACAGCACTCTAAAGGTCTAAGTAATATGCACAATCGACGATGCATTGTGTGCAGGCAGAATCTGCTTTCATCGCTGAAGAGTACTTTCATTTTGCAAGCGATCCTCTGACGGCATCAGTAGAGCAATGTACGTCGATACTGTGGCTTGAGCGGAAGACAGGCTAGAGATGCACATGCCCGTAGTCCCAATTCTAATAACCGTTTCGCAACAATTCGTGCTGAGTTGTCTGGGATAACAAGCCCTCCTATCAGTTCTGTGGTAGCTCTACGGTCTGTCACTGCTGCCCTTACAATACGGCGACCCTGCTGAGAAGTTTTTGAAATTTGTGATAAGATCTTATGGGACCAAGATGCTGAGGTAATAGGTCACTAGGCCTACACACCACCTTATCTACCTTAAACTAACTTACGCTAAGACAACACACACACCAAAGCCCGAGGGAGGACTCGAACCTCCAACGGGGCCAGCCGAGCGAACCGTGACAAGGCGCCCTGACCACGTGGCAACCACGTGCGGCTGACCCTGCCGGGCGTCTGTGTTGCATGGACGTCCAGAACCTCGTCTGTAGATGTGAAAATGTTCACGTGACAATTGATAACTGCATCGTTATAAAATTGACGCAACACATCCAATTTGTGTGGCAATTGACCGAAAGGACAATCTTGTCACACAGAAGGCACCATCTGACCCTTTCAAAGTGGCTGTAGGAGTGCATCGCTGTGGCATGGTTGCCTGCTTACTTCACAAGTTTGCACTGTACTAGTCCTTCTGGTTGTGAGCATTCCCTATTAAAGGACAGACACAGATGGAGCTCTGGTACCTACACCAGTACGCCATCTGTTGGTGGACGATGTTAGAACCGTTACTAGTACGTCTACTATCCCCCAAGTGTCATATTGCCGTCATCGGATCAAAATCCACGTTATCCGTTAAGGTGTAGAATTTTTTTTCCCGGTAGTATATATCTTCAGTGTGGATGCACGCTAGGTCCAAACTCTTGCTGTGAGCAATAAGGATGGTGAACAGGGTGCACTATAGAAATAATGTGCGGCAAGTTGGGAATTTGCATCGGTTGGGAAGCGCATCTCGACTGCTGAAGAGAAAGGGCTACCGCTCGAATAAAGTGGGAAATCTGGGTTCGAGTTCCAGTCAGGTGCATATTTTCAGTTTCTGCCACAGGATTATTTCAACACTGTCATGCGGCTGATGTCGGTAATTCTCTTCCATCATTGGTATTCACAGCTGCCATCTCTTACTCTAACCCGACAAGGCACTGAATCAACCTAAGGTTTCCTAAGAGATAAAAAGGCGTCATTCTGCGCTGTTTCAACTCTGTGCAGGAATTCAACCATGGTAGTGCCTGCAGAGTTGCGGCAAGCTAGCCTCTTGGCACTTGATGACCAGATGTTTCCAGTGAGACACTTACAGAACATGCTAATCACAGCCACAGACGGTACCCTCTGTAACTAGGCAATTGAGGACGGTACAGATAACAAACGACTTGCTTTATCTTGTTAAAAGGTAATGTCATGGATCACGCAAGGATAGTGTACAGCCATTGGGCTCAACTCTAAGTTACCTTCCATGCAAAATGGAGATACACGTGTTGTCTGCTGAATGGCATCCCATACTATCAAGCCAGATATAGGGCTAGTTTGACGATCATGAATGCTATCTGATAGCATTCGTTCTTCTCGGAGTCTCCACACATGGATATGTCTGAATCACTACCATTAGCTGAAATTTTGTTGAACACAGATACTACCCTTTCTCATCCCTATTACCATGCACATATACTCCAGTAGCTCTTTCGTCTAGTACCACCTCTACTGTAGTGTGCCAAGCTTCCATGATTATAACACTAACCCCCACTTTTACTTACTGTATCACTCTTTCAAAGGCTCCATGTACACACATCAAAAGAAGTTTCGCATCATCCAGGTTGCCAGAAATCCTGAAGATAGACGTTGACTGTGTATATTGCATCACACACACAGTCGGTTTGACTGTTCAGAGATGTCACTAAACCCGCCCTATTAGACGGACGGTGTCCGATAGCCGATCAGTTGCAGTCATTCCACCAGGAAGGAGGTACACAGCTCGTGTTGTTCTATAGCTCAACCATGCCTAGACGGCCACTGCTGCGGTTCGAAAGCGTCCGCATTGTTACTTTGTGCCAGAAGGGCTCTCAATAAGGGAAATGTCCAGGCGTCTCGGAGTGAACCAAAGCATGTTGTTCGGACATGGAGGAGATACTGAGAGGCAGAAACTGTCGATGGCATGCTTCGCTCAGGCCACCCAAGGGCTACTACTGTATTGGATGACCACTATCTACTGATTATGGCTCGGAGGAACTCTGACAGTGACGCCACCATGTTGAACAATGCTTTCCATGCAGCCACGTAAGGTCGTGTTACGACTTAAACTGTGCGCAGTAGACTGCAAGATGCGCGACTTCCCTCCCGACGTCCATGGCGAGGTCCATCTTTGCAACCACGACACCATGCAGCGCTGTACAGATGGGTCCAGCAACATGCCGATTGGACTGCTCAGGATTGACATCACGTTCTCTTCATCGAAGAGTGTCACACATGCCTTCAACCAAGCAAACGTCGGAGACGCATTTGGAGGCAACCCGATCAGGCTGAACACTTTAGACACACTGTCCAGTGAGTACAGGAAGGTGGAAGTTCGCTGATGTTTTGGGGCTGCATTATGTGGGGCCGACGTACGTCATGGGAGGTCATGGAAAGCGCCATAATGGCTGTACGATACGTGAATTCCATCGACCGACCGATAGTGCAACAATATCGGCAACATATTGGCGAGGCATTCGTCTTAATGGACGACAATTCGCGCCTCCATCGTGCACATCTTGTGAATGACTTCCTTCAGGATAACAACATCGCTCTACTAGAGTGGGCAGCATGTTCTCCAGACATGAACCCTATCCAACATGCCTGGAATAGATTGAAAAGGGCTGTTTATATACGATGTAACCCACCAAGCATTCTGAGGGACCGACGTCGTATCGCCGTTGAGAAGTGGGACACTCTGGACCAACAGTGCCACAGGATAGTATGCCACAACGAATACAGGCATGCATCAATGCAAGAGGACATGCTACTGGGTATTAGAGGTACCAGTGTGTACAGAAATCAGGACCACCACCTCTGAAGGTCTCGCTGTATGTTGGTACAACACGCAATGTTTCTGTTTCATGGGCAATAAAAAGGGCGGAAATGATGTTTATGTTGACCTTTGTTCCAATTTTCTATACTGGTTCCGGAACTTTCGGAACTGGGGTGATGCGAAACTTTTTTTAATATGTGCACTTTCTTCTATTTCGTCATCTTCTGCTTTTGGTCAGTATGTTTACTTGACCTATTGCTATTGGCTTTGGTTTAGTATGGTTTTTATGAGGATAATACAATCACTGAACTGCTCACAGTAACTCACCCTGTGCTCTGTATTATATGCTAGATGAATCCTACTCCCATTACAACATTTTACACCATTTTCTGCTGCTGCCTATACACCTCTGACCAGAAAATGTTACCTTCTTCGTACTTCAATGAGTTGCCAGAATATCTAGACTGAGGTTTGGAATTTTCATTTTCATATTGTCAGCTTTCTTACCACATTCAGACTTCTAACACTCCACGCTCTGCTGTTTAGAATGTTTCCCTATCATTGGTCAATCAATATTTTCGTCATAGTCACCATTCCCTTTGCAGTACCGCCACAGAAATTCATGCAGAACTGAGACTTATCCGAAAAGACGTGGTGCCACTATTATGTCCAGTGTCGTCATTGGGCACACTACTGTTCATGCGCCTATATCTGCTGCCTTGTCAAGGAAAGCCATAAGAATAGTCGCCGTGCCGACAGTCTGCAGTGCTCAACGTCGTCACACTGATTGTGTGGCAACATGTGTTGGTTCAGTCAAGTCTGTTTCCTACTCGAGGTACGCGGCAATGCTATACGAGCCTGCACATCTGAGTGAACAATGTGTCTTTAGGTCCAAGTGCTAGACGTGTGTGACTGCAGAGGTCCTGCATCGGATGATCTTTATAAAGCTGCCTATTCACAGGCTGACGAGTCGGAAAAAAAACCCCTCACTGGGCAGGTTGTCGGCCCATCTGATTGTGTGTGCGCACACTGCATCTGCATGGGACCCTACCTGCGCCCAATCACGTGACAGCTTCCACCACTCCGAAACAGAAGGGTAAGGACGGAGTGTGGGGTGGCAGGTAGAGGAGTAGGGGGGGGGGGTTGACAGCGAGAGATGCGCCGGTGGAGTCGAGGCTCCCCAGGCCAGGGACCTGACTGCAGTAAAATCGTACACCAAAAAGGCGAAGGTGACGGGGCAGACCAGCTCGGCACGTGTGGTTGCTGACTGGTCGGCCCGTGAATGGGCCGTGTAACGGTTCGCCCAAGACGACGGTTGGTGCGGCGATTTTACTCTCCTTATAAAAGGCAATGACAGAAGAATGTAGTGAGCATGATCGTTGATCAGCCTGACTGAGTCACAAGAATGGGGTTGTGTCATGTGCTAGTAAGCGTGAAAACCGCTACAGAAAGAGTACTACGACACCAGGCAGTATCCACAGATAAAATTACCTGGTGAAGACTGTGTTAACAATGGCGGCATGGAGACAATATTCTGGCCTTCTATGGAGTCTCGGGATGCCACTGCTGCTGAACGAGAAATACTGAAATTAATTATGTACTGTCAGTCGTTGCAATTTGGTCGTGACTGACTGACATATTTTATTTACAGGGTGCCAGGTCAAGGACATTATTATGTCAAATTGAAATGCAGCACATAGCGTGTAGTGTGTTTTACGAAGAACATAGGGAAAAATTCCTTACACTATTTATCTTCGTTCTCAATAAAAGCTAGACGTTGTTGACGTGATAGCATTACTGTGTGCTATTTTGTCGAAAAATGATGTTCTGAGACCATTACTGTGTACAAAATTTCGGCTGATTCTTCCAAACAAATAGACAGCAACCAGCCACTATTTATTTAAGTAAAGAGCATCGTATCTGGTTTCGAACTCAAAGATTTATCTTCAGACAGCTGATCACGAGATGTACATTTACGCTAAATGTATTGACAATTGCGAATGCGATCAATCATCAGCTGTAGGAGGGAATGACAATAATGAAAATTAGTGCTGGACCGGGACTCGAACCTGCTTTTCCTGCTTAAGGCGAGCAATGTCTATCTTTCATACGTCGTCATTCCTGCATCACAACATGTACTAGTACATACGTTGTATAACTCCCGTGCAGGGAAGAACATTTTAATTGAAAGTCGCTGGCTGTTAACGACTGACATTGCTTCGTTCTTTTTAACGACACACGCTCTAATGGATCGTAGATGCACATTTGATTGAAGTTTACGTAAGTTTTTTTCTCCTTATTACCCCTTGTAGTGAAAGATTCTTGGGAAGGTGGTGCCTATGGTAAAAAGAAAAGGAACGATCTTAGAAACGAACTATTTAAACATAACTATGCCGCACTACGATCGCGCACACTGTAATTAAGTATGTAAGACTTAGTAGTAGTAGTAGTAGTAGTAGAAGTAGTTGTAGTAGGAGTAGCAGTAGCAGCAGCAGCAGCAGTAGTGGCAAATCTTACGCTGAAAATCTCGTGTAATTTCGTGCCGGCGTTGTGGCCGAGAGGTTCTAGGCGCTTCAGTCTGAAACCGCGCGATCGCTACGGTCGCAGGTTCGAATCCTGCCTCCGGCATGGATGTGTGTGATGTCGTTTGGTTCGTTAGGTTGAAGTAGTTCTAAGTTCTAGGGGACTGATGACCTCAGATGTTAAGTCCCATAGTGCTCAGAGCCATTTGAACCATTTTTGTAATTTTGTTGTAATGTTGTTGGCTTTTATACGCTAAATACTGGAGCACTTACATGATCTGTACGTAACCACACTGCGCAGTGCACCGCACAGACACCAGAAAGCTGTATACAAAGCTGGCAATATCACATATGCAACAAGGCCAAAGAAATTTTAGCAGAAAGATATTACAATACACACAGTAACTTGACAGTAGAAAATTTACAAAGAATAAACGTTACTTTATCCGTATTTTGAGCATTACTTTCCAATGAAGTCATCAGATGTAGCAACCAGTTTGTTAGGAAATGTTATTTCAACAATAATTTATGAATATTGTGGTACACACAAGGAACAACGTAATTGGTGAGAAATAAATAAATATTGCGATAGTAAAATCTATATGAACATATGATGGCTAGCTGAAAGTTCAAATCACTTCTGCATTGTATTAGCATGTAAATAGCAGCTGCTGTACAGAGGTGACAGCAGTCATGGGATTTCTCCCAGTGTCCCTGCAGACTTCCTTCCGTCCGGCGTATTGCAGCAACTGGACATAGCATGGACTCCACAAGTCGTTGGAAGGCCCCTGTAGAAATATTGAGCCATGCTGCCTCTGTAACTGACCATAATTACGGAAGTGTTGCCGGTGCATGATTTTGCACACGAACTGACCTCCAAATTACATCCGATAAATATTGAATGGGATTCATGTCGACCGATCTGGGTGGTCAAATCATTCCTTCCGCTAACAGCTCTGGTCCAGTGACATGTCACACCGTTGTTGGGAATATGAAGATCCTGAATGGCTGTCAATGGACTCCAACTAGCCGAACATAGCCATTTCCAGTTAATGATCAGTTCAGCTGGAACAGAGAACCCAGTACATTCCATGTGAACACAGCTCACACCATTTTGGAACCACCATTAGCTTGCAAAGTGATTTCTTGACAACTTTGGTTCATTGCTTCGTGAGGTGTGCGCCACACGAGAACCCTACCATCATCTCTTATCAGCCGACAACGGGACTTTTCTGACCAGACCACGACTGTCCAGTCGTCTAGGATCCAAATGACACGGTCACGAGACCAGGAGAGGCGCTGCAGGCGATGTCGTGCTGTTAGCAAAGGCACGCGCTTTGATTACATCTACATCTACATTTATACTCCGCAAGCCACCCAGCGGTGTGTGGCGGAGGGCACTTAATGTGCCACTGTCATTACCTCCCTTTTCTGTTCCAGTCGCGTATGGTTCGCGGGAAGAACGACTGTCTAGGCCGTTATCAGTTTTCGTGACTGGAGCTGCTACTTCTCAGTCAAATGGCTCCTCAATTATCTGCTGTCATAGCCCATTAACGCCAAACTCAGCCACACTGTCCTAATGAATAGGTTCGTCGTACTTACCAGATTGATTTCTGTGGTTATTTCAGGCAGTGTTGCTTCTCTGTTAGCACTGACGAACCTACGTAAACGCCAGTGCTTTTGGTCGTTAAAAGAAGACCGTCGGCCACTGGGTTGTCCATGGTAAGAGGTATCACCTGAAGGCACGCTCTTGACACTGAATCTCTGAATACTGAATTCCCTATCGATTTCCGCAATGAAATGTCCCACACGTCTAGCTCCAACTACCATTCTGCTTTAAAAGTCTGTTAATTCGCATCGTGCTGCCACAATCACCTAAGTACAAATGATATATTCTCCAATGCTCTGCCCTTGTATACCTTGTGTACACGATACTACCGCTATCTGTATATGGGCATATCGCCATACCAAGGCTTTAGTCACCTCATTGTATGTGCAATTTGAGTATTAAATACAAAATCAACAGATGTAGCAACCAGTTGTTTAGGAAATGTGAAATAATGTTATGTAAATATGGTGGTATGCATAGAAACAACATAAGTGATGAGAACTAAATAAATACTGCGACGGTAGAAACTGCAGTAACATATGATGGCTAGTTCAAAATTTAAATGAATTTAGCCATGTCTTAATGTGTGACTGAGCAGGATGCTATATGTTACTGTGTTCTTACGCGACTGAAGAACAATTTACAGTGCAGTAGCTTATTTCAAATGAAAATAGTTATGGCAACAAGAGTAAGTTCTTCGGTTTTTTATAGCATTTCGTAGAGAACTGAAACTGACTACACGAGTAGGGAAGCAGATTATCTAATATTAATGCAGTCAGATGGAGAACATTTCAGTTAGGGACATTATTTCAGTTGATCACTGCGCATTCACTACGGATTTTATTAGGCTCCTACTGCTCGTAATCTCCCCTGGATCGAAGGTAATAGTCTTTGCCCATCGAGGACCAACAGTATGTGAATGTAGGCAGGAAATGTGACTCCTTCCGAAATCTCCTCGAGAGACCCAACAGTACCAAACGACCTGTTTGTGAGCCTCAACCGATAAGCGTCATTGGATGCGGATGGGGAGTGGAATGTGGTCAACACACTGCCCTCTCGGCCGTTATCAGTTTTCGTGACTGGAACTGCTACTTCTCAGTCAAATGGCTCCTCAATTTGCCTCACAAGGGCTGAATGCATCCCACTTGCCAACAGCGCTCGGCAGACCCGAATGGTCACTCATCCAAATGCCAGCAGAGCCCGACAGAGCATAACTTCTGTGATCTGATGAGAATCGGTGTTACCTCTGCACCAAGGCCGTTGGCCAGACAGTGTAAGAACTTGGGGTATTCGTCTCCCGATAGGAAGACCGCCATACCCTCCAGACCCAACAGATCTCTCTTCGCATAATGATCGTGAGATCTTGACCAACGTGAGCAGGAATGTCACGGAACGATAAACTGCAGCATCGACAGACCACGATACTGCCACTGTCGAAGGCCGACAATTGCTCACGGATGTTTCTCTATCTTACGTGAGGCATAACACGATCTTCTCACAAATAAACACCAATCAAATACGTTCTATGAACGAGAAATCGATGCCTAAGCCTGCCTCACGTACAAAACGTAGATGGCGACACTTGTACCTACCCCGTGATTTTGATAATTATTTGAATTTCATGCCAATTTGACATCGTTTCCATTTCGCCTTCATCGTGTTGCGTTTTTAATGGCCAGCAACGATTAGAATTTTTTGCTAATACGTGCTCCAGTGTGTTACAAATTCTATACCTCCTCATGGTCGTGAAATCTACTTGTTCATTAAGGGTTCCCTCCTGTCTTGCTGATGACGGAAAACACTGTTTATTCATTGGTCCGGCATCCATCCTGGTTACAACCGACACCTCAGTCTAACTCAGCTTAAGAGTGAAACTCATCTTAAGACATCACGTCCGAGCTACATTCTGTGTGACTTTTGCTGAGACAGACTGATTTGTCTCAATATGATTTTCAACTTATAAGTGCGAGTTTGTTGGAGTCACTCTCATGGAATGAGAACCAATTCCCAAATTGCCTTCTGAACATAGTTCGCGTAGCTGGAGATGTGGAATGTAGATGTCATCAACAGACACAACACTCTGCTGAAGCCTGGAGTTTGATAGTTGATTATTTGCAGTTAGTGTACATATTGTTAAACTGCAAAGTCTCCTAGTAGGGAGAAACGCACTGAGCATGACAGTTAACGCTTGCGAACGATTTTAGGGTAAGGACGTACGTGCTATTCCAGCCAAATAGCATGTACCATCCCAATTAACTTAGCTAGGGAATAACTAAGAGTCTCGGCTTCACCGAAGACTAGGAAATGTATTCAACTGGTGTTTAACAGTCGAGAAAGATTTAGAATAGACGCTCAGGTTCACAGCTCGCGCCGACAGCAGTCACTGCCGTTGCCGACGGAACGTAAACACGCACGCTTGCTGCACACCACCGAGTGATATTCAGCTGACACTCAGAAGAGCGGTTGTCCCAATCTCTCCTAATTTTTGTACATTCAATCATGACCTGTAGTTAAACACTGTCACGATTTTCGGGCTTAATTGAAGCAGAAATGCGAGATATCCAATTTAACGAAAAGAATTGATCAGTCACTGTAGAGTGCTTTATACTCTTTAAGTTATAGAATTGTTTTAACTGTGTGCTTCTTTTTGTTTGCTCTTTACCAATTCTCATTCAATTTTGGGTATTTTCGCCGGGCATTTTAGCATAATTGATATCTCTGGACCCAATTCCATTTAATTTGTTGGTATTTTTATCGATCCCCAGACATGGTCATCAGCCGTCTTACCTTTAAAGAACCTTATAATAGGAATTTCGCTTCCCAGTTGTGAACACCCAGCATCAATATTTTACCATTGTGTATGTAATTTTGCTGACACTGTTATGTCATGAAGTCATAACTGGAGTAAAAATAAACCTTAATGACGAAAATCTAAAATTTCCATTTTTACTTACATGTAGTTACGCCTGAAACCATACACTAATTTCTGTTAGTGATAGCGTTTCCTTTCCATGGAGTGTAGTGGAACCGACATTGAGAACATTGCCTGATTATATCGCTGTCCATACTGCTGCACGCTTCTGAAATCTGAATGCGTGAGATGGTATCTTCCTACGTTGCAGGTCTTAGGTTCAACGGCAAATTCAGAAAAGACTCACAGACTGTCCTTGCGTAAATATGGTAGAAAGATAGATCAGCACCAGTCTCGCACATGTTAGAATATTCCTCATATTGGTAAAAGTGATTTCTCGTGCTTATACATCGCATTCGTTTGCCTGCTCCAGTGTTTAGAGTATTATATAATTTGAAGTTATTTCTAGCGATAATGTATATTGCAGTTTCAAAATGAATGTACATGTTTGCATGCTGTTTGCTCGTATACCTTCCCCCTTGTTGACCTTCACATAGCCTATAGAAACCAAAGCAAAAAGTTCTTTTTGAAAGAATGCATAATATTTATCACAAATCCCACTCAAGGGTGTTTGTGCAGCCATGACACAGCCAACACTCTTATACGCTTGAATAACGGTCGTTATGAAGCTTGCGTTTATCTTCTTCTGATGGTGCTTATCTGGGGACTGCGTTTCCCCTGAAGCGCTTCTGAAAGCACGCCGGTACAGTTTCGTGGAGGTGGTCATTGCCGAGCTATTCCCTAAGGCGTGCGTATTCAGGGAGGGATTCATATAAGGCTGTTAGTGTCGCAAAAACCGTTGCCAGTAAACATCTATGCCCACTGCAGTCTTGATCTTGACCTTCACGTAATTACCGCTAGTGTATGGCATTACTGTGTGAATCCCTGCCGGATATACTGTCTTACCTTTCTTCCTTTTTCGTGGTAGTTCTGTACGTTCTCCAAGATCACGTATAAAATACACCAGCGTTCGAGATTCCTGTTATTCAACCATCTAGGCCATCCCTTGAACTATATTAATCAAATTCCAAGAAAGTCGTATCTCTAAAACCTGCCGTTACCAGTTATGGATACACGGGATCCGTAATATTTCACTATAAATTTGTCCTCATCGCAATACAAAGAAGGAGCTACATGACCGGATTCAGGTGAACAACAATCTTCAAGTTTACGAAAGCTAAACAGAAAATGTTACCAGTTAGAGAATATACTTTGGAGGAAGAGGAAGAAGATACATTTTTAAACCATTTAAAAATTAAGAAGAGATAAGATACCATAGCCCCAAATACAAATGATGGCACAAAGCCCAGTGCGAGACATATCTAGTAAGGATGCAAATTGTGAACGGAACATTTAGCTGTCACGAAGCACTGAGAAGTGGAAGGGACCCACCTTATGGTCCTGTCATAGGCAGTTCTCGCATACCACTATATGTGAGTTCGATGACTCTCGTTTGATTCAACATCTGTCCAGGGTGATAGTTAATAGAAGAGGCTCCACTGCAACAACCGTTGTACGTTCACAACACGACTAAACTTGGGGTTTGTATACCCTGAGAGATATTCCAAAACCATGAACTCTTCTGGGATGGTTTTAGAACGGTTATATTTTGGCAAGTGTGTTTATTTTGTGATGGGGGAAGAAGGAATTACATGAGGACAATGAAGACTGCTGACAAATAATTGGACTCATATATGGAAGAATCTTAGCTGACAAATCAAACATAGGGAAATGCCCAGAATGCTAATGCTAATTTTGATGCCTGATGTAAGGCAGTTCAAGACCTGTTGGATGATCGCTCAAGTTTAAGCAACCACCAACACTCAGAGTCATTGGAATTAAATTTGTAGTGTAACTCACTCTCCCCCATGTTTTCATCGAATAAACACTTGGTACCCAGAAACGACATCTGCTCTCCACTTGAAATGAATCAATTCATGAGCGTCAGCCATATACCACCTGGTAACGAAATGCTAAGCAGACAATCATACAAGTCCGCCACGCAATATCCTTAACTTCGGTTTGATGCAGAATTCTTGAACTTGTTCTTAATTTGAATAAAATAAATTTCCTTGAGCCGAAAAAGCTTTTGTCCACAAATCAGCACAATTTTAGAAAGCATCGCACGTGCAAACCTCAGCGCCCCTTTCTCACATTGTACCCTGCGAACTATGGATGAAGAGCAATAGCCACATTCCATATTCCAAGATTTTCGAACAGCAGTTGACGCGGTGCCCCAATGCAGACAGTAGAGGAAGGTAAAAGCGCACGGAAAAGGTTTCCAGATATGTGAGTGGCTCAAAGACTTCTTAAGTAAACAATCAACTATTCTGTCCTCGACGGCGATTGTTCATCAGAGGCAAGGGTATAATCGGGAGTTCTCAAGGGATGAATGACAGGTCCGCTGTTATTCTCTACATACATAAATGATCTGGTGAACATAGCGGGCAGCAATCTGAGGTTATTTCCTGATGACGCTGATCGGGACGATGTCTTTGTTGAGTGACAGCAGGAGGACACAGTATGGCTTACACAAATGTCTAGTTGGTGTGATGAATGGCAGCTTGCTTTGAATGTAGGAAAATATTAGTTAATGGGAATGAGTGGGAAAAACAAACCCGTAATATTCGAATACAAAGTCACGTCGATTAAATACATGGGCGTAATGTTGCAGAGAGATATCAAATGGAACCAGTATATAAGGATTGTAGTAGGTTTATTGGGAGAATTTTAGGAAAGTGGTTCATATGTAAAGGAGACAGCATATAGCACACTAGTGCGTTGAGAACCGCTCGAGTGTTTGTAATTCGCACCACGTAGGATTAAAGGAAGACATCGAGGGTCAGGGATTTTCTCTGCCTCGTGATGGCTGGGTGTTGTGTGCTGTCCTTAGGTTAGTTAGGTTTAAGTAGTTCTAAGTTCTAGGGGACTTATGACCACAGCAGTTGAGTCCCATAGTGCTCAGAGCCATTTGAACCATTTTTGAAGACATCGATGTAATTTAGAGGCGGGCTGCTTGGTTTCTTACCGGTGGGTTTGAACAACATGAAGTTTTACAGAAATGCTTCGGGAACTCAAATGTGAGCCCCTGGAGGGAAGGTGACTTTCTTTCCGAGCAACACCGTTGGAAAATTTAGAGAGCTGGCATCTGAAGCTAACTGCAGAAAGGATGAACTGCGGTCAACGTGCACCACGAAGATAACACAAATTAGCGCTCTCTCGGAGGCATGTAGACAGTTACATTTTCCTCGTTCTGTTTGCGAGAGGAACAGTGAAGGAAATGACTATTAGTGTTACAGGGTACTTTTCGCCACCCAGTATGAATTTACGTGGAGATATAGAATAATTTGTTTAACATGTACTGAAGACTAGTACCCACGAAAGTAACCCCTTGGTAATTGTTAATAGAATAGGCATATAATTGTTTTCTTTTATCTTAGTTTCTGATGAAAATATGTTAAATATTGGAGAATATTTATTGAAAAGGAAAACTGCAAATAATTGAATCATGATACAGGATGAGATAACTTTTACAGAAAAAAATGATATTACACTTTAACGAAAGTTTTGGAAGCTAGATCGCCTAATCCTTTCATTAAATATTGGTTGCGAAAACCACTCTGTAGTGCACTGTATACATAATAGTGCAGTTAATGTAAATTTGCCTCAGAATCTTGATAAAGTCAAAAATCGAGTGCTGCAAAGCAAAAGCAACACTAAAACTTTAAAGGAATCAAATAGGGGGACTGTAGTGGACAAAAGCGATAGTCACAATTTCCGTGGATATTATTTTCTCTGTTTGGGACCTGCAAAATATGACGACGTGATGTCATTTTGAAACGCTATTTTTCTTTTTTTACGAATATTCGGTGACACATCTTCTACTACATCAGTAATTAATGCTATAAAATCAGAGCCTTTATAAAACTGGCACTGAAAATATCTGCCGCGCGGAGTAGCCGCGCGGATGGAAGCGCCATGTCACTAAACGTGCGGCCCCTCCCGCCGGAGGTTGGAGTCCTCCCTCGGGCATGGGTGTGAGTGTTGTCCTTAGCGTTAAGTTAGTTTAAGTAGTGTGTGTAGTGAGTCGAAACAAGGCCCACGGAGTAGACAACATTCCATTAGAACTACTGACAACCTTGGGAGAGCCAGTCCTGACAAAACTCCACCATCTGGTGAGCAAGATGTATGAGACAGGCGAAATACCCTCAGACTTCAAGAAGAATATAATAATCCCAATCCCAAAGAAAGCACGTGTTGGCAGATGTGAAAATTACACAACTAACAGTTTAATAAGTCACAGCTGCAAAATACTAACGCGAATTCTTTACAGACGAATGCAAAAACTGATAGAAGCTGACCTCGGGGAAGATCAGTTTGGATTCCGTAGAAATGTTGGAACTCGTGAGGCAATACTGGCCCTGCGACTTATCTTAGAAGAAAGATTAACGAAAGGCAAACCTACGTTTCTAGCATTTGTAGACTTAGAGGAAGCTTTTGACAATGTTGATTGGAATACTCTCTTTCAAATTCTGAAGGTGGCAGGGGTAAAATACAGAGATCTAAAGGTTATTTACAATTTGTACAGAAAGCAGATGCCAGTTATAAGAGTCGAGGGACATGAAAGGGAAGCAGTGGTTGGGAAGGGAGTGAGACAGGGTTGTAGCCTCTCCCCGATGTTATTCAATCTGTATATTGAGCAAGCAGTGAAGGAAACAAAAGAAAAGTTCGGAGTAGGTATTAAAATCCATGGAGAAGAAAGAAAAACTTTGAGGTTCGCCGATGACATTGTAATTCTGTCAGAGACAGCAAAGGACTTGGAAGAGCAGTTGAATGGACAGTGTCTTGAAGGGAGGGTATAAGATGAACATCAACAAAAGCAAAACGAGGATAATGGAATGTAGTGGAATTAAGTCGGGTGATGCTGAGGGAATTAGATTAGGAAATGACACACTTAAACTAGTAAAGGAGTTTTGCTATTTGGGGAGCAAAATAACTGATGATGGTCGAAGTAGAGAGGATATAAAATGTAGACTGGCAATGGCAAGGAAAGCGGTTCTTAAGAAGAGAAATTTGTTAACATCGATTATTCATTTAAGTGTCAGGAAGTCGTTTCTGAAAGTATTTGGATAGAGTGTAGCCATGTATGGAAGTGAAACGTGGACGATAAATAACTTAGACAAGAAGAGAATAGAAGCTTTCGAAATGTGGTGCTACAGAAGAATGCTGATGATTAGATGGGTTGATCACATAACTAATGAGGAGGTATTGAATAGAATTGGGGAGAAGAGGAGTTTGTGGCACAACTTGACTAGAAGAAGGGATCGGTTGGTAGGACATGTTCTGAGACATCGACGGATCACCAATTTAGTATTGGAGGGCAGCGTGGAGGGTAAAAATCGCAGAGGGAGACCAAGAGATGAATACACTAGGCAGATTCAGAAGGCTTTAGGTTGCAGTAGGCACTGGGAGATGAAGAAGCTTGCACAGGATAGAGTAGCATGGAGAGCTGCATCAAACCAGTCTCAGGACTGAAGACCACAACAACAACAACAAGTAGTGTTTAAGTCTAGGGACCGATGACCTCAGCACTTTTGTCCTTCAGGAATTCTCACACATTTGAACCTTTTTTTTTTTTTTTAATATCTGCTCAAGCTGCTATCTTCAGCTGATTGTGTCATGAAAGCATTCGACGTTGTTCCGCTTGACCCGCAAGAAAACTTCTTGGGGGACACAAATATTAGGGAGGGATTCGAAAAGTGATTTGAGTTTGTTTTCCATGTTGTGTGTGAACTGACTGCTTTTGTATGTACAGTGACAAGCCGAACATTATGACCATTGCTCACTGCGATGACGATAGCTACAGCACAGGAAGAAAACATTTACTATGATTACTCATGGTTAATGCAGCAAGAGACTCAAAAGCAGTTTAACATGCGTTAACAGAAACTGTTTATAATTTCCTCGGTAGCATAAAATATGTGACGGACAGTAAAGCAAGTTTTAAATCTACTAGGAAACATTTTTTTCTAGACGAATCATTCTATTCGTTGCACAAATTTTTATTCAGACACCATTGTTTCTGTTGCTGTGATCTCCAGTCCAGAGAATCATTTTACCCAAATTTCCACGCTACTGTATCTTCTGGAGCCCTGTCCATCTCTGAATAGGTACTACAGCCCACATCCATTTTAAATTACTTACTGTATTCAAGCCTCGCTCTCCCTCTACAGTTTTAATCCACCACAATTTCCCTCCATTACAATGACAATAGCTCAGGATGCGTCCTACCGTCCGATCTCTTCTTTTACCTAAGTTATTCCATACGTAAATTTTTTAGTCCTCGTTCCAGTTCACTATTTCTTCATTAGTTATTAGATGTACCCATGCAGTCTTCTGATTTCTCCTCCAGCATCACGTTTGAAAAGCATTCTCTTCTTGTTTGAACTCTTCTCGCCCACTTTTCACTTTCCTAAAAGGCAGTACTTCAGACAAATGTTTTCATTAATGGCTTCCTAACATGCTAAGTCGTATTATATTCAACAATTTCCTCTCTTTCAGAAATGTTTTGCGTGCCATAGTCAGTCTACATTTTATATGCAACCCACTTCAGCTGACATTAGTTGTTTTAAAAATGGTTCAAATGGCTCTGAGCACTATGGGACACAACTACTTAAACCTAACTAACCGAAGGACATCACGCACACCCATGCCCGAGGCAGGATTTGAACCTGCGACCGTAGCAGCAGCGCGGCTCCGGACTGGAGCGCCTAGAACCGCACGGCCACCGCGGCCGGCCATTAGTTGTTTTACTTTTAGTATCTCATTTCCTAATCTAATTCGTTGAAGCTCACGGGATTTCATTCAATTATATTCCATTACCCTTGTTTTATTGTAGTTGACGTTCATATGATAACCTCTTTTCAAGACACTACTCATTCGGTGCTTCTTGATGTTCTCGCGGTGCAATGACTACATTAAATTTCGGGTGTGAAGCCACATAAATTTCGCTTCATCTTCTAATGTATCGGCCGTATACTGTTCATCTACCTTCAGAGTGAGCCGAATGACACATTCGTATAACTCCAAAGACGGATGAACTGTGTACGGCCGAAATATTAGAAGTACAAGTGCAATGTATGCGGCTACATCACCCGAAGTTATATTGGTTATCCATTCCATTTAACAGCTCTTCGAAGTCGCTTACCATCTCTGACTGAATCACAATGCTACCAGAAAACCTCAAAGTTTTTATTTCCCCTCCCTTAAGTTTAAACAATTTTCTGAATTTTTCCTTGATTTCCTTTACTGCTATCTCAACGTACAGATTGAATAACGTTGGGGACTGGCTCCAACAACGTCTCAGTCCCTTCACAACAAGTGCTCCCCTTTCATGTCCCTCGGGTCTTACAGCACCAGACTCGTTACTGTAGAAGTTATGAGTAAACTTTCAGTCTCTGTGTTTTATCGCTGCTATCTTCACAATATCGAAGAAAGTGGTCCAGTCAACACTGTCAAAAGCTTTCTTTGAATCTAGGAATGTTAGAAGTTATGGGTTGCCTTATTTAACCTATGTTGTAGGATGAGTCATAGGTTCAGAATTACCTCATATATTTCTATATTTCCTCAGAACCCAAACTGATCTACCCCAAGGTTGACTTTTACCACTTTTTCGATTCGTCTGTAAATAATTAGTTTCAGTATTTTCCAAGCATTACTCATTGAAGTAATTTACAGAAGCGCCAAAGAAACTGGCATAGGCATGTGTATTCAAATACAGACACATGAAAACAAGCAGAAATCGGCGCAGCGGTCGGCGACACCTATATAAGACAAGGATCTGGCGCAGTTGTTAGATCGGTTACTGCTGCTACAATGGCAGGTTATCAAGATTTAAGTGAGTTTGAACGTAGTGTTACAGTCAACGCACGAGCGATGGGAAACTGCATCTCCGAGGTAGCAATGAAGTGGGGATTTCCCCGTACAAACATTTCACGAGTGTACCGCGAATATCAGGGATGTGGTAGAAGATCAGATCTCCGACATCGCGGCGGCCAGAAAGAGATCCTGCAAGAACGGGACCAACGACGATGAAGAAAATCGTTTAGGGTCACAGAAGTACAACACTTCCGTAAATTGCTGTAGATTTTAATGTTGGGCCATCAACAAGTGTCAGCGTGCAAACTATTCAACGAAACATCATCGATATTGGCTTTCGGAGCCGTAGGCTCATTCGTGTACACTTCATGACCCCACGACGCAAAGCTTTATGTCTCACCTGGGCACGTTAACACCGACATTGGACTGTTGGTGACTGGATGGACTTGTACGGGTATGGAGACAATGTCATGAATCCATAGACCCTGCATGTCAAAGCTGTTCAAGCTGGTGGAGGCACTGTAATGACATGGGGCGTGTGCAGTTGGAGCGATATGAAATCCCTGATACGTCTAGATACGACTCTGACAGTTGGCACGTCTGATCACCTGCATCCACTCACGTCCATAGTGCGTTCCGACAGACTTGGGCAGTTCTAGCAGGGCAATGCGACACCCCACACCTCCATAATTGCTCTAGGGTAGCTCGAGGAATACTCTTCTGAGTTTAATCACTTCTGCTGGCTACCAAAATCCCCAGACATGAACATTATTGAGCATATCTGGGATGCCTCGCAACATGCTGTTCAGAAGAGATCTCCCAGCATTAGTTCAGACATTAGTCGAAGCCATGCCACGTTGTGTTGCAGCACTTCTGCTTGCTCGCAGGGGCCCTACGCGATGTTAGGCAGGTGTGCCAGTTTCTTTGGCTCTTCGTTGTAGTTCATAATGCTGATAAATAAGTGCACTTGCCTTCTATAGAGCTGGATTTATTATATTGTCCTCGAAGTCTGAAAGCATTTCCTCTTCATGTGAAATGAGCGACTAGCGAAGTGGTTTGTGACCAACCATTCAGTGTTAAGTTTAAAAGTACAGGTAAGTTGGGAAATAGGAACCAAATCGGTTCAGTTGCTATGTTGGATGAATTACAGATTTGGAATATGTGAGCAAAGCAGATTATTGCTGAGTTTAGAAGAGTGCTTGTGATACAATGACAATATTTGTGGCCCGCATCTCGTGGTCGTGCGGTAGCGTTCTCGCTTCCCACGCCCGGGTTCCCGGGTTCGATTCCCGGCGGGGTCAGGGATTTTCTCTGCCTCGTGATGGCTGGGTGTTGTGTGCTGTCCTTAGGTTAGTTAGGTTTAAGTAGTTCTAAGTTCTAGGGGACTGATGACCATAGATGTTAAGTCCCATAGTGCTCAGAGCCATTTTTTTTGAACAATATTTGTGATTTGGAGAGTTATTAAGAATTGTATAGTGTTCCATAAGAGTGACTGGTAGATTTGAGAGTGAATCCTGTAAGCTTATGCACGATTACATATTGTTTACTTTACTATTTTCACCTTAAAATCTGTTACATATATAACGTAGAGTATGTCCAGGACCTTCTGTCAAACCCCTGGTCTATTTCAACCAAACCTGGCAAAGAAACAGTAGGCCTCACAAGTGTCACCACAATTAGGTTTATTATCTTGTAGCTCCAGTAGGAGCAGATATACAGGCAAGAATATGTTTCTTCAGCCCCTGGCGTACAGGGTGCCCTGCATGACAGGCATATCGTGTGGAAACAGTTTGCCAAATCAACCTGCCCTGCAAGAAACCGTTTTCCATGCCCCAACACATGGGCTGATCTGCATGACTGGTGTGTTGTGTTAGAGTAGTATCGGTTTCCTTTATCGACTTGCGTTATATCGCAGCCTGTATGTCAGGAGTCACGACCGCTCACAACAACCTCTGAAAGACTACACAGATGCAAATCTGCAACATACCAGATTACTTTAAACTAAAAATTTTAACAACTCACACAAACACATATACTATGCAACCCGTAGGAGGGATGGAAATGGTACAAAACACTCACATTAAAAAATTGCTTGCCACTGAAAGTGCAACTTGTTTTTAAAAGAAAACTCTTACGGTGGAGGGGTGGCAACTTTATATACTAAAATGACCATTTAAATAAAAACCCATGAAATGCAATCTCACATAAAATGTACAAACATTCTCTACATTACACATATACCGCCTCTCAAGATGATAGACAAATTAAAAACGTATTTCAGGAATTCAGCCTTTACACCTTAAGCAATAAATACGTTAACATCGAATCCGATAAACATGAATGAGGCAGCTATTAACGTACGGCAGACCGACCGACAGACAGACAGACACTAACTGCCTAACAAATGCGGACGAGAGACAGACGAGCAAGCTGGGGACGAGAGACTGACCAAGAAAACAAGTAGAATTTAACAAGTAAATGAAACAACATATCACGAATCACTTAACTTCTAATAAACTGCGATGTCTGGTGAAGACCTGGCGCAGCAACCCCAAAACGCTCTCCCGAACCGTCCGCTGCCAGACGCTTCAACGGACGCAGGAAGGCGTGCAGATATACCGTCTCACGGCGTCGCAGCTCGCGCCGGCCAGACCGATGTTGTGGGTTGACTCCTGTTGCTCTCGTGTCGGGCGCGAAGCCACTACCCCTCACTATACGGCGTGGCCCACTGGACTGACTTGGCGACCTAACATGTGCCGACGCTCAAGGGGGACAAGTCATCTTGTGTCCCAGTGCGCGACCGACCAACCGATCGATCCAACCACCAATGACCGTTGCCCGAGCAACTCGAGCAGACTGGCGGCCTAACACATACTAGCACTCCGGACGACAGACAGAAACGGACTGCCCCACACTGACCCGCTTGACCGACTCAGACTGACCGACTGACAAGCTCATAGTGCCCCTTAAATGCACGTGAACAGGTAACCTTTCCCCTTTTCCACCAGAGGGACACATTGGCCCGCATCTCGTGGTCGTGCGGTAGCGTTCTCGCTTCCCACGCCCGGGTTCCCGGGTTCGATTCCCGGCGGGGTCAGGGATTTTCTCTGCCTCGTGATGGCTGGGTGTTGTGTGCTGTCCTTAGGTTAGTTAGGTTTAAGTAGTTCTAAGTTCTAGGGGACTTATGACCACAGCAGTTGAGTCCCATAGTGCTCAGAGCCATTTGAACCATTTGAACCAGAGGGACACGCCAAAGCTGCGATTGCCACAGCGGTGCCACCGCCAGAAACGGAGGGCGACTGCTTCACACAACGCTCTGCGGCGCGCTATTCAAAACAGCAATTTTTTTTCACGGCTCAACTTATTTTTTTCTTTTTTTCTTTTTCTTTTTATCTGCCGACCGGGAACTCGAGCCCAGCACTGCTTGAGCGGGACTTTGATTTGCCCTTGACTTTGCCTCCCTTTCCGTGTCCCGCCCGACATGGCGTTGGGCTAGTGGCGTTGGCGTGCGCGAGCGACGAAGTGAGCCACAGCGAGTCGAGCAGCGGAGTGCCTGTATGTCAGGAGAAAATAAACGATTTTAAACCCTCTGAGGCTTAGCTTATCCCGCAAGAAGGCGTGTTGTGGGAGTAGTATCGGCCTGCATTATTGAAATGTATTACAGGGGCTACACTTGCCAACGAGCATGGCTAGGGATACATTGAGATGAATAGAGAAGGGGTTGAACAGAGCAAGGGGGAAGTAGGAAATAGACAGAGAGAGGGGATGAGGGGGAGATGCAAGAGGCAGGTGGTAAAGGAAGAGGAGGAGTGGAGATGGAAAGAGAGACAGGGAGGTGGATATGGTCAGAGAAAGGCAGGAGGATAATGTGATTAGAGAGGAAACAGACAAAATCGAAGGAGGAGATACAGAAATAGAGAGTATGAGGAGGAAGAGACAGGCTGACAGAGGTAAGAGAATGAGGTGGACTGGAGGTGAGCATAGAGGTGAGGACAGAGAGGAGGAGGAGGAACTGTGTTCAGTGATTGTGTTGAACAAATAAAAGGCGAAGCTGATTGGGAAAGGCTAGTGTTCATAACAAAAAGTAGTTAGTATCGCTATAAACTACAAAACTTATTATATCGGTTGGAATGGGCCTTATCCTGCTTCACTGTAGTTGTATTCAAGCCTCACAGGGAAAGTGCTACCTCTATGCTGAGATGACATCACTTGAAGACGCCTGGTTGATGGAGAATTAGAAATTTTGTGTTTTGCTTTGACATGGTAAGATGAAGTCAGACTCTTTACTCGTTCTGTTACTCTGGTATAAATGAAGAATATTATGTGTCTTACGTCGTAACACACAGTAGGGAACTGGACTGACAACACCACTACACTGTCCTGTCACATAATGTGGCCCCTCGCCAAAAGTCTGAATAACCACATTTTGCAGTGCGGACCACTGCAAAACGTGCAGGAAGACAGGCAGTGAGATTCGGTTCTGTAAGCTGCTGACAGAGATGTGGAACCATGCTGTCTGCAGTACAGTGGCCAACTGCAATACGTTTCTCGGCTGAGCATCTACGGCGTGAAAGCCCAATTGAGGCGATCCCACAGATTCTTGATTACATTTAAATCCCGGGGTTTCGTGTGGAGGAAAGTACAATAAACTCACCCTGATGCTCTTCGAACCATGCTCGTGCTCTGCCAGCTATGTGACAGGTTGGATTGTTGTGATGGCCGCTGCCAGAGTGCCAAGGAAAAACAAACTGCATGTAGCAGTCTACATGGTCTCTAAGGATACATACATACCTGTGCTGATCCATTGTGCCATCCAGAATGACAATATCACCCAGGCAATGACACGAAATCAATCCTCAGACACTAACACTCCCTCCTCTGGCTGGACCCTTTTCAATATGGTTGCAGGATGTCGGTCATCTGTCCCATGGAGCATGAAACGTGATTCACCTGAAAAGACCGCCTGATCCCACTCAGAGGACATCCAGTTGTGGTACTGGCGTGCAAATTCAAACCTCCGTCACTGATGAACAGTAGTCAGCATGGATGCATGAACCAGGCGCCTGTTGTGGAGGACCATACGCTAAAACATTCACTCAACGGTCGTTGAGGAGACTCTGTTGGTAGGCCCTTGGTTCACCTTGGCGGTCAGTTCCTTGACAGCTGCATGTGTATCCACTCGTGCACGTCTCCACAGCCGCCGTTCACCCCGGTCATCTATGGCGTATGGTGTGCACCACAGTTGCCTCAGCACCGATTTTGGACGATTTCACCGTGAATGGTGTACTTCAATCACGACGGCACGCGAACCGTTTACAAGTTTACCCGTTTTGGATACTTCCTCCTTTGGTCCAAAAGCGAATGATCATGCCTTTTTGGACGTCAGAAAAATCGCTCTGTTTCCACATTATGACAATGGTATCACTGTTTTCCACATCCTCTGATACAGTTTATATACCTGTCACTACTAGTGCTGCTATCTGCCACCTGTGAGTGGTTATTGCACGTTGTCGTTGAAAATAGTCGGTGATCACATTAATGTGAGTGCACTGTGAACACTGATAAGCCAAAACATGACCACTATCCACTGGAACGGTGCATGCCGCCTGGTGGAGTTTCGAGCACTTGACGCGGTAGCAAAGGTATGTAAGCGAAGCAGACACGGATTGAGGATCACTGTAGCAATGATATGGCTTGCAAATGGGGAAATCAGTTGAGAAAAGGAGCCTTGAAAAAGGGAATATTACTATTAGTTAGAGCCTGTGAACGAGTTTCTCGAAAACGTAGAGGCTGGTCGAATATTCACGTGCTACTGTCGTGAGCACCGACGGAAGAGGCAGGACAGTGAAACAACCACTAGGCGCTCAAAGGTGGACGTGCAGGACTTTTTACAGAACGTGGGGTTCGGAAGTTTTTCTGCTCTGTAAAGTAATAGCACAAAGCTCGTGCATGCGCAAGTGTTTCGGAGTACACCGTTCATCGTACATTGTTGAACATGGAGCTCCGCAGAAAACCACCTGTGCATGTTCACATGTTGAACAAACGACATCGTCAATTACGATTGCAGTGGGAACGTGGCCATTGCGATTCGACCGGCGATCAATGGAAAAAGAGTCTGCTCTACAGATAAATCACATGTTTGTTACTCTCGGTCTACGGTCGTCTCCACAACGTCATCATCGAAGTGAAAGGTAGCTCGAAACGTGCAGCGCGCCACGGACGCAGGCTGGTGGGAGCAGTATCATGCTATGGGAGACATTCTCCTGCGCTTGCATGGAACCTGTGGTAGTAATCGAAGACATGCTGACAGCTACGAACAACCTGCATCCCTTCATGCTTGATGTCTTCCACGACAGTGGTGTCATCTTTCAGCACTATGATTGTCTGTGTCTCGGAGCCGTAACCGTGCTACAGTGGTTTGAGAAGCATTATAGTGAACTCACGTTGATAACTCGTAAACCAAATTCGGCTGACGTGAATCCTACGGAATCCATCTGGGCCGTAGACATCTAATGCCATGTACCAACAGACTGTCGGATCCACGATACGCCGAATCAGTGATGTATTTCTTTACAAAGACGGACAAACAAGCTATTAAACAAGTTGTCATAATGTCTTCGCTCATCAGTGTATATTCATGGGAATGTAGAAGCATGAATAGGACTGAAAAATAAAATGTCTATCAATGTTAAATTTAAGCCGTTGTGCAAATTTGGAACTTGTAAATGGCCGGCAGGTTGCCATGCATTGAACCTAATCATCCATAAATATCCCTGAAACTGATTCGTTCCGCATGATTTCTTTAAGAATATCATACATATGATCTAAGGAACATATAACTAACTAACTAAGTAATGAACCAGCAAACTGTGTAGCTGCTTGGTGACGTCACGGGGACGTGACGTACTAAGGAATGTGTGTAAACAGAACACAGACGAACGGGGAATCATTTTAGCGATGATTCCGTCCGTAATCGGAAAATTCCACTCATATAAGCGTCTCCGAGAAAGTGGAGGTTGTTATGGCGCAGCGCGTGGCAACGAGCGCCTCGAAAGCGGAGAAGATATTGCACTGCTGACGCGCTGCGGTCGTGAACATGTGTGGGAAGCGTTTGAGGGACAGTGAAACAACGAGATGGCTACAAGGTGTAGGACGTCAAGGCCTCATCGCACAACGTAGACATCGTAGGCTCACCGATTCTATAAAGCAGGATAGAGTCGATTTGTGTCAGGCCTGGCGGAATACTAGACAGATGGTGCAGAAACAAGCGTTTCAGAGCAAACCGATCAGCGCACAGTATTGAACATCGGGCTCCGCACGTGACGATCCCTACTTGTTTTCATGTTGATTCGCCGGCCACGGTGGCCGATGTTTTCATGTTGATTCGCCGGCCACGGTGGCCGAGCGGTTCTAGGCGCTTCAGTCCGGAACCGCGCGCCTGCTACGGTCGCAGGTTTAAATCCTGCCTCGGGCATGGATGTATGTTAGATAGGTTTTAGTAGTTTCTAAGTCTAGGGGACTGATGACCTCAGATGTTGAGTCCCATAATGCTTGGAGCCATTTGAATCATTCTGAACCACGTTGGTTCGACGACTCGTCAATTACAGATGCTGTGGGTCTTGAGACTGGGTCGTCGGTCAGTGGAAACGTGTCACCTGATCAGACGAATCACGAATCAGATCGAATTTGGGGTCCAGATACGCAGTTGCTCTGAACTTGCACTGCACCACGTACTAAGGCCGCTTGGAACAGTATTATGCCATGGACAACATTCGCTTACGTTTGCATGTAACTTGTGGTAGCTATCGAAGGCACCACGACAGCTGTGGTCCAAGTGAACGTTACTGCGGACCGCCAGTAGCTCTTAACACAAGATATCTTCCGCGACAGCAGTGGCATCTTCCAGAAGGATAACTGTCCACGTCAGCAGTGCCAGAATCCTGCTCAGTGGCTTCAGGAGTATGATAGTGAACTCACATTTATATGTTGACAACTAAATTCACCTCAATGTACCCGATGGACACATTTGGGACATTATCATGTGGCAGCTCCGCAGCCACGTACCAGTGGCCCGTAATTGGCGGGAATTGCACGCCACGCTCCTCAGAAATCGTACCAAGGACTTGTAGAATCGATACAACGCAGAATCACAGTGACAGTGCGTTCCAAAAGGTGGGTCAACACGCTTATAAACAGACAGTCCGTGACACTATTTCCCATATCTCGCGACAATAAGAAACGTGTTGCACTTATTTGGACTTTCTCGACGTACTTCGTTAATCCTATCTGGTATCGGTCCTACACCGCGCAGCAGTACTCCAGAAGATGACGGACAAGCGTAGTCTAGGCAGTCTCTTTAGTAGATCCGTAGCATCTTTTAAATGTTCGGGCAATAAAGCGCAGTCTTTGCTTCACCTTCCCCAAAACATTTCCTACCCGTTCTTTCCAATTTGTGATGTTCGTAATTGTAATTTCAACGTATTTAGTTGAATTTACCAAAGTTTAACGGGCTTCTTTTAGTATTCATGCGGACCTCACACGTTTCATTATTTAGGGTAACTGCCAATTTTCGTACCACACAGATACCTTTTCTCTGTGGTTTTCTGCAATTAGTTCTGGTCTTCTGATGACTTTACTAGACGATAAAGGCATCATCACTTGCAAACAGTCTAAGACGGCTGCTGAGATTATTTACTAAAGCGTTTTTTACAGGGTGTTTCCGTTGTTTCAGTTAAATGGTGCAAAAATTTAACAAGATATAGAGGATGCTCCACTGAATAATTTGAGGTAGATAAACCGGGGTCGCATAAGCCAGCTTAAGGAGACAGGTATAAAATCACAGTACCGTGTACTTATTTTATTTACGTTAATTACAGTTAACTGCACATACCATCATTAACACAATGAACATACCACATGTTCTGTGTTTTACAAAATGTGCTGAAACTGACGGTCATCAACCCCAATGCAAGCATGACATCGGCAAACAACGCACCTTGATAAATATCCCTGGTGTGTTTCGAATAGCGTCAGAGCCAGCTACAATTCTGGTAACTAATTCCATCTCCGTATCCACTGGGATGTCATACACAAGTTACTTTAGCTATCCCCATAGGAAATTATCTGATGGATTCAGGTCAGTGACCTCGCAGGCCATGGAGCACGACCTCCGCTCCAGCGACCAGGAAATACAACATTGAGAGGGTTGCTGACATACACACTGAAGTGAGGCGGTTCACCTTCATGTTCTACCCTCATCCTCTCACGAACAGTCAAGGATACATTCTCCAACTACTCCGGTGACACTCTTTGCACGAACCTCAAGTACAGGTGGCCATTCAGTCAGCCAGGTAGAAGATATAGTCAAATGAGATTGCCCTCCTTGTGTCCTGGCGAGAAATAAAGAATGTACATGTGACTAAACAGCATAGTACGTATAAACCTGTATGCATGTTAGTTGTACGTAAGCTGGAAGACATTAATGCTAGACAAAGCGGTAGAAAAGTTTACTTCCATATCTCCTTAAGCTGGCTTATCCGACCCCACGTTCCCTACCTCAAATTCTTCAGTGGAGAATGCTCTATGCCCTGTTAAATTTTTGCACGCTCTTACAGAAACACGCTGCAGACACGGAACAGCAGAGGGCCTATACCACTACATTTGGGAAAGCCAGAAATCACTTCTGTTTTATTCGATGACTTTGCATCAGTTTCTACAAACTGTGACTTTCCTGACATGAAATAACGAAACCAGTTGCATAACTGAGGTGATATTCAGTAAGCACTCAATCTGATTACAAACCGCTTGTGAGATGCTGTTTCAAAAGCCTTCTGGAAATCTAGAAATACGGAATCAATTTGTAATCCCTTGTCAGTTGCACTCAACACCTCGCCTGAAGATAGAGCTAGTAAAGACTGATAATTAGAGCATTTCCGAAATTCCGAAATGCCTCTGCAGCAGCCGCTACACTGGCTGTGCAATTTGTTGAGGAGTGTCATCTTACATACAAATGATGCTACCCATATATCCGAGCTGTTGAAGGGTTGGAATGACGTTTGTGTGCAAAAGACTCTCACTGCGTTTACCAGTGACGGCATATGGAACAGTACTCGAAGGACGCACCATCTCGGAAAAAGATACGGGCCGGCCGCTGTGGCCGAGCAGTTCTAGGCGCTTCAGTCCGGAACCGAGCTGCTGCTACGGTCGAAGGTTCGAATCCTGCCTCGGACGTGGATGTGTGTGATGTCCTTAGGTTAGTTAGGTTTAAGTAGTTCTAAGTTAAGGGGACTGATGACCTCAGATGTTAAGTCCCATAGTCCTTCGAGCCATTTGTACCATTTAAAAAAGCACGGCCTTGCGATAAACGATGTCCTCAATCCATACCACAAAATCACCTTTGCGCAATGAAGTGATACTAGTTGACATACGCCCGGATTTTCCGTTGCCCATATGTGCAGTTATGCGGACTCACATAAACTTGGAGGTGGAAATGGTTTCGTCTGTCAACATAATGTTCCATGGCCATTCGTTGCCCACTTCAATGCAAGCAAGAAATTCCAGGGCAAACATTTCTCTTGCTGGCAGGTCAGCAGGAAGCAACTCCTGAACATGGGCGAGTTTGTACCGATAGCAATGCAGGCTGTTTCGTAGGATTTTGTGCACTGAACACGCAAGCATGTCCAACATTCTGGCAATTCCCCATGCACTGCATGTTTGCACGCCACCAATCGACCCCTGCTACAATGCTGTGGCTAAATCTTCGACAGACGTCAGATGAACTGCTTTCCTCCCTCTGAAACACTGCACTGCAAGAGAAACTATTTTCTCGAATTCTGTACTCATTTTCTCCAGACCCTTAGCGAATATCAGAACAATGCCTTTTTTCATACACATGAATATCCAGAACTTCCGAGCGCTACTGGCGCACAGTCATCGTTCATGTAAAAGAACTTTCCAGCAGCACGCGGTCCTTCATGGAGACAGTCACTTTTGGCGTGTCGGAAGCAAAATGAGAAACAGCCGAGTGCCGTGTGCCTGTTCTCGTGCATATTCTGACGGTTACAGTATCAGCTGTTGATCAAATTTCCCTTTTTTTTTTTTTTTTTTTTTGCTGTGACGTTTCTTCTTACGGCAATAATACGCTGATCAAATTTGACGTCATCCTGAGTAGTGGTGCCGTTTCTACAGCGGTTTCGAACACCATGTGTATGTAGATCTTTATAAAATTATTCGTGGGGCAACCACTAAAACTCTTTTATTGCTAGAAATGTAGTTCAGATTTCGATAATTAGAAATAAAATTCGCTGCTTTCAGATGCAATGAAGTAAGTATGCAGTCTTGAATCCTGTAATGAACACTTTCCAATTGACACTTGAAATTATCGAGAGGAATTATGTAAGACTTAAGTTAGTTTCTCCAAGCTGTATTTCCTGTAAGTCCAAGCATAGTTAATCTGTTACTGCCTAACCCTTTTCATGCATCTTGAAGTTGTCAGTTCCAGAATAACATACAAATAGCGTCCACCAACAACGCAGACACAGAAACGTAATAGATAACCAACATGGCGTCCCAGACCTTGCGGTTGATAAAGAGATTGAAGTCTACACAGCAGTAAGGGTGGTGTAGTGGAGGCGGGAGAGGGGATGTCGGTAAGGAGAGTTTCAGTGCGACGTCGGAGCACCGGGCCACGGGGACACCGGAGCGCTGTCCCGAACTGCACCCGAGCCGTGACGTCATGAGACAGTAATTGCCCCGGCCGGCGGCTGGCCCAGTTAATTAGTGGAGAGGTGGTGGGCCAGGAGAAAGGGGGTGGGGAGTGGGGGTGGGATCAGCGGCCGCACGCTCACTATTAACCGGGCCGGCTCGTCCCACGCCGCTAACGAGTGTTTTCTCAGTGCCTACGCATTAGCCCCGAGAAGCGGCGACCGATAGGTCGATAGCGTACGCTGACGGGGCAGCGCGGCGCGCCTAGTCGACCGCGTTCTCGATAGCCAGCTGGAGGCCCGCCCTGCGCCACTGTTACGCTGTTTAATAGCCGCAGCAGCGGGCGCCTTGTAGAGGTTACACGGGCATATGCTCCTGGAGGAGCTGAGATGAAAATTTTATCACGGTCTTCCGAAGCTGAAGGGAGATTACAGTTTTAACAAACCTTTACGCATCCCGTAAACTTGATAACGATTCCTTCACGGTCCCGTCCTTATTTCAACCTAAGTACTGTATCATGCCTGTAACGGATCATCTTTTCCCCCACTATCCATCAACACCAATAGCCTTCCATTACTATGCCCAGCAATCGGTCATAATGTATAACGTTCACCTCCATCATTTCGGCCTTCCTCCTCTCCTTAAACAACAGGAATCCAATTATCTACTATTATTCTGACACAGGACTCGGTTTACCTTTATCTCTTCTTCAAACGCAAGCTGGATTCAGTCCTTACAAACCTTTCGAGTACATCAACAACATTATAACTAATTTCTCTCATCCACACACGGTATGAACAACATGAATAGAAGTTAGTCTTGAACATATACTTAGTAGTGTTGGCAACAAGTAGGTAAACACGCCAAAGAGGGGGAAACACGTAATGGAGTTCCAATATTTACGTTGTTAAAAGCAGTTTCCGACAAAATAGTTATATCAAGTGGCAAAACAACGCCACAAAAAAGGATATACACGGTGAACAATGTGAAGAAGGTCAGAACGCAAAGTTGTGCTTATATGACAGTAATAAAGTGGTAGTGCGGCCTCCAGACCATATGAGAGAATACGCAGATCAGTAAATCGTAAGTAATTACTTATTTACATGAAAAAACCACGATATGAACTAGAATGAAATATTCACTCTACAGCGGAGTGTGCGCTGATATGAAACTTCCTGGCAGATTAAAGCTGTGTGCCGGACCGAGACTCGAACTCAGGACCTTTGTCTTTCGCGGGCAAGTGCTCTACCGATTGAGCTTTAATTCCACCAGTACCTCGTCTCCTACCTTCCAAAGTTCACAGAGGCTCTCCTGCGAACCTGGAAGGTAGGAGACAAGGTACTGGCGGAATTAAAGCTGTGAGGACGGGGCGTGAGTCGTGCTTGGGTAGCTCAGTCGGTAGAGCACTTGCCCGCGAAAGGCACAGGTCCCCAGTTCGAGTCTCGGTCCGGCACACAGTTTTAATCTGCCAGGAAGCACGATTTGAACGGTTTAATAATCTAAAAATAACAAAACTGTATCGCTATAGATCCCACTGACGATGCCTTAGAACAAGAAAAAGGCAAAACGTGTCTTGGATAAATAAATTAAGTGGCAGCAGGAAAAGGCGGTTTAATTTACAAAACAAGTATTTCTTGATTACATCTTTACCGGTTGCGTTGACAACGTCTGATTATGAGCTCTGATAAAATGAAATAATGAAATTATGCATGAAAAGGACGGAAGCTCTTTGGTTGGAACATCACAAAATCTATAGAATCTGTCAGTGGTGTTCCTCATAAAAATACAAGGCAGTCTGCATGTGAAACATATGCCTCCCCTAATAAGAACAGCCTTCCCCTTTCATAGATGTTTAATAGTTAACAACGAATTTCATTTGATGGAAATGAAAGCATGGTTGCTGCCATTCTGCCCGATAAACAGAGTCACGGCGTTGAAGAGAAACGTCTTCCATTGATCTACATTTCCGTGTTCACTTCAAATACAGTGCATAGGCTTCTAGTAAGACATCCTATGAGCGACGCTCAGGCGGCTAGTCGCTCGTTCATACCATCCTTGTGAAAGATTGTCGACGCGCCACCCTGCTGACATGGGGCTATTTCATTCTTGTTTTCAGCCGTATGGTACGGTCAAATGCTTTCGGTAAAATACACCGTGCGCTGGGTGACAACGTACAGCGCGGCAACCGTAAGCTGAAGAGGTGGGAAAGTAGACCTCGTAAGAGTGCTTGCCTGCTTGTATCTGAATAAGAACAAAAAATGTTATGGACAACTAATTCTTTGGAAGATAGCCACCCTTAAACGCCATCAAATGTTGACTATTGTCATATCGTTTTTATGCCTCATTTGTCACAGAGGACAAAATTTGCGTTTGGGAACGTAATTACTGTGATTCACTTTCGGTCTCTGCTTAATAATTTTGCACTGTGCAACAAGATTGTCGGAAACTAACAACAGAAGAATGAAAAATTTGATTACGTATTTCTGCACGAGGAACTGGTAGGTTAACAGAGAGTGCATGGAAGTGTCCAACACAGAATCACATAGTGATGCCGCCAAGCAAATATGCACTGAAGCCCCAAAGAAACTCATATAGGGGTCCTCATTCAAATACAAACATATGTAAACAGGCAGAATAGGGCCCTTCGGTGGCTACACCTGTATAAGACAACAACTGTCTCGCGAAGTTGTTAGATCGGTTACTGCTGCTACAATGGCAAGTTATCAAGACTTAAATGAGTTTGGACATGGAGCTACAGTCAGCGCACGAGGGATGGAACACAGCATCTCCGAGGTAGCGATGAAGTGGGGATTTTCCCGTATCAGGAATCCGATAAAACATCAAATCTCCGACATCGGTGCGGCCGGAAAAAGAGCCTGCAAGAACGAGACCAACCACAACTGATGAGCATCGTACAACCCTTCCACAAACTGCTGCAGATTTCGATGCTGGGCCATCAACAAGTGCCAGCATGCGAACCATTCAAGGAACCATCATCGATATGGCCTTTCGAGGCCGCAGACCCACTCATGTACCCTTGATGACAGCACGACACAAAGCTTTACGCCTCGCTTAAGCCCGTCAACTCCGATATTGTACTGTTGATGACTGGGAATATGTTGCCTGGTCGGACGAGTCTCGCTTGATGCTATATCGAAAGGACGGGCGTCTACGGGTATGGAGACAACCTCATGAATCTATGGGCCCTGCATCTCAGCAGGGGACTGTTCAAGCTGGTAAATGCTCTGTAATTATGTGGGCGTGTGCAGTTGGAGTTATTTGGGTCCCCTGATACGACTCTGACACGTGACACGTACGTAAGGATCCTGTCCGATCACCTACATCCATTCATGTCCATTGTGGATTCCGGCGGACTTGGACAATTCCAGCAGGACAATGCGATACCCCACACGTCCATAGTTGCTACAGAGTGACTCCAGGAACACTCTTCCGAGTTTAAGCACTTCCACTGTTCTCTAAAGATTATTGAGTATATCTGGGATGCCTTGCAAAGTGCTGTTCAGAAGAGGTCTTCATCTCCTCGTACTCTTACGGATTAATGTAGAGCCCTGCAGGATTCATGGTGTCAGTTCCCTATAGCACTGCTAAAGACATTAGTCGACTCCATGTCACGTTGTGTTGCGGCACTGTTGCGTGCTCGCGGGGGCCGTAGACGATATTGGGCAGGTGTACCAGTTTCTTTGGCTCTTCAGTGTACGACGCACGGAGTAACAGCGAACCAGGAATATGTCCTACCATCCATGATGACGTGTGCTTGAGTGGCCACAACTTTTTTACTCTCTTAAGAACGGAACTTTAGAACACCAAACATGCGCTTCACAAGGTGCGATCGTAATGTTTAAGAATGGACGTATGCGAAGTAGGAATACTTCGAAAAAACCGTATAAAATATAAAGTTTTTAAGGGAATGTAACTAAATCTGGCACAGTTGCTTGTACCCTTAATAATTGATCAAGCATTCCCTCGAATAAATAATATATGTTTATGACTATTACCTCCTTCATTAACCCTTCTGCTCACATCTTCTATAGCAGATAACGGTGCTGGTGTGTGGATACGCACATACTTTTGCATGCTTAGTCAAATTATGTGTTTTTAATTGCAAACAATTGAAATTTTTTAATCAAGAAGAGTGCAAATGTTCCTTTTTCGAATAATCTCTGAAAATGAAATTAATGTATTTTTGTACAGAATGTGACATATCATTATTGCAGATTACATGTATCCGTGGAACAGAATGTAGCTATCTTCTTTTGCTATATTTTTACAGCTCTCCAAACGTCTGTAAGAAAATAGATCTTTTCTCTTATATAAATGTCTTACTACTGTATTAAATGAAAATTCATCATACAGAATGTTTCACTATGATACTGACTAATTTCGTGACAAATTTAAGTGTTACAATGTCAGAGGTTTTTTTAGGGAAAGGTACATAATGTTGCCAGAATGTAAGTTAAGGGAAACCTCATTAAAAAATTTGACATGCCTTACCTTATCTGGGTGAACTAGTGAAAATCAAATATATTTTTCTATTCATCCTCAATCAGGCTTTTCTTTGCTTGTCCTCTCAGCTTCTTGTGATTTTCTAACTGATTAACAATAATGGCAGATGCATGAATTCTTCCGCCATCGGTTTTCTTCAAAATCGACAGTGTGAAATCTCTTGGATCAAATCCTAGCCTCTGTAGAGTCCATAGTGCGCCATGATTAGCATAGCTCAAAACTGAACAAGCATCATACGCTGCAACTTCATCACCAGTTGTCTTGGGGCATGGTTTTGCTATCAGAGAGATCTGTGATTTTCATTACGAATTTGTGTCTTTTGCTGAAGTATTGGATCTGCTAAACACCGAAATATTCCTCACGTTGTGACTGAAAAGCCTGGAAGAAAACACTACAGGAATGAATAAATAGTGAGGAAATACAGAGGAACAAGGGGGCGTGTCTACGTGCAAGATTTTGTTGATTATTTTTATCACATGTTGAAGTGGAAAATGAGCGTAGTATTCAGAAATTAAAATTTCAATACCATGTAGTAAATGAAGATCTAATAAAAAAAAAATTCCACAATTTTCTTGTCTTTTGCGTACGTCCCACCTTACACGTTCGCGCTCGCCATGTACTTGTGGTAGCTCATACTAGTCCTTCCCATGTGGCGCCGTGTACCACCGGTGGCTCATGCTAGACTCTACCAGTTATGCTACCGGCAATACAACAGTGTATGGTGTGTTACCTATCAGAGAGGCGTAACAAAGAGCTGTTCTTACAATTTTGTGTGTTCCTAATCCGCCCCCTTAGCTGTGCGGTCAGCGCGTTTGACTGCCATGTAGCGGGCACGGATTCGATTCCCGGTCGCGTTGGAGATTTTTACTGTTTTAGGACTGGGTGCTGTGTTGTCCTCATCATCATTAAATGATCATCGAAAGCCAAGTCGACCAAAATGGCGTCAACTGAAAAGCCTTGCAACACGGCGGCCGAACGCCTACAGATGGGGAATCGCGGCCATCAGTGCATACGATCATTCAATTTTTTGTGTGTTCCCTCAATGAGAGAGCTTTCTGAGCAAAAGAGGTATCACATAATTTGTGATTAATCCAGCGTAAAAGTGTTTTATTATGATTTCTCGTTTTTTTTAAGGAAGGGAGTGAAAGAAGTGCTTCTACCTTGCACTTTTTTCACTTATTTACGATTTAGGATATTGTAGTCATATTATTATCATTACTAATATGGCATAGTATGCCTGCTATTCTGCTGATTTTTTTTCAGTATCGACAGCATAATGAAACTGGAGAGAGGATTGGAGCAAGGTACATTTATTTTATTTTCATATTCAGTAGTTCCCATCAGCTAACCATGTCTAATTTCCCTTTCCCGCGCTGAACTTTGAGCTTGGAAGCATTGACAGGTTGTTTGAATGACTTGGAGAAGCCAATGTAGTCCTTCTTCTTATTCTTCTAAGTAGTTGTACCAACCTAAAACTCAGTTTCTCATGGACGTTTGGCTCTGTTAAGAGGCCTGCATGATGAGTCCCTGACTAAATTATATCCAATGACTAGTCACTCAGCCAAGTCAGCAATGTCTGCTTGAACGGCAGCTAGTTCGGTGACAGAAGCATGCCCCCTGATTGGCTGCCGAAAAGTGCGCCAATTCCCACCCCACAAGGCCTGGCTCCGCTGGAGCAACGGAAGGTAGGCGGTTAGCAGTCGTGAGGAGTCGGTGGCGAGATCCAGAAGAAGATGGTTACAAGCTGGTAAACATTCGTGCTCTTGCTTGGTTCAGATGTGGACTGAGTCGCGAATACGTATTAAAGTGTTAGGTGATCTTTAATTTCTGGAGGATTTGTATCTAATTTATTTTGTTTCTTCCTCATTTTGGAATTTTGGTTTTGGACTTGGCGTCAGAGCCGAGTCGATATGCAAAACGTACATGGGACTCTCAGTCACCACGTTAGGTATAACTCAACTCTCTTTTTAACCACTTCGCCTTCAGCGACTGTCCTTCTTTTTCCTATTCTCCGTGATATTAGTTAACATTTCATTACGGCCTTTTGTGTGTTAGGTACGATGGAATGAACTGTCAAGTGGACTAAATACTGCCAGTGCTCCAGGACGCCAGATGCGAGTAACATTCATGAAACGAATTCAGGTGACCAGTTTCGGTCTTGTTTCTGCATCCTTGCAAAGGAGTTATTTCCTGTCTTAATATGAAAAGCTAGTGCTATAGGGTTCATTAAATCTCAACGCCCCTCACAGCACACGCTACGCAGATGCACAGACGCGCGCGCATTCACACACACACACACACACACACACACACACACACACACTCTCACACACACACAGATTTATGTACTATCGGCTGGAAGGTGATCAATGTGTTGTGTAATGACAGAGTTGGTTTATTACCTGTCTTAAATTTTTTACCAAAACCCTACACTTAGTTCTCTAAGTAATACACCGCTTTACAGTTGCTAAGGAACAACTGCCAGTTGCTACGGAACACCCGACAATTGCTACGGAACACCCAACCAATGACACTAAAAGGGAATGTAGAGGGCGGGACGCGTTCATTGCATTGAAGCCTTTCTACGGATGCTCTGTATGCTTTCTACAGTTCATTCGGTACGTTGTGTAATGAAGGTTGTAGCGGAACCCTTTAGTACAATATGCCATGTGGTATGGCAACATGTCTGCTAGAAATAATGCTAGCAGTAATGATGTAACTTCCTGAAACCATCTGAAGATGAATCTGAAAAGGTTCGAAAACCGGTTCATGGAACAAAACACAATTATTCAAAAAAGTGACTGGTTGCAGTTCTGTATAACTTATTTACAATGATTTGAGTGCTTAAGATCGTGGTCGAGCAGCTGGACGGCTGGAATCCGGTCAAAGTTTCATGTGGCCACAGAAGACAATGTGTCCAGTAGTTTCATCTCGCTATGAGAAAAAGGCGCTGAAGGATGAAATGCTATACGAAAGCATGGCGCTGGTCATAGGCGGTCTTCTAAACTGTAAATAGTAGATACGTTACCCTAGTGGCGAAAAGGAACAGACATCTCACTCCCAGGCAGGTCGCAGTAGACCTTGCAACCGGTACCGGTACAGGTATGTCTGCCAGGGGATCTGGCTGATTTGTATGCTCGGAATCCTGGTAAACACACCCCACTTCAGTCTCGTCAACGTTGAGAAAGCTTTCGTTGGTGTAAGGAGTATACTGGTTGAGTTAAGAAACAGTGTTCCAGAGTGTTGTTCCCCGACAAATTCTGCTTCATTGTGAAGGTGATTCTGGCCAACATTTAGTGTAAGAGAGAGGGTCACGCTTTACGAACTACAGAGTGTTTATCAACGTCATTATGGCCTAGACGTTATCATAAGGGCAGGCATTACGCACAATGACCGATAATGCTGCATACCTTCGTGCGAGGTACCGATACAGCACAGCGGTATCGCAGAAAGATTATTCTGGATCATGTCCGTCTGTTTAAGGGTGCGGTGGGTCTGGATTTTCTGTTTATGGACGACCGTGCCTGCCCACACAGTACCGCTGAGGTTTCAAACACACTGGCACACTGAAAAGTGAAGATACTGAATTTACGGAATGCCTTGCCTTATGCCCGGACCTAAATCCAATAAAGCATGCCTGGGATGCTCTTGGAAGGCCTGTTTCTCAACGAACACTCCCTCTCCAAACCGTGCCAAAACTGAAAACCGCCTTCAGATATGAGTGGAACAATATCCCCCAAGGACTCCTCAACATTTTGATAGGTAGTATGAATAACAGATGCAAACTGTGCGCACTGCTCAAGAAGGGCATATTTCTTACTTAGTGTCCGATATCGACCTTTATGTTGGGAGCCTGACCTGTGTGAAGCATTATTAATATTTATTTCTGTTATCCTGCTTTCCATTGTGTTGAAAACAGTACCCTTTCTTTGTTATAAATATACCACTCCACCTCTATTACGTATGTACCACATTTCATGTCGTCCATAACTGCCTGCGATTATTCCTATCCTACAATGTCTCTGTTCCTTAGCAGCTGTCAAGCATTGTAGTTCCCTATTCCACTATCAGGTGATTCTTTTTAAACCGACACTTTAAACATGGTTTAGTTACCTCCTCTGCAACGTAATGCCGGCCGTTGTGGCCGAGTGGTTCTACGCGCTTCAGTCTGGAACCGCGCGACAGCTAGGGTCACAGGTTCGAATCCTGCCTGGGCATGGATGTGCGTGATGTCCTTAGGTTAGTTAGGTTTAAGTAGTTCTAAGTTCTAGCGGACTGATGACCTCAGATGTTAAGTCCCTTAGTGCTCACAGCAATTTGAACCAGTTTTTGCAACGTAGTGTATTGCACAATTTTATTGCTTGTTGAGAAATGCTCCTTTAGTTTCGCGTGTATTCTTTCTCAGAAAATTCAGTTTAGATCTTATTCCACGGTCATATACAGCGCTATTTCTGCAGTAATTAACCAGCTTATTTTCGATCTGAATTTCTAACTACTAAATTTACTCACACAGTATAGTTATACAAATCTTTACAGTGAACTAGCTAACTAATATTTTATAATAAATCATTCTGAATATTTGCCACGAGAATAAAAGCGTAATACTTTTGGAAGTAATACATACAATAAAAGGTATCCCGAAGTTTTCACAGTTATTGTTGCGTGACAGTATGTACCTTACCATGAAGTCACAGAAGGTAATCATTTTGATTTAAAATGTTTTTCTCTGAAGTGACGTCCGAAGGGACGTAACGCCAAGAAGGAGATGTCATTAAGACTAGGTCTCAATTAAGAAATAATGTGTTATAGCTTTCTGAACCATGCGTTCTTTTGGGATATGAAAGGCAGCAAATGATAGACGTGTAGCATAAGGAGAGCTTCATAAGGTGGGCAGCTAGTCAGTCAGTTATTCGGCGAATGGAAGACGGTTCCAACACATTACTGTCGATGCAGCAAGCATTTGTATTGGATGCACTGTTCTTCACCTTCGAGCAGCAAATTGTGATCATTTATTTGCGCCAAGGGTATTGGATGAATCTTCCGTATGGTGAACCTGGGCTAGTAACAGCTGCCACAGAGTATGGACAACAAAATGGGATGTACCTAACCACTCTGCAGTCTGTCTCAGGTTCATCTTTTTTCACTCTACCATTGCCTCTGAATGAAAAAAAAACGCGTCCAAAAAGAAGATGCCACGGAACGATTTGCTGGAGCTACCTTCCCTAGGCCTCTTCTATCATTTTCAGAGAAAACTGTCGTTTCAGTATACATTATGCAGTTTTAGCTATGTAAGTATGACTTGTGAGCGGTTTGCATCCTCTATTTGTTTGCATGTGCCAACCGTACACAAAAGTAACGGTTACTTTATATTTGTCCTCGTTTTTGGATTTTCCTTTAGTATGATTTATAGTTTATGCAACGAGCCGCATTTGTGTATGATGAGAGAGCCGAAATTTTTATTACATTTATAATAAACACCTTGGGGCAATCCCTCAAATGAAATCAGAACGTAACGTTCCAGTAAAAATTAAGCCAAAGAAGCGTATTTACTCACTTACAGTTACAGCTTTACAGACGTACAGTTAGCACAGCACAAGATATGCTCAGCAAAAATACACTTAAGAGCCAAAGAAACTTGTACAACTGTCTACTATCGTGTAGAGCTCCCGCAAGTGCCGCAACACGACGTGACCGACTCGACTCATATCTGAACTAGTGCTATAGGGAACTGACACCATGAATCCTGCAGGGCTGTACATAAATCCGGAACGGTACGAGAGGGTGGAGATCTCTTCAGAGCAGCACGTTAAGAGGTTTCACGGATGTGCTCAATAATGTTCATGTATGAGGAGTTTGGCGGCCAGCGGAAATGTATAAACTCAGCGGAGTTTTCCTGGAACCACTTTGTAGCAAATGTGGACGTGTGGGGTGTTGCACTGCCCTGCTGGAATTCTCCAAGTCGGTCGGAATGTACAAGGGACATGAATGGAAGCAGGCGATCAGACAGGATGCTTAGATACGTATCACCGGCCACAGTGGTATACAGACGTATCATGGGTCCCACGTCACTCCAACTGCACACGCCCCATACCATTACAAAGCCTCCACCAGCTTGAACAGTTCCCTGCTTCCATGCAGGGTCCATGGATTCATGAGGTTGTCTCCATAGACGTACACGTCCTTCCGCTCGATGCAATTTGAAACGAGACTCGTCCAACCAGGCAACATGTTTCCAGTCATCAACAGTGCAGTGTCAGTGTTGACGGGCCCAGGCGAGGCGTGAAGTTTTGTGTCGTGCAGTCATCGAGGGTACACGAGTTGGCCTTCGGCTCCGAGCGCCAATATCAATGATGTTTCGTTGAATGGTTCGCACGCTGACCCTTGTTGATGGCCCAGCATTGAAATCTACAGCAGTTTGCGGAAGGGTTGCTTTTGTGTCACGATGCACGAGTCTCTTCAGTCGTCGTTGGTCCCGTTCTTGTAGGATCTCTTTCCGGTCACACTGACGTCTGAGATTGCCTGAGATTTGATGCTTTACCAGATTTCTCTCGTGAATCGGTCGTACGGAAAAATCCCCACTTCATCGCTACCTCGGAGATACCGCGCTCCATCGCTCGTGCGTCGAATATAACATCGGGTTCAAGCGCACTTAAATCATGATAACCTGCCTTTACAGCTGCAGTAACCGATCTAACAACTGTACCAGACATGTAGGAGTTGCCGACTGCATTGTCCTATTCTGCCTATTTACATACCTCTGCATTTGAATAAGCATGCCTATACCAGTTTCTTTGGCGCTTTATTGTGTATGTGACAGCGCCTCACCACCGATCGCTGAAGCCGCTCAGTGGTATTTGGTTCCGATTAAACAGCTCCACAAGCAATGTGAATGTTAATGAGCTATTCCAGGTTATTGTTGTTCTTAACCAGAGCAGTGTACACAATGCTCCTCATATGCTTCCGCAACCCAAGGGCCAGGAGACTAGAGCACTGGGCATCGGTGACCACTCCACATACTTGGAAAGACGCTTAGAACGACTTAATTACAAATTAAAGTCGCTCACGGACTACCTGGTGAAGTTGTTGTTGTTATTGGTGGTGGTGATGATGATGATGATGATGCTGACGAGGAGGAGGAGGAGGAGGAGGAGGAGGAGGGAGAGGCAGAAGAAGTGGAAAAGGGAGAGGAGAGCAGAGAGGTGTTGGAACCTGGTGCTGTCACATGGCCTACTCCTCGCGAACAGCACCAACTGGTGACAAGACGACGGACGTTTTACCGTCGAAAATATCGCATTTCCTCGCTCCATGAGACATAGCGGAATGCTTTGGGATTTCACGCATGATCTGGTGACCAGGAACTGCAATGCTCAAGCCATACCTATCTGAACAAATACTTGCGATGGAGATTGTTTACCAAAGGGTACGAACTGAACTCCTCAGAGAAGAGTGCCACTGAACATGAGCGCTTTAGCCGCTACGTCTGTAGAGGGGGGAACACTATCCTGTAATACGTCAAAAACCTTGGTCCATTTAGTCGTTGTGATGGTATGTATTGGCCTATTTCATGGGAGTGGAAGACACTACGTCGTTCACTGAGTCTAAACCATTGTTAACAGTAATCAAAATTGCAGGGGAGAGTGCTATACGCTGGAACATTTCTCAGAAGTTCACCTCTATACGGCTCTCTAATGTCAATTTAATAAATTTCCTTATTCCCTTTTTAAATACTTAAATTCAGTTCTTATGTGCTGCAGAATTTTTTCTGGAACTACAAAAAATAAAGCGGAAAATTAAAATTTCTACAAATGTAAAAACATGTTCCAAAGTAAAACATTGTCTGGTATCTAGGAACAAAAATTCGATTGAAATCACTTCAGTCCGGAACCACCTGACTGCTACGGTTGCAGGTTTGGATCCTGCCCCGATTGGCGACAAGTGACCTTTTCAGGTCAATCACGCTTGTTGCCCCATTTTACGGATGGCCATTAGTGTGTACGGCCCTGCAACGACCTTCGGTGTGATCCATACCGGAGGAGGGAGCGTTATGGTCTGGGTAATGTTTTCGTGATATTCACTGGGTGATTCCGTCGAACCGAAAGAACGGTGAATCAATAAAAGAATTCATCTTTCCTTGGGGACCATGTGCTCGATCGTGTTGAAGGATGCAATCGCCATCCCCGAATTCCTCTTCCACAGTGGGAAGCAAAAAGGTGCTTAAAACATCAATGTTGGCCTGTTCTGTGATAATGCCACGCAAAACAACAAGCAGTGCAAGCCCCCTCCATGAAAGACACGAACACACCATAACACTATCGCCTCCGAATGTTACTTTTGGCATCACAAACGCTGGCAGATGACGTTCACCGGGCATTCCCCATACCTACACCCTGCCATCGGATTGCCACATTGTGTACCGTGATTCGTCACTCCACACAACGTTTTTCCACTGTTCAATCGTCGAATTCTTATGCTCCTTACACCAAGCGAAACGTCGCTTGGAATTTACCGACGTGGTGTGTGGCTAATGAGCAGCTGTTCGACCATGAAATCCAAGTTTTTTCACCTCCCGTCTAAGTGTCATAGTACTTGCAGTGGATCCTGATATAGTTTGGAATTCCTGTGTAATGGTCTAAATAGATGTCTGCCTATTACACATTACAACCCTCTCCAACTGTCAGCGGTCTCTGTCAGTTAACAGACGAGGTCGGCCTGTATGCTTTTGTGCTGTACGTGTCCCTTCACGTTTCCACTTCACTATCACATCGGAAACAGTGGGTCTAGGGGTATTTAGTAGTGTGAAAATCTCGCGTACAGAAGTATGACACAAGTGACACCCAATCACCTGTCCACGTTCGAAGTCTGTGAGTTCCGCGGAAAGGCCCCTTCTGCTCTCTAACGATTTCTAATCACGACTGAGGTAGCTGATATGGAGTACCGGGCAGTAGGTGGCAGCACAATGTACCTAATATGAAAAACGTATATTTTTGGAGTTCTCCCGATACTTTTAATTTTTGGAAATTTGTGATAAGGTCTTATGGGACCAAACCACTGAGGTCATCGGTCCCTAAGCTTACACACAACTTAATCTAACTTAAACTAAATTACGCTAAGGACAACACACACACTCAAGCCCGATGGAGGATTCGAACCTCCGACGATACTTTTAAGCACATAGTGTATGTGTGTATGGTATTTTGAGGGGTTACAGTCTTCTTAAAATCTCATATTTTTATATTTCATTCTGATATCAATTCTTACAATAATTCTTAAATTTATTTCTTACGTGACTTTTCAGGAAGGTTCCGTGAATTCTCTTCGGTATATCGATCGCAGAAGCACTGGAAATATACAAATTCCGAACACCACGAGCATCGCGCGAAGGCAAGTTTGCCACACCTAAATTTCTCCAATGAATCTAATTCAGGAAAGAAACGTAGTTAACATTGCTGATGATTTCGTTCGTTGCATAACAGATAATTTTTCCGAAAACTGGCGTTTGCAGCCATTATGAATCAAGATACACTACAGGAATTTCACCGAAAATAATTTCAAATAATTTTCTCATTTATTTACAGTTTCTTTGTACAAGTCATTCACGAGACAGAGAATTAGTAGAGGAATGAGAACAAGGTTATTTCAGTATTCATTGGAAAACGTTCGTGCAGAAATCTTCTACTGACTTGGATAGATAAATCAAAAGCAAAATCAAATAGAAAAACAATAATTAGGTTTCGAACACGTGGCAAAAGTGTGGGAAGCCGCGACGCTAACCACTGTGGCACCGCTTCGGTTAAACTTCATAAGCGCTAAGAGGTATATAACCTATTTCGAAAACTTTGACCCTCGCTTTCTCAGAAACGGTCGAGTATCTACGGATACGCTTATTTTGGCTCCTGTTCCCGTGAGCGTAGTTTCTGGGAAATCGCATGATGGCACTTACCGTGTTCTCCTTGTTAGCAATGATCTCACGAGACCGCCGTTGAGCACAACTGTCATTCTCAACTAAGTAGTCGCAGTAAAATGTATTGTTAGGAGGTGCTTTTTCATAATTTGACTAAAACTTTAAGCTGAAGGACCACTGTAACAGCTTACGTACAATGCTTGCATCGACTTAACAAAGCGTATGTTTCATGCACGGGAAAATTATTTCTTCTTTATATGCTGAGGAAGCCGCTTCACTCTCCCCACTCGTTGACCGCCCCCGTACATGTGAAAAGAAACCGGAAGTTTTCCACTGAGTCTGCGTACAGATAAGAGATGCGTGGTCAGTTGAATAAAATTTAAGCTGTGAACGCCTGCGTATGTAGCAACCCTCCTCTCATTTTCATGTAATAGTTTGAGGATGAGCTTTGCTGCTGTTCTTCTACTGGTATGTGTTCCACCACTTATTAGCATGAGCTTGTAATTCAAATATCAACAAATAATCAGAGCTGTTAATCAGGCTTCCCTCTTCTCTTTAATAGAGACGAAATTACTTCTCCTTCGAGATGCTATACATTACTGGAGGAGTCTCGACAGGAATTCAATAGCGCTGCTCCTCTGAAACTTTGTATAAAACGCTTAAAAGGTGAAAGATCTCCCAAGGAACTGAATCTCGGATCGGTGGATGTAAGTAAAAGACTTTATTTGAAAGCGTTAATTTCTCCAAAGGCTTTTAAAGGTGACAGCCATTCAAACCAGTTAATATTAAATGTCTTCCTTAAGTTAATATTCACTACAACCACAGTTTACACTGTGCCACATAAGCGTTTCTTGTGTTTTTATCCAGAATATCCACATCGATAAGACATGTAAAGTTTACGAATGTACATAATCCTTTATGTAGTACCAGTCATCGTGCAATAGCTACCCAGGGCAACACTCTTCGTTGCTGTTCATGACAAACTGACGCTTATTGGCCCATGCTCTTCATCATCACTCTGTCTTGAGTGTAGTCATCTATCATTGTCATTGCCACCTCCACAGCAATCATGAAGTTTTGTCCTCGTCGTCTGTCATCGCTAACACCAAGGTTCACAGCCAAGTTGCAGCCTATCATCCCCTGAAGTGTCTTTCGTCTCGCTTTCTGGCGTTGCCAACACAATTCTTACTGTCATCGTTTTCCACCAGGCCATATTCTCTGAAGCTGTATGTTAGCACCGTCACCTAAACTTTATTTTGTGTCCCCTGCTCTCTCTCTCTCTCTCTCTCCCTACAAATTCCTTCCCACCAACTGGCACGTCAAAATGATCGGGCATCGATCTTTTAATCACGATAACATCTGCAGCAATTTAAACCCAATCCTATTCCACTTCCACAATCAAAAATACATTGAACTCTTACACCTTACCCCCCTTGTTCTTCGTCCCCCCCCCTTTTCTTACTTAACCTGCAGTTGGGTGATCTCTTCAGGTTATCCTACAGTGTCTGATAAAACAGTGGAGCACCCAGACCCAATGAGGCCACTTTCAAATTGTCTGAGGAGCTGATAACACTGTCTCACACGAACTCCGTGTCCGTAACAGTGATATCTCATCATATGACGCTTTTTACACCCCTCTTACACGCTATCAGTCCAAATAATGACACTAAACGAGAACAACGCTAAAGTAGTTTGGTGGCCATTCTACCTGTCACAGAGAACTGCAACTCTAATCACTTATATACTGAAGAGACAGAGAAACTGGTACACGTGCCTAATACCGTGTAGGGCCCCCGTGAGCACTCAGAAGTGTCGTAACACGGCATGGCATGGATTCCGCTAATGTCTGAAGTAGTGCTAGAGGGAACTGACCCATGAATACCGCAGGGCTATCCATAAATCCGTAAGAGTACGAGGGCTTGGAGATCTCTTATGAACAGCACGTTGCAAGGCATCCTAGATATGCTCAATAACCTACATGTCTGGGGAGTATGGTGCCCAGCAGATTAGTTTAAACTCAGAAGAGTGTTCCTCGAGCCACTCTGGAGCAATTCTGGACGTGTACGGTGTCGCATTGTCCATCTGGAATTGCCCAAGTCCGTCGGAATGCACAATGGATATGAATGGATGCAAGTGGTAAGACAGGATGCTTATGTATGTGTGACCTGTCAGTGTCGTATCTAGACGTATCAGAGGTCCCATATCACACCAAATGCACCCCCCCCCCCAGCATTAAAGAGCCTCCATCAGCTTTAACAATCCCCTGCTGACATGCAGCATGCAGCATTCGTGGATTCATGAAGTTGTCTCCATACCCATACACGTTCATCCGTTCGATACAATTTGAAACCAGACCCGTCCGACCAGGCAACATGTTTCTTGTCATCAACAAGGTTGGTAGAAAATTCTTTAAGGGAGGACACTGCAACTCATGGAACTAGTTCTTTTTTAAGTGAAGCTCATTATCTACTCATTCAATATTGAAACAAGACGTATCTGAAAATGTCAGACTTGTGAAGACTAGTGAAGACGAAAACAAGTAACAGTAAATTTACATCAAAATATCAGAGGCTTAAAAAACAAAATTAACGAATTTCAGATCTGTTTAGATGGGCTACAGTCTACAAATCCTGTTGATATGATTTGTATTTCTGAACATCATTAGGTAGTGAAATTGAAATGCTTGATATTGGAGTGTATACCTTAGCTTCAAAGTATTGTAGAAAGGATATGGAGAAAGGAGAAGTTGCCACTTACATTAAAAAGGGTCACAATTATGAAAACACTGACATTCTTAAATACTGTAGTGATCAGCATTTTGAAGCATGTGCCACACAAGCAGAAACACACAAAAGAGAAGTAATTACAGTCACAATACGCAGGGCTCCAACTGGTAATTTGCAGCTATTCTCTAAACAGCTTGATGTAGTATTAAATTTCTTAACTTCTAAAAATCAATTTTAATTAAAATTTTTTGGAGGATAGTTACTCAAGATCCATTGTAGAGTCTCTTACCATTTCTTATAATCTCATTCCCTTAGTACAGTTCCCAATGAGGGTTATGGGTATCAGCAGCACATTTTCATAGATACTACCACACTAGCAAATCATAGTACAAATCAATATTTAATGGCCTTTCAGATGAATGCCCAGTTGCCTACATTTAATATACTGGGGTCTGATTTAATTAATAACAGGAAGTGGGAAACTATACGAATAATAAATGAAACAGGAACTGAAGGTATAAAAATCTGATTGAGGAATACACACTGGAAAGATGTATGCAATTCAGCCAGGATAAATGAAAAATATAACTGTTTCTCTAATGTAGTCATAAATCACATTGAAAACAGCTGCCCTAAGAAAGTAATCAAAGCAAATAGATTAAATGTTTCAAAACCTTGGATTACAATTGGAATAAAAGTATCTTGCGAAACAAAAAGAGGACTGTACTTAATGTCAATGGAAAACAGTGACTACAGACCTAAATCACATTACAAATTATGTTGTAAAATTCTAAAGAAGGTAATCAGAATTTCAAATGTATCTAATTTCAAGAAAAAATAAATGCCTCTAGTAAAAAGATAAAAATTATATTGAACATAGTAAGAAGAGAAACAAGAAAAATCAACAATGAGGCAAATGAGGAAATTATGTTAAATGTAAATAATGAGTTGATTAGAGATACTACCAAAATTGCTGACACTTTCAACAACTTTTTCCTTTCAGTAGCAGACAACTTAGGTTTGCATAATTCCTCAGAAGACAGCTTAAAATATTTAAAAATGCATTTCTGCAGAAGTTTGACGAAATTCACCTTTATCCTACCTTACCGAAAGAGATTTATAATATTATTAGCTCTCTTAGAAACAAATGTTCCAGTGTTGATGAGGAATTCAGAACTGCCATAATTAAATGTTGCTCCTCAGAACTTTGTGACATACTGAGTTACTTAGGTGAAGAATCTCTCCACGGTGGTACTTTTCCAGACAGGCTTAAATATCTTATTGTCAAAGCATTACACAAAAAAGGAGACAAATCATCTGTGGGAAACTTCCACCCTATTTCATTGTTGGCAATATTTTCAAAAGTGTAATAAAGGATTATGTACTATAGACTTTATAAACACTGAGTACAAAAAAATATTCACTTTCGCTATCAGTTTGGATTTTGGAAAGGATTGTCAACTGGACAAGCTATATTCACTTTTACAGATGATATATTAGAATCAATAAATCAAAAGTTGTTACCACTTGGAATATTCTGTGATCTAGCTGAAGCCTTTGATTGTGTTAAGCATGATGTCCTTATACAAAAGTTAAAATATTATGGGATAACAGGAGCAGCAGGCTCATGGTTCTCAACCTATGTTTTTAATAGATAACAGTGTGCATCTTTATCATGCCTACCACATAACAATAGTCATTCAAAATATGAAACCATCAGACAAGGGGTTGCCTCAGGGCTCTATTTTAGGTCCCTTGATGTTCCTATTATATATTAATGACCTTCCATATACAGTGTCACAAAATGCAAATTTAGTCTTATTTGCAGATGATTCGAGTATTGGTATAAAAAACAGTAGCCATGATCTCACTGAGCAATCAGCTGATGAAATATTTGTAAGCATCAGTGGGTGGTTCACAGCAAATGGATTGCTTCTGAATTTTGACAAGACCCAGTACATAAGTTTAGTACCTCACAAAGACTACCGGACCCTATAAGTATAAAGCATTCATACAATGAAATTGAAGCTGTAGACAATGTCAAATTTTTAGGGCTACAAATTGACCACAACCTAAATTGGAAAACTCACACTCTAGACTTAATGAAACGCCTTACTTCAGTTACATTTACAGTACACATGAGAGCAGAAATAGGTGATTTAAAAATGAAGAAGTTAGTTTATTCAGCCTACTTCCATGTGCTAATGAGTTATGGTAACACCATTTAAGAAACTCATGTCACAAAGAGAACATTTTCAAAATTCAGAAACGAGTCATTAGAATTATATCTGGTGTCAGTCCTAGATCATCATGCAGAGACCTCTTTCAGGAACTTGGTATTCTAACTACTATACCTCAGTACATGATGTCTTTTGTCATTTTCAAAATATCTCTTTCTACACAAAATAGTGCAAAACATGATTTAATACCAAAACCAAAAACAATCTTTATAAGGGCTATAAAAGCTTAACATTAGTATAAAAAGATGTAAAATACTTGGGTACTCATAACAGGTGATCAAAAAGTCAGTATAAATTTGAAAACTGAATAAATCACGGAATAATGTAGAAAGAGAGGTACAAATTGACACACGTGCTTGGAATGACATGGGGATTTATTAGCACAAAAAAAAGTTCAAAAAATGTCCGACAGATGGCGCTTCATCTGTTCAGAATAGCAAGAATTAGCATAACAAAGTACGACAAAGCAAAGATGATGTTCTTTACAGGAAATGCTCAATGTGTCCACCATCATTCCTCAACAATAGCTGTAGTCGAGGAAAAATGTTGTGAACAGCACTGTAAAGCATGTCCGGAGTTATGGTGAGGCATTGGCGTCGGATGTTGTCTTTTAGCATCCCTAGAGACGTCGGTCGATCACGATACACTTGCGACTTCAGATAACCCCAAAGTCAATAATCGCACGGACTGAGGTCTGGGGACCTGGGACGCCAAGCATGGCTGAGCACACGATCGTCACCAAACGACGCGCGCAAGAGATCTTTCACGCGTCTAGCAATATGGGGTGGTTCTAATAAAACTACATGTCATTCCAAACATGTGTGTCAATTTTTACCTCTCTATCTATATTATTCCGTGGTTTATTAAGTTTTCAAATTTATACTGACTTTTTGATCACCCGGTATATGCAATATCTTACCAGAGCATATCAAAGTTCTTGTAAGTGATAAAGATCGGTTTCAGAGTCAATTAAAGAACTTCCTATTGGCTAACTCCTTCTACTCCATCGATGAATATCTTCACAAGGATTATAGTTCATAAATCTGTCTGCATTAGAATTGTGCAATATCCATTTATCCAGAAAAAAAGGAAAGAAAAACTTTTGACTATTTCCACATCCCAGAGACTCCTCTCCAAGGGATCCATGGAAAACAATACATGTAATGTAATGTAATGTAACAGTCCAATGCCGGCTTTGACGGGTCCAGTCGAGGTATAAAGATCTGTGACCTGAGGGGCGTTCGGCTCCGAAAACCATATCAATGATGTTTCCTTGAATGGTTCGCACGCTGATACTTGTTGATGGCCCAGCATTGGAATCTGCAACAATTATCGGAAGGGTAGCAATTCCGTCACGTTGAGCGATTCTCTTCAGTCGTCGTTGGTCTCTTTCTTGCAGGATCTTTTTCCGGCTGCTTTTGATGTTTTACCGGGTACGTGATATTCACGGTACACTCGTGAAATGACAGTACGGGTAAATCCCCACTTCATCGCTACCTCGGAGATGCTGTGACCCATCGCTCGTGCACCGACTACAACACTACGTAAAGGCTCACTTAAATCTTAATAACCTGCCATTTTAGCAGCAGTAACCGATTTAACAACTAAGCCAGATAATTCTCTTGTACTTGACTGTCGGAGCACATCGAAAAAGTTCATAGAAAGGCAGCACGTTTTGTATTATCCCGAAATATGGGAGAGAGTGTCACAGAAATGATACAGGATTTGGGCTGGACATAATTAAAGGAAAGGCGTTTTTCGTTGCGGCGGAAACTTCTCACGGAATTACAGTCACCATCTTTCTCCTCGGAATGCGAAAATATTTTGTTGACACCGACCTACATAGGGAGGAACGATCACCAAGATAAAATAAGGGAAATCAGAGCTCGTACGGAAAGATATACGTGTTCATTATTTCCGCGCGCTATACGAGATTGAAATAATAGAGAATTGTGAAGGTGGTTCGATGAACCCTCTGTCAGGCACTTAAATGTGATTTTCAGGGTATCCATGTAGATGTATTGGTGTTGCCGACCGCACCGCCGTATTCTGCCTGTTTACATATCACGGTATTTGTATTCTGCCTGTTTACATATCACGGTATTTGGATACGCATGCCTAAACCAGTTTCTTTGACGCTTCAGTGTACATCCACGGACGGTGTTTACATGTAGTGCAGCACTGACATCAAGCCGCGTCTTCTGGGTGTTTCACCTGTCTGGCAGACAATGTATATAAGGAAATCAGACACTAAAAGCAGTTGATGTGTTGTGTTATTTTGGGAGCAAAATAATTGGTATTCGTCGAAGTAGAGAGGAAATGAAACGCTGACTAGTAATAACAAGCAAAAGATAAATTTATCATCATCGAATGTGAATTTCAGAGCAACTGAACATTTTGTGATGTGCTTTTTATGGTGTGTAACCTTGTATAAAAGTGAAAGGTGCCCCATAAACAGTTGCGACAAGAAGATAATGTGATGTTACAGAAGAGTGCTGAAGTTTAGATGTGTACATCGGATAATAAATGAAGGGTCGTTGAATCTAACTGGGGAAAAACTGTGGCACAACGTAACTAAAATAAGTAAACTACTAATAGGAAATTTTGTGATGGAAGGAATTTTTTGGGGTGGAGGGGGTCGAGAAGAATAGCAATGAAAGCCCAAGGCTTGACTGAAGTAAGCAGATTGCAGTAGTTATTTAGAGATGAAGAGGCTTGCACAGGATAGGCTGGCATGAAGAGCTGCATCAGACAAGTTTTAAGACTGAAGAGCACAACAACTCTAATAACAACAGCGAATCATCATACGTGATTTATACAGCCCTGCAGTGCTTGAGCTTGATCAAATTTAGACAAGAAGGCCAGGGTACATGTGAAATTGAGACAAAAGGCTTTACTGAACTGAACAGCAGTTACTGCTGCGTCACATGACGTTAGAGTTTTAAGGTTCAAAGAAAGCGCCACGGGCGCAAGCGACGTGTTTGTTAATTCTCGACGGGTAGCTGCGGGTATAAATTCGGCCTCAGACCCGTGTCCGTGAAAGCAAACAAATCAGGCGGGATAGAAGGGTATCGTGCCGAAGTGGTGGGCACACGTCCAACAAAAGCAGGCGGCCAGCGCAACCTTACATGTGATGTGCAACCGAAGCGGCGCACTGAGTTTAAACGCAGGGGGGCTCAGCCCAGCTGTACGGCCCGTGGCGTACAAAGCAGTGGTACTTGCGGACGCGGAACTAACTAAGCATACGATTAATCGACGACGAACTGACAGCCTTAAAGGTTCTGTAGTTCAAGGGCTAGCCATAAATTTGGTTCGCAGTTTTCTGCAGTAATTGCTTCCCTCGAACACGTAATAGGATTTATAAAGTCAAAATATGAGCTTCCACAACTACCGGAAAGGCCAATATATTCTAGTATCACTCTCGTACGAGACGTCTTCCTCCATTTGTTTACGTACCTAGTTTGAGGAAAGATCGATGAAGCTCCACACTATACAAAATGTCCTTTTGGTGCATCGAATGTAGAGGTATTAAATCCTCCACATTTACAGTTTTCCATATGGCGGTGCCATTTGAAATTCCTTTCTTTAGTGGTCGAAAATGTTAATCTGGTTATAATTCTGTCTGCGACAATAAGATGGTTATCACTCTAATTCAACTGACAGACCTGGTAATCTCTTCTAAGACCTAATACAGAGAATCCAGTAGTGCAATAACTAGGAATTTTTGTACTGTAACAGAGTATGAATATTCCTCGGCAAGTTATCAGTGGTTACATTCGGTCCATTTTCGCAGATGAGGTGTGGTGAGGCTGCTCATTGTAACCACAAATCATATTAAATGACTAATTAGCGTTATACGTATCTAGTTTTGAAACTATTAAACTGGCGTAGATATTCCCTTCACTTATCTTAAGCGTAAAAGACAGGCTCACAGCACATTTCCATCAAAGAATTCCTGGATATTGCACCTTGTCTACAATTTTTTATCATCAGTCTTCTGGCTGGTTTGATGCGGCCCGCCACGAATTCCTCTCCTGTGCCAGCCTCTTCATCTCGGGTAGCACCTGCAATCTACGTCCTCCATTATTTGCCGGATGTTTCCCAATCTGTGTCTTTCTCTACAGTTTTTTACGCTCTAAAACTCCCTCTAGTACCATGGTAGTGTTTTCGTGATTTCTTAACAGATATCCTACCACCGTGTCCCTTCTTCTTGTCAGTGTTTCCCTTATATTCCTTTCCTCGCCCGTTTTCTGGAGACCTCCTTATTCCTTACCTTATTAGCCCACCTACATGAAACTCTCAACGAAGATTATGAGTGGTCAGTAAGTAATAAATTGACGTTGATCATAAAGAAAACCAATGCCATGAATTTCAGTTTGAAGAGGAAACATGACAATGTTAAATTAAATGTAGATGACAGCTCTATAGACTGTGTAAAAAATGCAAAATTTCTAGGAATAAATATTGATTCTCAGTTGAAGTGGTGCGAACACACAAAGGCACTTGCAAACAGAATGTCGTCAGCATGTTATGCCCTTAGAATTCTATCATCAGTTTGTAACATGCAGTGTCTTTTCGTTACATATTATTCATATGTACACTCAATTCTTAGCTATGGAATTCTTTTTTGGCGAATAAATGCACAAAATATGAAAAAAATTTTCAAACTCCAGAAAAGAGTCATAAGAATTACATCCAAAAATACTAGTCGAGCTCATTGTAAAGTTCTGATCAGGACAATGGGGATTTAAGTGCTCTATGTGACTACATTTACCAGTTACATCAACAATTACGTTGTTAATTACTGCACAAACAGCTCTGTCCATGACCATGCAACAAGAGATAGACTCAACTTACATTTTCCAAGAAACAATAAAGAAAATTCAAAATAGCATTTTCTACCAAGGAATAAAACTGTACAATAAATTACCAAAAGAGATTAAAGAAATTTCCAAAATACACCTATTTAAAAAGGCAGCTAAAAAGTACTTGTTGTGCAATATATTTTTTACATCGAAGGGTTTTTTACATTGAAGGATTACTTAGCTAAAACAGAGTAGGGGTTTCATAAATAATGTTACACAAATAAATAATATACTGATTATAAAATACCCAACATTCCACATAACACCTCCACCTTATGTTTTTTCCTTCTTCTTTTATCTTTCTTACTTACCCATAAACTATGCGTAACACAATACTAACACCTCTTCCTCTTTCTGATCTCAACATCTCACTCATTATGCAGGGATGCTGTCTCATTTTTTCAAGATAGTAAATGAGAAGTAGCGGTACAGAAAATGGCCCAGAGATCACTAGTGTGTGTGTGTGTGTGTGTGTGTGTGTGTGTGTGTGTGTGTGTGCGTGTGCGTGTGTGAGAGAGTCTGTAAATATACAGGGTGTTACAAAAAGGTACGGCTAAACTTTCAGGAAACATTCCTCACACACAAATAAAGAAAAGATGTTATGTGGACACGTGTCCGGAAACGGTAAATTTCCATGTTAGAGCTCATTTTAGTTTCGTCAGTATGTACTGTACTTCCTCGATTCACCGCCAGTTGGCCCAATTGAAGGAAGGTAATGTTGACTGCGGTGCTTGTGTTGACATGCGACTCATTGCTCTACAGTACTAGCATCAAGCACATCAGCACGTAGCATCAACAGGTTAGTGTTCATCACGAACGTGGTTTTGCAGTCAGTGCAATGTTTAGAAATGCGGAGTTGGCAGATGCCCATTTGATGTATGGATTAGCACGGGGCAATAGCCGTGGCGCGGTACGTTTGTATCGAGACAGATTTCCAGAACGAAGGTGTCCCGACAGGAAGACAATCGAAGCAATTGATCGGCGTCTTAGGGAGCACGGAACATTCCAGCCTATGACTCGCGACTGGGGAAGACCTAGAACGACGAGGACACCTGCAATGAACGAGGCAATTCTTCGTGCAGTTGACGATAACCCTAATGTCAGTGTCAGAGAAGTTGCTGCTGTACAAGGTAACGTTGACCACGTCACTGTATGGAGAGTGCTACGGGAGAACCAGTTGTTTCTGTACCATGTACAGCGTGTGTAGGCACTATCAGCAGCTGATTGGCCTCCACGGGTACACTTCTGCGAATGGTTCATCCAACAATGGGTCAATCCTCATTTCAGTGCAAATGTTCTCTTTACGGATGAAGCTTCATTCCAACATGATCAAATTGTAAATTTTCACAATCAACTTGGGTGGGCTGACGAGAACCCGCACTCAATTATGCGATCACGTCATCAACACAGATTTTCTGTGAACGTTTGGGCAGGCATTGTTGGTGATGTCTTGATTCGGCCCCATGTTCTTCCACCTACGCTCAATGGAGCACTTTATCATGATTTCATACGGGATACTCTACCTGTGCTGCTAGAACATGTGCCTTTACAAGTACGACACAACATGTGGTTCATGCACGATGGAGCTCCTGCACATTTCAGTCGAAGTGTTCGTACGCTTCTCAACAACAGATTCGGTGACCGATGGATTGGTAGAGGCCGACCAATTGCATGGCCTCCACGCTCTCCTGACCTCAACCATCTTGACTTTCATTTATGGGGGCATTTGAAAGCTCTTGTCTACGCAACCCCGGTACCAAATGTAGAGACTCTTCGTGCTCGTATTGTGGACGGCTGTGATACAATACGCCATTCTCCAGGGCTGCATCAGCGCATCAGGCATTCCATGCGACGGAGGGTGGATGCATGTATCCTCGCTAACGGACGACATTTTGAACATTTCCTGTAACAAAGTGTTTGAAGTCACGCTGGTACGTTCTGTTGCTGTGTGTTTCCATTCCGTGATCAATGTGATTTGAAGAGAAGTAATAAAATGAGCTCTAACATGGAAAGTAATCGTTTCCGGACACATGTCCACATAACATATTTTCTTTCTTTGTGTGTGAGGGATGTTTCCTGAAAGTTTGGCCGTGCCTTTTTGTAACACCCTGTATGTGTATACGAATTAGCTTATTTTAAATTGATCTAAATTTGGAAATACTTTGACATGTCCTATATCCTTGTAAAAAGAGATCTACGGATAAATAAAGCTACTACTACTACTACTACTACTACTACTACTACTACCACTACTACATTTTTCTGTATCACCAAATCTTAAATGCTTGGATTCTCTTCCGTTCCGATTTCCCCACAGTCCAGGTCTCACTATCATACAATTCTGTGTTCTAAACGTACATTCTCAGAAATTTCTTTCTGTAATTACGACCAATGTTTGTTGCCAGTAGGCTTCACTTGGTCGTGATTTATTTTGCTACCTGGGTAGTAGAATTCCTTAACTTCATCTACTACGTGATCTCCAGTCTTGATGCAAATTTTGTCGCTGTTCTCATTTCTGCTATTTCTTATTACTTTCGTCTTTCTTTCATTTACTCTCAATTCGTGTTATGTACACAACAGATTATTCTATCCACTCAGCAAATTCTTCTTCACTTTCACTGATAATAGCAATGTGATCAGCGAATATTACCCTTGATATCTTGTCATCTCGAATTTTAAGTAAACTCTTGAACCTTTCTTTTATTTACGCCATTACCTCTTCGCTTCTTAGATTGGACAGCAGGGGTGAAAGGCTTCGTCCCTGTCTTACAACCTTTTCAATCCGATCACTTTGTTCTTAGTCTTCCGCTATTAGTGTAATATACTAACATGACATTCGTCGTTTGAACCGCCCGCCCACCCCCTACCCAGGCGTTTTGACAGTGTAAATAAACGCTGCCTCGTTCGTCTTTCTCTATATTTATTTCGAACTGTCTATAACCTTGCTTTAAGCAGTTTAAGGAACTAAAATGAAACCTAAATGTGGATTGTCTAACGGGAATTTGAAAGGCTGTCCATCGAAATACGAATCCAGTGTCTGACCACCGTGCCACCTAGCCAGTGGTTCTAACGGAGATGGAAAACACTTGTCTTCCTTCGTATATTACCCAGCATACTTCTAGGAACATCCCTGTTCACGTTGCGCTTGTGTACATAAATATCATAATCCACTCAAAAAGGTCGATGATGAAGAAAATTTTGCAATTTAATGATCATATGTTAAACATTGTCAATAAATGAGGACATGTTTCATGAAATGCATGCGAGACTGGCTACTAAGAAAGGACAATATAAACAACAGAAAATTCCGAGAAAAGGTACAGTAATAGCGAAAGTTGTGAAATGAAAACAGAAAACAATTTCTGCAATAACAAAATTCAAATAGAGGCTCTCGCTACCTCTAGCTGCCACACGCACTTAAGAGTTGACGCAGCATTCTCTTTGTGTATGATGTTTCTAATCGGCACCATCCCATTCATGAGAAATACCTGTTGTAAAAGATTTTTGTCTGCAGTGGTCTCCTTATTTCATCACAGACATGTTATATACAACAGATATCCACAATACTCGATGAATACTCCATGTCGTGGTTATCTTGTTATTCTGTGAACGTTTCCACGTAGATGTAGTCTTGGCTTACTGCACGCTTCAAAAGTCGCAAATAGATAGAGGTATCGCATTTCTATGTCCGGACAGTAAAATTTTTTGTTCCACCGCCAATGAAGAATTCAATGTGTGCACGGCCATCCAAATGGATTTCTTACCCAAGTTATGAACTGTAAAAACTCCTTTCACTTCTAGGAGTGACTTGTTAATGCAAAAACTGGCAGGGTACATCTTGGTTCTAAGTATATGCTACACTGTAGCTACCCCTTTAACTATCTGGATAATTCAACTCAAAGGAAGGCAAACTCCTGCCCCAGGACCCCTTGGCGAGGTGGCTCATCGGTCACACACTGCACTCGTATTTTCACATACAGCGCTTCAAATCCCCGGAGGACTAGCCTGATTTATGTTTTCCATTATTTCCTTAAACCGCTTAAAGCGAATCCCGGAAAGGTTCCTTTGAAAGAGCACGGACGGTTTCCGTTTCCATCTGACAGTGTGGAGTGTCTCTAATTACGTCGCTGGCACGTATATGCTACACTGTAGCTACCCCTTTAACTATCTGGATAATTCAACTCAAAGGAAGGCAAACTCCTGCCCCAGGACCCCTTGGCGAGGTGGCTCATCGGTCACACACTGCACTCGTATTTTCACATACAGCGCTTCAAATCCCCGGAGGACTAGCCTGATTTATGTTTTCCATTATTTACTTAAACCGCTTAAAGCGAATCCCGGAAAGGTTCCTTTGAAAGAGCACGGACGGTTTCCGTTTCCATCTGACAGTGTGGTGTGTCTCTAATTACGTCGCTGGCACGACGTTAACACCAAACCTTAATTTCCGACCTTATACTAGGATTAAAGATTTAATAAAAAGCAAGGGCTCCAAGAGTAGTAACTATTTTCAGACGACCAAAACTAAGAGCGGAAATAAGTGCGAGATGCTTTTAAAAGTTTCCAGTACGAAACCCTACCTCGAAATATCTTGAACCTCTTTCATTGGTTCGTGATTGCATAAAAATAACAAATATGTGGTTGTGGGTCTGCCTTGATGAAAAAAAAACGGTTTATTTATTTACTGCCCAAAACTATTTTTAGCGACAATATCGCCATCGTCAGTGGGTTTTCTTTACTTTAAAACATTCAAAATTAACATTACATAACAATACATTATTGGATGCGTACTGTTTGCTTGGAAGTACAGAACAATTTTCGGTGAACAGCTTTATAACAGACTTATTTTAAGTCATAGCATGGCTTCTACGTTTGTTACCGTTATTTCCGGTATAGTTTCTGATTTGTGTTGCCGTCTCTTTGGAAAATTTTAACAGTCATGTACGACCGCTGCCAGACGAAATATCCGTGTCAATAGACACGAAAGCTGCACAAATCACACCAATACACAAGAAAGGAAAGAGAAGTAATCCGCTGAATTGTAGACCCACATCATTTACAATGAACGGCCCTGAGGTGGTCTAGTGATAAAGCGTGTGCCTGGAAACCGGAAGGTGGCAATGTTGAATCCTGATCGGACCATGGATTTTTTCTGTCTTTCTTTAACCTACGATTCGCCTCTTATTGTTGTGGAGATTCGCCACAAACGCCACGCGGTTCGGATTCCGTGTTAAACTGTAGGTTCCTTTTCCACATTCAAATTAAACGTGACTGACCATAAATTCAGGAAGAGGGAAACGTCTTCGATTCGCCTGTAACCACATACACAAAGCGATTGTGGCAGTAACAGCTATGCGCTCCCATTCTATGTAAGTCCGCACGCTCCGCTTTGACCTTGGAGAATGTAGAACAAAACATAAAGCAAGGCAGAGCTCATTCTTTCATTGATTGATACTATATGTCTTGTAATCAAATAGCTATAAGTTACGAGCATATTACAATTGCTACGTCAGTTCACGAAGACGATTTCATCAGACACAAAAGGTTCGTAGTACAACAGTACAAAGGCGACCCACAATAAATAACTTACAACATAAACCGACAACTGCTTAAACTGCGTTACGTAATGCAACGATACGCTCCTGGGAATAACTTTGCAGTTGACTCAAGAGTTGCCAGAGAAACTACATAGGGTCTTCAGAAAGTGATTACCACAGATTATCCCACGCTCAAACCACTGCGCGAAAAGCGTGGCTCGTTGTAGGAAGAGAATAGATACGCTACATGTTTCGTGTTTCCTGCAGACAGTTCTCTTGCGGTTCGGATAACAGGAGCACCGGATTGTGGGAATGAAATGGTGCCGCACCTGGAAACGTACTCCAAGGCTCAAGTACGAGAGACAGTACGATTGCTGTGCACAGAACCTCTAAATCTGACACAGATGCACAGAGTAATTCTGGCGGTAAATGACACAGATTCACAGCGAAATTCTGTCGGTAAATGGACCAAATGCAATGTCGTGTTCAGCCATAATGTAATGGTGGCAACTTTTTGGCCAAGGTCGCACAGGAGCGGCTGATGTCCTGACTTCGCGCCATACAGTTCCATCTTTTGGACAAAATGGAGGGCTAATAGGAGAAAGAGTGATTTTTCGACGACGAGGACGTTCACATAGCTTTGCTCTAATGTTTTCCTGACCAAAGAGTAGATTTTTATCGTCGTCCGACCACTGTTTTCTGATACTTTGTGTCATGTATATGTGTCACTTTTAAGTGTAGTGCAGCATTCATTAACAGTTACTTGATCAGAGATAATGTGTAACTTGCTCCCCTCGTATTTGTAGAGGATTCCTTGAAGTTAGTCCATAGTTGATGTGTCCGGTCATTTTGCCTCCTGTCACGGTACTACAGGAACGTGTATGTTTATTGTGCAGTCAGTAACATCGAGATTGCGCCTTACGATGTATCCTTCTCAGGTAACGCAAATTAAATTCAGTTTGCAGAATGAAACTCCTCACTCACTCCTCTGGGGAAATCTGGTAATTGGTAAAATCATTAGCACATCGAGGGAAGATACCGGTTTCATGATGATTGCTACATTTAGTTAGTTAGTTTCATGTTCCACAGATCATTAGAACGGTTCTTTTAACGAAAGGATGCGAAAGGAGTCAGTTTACAGAATACGTATAAATAGTTTGTGATAAAATTAACAAACATCATTTTTAGTACTACACATGAAACTAAACTTGAAAACTAGATTTTCTTTTCTACTTTTGCAGACTACCAGTTCTAAAATAAAAATGGCTCAATGGAATAGAAGGAGTTACCCAGGAGAAATGAGTGAATGTTAGATTTAAAACTAGCTATGCTACTAGTCAGACATTTTATGTTATTGGGCAAATAATCGTATACTTTTGTTGCAACATATTGAACTCCTTTCTGAGCTACTGACAGCTTTAATAGTGGGTAAGATCAGTTGTTTTCCTCTAATGTCGTAGGTATGGATGTCACTATTCTTCGGAAATTGTGATAGATTGTGTATGACGAATTTCATCATGTATTAAGATGGTGTAGTTAAAATGCCTAACTCCTTGAAGAGCTACCTACCACACGACCTATGCTGAAACCACATATTATTCTTACTGCTCGCTTTTGTGTATTCTTTCTAAGCTATGACATACTCCAGAAAATTATTTCGTAAGACATTACTGAGTGGAAATATGCAAAATATATAAGGAGGTTCATCCATTTGTTTCGAAAACTAGCAATTATATGAAGTGCAAGAGTAGCTGAACTTAATTGTTTGAGAAGCTTAGTAATATGTTTCTTCCAGTCTGAAGCCAGCCGAAGTGGCCGTGCGGTTAAAGGCGCTGCAGTCTGGAACCGCAAGACCGCTACGGTCGCAGGTTCGAATCCTGCCTCGGGCGGGGATGTTTGTGATGTCCTTAGGTTAGTTAGGTTTAACTAGTTCTAAGTTCTAGGGGACTAATGACCTCAGCAGTTGAGTCCCGTAGTGCTCAGAGCCATTTGAACCATCTTCCAGTCTGAGCTTTCATCAATATGTACACTCAAAATTTTCGAATATTCTACGCTATTTACTGACTTCCGTTCATGTGCTACATAAGTTGTTGCTGACTATTTGTTGTACAGAGCTGAATACAGTGTGTTTCTTCAAAATTCAGAGAGAGTCCATTTTCGTAGATCAGCTTAATAATTCTTTGAAAACGTCATTAAAGGCCTCTTCTGTTCCTTTTCCCCAAGTGGGATCCATTATAACGCTAATACTGCCTACAAAAGTAGCAATTCTGTTTGCTGAATGTTAAATGGAACGTCGTTCAGGTATACAAGGAATAAGAGTGGAACCAAAATTGAACACTTCGGGGCCACCTTCGTTATTTCTCCCCAGTCATTAAAATTTTCTTCCCTGCCAACATTGTGTGAATTACTCAGCATAACTTTTCGCATTGTGTTTGTTAAGTGTGTTACAAACCATTTTTGTGTAAAGTCATCAGTTCCTTCAAACATTTGCAAGAGTGTGATATCCATACAATCACACGCCTTGGACAAATCACAAAAATACCAACTGGTCATAATATAGGCTTGTAATATTTTGTGGGTATATGTATAAAGAGCATTCTCAGACGAATAACCTTTCAGGAAATCAACTGTGATATGCCATGTCAGTTGTTCCTACTTAATGTGAGACTATTCTTGAGTACATGACTTTTCCGATTACTTTAAAAGGGTATCAGTGGGAAAACTGGACGATCACTATTTAAGTCTTTCTCATCACTTTCCTTGTAAAGAGGTTGTAAAAGGCCAAGTGTGATATTCTCTTTTACAAATTGATTCTGTCGATGCCACTCTCACTGTTAATGAATCAGTCCATATTATTTTCTGTCCATATTTCCATAGTTCTTGACTTTTGTGGGGGATCAGTTTTGAATGTGGTATTTATCTATTATTCCTACTTATTTCTCCTTATGGAAATATTCTATATGTATTATACAAAAATATGAGCGCACCAAAAAACTAATGATCCAGGTATTTTTACATTTAACTTCAACAAAATTGGACAAAATAATTATTAATGTTATTACGAATTATATTTTGCAGTAATGCACGAATCCCTACTTTTCTAATGTACAAAATTAATATTGCAATTCAGATCAATGTAACTTCTTTGTGTACAACCTTTGATTTATTATGGCCTTTGGTCTTAACGCCATGTGAGGCAGTTTGTATTAAGTGGTTGTTGTTGTTGTTGTTGTTACGGTTCCACTCGGTTGTATCAAGTTACATATCTGTTCTGTGAATTTATGGCCAATGTGAACTGTCTGCTGTGACTAGTAAAAACACGAACCTAATTTGAAGAAAATTGAAAAAAAAATGTTATGTGGTAAGAAGTGTGGGGAGGATTATGTTTGTAAAAGTGAAATAAATTAGCAGCAGCAAACAATCGGTATTTATACATTTACAGAGCAAAACTAAGATCTCCATACTGCAGAGTTTTAATAAATTAATTTTAGCTACCGGACCAAAGAAGCTACCGACTAGTTACAAATATATTGCGTTTTAGTGCAACTACCGTTCAGTGCACTATTTTTATTTTGCAGTTCGCTGATTCGCTAAAGTGTATAATATATATTTTTTGAGCATTGTTAGTAATACCGGCGTGAGAGGTTTAAAAAGTTTTAAGAATTGCGTATTTTTCTGTGTATGGAGAAATTCACTGTGCCAGTTATGCATTACCTCACTTATAAAATGAGAACAATTCTGCTTGAGTTTCCATCAACAACATACGAGATTTTGTTTTTGTTGTGGTTTTTTGATTTTTATATTTGTATTAATTTCAGTGAAGGATGTTGGTACTACTTCTAGTTACTTGCCGGCCGCGGTGGTCTCGCGGTTCTAGGCGCGCAGTCCGGAACCGCGCGACTGCTACGGTCGCAGGTTCGAATCCTGCCTCGGGCATGGGTGTGTGTGATGTCCTTAGGTTAGTTAGGTTTAAGTAGTTCTAAGTTCTAGGGGACTTATGACCTAAGATGTTGAGTCCCATAGTGCTCAGAGCCATTTGGACCATTTCTAGTTACTTGAAGATTTGTGGAATGACATTTTTGCATATTTTCATGCTTCTTCAACTGAAAAATTTAATCCTATTTTTGCAGCCACACTTCGAAAATTATTATTGTAAGTACTCGCAACTT